>NC_060124.1:124371393-125621393 GCF_021461395.2 Schistocerca americana
CGTGCTGTAGTTCGTGTAATGAAGATTTATGTGAGGTAAGTGATTTTGTGAAAAGTAAATTTTATTGTTAGGATGTCTTCTAATTCAGGGCCATTCTTTTGAGTTAATTTTAAAGCAGTCTGATCGCGTTACCTTTGAATACTGTGGGTAATTAATGAATAGGAGAACTTTGAGTTGTGTTTGTCTGTGATAATTCTGTAGGTCAGTGTTGAAATGATAAAATTGCAAAGAGACAGTACGTGCAGTTTCACTCAGCAGGTTAAGAACAATGAGAAAGCACTCAGCAGTTTAAGTAAAAAATATTAATAAAGAAGTTTTACGGTGAATAAGGGGAGGGGGGAGGAGATGGGGATGGGGAGAGAGGGATATGGGCGCGTATAGGCACAATGGCTAACACGCGAATCGCACAGGACAATAAATCTTTGATATTGCAGCCTAGTACTCACAGCCAAACGCCGTATGGGGAAGCTACGGAGTATTTGTGTTTACACTATTTGGTCAGAAGTGCAGACACATATGCTCTTACTTTGTTCATTAAACCACTGTGGGGAACTGTAGCGAACGCCTTGCGGAAGTCAAGAAACACGGCATCTACCTGTGAACCCTTGTCTATGGCCCTCGGAGTCTTGTGGACGAATAGCCCGATCTGGGTTTCACACGATTGTCTTTTTTCGAAGCCCATGCTGAGTCCTACAGAGTAGATGTTTGGTCTCCAGAAAAGTCATTATAATCGAAACAATACGTGCGCCAAAATTCTGTAACTGATCGACGTTATAGATGTACGTCTATTGTTCTGAACATCTGTTCGACGACCCTTCTTGACATATAGTAATCAATTCCGCACTATTCACGGATGTCAGGATCGTTTTTATCAAATAGCGCATATGAACTTGGTTAATATGTCAGGATATTCTACAGAAGTTTTGAAATTGCAAACGCTACTGAATCAGCTCAGGAACGTGAACTTCAGTAGCTCTGTACTGTTAGTACGAGGGACTGACTTCGCCTGTAGAACTACGGCGAGCGCTTACCTGTCGCCCGAGGCGCGCAGTCCAGTAATACAGCCGTCAGGTTTGTTTACTCGCTTCCTGGCTTGCACGAAGGCAGCGCGACTGCTGCGCGCCGCGGCGCAGATCTATCACGATGATTGATGAGCGGACTGACGGCCGCCAACTCTCAATTAATACACATCAGGCCAGGCCAGACCGCTCTGCTCTGCTCTGCGCCGCGCCGCACGGTGCCTGTCTAGCGGCGCCGGGCCGCAGGGGCAACGCGCGCCGCTCTGGCCGCGTCTAATTGCGAGGGAGTCGATCAGAGTTCTCGGCCTGACACAGAAAACTCGAGGTTTTACAGGTGATTTTTCATTATTTTCCATCTTAACCCTCGTGCAAATAAATATTACCCAACGATTTCTAAAGTTTTATTACAAGACTGGCCATTAAAATTGCTACACCAAGAAGAAATGCCGATGATACACGGGTATTCATTGGACAAATATATTATACTAGAACTGACTTGTGATTACATTTTCACGCAATTTGGGTGGATAGATCCTGAGAAATCAGTACCCAGAACAACCATCTCTGGCCGTAATAACGGCCTTGATACGCCTGGGCATTAGGTCAAACAGAGCTTGAATGGCGTGTACGGGTACAGTTGCCCATGCAGCCTCAACAAGATACCACAGTTCATCAAGAGTAGTGACTGGCGTATTATGAAGACAGTTGCTCGGCCACCATTGACCAGACGTTTTCATTTGGTGAGAGATCTGGAGAATGTGCCAGCCAGGGCAACAGTTGAACATTTTCTGTATCCAGAAAGGCCCGTACAGTACCTTCAACATGCGGTCGTGCATTATCCTGCTGAAAAGTAGGGTTTCGCAGGGACCGAATGAAAGGTAGAGCCACGGGTCGTAACACATCCGAAATGTAACGTCCACTGTTCAAAGTGCCCTGAGTCCGAGCAAGTGACCGAGACTTGTAACCAGTGGCACCGCATACCATCACGCCGAGTGATACGCCAGTATGGCTATGACGAATACACGCTTCCAATTTGTGTTCACCGCGATGTCGCCAAACACGGATGGGAAAATCATGATGCTGTAAACATAACCTGGATTCATCCGAAAAAATGACGTTTTCCCATTCGTGCACCCACGTTCGTCGTTGAGTACACCATCGCAGGCGCTCCTGTCTGTGATGCAACGCCATGGTAACCGCAGCCATGGTCTCCGAGCTGATAGTCCATGCTGCTGCAAACGTCGTCGAACAGTTCGCGCAGATGGTTGGTGTCTTGCAAACGTCCCCATCTGTTGACTCAGGGATCGAGACGTGGCTTCACCATCCGTTACAGCCATGCGGCTAAGATGCCTGTCATCTCGACTGCTAGTGATATGTCGCCGTTGGGATCCAGCACGGCGTTCCGTACTACCCTCCTGAACCCACCGATTCCATATTCTGCTTACAGTCATTGGATCTCGACCAAGAAAGGAGCAATGTCGCGATACGATAAACCGCAATCGCGATAGGCTACAATGCAACCTTTATCAAAGTCGGAAACGTGATGCTACTCATTCCTCCTCTTTACACGAGGCATCACAACAACGTTTCACCAGGCAACGGTGGTCAACTGCTGTTTGTTTATGAGAAATCGGTTGGAAACTTTCCTCATGTCAGCAAGTTGTAGGTGTCGCCACTGGCGCCAACCATGTATGAATGCTTTGAAAAGCTAGTCATTTGCGAATCACAGCATCTTCTTCTCATCGGTTAAATTTCGCGTCTTCATGGTGTAGCAATTTTAATGGCACGTAGTGTACTTACTGCCAAATACACTCCCTGACGAAAACAGTGAACCATACAGAAGACAAATTCTGATAACGATATTACGCTAGTTCACATAAACATCGTTGGTGACTGCGTAAATGACGAGATGTACTATTCCCTGTGGGAGGTGGAATAGGCATCAGAGTGCATTTGTGTAGTACGTGTTTAGTGTTCTTTAAAGGTCTTGTAAAGTATATAAGGGACGCGAACAGAGTCAAATGTTGGGTGGTCACTCTGAAGGACATGGAGGTAGCGTTATCAGCACGAGATAGTGATTGGAAGTATCCTCTTTCTGAGTCTCCTTTTCACTATCATTCGAATGTGGCATCTGGTTGTGACAGTGGCCCAAATTTTGACTGCATGGGAACACGAGTGCAGTCACAGTCGTCGTGAACGGAGGACCGCCATTTTGTTCTCCAAGGACAAGGTAGTCAGTTCACATCTGTGCCTGGCATCTGAGAACAAATGATATACTCCTTTCAGAATTCTGTATCATTCCGCAGCATTGGTCGGAGACTAGCAGCATCGGGACTGAGTAATTACCGTATGGGGAAGCTGCGGAGTATTTGTGTTTACAATATTTGAGCAGAAGTGCAGACACTTGTTAGTGGACAGAAGAGTATGTTCACCCTCCATCCCTATGGGTGGTTGAACTCTGCTGGGGAAAGTTTCTGTTTGGTTTCTGAACGTCTGTGGAGGAAGGCAGCCCTTTCATTAACAACAACCGAAACCAGAGGAGGTAGTGATGCTGCACGCTGGCGTGTGGAGAGAAATCGACGTTCTAACTCATCTCTAATGTGTTGCATGGGGCTTAGATCGGGACTCTGTGGACAGGCAAGTTCGTTTCAGGAATGTTATTGTCTTCAAATTACTTCCTCACAGTTGATTCTTTGTAACAGCGTGCGTTGTCACGCTGATACAATTATCTTGTCCAGCTGTTCGTACTCTGTACGCCACATCCTTCCGCATTTACCGTTCCCATTAGTGTCCTAACCATGAAACCATCCTCGAATTTTAACACCACCTCTTCTGTACTTCATTGTTGGCACTACACATGATGGAAGGTAACGCTGTCCAGGAATTCGCTAAAGTAAACCCTTCCACCAGACTGTCATACGTTATAGCGTGATTCGTCACTGCTCAGTGGCATATCTCTCTGTACTCCGTAGAGTGTAGCGTAGCACTGACAACAGAAACTGCGTGGCTTATGATAAGCTGCTATATCATTGTCTCTCGTTCTTTTTAACCTCCTCCAGACAGTCAGTATGCTAGCTGGACAGCGCTTTGGATTTTACTAGTGATTCCTTCTACAGATTTCATGTGATTCTTTATGGCGGCCCTTCACGGAGCACGCCATTTCGTAACAGGCAGCGCATGAGGCTTACTTCGTCTTGGTTTAGTTGTGGTTGTTCCTTCGCTTTTTTACTACCCTATCATATCGCCAACAGTCGTCTTGGGCAGTTTTAGAACGGATGTCACGTCCCTCATGGATTTCTTACTGACATCCAGTGACTGGTCCACGCTCGAATCTTCCCCCGTCTGACCCATTCTATTCTTACTACTTCTCTACTGACAAACAGCACTCCCTTCTCCTTTTGTACTGGCGGGTTCGCCTTCCGTGTTCGAATCTCAATTACATTGGGTTGTTGGGATACAGTTGATAATCAGACAACATTGTAGATGAGGCAACAACAGCTGTGAGTATTCATCTTGGGTACTAATAAACGCTTCAGTTGTGTTTAGTACTTCATTAATGGACCACTACAGGTTTCGTGGCACTAAAAGCCACGTCTTCTCTTGAACATTTAATTGAAACATTAGATCGGAAAAGCTCGGAATCTTTCTACCGAACGTTGTCTGTCCGTCAAGACGGAACACCGCTAAAAGACGGTATGTCAAAGATTAAAAACTGCCGCATTCCAAAACAGTGAGGGGTCTATAACAGATCGTATCACAGTGGTCGTTTCTTCGATCTATACGGAAGAGCGTACAGGGAACGCGGCTGGGTGCTCTGTCATTCGATAAGATAGAGTATACTGCTACAACCGACGTGTGTCCCACGCAGGTGTCATAAAAATAAGGATTCAGAAATAAGGACGTGTTTAAGTAATATGCTCAAGTACACGAAAGTCGATAATACTGCTATGGAATACCCTGAGCCACTCACTGTAAAGTGATTTGCAGCGTTTGTATGTCGATATAACCGAAGAGCCAAAAACCTCGTCATTTCTCTAGTGACGGAAAGCCTTCCACAACGTAAGAAGTGACGTAAGCGTATGCTACATTGACGAAGATAATGTCTGCGGTGTGTGAACTTCTTACAAAGGCCGCAGTGCAAGTCACCTGAAAGTAGGGGATGTTTGGCACACCAGCATTGGAAATGCGGCGCATCGACTTTGAAAGTTCAGTGTTCAGAGTACGTCACCTGCCGATTGTAAACGCTGCTTGGACCTTAGAGCACTGGTACCCAGCCGCCCGGCAATGGGTGACCGTCAAAGCGAAGGCCAGGCATTGGCTGCAGCCGAGAGAGTCAAATTCCATTTGTGTCGCCGCAGTTGCCACGGCACGGCAGCCATTGCGGCGGAGGTTGTTTCCTTGTGAGTGCTCCACGGCAAGGCAAGGAATATCATAGCGAGCGTGGCCTCGCGCACTTTGTACCAAAAGGAGGAAAAAGAAAAAAATGGAAGGAGCAGCAAAGAAAAGGAAAGAGAGGAAAGGGAGGAAAGGGAACGGGCGGTGGCGAAGATAGAGAGACAGATAGAGAAGTTGGCCAAACGGCTGGCGGGGCTTCACGGGACGTTGAACAGAAATTAACTTGAGCCCTATTTCTCATTACGTCCTTTTAAAATAACACATTTATTAAGGAGTAAATTTAGTCCCAGTGGCCGACCGCAGATTATAAAGTTCTCGCCTGCGCCAGATGCCGAAAGGGAAGCGAGGCGAATTCAGTGGCCGAGACGTGATTAATGCGGATTCCAGGATTCTGGCAAGTGGGAGTTCGATGCCCGCATACGACTCGCCTGTTGAGTAAAGAAAGAAAAATAAACTGCTGAACCTTGCTGAGTGAGAGAAAAAATTTAGCTATCGATGTTGCAAAAATTAACTACGGGGTATGGTACCGGATTGTTTTACATTCCATTTAGTTATTACAATCCATTTAGTTACTCTATCCATTCAGGGGGCGAATAAAACAGCGAGGTCTACACTAATATTATACAAATTTCATTTTCATTTGCATTTGGTCATTTGCAATGGCTCTGAGCACTATGGGACCTAACAGCTGAGGTCATCAGTGCCCTAGAACTTAGAACTACTTAAACCTAACTAACCTAAGAACATCACACACACCCATGCCCGAGGCAGGATTCGAACCTGCGACCGTAGCAGTCGCGAGGTTCCGGACTGAAGCGCCTAGAAACGCTCGGCCATAGCGGCCGACTTTGCATCTGTGATTTTATTGCGGAGTGTTAGGTATTTACCACTTACAACTACATTTCTGCAGGGCATGCGCTTATGACTTGCTCTGTAGAGTTCTTCGAGTCAATTGTCGATATTAATAAGAATCAGGACAATTTCCGAGGATCCATTTGCAACAGAATTCCAACGAACTAAAGAATATGAGTGATAAGACTTACATTTTCAAGTATAAGATGTAATGCTTGGATGTGACAAATAGCATATTGTGAATTACTTACTGGTTCGGCCCCTAACAGATAGAAAATTATTTAAAAAATTGCAAATTTCAGCAGAGAAACCAACTTTTGACATTTTTGAAAACAGATAATGGCCAAGTAGTAAATGTTAAAAATGTAAATATATTTAGGAAATAATGTAAAAAAATGAGTTTGGAAAATGCTAGTATAGAAGAAAGTATAAACAAAATCGGAGGGGCATATGGTGTAACTAAAGATCATTGCAATATAAAACGCAAGAGGAAAAACCAAAACCAAGTGCATTTGAAAACTCTAATTTGACCTGAATAAATGCAACTAACGGGAGGTTGGAATTTACGGGTAATGCTGAAATTCATCGAAGCATAGAAAACACATGACAAGAGAAAAGAAGTCATCCGTTTTTTGGACACTTGTATCGTATGTAAGGCAGTAGATTAACTAAAAGTATCGTCGAATATTTTTGGTACAGAGAGTCAAAAGTTGGATCCAAGTCAACAAGTTGGATCCACGAAGTCAAAAAGAATTTAGAAAAAAAAATTGATTGTATTGACATGCTCTGACTTAAGTGCTTGGTAAGCAAGACAAGAAAATTATTTGGACAGGGTGACGCCATAGCTAATGAAGTTACTTTGCGGTTTCCGGCAGCTTTACTCCGCTCTTCTATTAAGAAACGAAACAATGTGTTCACTGCCTTTTTAGTAAAATACTAGTAACAGCGAGTCCTAAAAAACGTTTGCAACCAACAGGACCAAGTGAAACTTCGTGGGAGATTAAACCTTTGTGCCGGAGCGAGACTCCAACTCGGGAACGTTACCTTTCGCTGACAAGTGCTCCACCCACTGTACTGCCCAAGCACAATTCACGCTCCGGCCTCGGAGCTTTAATTCTGCCAGTATCTCGTCTCCTACGTTCCAAAATTCGCAGGTTCGCAGGAGAGCTTCTGTGCAGTTTGCAAGGTAGGAGACGATATACTGCCAATTAAAGCTTTGAGAGGGGGCGCAGAGCGGTGTGCAAGGAGAGCTCAGTTGGTAGCACCCTTGCCCGCCAAAGGCAAAGTACGGAGTTCGAGTCTTGGTCCTGGACGTAGTTTTAATCTGCCAAGAAGTTTAATATGAGAGACCACTCCGCTGCAGAGTGAAAATTTCATTCCGGAAATATCCCCAGACTATTGATATCCTTTCTTCTAGGAGTGCTGGTTCGCAGGAGAGCTTCTGTGAAGTTTCGAAAGTAGGAGACGAGGTACTAGCGGAATTGAAGCTGTGAGAACTGTTCGCGCGTCATGCTTGGGTAGCTCAGTCGGTAGAGCACTATCTCGCGAAAGGCAAAGGTCCCGAGTTAGAATTTCGGCCAGGCCAGGAAGTTTCGTATAAGTGCACACTCCGCTGCAGAGTGAAAATTTCACTCTAGAGGGCCAAATGGTTTTGAGTCCAGATTTGAACTGTTTGAATGAACTGTCCTGTGAAAACTGCAGTGCCGAACTTTCTAAATTTTATATTCTTCACAGACACCCTTAAACCGTGATGTTTCATAGTACCGCGATACTGATGTCTGCAATGATCAGAATCGTTACGCTACCTTCTTCTTGGGTGATCAACAGCTGTTTTCTATCAACTTTTGGTCCGATATTGAAGATCAAACAATAGGTTATGGCTTGTTGACTCTCAGTTTGAGTGTTGCACGTTACCTAGTCGTCATTGTGGTGCCGGACGGTGTTACTAAGCTGTTAAGTTTTTGAGCCAAGCGCCGACTTGTATTGATACCTGACCGTGTTGCTGCACCGCGGCGCCGTTGTTATCGCCGCTGCCAGATAGGAGCCGCGTGAAGAGGGAAGCTGAGGATTTAACAACGCATGGTGGAGAGAGAGAGGAAAAGAAAGAGAGAGAGAGAGAGAGACAGAGAGAGAGATCTTTCCCGCCGGGTCATGCACTAGAGCTCTGGTGTGTTGGAGTGCCGAGGCGCCACACATTGCAGTGGACGGGTTGTACCGGCTGTTTATCGGGGTGTGATGCATCGTGAAGAACGGTGCTATCGAGTAGTGTCGTCCGGCAGGGTGCTGCGTCATTTCTGTTGAAGATTTCTGTCGGGCAAGATTTAAACTTGCCGCAGGTTGCTGAAGCATATTCACTGGTGTTTTAAGGGGAGGTTTACTATCTTTTGGTTCAAAAATCGATTTTTTAAATAGCATTTTTAGATCTATAAAAGTGTTTAGAATCCACCCCTGAAACAGTTTGTCCGAATACGTAACGGAAATGTTTGTTATTCGCGGTTGAACAAAAAAAATGCACCTGCCTGAAATCGGCCTTTTTCCCGCACCAGTTTTTTTCTTTCGGAGGACGAGTTATCGTACCAGTGCTTGGGAGGAAACATACAGAATTCAAATGAAAGTTTGAAAGCGTGAGTTTGGAGTTTAGCCTCCAAGCATTTGCATTCTGGCGCGAAGACTGAGGAGACTGCGACTTTCCTGGCAGTGAGCAGCTTCAACGAAGGGTATTCAGCAGTTCTTAAGACCATGACAACGATGGACGTCACCCTGGGACTCTATTCGACGCAGTTCTCCAAGCATTCGGACGACCACCGGATTCAAGCGGCCGAAAACCGCTTGTAACCGGCCGTACGAGCGTCGCTGGAGCAGCGCAGGATGACCCATATCGAGCAGAACGCCATCTATGAGGAAGAGGAAGGACTAGTTTATGGACCCGATATAGCAGAGTGAACCTAAGTTGCATAATATTGCCTTTGTATGTAGTCAAAACTTCAAATGCGTTTTTCTCGAAATGACTGTTTTTTATCGCGTGGTACGGTAACTTCAAATCTACTGAACCGATTGGCATGATTCTTTGTTTCCGACGAAGCTAGCTAAATTTTCTAGGATTTGTACCACTTTTATTCCGATCCATCAACTATAAATATTTTTACTTGGCCGACAAAGTCGAAAAATGGATGAAAAGAACCCTTTTTTTTTCAAATGCCGCATTTTGTTTCCTATCGTCCAAATAACTTAGACGAGGTACCACTCCTAAAGAATCTTATATAACGTCAACTCAATTTTGATTTCAGACGAGCCGGCTAACCTGTGACACACCGGTCGTGGAGGTCTACATCGAAATTTGGTTTCGTTCCGACGGCACTTCCGCCTTGGCTCTTCGACCTTTCCGGTCGAAAAAATTTCAGTATGTAGAGGAAATATCAGCACACATTTTGACCAAATTTGACATTGAAATCTGTAACACATCCCGAGAAAAAAATTCTCAAAAAACATGATTTTTTCGGGCCAAAGGTGGTAAACCTCCCCTGAAGCTGTCATTTCTGCGCATCAGGATTGTGTTGAATCTGGGGAGTCTTCATTTACTAATCTGAGCCAGTGCTTGTTGTTCTGTGGGAGGTCCATTTTGATTGTACTGTCCGTTCAAAATGGTTCAAATGGTTCTGAGCGCTATGGGACTTAACATCTGAGATCATCAGTCCCCTAGAACTTAGAACTACTTAAACCTAACTAACCTAAAGGCATCACACACAACTATGCCCGAGGCATGATTCGAACCTGCGTCCGTAGCAGTCGCGCGGTTCCGGACTGAAGCGCCTAGAACCGCTCGGCCAACGCGGCCGGCCGTACTGTCCGTGGCAGCGCTTTCGCGACAGAAGAAGAATTTCTGTAGAATATTGTTTTAAGACGCTTTTCTTGTGATTAAACCAGTTTGTAATTGTAATTAATTTCCAGTTCACTATTAACGTAAATTAGAAGCCAACAAGGCACTGATGTTACATAAACTGAAGATATTGGTGCTTTCTGGTTATTAAGTGAGTGGTTATATGTCCTATGCATTTCATTTCAGTTTATGGCGTGTGTGTAGCTTTCCTTTCTGTATGTTGTACTCAAATTATCCACTTGCGCTGGTGGTATTTGTAACTTATAAGACATGTTCACCAGCTATATCGAGCCGAACTTATTTGGTGTGATGATTAGATCTCTTACTACACAGGATCTGATAATGAATTGTTATTGCTTTTGAATTCTGCCAGTCAATTTTGGTAATAACCAAATATTTAAATGTGCAATTGAACTGTGTTACTTCATTCCTTTATTGGTTTTGGAATTTCTCAGTTCTAGCGGTAACCTAAACTGTCCACGCCTTTAAAATAATTATTATATAAATTCAGTTGATGGTTTATTCAGAGTGCTTTGTTTAATCTGTATTAAATTAACCTGAATATTTTTTATCTACGTCTACATACGCACACTGCAAGCCAACGTGCGGTGCGTCGCGGAGGGTACCCTGTACTATCATTTGTCGTTCCCTTTCCTGTTAGATTTACAAACGGAGTAATGGAAGAACGTCTATGAGCCCTGATTTATCACATCTTCGTGGTTCTTACATGAAATGTATGTTGATGGCAATAGGATCGTTCTCCAACTTCAAAATTTTCTCAGTAGCGTCCCTCGAAACAAACGTCATCTAGAAGAAATTTCTTTATTTCAACCTCTGATCACAGAATGTTTAGGTCCTTAAACTTCCAATTTCGGCCAGAAAAGACTAACTTTAGATCTGTTTAAAGCATCTCCTAATGTAATGAAGCCGTGGTGGAACGACATGTTTTAAAAAAGATGTGAAGATGATCATTACTGTCCAAAACCGGCAGTCCAAAGACATAAAAATGTGTGATCATGGAAAGAAATAAAGAATTTTATTCTGAACTTCCTGCATCGCTGTTCTGTTCGCGACCATGTTGCAGCATGTGAAAGAAAGTCGCCTTCCCTCCACCGATTCCCATTTGAGCTTTCGAACCATCTTCGTGACACTTGCGTGTTGTTCGAACCTACCGGTAAGACATCTACCAGTCCGCCTCTGAACTGCTTCCGTGTCTACCTTTAATCAGGCGTGGTGTGGATCCCAAACACTGGAGCACTTCTCAAGGACAGGTAGTAGTAGAGCCCTATACACGGTCTCCTTTACAGATGAACCACATTTCCTAAAATTCTCCCTATAAATGATTGTGTCAATTTTCTTGTGGTGACCTCTGGAAAATGGAAAGATATTATTGCTTTAAAATTTACTCTACTGGAACCCAGTACCCACCGTTCCCCTATTCCTTGCAGTTGCACCAGTTCCCTTGGTGAAATCCACGGTCATAAGGTCATGGTATAGAGGGTCGTCAGAAAAAGAAATACTACACTGAAAAATCCGCCTCAGTTGCGAAAACCTTCTGGTCATTACCGAAGTTTCTGCTTTCTTCAGAAAGATTATTCTAACCGAAACTTGGGTGAAGACCAGAAAATTTTCGCAACTGAGGTGGTTTTTTCAATATATTAGGTTATCACAGTTGCTGACGGGGCTGCAATATGCTAAAAATTCGTCAGAAACATTTTAAAAGCTAGTAAGGGTGTTGCAGGGTAGGTTGTTCTGAGCAGTAATTATAAAAAATTCTGTACATTACACCGTTTCCGATTTCTTTGACACGCAAGTTAGCCAATCAGGACGTTGCGCGAGCCAATTCAAGCGGTCCACCAGATACATTTAGTGTCAGTTGTTTTCATAGCGCAAGACATTGCTCAATCTTTGGCTCCGGTTCGATCCTTACTACCGTCCCATGTCCAATTTTTGTATTCCTCTCTTATTCGGTTTTAGGAACCCAAATGATTAATATGTCTGGCGACAACGCCTCACGTTGAATTTGCGCGTGCAACGCCCTGATTGGCTAACTTCAACGCCGATCAACTAAAAACGACGCAAAGATTCGATTTTTTTCCCAACAGTTAGTTCTCAGCACAACCTGTGTTCCACAGATCATTTGACCGCTTCTGGTATCGAAATGATGTGGAACAACGCTGTTTACGGGATATGCATACAAGGTTACTGGTAATATTAATCAACATTTAATCATTTTACTCCAACTCATACAACTACATTTAAAATGAGCTTTTTTTTACTGGTTACGAATTTCTAAGTAGAAGTTCGTCAATGAACTAAAACGAGTTGTCCAGGAGAAATGATTTTAAATTAGAACTCGGTTCGCTACCTGTCAGCCATTTTATGTTATTGGGCAATGATCAAAGCTTTTTATTGCTACATATCTAATGCCTGTCTGAGCCACTGACAGGTTTAACAATGCATAATATAGGTTATTTTCCCCATAATGTTGTAGATATTTACAGCACTGTTTCACTCAAATGGTGACGAATTATGTACGTGGAATTTCGTTGGCGAAAATATGTAACGACAGCACGGTTAAAATGCCTACCTCCTTGATGAGGTACACCACGTATTATTCTTACTGCTCGCTTTTGTGCAACTTGCTAAGTGATGAGTTACCACAGAAAAGCATTTTTGAGGAAGAGAAACTTGTTAACATCGAACATAGACTTCAGGGTGTTAGGAAGTCTGTTCTGAAGGTTTTCGTCTGGAGTGTAGCCATATATGGAAGAGAAACATGCACGATAAACAGTGCAGACGAAAAGAGAATAGAAGCTTGTGAAATGTTATGCTACAGAAGAATGCTGATGGGTAGATCACCTAACTAACGAGAAAGTACTGAATAAAATTGGGGAGACAAGTTTCTGAGACATCAGTGGATCACCGTTTAGTATTGGAGTGAAGTATGGGGCTTACAAATCGTAGAGGGAGACCAAGACATTAATACAGTAAACAGATTTAGAAGGATATTCAGACATGAAGAGGCTCCCACAGGACAGCGTAGCGTGGAGAGCTGCATCAAACCAGTCTTCCGACTGAAGACCACGACAAAGACAACAATTTCGTGTTTTCGAATTTCCTATTTAGAGGTTGCAAGTAATCACTTAACTTTAATGAATTACGAACATAGCCTTTATCCTCACGAAATGTATATTTCAAAAGTAAAGAATGCTGCATAACTTACCCTTTATCTGTAGACGTTCCAGCCGTAAAAAGAAAATGGTCAATCTTGAGAGCTTTTTGATACAAAGATCACATTTAATGCCTGTCCATCGCCGTCGACACCTGCACAAAGCTCATAACACCAGCGAAAGCAACCTGTGCACATGATACAGGTCTCTTTAGAGGAATCAGTTGGCGACAGTTGCTCGTAGTAAATGCACTCGTCGACCTCTTCGTATTCAGGTGTTTCAACACGATTTTATCAACGCTTGAATCGGAGTCCTTCTCACCATGATCCTGCTACTTCGTGACTTTCTGGTCCTTTCTTACGGTAGCACCAGATGTTGAAGATTTATGAGACGCCTCAAGTGAAGCTCCTGGGGTAGGTTTTTGCCGAATGTTAAGTTTTTTTTTGAGTCTTGCTACTTGCTTTCTTTTTAACGTTAGCCAGGGACTCCCTCTAAATGGAGACATCGTCAGTACTTCTGCTTTACCTGCTCTTGTTGTTAGGTTTCATGGTGGAAGTACAGGAGGTGGGATACTACTGTTTTCTGCGTTTTATGAACTGCAGTCGGGAAACACCCTACTGTGGCTTCTGAGGGCTTATCCCCATGTGCTGCAGACGACTGAGAGGGAAAATCCATAGATGAAGAAACCAGTAGTCACGAAGATAGATACCACACTTTTTTGAAACCATCTGCAGCCACTGCCATTGTTACGGGTCCGCAGTAAACCCAACTTACCAATGGCCCAACGTCTCTGGCACTGGAAAGGCGGCATATGGAATAAAATTCGAAACATTTGATTAAACTGACTCCAAATTTCGAGTACCAGAAATAGTGCACCTTATTACTATCCGTTATTAGGAACTATCCCCTACTCATATTTAGGCACAATCTCTCAAGTGAACTGTCAACGACACGTTTCATCAATTAGGTAAGGATGGTCACGCTTCATACTACTGTTTCACATGACATGCTCGAAGTACGTCCTACCTGGCTTGAATCTACATCGATACTCTGCAAATCACGTTTAAGTGCCTGGCAGAGGGTTCATCGAACCACCTTCACAATTCTCTATTATTCCAATTTCGTATAGCACGCAGAAAGAATGAACACCTATATCTTTCCGTACGAGCTATGATTTCCCTTATTTTATCGTGGTGATCGTTCCTCCCTATGTAGGTCGGTGTCAACAAAATATTTTCGTATTCGGAGGAGAAAGTTGATGATTGGAATTTCGTGCGAAGATTGCGCCGCAAAGAAAAAGGCCTTTCTTTTAACGATTTCCAGCCCAAATCTTGTATCATTTCTGTGACACTCTCCCCCATATTTCGCGATAATACAAAACGTGCTGCCTTTCTTTAAACTTTTTCGATATACTCCGTCAGTCCTATTTGGTAAGGCTTCTAATGGAGGACGGACAAGCGTAGTGTAGGCAGTCTCCCTAGTAGGTCTGTTAGATTTTCTAAGTGTCCTGCCAATAGAACGCAGTCTTTGGTTAGCCTTCCCCACAACATTTTCTGTGTGTTCGTTCCAATTTAAGTTGTTCGTAGTTGTAATACTTAGGTATTTAGTTGAATTTTCCGCTTTTAGATTAGATTGATTTATCGTGTAACCGAAGTTTAATGAGTTCCTTTTAGCACACGTGTAGATGACCTCACATTTTTCGTTATTCAGGGTCAACTGCCACTTTTTGCACCATTCAGATATTTTTTCTAAATCGGTTTGCAGTTTGTTTTGATCTTCTGATGACTTTATTAGTCGATAAACGACAGCGTCATCTGCAAACAACCGAAGACGGTTGCTCAGATTGTCTCCCAAATCGTTTATGTAGATAAGGAACAGCAAAGGGCGTATAACACTACCTTGGGGAACGCCAGAAATCACTTTTGTTTTACTCGATGACTTTCCGTCAATTACTACGAACTGTGACCCCTCTGACAGGAATTCAAAAATCCAATCACATAACTGAGACGATATTCCATAAGCACGCAATTTCAACACCAGCTACTTGTGTGGTACAGTGTCAAAAGCCTTCCGGATATCCAAAAGTACGGAATCGATCTGAAATCCCTTGTCAATAGCACTCAATAATTTATGCTACTGACAAGGTGTGGTGTGCATACTGTAAGACCTTCGGTACACACACCATCAGATTATTTGACTTGTCGTTCTAACGAAGTAGGCGAGTGTCAGCAATATGCCTCGAGGTCTTATCGTGGCGTGTTTATCTTCTGCCATTAGGTCAGACAATAGAAATGCCACTTGCACGCTTAGAGTAGTAGATTGACAGTGACCAACTTTAAACAGAACTTGATTAATTTTCACACACATTTATTAAAATAGTAGCAAGCATAAACCTTACGTAACTTGATTCTGGATGCTATTTACAATTGACAATCTGAAGTTCTTTTGGTCTTGGTACATTAATCTTATTCTCACATATCTCTGATACTTGACAGTGTCTATACATTTCTCTTCACGGCTATGTACAGGAATATGATAATCTTATTAGGTGCAGACTGAAACTTGACTATAGACTGGTGCAGACAAATGCAGACTGACTAACTGGAGGTCTGTACACTCGTTATAATACCTCGCGCATTCATTTATCACTGTGCAAGTGTGATCCGCGAGGAGGAAAGGTTCTACATTAGCAGCAATATCATTGGCTGCGTTACATATTTACAAGCGGATCGGCGGAAGCAGAATTTGGTCGTCTCTAAGGCAGCGCCATCTCGTAGTGCGGAGAGGGACGAGCGCTGCGCCTGTGCTGTTGTGCTTAGCTGGTCGCGCTCTAGTGGGAAAGTTGTGTACGCGCTGACTACGCGGAACTATGTACACAACACAAGAATTTTCAGGAAGAATAAGGACTTCTGACTGAACTCTGGAGAATATGTTTACCTCGACCACAAAGAAAACATAGCTGTAGAGGACGGAACATTTACAGCACAGGCGCCAAACTCACAAAGGCGTATCAGAATGACCTTCGGTGTTGGTTGCCTGAGTGAGCTACGGAGTGCAGCACCAAACAAGGGAAATATTGAGCTAGCCGGAATTAGGCTACCTCATCAACAACGAGTTTCCCTAAAAAGTACGTGTAGCAGATTATGTTACATATTAGAGTGGTGAGGGATTTGTACGCACACGCCAACCAGCCCGCCTACCACTAACGGCACTTTTCCCTGGCGGCGTCGACCAGTGCCGCAGGCTTTTATGAGCAGCGCGCCTCGTCATCTCTGAATGGAAGAGAGGCCTCGTTGAGCGCATAAAATCGCCCAGCCGGCGCTGAGGGGCGTAACGCAATTTGAGCAAGCGCTACAAGCCGCTGCGTCGGCGCCGGCGCTCGATCGCGTTCGCCGTAAGGGGATTACCCGGGCTGGGAGCGGCCGCCGTCTGGAGGCGGGCCCTCGTCGCTTCTGCTGCCGCTGCCTGCGTCTGCTGCCGCGCCTAACAACGTATTCAGCGCGACGGCCGGTGCGCCGGGCTAGGCTAGTTAGCGCCGCTAATGAATTCCGCGGTCGCCTTTATATACGCCGACGGCGACCGCTGCGCGCGCCCTATCGCTACGGAAGCCCCGACACATTGCCGCAGTTTTTCAGCGGGAATTGTGGCTCCCGTCGCACGCGCACCCGGCTACGTAGTCACCTTAATTACACCAGATTTTCACCGCACCGCTGCAAATGTCGCCCGGAGCCGGTCTGTTGTCTTCATTCCACGCCTTTCTCTTATTCGGCTGTTTTTCGCGTCGTTCCGCTTGCGATCTTTGCGTTCGAAGCAGGATGCATTTCTGAGGCTTCGAATATCTTTAATTTCTACGGGTCCGTCCCTTGATAATAATACACTACTGGCCATTAAAATTGCTACACAAAGAAGAAATGCAGATATATTGTACTAGAACTGATATGTGATTACATTTTCACGCAGTTTGGGTGCATAGATCCTGAGAGATCAGTACCCAGAACAACCACCTCTGGCCGTAATAACGGCCTTGATATGCCTGGGAATTGAGTCCTGGGAATTGGATGGCGTGTACAGGTACAGCTGCCCATGCAGCTTCAACATGATACTACCGTTCATCAAGAGTAGTGACTGGTGTATTGTGACGAGCCAGTTGCTCAGCCACCATTGACCAAACGTTTCCAATTGGTGAGAGATCTGGAGAATGTGCTGGCCAGGGCAGCAGTCGAACATTTTCTGTATCCAGAAATGCCCGTACAGGACCTGCAACATTCGGTCTTGCATTATCCTGCTGAAATGTAGGGTTTCGCAGTGATTGGATGATGGGTAGAGCCACGGGTCGTAACACATCTGAAATGTAACGTCCACTGTTCAAAGTGCCGTCAATGCGAACAAGTGACCGAGATGTGTCACCAATGGCACCCCATACCATCTCGCCGGGTGATACGCCAATATGACGATAACGAATACACGCTTCCAATGTGCGTTCACCGCGATGTCGCCAAACACGGATTCGACCATCATGATGCTGTAAACAGAACCTGGATTCATCCGAAAAAATGACGTTTTGCCATTCGTGCACCCAGGTTCGTCGTTGAGTACACCATCGCAGGCGCTCCTGTCTGTGATGCAGCGTCAAGGGTTACTGCAGCCATGGTTTCCGAGCTGATAGTCCATGCTGCTGTAAGCGTTGTCGAACTGTTCATGCAGATGGTTGTCGTCTTGCAAACGTCCTATCTGTTGACTCAGGAATCGAGAGGTGGCTGCACCATCAGCCATGCGGATAAGATGCCTGTCATCTCGACTGCTAGTGATACGAGGCCGTTCGGATCCAGCACGGCGTTCCGTATTACCCTCCTGAACCCACCGGTTCCATATTGTGCTAACAGTCATTGGATCTTGGCCAACTGGAGCAGCAATGTCGCGATAGGATAAACCGCAATCGCGATAGGCTACAATCCGACCTTTATCAAAGTCAGAAACGTGATGGTACGCATTTCTCCTCCTTACACGAGGCATCACAATAACGTTTCAGCAGGCGACGGCGGTCACCTGCTGTTCGTGTATGAGAAATCGGTTGGTAACATTCCTAATGTCAGGATGTTGTAGGTGTTACCACCCGCGCCAACCTTGTGTGAATGCTCTGAAAAGTTAATCATTTGCATATCACAGTATCTTCTTCCTGGCGGGTAAATTTCGCGTCTGTAGCGCATTGTCTTCTTGGTGTAGCAATTTTAATGGCCAGTAGTGTAGTTTAGTTATTTTTGTACAACGTAGCAACCTGCCTAAACCTACATGAAACAAACCATTGTGCATGTCTGAATCTCGTAAGCCCAAATCATGACTTCGATCCGATTGATCTCACCTTCCTACCTTGCATTTTTTCATCCTACACCCTAACCAAAGTTTTACGTACCATAATCTACATCTACATCTACATCTACATCTACATCTACATTGACACTCCGCAAGCCACCCAACGGTGTGTGGCGGAGGGCACTTTACGTGCCACTGTCATTACCTCCCTTTCCTGTTCCAGTCGCGTATGGTTCGCGGGAAGAACGACTGTCTGAAAGCCTCCGTGCGCGCTATAATCTCTCTAATTTTACATTCGTGATCTCCTCGGGAGGTATAAGTAGGGGGAAGCAATATATTCGATACCTCATCCAGAAACGCACCCTCTCGAAACCTGGACAGCAAGCTACACCGCGATGCAGAGCGCCTCTCTTGCAGAGTCTGCCACTTGAGTTTATTAAACATCTCCGTAACGCTATCACGGTTACCAAATAACCCGTTGACGAAACGCGCCGCTCTTCTTTGGATCTTTTCTTTCTCCTCCGTCAACCCGACCTGGTACGGATCCCACATTGATGAGCAATACTCAAGTATAGGTCGAACGAGTGTTTTGTAAGCCACCTCCTTTGTTGATGGACTACATTTTCTAAGCACTCTCCCAATGAATCTCAACCTGGTACCCGCCTTACCAACAATTAATTTTATATGATCATTCCACTTCAAATCGTTCCGTACGCATACTCCCAGATATTTTACAGAAGTAAAAGTGTCCGCAAGTGATTGTGCTCCGCCAGGTCATGTTTCCATGTAGAACAATTTTACAGATGGGAAGTTCTACACCATGAACATTTTAACAAGTCACTTCCCCACTGATACTCCAATATTTTGGTGGCTGTGGACCGTGTTCATCGAAATTTCATTTTGGTATGAGCTTATTTTCAGTGCAGGAAAAATCTGTTTCTACTGATGAAGAATGGTGCGAGCACATGGTGGATTTTCGGCGTATCTACAGTTACTGTATCTTGTATCTTTCTAGATGGAAAATGCAACACAGACTGCTCAGAGTACATGCATGTGTAGGTTATCGCCTTTTTCCAGTCTGTGAGAAATGTCGAATCATTGGCGTGAGGGACACGACAGCATCTTACCAAAAGCGCCCAAAGGCAGTTGTGTTACGGCACAGAACAGTGAGGAATAGAAACTAGAAAGAAAAAAAAAATTTAAACTCACTGACATTGCCATAGGCGAACTCAGGATATGTCGGGGACAGAGGCAGAAGCAGGAAGCGAGTCTGTATGTCGTCAGTGGGTCAGGTCGTCGACACATTGCAGCAGCGTCAGCCGAATGAGGATATACATTCAGCAGAAAGGAGAATGACAGAAAAAGGAAAGAGACAAGCATTTTCATTAACTCGTAAGACGTGTTGCAAGAAAGTATCTTTCACAAGAGAACATAGCGAGGAACTGAAACAGTAGTTAACAACCTGTTAAGTGAATATATCAGAAAAAGGACACATTCTGTTATTACAAACCAAGACTAGCATTGGAGCGTCACTCAAGCTTCCTTTGAACAACCTAGTTCTTCAGCTCTCGTCAAGA
Source organism: Schistocerca americana (assembly GCF_021461395.2). NCBI lineage: Eukaryota > Metazoa > Arthropoda > Insecta > Orthoptera > Acrididae > Schistocerca > Schistocerca americana. The sequence goes on from NC_060124.1 coordinate 124,391,597, forward strand.
ACTGATAATTGAGATTGATGACACAGTAACAGCACCCGATTCTGTGTATCTTTGACCTATATGCTCCAGCACAGTCAACGAACTAGCCGAAGATGTACTTGGAATGATGGCCTACTTCTTATGAATCCCATGCTGTTCAGCACCTACGATCTACTGTCGAAGGAACTATCTTTCAACAAAGCCACAACACAGGGAGCTATCAGCACTGAACATCAACACGGAAGCCGGTAACAGAACCTCTAGTGAGCCGCATTGCAGCGCTGAGGCTCCTCTTTGTGCTGAAACCTACCAGGGGTAGGGAGCAAATCAATCGACCACACGACTACCGACACTAGGTACATCATGGATGGGTCATAGAGGATCATTGTAGGACGCAGAGTGAGACCGACGACACTGCAGCAGCCAGCCCGAGGTCATTTCACGTTGTGCTCACGAGCAACTCGCCGCGGCAACGGGACCGCTAAACCTCGCCTGGGCGTGCGGTTGCTGACCTCACTTGATGGACGTCAGCTAAACTCCAAAACGTAGCCGAATGAGCAGCATACGAGGCTTGTAGACATTGAGAATAAGTAACTGAACTCTGATGGTGTTTTACTAGCGTCAAAAGACGGTTCACATGTTTTCAGCAGGCATTCTGACTTCGTGCAGAAGTGCCTTCGCAAGGCCCTCTGTAGTCGCACAATGACTACAAAAGGACTGGTGACGTGTTGGAGTGTGGACGGAAGAGTAGGGTCGAGTCCTTCTAGAAGGAATATACCAACAGAAGGATGTAATCTTTGTACTGTTTCTGAAGATCGGACGACAACAGTTGATATCCAAGGAGAGGCTACAATCAGATTGCAACCAGGAACACTCAACAACGGATTACTAGAAGCTAGACTTATATCTGTTTGAGCCGTGGCGGCTCGGGTTCGATCTATCGAACGTACCGCGTATAATGTTATCGCTGTATCGCGGAGGAAAGAGAGAAGTGGCGCCCCCTCGTGGGGGAAGGCGGCGAGGCACCTGTGACAGTCGAGTAGTTGGATTTTGGAGGGCGAGGAGAAACAGTGAGATAGGCAGTAGTGCGCGGAGCGTGAAGCCGTGTCTGCCGACGCCGTGTGTGGTGGCAAGAGGAAAGTTTGCCACGTTACCTGATTGTGTTTGGGCGTTTGCGGCGGACTTGGTGGGTAGAGGCGCCGATGCTGTCGGGAACATGCTGCTTCCTTGTTTATGATGGATTTACCGTTTGCTTCTAGTGACTACATTCTCGTCTCTATGGCTCTGTGACTGATGTGATGCCATTGCTAGCACAGTTGCTTTGGATATAAGCAGCATTTTCTTCTCTGTGTCCGTCTGTAACGCCGGAAATGCATATCCTCCTATTTCCATCTATTGTACTATTATTTTTTTCCTTGTTTTGTTACCTCAAGATATGACATTTCTGTCCCTTTATATATTGTAATTGTTTTACTGTTTGTATATATATATATTTATGCACTTATGTCGATGTGTAATTGGTTTGTTTCGTAAATATTATTTGTATTTTTACGCTGGGTCTTGCCTAGGGAAAACTGCTATCGATCGATTACATCGATGGGTCGTGTGAAGAATCAAAGTGTGTAGGATCTTTGGTAGTGTTAACTCTGCCGCGTGGAGCGCGGGCAGAGAGAGTCTGGCTGGAGTAGCGAGTGGAGCAGGTGTGTTGTGTGTAGCTCCCGCGAGTTGCCGCGCTTTCGGGATTTGGCAGCATGTAATTGCGCTCGACTTGCGATAATAGTTTCTGACATGGTGTCGCGGACGGGAAGCATTAGCTGGCGCACATTAAGAGCCCGTTTCTTCTGGTGACCGTGTTGAGAAGAAGGCGCGCCAACATCCAGCTTCTGCAACAGCGACGGCCGACAATGAGTGACTGTCGCCACCTCCTCGATCGACGGCTTCAAACCTTCAGTCAACCAACAAGGAAGACTAAAAGCACGTAAAGTTTCAGAACTGTATGGCAGACCTCAGCTTTTCAAACTGTTCCATTAGCCTCGCAAAATTACAGCAACTTAGCATGAACTTTTGTTGCTCATTGTCCCAATTGCATTGCCAAGCAGGGTCCCTTCCTTTTCCGAAATGAACCCGAGTGTCGTTGAAATTCAAACGCCAGCATAATTCCATTTCACTGCTTTAATTTCAAAGTTCACTTTAAGTATTAATTGCTGGCTACAATACTTAGATTACACAAGCACAAATTAAGAGTGCTAGTTTTGTTACCATATTTTAGCTTACCTGTGACTGCAGCTCAGCTTGGTACGTACTAAATTTTACTATTGTTAATTGTTCAGAATCATTTAATTCAAGTTCAAAGTTAAATCTCTTATTTCTAAATTGCGTAGATTCAAGTAGCTTTTGAAATGATTGTTGAGGTAGTCCAAGACTAACCGTATTTTACTGAATTTCGACGTGCTTCAGAAAGAAAGCTCACTATTAACTTCAGTCACTAAATTAACTTTCGATTTTCCGGTTTTGTTAATTCTTTTGCTAAATTAAGTCAGAGTGTAGCGAAATTTATTACTTCTGACAAACTTTCAGTTTTCACACTACACGTGTCAACCTTCAGTTGCCACGCTTCTAGTGCTAATTATATGTAATAACCTTTCTTTTTCAGTTACTATAGTAATTGTCCTTAGGACTGGCGACCGTAATTTCGCCCAAATCTCAAATACCTAATTACCGCTAGTTAATTGTTAATGTAACGGCCGCACATTTACTTTATTAACTTTACCCCTATTTCAAAATTAATTTCCACCAGTTTCATTAGCATTTTTCCTTTCATTTAGATGTAACCCTTTCCTCCCTCTTTACCGACAGATTAACTTTGGTGGCGATTGCTTTTCCCAGATTTCCATTACGTACACGCGGTTTAATTTTTCACTGTCATTAAGGTCGATAAGTGAGGGGGAGGTTACACGTCGTTCTGGTGATTACTGAGTGTGCTTACCGTTGTGGTGTATTTATTGAGCAGTGTACTTTGGATGCTTGACCTTACTATTAAGAGTCCATTGCGTAAGGCCGCGTTTATCCTGTGAGGACTTGTGTTCTGCATTTAAGAACTTAGTTGTAGTCAGTCACTGAATTGCTCAAATGCATTCATACTTCTCTGCTGAAGTGTTATTGTTTTACGCCCCTCTGAATGGGAAAATGATAAAGGGCCTTACTATTACTGACCTCCTTGTGTGCCACTGAATTGGTTGTGTTTTTCAGCCACGTAATTTGTGCGTTTATTGTAACAGACCGATGTCTGTTTCTGATTAATGTTTCCCTGTGACATTGAGAGTTAATCTTGTAACGAACACTGTTTTAGATATTCTGATCAGTGTATTGCAGGACATATCCTTTTTGTGCCTCGCAAGCGGAGAGCGGAGGCGATTTATTGGCCATGATGATGTGTTGGTAGATCCATTTCACGAGTCCAGGCCAGTCACCCGGAGATTTAGAAGTTGTATGTTGTGTTAAGTTTTATTGATTGGCGACTCCATGTTGTTTTGTGCACTACGACCAGGTAACAGGTATACTTGAAAAAAGAAACAGCATTGGTCGTATATTTTTTACTATTGCAAAATCGATTTTCTGTCACTGAGTGACCATCTTCAGTGCTATATTGTGTAACTTAAATTGGGATGCACTGTTGTCACTAAGCTTACGGCAATCACATAGTCTCTGACAGAATTCAATGTCATCGGCGAACCTCGAAGTTTTTGCTTCTCCATGAATTTTAATACCTACTCCGAATTTTTCTTTTGTTTCCTTTACTGCTTGGTCAATATACAGATTGAATAACATCGGGGACAGGCTACAACCCTGTCTCACTCCCTTCCCAACCACTGCTTCCCTTTCATGCCCCTCGACTCTTATAACTGCCAACTGGTTTCTGTACAAATTGTAAATAGCCTTTCGCTCCCTGTATTTTACCTCTGCCACCTTCAGAATTTGAAAGAGAGTATTCCAGTTAACGTTGTCAAAAGCTTTCTCTAAGTCTACAAATGCTAGAAACGTAGGTTTGCCTTTTCTTAATCTTTCTTCTAAGATAAGTCGTAAGGTTAGTATTGCCTCACGTGTTCCAACATTTCTACGGAATCCAAACTGATCTTCCCCGAGGTCCGCTTCTACCAGTTTTTCCATTCGTCTGTAAAGAATTCGCGTTAGTATTTTGCAGCTGTGACTTATTAAACTGATAGTTCGGTAATTTTCACATCTGTCAACACCTGCTTTCTTTGGGATTGGAATTATTATATTCTTCTTGAAATCTGAGGGTATTTCGCCTGTCTCATACATCTTGCTCACCAGATGGTAGAGTTTTGTCATGACTGGCTCTCCCAAGGCCATCAGTAGTTCTAATGGAATGTTGTCTATTCTTGGGGCCTTGTTTCGACTCAGATCTTTCAGTGCTCTGTCAAACTCTTCACGCAGTATCTTATCTCCCATTTCGTCTTCATTTACATCCTCTTCCATTTCCATAATATTGTCCTCAAGTACATCGCCCTTGTATAAACCCTCTATATACTCCTTCCACCTTTCTGCCTTCCCTTCTTTGCGTAGAACTGGGTTGCCATCTGAGCTCTTGATATTCATACAAGTGGTTCTCTTCTCTCCAAAGGTCTCTTTAATTTTCCTGTAGGCAGTATCTATCTTACCCCTAGTGAGACAAGCCTCTACATCCTTACATTTGTCCTCTAGCCATCCCTGCTTAGCCATTTTGCACTTCCTGTCGATCTCATTTTTGAGACGTTTGTATTCCTTTTTGCCTGCTTCATTTACTGCATTTTTATATTTTCTCCTTTCATCAATTAAATTCAATATTTCTTCTGTTACCCAAGGATTTCTATTAGCCCTCGTCTTTTTACCTACTTGATCATCTGCTGCTTTCACTACTTCATCCCTCAGAGCTACCCATTCTTCTTCTACTGTATTTCTTTCCCCCATTCCTTTCAATTGTTCCCTTATGCTCTCCCTCAAACTCTCTACAACCTCCGGTTCTTTCAGTTCATCCAGGTCCCATCTCCTTAAATTCGCACCTTTTGGCAGTTTCTTCAGTTTCAATCTGCAGTTCATAACCAATATATTGTGGTCAGAATCCACATCTGCACCTGGAAATGTCTTATAATTTAAAACCTGGTTCCTAAATCTCTGTCTCACCATTATATAATCTATCTGATACCTTTCAGTATCTCCGTGATTCTTCCAGGTATACAACCTTCTTTTATGATTCTTGAACCAAGTGTTAGATATGATTAAGTTATGCTCTGTGCAAAATTCTAGAAGGCGGCTTCCTCTTTCATTTCTTCCCCCCGGTCCATATTCACCTACTATGTTTCCTTCTCTCCCTTTTCCTACTGACGAATTCCAGTCACCCATGACTATTAAATTTTCGTCTCCCTTCACTACCTGAATAATTTCTTTTATCTCGTCATACATTTCATCAATTTATTCATCATCTGCAGAGCTAGTTGGCATATGAACTTGTACTACTGTAGTAGGCGTGGGCTTCGTATCTATCTTGGCCACAATAATGCGTTCACTATGCTGTTTGTAGTAGCTTACCCGCGCTCCTATTTTTTTATTCATTATTAAACCTACTCCTGCATTACCCCTATTTGATTTTGTATTTATAGCCCTGTATTCACCTGACCAAAAGTCTTGTTCCTCCTGCCACCGAACTTCACTAATTCCCACTATAACTTTAACCTATCCATTTCCCTTTTTAAATTTTCTAACCTACCTGCCCGATTAAGGGATCTGACATTCCACGCTCCGATCCGTAGAACGCCAGGTATAATGCAAAAATTGTACCGTATATATTGAGCCCTAATTCAATGTAAAAGAGGGCCTGATGGCCCTAATTAGATCAGATTATTTAAATAAGTAAATAAAATGAATGTACTTTAAAAGTACATCTTTTGGCAATACCGTATCCGAGTTCGGAAAATGGGAGGTATCTGTCCCCTGTTTCATATTCCGGCATGCTGTCCGTGGGAACAGCAAGCAACACAATTAGAGGAAATTATTTGCACAATCTGTATGACAGGCAACGTGTAGTACAAAGTACAGACTTAAAAAAATAAACAGTCGACTACTTGCAGCTCGCAGTTGTCCAGTTCTGTTACCCAAATAGGTGTCATGTATCAAAAGTAAAGGTTAATGCTATGCTTAAAAGAGGAGTGCATTGCGGCCAGAAATGATAAGATTGCCCCTAAATATAGTAGTTTCTTTTATTAAAAAGAGCCACAGCTATAAAAGTAATCTCAACATAAAATTCTCACGAAATAAGAATCACAAGAAGATAAATAACAAAAATAAAATACAAAACATGAAAAATGAAATAATCCCTATTTTAATGAAAGGGATTCAAGCTTTTATGTTTGTAGGCACCGTATGTAGAAGGCGGGAACGACCATACAACGTCGACCTGACCATGGATTTTTGAACGAGTTGTATGTTGTACGTAACAGCATTGTTCACTAAAAATGATACTATGGGCAACACGTACATGGTTAGGAGATTATAATCAGACTAATGTTTATAGACTTGCGCACGGTATAGAAACGGTACATGCAAACTTAGTAACTTTGTGTTATTTTGTTTTTAGCGTTTTATTACACTGGAGATTGTTTCATTATTTTTTATTAATTTCATTCTTACTATCAAAATCTTATGAGATTTGTATTTTACGGTGTTTTTAAAACTGTGAAACATTTTTAAGAAATAAAAAATCAGTCTACGGATCACTCGTGGGCGCGCTGTCAAATTGTTGAATGCATGCCATTGACCTTTATTTTTCGCGTATGACTAACGTACTTGGGTAAGGTAGTGTGATGACTGCACACCAGGGGTGAGGGACTTCCTCAAATTTCAAGTTAGCACTGCATATCATTCGTTGGTTACACAGAGAAAAATATTTGGTACATCTTTGTTAACGATTATTTTAACTACCTACTGTAATTTTTGGTTCGTAGGATGGCCTGCTGATGGTACTTGTACTGAATCAACTAAATGATTAACAAAATAATAGTCTGACTATAGAATAAAGCGAAGAGAAATATTTCCATCTATTCTCAGTCAGAATGAATGATTGTTAAGAGCTGACCGTGCAGATATCCGCGTGTCTATGGAACAGACTGCAGCCTCCACATTTACGCAAAATTTTTCCTCCTGTTCAGCTGTCCAGCTGCCAACGAAGTGTTAAAAGAAGGCGAGGCGGTAAGGCACAAATCGATAAAATGAAATTGCACTTCGCGAACTTCATCAACATGCGGCTAAATTTGGTGCAAAAATATGCAAGACTAATGCAATTACGTTATGCACGGAGCATTTATGGAAAGTCGCGATACTTCGAATGAATTATTTTCAACTTACACCACATGTGATTGTTGTTGTAAGTAAGAATTATTTTGCAGTAAAACAATACGACATTTTAACACTGTGTTTGAAGCAAGCGTCTGTCTAGTATATATATATATTTCGGAGTAACGTTAGTACGCCTATATGAGTGATATTTAGCTTGCATTACAGCTTCACAACATTCCACCTATTTCTCTCAACCGCAGCAGGAAAATATCAAAGCGAGATACAGAATAGAAGGCAGAAATTCCTCGGAATGTAGTTGTGATTTAGCTTCAGAATCGTATTAATTCTACTGCTATTCCATTGTAATGCTAGTTAACCCATGTATTAACTCCTAACGTAGACTCTGGAGGAAAACAGTCTCAGTAAGGATAGCTGGATGGACAGTCGAACCTATATTTAGTGCTACGAACGTTCCAATCTGCGTTGTTCGCGTTATGATTTATTCTGTTGTGATCATCGTTTAGTTTATAAAGTTTGTGAGTGACTTAAGCATGCACACACCCACAGTAAGATTAAAAAAAGAGCGCTGCATCACGAATAAATTATCCGAATGAGATGGAAGTCAGACTTGCTGTACATGCACTAACAAACAAATGATTGCAGAACAATTGGAGGATTTGTTCGACAGAAAGAGCTTCACAAAGTAAACAAGTCAATAACGCGTTGTTCCACTTATGGCCCCTATGCAAGTAGTTATTCTGCTTGGTATTGATTGATAAGTTTGTTGGATGTCCTCATGAAGGATAGCTTAAAGTTATAGTCATTTGTTTGTGTGTGCATGTACATCAATCTAGCTATTTCCGTCCCATTCTAATTTTTTTGTCTTAGGGTATATGCGCTCGGATGTATTCCAAAGAAGAAAGGTGTAGTTAAACGAGTCCAGAAAAGCTTGAATACGCTTGAATATCGCTATCTCGTGCCCGTAATTTGCGTCACATCTGACAAACTGTTATGGCGCGGTAACATTACATGGGAACAAGCGGAAAAGCAGTGACATACATTGATTTCCCTGCATTTCACCATTTTACCTGCATTACAGCTTCACGAAACCCAGATGCTAGGCGATTAAAGCGCTGCGAATACAGATTTATGAAGATCTTGGTAGAGGAGTGGTAGCACACATCTAATTTGAAAGACAGTCCCTATGCACTAATTCATCCCACAATTTCGAGAGTACCGTGGCATGATAAAGATATTGCACTGCCTGTCTTGTTAAGAAGTACGTTGCTCGCAATGAGAGGGAAATTCGGTTTCGAGTCCCGGCCCGACAAAAACTTTAATGGTCGTCATACCATTATAAAGCTGATTGTCCTCCCTGTTCGCAACTGTATGGCACATCTATGACATAATTCGGTACAAACATCGAGCAGTTTCACGACAGGTACAGCACGGCTGAAATTTAATTATTTGAGCTTCAACGAACTCATCTACCGGCTTAACCTAAACGCTATAGCTTTATGTCATTGCTGAGAGGAAGACGATTCAAACCATAGATTTGTACAATATCCTCGGGAGGTGTATGACATAAACGTACTTTCAAAGAATCTGCGGACTCCTGGTCATCAGCTTCCAAGTAGTCGCCAAACCTGGTTAGGACCCAGTGACATAGTAACTTATAAACTACTGTAGGAGTTCGTCAACCACGCCAACTTAAAAATATAGCTCCCTGGACTGCTAATCTAACGATCTTGGTAATTAGAATACCGGATTCCACTCTCAGATTCTTAAGAAAATGTTACTCATCAACGAAGGAAGTGACTTACAAGGCGCTTGTTAAGAGACTAAGAACATCCAACGAAGAGCGGCAAGTTTCGCCACGGGGTCGTGTAGTCGGCATGAGAGCGTCACGGAGATGCTCAACACACTCCATTGGCATACGTTCCAAGGAAGTGTTGTGCATCAGGGAGAGACTTACTATTGAAATTTCAAGAGAGCACTTTCTGGGAAGAGTCGGACAACTGCATACGTCTCGCGGAATGGCCATGAGGGAAAAAATTCGATAAATTAGAGCCAGTACTGAGTCTTACCGACAACCATTCTTCCCACACGCTAACACGCTATTCGCGAGTGCAACAGGTTGGAAGGACCAGTTAGTGGCACAAAAGTACACTCCACCACAAGCCAATAGGTGGCGTGCGGAGTGTTATGTAGGTGATGCAGAATGCCAGAGTAAGACCAAAGCTCAGTTAAGGAACTAAATTTCGACTTGCTACTCAGCAGAATATGGAACGCTCAGCCTCTAAATGTATGTCGCAATGTACTGTACGTGCGTGTCTGAAGACTGGAGTATACGTCTGATTTTTACCAACCAAATCCGGTTCTTGTAAACTATTCTCTTGTTCTCTCTAGACGATACTTATAGGCCTGCGCCAAAATTCAACACTCCGCCCGCAGCTTAAGAAATAGTTCTTGCAGGACGTACAACAGAAAAATTTATTTTAATTTAAAGAGTCATGAACATGGTTTGAATTGGGCATATCCCACAGAGTACCAACGGCGACTTATCGATTTTTGTTGTATTATCAGCAGTGTTTTTAAGGTGTAGTATCTCCGTGTATCTTGTGTTACATTTTCATCTAGTTTATCGTTTCAGTCTACTGTGGCTGTTAAACTTGTTTTATGTTTGAATTAGTCCTTTGTTAAGCGTAAGTAGCTCCGTGTCAGCGTACCACTTAAAGTAATGTCTACATTGAATTGTCAAAACAGATAGAAAACTGTAATACAACATTTCCAGTGTTGAGATGGTTGTATGAGCACATTCCTGAAGCCTATAAAGAAAGAAAAAAAAAAACGAAAAAGCTGGAATGAACCACGATTGACAAAAATTTACAGCGCGTGGCTACGAATAAGGCATGTTTAAGACAGTAGGCGTATATTCAAATGTAACATGAATTTTGTACATTATTAAGTGCTTTTATCCACGTCTTATGATTACTTTTTCAAAATCTACTCATAAAAACTGAATAGAATTTAATGAGTAATTCCTTGGTGCTCCATTATACCATCCAACGAACCTGTTTTAAAATGAATAACTGTAGATAACAACGTAATATTTTAAGTACTTGATGTATAACAAACTTTTTAGGTTCTATTAATCTTTATTCTGCTAATAGTTATTTTACGAAAAGGCACACAGAGTAATTCAACGATAGCAGAGAGACTAGTAAGGAACTAAAGCTCTGGCTGTGTGTCGTGAGCAGTGACATGGTAGCTTGGTCGGTAGAGCACTTTGCCGCCAATGTCAAAATCCCAGGCTCGGTTACCGGTGCAGTATAAATTTGTATTAGCCAGGAAATTTCAAATCAGCGCACACTCCGCTGCAGAGACATAATTCATTCCGGAAACAATCCACTAGGCTGTGGCTAAGCCATTTCGTCGCCATTTTCTTTCTTCCAGGAGTGCCAGTCCCGCAAGGTGTGCAAGAGAATTCTTGTGCAGTTTGGAGAGTATGAGATGAGACGCGGATGGAACTGAAGCCGAGAGAGAGGATAGTGTGTCGTGTCTGGATAGGTCGGTCGATAGAACACTTGTTACGCCACAGCCAGAAGTTACAGGTTCCAGGCCTAGACTAGCACACAGCTTTAGTCAGTCAAGAAGTTTCAAATCATTAATATTGCGAAACTGTAAATTGGTATCATTGCAATATTTTGGAGTGATTAAATAGCGTTAGAGATGTTCAATTTCGTAGTATCTGAGAAAATTTTAGAGAAAATAGTGGGAGAGGCTATTAGGGAGTAAATGTTAAGTGTTTTAATATAATGGCGTTCAAAGCTAGATTGAAGATCTGAACTTGGATCGCGAGGCGCGCATTGGATGTTTGTAGGGAGGGGATGGGAGGGGCGACAGAAAGGGTGAATTGACAATCCCACACACACAGGCTTTTCATTATTAGCTTAAATCCGTTGCAGCAAATCATTTGAGAACGTTCCTCGATAAGACATCAACACATTTCTGACACCTCCCTCCAAATGTTCCCCGTTTCGACCTAGAGCTCTCCCCTAATCACCTCAAGTCGTTTGTTTTCCTCTCAAGTTGGTGTTACTTAAAAAAAAATAATAATTATCTTTCGGCACTTGCGTATACAGGCACCTCAACAGTGGAATGCCAATAATGACGATACGAACGTGAGGACAACACAACACTCTGCCCTACAGTAGTTACTGTCCGCCATGCATGTGGAGCACGTGTTGGTCTCACCGCGGCCTTCTAGACTGATACACACACAACTGATTTCATGAAAGTGTATGTGCCTGAAGTTGGAGTTGATCCAACGTCGAAACTAGTAACGAGGTAAATATAATATCTGAAGTACAGCTGGAGGAATTTCATTTTTAATAAAAATTATACCAGCTGTGTCCCATCTTCATCCAGTATAAATATGGATGTACGAAGATCTAAGGGAGAAAATCTCCTATCAGGCCAGGAATCAAACCCTGGCCCCTTCAGTTAGCACTCTTCCGCGCTCGCCGTGCAGCTACCGGGGCGGACTTTAGCGTAACTTTTTTTTTCGATTTATCGCCGAAAATGTGTCGTCGAGATGGGGATGACAGATCGATACATCGAAAAGGCTCTCAGCCCGGAACTTTCAACAACAACTGTTCGTGAAAACCTATGTTGTATTTGGTTGGTAATACCAATACACTGCTTTCGGTTCCTACGCCGTACCCTCGCTCATTGGTACAGAGAGTCGACGGAGACCAGTGGCGGGCGGAGCTGGTGGAGTTGCTGAGGCCGCCCCCCGCAGCCACATCGATCTGCGAGGACAGTCCCCGCCTCTGCTCGCGGCGGTGGCCGACTTAGTTACGCATGATTCCGGCTAATCCGGCTTTGAACATTTCGCACGGAACGATTCCCGACAACAGCTAAGCTCCGGGTGTAAGTTGGCGGCTGATTTGATTAAAGGCCGCGGACTGCCGGCCGAGCTGGCAGCGGGGCGACGCCGCGCGGAGCTCTGCTGGCCCCGGAGAGCCTTTGTTTCAGAATTCTTTGGAAGCACCGCATAATGCCCTTTGTCGTGCTGCAACTCTGTAAATTCTCTAGCTGGGGCTTCTACATCTTCTGACGCTGTTAGTATTGTCTCATGGCGTCATCGCGCTCAATATAAAAGGCCTTTTTTCGATCAACAACAAGCCGACTTCGTAAACTGCCACTACATCGTGATGAAGTATAAAAGAAATGTGCGTACAAAACATATACAAAAAACAGCCCAGAATAACGGCTATCGTAGCGTAGTAGTTGACGGAATTTATATTATCACAAAATTTAAAAAAGTCAGTAAGGAAAAAATACGAGAAACTAAAAAGAAATTGTATCAGTTTCTACTATCAGGCCACAATCAGCAGTCTTTTTGAAAGAAAAAAATGGACAAACAATAACCTTTGCTGTCACATCTTCTAATATAGGACATTAACACAGCCCAAGATTCATGCCAGAACGATGACAACACAAGATCTACTACTCAGTCTTTTAAGGTAGCTACATCGAACATACCGAAAGCGATTTTAGTACACGCTACAAGGAACACACAAATTTAAAGCGGAAAAACGTAGGATTTAAAAATACCTCCGTATCTTATCTCATGCAAGATACACTTGCATCCAAAACTTTTGCATTGTTTTACTGCCATGTAAAATAGCTCGATGAAACATGGACCATATACAGAAATAACTGCTACAGCACAGCACAAAAGCTAACTTAGTGAAATACACAATGAGACGGACAGAAATGACACTTTTATTCAAAGACAACAATTACTCTGTAGTCATTGCGACTTACAATGGTCCCTGGGCGTTATAAAAGGCAAGACATGGACCTTAATTCGGTATTTGATTACGACAGAAGGCACGGTATGCTCTGCGACGTACTCCTCCATCAACGCTGTTGAAAACTGCTTTGTGGCTGACCGACTCAGAAGGAGTACACTCCTCCCTTTAGACTACCTCACATGTAAAAGTCATATGTTGTTAATTGCGGCGTGTTTCTTGACTTCCGCAAGGCGTTCGATACAGTTCCCCACAGTCGTTTAATGAACAAAGTAAGAGCATATGGACAACCAGACCAATTGTGTGATTGTATTGAGGAGTTCCTAGATAACAGAACGCAGCATGTCATTCTCAATGGAGAGAAGTCTTCCGAAGTAAGAGTGGTTTCAGGTGTGCCACAGGAGAGTGTCATGGGACCGTTGTTCACAATATACGTAAATGACCTGGTGGATGACATCGGAAGTTCACTGAGGCATTTTGCAGATGATGCTGTGGTGTATCGAGAGGTTGTAACAATGGAAAATTGTACTGAAATGCAGGAGGACCTGCAGTGAATTGACGCATGGTGCAGGGAATGGCAATTGAATCTTAATGTAGACAAGTGTAATGTGCTGCGAATACATAGAAAGATAGATCCCTTATCATTTAGCCACAAAATAGCAGGTCAGCAACTGGAAGCAGTTAATACCATAAATTATCTGGGAGTACGCATTAGGAATGATTAAAAATGGAATGATCATATAAAGTTTATCTTCGGTAAAGCAGATGCCAGACAGATTCATTGGAAGAATCCTAAGGAAATGCAATCCGAAAACAAAGGAAGTAGGTTACAGTACGCTTGTTCGCCCACTGCTTGAATACTGTTCAGTAGTGTGGGATCCGTACCAGGCAGGGTTGATAGAAGAGATAGAGAAGACCCAACGGAGAGCAGCGCGCTTCGTTACAGGATCATTTAGTAATAGCGAAAGCGTTACGGAGATGATAGATAAAATCCAGTGGAAGACCCTGGAGGAGAGACGCTCAGTAGTTCGGTACGGGCTTTTGTTAAAGTTTCGAGAACATACCTTCACCGAAGAGTCAAGCCGTATATTGCTCTCTCCTACGTATATCTCGCGAAGAGACCATGAGGATAAAATGAGAGAGATTAGAGCCGACACGGAAGCATACCGACAATCCTTCTTTCCACGAACAATACGAGACTGGAATAGAAGGGAGAACCGATGGAGGTACTCAGGGTACCCTCCGCCACACACCGTCAGGTGGCTTGCGGATTATGGATGTAGATATAGAGGTAGAGGTCACTCTAACCGTGGCCGAATCATTCGTTTGGTCAGTATAATTTTCACATTATAAGGCGGTACCACACTCAGAAAAGCTTTCATGCCAGCTGAGTGGCTGCGGAGGCCTATGCAAATATACAAGGTGACTCACGAAAAACCGGCCCGACTACAGACAGCTCTCCAATCACACACGAACTGTTGCTCGCAACAAGCAGATACAACAAGAAATAGATATATATGTAATAATCAGATAATACAGAAATAAGGTAACACAAATCTCTATATTTTACATTACGTTAAATTAGACGCTGAAAATAAAGTCTTTGAATTTTAGTGCACTTTCGCTCATCCAAACACGATTAACTCTTCCGCATCAGTTGTTAAGATTTCATTACTAATATTGTCCTTCAAGCCTTGTAACGTTTTAGGTTTATTTCCGTACACTTCTCCCTTTAGACTACCTCACATGTAAATTCATATGTTGTTAATTGCGGCGAACGCTGAAGCCACAATCCTTTGTTGACAGTCCTGTCTTCTGTGAATCTTTAACGAAATCGTGAGATTGACTCGCGAAAAGTGTCGCCCCATCCTGTTGAGAGACCGCATAGTACGTTCATGGTGGTGAACTCTGCGTAAAATTCCTCGAAGATTCTGAAGTACACCGCAGTTTCTATCGTGACTAAAACATATGGGACCCGCAATCAGACTTACTGACACGGCACACCACACTCCGATTTTTTTCACTGTGAAGAGCTTCCTCATTAATACTACAGGGATTGTTTGTTGACCAATATCCAGTGTTCTGACAGTTCGCGTGTCCTGTCAGATCGAACCAGGTTTCATCACTCATAAAATACAGCAGCCGATCGAACATTCCACTCTCAAATATTTTATGTAGCCACGTACAGTAATTCACAAGTTTGCCTTATCTTCCTCCTTACGTTCTTGGACACACGTCATTTTGTGCGGCTTAATCCCTATATGGTGTAAAAGAAGTCGACAAGACCTACGCGAAACGTATCAACCTCTTTGCACTCTGGACCATTCGTGCTCGAATATCTGCAATCGTAGCAGGTGTACGAACGGACGCGGCACCGTTCATTTTTGCCGTTGCATCTGACTCTGTGGTACACCACTTCGTCACCAACTCCTGTATACTGTTCTTTGCTGGTACAGAAACGCCGCCGGCCGAAGTGGCCGTGCGGTTAAAGGCGCGGCAGTCTGGAACCGCAATACCGCTACGGTCGCAGGTTCGAATCCTGCCTCGGGCATGGATGTTTGTGATGTCCTTAGGTTAGTTAGGTTTAACTAGTTCTAAGTTCTAGGGGACTAATGACCTCAGCAGTTGAGTCCCATAGTGCTCAGAGCCATTTGAACCATTTGAACAGAAACGCCATGAAATAGCCGCGCGAGGTAGCCGCGCGGTCTGGGGGTCTTTGCCACCGTTCGCGTGACCCCACCCTCCCCATCCGCACCATTCAGATGTTCGACTCCTCCCTCGGGCATCGGTGTGTGTGTTGTCCTTATCGTAAGTTGGTTTATGTTAGATTAAGTAGTGTGTAAGTCCGATGACCTCCGCATTTTGGTCCCATGGGAACTTACCACAAATTTCCAAAAATTTTTGCCAGGAGATATTTTTGCAAAAATGTTCCACGTTTCCTTCTATGAACCGGTAGACACGTATGCATCCACTATTGCAAATTCTTTCTTGAAGGGGCTACATCTCGCTGAGTTATTTACTTCACATGTATTTACCAAGCCCTAACGGCTCTTGTACTGACAATACAAAACAGCTTCAAAACAGCAGATGACTATTGGCGTGCGACAGCGGTCTAGCCCTCGGGGTGCTTTTTCGATCACCTCAGTGTATATGCTAGACCGTCGCTTGTGCTCGTGGACGTGCTGCAATAGGTCTCTGTATCGCCTTTCACATGCATTCGATGGGATATAAGTCAGAGGCAACTGGTAGGTGTAATGTAACGGACTACTGAAACTACCGATACCACCGGCTGGCGAGGTGTGCGGTGCCGTCAATCAACTTGAAGGAGCAAGTGAACTTTAACTACGTAAACATAGTCTAAAATATTACTTTGATACAGAACTTAATATGAGGACAATCATGAGATATATTGCCACAGAGCTGTATTATAAAAACTATTCATTTCTCATACTATGTTTTTCATATATGTATACGTGCGATGTGTAAAATATCGATATACAACCAAGGTTGGCAGTACTGCACAGTTTATAAGCTCTGTGAACATGAGCCGGTTGTTGGGGGTGTAGAGACAATGGGCAGTTGGTGTTGAGACGTCTTGTAATACGCTTGCTTTGAGAAGGTCAAGGATGGAGGGAACGAAATGTTGTATTGGAAAAGCTGTTGCATTGAAAATTATTGAATATCGTCACTATCAGCATTTATAAAATAATAGTTGGAAGTTTAAATATGTGTCAGTTCTTACGCAGCAGAATACACACCCTGGACCTCAAACTGATTTAACAAACAGCGGATGGCGAGATTCATCACTGGACTACGAGCGTGCAACAACGACCAATAAGGGTAAGAAAGTTATATTACTATAAATTCAAATTGTGATGATACCTTTCTTTCTCCATGTCTTCAACCCTGTATGTACTCTGTTCTTAGAGTGAACAGCGTGACAGGGACTTGTGGTTGACTAGGTACATCAGGGAGACCACACAAGTTTAAAATGATAATTTGTAGCTTAATATACTACTACTGATAATAATTAATATTTGTCCCCCGGAGAAAGAGGTGCATTACACAGGCCAGTTCTAGTTCAAACAATTGGGTGTTAGTACCTGCCACGAAACATCGTGCCTCTATTCACCATAACACCTGGATCACCAAAACGACCATGTTAGAACATTTTCCTGGGTGAGTTACTTGTTCCGACCTTTCATCATTTGGATGTACTGGTGTGGGGATGCATAGTTTGCGTGGTCTTACTGAAGTCCAGGTGTTCGAGCACGGTACACCGCATTGCACAGTGCGGGTGGAAGAGCTCTTGGATGATGATGATGATGATGATGATGATGATGATGATGATGATATTTAGTTGTACACATTCCAATGTTTACACAATCCAAATTAGCCACGGCCACGAATGATGATGATGAAATGATGAGGACGATACGAACTCCCAGTCCCCGGGAATCGAACCGAATCGAACCGGGACCCCGTGATGCAGAGGCAGCAACGGAAGCCACTAGACCACGAGCTACGGATTAGAGCTATTCCAAAGGGAGGATATTCAGCGAATGGACTGGGCTACCCCTCCCATAGAGGACTGTTGGATGCGGTAGAAACGTATTGCACAGCGTCCACAAGCACCAACGACCATCAAGCAGATTTCAATCGCGTTATGTAGGAATGGAACGTCTTACCACAAGAACTCCATATTAACCTTGCGGCCAGTATGAGAACATGTTACAGAGCCCGCATTACAGTCCGTGGTGATCACACGCCCTATGAAGAAGCATGCCCCAGAGATCACCATCTGTCCTGTTATACAAAGCAGAACCCCACGTTTTGTGAAGAGTCGTGGACGTCCAACCGCTTAGCGCCTAGTATCAATTTTATTGTTGTTCTACTTATTTCCGTAGACGCTCACGACTGTAGCACGCGAACAATCTACCAGCTTCTCCGTTTTCGAGGTAGTCGTTCACAGGTTCTCCGTAATAAACTTCCCTTTTTCAAAGTCACTTATCTCAATGGATTTCCTCATTTGCAGCCCTTATCTTTACTAGGGTGATATCCTTTCGTAATTCTCCGCTTGAATACTTTTGTTATCGAGTCTTGCTCGCCACGCCACCGGGCGGCTTCCAGTGTTGCAATAGACAGTAGTCATAATGTTCCGGCTTATTAGTGTTTAAACAAATACAGATTTATGTCCAGATGTAATACTTACAACGACGAGTGCACTCTGAGAAACATAAGTTTCTTGGCTGCATGTTCCCCCGTTATTGGTAGTTTCCTCTAAAGGCGCTTCACAATTGGGTATATGCCTGCAGATGTTAGAAAACATCTTTCTTATCACATGTTTCTTATCTTGCAAGCAGCCCACCTTGCGTCCGTGCCACACTAGCTGTCTCTGCAGCTCCTTCTGCGTTAAACTGTGCCCGCTCACGCAAGAGGGCACAGGCGTACTCTCGAACTGGACACTACGTCAACTGCTACTGTTCTCCAATTTCATTTAATCCGAACAACTACCTTTAAGTTTTTAATGGTAATGGTCATAATTTCAGATATCGAAGAGGTTCTGAAGCATGCCAACACTTTCAATTACTCAAAATTTAGTTTTTATGATCATGATATGCCATTTTTCCAACGGTATTGCAGATCATATTACTTTCAAATCTACCCGATTTTTACTTTCGGGACCATATGACATTTCATCACCACAGCACAAAACAAGTAAAATTTTTATTTTCTGTACTTATTTTATACGTACAAGTAAACCTCAGACTTTTCGTGTCGAAATTCACACACTCGTTGAAATCATACACTCATGTCTTGTCAAGTATTTAAATACTAATTATATCCTGTATTTACAGTGTCAGTTACAATTTCCACTTGAGCATCGCTGGTCAAGGAATAAAATAAACAACTTTCAGCAACTGTAGAGTTATTCACTTATTGAGAACACAGTTGTGGGGCATCAGCGCTCTCCAAATATGTAGACACTAATAACTTTGAAGTGTGAGTTGAAATTAATTGGAGGTAACATACAGGATCATTCGCCTCTGTGACGCACGAGAGTGAGCTAAATGAAAGTCGTAATTATACTTCTCAGTACAAAGTGACGATAAAATCTCTATATCATTTCAGAAAATCATAAAATGGAAACTATTAGAGACTGAGAATCGTTTACAAACTGTCAAAGGTTTTTGTTTTGTGCTTTGGTGAAGATTTGTCTTGGTGTGCACGAAAATGGCAACACACCAGGACGAGGCTTAATGTATCATATAGTACGCAGAACCCAAATCTGTGACACTTACAATGCGAAATTATCGCCAATTTGGAATGACACCACCGAAAAGGACCTTAAGGAGACGGACACTGACAAAGACCTTTCAGGAACTGCACGTCCCCCTGTGTCTTAAGAACGTGTGGATAAGAATGAAAGCTTCATTTCACGTCGTGCATCACTCTAACTGCTGGACGTAGGATCAAATGTTCATAAAGTGTTCGTGAAGTGTTACGTACGCCGTGAGCCTTTTTGTGCGGAATGTGCAAATGGTCCAAGAGTTACCTGCGGTATAGTTTCGCTTGTTCTGTGTTGATGTCCACATTTGCTGACAAATGGTACCAGCAATTATGCCTGTTTTCGGATGAAGCAATGTTTCACATTATAATTGGGACAAAATTGCAGTTTGGGACTCTTAAAACCCATGGAACACAAGTGAACACAATCTTGGGAGCCTGGAGCTTGTTGTCTGGATGGTCTAAAGCACGGTAAGGTGATAAGCCCCTTTTCCTTCGCAGAGAAAAAAATAACAGAAAATGTTTGCCTGGACATGTTAGAACAGTCCCTTCCACAACAGTTCGAAAGATCAAAGAGCTGCTACTGTCCACCATTTTGCAGCATGATGGTGCACACCACAACTAAGTTTGAACATGAGATATGTGCTGAATGACATTTTCAGAAAAGAACAAGGACCGTAATATTCCCATCTTATACCATCCGCGTCTCCTGATGCCACTGCATTAGACTAACGTCAAGGACTGCATGTACACAACAGCAGTCATTGACGTTGGTATCTTCGTGCACGAATAAATGAAACAATTAGAACGACATGCTACAATGCTGACCCATAAATGGACTGAACTCCAGTATCACTTTGAAATATTAAGAACGACTAAAGGAGCTCACATTGAAATTATGGTCTAAAATAAACTTTTAAAAGTGCAAAACGTTTTACAACAATAGTTTCCTACTTGTGAATTTTTCATTAAATGATCGCATACCTGCATGGACACCCTACATTATCAGTCCAGCTTCGTGAATCCAAAACTACTTCAGTTTCTGATATAAACTGAGGTGACAGGTGTCATCGGGTAACGATACACACATATACAGATGGCGTAGTGAGGCGTGCGCAAGGTACAGAAGGGCATCGTGTGGCGAGAGGTGTCATTGGTACTCAATTGATACATGCGAGACATCCGACGTGACTATAGCCGCAAGACGGGAATTAACAGAAACTGAACGCGTCAAGAATGAGCTGAGAAAACCACACTTCAGGTATTACCTCTCACCACGGACAAGGCAGTGACCGACGGACTTCACTTAACAATATGGAGCAGAGGCATTTGCGCAGAGTTCTCAGTGCTAACAGACGAGCAACACTACTTGAAGTAACCTCAGTAATCAGTCTGGGACGTACAACGAACGTATCCTTCACGACAGTGTGGCGAAATTTGTCGGTAATGGGTTATGGGTAACAGATGCCCGTCTCGAGTGCCTTTGGTAACAGCACGACATCGCCTGCAGCGCCTCTCCTGGGCACGTGACCATATCGATGGGATCCTACAGGACTGAAAAACCGTGGCCTCATCAGATGAATCCAGATTTCAGTTGGTCATTGCTAACAGTAGGCTTCGTGTGTGGTGCAGACCCCGTGTAGCCATGGACCCAAGGTCTCAACAAGGCACTGTGCAAGCTGACAGTGGATCCATAATGGTGCGGGCTGTGTTTAGATTGAACGCACTGGGTCCTATGGTTCAACTGACCTGATCATTGACTAAAAATGACGTTCTACTACTTGTGACCATTTGCAGCCATTCATGTTCGCAAACAATGATGCAATTTTTGTGGATGATAATTCGCCTTGTCACCGAGCCCCAACTGCTCGCAATTGGCTTGAAGATTCTGGACAATTAGAGCGAATGATTGCGCCACCCGAATCGCCCGACTTGAATCGCGTGGGACATTTAAGAGAGGTATGTTCGTGCACGAACTCCTCCATCGGCTACACTTTCTCAATTACGGATGGCTATAGAGGCTTCTTGGTTCAATGTTTCTGCAGGGGATTTCCAACGACTTGTTGAGTCCATGGCACGTAGAGATGGGAGGTATCCCATGACCTTTGTCACCTGAATGTGCCTTTTCGACGTACCTGTTTAGTTACATGATCCATGGATAATTTGCTCAATTTATTTATAAATATTTTGGAATAAGTCAATTTAAGCGATTTATTATTTGTGTGGCTGCATGCTGGCTATTTACAAGGTGCTAAACGACGCAGCGGCTTAAAATTATTGCAAATTAACCTTCATTAAACTGAAACAGATTGTCTGAAATGAGATGTATGGATGACGGGACAGAAACAATTGAACGCTCGGTTACATGAACTCATAAAAAGCGTGAAATGAAGATTTGCATTTAAAGTCGCATCGATAACGAAATCATTAACGACGTAACACCAGCTCGGATTGTCGGATTGGGGGATAATACACAAGGATATTTGATGTTCTGTTTTCTTTATGTACTATCCAGATATTTCGGCATATCCAGCCTTGTTAAATAGGTGGAGAGGACCACAGCCGAGGACACTACCGTCAGCTGTAATTTCATTACCAAGTGGCCAATAAATTGATGATGAAATGACAACTGACGGTAGTGTTGGCCTGGTATGTGCCTAAAGCGATTTAGGGAAACTACGAAACCATAAATCTGACTGGTCAGAGGATTGAACGTATTGGAAATGCTTTCTGTGGAACTGCATTGCTTAAACCTACATCGGTACCTGTACGACTCAGTAATCAGCTTCGACAATCATTAGCTTTCAGAAAAAAATCCTGCATTCGACCATGAAGAGGACACAACACAATTGATCCAGCATTCATTCCAGCTATTGCCCTATTGACTTCTTACTCGCATCACACTAATGATCGGAGAGAGAAGACTTATACTTTTGTTCGTAATGGGCGACTAGAGGCCAAATACATAGCGTGGAGAAGGTGACGAACAGTTTGGGTCGACACAAATTTTTCAGCTTCTTCCTAGACTATAGGACACAGTTCTGTTAATTCTTCTCAGGTTCCCTGCCAGAAATAGTTTGGAGGTTGCTGTCACCAGTTGGTGCTGTAGACCGCTATCGGAAACTAAGAGGCAGATCATCGATGTTTTATGTTTCATGATAGGTTCCGAACATGACAGTGACTCGCCATGACGTACGACAGTTCAGCAGGTAACTTGTTGGCAACATTCCTTTCTCCTCGCCTTAATTAAAATTAGATCACGGCCATGGCTCCAGATTGAAATTTGGAGTAACGTCGACAGGCTCAAAAGTGTAAACATGCAACACTGTGACGCTCGCGACTTGAGGCAGACTGCACTCTAGGGATCACCACTGAGAATGGAGGGCTACATTGGTTTCCTTTAATACACGACTGTACGAGGCCATTGCCTGTGGTCAATAAAATATTGAGGAATAAATCTGTAAGTACTTACTAGTGTTGTATTGCATTTCATCAGGTTTGTGAGAACTGTATATACATACTGTGTTAGACATGTTTATTGCACACCACCATAGTTAGTTTTAAGAATCGTACAGGAAGATTACAGATTCTTAAAGAAGAGTAGGAAGGGGCCAGAAAGAACTAGATGCTTTAAGAATTCGAACTCTCACACATAAAACAGTTTCAAACTTCTGAATACTTTCGAAATTGGTTAATTTGTTAAATATTTGGTGTTAAGCATCTAAACAAGGAAAGTTTTAGAAAAAATTCAAATTAAGTTTGAAGTTTGTCAGAAATTGCTCAGTGTTCATTTTATAGAACACTGGATTAGCGCATTCAGGGTAAATTATAAGCAAAGGCTAGTTTGTCAAACACCTCAAACTTTATGTCGTCCTATGCTCTGAACCATGTGTCAGGCAATGATATAATTTGCAGGTCAATTTAGCGCTATGTATAGACTGTCTACAAAATGTGTCGCAAATACAATTAGTAGTAAAGCAGAAATAAATTAAGATGTCATGCATGAACAGCGAAAACTTAGTAAACGATTACCTTTTTTCCCTTTCATCATTATCCGGAGAATGTCAGGGAGAGAAAGTTTGCTGGAAGTTACCAAGCGCTTTCGTTCGCAAATACTGTATGAATATAGTCTGGGTATTAGCGAGCGATGAGTTATTCTACTTGAAGACATCTTTATAGTTAATAACTGTAACTGGTCTTACTGTGTTGAACCTTTCACATCGGATTATGCATCTTAATGAGCAGATTACGTCAGCATTTTAAATTTTTTAATTCAGCCACTATTTTTATGAAATACTGAAAATCAAATTTTATTGCCCCTAGAAGGCGTTAGTGTAGGCAACTTCCAACTGATACTATGCTCGATGCCCTACTATAGTCGTTTAGTAGTTATAACGTAATGAACTTCAATGAATGAAAATAATGTAGTGTAGCAATGAAAGGCCTAGAGAGTAAATTACAATAACGCCAAAACGAAATGCAAACGCGACACAGAAATGAAAACAGTAGAAATTAACGGTGGAATAACAGAACCGACTGATGAACTTACGTATCCAGTGCACTTGAAGACAATGACTAGACAGTAAGCAAAAGAACTACACAGAAGTGTAAAAACAATCTAGGATGTTTTTGCTGAAGTGAACAGAACATTTAGAACCAAGAAGCCTATGTAACAAAGTAAATGCTTACTGCCAACGTGCATTAACAGTTTTCCTTTTGGTAGTGAGACAGGAGCTGTCAATGTGAAAACGAAACGAAAACTTACGAGCTTTTACCAAGCAACGAATAGATGCATGCTTAGAACTATGACGGAAAACAAATGGATCAAGGAACACAGTGCAATAGAAGGCGCAGGTACGACATAAGCACTAAATGCACGCATATTAAAAGTTCTTTGGTTCGTTAAGTTTCGGATGATGCGTCCGACTGGCACAGAATAGGCAAGCACACAGTTCCCACAGTTAAAGCCCCAGTTTGAAAACGCTGTAGAAAGGGAACAAGTGCTCAGAATGACGTCAAATTTGAACAAAATATTATTGACGCAGGGGGAAACTCCATGGAACAAAAAAATGTAAATAAAGTTTGACCTATAGATGTCACTGTAAGCGCAGAATATGCAACCAACAGGCGCGCGGCACAGGGCTGTTCCCCTGCGTCCGAGATGCCCAGCACGATTATTTTCATGAAGTATCCCGCGCTGCTCGTAAAATAATTTTACAAGAAGGGTTACGGAGAGTCAATAGCTCTGCAGAAGTTGCGAAGGGTAAGGAAAAAAGCATTATTCGAATTCTGCTGAGAGTCTGGAGAATATGAATACAAAATTCGAAAAGTCAGGTCCTTTTAAAGTGCAATATGGGAGAGGGAGGAAAGACAGTAGCCCTGCAGAAGTTGCCGACACCCAAAAGTATGAAGAAAGGTATCGCTCTTGTGTCTACTACAGGGCTCTGAATATGATAGAATTCGAGAAGACAGCTTCCTTTGCAGTGAAATGTTACTGAGGGAGGAAAGTAATTGATCGGCTGTTTGTCGAAGATGTGGCCACGCAATTGTAGGAGGGGTCTAAGGATTGTTTGCAAATATGCTGTGCACGTGGAATTCCTACGAAATATCCTGCAGTACTATCCACACAAAATCACCCCAGTCCACGAGTTGCTTCCTGCTGATCTACCAGCAGTAAAAAAATTCGCTCGCATGCGAATGGACAATGAATGGCCATGGAAAATTTTGTGAGCAGACAAAGTCCATTCCCATCTCCAAGGACATGTCAATAGCTGGACATGCGCCATACGGACAACGTAATTCTGCGCGCACATCAACCAGTACCATGTCATTCTCCAAACGTAACCGTGTTGTGTGGGTTGACGCTTCGTTTATCGTAGGGTCGTATGTTTTCGAGATGAGTCCTGCGGATCATGTTACCGTCTCTGGTAAAAGCTATGAGAGTCTTCTGGGCAGCATCATCATTCGAATCCTTGAATATCGTGGATGTGGGTAGGATCATCTTCATGCAAGATGGCCTCCTTCCACACGTTGCGCAGTCAGTAAAGCGGCTGCTGCAGAGACGTTTCGGAAACGCTGGAATTATCAGCTGTCATTTCCCCCACAGCTTGGCCGTCCCGGTCACCTAATCTTATCCGTATTACTTCTGGCTGTAGGTTTGTCAAACAGATGTATTCAGCGCTCCAATTATGAAGACAAGCATTACGGTACGCATTCTGAAAGTGAGCCCCGGGACACTTATTGTTGTCGTGAAACATGTCGTTCCTCGATTTCAACTTGTGGCAGGAAGCTGTGGACAATATACTGAACAGGTCTTGCAAGTCTGAAAACTGTTAGAAAACGATGACATTTTGCCCGTGTACGCTATTTCTGGCTACAGGACAATTAAGAGGCCATGTCATTTTGATTTGTATGCGGTTTTTAGCCCCACGTCAATTAAAAGCCATGTCATTCAGCTTTTTTCGCGGTTTATGACTTCAGGACAGTTAAAAATCGATTTTTTTCCATACGATGTGGGACGACCTTGCTGTGGTGGATGGGGTTGCGTAACTAACAGTGCCACAACTATTGACTGTCGAGGTTGTGCAGTCATCCACATTGAACGTACACGGACAGTGGTAATGTGCAACTCAAACCATAGCCGTCGTAATGCGATTAATCCGTCAAGTTAAGGCGCTTACAGTGGCAGTATCTATTACTAACATTGTAGTTCAATGTTTTTGCTCCCTGACGTGTACCCCATCGTCAATTACATGCTGCTCGCTTTGACGTCATGCTGAGTAGTTATTGTCTTTCTACAGCGTTCTCGGACTGGAACTTTATGGAGACCCTCTTTATTTGACTAATATTTTGTATTACATCTGACTCATGTCGAATATTAGATGTGATTAAGATTGAACTGTTTAAGGGCAACAGGAAACGATTTCAGCCACCACAATTTTAATAAATAAAGCCCACTAGAAACACACGTAAAAGGCAAAACGAGTGATTAGTAACGAAATACCTTCGCTAATGTTTAAAGATGTCTACAATGAGAAAGGTACTCATAAACAGCCTATCACGAAACATCTTTATGGTAGGCATTAACATTCGAGTCTATTTTAACAAATGTGTGCTACGTCGCATTGCCGTTTGGCGTCACGTACAGAGATTTTAAATTTTTGTGTGCGTTATGGCTGTCGCGTTGGATAAAAATGTTAGTAAAACAAAGGGCTGTCAACTTCAGCAGTATCTATGACCACAGGAGAAGCAGTTTGTCTACACACACACACACACACACACACACACACACACACACACACACACACACAAATATATATATAGGGATTGTAACTAATAACAGTGGACAGAGAGTTCCTCACTTAACTCAGACGCTTTTGAAGGAGATGTAGCCTTGAACGGTTGCGCTGCCACTGCTCTGCAGTAATCGGGTGATATTCGCTGTTGCGCCCTAAGTTTGCGTGAGAGAGGATAATCAGCTTTTATCTACTTTGGTCATTACGGATCAGCCCTCGGGTTAATTATTTGAGACCCATTTTGCTAAGTGATTCGTGAAAAAATAAGTAGATTATTTTCTACAGCACTGCTTCTTCTGAACCCAAGCGGTCCTCTGCGAACTAGTTACTACGTTTTCTTCCTTATTCTTCAAATCACTGCTTTCCATTATAACGTTTTACGAGAGATGATTTCTGTGCTTATAACGCTTTGTGAAGTGTCGTGTAGGTTGATGATTCGAGTTCCTTGCTTTGTTCTCTTGTGTGAATTCCGATGCCGTAACTGATTAATCGCTTCGGATTAAATAGTTGGCTCGTAACAGTTGCAGAGTGTATAGCGAAATTTCATGTTTTACGCAACATTTGGTTGCTGGTGATCGCTAGGTCATTCATCCTACTAGATTGCACGAGTAAGAAGTCAGGTATATATATCAGCGCAATTTTTGCGAAAAATGTGTGCTCCTCATATTCGTTTCAACATAACTGAAGAGCATAAAGTGGCGACGCCTAGGAGAGGGCTCTGTTTAGCATTGGGTCTCAGGTGGCTGCTGATGATTCCATAGCTAGTTGAGGGCTTTATCCAGAACTGGCTCTCAGGTGACTGGTGTTGATGCCATACCTAGTTGAGGGCTTTATCCAGCACTGGGTCTCAGGTGGCTGGTGATGATGCCACACCTAGTTGAGGGCTTTATCCAGAACTGGCTCTCAGGTGACTGGTGTTGATGCCATACCTAGTTGAGGGCTTTATCCAGCACTGGGTCTCAGGTGGCTGGTGATGATGCCATACCTAGTTGAGGGCTTTATCCAGAACTGGCTCTCAGGTGACTGGTGTTGATGCCATACCTAGTTGAGGGCTTTATCCAGCACTGGGTCTCAGGTAGCTGGTGATGATGCCATACCTAGTTGAGGGCTTTATCCAGAACTGGCTCTCAGGTGACTGGTGTTGATGCCATACCTAGTTGAGGGCTTTATCCAGCACTGGGTCTCAGGTGGCTGGTGATGCCATACCTAGTTGAGGGCTTTATCCAGAACTGGCTCTCAGGTGACTGGTGTTGATGCCAAACCTAGTTGAGGGCTTTATCCAGCACTGGGTCTCAGGTGGCTGGTGATGATGCCATACCTAGTTGAGGGCTTTATCCAGAACTGGCTCTGAGGTGACTGGTGTTGATGCCATACCTAGTTGAGGGCTTTATCCAGCACTGGAACTCAGGTGGCTGGTGATGATGCCGTACCTAGTTGAGGGCTTTATCCAGAACTTGCTCTCAGGTGACTGGTGTTGATGCCATAGCTAGTTGAGGGCTTTATCCAGCACTGGGTCTCAGGTGGCTGGTGATGATGCCATACCTAGTTGAGGGCTTTATCCAGAACTGGCTCTCAGGTGACTGGTGTAGATGCCAAACCTAGTTGAGGGCTTTATCCAGCACTGGGTCTCAGGTGGCTGGTGATGATGCCATACCTAGTTGAGGGCTTTATCCAGCACTGGCTCTCAGGTGACTGGTGTTGATGCCATACCTAGTTGAGGGCTTTATCCAGCACTGGGTCTCAGGTGGCAGGTGATGATGCCATACCTAGGTGAGGGCTTTATCCAGAACTGGCTCTCAGGTGACTGGTGTTGATGCCATACCTAGTTGAGGGCTTTATCCAGCACTGGGTCTCAGGTGGCTGGTGATGATGCCATACCTAGTTGAGGGCTTTATCCAGAACTGGCTCTCAGGTGACTGGTGTTGATGCCATACCTAGTTGAGGGCTTTATCCAGCACTGGGTCTCAGGTGGCTGGTGATGATGCCATAACTAGTTGAGCGCTTTATCCAGAACTGGCTCTCAGGTGACTGGTGTTGATGCCATACCTAGTTGAGGGCTTTATCCAGCACTGGATCTCAGGTGGCTGGTGATGATGCCGTACCTAGTTGAGGGCTTTATCCAGAACTGGCTCTCAGGTGACTGGTGTTGATGCCATAGCTAGTTGAGGGCTTTATCCAGCACTGGGTCTCAGGTGGCTGGTGATAATGCCATACCTAGTTGAGGGCTTTATCCAGAAATGGCTCTCAGGTGACTGGTGTTGATGCCAAACCTAGTTGAGGGCTTTATCCAGCACTGGGTCTTAGGTCGCTGGTGATGATGCCATACCTAGTTGAGGGCTTTATCCAGAACTGGCTCTCAGGTGACTGGTGTTGATGCCATACCTAGTTGAGGGCTTTATCCAGCACTGGGTCTCAGGTGGCTGGTGATGATGCCATACCTAGTTGAGGGCTTTATCCAGAACTGGCTCTCAGGTGACTGGTGTTGATGCCATACCTAATTGAGGGCTTTATCCAGCACTGGATCTCAGGTGGCTGGTGATGATGCCGTACCTAGTTGAGGGCTTTATCCAGAACTGGCTCTCAGGTGACTGGTGTTGATGCCATACCTAGTTGAGGGCTTTATCCAGCACTGGGTCTCAGGTGGCTGGTGATGATGCCATACCTAGTTGAGGGCTTTATCCAGCACTGGGTCTCAGGTGGCTGGTGATGATGCCATACCTAGTTGAGGGCTTTATCCAGAACTGGCTCTCAGGTGACTGGTGTTGATGCCATACCTAATTGAGGGCTTTATCCAGCACTGGATCTCAGGTGGCTGGTGATGATGCCGTACCTAGTTGAGGGCTTTATCCAGAACTGGCTCTCAGGTGATTGGTGTTGACGCCATACCTAGTTGAGGGCTTTATCCAGCACTGGGTCTCAGGTGGCTGGTGATGATGCCATACCTAGTTGAGGGCTTTATCCAGAACTGGCTCTCAGGTGACTGGTGTTGATGCCATACCTGGTTGAGGGCTTTATCCAGCACTGGGTCTCAGGTGGCTGGTGATGATGCCGTACCTAGTTGAGGGCTTTATCCAGAACTGGCTCTCAGTTGACTGGTGTTGATGCCATACCTAGTTGAGGGCTTTATCCAGCACTGGGTCTCAGGTGGCTGGTGATGATGCCATACCTAGTTGAGGGCTTTATCCAGAACTGGCTCTCAGGTGACTGGTGTAGATGCCAAACCTAGTTGAGGGCTTTATCCAGCACTGGGTCTCAGGTGGCTGGTGATGATGCCATACCTAGTTGAGGGCTTTATCCAGCACTGGCTCTCAGGTGACTGGTGTTGATGCCATACCTAGTTGAGGGCTTTATCCAGCACTGGGTCTCAGGTGGCAGGTGATGATGCCATACCTAGGTGAGGGCTTTATCCAGAACTGGCTCTCAGGTGACTGGTGTTGATGCCATACCTAGTTGAGGGCTTTATCCAGCACTGGGTCTCAGGTGGCTGGTGATGATGCCATACCTAGTTGAGGGCTTTATCCAGAACTGGCTCTCAGGTGACTGGTGTTGATGCCATACCTAGTTGAGGGCTTTATCCAGCACTGGGTCTCAGGTGGCTGGTGATGATGCCATAACTAGTTGAGCGCTTTATCCAGAACTGGCTCTCAGGTGACTGGTGTTGATGCCATACCTAGTTGAGGGCTTTATCCAGCACTGGATCTCAGGTGGCTGGTGATGATGCCGTACCTAGTTGAGGGCTTTATCCAGAACTGGCTCTCAGGTGACTGGTGTTGATGCCATAGCTAGTTGAGGGCTTTATCCAGCACTGGGTCTCAGGTGGCTGGTGATAATGCCATACCTAGTTGAGGGCTTTATCCAGAAATGGCTCTCAGGTGACTGGTGTTGATGCCAAACCTAGTTGAGGGCTTTATCCAGCACTGGGTCTCAGGTGGCTGGTGATGATGCCGTACCTAGTTGAGGGCTTTATCCAGAACTGGCTCTCAGGTGACTGGTGTTGATGCCGTACCTAGTTGAGGGCTTTATCCAGCACTGGGTCTTAGGTCGCTGGTGATGATGCCATACCTAGTTGAGGGCTTTATCCAGAACTGGCTCTCAGGTGACTGGTGTTGATGCCATACCTAGTTGAGGGCTTTATCCAGCACTGGGTCTCAGGTGGCTGGTGATGATGCCATACCTAGTTGAGGGCTTTATCCAGAACTGGCTCTCAGGTGACTGGTGTTGATGCCATACCTAATTGAGGGCTTTATCCAGCACTGGATCTCAGGTGGCTGGTGATGATGCCGTACCTAGTTGAGGGCTTTATCCAGAACTGGCTCTCAGGTGACTGGTGTTGATGCCATACCTAGTTGAGGGCTTTATCCAGCACTGGGTCTCAGGTGGCTGGTGATGATGCCATACCTAGTTGAGGGCTTTATCCAGCACTGGGTCTCAGGTGGCTGGTGATGATGCCATACCTAGTTGAGGGCTTTATCCAGAACTGGCTCTCAGGTGACTGGTGTTGATGTCATACCTAATTGAGGGCTTTATCCAGCACTGGATCTCAGGTGGCTGGTGATGATGCCGTACCTAGTTGAGGGCTTTATCCAGAACTGGCTCTCAGGTGATTGGTGTTGACGCCATACCTAGTTGAGGGCTTTATCCAGCACTGGGTCTCAGGTGGCTGGTGATGATGCCATACCTAGTTGAGGGCTTTATCCAGAACTGGCTCTCAGGTGACTGGTGTTGATGCCATACCTGGTTGAGGGCTTTATCCAGCACTGGGTCTCAGGTGGCTGGTGATGATGCCGTACCTAGTTGAGGGCTTTATCCAGAACTGGCTCTCAGTTGACTGGTGTTGATGCCATACCTAGTTGAGGGCTTTATCCAGCACTGGGTCTCAGGTGGCTGGTGATGATGCCATACCTAGTTGAGGGCTTTATCCAGAACTGGCTCTCAGGTGGCTGGTGATGATTCCATAGCTAGTTGAGGGCTTTATCCAGAACTGGCTCTCAGGTGACTGGTGTTGATGCCATACCCAGTTGAGGGCTTTATCCAATGTTGGGTCTCAGGTGGCTGTTGATGATGCCTTACATTTACCTGAATTTCAGTATTGTGTGTCAATATAAAATATGAGACCTGTATTGCTTCCAATTGATAATGGCATCAGCCAAATCCTTCCCCTCTTCGCGCGTCTTGGCGCTGATGAAGCTAGTGAAACTGGGTTAACAAAAATCCGTGGTCGCCGCCCAACAGTGCCCATATTGTCGCGTCACAAGTGTTAGTGATCCTCCTGCTTTTTAACGACGAAGGCACCCAACAGTATTTGTAATTTAATTTGTGGATTCAGCTCTCGCGAGTAAAGTAACTCTCGACAGGTCGCTTTCAATTTAATAAAAAATGCCCAGGCACTCCATTAAATTTTTAATTTACGAACAACGCCAGTGCCTCACGTGCTGTGAGTTTTAGATTCGGTGAGTGCTACCCGGCGTAGGAGGACGTCCTGTCAGCATCAGGTGAGTGTGGCTGAGTACCATAAACGTCAGCATGAGGACCCCCTATCCCGCATTTCCACTCTCATCAAGTCACTTCAGTCGCGGCAGCGTTATTAACATCACGTGTTATCATGGACTTAGCCGTAAGGTTGGAAGGTAGTTTTAGTGCTGTAAAACTTCTGTGGAACAGCCTAACGTAATTGTGTGGACCTAAGTTCATTAGAACAGTATATTAGAATATTACATGATATCAACGTAACATCGAACAACGCTTATTCAAGAAAATCCTGTATTTTTTAATAACTTGGGACAGTGTACAGTGTTCTCTAAAAACTTCTGTGATATCAACACGTTCAAGAGAAACCAATAAACAATTTTCCAACAGTGGAAACGAAGGATAGATTCATTACGAAGTTGAATAAGTTTTCGACGGGCACACAGTACTGGCGACTGACTTTCATACTGGGTACAAGATTTAGAACTTATCAGAACAAATCACGATTCTGCCTGAAGAGGAGAGCCAAGGTTCAGTTCTAGGAGGGTTCACTGTTTGTTGCAGACACTAACCTGCCGTCACCACTAATTTTAACACACCACACATGCCTAAAATTGTTATAATAATAAAACATTTCAGTATAGTAATAATAATAATAATAATAATAATAATAATAATAATAGTAATAATAATAATTATTATTATTACTATTATTATAATTGTTAAGATTTGTTGACACTGATGGATTTGTGGCTCTAATATAACTTCAAAGAAAGTACATTTCGGAAAAATGTAGCATTTCATAACGATCTATCCATAAGTTGAATAAGTCTGTTACTCCATTGATTTAAGAACTATAGCAGAGGATAACAGGCAAAAAAGAACCGAGGTAGAATAAATTAACTGATAACACAGGAGACGGCGAATTTAACTGACGAGAGGAAAAACTGTAAAAATGTAGCAAATGAAGTAGGCGAAAGAGAATATGTCAAAAAATGAGGCTGACCGAAAATTCAAAACGAATAAGCATCAATGGCTGGGAGACAAATGTAACGCTGCAGAAACGTTTATGACTAGAGGGAATGTAAATGCTGCCTATAGGAAAATTATAGAGCCCTCCGGAGAAACGAGAGAGGCTGCTTGAGTATCAAGAGCTCTTATGGAAAACCAGTGCTAAGCAAGAAGGTAACTTTGAATGTGGAAGGGATATATTCAGGGGCTCTACAAGTGTAATGAACTTAAAGACAATGTTACAGAAGTTGAAGATGAGGTAGAAGAAGCTCAGCCGGGAGACATGATCTGAATGGACATTGATATAACTACGTAGAAACGAGGCCCATGGAGTAGACGAGTTTCTCATGGTAGTATTGAGATCGCGGGGAGATGCACCCACGACAAAACTATATTATACCTGGTATGTAGTATATATGAGACAGGAGAATTACCCTCAGGCTTCAAGAACAATATAATACTTGTATTTCAAAAAAAAGGCGTTACCATTATCGAATCATCAGTTTAATAATTCGTGGTTCCAAAACATTGACTCGAAATATTTACAGAAGAATGGAAAAAGCATGAAGAAGCTGAGAGATCAGTATCGATTCCGAAGTAATGTGGCAACACGTGAGGCAAAACTGAGCCAACTTCTTATCTTAGAGCACAGTTTTGAGACAGTCAAACCTACATTCCTAGCATTTTTAGCTAATTTTTGACTGTCGTGACTGATACACTCCTTGAAATTTTCAAGGTAACGGGTAGAAAATATAGGGAGTAAAAGGTCATTTATAATTTGTACAAAACTGTGGAGTTAGAAGAGTCAAAGGACATGAAAGGGAATCAAAAATTGAGGAGGGCGAGACACAGGTCAGTAGTTTATACCCAATGTTTTTCAATCTGTTCATTGAGCAGGAAATAAAGGAAACCAAGGCGAAATTTAGAAAAGAATCTATTCAATGACAGATATAAAGATTTTAATGTTTGCCTGTGAGATTGTAAGTTTGTTTCCGAGTGCAGAGGACTTGGATGATTAATTGAGCAGAGCGGAAGGTTTTGCAAAAAGAATACAAGGTGAGAGTCAACAACAGTAAAACGAGGGTGAAGGAATGCAGTCAATCACATCAGTCGTTGTCGAGGGAATTCGATTAGAAAGTGACACAGTAAATGTAGTAGATAAATTTTCTACCCGGGTAGTGAAATAACTAATGATGGCTGAAGTAGTGAGGATATCAAATACAGACTGAGTAGGAAAACAAAAAGTTTCTCAGAAAGAAGGATTTGTTAAAAGCTGATATTTCCCAAGAAGAGAAATTTGCTAAAAGCTAATATAAATATAAGCGCCAGCAAGTCTTTCCCAAGATATTTCACTGCAGTGGATTCCTGTGCAGAACTGAAATGTGGACGAAAGCAATGCAGACACGAAGGGAACAGAAGCTCTAGAAATGTTGTGCTATACAAGAATGCAGCAGATTAAATTGGTACATCGGACACAAAATGAGAAGGTACTGAATCGAGTTGGGGAGAATACATTTATTGCACAACTTTACAAGAAATGTTTTGCTGATGGGACATATCCTCAGACATCAACAGGCAGTTTGGTAATGAAGGCATGCGCGTGGGCAAGAATTCGTCGACAGAGTCATAGGCATGATTAAGGTAAGCATATTTAAACCATTATGGATTGTAGCAGTATTTCTGAGGTGGAAAGTGGAGCGTATAGAGATGTACCAAACCAGTCTTAGAATTGAAACCAACAACAACAACAACAACAACAACAACGACGACGACAGACAATTTTGACATTAAAATACAAAGACTAAAAAAATTACAACACCATGAAAAAGTTGTGCGGCATAAACGAAAGTTGGCTGGCGTTCTTCTACATGTGGGAAATGAAATGTATTCCAATGTCGTGCCACTCGGATAAAAAATGGTTCAAATGGCTCTGAGCACTATGGGACTCAACTGCTGAGGTCATTAGTCCCCTAGAACTTAGAACTAGATAAACCTAACTAACCTAAGGACATCACACACATCCATGCCCGAGGCAGGATTCGAACCTGCGACCGTAGCGGTCTCGCGCTTCCAGACTGCAGCGCCAGAACCGCGCGGCCACTTCGGCCGGCTGCCACTCGGATAAAAAAGGTGCTAGTAGCATCATTATGAAGATGCAAATCAAGCTTTCTTTAAATACACGCTGTAATGGCCGAGAACGTTAATTACCCTTGAGGACAGACGTACTGAGTCGATGTTTTTGTTAGGATTGCGTTTGAGTTTCTACATCTACATCACTACTCTGCAATTCACATTTAAGTGCTTGGCAGAGGGTTCATCAAACCACAATCATACTATCTCTCTACCATTCCACTCACGAACAGCGCGCGGGAGAAACGAACACCTAAACCTTTCTGTTCGAGCTCTGATTTCTCTTATTTTATTTTGATGATCATTTCTACCTATGTAGGTTGGGCTCAAAAAAATATTTTCGCATTAGGAAGAGAAAGTTGGTGACTGAAATTTAGTAAATAGATCTCGCCGCGACGAAAAACGTCTTTGCTTTAATGACTTCCATCCCAACTCGCGTATCATATGCCACACTCTCTCCCCTATTACGTGATAATACAAAACGAGCTGCCCTTTTTTGCACCCTCGTGCACCGTCGTGTAATACGGCTACGGGGAGCTGGATGTTCCTTGTGCGATATTGCAGAGGGACGTGGCTGGAAAGTAACAATCGCACATGACTGTTGCAACTGTGGTCACGAGAATGTACGCATTCCAGACGGTCACGCGGCACTAGCTAGATGGATGCCCATCATGTGTGTCGTGTGGCTCTGGCGCATTGGACTGCATCTGCAGCAAGAATTTAAGCAGCATTTGGTGCCACGGTCCCACGACGAACCGCTACAAATCCGTTACTTAAAGGACAGCTCCGGGACAGAAGCGCTGTGAGTGGTTTCAAGCGGGAGCATGGAGGCATGGGTAGGGTTTGTAGTGTTGTGATGAAAGCTGTTTCCTCTCGGTGCCAGTGAAAGCCATGTGTGTGTTAGAAGGAGGCCAGTTGACAGCCTGTCTGCATGGTACACAATATGGACCTACACCTGCAGCTATGGTCTGGGGTGTGATTTCGTATGACAGCAGGAGCACTCCTGTGGTCATCCCTAGCACCCTGACTGCAAATTTGTGCGTCAGTATGTGTTTCGACCTTTTGTGCTGCAATTCATAAACAGAATTCCAGAAGGTATTTATCAAAAGATAACGCTCGTCCATATATCGCTGTTGTAACCGAACATGCTCTACAGAATGTCGACATGGTGCCTTGACTCTCCGTATTGCCAGATCTGTATCCAACCGAGCACATATGGGACATCAATCAGGTCTCCACGCTTGCATTTAACATTCTGACGGGCCGGCCGTTGTGACCGAGTGGTTCTAGGCGCTAAAGTCTGGAGCCACCAAACCGCAACGGTCGCAGGTTCGAATCCTGCCTCGGGCATCGATCTGTGTGATGTCCTTAGGTTAGTTAGGTTTAAGTAGTTCTGATTTCTGGGGGTTCAAATGGCTCTGAGCACTATGCGACTCAACTTCTGAGGTCATCAGTCGCCTAGAACTTAGAACTAATTAAACCTAACTAAGCTAAGGACATCACACACATCCATGCCCGACGCAGGATTCGAACCTGCGACCGTAGCGGTCGCGCGGCTCCAGACTCTAGCGCCTAGAACCCTCGCCCACTCCGGCCGGCCAACCAAATCTATTCCCCAAATTTCATTACTCTGCACTCATTTTATGGTTTTACCATTCCATCCGTCGGTGTACATGCATAAAACGAAACTGTGCCTTAACCATTATCAGTATTTCCTTCAGTACTGCTGCTATTAACGTAAGTGTCCGTGGAATATGACATTGCAGGCGTGTAAACGAGGGAAATTATGTTTCTTTAGTCTCTTCTCAGTCTTCCACTTATAGGGTGACAATTATTGAACTACATGAAACAAAATCGTCATAACTTCTCAAGGGTTGACGGTCGGATATTCAAACTGCACGGTTGGCAAAGGGGCGTGATGGGATTTAGTATGCGTATTCATGGTTTGCTTTAGCGACGAAGCTCCCTTTCACTTGAATGGTTACGTCAATAAGAAAAACTGGCGCAATTGGGGAACTGAGAACCCGCATATCGCGATAGAGAAGTCTCTTCACCTTCAACGGATGACTGTGTGGTGTGCTATGTCCAGTAACGGAACAATCGGTGCGGTATTCCTTGACGGCATGGTGACTACCGAATGGTACGTGAGGGTTTTCGAAGGTTATCATCTCCATTATCCAAAGTGACCTCGATTTAGACAAGATGTGATTCATGCAAGACGGATCTCGACCCCATCGAAAGAGGAGAGTGATGACCTAGAGGAGCACTTTGGGGACCGCATTCTGTCACTATGATACCCAGAGACCACTGGCATGGGCCTCGAATGCCACCACGTACTCCCAATCTGAACACATGAGACTCGTTCTTGTGGGGCTATATGAAAGACAAGGTTTACGGCAATAACCCCATACCGTTGCTGAGCTGAAAAAAGTCATTCAGGAGCTCATCGACAGCATCAATATTCCGACACTTCAGCCGCTCATGCAGAATTTCGCTATTCGTCTGCGCCACATTTTCGATAATGATGGCTGGCATAACGAACATGTCATAACCTAAATCCGAATATCTCTAGTGTAGTTTACACGTTAAATAAAGTGTGTGCACGCCGTAGTGTATTTCCATATACTATCAAACTGACTATTCCTTAAATAGTTGTCCAAATCCAAATCCCTGGTTGGCCATCCAGATCAGTTAAAGGACATGGCAGGAAGGTATCCTTGAAAGGGCCTGTCTGATATCCTTCCAAAGTCTTAGCTTCTTTTGTATCTCTAATGACCATGACATCGACGGGATGTTCAACCCAGTTGTTCCTTATTTCTCCCATTTTCACTTGTTAAATATCAAAACTCATCTGTAACTTTTGTTGAACGTGATGGTTCCCGAATACGGCTATCTAAAATTATTATATCTGTTACGATTTCAATTTGGATTGTTGCTCATCCTCAGAAATCTGAAATATACATCCATGCAGGCATAAATTTAGCGGCTATTCCATGTACAAAGCGAGTATGAGCTGTGTCCATCTCATAGAATGCATGGACATGGTTCGCACTCTATGTATGGACTGGCGGATGTATTTACGCGCGTGTGCATATCTGCATTTCAAATTTGTACCTGAAAATGAGTAATATTCGGAACTGCAATTAAGAAATAAAATGTAAATTATGTTTCCTTAGTGTAAAGGTCACTTCTGAATGCGCTTCAAAAAATGTATTTATTGTTTTTCATTTTACATCAAAATTTAGAGTTTCTTGAATATAATTGTAGTTACAAGAACTGAAGTGAACATCTAGAAGCTGTTTGAATATCAACTTAAGATTTTCGGGTGTACGTCCACACCCACGTTTCCGGCTATTCCACATGCCAATGTTGTCATTAGCCTCATGTGAGAGAAATATATGTTATACGACTGTTTTTCAAGTTGGCAGCCCTGTTAGAAGATACTTTTGTGACGCCGTTATATTTTCGTTGTACATCTTTGGTTTTCAAACGTTGTTTTTCTAGTAAGCTTTCCTGTAGTTTGAGTTGTTGCTATCATGTCATTCTCGGAAGTTATTTTACCTGTAATTTATTTTACTGTTGGGGCAGTTAGCAGGTGTAAAGTTCTAGACTTCTTAGGAATATGTGCTGGGGTCAATATGAAATAGTCGCTACTGGCAATTGATTTGACCGAAGCTGAAAAGTGAGCCACTGAGGCCAGTGAAGACAGAATAACGAGGAGATACAAGAAAAGGAAGAGAGAAGATGAACATATAAACCAAGAAGATTATGCAACTGAGTGTACTAGCAACAACAGAGGTGATGTATAGAGCAAATACAACTTTGAATTGAATTTTCCGAGAGTTAAATTTTTTGATATGCTTATTTTAAGCACAAAAATCTATTTCAGCTATAGGTCTGAAATTTTTGCGATGTTTCAGTGTAGCCTACTGTTTGGAGTAAAGTACATGCTAACGTACTATCAACAGGAAGAAAAATATATACTAATTAACTATAAAAAACAACTTTTATTGTGATGAATAAATGTAAATACTTCTGGAATGAAACATGTGGCTCATATGACATTATAGCCTACTTTTTAGATAGACATGTTGTTAAAGTGTAAATAAAGTTTCAAGTATGTAACATAATCAGTTACTGCATAGATTCCAAGTAGACTGGCATATAAAATGTAATTTACTGATCTTCGCAAAAATTTGTAATATAGTTAGTGTGAGAACTAATGTGATTATGTTCAGATAGGAAAAATTCCAGATTCTGTAAACGAAAAAATTGGTGACAAATGAAAATTTGTACTAAGGCCAGAAGTTTTCTGCTTACTAGACATTTGTGTTAACCATCTACTCCACTTGGCACAGTTTTTAGACAACTGTATGGATTACGCAAGCACGCGTCTTTCCTTAATCCAGATACCGATTTGCCGCACAGTACCAAAGTTGTCTTCCTCATTTTGTCCCTCCCATCACGCGAAGTCCGGCACGAGGTAGAGCGGAGAGTGCTCTGCACCGAATGAACATATTCGCTTTCATGGTACATATACACACATTTGTATATCAAGATGTTCAGTAATAAACACTCCTATTGACATTCGATTTTCATCGTACTTAGAACCATGCAAACTTTATGAAAATTGTTAGAATTTCTCCAGGCGTACACAGGCAGGCAAGTTACCTTAAGCGAAACGGGGAAGCTTGGTAATTAATTGAAGTCATTGGACCTATTGTAGTGCCACTTCCTCGGACGAGAAATGAAAATCAAAAATTAGCTCCAAGGTTCCCAAAGATTTCCCCAAAACAAATTCCAAATTCCATGAAAAATGAACAAGCAAACAAATTTCCAGTTAACACTATTGTTTGGATATTAACCAGTAACTGAATCAGGAATATGATACTTCGTAATTTATTAACATACGAAAGAAAGATAGGATTCCAGTAAAATCAAGCTCAAAATTCAAAATCATAGTAAATCGCAAAATCATTACAATTAAAATTCGC
Organism: Schistocerca americana; assembly: GCF_021461395.2. Taxonomy (NCBI): domain Eukaryota; kingdom Metazoa; phylum Arthropoda; class Insecta; order Orthoptera; family Acrididae; genus Schistocerca; species Schistocerca americana. Next base: position 124,431,911 of record NC_060124.1, read on the forward strand.
AAATTAGAACCAACGTTCCCAGACAATACTCCGTGAGAGTACTCTTTGAGATTCGTTAGTAATGGCTGAGGATAATTCAATCCATTGTCACTACGTTACGAGAATTGGTCATACTTTTGAATGCACGTATATGTAGGCGCAATTAGATTGTTTTTCCAGAATTGATTATTGCGATCTACTATGACGCAGTGAAACGATACTTCAACTTCAAATATTACGTTATTTATAATTCAGATAGAGGACTTGCATATATTAGAAGTGACAATTATATAACCTGAAATTAACACTATTTAGGAAGTGAAAACAGATAGACAATTTCATTCGTAATAACTAATCGACTATGGAACTTTCCGATAGTTAAGAAGCATATAATTTCCCCCAACACCTGGGAAAGCTGCATCCTCACGGCTCTTTTAGGAAGTGACTAATAATGTGTAATAAACCAGCATATTGTGTCAATTCACGCATTTATCATTCAAATTTTACAATATTATTTATATAGCTAACGTGTTGCGATATTGCCGGCCGGTGTGGCCGTGGGTTTCTAGGCGCTCCAGTCTGGAACCGCGTGACCGCTACGGTCGCAGGTTCGAATTGTGCCTCGGGCATGGATGTGTGTGATGTCCTTAGGTTAGTTAGGTTTAAGTAGTTTTAAGTTCTAGGGTCCTGATGACCACAGATGTTAAGTCCCATAGCGCCCAGAGCCATTAGAATCAATTTGAGCCATTTTGATGCGATATTATTTGACTGAAGCGCTCAGCGCTTATATAGAAACTCCTTGATGTTAGGAATTAATAACACTGTTAGACTGATTTGAGATTACAAACAGTCTATAGGGAATTTCGTATCTCTGGAACTAATTTGAACTTATCATTAATATTTAAATAGCAACTGATATACCATCGATTATAAACGATTTAATTACGTCATCTGGTGAAGTAAATATCTCACACAAGCCGCGAGTTCAGCTCATCAATGTTCTGTTTGTAACGTCGTTACCGATCCATAAGAAATAATCTCAATTGCTCTACCGCTAAGTGTTAGGCAAGACGGAAGATCTGAAAAGACGTTACACTATCCTATATCAAACTGCTGCCTTTAGTGTCTCGTTTTTTAACCCATTTCCTTGAGTATCGCTTGTTTTAATTCCAATGTCCTTGTTTTCCTATGACTGATGTCCTTTTTCTTTTCAAGACACTGTCCATTCCGAACGGCATATGTTCTAAGATTTCGTATGTCTCTGACAGAATCACACTGTCGTTATGTAAGTAATTTTGTTTCACTTGTTGTAACACCACGGAAGCCATTCATCCACGCAAGCGAGTTAAAGTCAATAAAATAATAACGCCTTCTGCTTTGGTCCTCCCAGTAATGTTTCAGTGGCGTTACTCGAGTCATTAGAATGTCTCCCTGTGGCTGCTGCGGTTACGCTAGGAGGCGTCTCCCTGCTGTGACAGTTCTTGGCTTCCTGGTTGTACCTTACCGCCGCCGCCCCCCTTGCTGACGCAACGTGGAAGCCGAGACTGCGAGCACTTGGCGGGCGCAGCCGTCGCGGCGCCGGGGAAGGCGGGCGACGCCAGCTGCGCCTTCCCTTGCCGCGCCGCGACGCCACGGCGCGACGCCTCGCCGCTAACTTCATTAACGCGAGTCGCGGCCGCAGTTTCCTCCGCCCCCACACCTTTCCACGACCGACTCCTGCCTCCCGCCGCCGCCACCAGCGCCGCCTCCAGGCCAAACGGACAGGATATTCGAACTCGGCCGGCGACGCGATGTCGTGTCTCAGCAGGCCCGCAATTTCCGGAGTGTCGCCGTGGCGGTGGCGAAGAGGGGGTGGGGGAAGACGTGCCGAGTCTGTCCCCGCTGCTGGTATTGTTCCTCCGGCTGCGCCAGCAGCCAATCCACACCCAGCCACACAACGCCTGTTTGGCGGCTGTTGATTTATCTGTCCGGATTTGAGTACCATACAGCAGGAGACAGCTTGAATTCTACTAATGAATGGCCACTGTAGCGAAACTGACAATTGCCGCTTGTATTACAGGAAATTTGGAATCATACTGCATCAACCCAAAATATGTATGGCATCTTCTCCACAAGATCAAGCGTTCGCTCCAGAAAATATTACACTTTTCCAAGATATTAAAGGAACATCGACCATATTCCGATTAAAATTACCTTGATGTTGACGTCTGCGCTGGGCGCTACAGTTTTACCACTTCTGTTGCCGGCTATCGTTTGGTTGTAGGTGACGCAGAAACACGGCTGGTCAGTTTGCAAAAGCGGTTAATATGAAACGCGGAGCAAGGAGCTATGACGGAAAAGCGAGAAGCTCTGTGAACAACTGCTTTTCAAGTGACCAATGACCAAACTTTGGAAGACGACACATTTTGTAGTATTGAACCTGAACTCATGTACTGAGGTAGCCACGACCTCCTGATGTGCGATGTATCGGAGGAAACGACAGAAAGAAAATCACGGTCGCTTTGCTCATGAGGTTCAAAATAGTTCATATGGCACTGAGAACTGTGGGACTTAATATCTGAGGTCATCAGTCCCCTAGAACTTAGAACTACTCAAATCCAACTAACCTAAGGACATCACACACATCCATGCCCGAGGCAGGTTTCGAACCTCCGACCGTAGCGGTCATGCGGTTCCAGACTGTAGGGCCTAGGAAAGGTCGGCCACACCGGCCGGCTTGCTCATGAGGATTAAAGATAGCTTCTACGAGCAAATTCAAGAGAAAAAAAATGCTTTCGGCGTTAAAAGCAAATGTAATTTCTCGTCATCGCTGGTTATCTGAAACTACCCTCACACTGGCTACACGAACTGCCCCTTTTCCAATCTATGAGCAGTCCTCGTTGGCACGTGGTTGCAAATTCGACGCAGGCGGATTTCAAACCAAAAATGAGTGGTTGGAAGAAAAATAAGAGCAAGTAAAAGACTGAATACGATGAAGATGACGCGGCAAAGTCTTAGAAATAAAAAAAATACATTTAGACCAACTAAACAGAAAATAATGGTCATACACTTTTGATGAGGTTTAGAAATTTAAGAAAACTGCTACATTTATGTGACGAGTCTCGAACCGCTACAAGAGGCGTTAATACGCCACAACCTTTGCTTCAGTAGTTATATTTGTAAGTGTAGCAACGATGAATTTCAGCCTTCAAAAACTCAGCCTGACGCGACGTCGTGCGATGCGTATCTAATGTTTCCTATCTCTGTGTTTATCATACACGTATATGATACCTGTATCTGTGACGCCGAATCGCTTCTTGAGCTGAAGTACCGTACTGCTTGGTTAGTGCTATTTATGAAACGTGTGCATTACACTATCATCGCTGTGTCTGTGTGTTGATTTTGGTGTGGTTAGCACGTGACGAAATACGAAATCAAACTGCAAGGTCTATGATTCGGGATCCGAAACACATCAAGAACGAAAGCCAGACATGGAATTGGCTCTGAGCACTATGGGACTTAACATCTCAGGTCATCAGTCCCCTTGAACTTAGAACTACTTAAACCTAACTAACCTAAGGACATCACACACATCCATGTCCGAGGCAGGATTCGAATCTGCGATCGTAGCGGTTACGCGGTTCCAGGCGGAAGCGCCTAGAACCGCTCGGCCATCAGCGGCCGGCAGACATGGAATTGGAAGCGAACTGACCAAGTGTATGGAGAGTTTGGCAATGGCTAACGGTTCGAGCGGGGCGTTGAGCACTCTGGTTGTAGGAAACCATCTCAAACGCATGAAGTGTCAAGAAGCAAGAAAATTTAATTTCGTCCACATCTTTATCGGAGTCATACAACCGAGAAACCTCCGTAAGCATACGGCAACAAGTCTATGTGCACCGATTGTCTCGCCACGCGCATGTTATCTGGCATTTCAGCAGATATTTAGGTCACAAACCACCATATTGTACACCGCGGTGGGTACCTTGTACAACTACTGGTTCATTCCCTTTCCTTTTCGACTCATAACGAGGAAGCGAAAATCGACACTGTATATTTCTCTATGAATCCTGGTAATGCAGTGTAAATGTCACTCGTGGTCAGATCAGTTTTTGTGTAGCCGTGAGTGAACTATGTCGTTGCTCAGTGAATTCGAACGTGGGGACATTGGCAGTGGTCGTACGGTAGGTGCTTTGGTCACCAACGTAGCCGCAGTGTTTGGTGTTTCAAGAGGCACTGTATTGAATACTGGGAAAGCAGATAAACATCATCCCGTACGCCACAACGGGGGCGAAAGTCGCCAACCCTGTCAGCACCAAAACAAGACGAAGGGAGCTCCAGAAGCAGAGAATTTTAGGGTGTGCAGGAATTAGAAAACCACACCGATGGTGTCATTGCCTGTAACGGCAAAACGTGGTGCCGAAGCCACAAAACAGTGTTATGGAAATAAAAGAAAATCATTTCGTTGTATTATTCTTCTTTCACACAGTTTCCAACTTCTGTCCAAGTGTCAAACACAGAGTTAAACGTGCAGAGCGTTCTATGGTAATTTGGGCGGCTGTGTCGTGGTATTCCATGGGTCCCATAGGTACTTTGCAAGATCACATTACTTTAAAAGGATTATGTGACCATTCTGGCTGATTATGTTCATCCTTTGTTCCATAGTGGTGATGCTAACTTCCAAGACGATGGTGACCCTGTTCACCAGGACTAGTTTCCTGAGCACGAGGATGCATTGTCGCATCTCTCCTGGCCACTACAGTCACCATATCTCTACAGTACTCAGCCTTTGTGGTCTGCTATGGATAGTAGTGTGTGAGATCGCGGTCCAGCTCCATCAATGTTACAGCACTTGCCGCTATTTTGCAGAAAAAGAACCGGAGCTGTTCGCATCCGTACGGAGACGACTGGAAGCTGTTTTGAACGCAAACGGTTTTCCTACATAGTATTAGCATGGTAATGGCGTCGCGTTTTTGGTGTTTCTATAATTTTTCCAATCCCCTGTAAATTGGTGGCAGCAAGTTTGATCGGCAGTATGTCGCAGAAGTCGGTTATCGAATTTTTATCATTAGTTTTCGCCAAAAGGACCTCTTCTTCCCTCCAGGAATTCCCATTTAAGTTCACGTAGAATGTTGATGGAACGTACCGCTAACAAACCAAGCAGTGAACTCCGAACCGGTTCGACGGCTTTCCACAATCAGAGCTGATGGGGATCCCAAATATGGCATGGCTCCTACAATAATTCTGTTTGCTCGCTCCTGTGTAGATGAGCTACACGTTTCCCACGATTATCCCACAAACTGAAATAGACCATTTTCCTCTTCTACAACTAACCTCACCTTCTCGACAAATTTCATGTCGCTTTGCAACATTTAATCGACATGACGGTGTCAAGCAGCGCGCCATTATACAGTAAAATAATTCTATAATGTTTTATAATGTTGTTTTCGCTACTCGTCTAAACTGATACACACTTTTCAACATGTAGAGGAAGATGACATTCATCACGTAAAACTGGAAGTCTGAACCATGCAGCGTTGTACATTTTTTCCCTCACTTCAAGTCATAAGTCTTCTGACTGGTTTTGTGCGTCACGCCACAAATTCCTCTCCTGTGCCAACCTCTTCATCTCAGAGTAACACTTGCAACCAACGTCTTCAATTATAATTATTTGGTGGATGTATTCCAATCTCTGTCCTCCTCGTTTCTGCCCTCTGCAGCTCCCTAGTACCATGGAAGTCATTCCATGAAGACTTAACAGATGTCCTATCATCCTGTGCCTTCTCTTTGTCAGTGTTTTCGACATCTTTCCTTTTATCCGATTTTCTTTTGTCTTGCTTCCATTATCCACCACAACTCAGAACTGGCTCTCGAGTGCCTTTACCTTTTATAAAGCCAAACAGATCGTCATTTAGCATATCCTAAATTTTCTTTTCCATTCTTCTGTGTATTAATCTAGTTAGCAACTTGGATGTATGAGATTTTAAACTGATTGTGCGGTAACTCTCGCACTTTTCAGCTCTTGCAGTCTTCGGAATTGTGTGGATGATATTTTTCCGAAAGTCAGATGGAATGTCGCCAGACTCATACATTCTACACATCAACGTGAAGAGTCAATTTGTTGCCACATCCCCTAATGATTTTAGAAATTCTGATGGAATGTTATCTACCACTTCTGCCTTATTTGATCTCAAGTGCTCAATACTGGATCCCTAATCCCTTCTAAACGGACTCCTGTTTCTTCTTGTATCACAGACAAATCTTCCCCCTCATAGAGGCCTTCAATATACTCTTTCCACTTATCCTTCCTGTCGTCTGCATTTAATAGTGGAATCTCTGTTGCACCCTTTGTGCTACCACCCTTGCTTTTAAAGTCACCGGAGATATTTTTGACTTTCCTCTACGCTGACTCAGTCCTTCCGACAGTCATTGATTTTTCGATTCCTTCACATTTTTCATGCACTCATTTCGTCTTAGCTTCCATGCACTTCCTATTTATTTCATTTCTCAGCGTCTTGTATTTCTGTATTCCTGAATTTCGCTGAACATTTTATTTCTTCCTTCTTTCATGGATCAACTGACGTATTTCTTCTGTTACCCATGGTTTCTTCGTTGTTATCTCCTTTGTACCTATGTTTTTCTTTCGAAATTCTGTAACTGCTTTTTTTAGGGATGTCCCATTCCTCTTGCTGTACTGCCTACTGAGCTATTTCTTATTGCTGTATCTATAGCCTTAGAGAACTTCAAGCGTGTCTCGTCATCCCTTAGTACTTCCGTCCCCACTCCTTTGGGCTTAGCTTCTTCCTTACTAATGTCTTGGATTTTACTCTTAATCTGAAATTATGTTCGCTCCTGAATAAGCCTTACAATACTTTATCTGATTTAGGAATTTCTGTCTGACCCTGATGTAATGAAGTCGTCCCGTATCACCCGGCCTCTGATTCTTGAACATAGTGTTTGTTATTACTAGCTGATATTTATTACAGAACTCAATCTTTCCTCTCTCTCATTCCGTAGCCTAAGCCTATATTCTCCTGTAACTATTTCTTCTATTCCTTCCCCTACAACTGCATTCCAGTCCCCCATGACTATTGGATTATCATGTCCCATTATGTACTGCATTACCCCCTCAATATCCTCGTATACTCAATCTATCTCTTCATCTTCAGCTTCCGACATTTAAGCTTCTGACATTCCACGCCCCGACTCGTAGAACGTCATCCGTTCGTTGATTATTCAATCTTTTTCTCATGGTCACCTCCCCCTTGGCAGTCCCTTCCTGGAGATCCGAATGGGAGACTATTCCGGAATTTATTGCAAATGGAGACAACATAATGGCACTCTCAATTACAGGCCACATGTCCTGTAGGTACACGTTATGTGTCTTTAATGCAGTGGTTTCCATTGCCTTCTGTATCCTCATGCCCTTGATCATTGGAGATACTTCCACCTGTAGGGGATGGGCATTGTACTATAGTCATTTAAGGGGACATGCTCGTGGAAATGACCTAAAATTTGAAAACAATTTCTTAGTCCATAGAAAAGGGCATTTGATGCTGATTTCAAATATGTGTAGTTTATGAACATTATTTTCGATTCATTCTAAAATTGAGGTTGAATGTAATGTTGCACAGGGGCCACATCCATCTGTCAGTATTAAGTGCGTCAGAATACGTGATGCATTATTTTGTTCTTCCATTCTTTCCGTCGTTAGTTGCGGATCGTTAACACAGGTGTATTCTAGAAGGCACTGGTTCCTGGAACCAAAATAGAGGCATGTCTAAGAGCCTATGGTTCAAATGTAAACAAAGATATGAGAATATATGATTTTGGAATTACATACGCGTGTGGTTTTGTAGTTATTGTGTGTTTTTTTTTCTTTCTGTGTTTGTCCTGTGCTACAAACGACGACAGTAAAGAAATTTAGCCCCAAATCAAAGTTTCACGGCAACCAGTTCCACACACAACCGAATAATACACATCAGTTGCTTCAAAAGTTGCCCCCGGAAACTGTGATAACAGGAAGTGCTTGTAGACGTAAACTTTCGCTTTCCTAGTGTAATAAGAACAAGCCTAACAGAATTGTGAGCAGCAATAACGACGGAAATGTTATTGTGAACCTAAATATGCTGTCAAGACTTTTGAAGAGTGCGATGAAATGTATCTACTAAATTGTGGAGATAGTATTAAGGCTTCTGAGGACATTCAGCAAGGAAGGGTCCTTCAAGTCGGTTAGTGATTGCTTGTAACTCGTGTAAGATGCACAGCGATACTCTGACATCCCCAGTAACTGATAGTCGACATTACAATGTAAATATTCAGCTTGTTTATGCAATGCGATGTATTGGAGGGGGAAAGAGAGCTGCCCGGTCTTTTGGTGCAGTAGTGGATTGGCCTCCACCTCCTCTTTTGACAGATACAATAAATTAATACATAGTGCTTTATGTGGTGTAACTGAACGTTCAATGAAAAGAGCAATAGATGATGCAGTAGACTTGTCTGAGAATACAGGCTTTGTACCAGCATTTGATGGATCTTGGCAGAAGAGAGGTCATCCTTCTTTGAATGGGTTTGTAACTGCCACATTTATTGAAACTGGTAAGATACTACGTTACGAATGCCTAAGAAAGCACTGCCAGAGTTGTTCCAGTAAATTTATTGGTTCTCGTGTTTGTGTAAAGAACTTTGATGGCCCAAGTGAAAACATGGAAACGAAGGAGTTCTAACATTTTTAGAGGATCAGAGGTCAGTCGCGGTGTGAGGTATTTAGGCTACCTTGGGGATGGAGATTGTAAAGGACGCACTACTCTTCTTAGTGGCAGACCATATGTGGACATTCTGATAGAAAAACTTGATGTATTGGGCATTTACGAAAAAGAATGGTAGCTCGGCTGAGAAAATTATGTAAAGAATTCATTGGAAAAAACCTGTCAGGGGGAAAACACACAGGTGGTCCAGGTTCGTCTTACAAAAAGTGAAATTGATTCTTTGACTCAATATTGTGGACTATCAATAAGGAGAAATGTAGGAGATTTGGAGAACATGAGACGAGCTGTTTGGGCAACATGGCTTCATGGAGTGTCTACAGATGAACCCCCACAACATGGTTTGTGTCCAAAAGGCGAAGATTCGTGGTGAAAGTACTGGTTGAACAAAGATACAGGTACACAATACAGCCACAAGCATTCCTTGATACTTGCTATAATGGAGGAAATTAGGCCTATATATATAGCGCTCTGGCAAATAAAAATGTACTTAGGAAATATATTCATGGTTTCTCTCAGAATACAAGCTTCAGCAGTTGTGTCATGCGAGAGAATAGCCAAAATTGTATTTGTTGGGCTGATAGTGCTGAAGATTGGTGTAATGGATGCAATAACAACATTCAATGATGGTGCAATTTCAAGGATCAGTGTTATGAAGAAATTGAACATCCAGACGGGAAGGAATATGGCTTCACCTCTGACTACTCTTGATAAGCGGCGGGTAACTGAAGCAGAGACAGCTGCAGAAGCTGCTACCAAGCGGTCAAGGATAAAGAAAATGAAGAGAAAGAGTGTAAGGTGTCAGGCAAATTCAACAACGTCCATGAAAACCCTGAAATGATAGCAAATCCGGCAGTATGTGACATAGCTCCGAATAAATACTGACATTAAATTAACCAAAGTAATACGATCAACGAGTGAGCAAATGGAATACCACAGACTAACACAAGAACGCCTAAATGCATGTCATACCTTCCCACCGTGAAACAGATGCAGTTCCGAGGGGAGAAACGAGAACAGAAGCCGAGAGTAGAGTCGTGTATGCGAGAAGGCCCTACGATAAGGGACGGACACCCACATCTCCGGCCAACCGCCAAGACCATGATAGAGCCTTCCAGAAGAACAGTACAGATCTTACGATAACACTAAAAGGGCCACACCAGCTGCAAGTTTTAGCCTGAGACTATACGCGTCTGTTACGTAGCAGACATTAGAAACATTGCCCCACCACGAAAAGTGTAACGCTTCCTATTGGATAGACAGAATTTTTATCGGCGGAGCTTAAGGTTAACATTGAGACCCTGATTGGCCAGTTGAAAACACAGCCAGATAGCTTTTCTTAAACCAACTTCGGTAAATTGTAGTAAGGAGAAGTTAGGAGAGAGTTGCTTCCGAGACGGCGAGGTGTGTGGAGCTGCGCCGCCCGCTGCCTACTGACGCTGCCTAACCACCGACAAGGTAATGAACGCACGCGATGCCACATAAGAGTGCATAAAGCGTCACTCAGAACTGCAGAAGTCCCATCTGTTACATCCCCTTTTTGGGTAATACCAGTGTCGATCGTCAATTAAAGGTCATGGTATTCACATTTGCTACAACAAGCTAAAATCTGAAAAGCGATGATTTTTCTGTTATATAATTATTGAGAAGCCACATCAGCCACTGTTATTTACAACAAGTTAAAGAAGTAATTAAAGATAATTGAAGATCACTGTAGACCATGTTGATAGTTTTCTCTTTTATGAAACTTTAACCTAAACCTAGATTATAGATGTGCTATGGCATAGGCCATCCTTTGATCCATTGTAGAACTTGGGAACCCATTCAGGGAATATTCGTTCACATTTTTGTTGAAAGCAATTGGTTTTTATCATCCTGTACTAAAATATTTCCTTTTATCAATAGTGAAATTTATAAACAATGTTTTGTGAGTAGAATAAAAATTCCAATGGTAAACTTAACTACTTTTTCGACGTTATTTTACGAGCTAACTAAAAATAGGAAAGCCTTGAACCCCTTTCACTAAATTTATTTAGTATTAAGATTCTTTTACAGGGAGTGCAGTGGAGCTGACGCAGAAATCATTGAATATTTGATTATATCATCGCTAGTCTCACTGAACTCTGCGTGTCATGTGTGGTCTGGCGTCTCCTTACCAGCAACAGGTCCCAGGTTCAAACTAGTCAGTTCCCTAAAAACCACGCTCAGAGCGTCGCTGCGCGAAAGTGGTAGGGAGACACGACTTAGAACAGACAGACACCACGCAAAAGGTTAGAAGAGTACGTAGGATAAGGAGACATGTGGACAATTGGAGCATGCAGCTGGAATGTTCTAAACAAGCATAGTGCTAATTTAATAAATCTGTAAAACTTATTTTACGATTTCCCGCACACTTTAATTTTCCCCTAAATGACTGAAGTTAAACTCTCACAAATTGGTGTAGGTGTTTAGAATGACCTCCTCTGCCTCCCTTGACTACTACTTCCTGAAAAATTTATATCATGATGAAGATGTCGGTGATACTTGAGCTACATTTTTAAATATTTTTGATGTCGAGAAATTACTTGTCTTTTTCACAGATTAGCATCAGGGAAGGAATCTGGAAGCATAAAACCCTTATGTGAATGTTGTCTGTACTCTGCCTCTTTTTCCAAGCTGTGCAGTCAGTGGTTCAAACGAAAATGCTACCGCAGTATAAAAGTATTCCGTTTTATATACTATTATAGATATTGTTGTCAATACCAAAATACAACACATATCTCAATGGATTTTTTCGAAATGCTTTGAATAATTGTGTGTAAGAATTTTGAGCTATCTCCTATCTATAGATCAATGCTAAAAATGCAGCCCGTTCAGTGGAGTGTCCCCTTAAAAACGACACTGGCGCAGTGGTGCATCAGCAAACCGTCGAAGATTGCTACTAACGCTATCCATCAGATCGTTTATTTACATGGAGAACAAGGAAGTGTTTCAAAAAGATTCTAGCAACTTCGCAAGACCATTTCTTCTGTAAGAATGAAGGTAGAATTTGGATTGGATTTTGACTTGCACCTTCTGGAACATTGTCTAAAAAATGTACTACCTATTTTTCTTTAGTACCATATGGGTCGCTTGAAAAACTAAGTACTGCTTGTGCTTAAACGATCATTCCCACTGGTCACAGATATTACGGATATTATTAAGAATTTGAAGATAGTGTGTAGAAGTAACTATAAACACGAAAAAAGGCCAAGTTGGTTATAAAATCAACCAACAGCGCACACAGAAGCTGACAGTCGCAGGCGTGAGAGTGCTGAGGTCAATCATAGCATTTGTCAGGGATTTTTCTAGTGGAATTTTCGACACAACCCGTGTGACAGCAGCTCTGTCAATGACTACTTTGAGAAATAAGAATTATCTTTTTATGATCGCGTGCTGAAAATTAACGCCTCCGAATGTGTGAATGTGAAAATTCTTGAAGTTTTTAAGATCAGACAAACGTTTTTAACGTTCTACATCTTTATTCTTCATGTCTAGGGTTCAAAATTGTAGAGTTTAAAAGGCCCGTGTGTAACGTAACTAGGTCGCGATTTCGAAGAGTTCGACCACACAAGGACTACCTTCTCCTTAATCATGACAATGTCAGACCACACACGAGTACTGTATCTGCAATGATCCAACGCCTTGGCTTCACTGCCGTCGATTCTCCTCAATACAGCCCCGACTTAGTTCCATGCGATTGTCAGCTATTGCCAAAGCTTAAAGAACTCTTTCGACGACTTCACTTTGTGGTGAAGTGGTACAAGCAGAGGTGACAACGCGGCTCTGGCAACATACTGTCAAAGCAGTGTCAACATACTGATCCGTCGTTAGGAGAAATGTCACGGTGACTGTGTTGCGAAATAAATATGTAAGCATGAAGATGTAGAATGTTAATAACGTTGGTTTTATTCAAAAAGATTGCAGTGTTTTCACATAAAAAAATCCGGAGGCATTGCTTTTCGGCTCACTCGCATACTAACTGTTGCGGCGTTAGTATTCTTTTCATCAGTTTTTACATCTTTGCTTGGCAATTCACAACCTTTTCTCTCTCTCCAATGCGGTAGAAGGCCATTTCTGGGGACTATACGAGCATTACGATTAAGGAATATGCCATGTGAAATATAGAAATGAATATGGAGAATAATCAAAAAATTTTCATCTCTACAGCAAGTAGTAGATAAATGCGATAACTATCGCTAAATAAGCTAAAAAGCTGATAGATGCTAGTTGCTGAGAATAATATACAGAGGAATGGAAAACTGAGGATTTGTTAGATAATGATCAGTTAGGCTTTCGGAAAGGTGTCGCCAGAGAGGGGTTTCTTATGTTACGTTTGATATGGAAATAAGATTTAAGGTACGTCAAGACACATTCATGGGATTCGTTGATCTAGAAAAAGCATTCGATGTTTCCAAATAGTGAAAGATGTCTGAAATTGTCAGAAAAATAGGTATTAAATATGTGGAAAGACAAGGAATATGCAATATCTACATGAGTAAAGTGCGAATGTATCAGCGTTAAGATTCGATGATGACATTGCTAGCCTTGTGAAAGTAAAGAAGAATTATAACATCTACTGAAGGGAATGAATAGTGTAGCGAGTATAGAATACAGCCAGAGGATAATCAGATGAAAGATAAAAGTAATGTGAGTAACAGAATTAGGTTAAGAATGAGCTCATCAAAATTCGGTGTCATACATCAGAAAAATGAAGGAACTCGCTAGCAAAGTAGCACAAGACAGAAGAATGAAGGCGAACGTACAAAGCACACTAGCACAGGCAAAGACAGCTGCTCTGTCCAAAGGAAGTATAGGATTAAAGATCGACCGTAATTTGAGGATGAAATTTCTGAGAACATACGTTTGAAGCACAGAACTGAATACAAACGGACTGAAGCAAAACTAGATAAAAAAATACTCTAAGAGTATGAGATCAGGTGGTGTACATAGATGCTGAAATTAGATGGAATGACAAAATAAGAAATGAGGGGATTCCGTGCAAAATCGGCGAGGAAGGGAATGTACAGAGTAGACAGACTGGAAGAAGCGACAATACTACTAAAACAGTAGCGAATAACTTCTAAGATACCAGAAAAAACTGCAGAGGGAGAGACAGTGGAAGGGGACAGATATTGCAATATTCACAGCAAATAATTGCGTATGTTAGCATCAGATGAATGTCTTCTTCTGATGAGAAGAATTCGGCAAGTGCCATAACCCAGATCCCAGAAACATCGTTCAGCGAAGGAGAAGCCAAAATAAGCAGACACGTATCTCAGCTTATCCAAAGATACTTGAGCGTTTCAGAGAAAAATGCCGTCAAAGTTTGCTACCCAATTTAGATGCCTTTCAGGGCGCTCGGCATAACCCACCGGTTTGCACAGTGGCTAGCGTCACGGTGTTTCACTTTTGCGTCCCACATTCAAAACCGATTATTGTTTTTATTTATTTACTTTTTTCCATTATGTATCTATATTCATAGAAGGTTACTAGAAAAGCGTTTCTTTTCATGATAGGGGACACAAGGAATTTATATTAACCGCATAATTACAATTCGGTTTCACAATAACGATCATGCGGTCATACATTCACAGATAAGCCGAGATAATTGTTCTTTTATCTTGACCCGTCTTCATCTGAGCAAAGTTTCTGCGAAATCAGGTTATGGAATTCGCCGTGTTCTCCTCGTCGAACGGGGACGCTGATACAGGAGATGATGTCGCTGCAGCAGCATGAGACTAGTCAGAAAACTAGCTCCGACTACCAGCAATGATACTCTGCCATTACAGTTGTGAGATATTGACGTCGATATGTAGTAGATGTAACACTGCATCTCCTCCAGCTTTCCTTACCCGTAGCCTACGGTGTCCGGAGGTCAGTAAACTGGCGAATGCGTCTCACGGTGTTCCTCCGTAGACATGGCCTGAGCGCGCCTCCCTTGCGAAGGCCTGGCCCTGAGTTCTACTAGCAGAGACTGCGGGCACTCGTTGCCTTCAGCAGCGCGACGGGCGACGTCCTTGGGCAGAAATGCGGCGGAAGAACGGCTCCGCCGTCTGGAGCTGCAACTGGAGTGGCTGCAGCGCTTTCTCCCTCCAGCCGAGCCGCGCGTCCCGATATTACCCTACAGTACTGCCGAAACCACTGCGCATGTCGACCAGTGTCGTCTCTAACGCGGCCCATTCAGCGCATAGCAGATAGTTCCGTTAGTCGATAACTCCTTCCACCACTGTACCTCCATTCCCTCTTCATGTGTCTCAGTTTCACCTACAAAACCGCTTGACACTTTCGGAATACCTGAACCTACCCCTATTCAATGGAGACGATTGTGATTGTTGAAATTTCTGTTTGAAAATGAATTATATTTCTGCACAATCGAAGTAAAATATCAGAAAAATATTATCTTTAACTGAATTGCATTCAGTTTATGTTGTAATATCGAAGTTAATCTTATAACTATTCGCCGAGAGATCAAAGCTGCAATATATGTAATGTTTGTTACATGTAGTATCGTACTTATGAAGTGGCACTACTACTTGAAGTTATGGTATCTGCATTACTTTGTTTTTTTTTTTTTTTTCAGTTTGGTTATCTTGTTGGAGTGAAATGCTGTCTCGTTCTCGTGACATCTGGAACCTGTAATTACTTGTTAAAATTATTCATATTTCTGTCTAGGAAGACAGATGGTGAAACTTCCTGGCAGATTAAAACAGTGTGCCGGACCGAGACTCGAACTCGGGACCTTTGCCTTTCGCGGGCAGGTGTTTCCTTTCAGGAGTGCTAGTTCTGCAAGGTTCGCAGGAGAGCTTCTGTAAAGTTTGGAAGGTAGGAGACGAGGTACTGGCAGAAGTAAAGCTGTGAGGACGGGGCGTGAGCCGTTCTTGGGTAGCTCAGTTGGTAGAGCACTTGCCCGCGAAAGGCAAAGGTCCGAAGTTCGAGTCTCGGTCCGGCACACAGTTTTAATCTGCCAGTAAGTTTCATATCAGCGCACACTCAGCTGCAGATTGAAAATCTCATTCTGAAGACAGTTGGTATTCACGGTCACGAGATCGTTAGAAGGTATCGAAGACCATAGCGACCATGAAATAAGTGAAAGACACTTCCACAATGCCACTCAGTACACTTATTATTATAATAATTATAATATTATTATTATTATTATTATTATTTTATTTTACAAGTACTCTCAATTCATTTGTCATTAAGCTTCAGTCAGTAAGGGGCATTCAGAAGTTTCAGTTCGAAGGCCGCATACTTCAGAATCGTTATTCGAATAAGGCAAAATCTCGTGGGGCATTGAGGAAATCTTCACACCGACGCACTTGCTTGAAGGTACCCGTTTGGTGAAACCGCGTCCTGCTGTGTGAAGAAGTTCGAAACTGCCTGTTGCCCATCCTCGTCCGACAGGAATCGTCGACACTTTAAGGCTTGCTTTTAAAGGACCGAAAGCGTGATAATCACATGGGGTGACACTGGGATTGCAGGGCGGGTGCTCGAGTGTCTCCCACTGTCTTCTGCGTTACGAAGGGTATGTGAGTTAACACGAGTCAGCAGTACCCTTTGTCGCAGTTTTCCAGACGTTTTCGACGGATATGCTGCCCCATACACATTCTTCATTCTCCGATGTATGCCTGCCGATGTTTGTCGTTTGGCAGCTAATATAAGAATAACGGCACGTTGGTCCTGTTTAGAAGCATTTGATAATATTTCCGCAGTTCATTTTCACGGATTTACAACACGTAAGTATCATGATGATCTCTCCATCGCCAAAAGATTCCGGAATAATGCCCCATTCGGATCTCCAAGATGGAGGTAACTATGAGAAAAAGATTGAGTAATCAACGGAAGCATAACGCTCTACGAATCGGGGCGTGGAATGTAAGAAGCCTGAATATGGTACGGAAGCTACAAGTTCTGTAAAAAAGAAAGGCAATGTCTCAATCTTGATATATTAGAGGTCACTCAAGTCAAATGCAAAGAAGACAAGGATTTCTGGTATAATGAGTATAGGGTAATATCAACAGCAGCAGAAAATGGTATAACGGGAGTATGATTGGCTATGAATAGGAAGGTAGGGCGAAGAGTGTGTTACTGTGAACAGTACAGTGATAGGGCTGTTTTTATCTGAATCGACAGCAAACCAACACCGACAACGAAAGTTCAGGTACGCATGCCGACATCAAAAGCTGAAGATGAAGAGAGAGAGAAAGTGTTGATTATGGAACCAAGACTTAAGAAAATGCAAGATACTTTCATTGGAGTTGCCGGACTGGAAAAAGCGTTCGACAATGTAAAATGGTGTAAGATGTTCGAAATTCTGATAAAAATACAGATAAGTGATAGGGAGAGACGGGTAGCAGAACATGTGCAACAGCCAAGGGGGAATAATAACATTGGAGTACCAAGAACTAAGTACTTGGATTGAAAAGGGTTTAAGACAGGGATGTAGTGTTTCGCCCATACTGTTCAATATGTATGTCGAAGAAGCTATGATGGAAATAAAAGGTTCAGAAGTGGAATTAAAATTCAGGGTGAAAGGATATCAATAATAAGATGCGCTGATGATATTGCTATCCTGAGTCAAAGTGAGGACTAATTACACTGCTGAATACAATGAACAGTCTAATGAGTGCGTAATATGGTTGAGGAGTAAGTCGAAGGAAGACAGAAGCTGAAGGAAGACGAAAGTAATGTGAAGTAGCAGAAATGAGAGCGGCGAGAAACTTATCAGGATAGATGGCCACGAATTTGATGAAGTTAAGGAATTCTGCTACTTAGCCAGCAAAATAACCGGTAATGGGCGGAGCAAGGAGTACATCAATAGGAGACTAACACTGGCAAAAAGGGCATTTCTGGCCAAGAGAAGTCTACTAGTAACTAACATATGTCTTAATTTGAGGACGAAATTTCTGAGAATGTGCTTTTGGAGTAAGGCGTTGTATGGGAGTGAAACATGGACTGTGGGAAAAGCGGAACAGAAGAGAATCGAACCATCTGGAATATGATGCTACAGACGAATGTTGAAAATTAGGTGGACTGATAAGGTAAGGTTTGAGGAGGTGCCGCGCAGAATGGGAGAAGAATGGAATATGTAGGTAACGTCGGAAAGGAGAAGGGACAGGATGACAGGACATCTGTTAAAGCATCAGAGAATTACTTCTGTGGTAATAGAGGAGGCTGTAGAGGGCAAGAACTGTCGAGGAAGACATAGATTGGAATACATGCAGCAAATAATTGGGGGAGTAGGTTGTAAGTGCTACCCTGAGGTCAAGAGGCTGTCATAGGAAGGAATTCATCGGAGGTCGCATCAAACGAGTCGGAAGACTGACGAGTAAAAAAAAAAAAAAATTATATTAAAAGTAGAGGCGAAGCAAATGCCACACTTCCGCGCAGCCACATAATAAACACAATACTAGAGTTCAGAATATCAGACCAGCTACGTGACTGGATTGAAGAGTTTCTGGAGAACGCCACAGGGTATCATTCTGAAAAGTTGGAAGTCTTCAGATATAAAAGTAACAGACGTCGTTCCAGAAGGGAGTGTTATATGTGCATTATTTTTCGTAATACGTATAAAGCGTTAACATTATTTAAAACAGATAAACTCTGGGTGGTTGCGCGGGACACAGGAACAAATATTTCTTCTGACGTAATCTTCTCCTATGAGGATTTTTTAACCGGTAGAGGGGATTTTCTCTGGATGAAAATTAATTAAACCAATAAACTTTGTCAGGTTGCGTGTGGCACTGAAAACAGTTTTTGTTATGTGCTTTCCTGTGAGGCACCGTTGTACGAGGAGATGAAAATCTTACTTACGCTAGACAAAAAGAAACACTAACAATTTTAAATTTTTTATTATGAAGTGACAACTACATTAAGGCAAAACAGTTATCTGAAAAATGCCTCCATTGACTTTTAAACTGAGGGAAGGCCGACGGGTCATCTTCTGCCTAACACAGTCAAAGACTACAGGAGTGTCTCCTGCTGCTGCTGCTAGTGTCTGGACAACCAGAACCTCATATTCATCAGGAGATCTGTTAACAACGTTGTTCATCTCTCCCCAGACAAATCAGGCCAGGGGGTCAAAAAAGGGGATCTAGAAAGCCTTGGTACAGGACCATCTATGCTCGTCAAGAGCCGCCGCACAGGAAAACTCAAATGTGCCGACGCCCCTTCATGGTGGAACCACGTGCTCTGTCTTATAGCGAGTGGCAGGTCATCCATCAATCCTGTCAATGCTCTGTTGTGGAACCTTTAATAATTCTGGCTACGTAATGGTCTAGTTAGGAGGCATGGCCTATAAAAACATTCACCAATAACATCTGCTAACACATTCACGTACAGCCGAAATGGATGAGCGCCAGTAATTGTGGTAAGTGGATTAAACTCAATCCAAATATGTGGATTGCGAATGTTGACGACCCCATCGCTACGTAGCAAGCACCAACTCTTGTCAGTATACTCACTCCAGGTGTATCCCTCCATTACTAAACTTGTACTGTGATGGGTCAAGAGGTAAAACTACACCTGAATGTGAAACAACTATTACCACTGAAAAGTACAACAGGAACTGTTACGACAGTTCCGTCATTACAATTGAAGTGTGAATAACCTCTCAATCGAGATAAATAACGCTAACAGGGAATTATGACGTTAGAAGATAAATATTGGTTTTGATGTTTGGTGCAGCGTCCAGAGTTTTTAGGTTCAAATAATTTTCACCCTACATACAAGACTTAGCAGATAACGTTGGAAATTCCATGAGGCTTTACGCGGATGAAGCTATTGTATACAGTGACTTCACGACGCTAGAAAATTATAGCGAAATGCAGGAAGACGTGCAGAGAACCTACGTGAGGTGCAGTGAGTGGCAGTTGACCAACATTAAAAAATGTAGTGTGTTGTCAGTACACAGACAGACCCTTTAACTTATAACAACAAAATTGCAGAATAAGCACTGGAACCAGTTACTTCCACAAAACATCTAGGAGTATGCTTGTGGAGAGATGCGCAGTCGAAAGACCACTTAAAATTAATCCTGTGTAAGGTAGATGCTATACTGAGATTCACTGGAAGAAATCCCGGCAAATATAGCCCATCAGCAATGGAAATAGCTTACAAAACAATCTTTCGGCCAGTGCTTGAATAATACTCGTCACTGTGGGACCTGTACCAGGTAGGTTTGATAGAGGTAATAAAGATGATCGTTAGATTCATTTAGTAAACAAGAAAGCAGCACAGAAGTGCTCTGGCAATTATAGCAGCAGACGGTGAAAGAGAGGCGTTCTGCATCAGGTATGGTCTACTGTTGAAATTCCGAAAGCATGCATTCCTAGAAGAGTCAACCAATGTTACTTCCTCTTGCGTATATCTCGCGAAAAGACCGTGAAGGTAAAATTATGCAGAAACGAGCCCACCAGGCTTATTAGAAACCTATCTTCCCGCAAACCATACGCAAGTGAAACAGGAAGAGAGGTAAGAAATAGTAATACACAATGTACCCTCCACCATACGCTGGCTTGCGAAATATAGATGTAGACGTGTGCGTAGAGCAGCGCCCAAATAGATGGCAAAGCCGCATATTTTCGAGCTTCATGTTACAGCTGATGGTTCTGTGTTTTATGCTACATCCGACGCCGATTATCACCGCAGCCCCTCCGAGGGCCCTGGGTTCGACGTCAGGTCTGCGCGCTTTCTACGTTCCACTGAGGGCCGGGAGTGGTGTGTACCAGCCCAGGCGGTGATAGGTTATGCTGAGCTGTCGAGCTGACATCCTGTCTGCGTAGTCACTGACTGACGCAAGCCGCCACCGTCTCAGAATACATCACTCACTGCCTAGTAACTAAGACTGGCACCTGGGTCACTACAGTACTGCATGGTTGGTAAACAATGAAGATTGTTCCCGTTGAGTGAGGACTTTTGACTCGGCACTGGCCGTAGTACTGGAAAAGTAGCTACGCTATCACGTGACGGGCAGCTACTCGATATACTAATTCATTGTCAAAGAATATGGTTTAAGAGACTGCTTAATAGAATGAATCATTTTTAGTATTCCACTATCAGCAGCATGCTCAAGATCGACACTTATTCGTCTGATTCGTGTTACAAGCTTATTTATTATTTTATTCTAAATTTCAAATTATGCTCACAAAAGTTGGCTATAATGGCACAAAACATACACATTTGACTATTGCACAAGACTGCTCGTAAATAATGTTTCTCTAGAAGCTTGCTAAACACATTACAAATATTTACTCAAAATTTTCGTTCTTTGCTTTGAAATCTTGCGAAAATTTGCTAACATTTAGTTATATGTCAGAATAATCTTTTATTCGCAAATTTATGACAGGTTTTGTGGGGATAGTCCCCATGACCTAGTAGCACTGAACTTCTCATGCGAAAGCACCGTTCTGATATATCTGAGCCATCTAAATCAAAATGGGAGGTTCAAGCGTCTCATTGCAAAGGGCTAGTTTGTGTAGGAAGTCCTTATTTTAATTAATATGAGTTTAAATATGAATCTAATGTCGAATTTCTCACACCAATTCAGATATTATCGTTTGATATGCATCAAAATGACGTAGAGCTTAATGTGTATTTTGGATGCATTTGTCTACTACTGCCATCGGCATGTCAACACTGTTCTATCATTATGAGCCATGAATTGCATGAATAAATGGATTCCATTTCGTGGAAAACTCCCTTCGCTATCCAATTCAGTTATATATGAAATTGGACTTAAGCCTGAAATGAAACTACGTTAACGTTCCTATGTAAACGAACATGGATATATGCCGTTATTGTTTAACTCTCGATCACTGACGTCACAAGCAATAGCTGCACAGCAAACTGTCTTATCGGAAGACGGGACAGAAATGTGACGTCATGATGTATGCGACCATTTTACTCGATTAGTCGTATGTTGAATATGTCGTTGGGGCTGAATAGCTAAGTTAGTAACGCTGATATAAGCAATATCAGTCTTACTAACAATGTCAGTGGTAGCGACTGTTTTGGTTTTTAGGTAGTGAAAAAAATTTTAATGTGATAACTAAGTCATTCATTTTACACTTGGCCTCATTTCTGTACGTCTCAAACAGTGCAATAATGTGTTTCGGTAACTACCTCAGAAATAGATGCCAATGAGTCATCTGAGGATCGGGGATAATATGGAAACATTTGAACTTCGATTTACAAAGGATTTTGTTATTTATCCATTGCTTTTCACGCTGTATGGAGTAATATTTCGTGTGTTCAACACTTTGGTAACTACCACTTGCGCGCTGACGATATCCAGTTGTACTTAAGTACCAGCCCTAAGAATAATGCTCCTGCCGTGTCACGGGCGAATGACGATGTTTACACTATATCGCGGTAGGCAAAAAACCTATATCTGAAACTATAAGAAGTTACAGGTCATCCTCATACAACACCGGCAGTTGAACAGCTGACGTTTTCGTGAAAAAGTATCTCTAATACTTCTTAATGGTATCCAATAACCGTTTCCAAGAACAGGAAGAGACATAGGCATACTCTTGGACGAGCATCCACATTCAGAACAATGAACTGTTGCAGCAGACAGGAAATCTCTCTCCTGTCTACATGAAATACAAATTTCCATGAATTTCATTGATTTGGCGCTATATTTATTTACATTCAGAAGAGATCGCAGAAGCTGTTGTAAGGAATGAACATAAATCTTGGGTGTATGTCAAATTCAACGTAAAACCTGCACTATAACTTTTGCACAGACGTGAATATCAGCTTATAACTTTTTTAAATACAGCTATTCAAAGCGATGTTAATAATTCATACTGATACCTAAATAAATTCAATTCCTTTCATTTTTGAGGTAAAATTTTAAATAGTTTAGTAATAAATCTTGAATGCTGACCTATAGCTATTTCTACTCGAAAATTGCTTTAAACTGCTGTTTTTGTGAAATTGTTAGAATAACAATTCGCTCCGTAGGACAATAACCACAGGTGGAACCTACTGATCTGTAATCAGATCCTAAATGTGGCGCTGAGGATCATTGTTTACAGTTTAGTTTGCAAACGTCTCGTCTTACACGAAGACTTAGTGCATGTTCAATAAAGACTAAATTAGTTTGGTTTGAACATTCTCTTAGAGAACTTGTTAAATACTGCGAGCTGTTGCTTTCAGCTTTTTTTCATCAATGAAACGTGATACGAACGGAGTCTGAATAATTAATGGAACTGTTTCGAAATTTCCAATCACCGGCGGCTGCTGCACCCGCCACTCGCAGCACTGCTCGTTGCGTTTCAGCAACGAATCTCAAATCAAAGCCAAACTAATTTGCGAATGTTATGAATAAGACATCTCGCAAATACTCTTCCATAGTGCAGACTCTGTTTGCAATTACATGCATTATTGATGCGCCTTTCCGTACAGCTCCACAGCAGCATCCGGTACGATACTCCAGAGAATTTTTGGGCCGCACTTTGAATGACACGTGACTGAAGTAAACAGCCAAACAGCCCGTCCCTGTTCTCTAGCAGACGGCACGCATATTTATTATATTTGTTTTGTTCGGATGTTTTATCTTGTGAGACAATTCTCTGCATTATGGTATTTTAAAACTCGACGTACAGAGTCATTACTGTGAAAGACCGCGTTACTCCATTTCGCACTAATAATTAAAAACACCGAGAGGAATTTTGAGAATATTGTACCGCACGCTGCTGGCAGTTATTAAATTTCATGGTGCTAGCAACGTGATCATTTTCCCTATTATGAGCTAACACGCTTTTGAGCGATTGCCTTATATTCCTTTATTGCTAATATTTCCTTTTGAGAGATACAAACTTTTCTGTTTGACCACAAAACATTATTATATTTTCAAGCGAAATCCTTTAGGGAACGTGCAACATTTCCACAATGGAAAGTAAGCAGAAAGCCTTATTTCTAATATTTAATCACACACTGGCTACCATGAGACATGTGATATTATTATGACATGTTTGGAGGAAGGAGGTCACATTCATAGCAACCAACTGACTTTTTGTAATACGTCGCCTTTATTTTATTTCACTTACTGATTATTGGTATGTGGTAGACTGACTGTAGCGCACAGACTACTAAAAACGGTATGACAAGATTTCGTCTGCAATACTTTTCAATTTTAGCTGGATATTCTGTTTCTAAGCAAATGACGATGTTGTAACTTTGACAGTATTCGTCATTTGGAAAAACCTTACTCTTCCGGAGTAATTTTTGTAATTTCATAAGAAGACTGCGCACACGTACAAGAAATGCTATAATTTCGAAACCGAATAAAGAAATATATTAAGCTTCTATTACAGTGTTGCTTGTAAGAGGAAGTCTGAAAAGTACTCCAACGTACAACACACTCTGCTGCTGCTGCTGCTGCTCTCAGCGCCACAAAGTGGGACAAATTTTGTCAATGATATATATCTCATGTTCTCAAACGGTAAAAGAGACGGTCTCTGTAAGCCAGTGGCTATTCAGATAACTGTTGAAGAAACCAGATATTATTCTCAATGCTTTCTTTTGTGCGGTCTGTACTATTTTCATAGTTGATAAATTATCTCAGAAAAATCGTTTCCCAAGACAAATAACCAATGATTGATATATCCAAGTGAGACGTATCAGAAATATCATAGGAATACCCAGTGCTAAAAAATGTGCAAGAAGTGGGGCTTGAACCGAAACTTCAGTAGAAGAACAGACACAAGTGAACATTTCGCGTGTAACAATTTCTGATTGGCATTTACCACCTGTTCGTGCCACTATTGCTGGAAATAGCCACTGAAGGTAACCTGCACGTTATGTAAGAAAATGAACTACGTAATAATAACGAAGAGACGCAATTCTGTACAGCTGTATGGGCCAGATCGCCTGTCATTGACATTATCGAATTATTCCATAAAAATGGTTCAAATGGCTCTGAGCACTATGAGACATAACATGTGAGGTCATCAGTACCCTAGAACTTAGAACTACTTCAACCTAACTAACCTAAGGACATCACACACATCCATGCCCGAGTCAGGATTCGAACCTGCCACCGTACCAGCATCACGGTTCCGGGCAGAAGCACCTAGAACCGCTCGGCCACAACGGCGGGCGGATCATTACACAAGTAGTATTTGGCAAGATCTAGAACGCATATAGGAATAGCGTCTTCGACTACTAATCAAAACTTCTTAGGTCACAGACTGTAACCCAGCAATTGCTTAAATTTTGAATAAAAGTCATCAGCAACGGCGACCGAAGACTCACAGGGTAAGAAAACACCCATGTACTGCCAACGGCCTTACCAAAGACAGTGGAGAAGCGAACGGACCTTCAGGGCTCTCGGTTGGCTTGGTGGGGGGAACAGCCCTTAAGAGAGGGAAAAGTCAGTAATAGTCAACTGCATGAACAAGCAGAAGTCCATGGAAATCACTCCATTAAAGACACAATGTGTAAACATAGCAAATTTCGCCGTAACTGAGAAAGTGTCATAATAATCGGGGAACGTTTACAGACTATCCCCCATTCGGATCTCAAGGACTGGACGGCCTAACAATGCGTGACCACGAGAAAATATCAAACAACGTTCTACTAGTCGGAGCACGAAATGTCTGTAGTGATCGTAGCAGGAAAACTACAAAATCTGAAAAGAAAAATGCAAAAGCTCAATATAGAAGCAGTTAGGGGTTTTGTAGTGAAATGGAAAGAAGATAAGCATTTCTGGTCAGATGAATATGGGAGAATACCAACAGCAGCATAGAACGGTATAAACGGGAGTAGGATTCGTTATGAAGAAGAAAGTAGTATAGAGATTGAGCTAGTGCCAACAGTTCAGTTATAGGGTTATCCGCATTAAGTTCGATGGCAGACCAATTGAGACAAAGTCAGTTTAGGCGTACCTCCCAACGTCACTAGCACAGATGAAGAGGCGTAGAAGATATATGAGGATAGTGAACGGGTAATTCAGGATGCAAAATTAAATGAAAATATAATAGCCATGCGGGCTTGGAACGTGGCTGTAAAGGAATAAAAAACAGAAAGGGTTACGGGAGTATATGGGCGTGACAGAAGGAATGAGAGAAGAGTTAGGTAAATTGAGTTCTGCTATAAATTTCAGATGGTAATAGCGAATGCTCTGCTCAAGAATCACAAGAGGAGGAGATATACTCGGAAGACGCCTGCAGACACGCGAATGTTCCAACTGGTATACGTCAGGATCAGGCAGAGAATCCGAAATCAGATACTGGATTGTAAGGCCTACCAAGGTGCAGGTAAGGATTCAGATCCCAATTTAGTAATGATGAAGTATATAGACAGAAGTTGAAGAGAATCGTCCTAAGGAATCAGTGTAGATGGAGGTAGGATACAGAAGTATTAAGGAATAATGCGGCGCGTTTAAAGTTCTCTATGGATGCGGATAGTATGACAAGGAATACCACAACAGACAGCGGACAGCTGTAAAAAACAATCAAAGATGTTCAACAGGTGAACATAGCTACAAGGAGCGTAACTGCGAAGAAAGTTTGGATAACAGATTTAAATACTCCAGTTGGTCGACGAAAGAAGGAAGAACAAAAGTGTTCAGGGAAAGACAGGAATAAAGCGACATACCGAAGGTATGAAATAACTGGCAAGTGCAGGGCGGCCAAGTCGGAATGGCTGCAGGAAAAATGAGAAGAAATCCAAAAAGAGTTGATTGTCGGGAGGTCTGACTCAGAATGCAAATAAGTCAAAACAGTGAAAATAAAATTAAGGCTGGTAACAAGAAGAGTTAAACGCATTGGGGTGAACAGATGGAGTGAAAGAGTTATTTAAAGGCCTCTATGATGGTGAAGGACTTTTCTAGTGACGTGGTAGAATAAGAAATTGGAATCGATTTGGATGACACACGGGACCCAGTATGAGATTAAGATTTTGTAAGAGTTCAGGAAGACTTGAGATCAAATAAGGCAGAAGGGATAACCAACATTCCATCAGAATTTCTGAAGTCGTTGGGGAAAGTGGATACCAAACGAATATTCAAGGTGGTTTGTAGAATCTATGTGGTTCGAGACGTACCATGAGACTTCCGAAAAAATATCATCCACACTATTCCGAAGATAGCAGGGATAGGATGTGCGAAAACTATCACGTTAACAGCTCCTGTATCCAAGCTGCTAACAACAATGATATAGGAAGAATGAGAAAAAAAAATTGACGATCAATTACATGCCGGTGAGATTGGCTTTAGGAAAGATAAAGGCACAGATAAGTAGTTCTAACATTGCGCTTTATAATGGAAACAAGACTAAGGAAAAGTGAAGACTCGTTTATATGATTCTTCAGCCTAGAAATATCGTTCTACAGTGTAAGATGGTGCAAGACGTTCAATATTCTGAGAAAGATAAGATTAACTATTTGGAAAGACATATACTGTACAAAATGTGCAATAACCAAGAGGAAACCATCAGATTGGAAGTCAAAGAAAGAACTGCTTGGATCAAAAAGGGTGTAAGACTCAGATGTAGTCTTCCTCATCTAGTTTTCAATCTATATACTGAAGAAGCAATGAAGGAAATGAAAGAAAACTTCGTAAGAGGGATTAAAATTCAGGGTGACAGAATATCGATGATGACATTTGCTGAAGAGATTTGTACAGAGTCGGTAGGATGGAGTGAACAGACCAATTAATGCAGAATATCGAGTGAAAGTAACCAGAAGAGAGTCAAGGTTAATAAGGTGTTGCAGAAATAAAAACAACGTGAAACGTAACATCGAAATAGAAAATTACGAATTCGATTTTCTTGTTTGGCAGTTATCCAAGAAAGGTACGTCTCACTCTTAAGAGATGAATACGTTCAGATAGGTAATACACATGCACGTAAAGAGTGAATTACATACAAATGTGTTCTAATAATTACAACTAGATAAGAGCAATGACGGCACGTAACAACGACATGTAAATAAAAAATATAGTGGTAATCACTTTTCAGGGTAGCCTCTGATACAGGAGTGATCCACGAAGATCATTCAACCAAGGGCAATGCAAGAGCGAAAATATATATATATATGTATATATGTATACGATGGCAAATCCGGTTAACATAGAATGTAAGAAATACCTATGTTAACGAAGGACAAATTTCAAAAGATTTGAGCCAAAAGGTAATCGAGTTTTCAGCGGTCTCAGAAATCAACTATTAAAAACACCGTGGTAAATTTAATGGAAAATGCAGTAGGTAATTCTACAAACTATAGTAGTAAATACAGATATGGAAGTAGAAGGCCTAGATGGTATTCATACTAGAGAAATGACTTATGAACTGAAGACCACAAAACCTAAGAAAGTCATCAGTCTGGATGAAATTACTGTTGAATTAATTAAACGTGCGAAATATTTCTTTGTTTTTGAGATATACATCGTTTAAATGTGCGTTAGAAGAAACGGAACAAAATCTTTTGATAGTGAGAGGACAACGAAGTAGTACTGCACGAGAAAGGCGACAAAATAGTTCCCTAAGAACACATACACGCACGAATACGAAAGAAAAAAAGCCAATTCGAGGTTGGTAACATTCAAAACGTACGCAGAAAAAGAAATGAACAAACATTAACACGGCGCTGAGTCCGGAGCACGTGAATTAATTCCTCTCTCTCTTATAAAGTCTATTGAGCTAAAGCAGAAAAGCACAAATGCATCGTCAGATAAAACGGTTTTGGTAAAGGTGAATATTTACGTAAAGTGAGTGTTTAACCAAGTTTCTTTCGACCTTAGCCTCCACTAACAATGGACGATCAAGTACTGAACTTCAGAGTACGTAAACAAGAGACAGAAACACGGTAGGTAAATTCTAGGCCAAATTCATACTGAAATACTATAAATAACGAATATGTGTTTAGTACACTGTATTTACTGTATTATCACAGAAGATGCTTTATAAAGAAAAGTGAAGAACGTCAGGTGAAAATATGCTCTCTATGTACTAAGCTTAAGACGGAAAACCAAGAACAGTTTATATCTAACCTGTTGCGGAAGCTGGACATCCTAACAAAAGACACCATCAAGCTAATACAGACACCTCTTCTTTCCGAACAGTTACTCCTATTTCCTTCTTAAGGCGTCTAACATTAATGACGGCAGTAACAAGTCGACGCGGTGTCCCGCGAAAGAATTTCCAGCGATCGCTTTTCATACTGGCTCTAAAATGTAACAAAAGGCATCACGCACTGCAAGGAACCAGAACGTGAGAAAGTTAGTTCCTACTATGGCGGAGTCTGCCGTTCGCATCATCGAGTGTGAGGGAAATGTTCAAAGAAGAAGAAAAATGGTGAAGTAAGTATTCAGAAGGACTTGGCACTGAAACACTAATGTATAAAATAGAAGAAATAAACCGAGGAAAATGAAACTCTGGAACACTGAAGGGGATATTGCAAATGTGATATATAATAGAAAGCGTGGAACAGGAAATTGGAGACAAATGAAAATGTATCTAAGATTTGCTGTCAGGACAGTGCTGCCAAAAGATGCAGTACCCCCACATAAGGAAGACAGCGATGTTCCAGAGCAATGTGCCGCTCCTCAGCTACCTGCAAGCAACAGACGGCATCAATCCGACAGCTGGCGCTGCCCCCTGCAGGTAGGCTGCCTGCCGCGCTTGCTTGTCAGTGAGGCTGCTTGTGGCTCTCTGGAGACGCCGGGGCGGGTCGCTCGCTTTACAGCCGCACAGGGCCTCTGAAGGGCTGTTCCAGAGTCACCCGGCTCGCTTTTGCTTTTCCCAGATTCTCACTAGTCTCACCACGCTGCTGAAACGCATATAATTAGCTCAGTTGTCCAGATGAATATCTTTTGTTTCAAATTTTTGAAGAACG
Source organism: Schistocerca americana (assembly GCF_021461395.2). Lineage (NCBI taxonomy): Eukaryota > Metazoa > Arthropoda > Insecta > Orthoptera > Acrididae > Schistocerca > Schistocerca americana. Next base: position 124,461,496 of record NC_060124.1, read on the forward strand.
TCATATTCACCAAAACAAGCTGACGGGAAAAAAAATTTTCTTTTACTTCCCGTGTCGAACACTCAGGCTGTCATCATGTATAATGAGATGTCCAGAAAACATACTGAAAATAGACGACATTATATCGCAAAAATATCTCATGTGGGATTTAAAGGCAGTGTGGCACAGAGCAAAGAATTTGGTCATGTATTGGCAATCATCAACTAATGTATAAATATTGCTTACGGAACTGAGGAACTGATAACGGCAGCATTCCGCCGCGACACGTAGAGTGAATAAACACTGGGTAAGAAAAGTGAATCGGAAACATTTTTATTTTATAAACAGAGCCGATCCTAGGTCAATGCCTCAACAGTGAAATGCGGTATGCAGTCAAAGTTAAAATTTAATATACAGCAAGTCGAGCTTTATACACTCTCACGAGCCAGCTTTTCGAGTGGAGACAAGCAACTCTACATACATATCTTATTTGACGTAAATATGGTACTTTATGACTAATGTCGTCTGCTATCCTCAGATGAGGACGGACACATCGCTGTGTAACGTTCCTCTCTTAAGTGGGTATCTCAACTTTTGTCAGCATTGTCCAGAGAGCAAATCTTACATGAATTTTCATTCATTTCCTTCAGTTTCCTGTTTTAGGCTATTTATTACATGTCACATTTCCTGCATTGTTCCAGACTTCCATTTTCCCTTCGGTTTACTTCTTCTACTTTGTGTGTTAGTCTTCCATGGCCCAGTCTTTGCAAAATATCATTTATTTTCCAGAAGATCGAAACTGGTAGAAAAGATTCATTTACCAGACGCTCCTGCGCATTTCATGTATTCGACTTTTTTCTCAGATTTCAGAGGAATGGTGCACCACATGCACAAAGTACACAGTAATTTTTTGGTCTGCATACCCGTGGTCTCCATGGCTAGCCACAGAGTAATTGCATATTGCTTATTTTCTTATAACCAATTACCTCTGTATCTGCATTGCACAGAAAATATCTGCAGAGCGATGCAAGTGTCGACCATTTGCGCTCTTTGCTTGTTTGGAAAGAAAATTTTTCCATATACACACGTGACTATCGTTGATAACAGTAACACTCATACTTCCGTCTTCGTCCTGAAGCCTGCATAGAGTATTGCACGATTCTACCTCGGCTGTGTTTTTCCAGCAGTTTTGCTTGTATATTAACGGATGTACAAAAGAGTATGTATAGGTAAATACGCGAAGAGTCGACAGACATCGACGTCATGTATGAGTTCACTGAATGCAGTGGAAGAACTGCACTATGATGCTGTGTATAAATTTTACATCAGTGCCGGAAACCACAGCACATTACGTTTGTATAGGAGAATTGTTGGATTAATGTGTTGCACATTTTGATGATTGCAAATCACCAGAGATCTTCAATACAATTAAGGGATTGCCTCAGGAACAAAGGCATCGAATAGAGTAGATCATAACTACAATTTCCGCCGTGGAACGAACAACCGAAGAGCACGAGTCTCAGAAAGGAAAATTCTTAGAAATCATCCCTCAATGGTTCCGAAATTTCAGGATCACATTGTAATCATAATGATTGAAAGAATATACTAAGGTGACAAATGTCATGTGACCTTTTTTGCGGCGTAATGTACCAACTCGACGAGAAATGCACTTAACTAGACGTTGAAGTCCGCTACAGAAATACTGAGCCATCTGGTTCTATAGGAGTCAATAATTGCTGAAGTATACTAATACATGATTTTCTGCAAGAACCGACTTTTCGATTATGTCTGAAATTTTCGATGGGACTCATGTCGGGCCAACTACGTGCCCAGATCACTTGCTAGAACAATCCAGAATGTTCTTCAAACCAGTCGCGAAACTGGTGACATGGTGCATAGTCATCCATGAACATTCCATCATGGTCTGGCAACATGAAGTCAATGAATAGTTGAAAATAGTCTCCACGTAGCCTAACGTAACAATTTACAGTAAATAATCGGTTCAGTTGGACCAGATGACCCAGTCCATTCCATGTAAACACTGCCCACACCATTCTGGAGCCACCGTCATTCTGTACAGTGCCTGGTCAAGCACTTCGATCCATGGGTTCGTGGGGTCTGCGCCACACTCAAACGGTACCGTCAGCTTTTACCAACTGAAGTCGGGACTCATTTTAACAGCTCACGTTTTTCCAGTCGTCTAGGATCCAGCAGATATGGTCAGGCGATGTCGTGCTGTCTGCAAAGGCATTCGCGTCGGTCGTCTGCTGCTAGAGCCCATTAAAGCCCAATTTGGCCGCAGTGTGCTGTCGGATAAATTCATAGTACGTCTCACATTGTTTTCTGGTATTATTTCATGCAGCTTTCCTTGTCTGTTGGCACTGACAGCTCTATGCAGACGCCGCTGCTCTTGGTCGTTAAGTGAAAGTCATCGGCCACTGAGTTTTCCATGATGAGGAGAAACGCCTAAAATTTGATATTCTTGACTGTGAATCTAGGAGTGTAGAATTCCCTAGAGAGATCCGAAACGGAATAGTGCATGCGTCTAGTGCCAACTGCCATTCCGCTATCTGAGTGTGTTAATTCCCGTAGTACAGCCATAATCACGTCGGACACATTTTGACATGAATCACTGGAGTTCAAATGACAGCTTCGCCAATGCACTGCCCTTTTATGCCATGTGTGTGCTATACTACGACTATCTATTGTGTTCATCGTCTCTCATGATTCGTGACTGCTGTTCACAATTTGTGATAATGCTAGAGGGTCACCTGAGCTGTGATACTATATGGTCTATCACTGGTTATAACTACAATAGAAACTCAAGAGTTGCATTTTGTCGTTTAGGACGGGGATGGGGGGGGGGGGGGGGGGGCGGCGGCGGCGGCGGCGGCGGCGGCGGCGGCGGCGGCGGCGGCGGCGGCGGCAAGAATCGCCTTACCAACCGTGTCGAAGCAATTGGTCAGACTAGACTGCACGCCACGTCACGTCACGTCAAATGAGCGAGAATATGGGTAAACGGCGAGCGCGCAGTGCTTAAATGGCAGTCTAGTCGTACTGCATACGACTTGGTTTCATATTTCTCAACAACGTGGATTACAAACTGAAGAAATTTTTAGTATTACTTAATTACTTTTGATGCACTGAAGATATAATTTGTATCTGGTACAAACTGTCGGCATCCAAGCGGACACAGACAATTTGACAAATTATTCTACTCACGTTGCCACATAATCATGACTGACTTAGTTTTATAACCTAAAAGAGTGTTTCACACACCTATGCTGATATGTTTTATTACTTTTGCGAGCTCATTATGGAGACCTAGGAAGTCTCCCTGAAGTAGAGAATGTGGACGCCCTGGACAGTTTTATATTAAACGTATTTGTCTTTGGAACTGGAATTACATTGCAGATCAATCAGTTAGTTTTGCACATGCACAGGGGCATGTTCTTTTGAAACAGCAAACGGCCTCGGTTCGAAAACTGATGTTAGATTGGCACTCTCCTTAATAACGTTTAGAAAAGTATGCTTGTAATTTTTCCCAGCGTACAATTCTTCAGACCTCGCGTGTTCTTTAATGCCTGTGAAATGACGTAACTAAACTTTGATTTCAGTCAGAATTTGTCCTTTCCGCAAGGCGATTTTGTTTTTAAACGGATCCGCATCAAATTAGAAATAAGTTTTTTGTCATCCCTCAATTTCTTACCGTGGACAATGTCCTCTTTATGTACGAGGTCTGCATTTCATTCATGATGTTCCAATTGTCATTACTGCACTTATTTTTCCTTCATGAATTCATCAATGTCGGGTTTAAATCGAAAAATTGTTCCAGGCATGCCGCTGGACTTAACCAACGGGCTTTGCGGTATTATAAGTGGTCTGCATAATCTCGTATGATTCCATCTAAAACTGTTGCCGCATACAGTGGAATAATGTGTGTGACATTACGTTCAGTTCAGCTTCTCCATGTGCTCTATTCCTACAAATTTAGTACTAACTGCTTGTTGACGAAAAGAACAATGAACCCGGCCTGTCGACCGTAGTAATTTATTGCTATTGAAGTGTCATATAAATATTTTCATTCTTTCTGAGTGGTATTGTAATGTCGTTTCAAAGCAAATTTGAAGTTCACGTCAATTACGCAAATACATAATAGATACTGGCAAGTAGGCAGTGGACCTGTGAACATATGTAATACCACAAACAAACAGTGAAGATCAAGCACCGCTGACTCCAATATTCTGCCGAATTGAAGACAGTCGTGGTGACCAAAACATTTAGCGCCGTAATATTAAATGGGACGTCGCACTGTACCAAGTACTTCGGGAAAATGCCGAGCAAAGCTCAAACAGGCCGATCCTAGTCCGCCATTGGCCCGAATATAGTTCCCGCGTTCCGTCTGGCACGCCATCGCCGGCCCTGTTTTAGGACAGCTGATGTGACTAAGCTTTCTGGACATAACATCGTATCTTACAGCAGTCACTGGGAAAATAATCAGTTGTTAGTATATAAAAAGGTGTTCAATTTGTAGCTTATCTTGGTGAATGTGACGAATCTTAACTATTTACAAGCTGTAAATCATCACCTACATTACGCTTTCCGGATTTTCACAGAAGCTATGAACTTGTTAGTGGTTAAAAACCTTGTTCCAATCCGGACGGCAAGCTTGTATCAAGAATTAAGCTACATTATCACACTGATCAGTTTCGATATTAGATGCCATTTTAAATTAATTTTAGCAGATTAAATAAAACATCCGAGAAATACACCAGATGACATAGTAACGGGATACAGGAAACACGAATACTTTAAATAAATGAACAAACTTATCTGTTCCACCGATTATCTATACAGTAGTCTGGCATTACTTTGCGGCATATTTCAACAGTATAGAAACTGATATATAGAAATAAATGCAAAAAGTATAAGAAACGGGAACAGAAGGAAGTGGAAAGAGTGCATCGGTATGATGGAGGATGATACACTGCCGATACTACTGAAAAAACAACAATCAACCGGACTTAGAAACGTAGGCAGACCAACACCCAACTGGGAGGACGTGGACTAATCTTTCTACAAATATTACATGCAAAGCCTAAGACGCGCAGAAGAGGAAGAAGGCATGTTGATCATTTTAGTGATGATATTTAAACACAAATAAAATAATTTCTCTGCAATTAACGCCAGTTCTGTGCCGAGACGATGACTACTCCCTTGTTCAGAGGTTTATCACATCAGCATTTGTTTGTATATAACGACTTCCTGCGACCGATGTTACGCGTCCGCCGACAATAAGTTTGGTTTCACGTTGTGAGTGGCCTCCAAGCCAACTCTTAACACAATAATCAGAGACCACTTTTCAAAGGCGCTACTTACGGAACGACGTTACACGAGGATATCTACGGAAAACTTCGCAGCAACAGGCATGTAGGAACACAGTGACGACTGTTATCGAAGTTTATTGGGAAAATTGTTAAATTTTTCTAAGTCATACCTCAGATTACGCAGATTGCAGCTAGAGCTCCAGTAAATTATCTCACGCAGAGAGAGCTTAAATACATTACTCGCCGATTTCTAGCAATTCGACAATTCCTGTCAGGGGGGTTATTGTGGAAGGTTTGATTAGTTCTCAGTACGAAAGTCCATTAACAAGTTAGAGATGCAATAAAATGCAAAAAGGGTCTTACTCAAAATAAACTAAAATAGTAAGACCCTATCCTTCCGCAGAATCGAATAATCTGTTACCAAAAATTTTATCGAATCAACACAGTAGAAAAACTAACTATAAAGGAAGAAACAGTGAATGTAATTTACTTGACATGGAAGTGCCGACACTGTTATACTTCATAGAACATGAGTTTTAAAGTTCCTAAATTTTTGTACCACCTACCGATCAGACGAACATATTTGTTACTTGCTATTTACACGGGCCATATCATAAACATACATCTCTCATAAGGATAAATGGTATCTCCTTCAATTAGTAAGGAATGAAGACCTTGGAAGATGATTACTTGAGTTGTTAGTGAATATCAGACCACACGAGAACCTAAGCAATATGACAAGAGCTAAAAGTAGAAACAATTGGATATCAAATTACTGAAGAACAAAATTTTGGCAGGGGCACATCCGAAGGAGGGACAATTTCCCAAATCATCATTGGCTTGTAAATTGGAAGAGTTGCAAGATGATTTAGGAAAAGATGGGTTGACAGTGGGTAAAGAAGGAACAGGCTTAAATCTTAACGTGTGATGTGCATCAAAACAAGAGCTCAGATACAAACGAGCCCACCAAAATTTAAATATATACTTCAAGAAAAATATTTTACGATAGGTATTTTTCTGAAAATGGATACAAACAAAAATAAAATATGTTAGTTGACTTACGTTCTGATAGAATTTGGAGCTAAGTGTTTCAAAATTACTATCTTCGTTATATCGGGATGATATTTCTGATGTTACGATACTGCCAACACGATGAAATTTAAAATCAACGGTCACCACCTAGGTGAAATGCAGCGCTAAATCTAATGTACTCACATTGGAGATTTCTTCTTCTTCACACCCAAACATAGCGTTGAACGAGTCGCGTATGTCAAACATTGAAAGGTCTTTGTAAACCGAACTATTTTCATGTATTTTCACAGACAACAGAAGAGAGAATTGAGTGAAACGAGATATTAGCACCTGTAGCGAAGGAAAACAAAGAAGCTGTCGGTCTTGATGCACCCAGCTAATCGATGAAAATATTATATTTTCAGAACGCATTGCTTATGCAGTTCCATAAGCTATATAAGAATCACATTTTATTAAATTATTTTGAAACCATTGTACTTCATCTCCTTCACGCAGAAAATAATCTGAGAATTTTTGAAAACGTTACGATTAACGTTGATGGATCTCCCGAATGATTCAAAAGAGAAAAAAAATTAGGGAGCCTAATTAACAATAGAATAACAGAACAGGGACGTGCTGCGTTTCCTTAAATTTCTACTATTTCAGTTTAATTATTCTTTCGTAGAAATACAGACATTTAATATTAGATTCTGCGTTCTTAGAACTGAAATATAATCGCCATTTCTATCATCTACACAGTTATCATACATCCATTTCTAAAATTTACATAGTTATTCAACATTTTGAACATCGAAGTAGAAGGTTTCATAAACATCACTTTCATAAAAGTGAAAAATAAAAACTTGAGCGAGATTGAGTGTTCCAGCAGTAAGAGTACGGCTGACGTACGGCATAATTTAATTCCGCACGAGTTGAACATTTTTTTTTAATGTTTTTCAGCCGACTGGAAACCCTGTACTTCAGCGTGATCTGTAATGGATACGAGCGCAGCGTTCAGAGCTGTTTTGCTGTGTAATATAAAGGACACCCTACCGGTACCAAGCGTTTTTTTCGTTTGACGGTAATGTATTCTGTACTTTCATTGCATCCTGTTTTCTTGGACAAAGGGGTGCCTGTATCTCATGAGTGTATCCTTTCCCACGGATAATAATTGACCTTTTGTGACCTATAAATCGGTACAGAAATCGTTTCTACCAGATAAAGCCAACTCTTTTTTGCCTACTAACCAGGCCTCTGTTACCTACTCCTCCAGCTCTCACTGCAGGTCTCCAGTATTCAACCAACATCTGGCACACACAACAACTACAAGCGACACATACCCAAACCGAGCATCTGATACCAGTATTACTCAGCATCTACTCACTTATCCATATATTCACAATCACAGGAAACAGATTCTCATTTGCGTGCAATATACTTGCCATGGAACGGAGAACATAAATATTGTCATATAGTAAACGTTTATTTTAAACTTATATTTTTTTCTAATTGCAAGATTTAATCATTGTGTAGGCTGAAGAGATCTACAGAGATAGCTGACAGCCCACCCCATGATGGAGAAATAGAAAAAAAAAATCGAGAAGTCCCACGGTTCACATAGAAGCAAGTACATTTCAGTACATTTAGGGCAGGTCATTAACTTCACACTCTCACACAAACAGATACAGAACGAACAATATATCTCTACGATGTTTGTCTTGGAGACAAGCAAATTGAATGTAGGTCCATCATTCAGTATCGTCTAAAGGTTATCGAATGATTTGAGTTGATTACACGACGAATGCCAGAACAATACCTTATCACACTTTCCTAATTGGGAACCTCCATACTTCACTCGAAATGGTTTCACTGAAAGAAAAGAAGCTGTTTGATGGACCGAATCTTAAATTGCTCGCTTTGTGTACTAGTGAAAGCGATGAAAAATTTAAAAAAAGGGATAGTGATGTATACACACATAGAAAAGTTAGTATGTTAAAGTACTTTATATACTGATGTTATTATATTGACCTGATGATTGCTCACGTTATCATTCAATTTCTACTGATGTTAGTTTCACTCAACGTGTGTTTAGGCATGTTTGAAAACGACTGTATGAACTAAATCGGCTTATCGTAACACGGATTAAAGCCTTATATTTCGAGCAACGTACAGTCTCTGTGGGGAAACGACTGTTTTTAGTAAGTTTGTGTTGGCTGTGGGAACGGAATGGTGAACTGAGATCAAACGAGCCGAGGTCTGTTACAAATAAATTCAAATTCATGAGTTGTGTTCTAATGAAACTAGTGTCAAAAAAACTCTTTGTAAATATTTACAGTAACACTAAACGTCGAAGAACTTGTTACTGAATGTCTGGAAATGGTTTGTCATCAACAATTCCTAGTTACAAAAAACTGAAACCAGAGTATGTAAACTCTCATTGGAACTAAATTGTCGTTCATACTGTGTCAGGAAGTTAACAAGTCAAACTGAATCTGACTGAAAACAATGATCGCAGTGCACATTAACAGGGCACACCGTATTATAAATAACTATTCGCGGCAGGCGGTATTTAAACTTCAGAGACGCACTGAAATGTTCTCAACTACAACCCGAATTCTATTGCACCCCTAGAAATCTGATACAACATTCAGCTGACGTTTCGGGTTACGTGTTGGTACTTAGGGCTCGCGTGACTGCCGACCACTGGCAGTCGGCCGCCACTAAATGAAATTAATTGGTCAGTTCCGTACTAATACTTCTCTATTACCAGACCATGGTCGATAATTGAACCTGTAATGCTTGCAAGCTTTCTCGGAAGCAGTTTGTCACTTTAGTACTGGATTAGGTAATTCACAGGAATGGAATAGCATCATATGACGGAGATCATTGCAACGCACGTGACTTGTGTACAGCGACAACAGTACACCTGTAGCCTCCATAAGCGACTGCTTATATGATGCTAAAGTCAGACAAAAATCATAACCGTTCGTCTTTCGCGAGGTCATGGAGTGTACTTTAACCCCGACGATTACAACGTGCCATGAGTAAAATAATTTACCGCCAGAGTACCGACATTTGTTCAGGAAAAAACACTCGTGCAGGATAGTGTTTCCTTTATTGTAGGCGGTATCTTCCACACAGGTGACATGGATGAAGAAATAGATTCTTTTTTTCGAGATTTTTGAAACTAATTCGATATGCTACCAAGTGACTGCTATTCAAGATGAGATGCTGAGGAATATTGCCTTCGACATGTTACCAGATCGAATAATATTTGACTAAAAGATCCAACTACGTTATACTGAGCGACTAATATTCAACAGAACGGAATTAACAATAATACGTTCTAACAGTAACACTAATGCTCTCAACAAACGTAAATGATTCCTCCGGTGTCAGCAGCATTTTCTTTATTTTCTCTGAGGGTGCTTGTGTCTCCAGGAAACTGTTGTCCTTCAGTAAGAGACGTGGTAAAATGTTCAAATGTGTGTGAAATCTTGTGGGACTTAACTGCTAAGGTCATCAGTCCCTAATCTTACACACTACTTATCCTAAATTATCCTAAGGACAAACACACACACACACACACACACACACACACACACACACACACACACACACACACACCTCCGAGGGAGGCCTCGAACCTTCGCCGAGACGTGGTGAAGTATGATACTAAACTTTTCCATGTTACCTGTGATTTCAGCACCTTTTTTCTTAAGTGTAAGAGAAAACAAATCTTACTTTTACGTAGTACGAGGTTCACGCACATTTCTTTGGACATTGGTTGGAAGGTAATTAGATTTTGACTGACAGTTTTCACAACTGAGGAATTGTTTCTCAGTACACTGGAAGCGAAATTGAAAGCACTTAGAATTACGAAAGTAAAGGGTTAACGGGTCTAGAACCCATTATCTTTCTAAGAGGATGGTTATAGCAAAACTAATACCATTGGTCTCTACCCATTCACTTCTCTACTGATTAAAAACAAACTCGACAAAATCGTCTTTATTAGCGATGGCACTTCACGAAATGCGTGGTAAATGCACCCTTTAGCATCAGCGAAGAAGATACGAGGAGAGGAAACCTGTTTCTGTTGCTCCAGAATCTAGTTATTTTGCTGCTCAGTTATGTGTGGAGTGGCGTATGGCCAAAAATATCTGCAGCTAGTTACGGTTTTTGGAAAATATTTCGGGCAATGTATATAATTTTGACTCAGCAAACTGAGCAACGGCAAAGAAGTTTAAAATATTATGCGTTGTGTTACTCGCTATACGTCTTTATTAGCGATGGCACTTCACGAAATGCGTGGTAAATGCACCCTTTAGCATCAGCGAAGAAGATACGAGGAGAGGAAACCTGTTTCTGTTGCTCCAGAATCTAGTTATTTTGCTGCTCAGTTATGTGTGGAGTGGCGTATGGCCAAAAATATCTGCAGCTAGTTACGGTTTTTGGAAAATATTTCGGGCAATGTATATAATTTTGACTCAGCAAACTGAGCAACGGCAAAGAAGTTTAAAATATTATGCGTTGTGTTACTCGCTATACAGGCGATATTTGTAGAATAGCATGGATAGTAGTCTTTACGACTCCACTGTCTTGAACACATGCGTACCTATCAGTGTAATTTCCTCCGCAGTCTCTGACACATTACATGTACTGGTTCTGGTTGTAAACAATTTAAAAGAATACATGTTGAAGCGAAATCAGTTACCGCGAACTATTTGTGCGCTGATGTCAGTCAAAATTGGTTACATTCGTAAAATTGTGTAAATTGTACAAAATGTTAAATCCAGGGCTTAGTTCACCAATAAAGAAATAGCTCGGATGACTGTAGTATTGAAATCCTCAAAAAATTTTTCAGTGTCTTTAGGAACTGACGGTGTAGAGAACACTAAGTGTTTAACTGTTTGTTATTTTGTTGTTTTCGTACCTTTAGCTACGGTAGAAATTGTGTAGCGCAAGCATCTAATTTCTTATTGTGCTTATCCTCGGTTACACATTTTTAAAAACATATGTTGGAACAGTTCACAGTTTCCGTATTTTCTCATCATTGTAGCTGCGAAACGACAATGGAACGCCAACAGACGCACGTCGCGATGATGAGTTTTAAAATCTCCGCATACTGGAACATTTTAAGAAAGCGAGTTAACCGGTATCAGAGTTGTATAAAGGTCTCAGGGTTTCGCCTGTTCCTTCTGTTTGTTGAGCCCACTGGTTACAAATTAATATGAAACGCTATGTAACTTTTTAACTACACGTTCCGATCCAAGTCGTCATACACGTATGCCAATGATTGAGGAAACCTACCAGGAATTATAAAAGGCATGATCCGGAACAGACTTAATAATTTATTAAATTATTCCGGTCGTCAGTATGAATGAATATTCATAAAAATGAGAGTAATTTATGCGAGTGGACATATTTTCATGCTGCATGAAGGGACTGCCTCCACTTTTTTGCCTATCAGCTACTCGGTGTACCTTTTTGCTCTTTTCTCTCGAAATATTTTCTGATGGCTGGAGACAGATGCACCAGTCTTGTTCTAACGCTACATAGTTCGGACAAATGGGAGGTTGCATTTTCGTATTGTAGTAGTTATCTGCGACCTGTGTTACCCAGTAACGTCTGACTTAGGCAATTGTGGCGAGGTCCAAACAAAATAACATAAGTATTCTTACACTGATTGCTCCATCCACTTCATATTCAAGGACATAATACCACGAGCAATAACACCTAACGCAGCTTCCGTCGACGACTTCTCGGTTAAGCTCATCAAGATAATACGCTCTGATTTCCAACGCATAATTTGTAATATGTGAGTTAAGTGCCAGTGTACACCAGTACCGTTCCTGTACCGTGCACTGGAGGTTTTTGATGCTTTCGACACCGTTGGAAATTCAAAAAATATACATTACAGAGAAATTATCGATTCGACTCACCTAGAGTGAAAGGTAGAGTCCGATTCAATGAAACTTGAATCACAGCTTTTGTATTAACACTGTTCTAAAACTTATGAGCTACAATACAGTTGCGATATATTACACAATCAGGGCATATTATTTAACTGATTATTAAAAAGAAGTGATTTCATATCGTAGAATTTATGTAACGCGTCTAGTCAAAACAACATAAAAAACCACATTGTTTCGAAACAGATCTGCTAATTTGATTGCGAACTGGGAATTAAAGAGTACATTTCATTAGCAATTGTGCTAATTAGTGTATCACGTTAATACATCAGTAACTAGTAACTGTTCGTGTCAATATCTAAATGTATTCATATTTTTTTTTTCATTTAAAGAAAGCGACGCTGTGTGTTTCTGAGAGAAATACCGAAATCTTCAAATCATCTCCTGACACATCTTTTGGTGCTTTTGTAATGGACGGAAGCTTATGCTGATAAAAATTGTAGACTTGAGCACAAGAAGCAGGTCTGAAAGTAGGTTGCCGTACTTTTGGAGATATGTTGAGACTTATAAGGCATAACTAGCGTGGAGAGTCCATCACGTCGCAATAACTTGACCGTGAGGTGCCCCAACAGGTTCAGAACAAGACTACTGTTGGAAAATTATCTTTATCCTAATGGAAACTAATGTTAACTTTTATTCAGTAACTCCACGGTAAGGATTGATAGACTGGGTGAACAGTTTGTAGGACGTCATTTTACGCTTATAGCTCTAGACTTCTTATACTTGTTATTGCAACTTCGTCCTTGTATCATGATGAAAGGTAAATACCCGATGGGTGGTCACGACAAGGGCATATGTAATACCTAACGGAATACTAGTAGGGCTGCATACTTCTTTTAGTAATGGAAGCGGCAGCTATGATCACTGACATGAACTGTGCTGTTCATATGTGGGTTGGAATATAACCTACGCGGTTTCTGTAAATATATTACTAGGTTTCGGGAGAAAGAAAAGAATGGATCGTGAACCACGTGTAGTAGAATGCAAATATTTCGGAAAAAGTGTGCCACGCTGAAATTGCATATGTGCCTAGTGTTTTGTCTAACAACCCGAACTATTGTTTCCAGAACACACATGTGTTCACATGCAAACAGTATTATAATTTATCCATGAAACCATTTATTAACATCCGTACCTGCTCAGATACGTGCAGCGAATGTATTCATTTCTTCTACGCGTATATTATTGTAACGTATTATTACTGTAAACAGCCCACGATCGAAATGAAATTTTACTTTCGTACCAGCAGAACAGAAAAAGTTTGATATCAGATATCATGAAATAATAAATACTATGTCTGATAAGGGAGTTAACATGCGAAGAAATAAAGCCACCTAGGTTGCTTTAATTTCACCTGTACTCTAATTTGCTCATTATTCCACGTTTCAAACTTCAGTTACAAACTAAAAATCAGATTGCTAGAAAACACAAAAGAATCACTGAAAGGAATGACCTCATATTATTAGAACCGACAACGACTTCAGATAACAATACCTTTCTCTTACACAACAATATCTGCCTTTAGCTTGTGCACCAACACCACAATTGTCGCAGATGATGAAGTTTCGGTCTGTAGTTTAATATTTGCTTACTGAACCTGCATAGAGAGGGAGTATTAAAAGCATTAATATCACAGATATTTGCCATTACCAGCTACGTGAAAGAAACGGAAAGTAATATTTGAGGAAACTTTTATCAGAAGAAATGGCAGCCTAATGTTACACTTGGTAAAATATAGGTTAATTGGTACTGGTGAACAACTGTGAGAAAATGTGTGTACAAACGTTCAACACTTTGGATGTAGAGACTGAGAATGGCATGGAACACGTCAAAACACTACTGATTGAAAACGTTGACGTAGCGATCTAATTTCAGATCGTAGCACAACTGGCGTTCTGGTTCAATTATTGCTACTCCTGACAAGTGGAGAATGTCCTTATAAGTGGGAATTAGTGTGACGCAACTCACAGTGTTCAGTCGGAAACATTTCAAAAACTTTCATGGAGTAAAGAAACTGAGGTCAACAAAACAGTTCTAACTTTCTATATTGACTTTGCAATTAGCGTGAAACAGTGCTGCAGCTACACTCTTAGCGCACAGTTCTCCAACTTTAACGAAACTCTATACTCCAGACATCGATGAACGCCAACAATTCAACCATTAAAAACAAAACATTACGGAAACAGGGTGGTTAGAAATTCAAAGCACTTATAGAATGTGGAAAATTGCTGATTTGCAATTGTAAGTGGTATTCATTTCTTGTAAATTTTGGGAAAGTGTTGCTGTGTTCGTGTAGTAAGAATAATTGAAAGTGCAATCCTCCAGGTCAGATGCAGATAATACAAGAAAAGTTAGTCGTCTTGTCATATCAAGACCGCATTTACAAGGAAAACTGGAAGATACTTTTATTGGTGACGACCCGGAGGATTCAGGTGACTAGAAGAATTTAACTCTAGATGTGGAGATGACCCTGTATGGTAGTAAGATAACTTAGAAACAAGTGTGACAGTGATGACGATGACAATAAAAATCGTGTAAATCTAATGATCTTACGAACAGTAACGAATGTACGAAGAACACTAGATAGAAAGCATTTCATTTGATACCCATTTAATTTTGTAGCTTTTACGCAGGGTGTCCGGGATAGGGATACACAAAAACATTTGCTTCAATGTATATTAAGGTTTATAACTTTATTTGTCCAACACCGTGCACAGGAGCTTAGACACTTTTATGAATGTTGGTACAGATTAATGTGGATACCGTCTGTAGCTCAACAGATGTCGAAACGGTACTTCGCTTCTCGCCAAATGTTCATAAGCATGACAGGTGTTATGGCCTCTATTTCAGCGAAGATCCGTTGTCTCAAATCAACCAGATCTCGAACGCTTGTTATGTAACTATGTCCTTGATAAATCCACACGCACTGAAATCCAGTGAAGATCGGGAGACCGAGGGCCGCCCCCTATCCAATCCAAAAAACATCTCGTGGAGAAAGGTGGTAAAATCCTCATGATAGAGGGGCAGAAGCGGGGGGGGGGGGGGGCGGAAAGTGACGTTGGGAGGCATCTGTGGCATTGCATAGTTCGCCAACACGTCGAGATACGGGTGCCCTGTCACTGGCGAGCTTGCGCCATGCCGCTCAGCGGTGTTCATGAAATAGTGTCTGGTGTCTGTTGAATGCGTATTTATCCAGCGATATAAAATGTCGAGTCGTTTCGTTACAATGATTTGTTCGTGTATGCCTGTACCCCGGACACCGAATGCATGTTAACTTATACATTCGTCGCTTCATAGTAAAAAATCTTTATTATTATACACGAAAAGCACAAAATTTGGGATGCCATATACGAGGGTTGGAACTTAACTATTCATTCACAACCTATATAAAAGAGTTATATGTTTGCATCTGTTACTGACCTTCGAAGTAGTCACCAGCATTGTAGAGAACCCGTTGCCAGCGATGTGGAAGGCGTAGTATACCGTTAGCAGAGCCTGTTCTGGTGATGGTGCGAATGAGTGGTCTACTGCCTGTCGAATCCCTAAACAGCTCTGAAGCGAATGCCACTAAGTGGTTACTTCATCTTTGAAATCAAATCAAAGTCAAAAGGACTTAAGTCCGGGGAGTGTGGTGGATGGTACAGTACTTCCCAGTCCCAACGACCGAACGGAGCAGCCACAGCTTGCGCTGTATGCGCCCGCGCATTATCGTGCAAAGTGGTTGGTGGGTTGCGCAGAAAGTGTCGCCGCTTCTTTCGCAAAGCTGGTCGCAGGTGATGCTCCAAAACCGAGCAGTAATACTGTGCATTGACGGTCTGCCGTGGAGAAACGTAATGCGTTAGGAAAACCCCCATCAAAGTCGTACTTTAGACCGTCTGCACACCAGTGACTCGGTTGTGCGCATGCCGGTGACGTGGGACGGGTGAGTCCATTTGCTCTGAGGTAAGGCAGATATGTCAACAACGTATGCTAACAGCGAAATTAGTAGATTCGATTGCATAGTGTCTCCACAGCAGTGTTGCCACTAGTTAAATTACAACCCTCTTAGAAATAATACGTTTCCTTTACTGGTTCTCGGCTGCTAACAAAAACCATTGTCAGACTTAACGGTAGCCGTCAAAGAGAATACACAACTGGTGAACAGCACTGCGGAAGATACTACACACGGAGAGGTGCCAACGAAGAGTAAATGTCACCGTTGACAGTCTAATGGTAATTTAATTCAAAATGTTAAGATTGAGAGTACCATCTTCAGTTTTCTTTATAGCGATCAAAAACCGTGTGTGCGTGTGTATTTGCTCGAAGACGAGTTGAAGGCAGATGACAAAATTATCAAACAATTACTCTGAACAGAAGAGTAGATGTACATGTTGTAAATAGCCTCCACCTAAAAAGTCATAACAAAAATTTCAACTATAGTGCCTGCTAGAAAAAAGTGAAGCACCCACATACATGGTTGGTGGAAATTCCTACACGGAAACACCATCGAAGGGTATGCAAATCATTAGAGATAAATAGAATGGGCACTAGACAGCATTAGTGTTGTTCGTGTCGTGTTTTTACCTGACAGAGTAATAAGGGGCGTGAACAGCGTCACATGTTGAGCGATCATTGGGAAGGACATAGCGGTGTCGCGTATCCGTCTGAGATAGCGTCATCAACATCAAGTAGTGTCTGAAAGGGTATCTTTGGGTTTTCATTTGGCCGATTGGTCGAATTGTGCTATATCTAAATTTTTGGGGCATTCGAATATGACAGTGGCCCGAATTTGGACTATCAAATATTGACGACATAATGACCGGTACGTTGTTACTCTTACGGCTATTTGGAGCCATCAAGGGTACTCCAAGGTAGGAAATCAGATACACAGTGCAGAGGGCGCGCAAAAGTGGCAGGAGAGAAGCTCCACTTCAGAGAATTAACTCTTAACTTCATACACCGCTTAGAAGCTGTCGCAAGGCTTCGCTGTAGAAGATGGCCACAAAAATTCACGTCCTATCAGGGGTAGCAAGCTTGATAGCCACTCCTGAGAACTACGACATCAGTGAGTTTACACAGGTTAGAGTGCTACTGCAAGAGTACCCACCCACAGAAGGACGGAGGGCGGGGCTGAGTGACATGAAGCACTGTTGTTGCTGGACATAACAGGAGGGGCAATGACGCTGAGGCTTCAGCTGATCGCTGTTGATGCCAAATTTGGAGTTCGTTAATGTAAAATCCAGATGCATCCCCACCTATCCAGTAGGAGCAGGGAAGGAGTCTGAATGTGACAAATTTCCTTTATTTCGCGTCTATGATTACAATTTTTTTTGTCATCACATGACTGGTTTCGGCTTGTAATGACCATTTTCTGATCTCCAATAATAAAATACCAACAGACTTTATTTAAGTTTTATTTGTTAGGCAACTAGTTTCGGCATTACATTATGCCATCTTCAGGCATACAATTATCGAGTAACCATCGTATTAGGAACCAATGCAGCACAGTCAACTGATATCCTAAAAAATTTTCCCACGGGTATGTGCGCTCCCTGCTGATAGCTGTCCAATGAGCACACATGTCTTTTGGAGAAAAAAAGACGATATCAGTTGACAGTACTGCATTGGTCCCTAACACGAGGTTTACTTGATATACGCAGGCCTGAAGACGGCATAATGTAATGCCGAAACTGGTTGCCTAACAAATAAGACCGAAATAACGGCTGTTGCTATTTTATTATTAGAAATCGACCAGTCAAAGTCCCGCTACATTTATCTTCAGAACTGGTTTTATAAAACAGATCTGAAAATAGTCATTATACACCGAAACCGCTAGTCTGACGAAATGATACATTGTGACCATAGACATGAAGTAAATAAAATTTATTGTGTTTCCGGGTCACTGTTCAATTCACAACCATGTCGCAGCTTGTGAATCTAAATGTGGTTGGCCAGAGGCGTTCTGGACGTGCAGAACGACTCACCGGATTGGCCAAAGTTTGTTAAGTCCCGGTGAATTGTTGGGTCGACTATAGGAAGGGAGAAATGGTGCGCCGCCACTATTCTTTAAAAATCTGCGTTTTTGAATTTAGAGAGAGTTCTCAGTCAGATCGCTGGGGTATCGACTCCGTGACGCTCGTGGTCAGCCTCAGTAGGCTCCGACGTGTCTCTTGTTCTCACTTGGAGTGCTGCTCTCAAGTCTGTACTTAACGTGGTGTTAGTGTCGCTACACTTCTGTTTGCACCTGCCTCCGTGGCTCCAGACACTGACTTATGATGTGCAACCAGTTGCCTCCTTTGCTTTTTCTAGTATTTAGAACTAGCGTTCAGTGTGGTAGGTAGTCTGACGGCATATAATTCCATGAGCCTCCTGCTGAAAGAATCCTGCCGAGTCCCAAAATCTGCATCTCTCGTAGATGCTCCGTGACAGTGTTTGGCGCTGATACCAAGTCATCAGCCTGACTTCACTCGGAATTTGTCTTTTAGTATTTGCTCCTCACCGCTCGGAAATTGCAGACTGACTATAAACCCCTAACTTCCCTCTATCCTGTGTCGGGACACAGAGGTACGTGAGGGCTGGCATACTCACTGCCAAGGTTTTGGTCGACACCACAATCGCTGGCTTAATTGTGCGCCATGTAAATCGTAACGCCTACACATCTGCGAGTACCCTCCATAAAGTAATGGACTTGCTACAACATTCTCTGTCACTTGCACCATTAGCCGGACTCGAGCTGCAGCTTGAGTAGCCAATTACTGTCCCATGTGAAGGCTGACGTTAACAACTCGACACAAACGGCTGCGGTTGAAATGGTGCCGTCACCGGAAAGCATGGACTACCGATGAACGGCATCGCTCTGTGTTCAGCGACGAATCGCGGTTCTACACTACCAGCGTCACCTATTGTAGCGGCGACCCGGAGAGAGCATCCATTATTCCAGTGATTTGGTGAAGCACAGTGGTGTTATTCCCGGCGTTGTGAGCCATCGGGTATGACGTGAGATCGTGGCGGGTAGTGGTTGAGGACACTGGCGCCTCAATAGTACTTCAATGACCTCCTGTTTTACCTCTCTCGCTACAGTATCGTTATCTCATCTTACAAGAGGACAGTGCTCGCCCACACATTCTAATCGTCTCTATGAATTGTCTGCGTAACATTGATGTTCTCCGAGATATTTACAGCGCCTATGGCAAAGGAAAACTTCTCCCTGAACATTAAATCTCTTTCCATATTTATCTTTGATTTCTTTTCCTGTTTGCTCAATACAAAAGTTCAATAACCTTGCAGGTAGCAAATGTCCCCCTTTCAAATCTAGCTACTCTCTTAACTGCCGTCCGGTTCCTGCACAGGTTGTAAGCTCTCGCTCCCTGAATTTTCTCCCTAGTACCTTAGCAATTTCAAGTCGACATTGTGAAGAATTTTACTCAAAATTCTATAGAAGTAGGGATGTCTTTCGTAATAAATTGAAATTACGACCTCACCCTGTTTCCCACGGAGTGTGGACACACTTGGTATTTCGAACAACTCTCGGGCGATCCCAACAACGCTCTTTGACAGACAAACTGCCAGCTAGTGTGCGGCTATCGTACGGTCAACGCTCCTACCGCTTTTATGTTCCACATTTGCCTGAATGTTGAAGCAGCAACACGAAACGAAGCACGTCTCAGCTGTGTTCAAAGACCTTTTGTCATATTACTTTAATTCAAAAGTAGATCGTTATTTATACAATAAATATTAATAACATTTGTACACACTACATATATGTAGAGTCTTTTTCCCAATGACTTTTCAATTGCATCCATTTAACAATTACTGTTACCGCTATGTAGTTGCCTGGTCGATGTCAGTGTCCTGTGCATAACTAATTTGGAAGAAGCAGTTTAAAAGGATCTATAGAAAGTAAATCATATTGAGACCAAAGTAGCATACAAACCGCATGTAAAAAAAAGGCAGTAGTATAAACAAAAGCACTACATCTCGGAACTAATTGATGGGTTTTCGTATTCAGGTGAGAAAGAGAAAGACAGGGTCGAACTGAACTCCGAACACGCCTTGGAAGGTCCAACGGTACCGACCGGCCGTCATGTCATCCTCAGCCCATAGGCGTCACTGAAAGAGGATAC
This sequence comes from Schistocerca americana, assembly GCF_021461395.2. Lineage (NCBI taxonomy): Eukaryota > Metazoa > Arthropoda > Insecta > Orthoptera > Acrididae > Schistocerca > Schistocerca americana. The sequence continues at coordinate 124,481,887 of NC_060124.1, forward strand.
GGAGGGGCATGTGGTCAGAACACAGCTCTCCCCGGCCGTATGTCAGTTTACGAGTCCGTAACCACTACTTCTCAATCAAGTAGCTCCTCAGTTTGCCTCACAAGGGCTGAGTGCACCCCGGTTATCAACAGCGCTGGGCAGATCGGATGGTCACTCATCCAAATGCTAGCCCAGGCTGACAACACTTAACTTTGGTGATCTGACGGGAACCGGTGTTACCACTGTGGCAATGCCGTTGGCACCGGGTCGAAAATAAAAAATACAAACTGAAGAGTTGAAAAGCTCGAAAGTGTTTCTGGTAAACTACATACTGTTAGCAAAACTATGCTTCTGATACGTCTGAAACGAAATGTTTACAATCCATGCTACTACGAATTTTGACTTGTGGCTGACGTCTGTAAGCAATAATGTACAATTATTCAAAAATTGAGGGTTATACAGCGACCAATGGAGAGATATATGTGGGAAATTAGGAGAAGAGAGACGAAAATGATAGAGAACAGCAAATGAAATGTACGACCTAATTATGGAAGTAATGAAAAGGACCAACTAACCTCCTCCTCGGTCTCCGATAAAGAGAAAAGTTGGACACGACATAGTGAAATCTAGATAGATGACATCACAAAACATGTGTGATCAATGTGATAAGAGCAGATGAAGAGCGTAAAACTTTACATAAGTTCCATGTCAAATAGCTGGCACTAATCCAAAACTACTAAAACTATGAGCATGTTGTGGAATAGTTTAGAAATGTCAAATACCTAATGACCGAGTACATATCCTGTCTTCTATTAATTTTATGTTACGTTGATTGTTAATTTACACTGCCTGACAAAAATGTGAACTACCCAGAAGGGCAGGAGGAGAGAAAATGATACGTCACGGCTTGAATGAGTTTGTGGTGGTGTTTCAGTGATTAAATAATCGCGACATATTTACAAGGAACTTGACATAGGAAGTCCAGTTAACACTGACATTTCATCACCCTCTAGCATGGATGCTTGCCCAATTCGATTAGGAAGGGTGTCATAAAGCCGTAGTAACCCCTTTTGAGGAAATCTGGCTCACAATCGTTCCTTGATATCCCGAATACGGGTACTGGGACGGTTATGCTGGGGACAGATACGTGGATATGTTTCTTCCAATTTTTTGCATTGAGCAAACGGGAAAAGAAACCAAAGAGAAATGTGGAACGAGAATTAAGGTTCAGGAAGAAGATTTTCCTTTGCCATACACGCTGTAAATGTCTCGGAGAACATCAACACCAAGCAGACGTTCATCGAGGCACGTGACATCGGTGGACAAGCGTTGTCCCTTTGTTAAATGGCATCACGATACTGTAGCGTGAGACGACAAAAAATTGGTGATTGATAGTTTCTTGAAGAGAGGTGGCGAAACATGAGTAACAGAATGCTGATATGAAACTTCCTGGCAGATTAAAACTGTGTGCCGGACCTAGATTCGAACTCGGGACCTTTGCTTTCGCAGGCATGTGCTCTACCATCTGAGCTACCCAAACACGACTCACGCCCCGTCCTCACAGCTTTACTTCTGCCAGTACCTCTTCTCCTACCTTTCAAACTTTACAAAAGCTCTCCTGCGAACCTTGCACAACTAGCACTCCTAGAAAGGATATTGCGGAGACATGGCTTATCCACAGCCTGGGGGATGTTCCCAGAATGAGAAGAAATCTGCCAGGAAGTTTCATATCAGCGCACATTCCGCTGCAGAGTGAAAATCTCATTCTGGGAACATACCCCAGGCTGTGGCTAAGCCATGTCTCCGCAGTATCCTTTCTTTCAGGAGTGCTAGTTCTGCAAGGTTCGCAGGAGAGCTTCTGTAAAGTTTGGAAGGTAGGAGACGAGATACTGGCAGAAGTAAAGCTGTGAGGAGCGTGCGTGCGTCGTGCTTCGGTAGCTCAGATGGTAGAGCACTTGCCCGCGAAAGGCAAAGGTCCAGAGTTCGAGTCTCGGTCGGGCACACAGTTTTATTCTGCCAGGAAGTTTTAAATAAGGCCAGTTTGAGAAAAATAAGATTTTACTGTTAATGAAGTTGAATAACTACCGACGACCGAAGTACAGAGAGTACAAAACGCAGACAGACCACGACAAGAACAGCATTTTAGAAAAACAATTTTTTTATAAGACCTTACATACAGTGATCTATATTACATGCTAAAAAATTTAAAATTAATATTCTTAACCGCAATATGAAATAGAACTAGTATTTGCTGATCGTTGGTTTCGTTTGATTGAGAATCAGTTTCAGATTTACGAAAATGAAAGGAAAATTGCCTTGGAGTTAATTTGTATTAATTACTTTTCTGTATTATAAATAGTATATGGTTTGTAAAGAGAATTAAGTCCACATTATCCGAAATTACTTTCTACTTGTTTCTGAAGATTGTTGTTAATCAACCGAAAAAATGGCTCTGAGCACTATGGGACTCTACCTCTGAGGTCATCAGTCCTCTAGAACTTAGAACTACTTAAACCTAACTTACTTAAGGACATCACACACATCTATGCCCGAGGCAGGATTCGAACCTGCGACCGTAGCGGTCCCGCGGTTCCAGACTGTAGCGCCTAGAACCGCAGGGCCACTTCGGCCGGCAGAGCACTGGGCTCGGCAATAAGCAGGTTTAAATAGATAAAGGCTACATCAATCATACAGATACGAAGTGGTTTGCTCAGAGTTAACCAGCGCGGACATCTCCATCAAACCAGTCTTTAAGTGAAAACCACCACCGCACATTCTAACGATCATGTAAGCAGGGCGGGTCACGTACCACGTAACATTCCTTTTATTTCGTCAACGGTACTAGGTACCAAAACGAGGTTTTTCGGCAAGTGATAGTACGCTAAGGAGCACGTATTTTTGTGTGTCTTAACTCTTCTATCGATCGAAATAGTGAATCAAGCATGATTTTTTTAATTGGAATGATATACTTTTTTAACAGCATCCGAAAAAGACGGTAACAGTGATATAATTCTTGTAAATTTTTTGTTTGGAACTCTTCGCAGAATGATCCGACCAATATTCTAAAATTTAAAGGTAAGTCGATCGGAGTCGGCTATTGCGATGTAAAGACGCTCATGTTTCGACTGTTTACTCGTCTGCACTGCAGAACTAGCAGGAACTCTGTTCTCTATCGGCAGGTCATTTGTGCTTCAATATTCCTTGCACACAGATATGTTCATCAGTAAGGAGAACCTAAATATTCAACTTTTATGGCGAATGTCAGAGAAATGCTATCCAAACGGTACGGCGATAGAGGGATGTCAATTCTGATTGCCTCTGTCCGTCGAGGCAGGCACGTGACCATATAATGAGGTCACCAGAGCGGAGGGGTAGCTTCACCGTCAAACGCGTGTCGAAGAAACACAGGACGAGAACAAAGATCGTGGCTGATCGAGCACGTGAAGGAACTATTCAAGTTACGACGCTTGTCATTCCGCAAAATGGCAAGACACGTACTGCCAAGAAACGCGGTTTCAGCCAATCGAGTGCCATTCGCATCTTGCATCGACATAAATTCCACCCTTATCGCCTGTCACTGCATCAGGCACTCGGAGGACTTTATTTCGAACGTCGAATGGAATTTTGTTCGTCGCTCTGCAGAGCCTGTGAGACGACACTACGTTTTTCCAGAGTATGCTCTTCAGCAAAACGGAAAAATTTACGAACCACGGTGATGTAAATTTACGTAACATTCACTTATGGGCAGCTGAAACTCCAGTCTGGCTTCCTGACGTACAGCAGGAACGATCGTGGCGCTAAACATATGGTGCGTCATCATACAATATTCCATCAAGGGACCTTATTTCATCCCAGGGGTGTTAAATGGAAATACTTACGCTCACTTTCTTAGAAACATTCTATTCACTGCGTAAGTGCCATTTTATGCGGTTTCCAGCACTTTCTTCCCGTGTTGTAACACAAATACTGGATGCAAAATTGCCTGAACTTGGGTAGGCAGTGCAGTTCCTGGCCAATTCTCCTGATCTGACTTCTACTGATTTCTTCCTGTGGGGAGCATTGGAAAAACCAGTCTGTAATGATGCCCCGACTGTGCCAAACTATATGCGCCATCGAATCGTACAGTACGCAACGTAACGTTATTCAAAACTGTACAATTTTCTCCGGAGCGGCGATTTCAAATGTGCCTTGCAGTCGATGCTAAAAAATTTGAGCATTTGCTTAAAAAAGATGTAAAACTGCATTTAATTAACGAAATCTATTTTGTGGGTTATACGTCGTGAGTCACTAAGAAAAAAAAATATTTAGATCATTTAAAGTATATTGAGTCCAATTGCAGTTTGGAGTAGTATCTATACACACATTCGTCCGACAGCAGGTGTTTAAGAGTCATTCAGGTGTCTCCAGACAAAGAGAGGCCAGGTAATTTTTTTTAAAAATCAATGGGAGTTGATAACTAGTTTATTTTTTGAGCGAGTAAGTCCATGTATCATTATAAAGTATGAACGACCGGCATTTCTGTTTCGGCTTTGACAAATAAGCAACAACAAGGAGGGTTTAAATCTCCAACTGCCTGACGAAATTGTAGTTGTTTCCGCGAAACCCAGAAAGCCTGCACACTATTGAAATAGTTTTTCTAAGCTCCATCCGTTACACTAGAAGCTAGCATATGCCGGAGATCCATGTACAAAAATCGTAGTTCAGCAGCATTGATTTCTAATTTTACTACATTTCTCGTATTCTTTGGCGAAAGGTTTCAATGTCAATAATATAACAAGTTATATCATTGTACTCGCTTTTCCAAATGCTTTCTCGCGCCGTTAAAAAAAGTGTATCATTCCATTTTAAAAAATCATGCTTGCCTCAGACTCTTTAGCAAACAAAAGTTACGTGCCCTTTAGCGTACTATCTTTTGCCGAAAACCTCGCTCGATATCTAGAACCGTTCACGAAATAAAAAGTGCGTCACGTCTTACGTGACTCACCATGCATGTGAATTTTACTATTGGAAGGACGCTCACTAATATCCGTTCACAGCAGAAGTAATGCATGGGTGAGGGCTACAGTGAGTGCAATATATTTCGTCGCATTTTCTGGTCCACGGGCACGACTGCTAGAGCGGTTACGGAATTTCAGAGAATGCAGGCGCCATAACTGGAAGCGCGTTGGCCAGCCACTTCACTGCGAACGCACTGTAAGCATGTCGCACGGGGAACACACGCGACGTTTATGATCTGCGTTGCTGCACGGAGCGCTGTCGGCCAGTAAGAATCCCGGGCCAACCTCCGCCGTTCGAACTGAACTGGAATACGTAATGAGACGCTTAAAATGCAGCTTTCTCTCGCGCTGTATTGCTCAACGACGTTAGGTTCGTGGCAGGTCCCAACTCTGTCGTAACTTCGTTTCATCCGAAGTGCGTGCATTGGCTGACAGAACAAGGGCGCTACGGTTGTAACGTTGCGTGTGTTAGTGCGGTTCAGAGCTGAATTGCTTAGGAGATATGTATCGCACCTCTCCTTCAACACTCCGGTACAATTGCTCCAGGCTCTCCCTTTCCTTCTGAAGACCGAATGTTTTCCAGACTCCGCGACAGGGGGCGCAGTGTGTGAAAAGTGAACATTTTCGCCTGAAGACAGTAAGAAAGACAACGTACAATTTATTCCACTATAGATTTCGGCATACAAGCCATTTTGAAGTAGCTTTAAAACGCGTATGTCTTCTTCTAAAGATGAACTGCAACGAGACAAGTATAGCCTATGTGACACTGTCAAAGCTTACAGCTGTACACAAACCTTTCAAAAGGGCCAAATGGCGTAACCTCGCTCACAGCGTTAATAAACAGAATCAGCGGCACCATCAGATTCGATACCGTTGCCATCCTAAACTAGTGGTCGGCAAACTTATGAAGCTTCTGAACTACCGTACCATTTTTAAATCCTACTGTGAGTTATTAAAAGAAAACGGGCACAAGATTAATTTTTTTTAAATCTTACATTGGTTTATTGGCTGTAAGTTTACGTTTCTGCTAAGCATTAAATGAATTTTAATTAATCTCATTTTTGAAACTATCAAATAATTTGCAGCTGCTAATTTTTTAGTAACTAACGTCATCGTATGATTTCTTACTCTGTGCTACGATTTTTTAATCTCGAATGACGCCTCAGCTGCTGCTTGTCTAATGGTTTTAAAAAAGTTCATTGTCGAGCACTAATTTTGTAGTCCATTTGTTACCTCTTCTTTCCTTGAAACAGAATCAAGTGAGAAATCTTTTTCAATCCCTGAGTGAACGATTTTGAGGCGACGTCCGGCGTTCTTTCTTCCCAACATACATTTGTATAGCACTGTCAACACGCACATTTTTCCTTTATCCGGGTAAAGAAGTAATCGGTTCCCCAATCCGAATTAAAGTCATTATCTTTTTGTTTTTTGCTTGAAGGCGCCAACGTTAGAACAAACATAGCTTAGTATCTATGCGGAGATAAGACTGTCCACGTTAGCTAATGTGTGACATACAAAAAAAAAGTGTGTGAAATGTCATGGGACTTAACTGCTAAGGTCATCGGTCCCTAAGCTTAAGTGATACTTAACCTAAATTATCCTAAGAACGAACACACACACCCATACCCGAGGGAGGACTCTAACCTCAGCCGGGACCAGCCGCACAGTCCATGCATGACAAGCATATGACATACAGATGGAAATCATAACGTGCCCAACCTCACGCATCTATTAACTTCGAGGCTGAGGATGCGGTATTATGTACGGACAATGACAGTTGTGCTGGAGAAACAAGCATTTGCCGCCGTGAGCAAGGTCCGAGCTCTCTAAGGCAACCTGAGCGTTACCGCGAGCTACCGAAACTATCTACCGAGCCACTAATACCTTAAGATCGACGGTGTCACGGTATTGTCCTAGACCGCTGCAAGGACACGCAGAAAGACTTCAGCGAAATTTCTACATGGTGTACTGAACGTAAGTGCCCGTTAAATGTTCAACATAACGCCCATAACTGACACGCAGCACAAGATACTATCAAGTTACGAGATCTGGAGCACATCGGATCACATAAATATTTGCGGGTAATGCAAAGAAGATATATGCAGCGGGACGAATACTTAACATGAGCAGCAGAGATTAAGTACATAAAAGTTTTGAAAGAATTCTGAGAAGGAGCGCTGCATTTATAAAGGTAGTTCCATACAAGTGAGGCAAGTTCTAGATTAAAGCTTCAGCGGCTGCAATCCTTTTTAAGTGAGCATGGTAGCAAAAATCGAACAAGTTCAAGGAGGCACTTCTACGATTGTAACAAGTAGTTACAACTACGAAAGTCTAACACAGTTGCTCAAAAGAATTTAAATTTGAATCTTTGAAAGGAAGGCGGCGTCGTTTCCGCAGTAGTAAAGTATATCAGCGATGAAGATACGGGCAGTACCTTTGTTGTGCCGTTTCATTGGTAATGTTGCTAATGAGGGCGCCACTAAGACAGAGTTTCCACGCACGGATTCCCGAAACGCCTTCACTAAAAGAGATGCAGTAAATATTCCAGAATTTGAATAAAGAACATCTGCTAATATGAGTACTTTGGAAGCAAATACCCTCGGTGTAACGAAACATTTTAAGTTACTTAACAGAGGCAAGTCTTCCGGCCCATACTGCAACGACGAAAGATCATTACTAAGGATCATTAAGTTGCACAGGTCATACCAATTCACAAGAAAGGAGAATGTAGTAGTTCGCTGACTTACAGACTTGTATCATTGATAACCATGGAGCATTCATTGTGTTCAAACATCCAAGAAAACAATCTGCTGACACACAACCACCACATTATAACAAAATATTCTTGTAGCAACACAGGTGGTGTTTAATTCACACGAAATAATAAGTGCTATTGATAGGGAATCTCAAGTTCATTACATATTCATAAATTTCCAGAACACTTTTGCCACCGTTTGTCACAAGCGGCTTCTAATCAGATTGCGGTCCTATTGAGTATCGTCTCACTTAAGCAAATGGATTTCTTGTCTACAAGATCCCAGTTCGTAGTAACTCACGGAAAGTCATCGAGTAAGCTAGAAGTGATATCCGCGGGTTCCCAAAGGAAGTGTTATAGCCCGTTCGGTGTTCCTCAAGTATGTTAACAATTTAAGACAATGTCAGCAGCTGTCTTACAGTGATAGGAGATGATGCTGTCATTTACCGCCCGATAAAATGAGACGGTCAAAACGCATTGTAAAACGATTTAAACAAGGCATCTGTATGGCGTGAAAATTGTCACTTAATCCTAAACAATAAAAAGTGTGAAGCACTCCGAATAAGTGCTAAAAAATTGTTACTTATTAGTTACACTTTAAATCAAAGAATTTTAAAGGTTAATTGTTAAACTAAGAACCTTGGGCTCGGCAACTACAGATAACATTTTGGAGCCATAAAATTGAAAACTGCAAAGCAGACAATGTCTGATAGGACAGCCGCAAACAATGATTTTATAATGTTACTTGTAATCTGTCTTGATTACAAAATGTTTATTCATATGACCGGTTTCGGTTCCTCTAGAACCATCTACAGATCCCTTTATTTAAATAGAATTAACAAATGATGAGCAGAACCTTTTAAATAAAGGGCTGCAGTATAATCTAAAGCCCACAGTTAACTCAAGTACAATAAAGACTGTCGCAGAAGTGAAAGCTGCATGTGATGTCCCAAATATGAACAGATACGAACAGACCAACACGGCAGTTAAAGAAGTCTATTATAAATGAAATGCATTCTGCTCACAAGAACGGAAACGAACTACTAACTCTTAAGGGCCTGAATAAGAAGTTAGAATCACATAAAGCTGTCGTCACAAAGGCAGATAAGGGCGGCACTGTGGTTTTAATAGACAATAAAGACTATATATAGAAAACCGAAAAGTTCTTTATGGAGAACGGAGTAGTAGAGGTCAAGAAAGATCCAACTAGGAAATTTCAAACAGATATAAGGAAATAGACAACAGTGTGTTTCTCTTCACGGAGGAGGAAAAGTTTAAATTGAAAGTAATGAATCCGCGAATCCCGGAAATACAGTCACAAATAAAGCTTCATAAGGTTGAAAAATCGATTCGCCCAATCGTCAATAATACCAGTAGCCCAAGTTATAAATTAAATAAAGAGTTAAATAACAGATTGAAGGTGGCATATACATATCGTCGGACTTTCAACACTAGGAACAGCTACGAATTTGCCGAGCAAATTAAAGACGTACTTATACCTCAGAATGCGTCACTAGCTTCATTGGATATTGCCAAACTGTACACAAACATTCCCGTAAAAGAAACGATTGAGATCGTTAAGAACAATCTCCTCACTCATGGCAAATTGGCATTGGGGGAAGTGATTTAACTAGTGGAAATGCTGGAACATGTCTTGTCGTTCAATTACTTTACTTTCAATAGTAAAATTTATCAACAGAGTCGAGTTGGCAATGAGGAACAGTTTAGCTGAGACGCTGGCTGAAATTTTTGTAAATCACTTGGAAAAGAATTCTTTGATGAAAATCCTGATATCGCTGAGAAAATTGTATGTTACAGGAGATATGTTGACTGGTTTTATTACACAAAGGACATAAGAATAATATCGAAAATTTAGCACAAAAAATGAGCTCTCAACACCCGAAAATTATATTCACTATGGAATTTGGAGAAGACAACCGTATAGATTACTTAGGTTTAACACTAATAAAGAAAGATGTGAAGCATGAATTTAGCATATTGAGATAACCTACGTGTACCGATTTGGTTATCAATGGGCGATCGTGTCACCCATCACGATACAAATGAGCGTATTTTACTTCGATGGTATACACTTATACAGGCTACTAAGATTGCCACTAAGCCAACAGGAAGAAGAAAAGGAGCTAAGATTTTTAAAACAAGTGGCCATAACGAACGGATATACCTGTAAGCAGGTGATGAACCTTTATAAGAAGAGGCGGGTCGACAGAAGCGTCCGATCCAACGCGTCGGCTTTGACCCGTGACGTAAGGGTGTCGTGTGTGACGTCATAACGGCGCGGAGTTTGGTTTGAGTGTGGCTGTCTCCAGTTCCGTTTTATCTTATTTTATTTACTTTTCTGATCTGTTCGTTCTATCTCGTAAGATTTTTTTAAATTTAAAAACACTTATTACTTATTTTAATTATCTGTTTCCTCGAATTTCTGTTTTAGTTTATTATATTTATCTTTGATCTGTGCGTTCTATCCCGTGAGATTTTTTTTTTTAAGACAAAAAACACTAATCAACTACTGAAGCATCTTTATCTTCTATGGGTTGCAGGGGTTACGACCCCTGGGGAGGTGGGTCGGTATTCATGCATGGCTGTCTTCACTTACACGTTGTAGGTACGCAAGGCGTCTAAATTTGTTTATATTTAGTTTGCCCCCCACCCAAAACACCCCATTTCCCGCGCTTGTCCCGTTAGTGTCATTAGGCTTCCATTGGAAAGTGTGTGAGTTTGTTTTCGTTTCCGCCATATTTGTGATGTCATGGGTCAAAGCAGACGGGTGGGATCGGACGCTTCCGTATTTCCGAAGAGGCAAATGAAACAAATAGAAGGAAGTCGCAGTTAAGAGGAACAACAAGAAAAAATGTGGCTCTCACAAGATAAGATTGAAAGACGCTTTCGTAAATCCGACGTTAAGATAGGGTTCCGAACAAATAACACGCTAAAATTGAAGCTCCGGCATAAAATATGTAATAGTAGGAATAAATTTCAGGATTTAGGTGTATGTAAGATCAGCTATGACGACTGCCGTAAACAATATATAGGACAGACTGGTAGGAAGTTTGAAACCAGATTCAGGGAGCACATCTACTCTCAAAAGAAAACTGTGTCCGAGGCGCATATGGCTGCTTCAAAGCACTCAGTCACGAACATTGAACAAAATTTAGACATCCTGCATAGAGCTCATAAGAGACGATTTCTTCACATTCTTGAGTAAACAAATATACACCCACAAAAAGAAAGACCCGGATTTAATCCTCAACGAGCAAAGCGAGTTCAATCGTAACGCCTATTTTAGTATTTATGGCGACTTACTAAGATGACAACTGTTGCGTGTGGAGATCCAGGCCGAGTGATGAGAGATGGTGCATGACGGACAAGCTGGAACATGCGTGCAGCGCCTGGCGTCGTTGACGGGGCCCTCCTGCGCGGCCCTCTTGCCCACGGCGATGGACGTCAGACGACTGAGCGGATAGCGGCACAACACCGAAATGGCGGGAACCACGCCAGCAGACCATGGAGGAAAACAAGTCTACACCAGCGCCATAGATATAGAAATCGCCCTTTGTGTTTAGATCGTATAAAAATGATAATTTTACTGTTTCTTTAATTTTGATAAGTACAGATTTTAACCCTGACATCTACAGCTTTTAATTAAGTATTTTTAGAGATAAAAGTTAATTACAAAAATCTGCTGAATACAGTATGTGCATATGTAATGTAACAAATGTACCAGACGCCACCTGTCGGTAATAGTGTTATATAAATGACGTGCATTCTGCCAGCAAATTTAATGTGACGCAGCATGTGAAAATTGTTGTAATTGGACTGGTTACTCCTGTAACCGAAATATCAGGTTTGTTCTGGTACAGTTGATGTTGATTGGGTAGGGTGAAAAGGTTTGTAGTTGTGAATTAGTAAACTAGTATCATTATCGTTACAGATCTGAAGATGGTACTAGAGGAACCGAAACCAGTCATATGAATAAACATTTCGCAATCAAAAAAAAATGGCTCTGAGCACTATGGGACTTAACATCTATGGTCATCAGTCCCCTAGAACTTAGAACTACTTAAACCTAACTAACCTAAGGACATCACACAACACCCAGCCATCACGAGGCAGAGAAAATCCCTGACCCCGCCGGGAATCGAACCCGGGAACCCGGGCGCGGGAAGCGAGAACGCTACCGCACGACCACGAGATGCGGGCATTTCGCAATCAAGACTGATTGTAAGGATCATTGTAAATAGAAAATTTTTTGGTTAAGACGAACCAAAGACAACATTGTCTTGTCAGAACACTAAAATGATGAAGCAAATCTGCTAAAGAGGCTGCCTACACTATGCTGGTCTGCCCTCTTATGGAATATTGCGGCGCCGTGTTGGGTTCTTGCCAGATAAGGTTGATCGAGGACATCAAAAAAGTTCAAAGTAGAGCACTTACTTTCGTTTCATGTTAAAGTAGGGCAAGAGTGACACGCATACGAAACGTGAGTGGGAGTGGCAGTCATCGAAAGAGACTTTTTCGTTACAACGCGATCTTCTAAATAAAATTCGTCACCAACTTACTACTTTTATTTAACCGTATGGCTAGGGCTCCCCGTCGGGCAGACCGTTCGCCGGGTGCTGGCCTTTCAATTTGACGCCACTTCGGCGACCTGCAGTCGATGAGGATGATAGGATGATGATGAGGACAGCACAACACCCAGTCCCTGCGCTGAGAAAATTCCCCAACCCAGGCGGGAATCGAACCCGGGGCCAGAGGATTGACAATCCGTCACGCTCACCATTCAGCTACCGGGGGCGGATAACTTCCTACTAATACGATAATATTTTGACACCAACTACCATCGCAATAAAATAGCAGAAATCAGAGATCCCACGGAAAGGTTTATGTTCCTACTATTCTCACATGTTATTCGAGAGGGCAACGATCAAGAAATAGCCCATAAGTGACCCTTTTTGCCACTGTAAATCACTGGAGTCTGATTTGCAGAGTAGTCGTGTAGATGTAGGTGCAGAAAACTCCGTTGGGTAAATCTAGAGATCGGGTGTTCAACGAAGAGAATGAAACTTCTCTTGCCACCTCCGTACATTCTATGCGTAGGTCATAAAAATAAGAGAAAAGATATTAGGGCGCGTACAGAAACATAAGGGTATGGAGTGTTCTCTTCCACGCACTACACGATGATTTGCTGAGAATGCTTGCAGATGTACAGACTGTTAGGGTGGCTTTAGATTATGACATGCTCCAACCACTTCAGAAATACTTAAAAATGGCCTGTACAACGAAATCAATTGTGAAATAAATTGGGCAGTCGACTACTTCCTTGCGAATTTTTTGGCATTTCATTCTGATGAATGTTATGGAACTGCGAGAACTTGTTTTCTCATCAAGATAGGCGTTTCTCCATAATCCGTTACAAAATACGTAAACGACGACACAAAGAATGCAGATGCCTAAAAGTGGCACATTATTTATAATTTACCTCTGATGTGTGTGGCAGTGCAAATACAAAGTTGGGCAGAAAATTCAGAGCCTGGTATGGAAATGTGTACGCAGGTAACACTTTGACTGAAGAGGAAACACATGAAACGCAACTCGTGGCTGTACGGCAACTAAATGTAATAGAATCCATATGATAAAAAAACGGGGTTTATTGGTTACTGAGGAGGCATAAGAATTAACAAAATATTTGTACCGCACCAACCTATACCATGATTGCACACATGAAGAATATCAGAAACATTTTAGGAGTTGAGGTAATTTCTGTGTGATCGCATTACGACACTGGTGGAAAAAGTCACGGTTTCTGCCGATAGAAAGTAATTCATAAAACGTGATCTGTGCCTTGTTAAATGTTAGTGTCTGAAGCGAAGTCGAACCCTTTCAATGCCGTTTCTTTTTATCGTCTGTAGAATTAGCTTTATGAAAGATTCCTCTCTGCATCAACAGAAAGCTGTTCATTACGAGTTGCTCTCAGGCAGCGAACATGTACAATAGTTTATGATCTTACGCAGAAGGTTTCAGAAACTGAAGCCTACCAATGAGAATGGAACACGGAATAATGTTTGACTTGAAACTGATGGAAAAAGTTCGAAACTGCAGTAGTGTAGTTTATAAAAAAATAATTTCCATAGTGAAATAAAATAATCTAACCTTTTAAAAATTAAAGGTACTTTTATTACAACCGTTATCCCTGATGCCAATCTGTAAATTTTGTTGCAAACCACACGTACAGATTTAAAGGATATGTAATTATGGTTCAAATGGCTCTGAGCATTAAGGGACTTAACATCTGAGGTCATCAGTTCCCTATAAATTAGAACTACTTAAACATAACTAACCTAAGGACATCACACACATCCATGCCCGAGGCAGGATTCGAACCTGCGACCGTAGCGGTCGCGCGGTTCCAGACTGAAGCGCCTTGAACCGCTCGGCCACTACTGCCGGCGATATGTAATTAATGAATAGTGTGAGTAGGAACCCCCGTTTTATATTCAGGTGCAATGTTGGCGGATAATGTTAAGTATCAAATGTATTATGACATCATACAATGTATTTCAGAAGTAGATGGACATGTGTTTACGTAAGCAACAATCCGACAATAACGTCGAAAAGATATGTCACGGAATGGAATGAAATGTGAAACAAGTAGTACTGTATAAGCATGTCTCAGGGAAAACTGGGGTGGGAGAGAAAGGTGTGCAGAAGAAAGATAGGTAGGTAGATGGAAAGAGAAGAGACATCGAGGGATAGGCACGAACAGCTGCACTGACACAGATTGGCAAGTTGGATTTGGGATGTAATGCCAAGAACGGAAAATATTTCTCACCTTTTATTAAAAGGACACATTATACAGTACGACCGCTAGGCATCGAAAATATATCTAAATAACAAAAAGACTCTGCGCTACGCGTATTCGACAAATTTGCCACAGTGTCAGATTTACCGAACACGAGGTTTCTCAGTGAAGACACAACAGACTGGCACTCGGGAGGCCAGTGGTTCATACCTCCGTCCGACCATCCAGATTTAGGATTTCCATGGATTCCACCAATTTGTTATAAAATGGGATTGTTATGTTGAAGACACGGCCTGTATTCTTACCGAATCCCAATTTGTTGCGTCTCGAACGATGTCTTTGTCGACGGGAGGTTAAACATCTGGTGTCAATTCGTGACAGATTATAAGAGAGTGTGGATTAGTCGCACATTGATATTTATAATATACGGACCAAAGCATAGGGTCAAACCAGTATAACACGATTTTCTCTTTATATGCCATTTGGTCAACGATATTAAACGTGGGTGTATAAAGTCTAATCAATAGCGACGTGGAAAATATCCAACAAATTTGCTATGCTAGAGGAACGACGCCGGTAGTATTTCCAAACGAAACATTTCGATCCTTAGCTAAGGCTGTTTCAGGAAACCACAGAACACTGTAAACCATCGTACCATATGGTACTGGGACCTCTATAATTACGATTCCAGTGCTCTAGCCATAGCATCACCACAACCCTTCGGTTTCTCTGTCAGTCACCGTTTATAGTGATGTTAATGGTACAACACATTACGATAGTTTAATGTTGCAGTTATAGCTTGAAGTTAACTAATTGCGACCAGGTGCAAAATCTTCACAATCTTAAAAAAAATTTGCTACTTTGAATTCATCTAGTTTTCGTTACATCGCTTAATGTGGTTGCAAGAGGGTGTTATGATATGTGCTTATGGTATTTTTGAACTGGGAGTTCATTTCTGGGGAGTTCGGCCAACTCGTCTTTATTTGACGCCACTTCGTCGTCTTGCGTCTCGATGATGAAACTGTGATGAAGAAAACACACACACAATCACTTCCGAGTGGAAACAATCTTACCCCCCACCCCCTCACCCTCTACCCCACCAGGAATCGAACCCGGGGCCCGGGGCCCGTAATCGAGGGTCAGCAACGTTCACCGTAATACCACTTTTTTTTTTTACTGCTGTATAGAGTCATGTCAGAGAGACGATTCTGGCGTTCATCTTACAGTATTTAATCATTGCACTACCTCTATCTCACATTGCGTCATCTTTCATGCTGTAGCTGTCCTCCTCGTAGACTTGTAGCCTTGAATTAACGACATAATTGGATAGCTGCTACGTTTTTGCTGTAAATAACTGAATAAGTAAGACCTGTGAAATTGGGGAATTGCTTTCTCCAGAAGTCACATGACACATAAGAGATTACCAGGGAAAATTGAGCTTCTGAACTCGAATGTAAGAGTTGTAACCAATCTCAGATACACTACGTCGTTAAGTATGAGTAATACCGTGGCAAATGGATACTTCTTGGAGTTGGTTGGTATTAGTACTTTAGTTCAATAGAGTTGTTTAGTTTATTTACACCGATATATTAGTTATAATGGTGTTCAAATCATTATGGATGTTCAAGCGATGTCAGCAGCAAAACAGAGACCGAATACTCCAAATCCCGATCTCTAGTTGGGAGCGAAGTTTGTTAAAGAAAGTTGCGAGTCTATCAGATGACGATGAATTCGGCTTTTGGAAATGTAAAGGCATCACAGAAGCAGTTCTTACGTGGTTGACAAGGGAAGCAAGACTTAAGAAAAAACCAGTTCTTCACAGGATTTCCTGAACTACTAATAGCATTCGACATTTTAAGGTAGTCCAGAATGTTCTAAACTCTCAGAAACATATGTGTAAGTTGCAGGAACAGGCAGCTGATATAAGTATGTACAAGACACAAAAGAGAACATCATGAACTGAAGACCAAGCACGAAGTGCTCAGAACAAAAAAGGGTAAAACAGGGATGCAGTTTCTCACCCTTACTATTTAGTCATCGCTGAACCAATGACTGAAGAGACTGTCCTCCCAAATTTTTACCCTGTACATGGATGTTCGAAATGAATATAGCTGTTACAAATAGCTTTTCCTATTTCATGAATAGTTTTATGTCGACAAGAATTACAGAGAATGTGAAACATAGTCCATAATTGTTTTTCTTGCGGAAGACTACGTCAAACCTATGGATGCTGGAAGCCATGGAGGAGGAAGCATTTGTGCACGTGTAATTTTCAGCGATCAAGCAGCCTTAGACACAACAGAAAACGTTAACTGTAGAACCCGAGAATGTGAGGTACAGAAATGACTTTATACATAGCTGCCCATCAGCGTGACTGCCGAATATTAATCTATTCTATGCGATGTCAGCAGAAAAATTACACCGTCGTTTTTCTTCATTGAACGAAGTCTTTCAACAAGTATCTACCTGGACATGCTTGTGCAGTGGCTGTTACCACAACTTGACACGGATTCCATAGCTTACATCTTTCAACGGGATTCAGCCGGTGTCGTAAGCCTCACACATTTATAAATATATTCCAAACAGCCTAACCGCTCATTCTGAACACGACGACGCTGTGCAGGAAAAGGAACAGTGGTAATCATGTAACCGGCGCTATGGAGAAAAAAATCAAACTGATGTTGACATTTTATTTGTGAACTGTTTGAGTTTTTAGAAGCACAATTGGGCGGCAATGGAAACCTTGCTGGCCTCGGCAAGCTTTTTTTTCCGCTGTGATGCTGGGTCCGGACAAAAAAAAGTGCAACCACATTTTAATTTTTCAATTTCCCGTGCCATTCCACTGGCGTCGAATAATGCTGACGATAGCGGAAACAAAAAGAGAACGGTTACTAATTATCGGTGGACGGCCGAAAAACAACAATAAAGTCGAGACCGGGCAGCCGTGTGCGGTCCTGTCAAACCGGGTGTCGACGAATTTATCACATCAGCAATTCACAATTCACCGAAGACGGCGGAAAGGGAAAAAAAGAATGTATTGGTGCGTTGGAAACACAGCGTCACTCAACACGCTAGTTAAAGTTGTGGGAAATGGTTGTGAACGTAATATTGTAAGGAAACCTTTGCGAGGCTTTGAACAGAAATTTTGCCTTCTGAATTAACTGATGATTGTTGACGGAGCGGTTCGTTTTACCGTTAAAGTATAACTAAACGTCTTGTTTATTTTAACTATTATTCTAAAACATCTGCAAGGTTCGTTACTTACTTACGTTACACCTTGTGACTTCGTAAATTTAAAGACTGCTTCTGTTACAGTGGTTGTCCATTCACGTCCCCAACGCACCATGAAATTAACAGTAGTGGCATGTCCACTGGAGATTCACTAAGGGCTCGTTATTACAATTTCAATTTAAGCATCTTTCATTCATGTATCTCTGAACGTCGTAGGTATCAATGCAACCTCCTAGCAACTAGAAAACTGCAAATACAAATATTTCAAAATTGTACAACTTCTTCGAAATTTGCAGCCATGTCTTACGAACAATTTTAATTGCTTGGTTCGTACTTACGTCGTACTTATACGTTGTTGTTGTTGTTGTTGTGGTCTTCAGTCCCGAGACTGGTTTGATGCAGCTCTCCATGCTACTCTATCCTGTGCAAGCTTCTTCATCTCCCAGTACCTACTGCAACCTACATCCTTCTGAATCTGCTTAGTGTATTGATCTCTTGGTCTCCCTCTACGATTTTTACCCTCCACGCTGCTCTCCAATGCTAAATTTGTGATCCCTTGATGCCTCAAAACATGTCCTACCAACCGATCCCTTCTTCTAGTCAAGTTGTGCCACAAACTTCTCTTCTCCCCAATCCTATTCAATACCTCCTCACTAGTTACGTGATCTACCCACCTTATCTTCAGCATTCTTCTGTAGCACAACATTTCGATAGCTTCTATTCTCTTCTTGTCCAAACTGGTTATCGTCCATGTTTCACTTCCACACATGGCTACACTCCATACAAATACTTTCAGAAACGACTTCCTGACACTTAAATCTATACTCGATGTTAACAAATTTCTCTTCTTCAGGAACGATTTCCTTGCCATTGCCAGTCTACATTTTATATCCTCTTACTTATACGTAACAGCATAAAAAGTTTCGCAAAGTATTGATAAATCCATATCACCATTTTCTTGTTACAAGCGGCGCGTCATTTTGTGGCTGTTGGCAGATGGCTGCCATAACTAAAACTACTAGCGTATGATTTTTTTCGGATGGATATTGGCAATGAATAAAATGAAGACTTGTTTTCAGACGTGGGTGGGGTATCGATGATTTGACAAATTAGATAATTTTAGACAGCGAAATACGAGGCAGAGTTTATTGCTACATAAATAAGAGACGTAAATTTAAATGTTTACATAAGAGATAATTGTTTCGGAAGTTAGTTAGGTCAGTTTTATCAAATTGGACATAATGGCTATTTTCAGCGATAGGAGTTGAATTCGGTAGTAATTTAATAATAATTAGCTTTATGACTGCGTTCAATGTTTTTACGGCTACTAATCAGTGCTCTTAGTTGATGGAGGTGCTATTTATCTCGTCGCAATTAGATCTGAATGTATCCCAGCCCAGATGGTTTGTACAGTGTTCTCAGAACCATGTATTAATCAGCTGGCTGGAAGTAGTTTCAGTTATGAAGAGGTTTTGTCAAATAACGATGATAGCTCATGATGGCAATGAAAACCTAATCTCACGTGTACGTACGCCTGTTGAATAAATTTTCACATAAATTAATAGTAGTAAGTGGATAATGGCTGAGAGGTTCAAAATATCCTTAGCTAACGCAATGAAATCTCTTGTATCTGACTCCGCAGACGGCGGAGTATCGGAATTGCCTATTTTTTGATATTCATTTCGCCAGAACATGCGACCAGAGTTTACACTAACCGAAGCTTGAGACGATTGTTACCTCAAGAAGATTTTATTATGTCCACGCGTTGCGAAACCCCTTCTTGTGCGCTCAGGAAGGTCGCATCGGCGAAGTGTCAGAAAACAATAACGGCTTCGTACGATCTAAAATCGTACTGCACCACCTTCAGAGCCCATGAAAAACTTCTATTATTTCTATTAATGTTGTTAGAGATCATCGAGAGAAACTGGAAATTTCTTAATCACTTTATCTGTGTGTATGTATATACTCTCAGAAACATGTCGTTCCTACCCATTATATATATCGTCAAAATCGCTAAATATACATTTTATTACATTACAGTTGCGCTGACACAGCTCCCTATATGTAACACCTTCCCAATATTGTTCATCAGTTCTGTATTCTCTTTGTTGACGATAACCAGTTGTAGATAGATGATGGCCTTGTAAGTCGAAACCGGTTATCGAAATAATTTAATATTGTAGAAAATCCAAAATTTTGTGGGTTTAGTTTCTAATTATTGAGCATCTGAACTTAATATTTGGAGCAGGTTTGCGTCCATGTGTGGGCCCACGCAGATAATACGACTGAAACACAGACTGAGTTGACGATTTGGGGCAGTCGAAAATAGTAGCAATAATAAGGATTTTATCTATATACGTAACAATGTAGTTCCACAGGTGCCTGAATTTGTAAAATTTATGGTACTGCAGCTCCTGCCTTTAGGAAAATAACTTACCAGCCGAAATTGCTGTAACGCACGTTCCAAATTCAGCCAGCTGTGGAACCATGATGCCACTTAGAAAATTCACCAAACCCCAGATGCCCAAGGTAATTTTTAAAGAATGGAACTTCCGTGTGTAAAACTTCCGTTTCATGCATCTCAGTGTTTATGACGCCATACCTCCTGAGTTATTTTTCGTACGATGATAGAGTTTTCAAATAAAACTCAATGGGATGTGTAAATACTATAAGCAGGAATTGGTAGGAAGTAATAAATTAAAACGTTATTTCTGAGGCTGGAGCTCAGCTGCATGAACAGCGAAAGTATAGTAAGCGCAAACGTCTTTCCTTCCATTCACGGGATGTGCCAGTGAGAGAAAGTTTAGAAAAGGTTTCTGAATTATGTGTGAAGTTTGTTGGGAGTCCCTAAGTGCTCTCATTCTCAAACAAAGCGCAGTTTTCTAAAAAAGGCCACAAGTCAAACATAGTAGTTTTTATTTGCCTGTTTCGTTGTTGTTTCTAACTCCAGTACTTGCCTCACTACGTGAAGCCTCCACCATAATATTACACTTCTTCATGAGTAGATTATAAGACTATTTCAGTGCTGTCATAATCTACTCCTGAAGTAGTGTAATATTCTGGTGGAGGATTTACGTAGTAAGAGAGCTTTTTAGCGCTATCATCTAATTTTATACGTAAGTCACCATACTGTATATAAAACAGGTGTTTTACGTACAGTTTCCATATTATTTCAATTTGTATCTTTTAAAATGTATATTCTGTGAGGCTTTTATTTATTTGAGGAGCGAAACCCCTAATAAAAAATACAAAGTGCGATTCGTGGCTGTTTTCAAACTTAGTTTTAACAGGTGCCCCCCTGCCCCCCTCCCCCCCCCCCCCCCCCCGGTCCCTGAAGACAATGCCTGCTCTTGGTGAAAATATAATCAGGTTAATACTGTCTCCATACGTACACATAATTTCTAACTGGATTACTTGTCTTACTGTGGTAAACATTTAACATAAGAATACACCACTTAATGTGTAGATTTTGAGAGCATATTATATTTTTAAAGTCGGTCGATAATTATATGAAATATATAAAATCAACTTTTTGTTACCCCTGGAAGCTGATGTGCCCTGGGTTAACCGTCTGGTGCTATAGGTAGTTGCTGACGACGCGCAAACTATGTAATTAATTTTTCTTGGAAATAGGCCTTCAACATTTACACTTTGTTTTTATTTTATTTATCATTCGTTGCTTGAGAACGCGGTCGAGATGCCGAAACTAGTCGTAAGAAAACGAAAGAAGAATAAATGAAATGTGGAACACCTATTTCTTACTTTGTCAGCTATGAGCTCATCAGCACGATTTTTCTTCAGATTGTTTTGAGAGGATTGTGAAAAATTGAGGAATAATATGGGTTTTCCAGAGCAGCTGGTGGTGGGGGAATAGGATGTGAGCCACGAGGATCACTTTCGATGACGTATAATTGTGTTCTTCTATTGGCAGGTGATCTCGTAGTTTGTTGGGACCCTGCAAGCTTCTCACGATGCTGACAAGGGGAATGAAGATCGCTGTCGGTGACACGGGAGCTGTTTTCTTCTACGGTCAGGCGATATCTTAAGACGATGGACCACGGGGCACCTCCAGAGGACTCACCGGACAGCAGGCCCCAGAGCGCCCCGGTGAACAGCAGGGCCGTCTTGAGGCCGCCGCCGAAGCCTCCGGAGGCGGCGCCGCCCCCGCCGCTGCGACCCACACGCCTCTTCTTCATCGCGGAGCTCCGGCAGCCATCGAGCACTGCACTACACAAGCGCCGGCTGTCGCCGCATAGCGGCCGCCGTTTCCCCACCGGCGTTTCCACGTCTCCGTCCTCCTGCGGTCCCTCCTTGGTGGACAGCGGTGCCAGCCTCGTCCCCCTCACCCAGCTAGTGTGTCCCACACGCCCTCGTGTCCCCCCGCGGGAGTAGCAGGTGGCCGGTCGCCCCTGACACGGATCGCGGTCACCCCCGCGCCGCGGCGGCACAGGCGCGCTGCCTCGCTCTTCGTCGCCCGCCCTGACCGACGGCTTCCGCGGTGCCTGCCCCTCCCGCGCAGAGCGCCCTTAGCAGGATTCGGCGTCGCTCTGCCAGACGACGTCCCCGGCCGGCGTTCGGCGTCGCACTGGGCTCGGCTTCCGCGCTCTCCCACAACCGCTCGACCCTGCTGCCATCTGGCGGGCGGCCCCGCAGGCGCGCCCAGTGGCCGAGGCGTCCGGCGCACGTTCTCAGGATCGTCCACATCGATCCCCGATGCTTGCAACGATTTATTTACGGAAATTTTGCTGAAGATTAGCACACGGCAAAGCATTTAGGGATATCTGGAATTTATTTTACGTAGAGCTGTGTCGGTAAGACCGAATTCGAGTCGGATGTGTGGAGTGTACATCGTAGGAGAAACAGCTTCCGACTCCGGTACTCATCAGTTGTGTAGAGGTGACCACACACGTAACTGAAAGTTTGACAGGCATGCATGCCTATGTACTTTTTGCAAGTATTCTGACCAAGTAATGTAAGACGTGATCGGCTATTAACCCTGCTGTTCTGTACGCGTCAATATTTTTGTGTTTGCAGAAGAGCCAACACCGTGTTACGAGTGGAGGCCGAAATGCACGCGTTTTAGCTCACGCAGGGTGGAGTGAGGAGGGAAGAACTATACTGACGTGAGGTCTGGAACATGACAAGCGGACATAATTAGTTTGATACTTAACGTTAATCCAGTAATTATGAACGTCGCTCTTGACGGTACATGATTCACAATATTATCTGTTAAGAATACGTTCTTGTATTGTAGTAACTGATTACGGCGCCTTGCTAGGTCGTAGCAAGTGACGTAGCTGAAGGATATGCTAAACTGTCGTCTCTGCAAATGAGAGCGTATATAGACAGTGAACCATCGCTAGCAAAGTCGGCTACAACTGGGGCGACTCCTAGAGAGTTTCTCTAGTCTAGACCTGCCGTGTGGCGGCGCTCGGTCTGCAATCACTGATAGTGGCGACACGTGGGTCCGACGTATACTAACGGGCCGCGGCCGATATAAAGGCTACCACCTGGCAAGTGTGGTGTCTGGCGGTGACACCACAAATATGACCACAAGGCAGTACTCATTTAGTGTCTTCCGTATCTACATCTACGTGACTACTTTGCTGTTCACAATAAAGTGCCTGGCAGAGGGTTCAATAATCCACCTTCAAGCTGACTCTCTACCATTCCATTTTCGAACGGCGCGCGGGAAAAACGAGCACTTAAATTCTTCTGTGCGAGACCTGACTTCTCCATTTTATCGAGATGATCATTTCTCCTGTGTAGGTGGGAATGTTTTCGCAATCAGAGGAGAGAACTTCTGATTGAAATTTCATGAGAAGATCCCGTCGCAGCCGGCCGGTGTGGCCGAGCGATTCTAGGCACTTCAGTCTGGAGCCACGCGACCGCTACGGTAGCGGGTTCGAGTCCTGCCTCGGGCATGGATGTGTGTGATGTCCCTAGGTAAGTTAGGTTTAAGTAGTTCTAGGTTCTACGGGACTGATGACCTCAGAAGTTAAGTCCCATAGTGCTCCGAGCCATTTGAACCATTTTTTTTATCCCGTTGCAACGAAAAACGTCTTTGTTTCAATGATTACCACTCCAAATCATGTCTGTGGCACTATCACTAGTTTCGCCATAAGGTACTGCATATTTTTGAACTTGTTCGATGTCATCCGTAAGTCCCACCTGATATAAAAATAAGGGGCTGTCAAAAGAAAAAGAGATAGGCCATACTTGGTGGTCAGAAATAGTCTGAAAAACTTGTAATGGTGTTGCAGGGTAGGCTGTACTAAGAAATAATTGATAAGAAAACCATCCGACAGTTGCGTCGTTTCCGAGTTAATTAGCATTGAAGTTAGCCAATTACGTCCGCTGGATACAATTAATGTCAGTGATTCTCATAGTATAGACCAGGGGTTCCCTAACATTTTCAGTGACGGAACACTTCGTGAATCCTGGTACTTTGATGCAGAACCTCGTTTAATTTGAGGGTTTGTCAAAGTTAGAACAAGAGAAAAACTTTTTTTTCTCCAGTGATTACTTTGGTTTCAAATTATAAGTAATAATACAGATCATAATGAAATTAAAAAGATAATTAGTATCGCCGAAATATCGAACAAACCATCATGTTATTAATAGCTTTTCGTGAGCATTTATTCACTTCCCACGCAACCCCAGTGTTCTGCGGAACATAGTTTTCAAAACCGTCGCGTGGATGATAGAGCACTAGACTGCTGAGCCTTTCTCTCGCGTTCGGTCCTTACCGTCCCAAGTCCAATTTTTGTATCGCTCTCTTGTTCGATTATAGGAAACCAGACGAAGAACTTCTTATGGCTACACCGTCTGTGGCAATTCACTCGAATTAGCGCACGACGACTTTATTGGCTAACTTCAGTGCTAATTAACTCGGAAGCGCCACAGCCATCGAGCTGGTTTTTCAGCGCATCCTAGTCCGCAGCACCCTTACAACCAGTAAGGACTGTTTCTAAGCACTCTGTATAACGAGTATTGCGCGGACGTCGGCAACCCAGGAGCCCTCTATTGGGAATCAGAAAGGAACATCTCGAACGTTCGCCAGTGCGCCGTCTGTCTGTTGGACGTACTCAATGTGAGGTCAACGAGATCTCTCTGCATACGACGTCACTATAGAGCCCTAGAAAGAAGAACAGAGAGGCGTAGTGAACAGGGGGGTTTTTGGAGCGGAAGGAGTGGCAGTAAGTGGAATTTCGCTACTATATACTGTATATGTGGAACACAGTATGTCATGTGCACTCGATTCTTGCGTGGAATAAACGATTTCGAAAAGGTAGGGTGATACTGAAAGATAGCAGCCGGCGAGGGTAGGCTCATCGTGTCATTAACCCTTTTGTCATTACTGTGATGGATGCTGCCATCGGAAACGACATACTGCAGATGGTGGAAGACATTTGACTCGAGAGTCATTCACGATACGGCTGACGCCAGCATGGCAGCGCTTTTGTGCACAGTGGGTTCCCTGCAGCCTGAAAGAGCAGCAGGAGTTCGACAGAAGGTCGGCATCACTGCAGCACCTGCAGCGCTATTAAAATGAAGAACATCATCGGTCCCGTATAGTCGCGTTACATGAAATATGGTGTCCGAGACAGCAGGAGTCTGAGCCAACGATGGAAGCACATCGGTTCATCCCCCCCCCCCCCTCCTCCTCTGGACTAACACCGAAAAAATCCAAAGCCGTGCAAGGCACCTCCGGGAGAGTTATGATCATCTTTTTCTTTGCCTGCCAATTCCAGCTGCTTATTTACTTTCTAGAATAAGGGGCCACAATCAACGCTCACCGATATGCGGACACTTCGCAAAAATTAAATAGCGCCATCGAGGCCAAACTCCGAGGAATTTCCACGGATGACATCTTTCTGTTGCAGGACACATATTGCCAAGGTGCAGCGGTTTCAAATGGTTCAAATGGCTCTAAGAACTATGGGAGTTAACATCTAAGGTCATCAGTCCCCTACACTTAGAACTACTTAAACCTAACTAACCTAAGCACACCCCACACATCCGCGTGGTTCTGGACTGAATAGCCTAGAACCGCTCGACCACAGCAGCTGGCGCAGTGGTTTCGCTATCAAGCTTCTACATATCCTCCATACAATCCATGCGATTTTTGGAGCCCTAAAGAAAGGCTTTCGTGGCGGTCGACTAGCTTCGGATAAAGAGGTTCATACCTGGGTACAATTATGGTCAGTAGGCAACTGCAAACGTTTTTCCATGAAGGTACTTATGGTCTTGTCTCGCGATGGGATTTATGTATTAACGCATACGGTGACTGATTTAATAAACAAATTATTCACTTTTTCCTCCATGTGTCGCATTTTCATTTGACTGTCGTTGTATACATGCAAAACTCGCTGACTGTCTGCAATCGCAATAAATTTTTGTGGCCCAAAAATGTTTCTGATTATTAAAATAGTTTTGTCTCAAATGGTCGCTGTTACATATGTAGGCCGAGGTTAGGTCAGTCATCACTTGGATTGTCGACCCCGAGCAAAGACTTCGAAAACACGGAACATTTGGGTCAAATCGGATTAATTACCCGGGATACTTATAGCCTGTCGATGGTACGTTGGCTGATGTAGATAAAACCGTGATGAGTTAAAATATCTTATCGAATATGAATGATATAAACTTATCTTTGCTCCTGTGCCGATGCACTGTAATATCGAGACATTATGTTTGTGTCTCAACTTTATGGCAGGCGGGGCGGCGGCTCGAACAAGTAATCGTCGATTTTCGGCTGCTTGTCGTTATTCTCAATGAAGAAGTATGGAAAATATGTGTATTTGAGAGAGCCGAAGAGTGATTACCGCTGGTATTAATATAAAACTAGTGATACTACTTATGTAACAGTACCCATTTAGTGAATTTTAGCTAACATTTACTACAATCTATTTATTTCCAATCAACAGAATTTCTTCAGGCACTAAAATGGTCTACGTTTTCCCCAGAATACTGCATAAAAGAAAAAGGACATCTACATCCGCATATAAGCTTCGCAAGCCACTGTGCAGTGCGTGGCGCAGGGTTTCCTCTGCTGTTCCACTCGCAAACAGAGCGAGGGAAGAACGACTGTCTATATGAGCCCTAATTTCTCGTACCTTACCTTGCGGTCCTTAAGCTCAATGTTGTTCAGACCTGCCGCTAACAAATAAAGCAGCCGCATCGGAACTGCTTTAATGTCTTCATCCGGATAGCAAACACTCGTGCAGTACCCAAGAATAGATTGCGCCAGCGTCCTATATGCGGTCTCCTTTACGGGTGAATAAATCTTTTCTACAATTCTCCCAATAAATCGAAGTCGACCATTCGCCTTCCCTATCACAGTTGTCACATGCTCGTTTCATCTCATATCGCTTAGTAATGTTACGCCCAAATATTTAGACGACTTCACTGCATCAAACAGGACACCAGCAATACAGCATCCAAACATTACTGGTTTGATCTTTTTAATACTGACTGACTTAAATTTTTCAACAGTTTGGGCTAGCTGCCATTCATCACACCAACTGGAAATTTTGTCTAAGTTGTATATATAGTCAGTGTGAATCGGTATGCGAAACACGCTGTCACCCAAGGAAGCATCTTGTTTTCTGCGGACCATCACATCAAGGAACTGGAGGGCTCCATCTTTTCCACTTCCATGACGGAGCAGATGCTGGGGTGGGGGGAATTACTTCAGTCAGTGGTGTTGAAACCTAAATGTTTCTGGAGATATATGAACGACACTCTTGTAGTTTGGCCACATACAGCAGCAACGCTTCCTGCATTTCTGGAACATCTTAACTCCCTCCAGCCCAGCATTTACTTCAGCATAGAAGTGGTGAAAAATGAAGACCTCCCGTTCTTTGACATCTTGGTCCGCAAGAAAGAGGATGGTCCCTCAGTTCACAGTGTGTTTCGCCAACCGACTCACACTGACCTATATCTAAGATCTAAGAGCTGCCATCACGCATCGCGACGCAGTCGGGTGTTACGGTCTCTCGTTCATAGAGCCAGAATTATCTAACGTGCAGGGAGCTCTGCAGCTTAGCTATCTTCGCTCTGTGTTTGTGCGAAACGGGTACTCAGCTCGTGGTCGTGCGCTAGCATTCTCGCTTCCCGCGCCAGGGTTCCCGGGTTCGATTCCCGGCGGGGTCAGGGATTTTCTCTGCCTCGTGATGACTGGGTGTTGTGTGATGTCCTTAGTTAGGTTTAAGTAGTTCTAAGTTCTAGGGGACTGATGACCATAGATGTTAAGTCCCATAGTGCTCACAGCCATTTGAACCATTTGAAACGGGTACTCTGATAAAAAGATCCGTAATGCATTTAAAACTGCAAGCACTAAAGCTCAACAGTCAGAAGAAACAGAGAAATCCACGAGGATGGTTTTCCTACCGCATGTTGGTGGCGTGTAATTTAAGATTGACAGGCTGTTTAAGAAAAATCAAATAAAATGTGTCTTCCGCCCTACAGCGGGAGTGTGTACTTGCTGGGTTCTGTTAAGTACAACTTGGGTCTGAGGAGACCAGGGATAAATAAAATCCAGTGCCACTGTGGGAAATCTACACTGGTCAGACGTGTAGCACTTTAAAGGAAAGACGTGCTGAACATAGATGTCATACCAGATCTGGTCAGCCAGAAAAGTCTGCTGTGGCTGAACATTGTCTTGACACTGGGTATAGCATGAACTACGGAGAGACAAAGATCCTTTCGTCAGCTTCCACGTACTGGGACTCCATCATTAAAGAAGCAGTCGAATTTCCTACAAATAACGACAGAGGCACGTCATTTCAACTCAGGAAGGCACGGGAAGCAGCATTGACGGTATTAGGGCATCGTCGGCCGCAGACGAATGAATCCGGGTCAACACAGACGGAGAATCAAAGACCGCACACTTAAACTGGGCGCCGACACCCTGCCCGCGAGCGCTCTGGCCATCTGTTAGCGGTCGTGCTATTCCCGCGTCCCGAATTCGCAGACCGAGGCTCGTTTTTGGGCTGGGGGACTGGATGTCACAGTGCTGTATGATTCTTCTACGATGACGTTACAGCCTCAACCCTTGGCACCTGGGCTTTTCTAGCTAGTCAGCGTATACATTGGCGAGCCACTGATGCAAGACGTCAGTAAGCACCTGAAGAGGACGAGCAGCTGTGTCGTTGAAACACTGTGCAGATTGCACAACATTATCCGCCGTGACGTCTGTGAACCAACGAAGACCGCACTGCAGTTCCTTCTCTAAATCCTCGCACGAACGAAAAAATGGCTGACATCGAATTAAGTGTCCAAGGAATAGAAAAACAACTGAAATCACTCAACAGAGGAAAGACGGGATACCAATTCGATTCTACACTACGCGAAAGAACTTGGCCCCCTTCTAATTCTACAGTCTGGAACCGTGTGACCGCTACGGTCGCAGGTTCCAATCCTGCCTCGGGCATGGATGTGAGTGATGTCCATAGGTTTGTTAGGTTTAAGTAGTTCTAAGTTCTAGGGGACTGATGACCGTAGAAGTTAAGTCCCATAGTACTCAGAGCCATTTGAACCCCCTTCTAACAGCCGTGTACCGCAAGTCTCTAGAGGAACGGAAGGTTCCAAATGATTGGAAAAGAGCACAGATACATCCAGATTTCAAGAAGGGTCGTCGAGCAGATGCGCAAAACTATCGGCCTGTATCTCTGACACCGATTTGTTGTAGACTTTTAGAACATGTTGTTTGCTTGCGTATCACGTCATTTCTGGAAACCCAGAATCTACTCTGTAGGAATCAACATGGATCCCGGAAACAGCGATCGTGTGAGACCCAACTCGCTTTATTTGTTCATGAGGCCGAGGCAATATTAGATACAGGCTCCCAGGTAGATGCCAGTTTCCTTGAATTCCGGAAGGCCTTCGATACAGTTCCGCACTGTCGCCTGATAAACAAAGTAAGAGCCTATGGAATATCAGACTAGCTGTGTGGCTGGATTGAAGAGTTTTTAGCAAACAGAACACAGCATGTTGTTCTCAATGGAGAACCTCTGGCGTGCCATAGGGGAGTGTTATGGCACCATTACTTTTCACTATATATACAAATGACGTAGCAGATAGTGTCGGAAGTTCGATGCGGCTTTTCGCAGATGATGCTATAGTATACAGAGAAGTTGCAGCATTAGAAAATTTCAGCGTAATGCAGGAAGATCTGCAGCGGATAGGCACTTGGTGCAGGGAGCGGCAACTGATCACTAACTTAGACAAATGTAATGCATTGCGAATACATAGAAAGAAGGATCCTTTATTGTATGATTATTTGATAGCAGAACAAACACTGGTAGCAGTTACTTCTGTAAAATATCTGGGAGTATGCGTACGGAACGATTAGAAGTGGAATGATCATATAAACTTAATTCGTGGTAAGGCGGGTGCCAGGTTGACATTAATTGGGAGAATCCTTAGAAAATGTAGTCCATCAACAAAGGAGGTGGCTTAAAATCCACTCGTTTGACCTATACTTGAGTATTGCTCATCAGTGTAGGATCCGTACCAGGTTGGATTGACAGATGAGATAGAGAAGGTCCAAAGAAGAGCGGTGCGTTTCGTCACAGGGTTATTTGGTAAGCGTGATAGCGTTACGGAGATGTTTAGCAAACTCAAGTGGCAGACTCTGCAAGAGAGGCGCTCTGCATCGCGGTGTAGATAGGTGTCCAGGTTTCGAGAGGGTGCGTTTCTGGATGAGGTATCGAATATACTGCTTCCCCCTACTTATACCTCCCGAGGAGATCACGAAAGCAAAATTAGAGAGATTCGAACACGCACGGAGGCTTTCCAGCAGTCGTTCTTTCCGCGAACCATACGAGACTGGAACAGGAAATGGAGGTAATGACAGTGGCACGTAAAGTGCCCTCCGCCACACACCGTTGGGTGGCTTGCGGAGTATAAATGTAGATGTTCATGTAGAAGCAGTCACTACGTCGAGAAAGACTCTTCGGCTGTCACAGCAGAATCAGGTCGACTGTAAAAACATCCGTAGTTAACTTGGTTCCACCTGCACCTGTTACATGCGACCAGATAACGTCACCGTCACACTCAACATGTAATCCATTTTGCAGAGGCTGCTGTAGCTTACTCGACGGCTGTAATGTTGTGATATTCACTATGGCACACGAATGACTGACAAGCTGAAATAGATGCGAATGTAAGTGCTTGTGATAGCGAAGACTCTGTTTTGCTACGTGCAGTTCATCATCTACATCAGTAGTAGTCAATTGTGTCCGTAAATAATTGGCAGGTGGTAGGAATTTACGAGGGCAGTTCAATAAGTAATGCAACACATCTTTTTTCTCGGCCAATTTTGGTTGAAAAAACCGGAAATTTCTTGTGGAATATTTTCAAACATTACCGCTTCGTCTCGTATAGTTTCATTGACTTCCGACAGGTGGCAGCGCTGTACGGAGCTGTTAAAATGGCGTCTGTAACGGATGTGCGTTGCAAACAACGGGCAGTGATCGAGTTTCTTTTGGCGGAAAACCAGGGCATCTCAGATATTCATAGGCGCTTGCAGAATGTCTACGGTGATCTGGCAGTGGACAAAAGCACGGTGAGTCGTTGGGCAAAGCGTGTGTCAACATCGCCGCAAGGTGAAGCAAGACTGTCTGATCTCCCGCGTGCGGGCCGGCCGTGCACAGCTGTGACTCCTGCAATGGCGGAGCGTGCGAACACACTCGTTCGAGATTATCGACGGATCACCATCAAACAACTCAATGCTCAACTTGACATCTCTGTTGGTAGTGCTGTCACAATTGTTCACCAGTTGGCATATTCAAAGGTTTGTTCCCGCTGGGTCCCTCGTTGTCTAGCCGAACACCATAAAGAGCAAAGGAGAACCATCTGTGCGGAATTGCTTGCTCGTCATGTGGCTGAGGGTGACAATTTCTTGTCAAAGATTGTTACTAGCGATCATCATCACTTCGAACCTGAAACTAAACGGCAATCAATGGAGTGGCGCCACACCCACTCCCCTACCAAGAAAAAGTTTAAAGCCATACCCTCAGCCGGTAAAGTCATGGTTACAGTCTTCTGGGACGCTGAAGGGGTTATTCTGTTCGATGTCCTTCCCCATGGTCAAACGATCAACTCCGAAGTGTTTTGTGCTACTCTTCAGAAATTGAAGAAACGACTTCAGCGTGTTCGTAGGCACAAAAATCTGAACGAACTTCTCCTTCTTCATGACAACGCAAGACCTCACACAAGTCTTCGCACCCGAGAGGAGCTCACAAAATTTCAGTGGACTGTTCTTCCTCATGCACCCTACAGCCCCGATCTCGCACCATCGGATTTCCACATGTTTGGCCCAATGAAGGACGCAATCCGTGGGAGGCACTACGCGGATGATGAAGAAGTTATTGATGCAGTACGACGTTGGCTCCGACATCGACCAGTGGAATGGCACCGTGCAGGTATACAGGCCCTCACTTCAAGGTGGCGTAAGGCCGTAGCATTGAATGGAGATTACGTTGAAAAATAGTGTTGTGTAGCTAAAAGATTGGGGAATAACCTGGTGTATTTCAATGCTGAATAAAACAACCCCTGTTTCAGAAAAAAAACGTGTTGCATTACTTATTGAACTGCCCTCGTAGTAACGTTTTCATCAGGTTTTCATAATATTCTGAGGCAGTGTAATTGGTAAGTATTTACACTGATGAACGAGAACGTCATGATCACCTTCTTAATAGGTTGTTTGTACGTCTTTGGAACGTAATATATCATTGGTTTTGCATATCAGGGGCACGTTGGCAGGTTTGTGGAGGTATATGGCATTAGATGTTTACGCGCAGGTCATGCAATTCGCGGGAATAGCAGGCCGCTGATTTGTGTACATGCTGATGGCGTCCGACAGCGACCCAGATGGGTTCGACAGGATTTACATCAGGCAAGTCTGGTCGCCGAGACATCAACGTGAGTTCACTGTACTGCTCCTGAAGCCACTGTAGCACGGCTCTGGCTTCGAGACACGGACAGTTATACTGCTGAAAGCCGTCGGGGAAAACATCAAGCCTGAAGGGATGCATTTGGTTCGCTAGTGTCGGCGTTCCTTCGATTACTACCACAGGTCCCACGCAAGCGCAGTAGAGTGTTCCCATAGTACTGCTCCCACCAGCTTGCGTCCATGGCGCGCTGCATGTTTTGAGCTGCCTTACTCCTCGATGACGGCGTTCGTGGAGACGACGTCTGACCTATCGTAGGAAAAATCTGATTCACTGGAAGAGCCGACACGTTTTCATTGATCGACGGTCGAATCTCGGTTGTCACGTGCCCGATGCAACCACAGTTGACGATGTCGTTGGGTAAACATGAGAATACGTTCTGATGGTCTGCTGAGGAGCTCCATGTTCAATACTGTACGATGAACAATGTGCTCCAAAACACTTGTGCGTGAACCGGCATTGTGCACTTTCGGAATAGATGCCACAGATCACAATATATCCAACTTTACAAAGCAGATAAGCCTAGGAACCCCACATTCTGCCGGCCGCGGTGGTCTAGCGGTTCTAGGCGCTCAGTCCGGAACCGCGCGACTGCTACGGTCGCAGGTTCGAATCCTGCCTCGGACATGGATGTGTGTGATGTCCTTAGGTTAGTTAGGTTTAAGTAGTTCTAAGTTCTAGGGGATTGATGACCATAGATGTTAAGTCCCATAGTGCTCAGAGCCATTTGAACCCACATTCTGCGACGAGTGGTGGACGTCTACCCATTTAGCGTCCAGTGGTAGTTTCACGGTCCTTCTGTCTCTTTCGTAGTTGCTCAAGACAGTGGCACATGAACACTCCACCAGCTTCGACGTTTTCATTCACAGGTTTTGCGTAATAATAATCTGGCATTGGTCACCAGCGATTACGATATGCTTTTTGCTGTAACTCTGCTTTATCAATTTTATGAAGTTACTTCCCTGTTGCCATTACTGTGGAACCGGTGGGCGGTTAGAAAATTTCAGTACCAAGAGAGATACAAAAGTGGGCGGTAGGTAAAACTAGTTGACTAGCCCTGCTCTACATCATTTACATTCTTGAAGTAGCTTCGAGGAACATGTTCCGGTTTCAGCTTTTTACTTTTATCGTTTCCTGGGCGAACTTATGTCTATTACTTCGTTGCGTATAATTGCAAAACATTTTTATAATACGCACCTTGTTGTAATCTGTTTGCATGTTCGTTCTATTTATGCCTACATGTGTTGATATTTTTCTGTTACTGATATCATTTTCAGCTCTTTTCTAATGTCTTTGTTCCTTAATATCTCTTCTAGTTTACATCCTTTAACTGATCTGAGGAATTCCATTTCTGATGTCAGTGTTCGATTTATGCCTTCCTTCTTTGCTGTCCAAGTCCCAAGTCTGTAAAGTAGAAATGGAAAAGCTAGTGTCTTATAGAATTCAAGTTGTCTATTTCGTGTAATGTTCTGTTGTTCGAGACAAACCCTGGAATTTTTCTGCGTTATTCTTTTTATCTTCGTCACGATAAAAAAAGTGTCGCAACATAGCCAGTTACAATATCTTACTTGCTCGGTTATTTAATTCTCTATCACTATTTTTGATCACACCTTTTGTTCTTCTCCTAATACCATTACTTTTGTCTTTTCCATAGCTATTTTGAAATTACGGTTTTTCACCAAATTAGTTTAATTTACATACATTTTTTCTTCTTCTCCTGGTGTGGATATTACAGCATGGTCGTCAGCATACATTAATGTTTTTATATAA
Source organism: Schistocerca americana (assembly GCF_021461395.2). Classification (NCBI taxonomy): domain Eukaryota; kingdom Metazoa; phylum Arthropoda; class Insecta; order Orthoptera; family Acrididae; genus Schistocerca; species Schistocerca americana. Next base: position 124,516,399 of record NC_060124.1, read on the forward strand.
TGGTATTACGTGTAGACCATGTGTGTAACTGTTTAGAATGTGACGATTTTGATGATTCCAATAGTCAATGACCTGTCAACAAGTTAGTCGGTCAGCAAGGTCGGGCGGTTGCGCTTGAACTGACCAGTGGACCAAGAGGCCAGAATGCAACCGACAATTTCTTTATGTTTCTGATGTGAGACAGCATTAATTAAAGTGTAAAGTGCCACAGTTGGGAACGATATGGAAGATCACGATAACTTCCACAGCAAATAACGAACATCGAAGTCATTTATTTGTTATATTGCTCCACAAATGGTAGTACTGTGCTCCTTACACGCGAAAAATCTTACTTACGAGTAAAATGCATTACGATGGCCAGATCAGGGATAGGGATGGAAAAGAGACGGAAATGTTTATAACAGAACTAAAGGCGCTGTCGGTACATTTGAGCAACTAATACGTACTTATAGAGGCAAGCGAAAGACAACTCGTTTTCTACAGCATAATAAACTTTCCTGCGTATGATGGTTATGTCTGTGGATTTAAGTAAACCTTAATTGGAGAAGAAACAAACTCAAAAGAAGGAGAGTATTTATAAAAGAATTCAGAAAATCAATCTAAATTGATGAAAGACTGAAGATTGCGAAGAAATCCAAAAACGGGATAAACTACTGCAGAATGCTCACTAACAGGAAAGAGCTCCTAACTGGGTATTCTGTAAATTCAGCCCATCAAACAATAATAACAGGACGATTTTATTTGGTGAGAACTAACTGACGTATTGGTAAGACTTGCGTCACCTACTACTCTTCAAGGCGTTAGCAACTGCTGCAGTGTGTTAGAAATTTATACATATGCATGTTTTCATCACTGTCGTATATTACAATATGAATGCATTATGAAAAATAAGTTTCTGATAATATTATTATCATAACGGTTGTTGCACCCATCTGTAGACATATATTACTCATCCTCGCAGTTCTTCGTGCCCAGTTTTAACGAATTGGATTATACTGAAGTAAATACGAAAAGAGGTGTTAGTTTTGGGAAATAGTGCAAGATTACAAGCGACCACATTTGTGAACACCTGTACCAACACTGTGCAAACTTTTAGAAGCAGTATTCAGTTAAGAGGTAATCTTCATAGTAGAGCAATATAAAGTAAATCCACCTTTGCAATACACCTAAAAGACCATGGTCACTCAGCCACTGCCATTACAGAAAACCTACAAATACTACACACTGTGAGCAAAGGAAAGAAAATCAATCTGCTTGAAGAGCTAGAAATTTATATCCACAGCTATAACTCACCAGACCCTGTCCTCAACGAACAAGTGGAACTTGCAAACAAATCCTATCTTCACATATTTCATAAAATATTCAAAAACAGAAAATAATTATTCTCTTATAGAATAACAAAGTCATATTCTATAGAAATTCGATGTAGCAGTCATACAACAGTCTAAGTGTCTTTACTGTAATTTTTAACAGTCATATTGTAAGCACAAGCTGTAACTGGCGTTGTTTTATGGGCAATAGCTTTCAAAATTTAATGTGTGTAACATTATTGTACCTCCTAGATCTAATTTCTCTGACAACAGTGTGGCTCAAAACAGTTCTAGCTGTAATTTCTTAATTTGTAATAGCATTGAGTGACTTCATATATACAACAACACTGTGCTTTCTAGATCTAAGCTCTCCGACAAAAATGTGAAAAAAAATTCATGATGTCTATCAAGAAACGTCACAGTCTATAATAGTTTTTTAAATTTCTATTTATGTTACACCCTTGCACTTCCTGTGGCTAAGTTATTTGACAATAACCTACAAGTTTCTGTACGAGCAACATCTTTACATCTGGTACATCTAAGTTGTTTGACCACAGCCCACATGTTTGTATGTAAACATAGTGTATTTCACAAGTGCACATGATAATAGTGTAATATGAAGCTATACTTGGTAAAACTGAAACACGGACGTGGAAATGACCATAAGTGTGTAACCAAGTGGCAAAACTATCACCAAAGCATAACTGTAATAATGGTGCTTCAACTTTATGTATGTACAGATATACACTCCTGGAAATTGAAATAAGAACACCGTGAATTCATTGTCCCAGGAAGGGGAAACTTTATTGACACATTCCTGGGGTCAGATACATCACATGATCACACTGACAGAACCACAGGCACATAGACACAGGCAACAGAGCATGCACAATGTCGGCACTAGTACAATGTATATCCACCTTTCGCAGCAATGGAGGCTGCTATTCTCCCATGGAGACGATCGTAGAGATGCTGGATGTAGTCCTGTGGAACGGCTTGCCATGCCATTTCCACCTGGCGCCTCAGTTGGACCAGCGTTCGTGCTGGACGTGCAGACCGCGTGAGACGACGCTTCATCCAGTCCCAAACATGCTCAATGGGGGACAGATCCGGAGATCTTGCTGGCCAGGGTAGTTGACTTACACCTTCTAGAGCACGTTGGGTGGCACGGGATACATGCGGACGTGCATTGTCCTGTTGGAACAGCAAGTTCCCTTGCCGGTCTAGGAATGGTAGAACGATGGGTTCGATGACGGTTTGGATGTACCGTGCACTATTCAGTGTCCCCTCGACGATCACCAGTGGTGTACGGCCAGTGTAGGAGATCGCTCCCCACACCATGATGCCGGGTGTTGGCCCTGTGTGCCTCGGTCGTATGCAGTCCTGATTGTGGCGCTCACCTGCACGGCGCCAAACACGCATACGACCATCATTGGCGCCAAGGCAGAAGCGACTCTCATCGCTGAAGACGACACGTCTCCATTCGTCCCTCCATTCACGCCTGTCGCGACACCACTGGAGGCAGGCTGCACGATGTTGGGGCGTGAGCGGAAGACGGCCTAACGGTGTGCGGGACCGTAGCCCAGCTTCATGGAGACGGTTGCGAATGGTCCTCGCCGATACACCAGGAGCAACAGTGTCCCTAATTTGCTGGGAAGTGGCGGTGCGGTCCCCTACGGCACTGCGTAGGATCCTACGGTCTTGGCGTGCATCCGTGCGTCGCTGCGGTCCGGTCTCAGGTCGACGGGCACGTGCACCTTCCGCCGACCACTGGCGACAACATCGATGTACTGTGGAGACCTCACGCCCCACGTGTTGAGCAATTCGGCGGTACGTCCACCCGGCTTCCCGCATGCCCACTATACGCCCTCGCTCAAAGTCCGTCAACTGCACATACGGTTCACGTCCACGCTGTCGCGGCATGCTACCAGTGTTAAAGACTGCGATGGAGCTCCGTATGCCACGGCAAACTGGCTGACAGTGACGGCGGCGGTGCACAAATGCTGCGCAGCTAGCGCCATTCGACGGCCAACACCGCGGTTCCTGGTGTGTCCGATGTGCCGTGCGTGTGATCATTGCTTGTACAGCCCTCTCGCAGTGTCCGGAGCAAGTATGGTGGGTCTGACACCCCGGTGTCAATGTGTTCTATTTTCCATTTCCAGGAGTGTATTTTCATCAAATGCTGCCTTACCACTTACAATTGTCCCACTTGTATCTGTGTAGTCACCAGAAATTAATTTTTTTGTATTTATACAGTGATCTCCAAAAGCAAAAACATGTACATGAATGTATGAACACCTGAAGATGGGCATAAGCCCGAAACCGGTCCTGTGACGAATAAGTAACCTTTAATTGTGACTGGTAGAGGATATTTTTCTACGCCCCATAAAGGAACAGTCACGGAGTTCGACAGCATCCACTATGGATAAAATTCATTTAAAGTAAATCCGTCGAAGACTGCAAGAAATTTTATTCCAAGCCAACGGTGTTTCACTTGCATAAAATCTAGCGGCTGTAGCGGTGAGGTAAAGAGGGATGCTGAAATGTTATACGAAAATACGAATAAACTATCCCTGTGCTAGACAAATGTATCATAAGTAACAAGTGATAATCTCACAGAATAAACAAGAGGTGAAGAAAGAGTATGAAAAGATATTAATCTAGGACGGGAAGAAATTGAAACCATAAGTCAGCACTAGCGTATTACATACGGGTGTGGACGCTTATTTCACGCCGACAAGCATCTTTTAAGCTCGTGAGTCACAATGCTGCTATGTCTTGCGTGTCGCGTCATTTCTCCTTTCCTGTATCAACTGCGCTAAAGGTCAGAGGTGGTTCAAATGTACTTGTTCTTCAATGCTGAAGTATTTATACGAATCGCGTGGATTACATCTCTTCAACGCACAGAGTAATTGAACGGGAGAATTAGTTTTTCATGTACCTAACCAGTGTTCGAGTCTTTATACCACTTATCAACCATCCCATTTGCTTTTAGTTTTTGTTGTTTTTACTTTCTTTAATCACAACGACAAAGAAGACAAAAACAAGCAAATATTCATTGTCCGATGTCTACTTATTCGAGGAACAACCGATGCTTGATCATGGATGCTTCTCTGTCTTCCGTTTGTACTTGTTTGCCGCTTCACAGTACTGCTGAGACGCCCATTACTGGCACACAGTGAGCAGAAAGAATCCAGATAATTTGCAGTGAATTGGGTATGCTACACAGCCTCTAGCGAAAATTTCCAATTATCATAGGTCGCAAAGTCATCATTGTCGAGCTACAGCCATGGATCGACAGCCAATCAGTGGCGACCGAGCGGAAGTTCGTGTATTTAACTGTCACGCTGAAGAGCTCTGTTTTTGGTTAAATTATCACAAGACAATTGTTTTAACTGAACTGGAGAAACAAGACAATTTTTAAATATCTATCGGCAGCTGATTTCATTACACACGATTTTTCTTTGACCGTAGGTACAGGTTACCAAATGGGAAATGACTTCACTTGAGACACGATGATTGTTTAGTTTGTTAAGACAATAAGTTGCACTTCAGAAACAGCACGACAGTAAGGATTAGGTAGCCAACATGCGGTTACTGCAATGTAAAACATTTTAAATAATGAACTTAAGAGGTATGTTCTGATTTTTTCCTAAAGTACTGTGAGGAAAACGAACATTTATTCCATCAAGTTGATAATTAACCCAAAAATGTGACAGTGATGTAGCGTAATTCATAAACTAATATGCAATCTTGTTTTTAAAAATGTAAGTTTTTGCTCCAAATGCTCGAAACGCTTCAGTACAACATCATTAAAAGTTGAAACGGTGAAAGAAATGATGAACTCATCCCTACTAAAATATCGGCGTTTATGAATGATGGTAGCAGACTCAAAAATTAGCTAGCTGCGCTTTTCACAGTCGTTCACCTGCGTGACCTTGTCGCTGATATCCGTTCTTTTGCGAGTTTTCATCATTGGCTAGCAGAGTTCAAAGCACAGAATGGAATACACCCAGTATCGTTGTCTGTAATATTTGGCTACGCTTAGTGACAAGTAGTTATAGGCAGGCACTACGTGTGATGGTAATACCAAGTCATTCCTCTGCGAGCCGTCTAAGCTTCAGTAATAAGTGAAGTCATATTCTCTCCGAGATGTTGTAAAGAGATGTTTATCCACGTATCTTGCACTTCCACACAGAGTTGGTCTTGTGTGTGCGCATTTTCATGCCTTGACGTGCTTCAGTAGTTTACCACGAATTCTGTAATCTGACTATACTCTCGTATATGAATAGTGCCAACAGAAACCTGGTAAGGTCATATCAAGGTAGCCAACGTCGAAACGAGAAAAATTTGCTATATAAACAAAGGACGAAAACGCTGTACAGCTGTACTACGACAAAAAAGAAACAAAACAAAAAAAAACAAAAAAAAACTGCAAACCAGGCAGCGCTGAGGGTGCAGAAGTAAACGGATATCGATAGTGTGCCACAGATGTTTGGTTGGATAAATTCAGGTGATATGGAAAGGGGCTGAGGAGATACAACCATGATCTTCAAGTCACTAAAGCGTTCATTACGGCACTTCAGAGCAAACAAATAATAGTGACACGTCGCGCTGTCATGTTGTTGTAATATGGGATCTCCATCGAGGTACTCTTAAGAGATGCACATGACCAGCAGGAACGTTATGTCCCGGCAGGTGGATAATGGCAGCTAATTGCGAACTTGTGATCAAAGTTCAGACTATGGATCAACTGCTGAGTGGTTACAGCCCTGCTGACACCCAGGATCCATAGGCAAATAAAGCGCACGCCACAATGACGTCACACACTTGTCAGCTCGATACAGCTGGAAACTGGAATTCATCGAACCACGCGGTCATGTTCCATGATCCAGTGACATTGTTAGCAACTCCAGTTGAGCTTTATTTGTGTATATGTGTATGTGTGTGTGTGTGTGTGTGTGTGTGTGTGTGTGTGTGTTTATGTGTGTTTATGGGTGTGTAACCTCCCCCTCACTTATCGACCCTAATGACAGTGAAAAATTAAACCGCGTGTACCTAATGGAAATTTGGGAAAAAGCAATCGTCACCGAAGTTAATCTGTCGGTAAAGAGGGAGGAAAGGGTTACATATAAATGAAAGGAAAAATGCAAATGAAACTGGTGGAAATTAATTTTGAAAAGGGGTAAAGTTAATGAAGAAAGTAAATGTGCGGCCGTTACGTTAACAATTAACTAGCGGTAATTAGATATTTGAGATTTGGGAGAAATTACGGTCGCCAGTCCTAAGGACAATTACTTTAGTAACTGAAAAAGAAAAGTAATTACACATATAATTAGCGCTAGAAGTGTGGAAACTGTAGGTTGACACGTGTAGTGTGAAAACTGAAAGTTTGTCAGAAGTAATAACTTTCGCTGCACTCTGACTTAATTTAGCAAAAGAATTAATAAAACCGGAAAACTGAAAGTTAATTTAGTGACTGAAATTAATAAGAAGCTTTCTTTCTTAAGCACATCGAAATTCAGTAAGATACGGTTAGTCTTGGACTGCATCAACAATCATTTCAAAAGCTACTTGAATCTACGCAATTTAGAAATAAGAGATTTAGCTTTGAACTTGAATTAAATGATTCTGAACAATTAACAATAGTAAGATTCAGTACGTACCAAGCTGAGCTGCAGTCACAGGTAAGCTAACATACGGTAACTGAACTCGCACTCTTAATTTGTGCTTGCGTAATCTAAATATTGTAGCCAGCTATGAATACTTAAACTGAACTTTGAAATTAAAGCAGTGAAATGGAATGATTGTACTTTAATGCTGGCATCTGAATTTCAACGACACTCGGGTTGATTTCGGAAAAGGAAGGGACCCTGCTTGGTAATGCAATTGCGACAATGAGCAACAAAGGTTCATGCTAAGTTGCTGTAATTTTGCGAGGCAAATGGAACAATTTGAAAAGCTGAGGTCTGCCATACAGTTCTAAAACTTTACGTGCTTCCAGTCTTCCTTGTTGGTTGATTGAAGGTTTGAAGCCGTCGATCGAGGAGGTGGCGACAGTCACTCATTGTCGGCCGTCGCTGTTGCAGAAGCTGGATGTTGGCGCGCCTTCTTCTCAACACGGTCACCAGACGAAACGGGCTCTTGATGTGCGCCAGCTAATGCTTCCCGTCCGCGACACCATGTCAGAAACTATCATCGCAAGTCGAGCGCAATTACATGCTGCCAAATCCCGAAAGCGCGGCAACTCGCGGGAGCTTCACACAACACACCTGCTCCACTCGCTACTCCAGCCAGACTCCCTCTGCCCGCGCTCCACGCGGCAGAGTTAACACTACCAAAGATCCTACACACTTTGATTCTTCACACGACCCATCGATGTAATCGTTGGATAGCAGTTTTCCCTAGGCAAGACCCAGCGTAAAAATACATATAATATTTACGAAACAAACCAATTATACATCGACATAAGTGCATAAATATATACAAATAGTAAAACAATTACAATATACAAAGACACAGAAATGTTATATCTTCAGGTAACAAAATTAAGGAAAACAAATTTATAGTACAATAGATGGTAATAGGAGGATATGCATTTCCGGCGTTACGGGTGCCTAACGGCAACGTCACCAGTGCCCTACCGAAAACTTGTAGAAAAGAACGTTGTTAGAAAACGTTTAAAATGTTATAAAACACGGAATAATCAATGCGGCTTAAACTATTACTCACTTTCTCCACATTTCACTCACGGTCGCCAGCACATCCTACTCCACATTCCTTAAGCGTAAGTACCGTCAATGGAAACGCAATTAATCCAAGAGGATCGCTAAAAGAATCAGACAGGTGTATGTGGTTGGGTGATCGCTTACAAAAGACATCAGTGGTCCAGCCGCCTCAATAATACAATAAAAGCTACTTCCTAAAATTTTTGGGAACCAGTGGAACATTTTGTAGATATTTTAAAGTCACCCCACGTTCGTGTCACTCCCAGTTAAAGTAGAGGACAAAGCCTGTAGGTGCATTAGCTTCTGCCCTCTTGTCTGAACATAAGGAAGTCCACCAACATGTGGCGCACTTTTACCCATACGCCACAAAATCACACCTTGGAGGGACATAAGTCTGTGTCTTTTGCCAAGGCGACTGAGAAGGACTTTATCTCGTTTATGTGGTTGTAAGGATGAACGCCGTGTCTTAATGTCTCCCACTGTCAGCCAGTCTTCTTCCCATCTACGCAAGACTGTTCATCAGCAGTGAGAGATTAGTATGTAGGAGAATGCTAGCCGAGCTAGCCGAGGATCGCAATACGCCTCTTTGGCTGTTACATTTTCTATTTATTTCCCTCAGTATCGATACGCCCTGGAACCCACCATAATGAATACATCTTCTCCACACTTTGTTGGTGGAATAATGCGTCCTGGATATTATGGGCTACTTAATGTGCTGGGTGCAAGTTTTGTAGAGAGATAACTGCACTCAGGGGGCCGAAACAGAAGAGGAATTTAGCACTCGCAAAACATCTCATTTGGTTCAGTGCCGTCAAATTGCGTAAGACTCTGCGTCGACCATAGTGAAGGCCTGACACAGCCGCACCTTGCGGACACATCGGGATAAACAACAGAGAAGCCTCGGAATTCCCCCTGTTTAGACCCATCCACGAACACAGGTATGTACGAGCTGTGGCGCTAATTTTAAATGTCGTAAAATCTTGTACCAAAAACCCGTAATTGCTCTTTGGATCTAGATCTCAGAAAAGATACAGGAGTCAGTCGTCGACTGCTAAAGCCAATGCAGTGCACTTTTCTTCGTGCATTCTTGATAAAATGTGTTTTTGTCGCATCACAAGCAAAACGACAACTATCTAATTCATTTTATTGGTACAGAAACAGAGAAAAGAAATTAGTAAAATTCTATAAAGAAGAAGACCATTCGGTATCGTGTTGTGAAATTGAGGGTTTACTGATTTCTTCAACGTCACCTTTGATGTAAGTCAGTGGGTGTAGTCTATAGACTCTTCGTAAAGTAGTCTGATGAGTTTTGCTGTTGGCGCAGTTTTGCTATTTGGGGAGGCAAATAACTGATGATGGTTGAAGCAGAGAGGATATAAAATGTAGACTGCCAATGGCAAGGAAAGCGTTTCTGAAGAACGGACATCTGTTAACATCAAGTGTAAATTTCAGTGTTAAGAAGTCTTTTCTGAAAGTATTTGTATGGAGTGTAGCCCTGTATGGAAGTGAAACATGGACAATAAATAGTTCAGACATGAAGAGAATAGAATCTTTCGAAATGTGGTGCTACAGAGAAACGCTGTAGCTTAGCTGGGTAGATCACGTAACTAATGAGGAGGTGCTGAACAGAATTGTGGAGAAGAGGAATTTGTGGCACAAATTGACTAGGAGAAGGGATCGTTCGGTAGGACATGTTCTGAGGCATCAAGGGATGACCAATTTAGTATCGGAGGGCAGCTTGGAGGGTAAAAATCGTAGAGGGTGACCAAGAGAAGAATACACTAAGCAGATACAGAAGGATCGAGGTTACAGTAGGTACATGGAGATAAAAAGCTTGCACAGGGTAGAGTAGCATGGAGAGCTGCATCAAACCAGTCCCTGGACTGAAGACAACAACAACAACAACAACAACAACGTAGTCTGCAGTGTGTAGTTATACATAAAGAAAGTGTATATGGCTCAGTACTTGCTGCCCATTCGGTATACGATAAGGAACGTATGAAAACTTCGAAACTGTGTTGAAATACGTGAAAAAAATTCTTGGACAATATGCGGGTATTTGGAAGTAGTTTGCCATGTAAGTTGGTCATCGACGTGACTAAACAATAGTGCCGTGTTTCTTGTGTTGGTGGGACACGGAAGACAAAGATAAGCATTGGAAGGTAACTAAGTGGCCAGTAAGGAAAACCTTTTATCCTCGTTCATTGAATGTAATAGATGAACCACTTGTTAATCAAGAGTCAATTTAGGAGTGCAGTTACATTCTCTCCAGATTAAGCTTGGGTTAACGATACAGCTCCCTAAACCACTTCCAAAACCTGATGACTGCTTCCTGTAATTGTCAAGAAGTTTTTACGAGCAACTTCGAGAAGGGATTTTTGAGGAGCTTCAGATTAGTAATTTAATGAAAGGCAATTTGTCTGGAAGCACAATGAATCCTTCAAAACTTGGCGGTGTCAGGGAAGAACAAAAAGTACCGTTCCATCAGGATGTAAAGGAGATGGAATATACATACCAGGCATGGTGAAATGAGGACATGATGGCTGACTACTGTTTTATGTTAAAGACATTTGACAGTGAAGAACGGAGATAATCGAGGAAGGGAAGTTCCGCTCTATCTCAGAAAGAACTTAATGCAATGAAATCAGCCAAGAGAAACAAAATTTTCATGTGTCATATTTATATGGCAATTTAAGTGATCATATACCATTTTCTACTCTAATGCACTATGTGGTGATCTTATAGAAGGTAACAAAGTAAATGGATTTAAAAATTACCTGTTAGAAAAAATTTGATTTCAGCTAAAACTTCATACGTGATATGTAAAAAAAATCTGACGTGATGCAGGAAACGTAAAACCAGATTGAGATCAGTATGAATAATACTGTAAGTACCGTATTGGAGTCACGAAATATAGTTCCAAATGTTTTAAAATGTGGTAGTGAATCATCAATCAACGTCGTTCGGTTAAAAGACGAAATACTACCATTAGCACTACACACCTGCCTGTAACAGACTGCTCAGATGTCGTGTCTACGCATGTGCGATACGCAACACCTAGCAGCATGGCTGACATCGAAATAAGTGTCCAAGGAATAGAAAAGCAATTGGAATCACTCAATAGAGGAAAGTCCACTGGACCTGACGGGATACCAGTTCGATTCTACACAGAGTACGCGAAAGAACTTGCCCCCCTTCTAACAGCCGTGTACCGCAAGTCTCTAGAGGAACGGAGGGTTCCAAATGATTGGAAAAGAGCACAGGTAGTCCCAGTTTTCAAGAACGGTCGTCGAGCAGATGCGCAAAACTATAGATCTATATCTCTGACGTCGATCTGTTGTTGAATTTTAGAACATGTTTTTTGCTCGAGTATCATGTCGTTTTTGGAAACCCAGAATCTACTATGTAGGAATCAACATGGATTCCGGAAACAGCGATCGTGTGAGACCCAACTCGCTTTATTTGTTCATGAGACCCAGAAAATACTAGATACAGGCTCCCAGGTAGATGCTATTTTTCTTGACTTCCGGAAGGCGTTCTATACAGTTCCGCACTGACGCCTGATAAACAAAGTAAGAGCCTACGAAATATCAGACCAGCTGTGTGACTGGATTGAAGAGTTTTTAGCAAACAGAACACAGCATGTTGTTATCAATGGAGAGACGTCTACAGACGTTAAAGTAACCTCTGGCGTGCCACAGGGGAGTGTTATGGGACCATTGCTTTTCACAATATATATAAATGACCTAGTAGATAGTGTCGGAAATTCCATGCGGCTTTTCGCGGATGATGCTGTAGTATACAGAGAAGTTGCAGCATTAGAAAATTGTAGCGAAATGCAGGAAGATCTGCAGCGGATAGGCACTTGGTGCAGGGAGTGGCAACTGTCGCTTTACATAGACAAATGTAATGCATTGCGAATATATAGAAAGAAGGATCCTTTATTGTATGATTATATGATAGCGGAACAAACGCTGGTAGCAGTTACTTCTGTAAAATATCTGGAAGTATGCGTGCGGAACGATTTGAAGTGGAATGATCATATAAAATTAATTGTTGGTAAGGCGGGTACCAGGTTGAGATTCATTGGGAGAGTGCTTAGAAAATGTAGTCCATTAACAAAGGAGGTGGCTTACAAAACACTCGTTCGACCTAAACTTTAGTATTGCTCATCAGTGTGGGATCCGTACCAGATCGGTTTGACGAAGGAGATAGAGAAGATCCAAAGAAGAGCGGCGCGTTTCGTCACAGGGTTATTTGGTAACCGTGATAGCGTTACGGAGATGTTTAATAAACTCAAGTGGCAGACTCTGCAAGAGAGGCGCTCTGCATCGCGGTGTAGATTGCTCGCCAGGTTTCGAGAGGGTGCGTTTCTGGATGAGGTATCGAATATATTGCTTCCCCCTACTTATACCTCCCGAGGAGGTCACGAATGTAAAATTAGAGAGATTAGAGCGCGCACGGAGGATTTCAGACAGTCGTTCTTCCCGCGAACCATACGCGACTGGAACAGGAAAGTGAGGTAATGACAGTGGCACGTAAAGTGCCCTCCGCCACACACCGTTGGGTGGCTTGCGGAGTATAAATGTAGATGTAGTAACAATCGCGCGTTATTTGGTGCATATTAAATGGGACACAACTCTCAAAATTTTTTATAACAGTTTATATGGTTAAAACTACGAAAATATTCAATGAAATTATTAACACATGTTTTACATCACATTGAGCTGTAAAGTATTTCAGTTTATGAGGAAAAAATCTTGACTACTGGCAACAAACAAGATTTTTTAAAAATAAACTTTTACTTAATGGTTACTTGACGTGGTGTATAATAATATCTTTCATACAACATACATAATCTGTGGAGCACAAGTTAATTACATAATAGAGAACATCTGCTATGCGAAACACTGATGAAATTACTTGGTAAAATGACATTAATGGTATGTTGTACAACTCCTTAATATATCTCGCATAGCGATTCTAAGAATGAGGACAAAGGACGGGTGCAGAGGAACACTATCGTACCTTGCTAGACCCATAACTGACTGAAATAGGATAGGAAGCAATTAATTTTGATTAAACGTACCCTGCGCCAGTCATAGACAGTGACTCACATCCACACAGACTGATTTCGTGATGATGTTACAAATTATCGTGGATGATGGAGGTGGGTAAATGCATCAATTTGAACTAAGGTTCCTGGTCTGGAAATGACTGAGTCGAAAGACATAAGCGAAAATTGGTCTGACACATCTGACAGTGGAATACTTGTATCGACACTGTTATTACTGAGACTGCAGGGAAGGCAGCTTTCAGAGGTGGTAGTACGGACAAAAACAAGAAAAAATCTTCCAGCAAATATGGGATCCAAAATGCATACCTTAAGAGCTATGAGCACTTGATGAGTAGAAATATTTCAGTATCGAAGAGGAACTAGTATTCATAGCTCCTACGGTATGCATTTTAGATCCCATGTTTGCTGAACCTGTAGTCTTATTTAGTCCATACTACCATCTGTGCAAGCTGTCTATCCTACAACCTTAGCAACAACAATACCGGTACATGTATTCCACTTTCAGAGGTACCGGAACTATTTTCGCTTGTAACTTTCGAAACGGTCGTTCCCATACCAGGGTATATTACTTCAAAATGATACACGTATCCTTCTCCCTGAAAGTGTGTGACATTATCACGGGCTCTTTTTATACATGTACACTGATCAGCCAGAACATTACGAGCACCTACCTAACAGCCGGTATGTCACCCTTTAGTACGGGTACCAGCGGCGATGCGTCGTGGCCTGGAAGTAATGAGGATTTGCAGGGAGTTGGCACCACATCTGCACAAACAAGGCTCCTAAAGCCCATAAATTCCGGGGAGGGGGACGATGAGCTCTGAATGGTTCAAATGGCTCAAATGGTTCAGATGGCTCTGAGCGCTATGGGACTTATCATCTGAGGTCATCAGTCCCCTAGAACTTAGAACTACTTAAATCTAACCTAAGGACATTACACACATACCTGCCCGAGGCAGGATTCGAACCTGCGACCGTAGCGGTCGCGCGGTTCTAGACTGAATCGCCTAGAACCACTCGGCCGATGAGCTCTGACGCCAATTACGAGGGCAGTTCAATAAGTAATGCAACACATTTTTTTTCTGAAACAGGGGTTGTTTTATTCAGCATTGAAATATACCAGGTTATTCCCCAATCTTTTAGCTACACAACACTATTTTTCAACGTAATCTCCATTCAGTGCTACGGCCTTACGCCACCTTGAAATGAGGGCCTGTATGCCTGCACGGTACCATTCCACTGGTCGATGTCGGAGCCAACGTGGTACTGCATCAATAACTTCTTCATCATCCGCGTAGTGCCTCCCACGGATTGCGTCCTTCATTGGGCCAAACATATGGAAATCCGACGGTGCGAGATCGGGGCTGTAGGGTGCATGAGGAAGAACAGTCCACTGAAGTTTTGTGAGCTCCTCTCGAGTGCGAAGACTTGTGTGAGGTCTTGCGTTGTCATGAAGAAGGAGAAGTTCGTTCAGATTTTTGTGCCTACGAACACGCTGAAGTCGTTTCTTCAATTTCTGAAGAGTAGCACAATACACTTCAGAGTTGATCGTTTGACCATGGGGAAGGACATCGAACAGAATAACCCCTTCAGCGTCCCAGAAGACTGTATCCATGACTTTACCGGCTGAGGGTATGGCTTTAAACTTTTTCTTGGTAGGGGAGTGGGTGTGGCGCCACTCCATTGATTGCCGTTTTGTTTCAGGTTCGAAGTGATGAACCCATGTTTCATCGCCTGTAACAATCTTTGACAAGAAATTGTCACCCTCAGCCACATGACGAGCAAGCAATTCAGCACAGATGGTTCTCCTTTGCTCTTTATGGTGTTCGGTTAGACAACGAGGGACCCAGCGGGAACAAACCTTTGAATATCCCAACTGGTAAACAATTGTGACAGCACTAACAACAGAGATGTCAAGTTGAGCACTGAGTTGTTTGATGGTGATCCGTCGATCATCTCGAACGAGTGTGTTCGCACGCTCCGCCATTGCAGGAGTCACAGCTGTGCACGGCCGGCCCGCACGCGGGAGATCAGACAGTCTTGCTTGACCTTGCGGCGATGATGACACACTCTTTGCCCAACGACTCACCGTGCTTTTGTCCACTGCCAGATCACCGTAGACATTCTGCAAGCGCCTATGAATATCTGAGATGCCCTGGTTTTCCGCCAAAAGAAACTCGATCACAGCCCGTTGTTTGCAACGCACATCCGTTACAGACGCCATTTTAACAGCTCCGTACAGCGCTGCCACCTGTCGGAAGTCAATGAAACTATACGAGACGAAGCGGGAATGTTTGAAAATATTCCACGAGAAATTTCCGGTTTTTTCAACCAAAATTGGCCGAGAAAAAAAATGTGTTGCATTACTAATTGAACTACCCTCGTACATCCCAGATCTGTTTGATAGGGTTCAAGTCCGGCGAGTTGGGGGGCCAGCACATCAACTTGAACCAACCTCGAGCCACTCTAGGACACTCCTGGCCTTGTGAAAAGGCGCATTGTCTTGTTGAAAGTGTCACTGCCGTCGGGAAACGTGATGGTAATGAAGGGGTGTATGTGGCCTGCAACCAATTTACGACACACCTTAGCCCGTCCTGGCGCCTTGCACGAGCTTCGCTGGACACACGGATGCCGAACGTCCCCAGGGCGTAGTGAAGCCGCCGTCAACTCATCTCTGTCCCGCAGTACAGATGTCAAGAAGCTGTCGCCTTGGAAGACGACGGATTCGCGCCGTCTCATCGGCATGATGAAGACGTTGTTGGGGTTCTTCAGGCCATACAACGCTCCACCACTGCGGCAATGTCCATTGCCGGTGGTCACGTGCCCATTTCAGTTGTAGCTGCCAATGTGATGTTAATATTGGCCCAGGCAAATGTGGTCGGCAGCGGAGGCCCACCGTTAGTAGTGTTCGCAGCACTGTGTACTCTGCCAAGCACTAAATTATGAGGTTTTTCCGCCACAGTTCGCCGCCTGCCCTGTTACACCAGTGTGCCCAGCCTATGATGTCCGACATCTGTAATAAGGTGTGGCCACCCAGCACCACTACATCTGGACATGGTTTCATCACGTTTTGAAGACACTCATCACAACACTCCTCGAGCCCACGAGAAATCGTGCAGGTACCGAAATGCTGGTGTTGAGTCTCAGGGCCACCACAATCTGCCCTCGGTCAAACTCAGACAGATTTGCATTGGAAGATGACTGAGTGGCCAGGAAGGAAAACCTTTCTCCCTCGTTCACTGATTATAACACACACAGACAGCACCCTCACTGGTATTACATGCACCGTGTGTGCGTCTGACTAGCAGTCATTTCGCGCCACGTGAACCTGCCATCACATGGACGGGTTTATATCGACAGTAGGTTGGTGGTGGTAATGTTCTAACTGTTCAGCACGTTGTGTTAGTGGAGAACGCAAGTCTCTCAGAAACACATTATTACGACATAGAAAAACAGTATTGCAACAAAGATGCCCTCTCGGAACTCGGTAATACCGGGTAGCGAAATAATATCCGAGGTATCTGGGATCACACTGTTGTTTCAGAAATTTCGACAATACGTAGTCTGACCTCACTGCATTCATCATCTTTCTGCGTCTTTGATGTTCTTTTCCGGCTAAACATGTCTCTGTTTGAATCTTTTTCATGTTTTATGAACTCTCTCTACTGGGTAATTAGCTGTTGCAGTCAGCTGCATACACAGTGTTTGAGATGGAAACAGACATATGTTACCTGGAGGCAGCATATTCTGCAAATTATTAAAATGTGTTCTGATCTGGAATGTATTTGAGAAACCACAATTTTAAATTGCCCAGAATGGTATAATTACGAAGGGCAATAACTTAATATAACTATACCTGTTGCATTTATACTCCTCTTACCCTAACAGCTCTTGTTGAAGAAAGCTGTGGCAAAATATTACTCATTTAGAAATAAGTAAACAAAAATCCTGTGCTACTAAATTGATCTGCTGCCTATATTCGCTCTTGTGCGCTGTAGCGTTTGAATCTCAGGCAATTCCTTTTAAACTTCCACATTATTCCTCCATTTTTCGATTTTAACACGTAACGTGAACGATAATCAAGTGTGTGTGTCGCGAAATAATTTCACCTCATGTTTAAAAATATCTCAGAGTTCTGTAATATCCAAGCGGCAGATGGTGAGAGTTTGCTAACCTAGCTACATAAATTTGGCGTCAGACAAGTCCGTTTGCTCCATTTGAAAGGTTCCTGGTAAGTCTGAACTGTAAAATCTTGCGATCGGTCGCCATCTGATTTAATTTAACGCGCCTAATAATGCCCTTTTTATAAAATGTCAATTGATAATTTTATTTCATTTTTTAAAAATTCAACAAATGGGTTATGGTATCATGTCTGACATTACTAATGGGAAATCTATCATATTCTCTCGTAACGGCATTAATTATCTCGATGGGTTCTCATGTGTGTAAGTCTTGCGTATTTTGTAAACATTCCAGAACAATTATTTACTCACTAAAATATTTCATTTCATTACAATGGATAAAGAAACTATATACTTCAACATTATGCATAGTTATGATCTGTACTATACATAAAAATTAAAGATACCAGAATATCTACACTGATTATAATCAGTGGATGTTCACAAAAACGCATTGTCTTGGACAGGAATTTCGTAATCACACGGTTGTTCATTCACGAAGGGATGAAAATGAAATTAATTCTTCACCACCGATACACCACTGCATACTCGAGAGAGGAGGGCAGGCCGCGGTGGCCCAGCGGTTCTATGCGCTTCAGTTCGGAATCGTGCTGCTGCTACGGTCGCAGGTTAGAATCCTGCCTCGGGCATGGATGTGTGTGATGTCCTTAGGTTAGTTAGGTTTAAGTAGTTCTAAGTTCTAGGGGATTGATGACCTCAAACGTTAAGTCCCATAGTGTTCAGAGCCATTTGAACCATTTCTGAGAGAGGAGGCGGAACACAGTTAAAGACTGAAACCGCGGAGAATACGTCTAGTCACATAATTTCAAATAAAGAACAATAATATATCCCTGTATGTTCTCACTTTATTCTGCAATTTTAAATCCATCCGTTATTTCGCAGAAAATTACTTTCGAAGTGGACTGGGCGTCACATGGTTCAACACACAGATATGTGAAGAAGAACCCCTTCGAGTTTCACGAGAAAAGTTACCTCAAATTCGAAGAAGTGCACAGATGTGATACAACCACTGAGGGTGAAAGAATTTACTGATGAGTAACGGAAGAAGTATCACAGTTACTATTACCGCCCCTGTTGCGTACTATCTGAACAAAGCCCTAACTTTCCAGTTCGCAAAGTGTAAGAAAAATACAAAATTCAGTTCCACACTTCGCACAATTATTCTCCGCGAATCGTCTGTACACAATGAAAGCAGTTCCTCATTTATAACTTTAACGGAGAATTATTTTTCCTAACGGTGAATACCCGGTGGTAGCCAAAACACTCATAAGAAGTACTCCCCCTCAAAATCGTAAGAGTAGTGATAAATTCACATCCAAAATTACTTCTACGATAATTAGCGCTATTTCCTCCATAACAGCCTAAATTTTGTTGTTAAAGATGAATGTGATAAACAAAGTAAACTCAAATATCTCCATATGCAGGGTGTCCCACAACTTGTCCGTCCTTATCCAGCCTCAGCAGTAAAGTACCTTCGTAGCAGACGAACCGAAATCGCTCCTCGCTCACCCGTAGCGGGGGTTGCCACAGGAGATGAGCACGGTCCCTACCTGCCAATCTAAACGCTACTACTAGCTCAGAATGTTCCCTTACAGTCAAATCCAGCCTCTCTGCCTTTCTGCCTAAGCTACTACTGTTGGCAAAATTGCACTAGCAGGTAACAGATACATGTCACCTTTAGGAAATGCACACATATACATTTCAGTAATACACGCCGGATCAACACTCTCCCAGTGTAAAAATAAGCGTATTCCGTGTAGAATGAAATAGGCTCAACTAAAATTTACTCAAAAGCCCAGCTGGATCACTGTACATCCGATATTTTTCCGGCCAGCCGAACAGTCTGGAAATTTTGCTCGGTCGTCTTCCAGCCACAAGCAATAGTTTCTCCTGTTTTACAGTTTTAGTTTATATATCTCTCCAACTCATCTGTCGCAGTAGGTCTGTCGTCGGCAACTGCCCACGAAGCACAATTCGAAAATCAACATATCCCTCTATGATTGTGTTCAGGAGTGCTTTATGTCTTAATAGATGGCCTGTAAATTGCACTCTTCTTTTAACAATGAAACTCCAGAAGCTTCTCTTCTCACCTGCTCTTTCCAGAACCACTTCGTTTGTGACCTTGTCGATCCATTTTATTTTGAGCTAGCGTCTATGGCACCACATTTCAAAAGAATTTAGCTTCTGGTCTTCCTCTGTCCCGAGAGTCCATGTTTCACACCCATAGCATGCCACACTCACACATATGATTTCAAAAATCTTTTCCTGATTTCAAGGCTGATGCTCTTAGATGTTAATATGTTTTTCCTCTTGTTAAAAGCAGCCCGTGCTTGGGCTATTCTGCTTCTCACTTCTGCCTTACTCCTTCCATCCCTGGTAATATTACCGCCCAGATAAGTAAATTTATCAACTTGTTCAAGCAGTTCATTGCCTACATGAACTTGGACTTTCACTTGATCTTCTATGTCGCATGCCATTACTTTTGTTTTTGCTTTATTATTTCTCACATTATGTTCTTCACCCATAACTTTATCCACTCTATTCAGTAGAACTACACGATCTTCTTCACTTTCAGCCAGGACAACTATATCATCGGCATATCTTATCATATCTATTCGTTGGCCATGAATTACTACACCTGTCTGTGAATTTTCCCTTACTTTTTTCAGCGCCTCTTCAATGTATACGTTAAAGATAACAGGTGATAGTGCGCAACCTTGTCGGACGCCTTTCCGTATCTGCACCTCTTCTTGTTTTGTCCGTCCACGGATAACTGCTGTCGCGTTTTTGTACAGGTTCCATATCATTTTTCTATCTTTATGGTCTATTCCTACTTTTTTGAGTACCTCAAATATCTTATCCCATTTAACATTATCAAAGGCTTTCTCTACATCTACGAAAGCTATGTATGTTTTCAGGTTCTTATCTAGTCGTTTCTCTATTATTAGTTTTAGAGCAAATATTGCTTCTCTGGTTCCTCTATCTTTCCGGAATCCAAACTGGTCTTCGGAGAGTGTAGCTTCGACTTTATGTTCTATGCGTTTTAGGATAATTGAGGTTAATCTTTTAGAGGCGTGAGTAACTAGGCCGAGCGTCCTATAATTTTCACATCTTGTAGCATTTGCCTTCTTTGGAATGGGGATCATAAAGTTTTTCTCAAAGTCTGTAGGAATTTTACCCTGCTCGTACATGTTGAAAACAAGATTATACAACTCCTGATTCAGTATTGCTCCTCCAGATTTCAGAAGTTCGGCTGGGATATTGTCTATACTAGGCGATTTGTTGTTTTTCAATTTTTTCAGAGCTAGTTCAAACTCTTCCTTTAATATAGGTTCACCTATGTTGTGTGCGTCTAGTTCTGTTTCTTCTTCCATGATGTTTTCAGACAGGTCTGGTCCGCTGTACAGTTTTCCTATATGTTGTTTCCATCTTCTTGCAACTTCATCATCGTCATCCAACATATTGCCATTTTCATCCAACACAGCCCTACACTTGTTTCTTCTGTCTCCAAAGCAATGTCTCACACATTTATAGGCCTTGTCGATATTTCCCTTGCTCATGTTGTACTCAACTGAAATACAGGGATCATCAAGGTATTTTTCTCTTGCTTGTTTTGCCTCTCTGTTGATTCTGTTTTTCAGACTCTTGTATTTCTCTTGGTCTTCCTTCTTCACAGAATTTTTTAATTTCCTTCTTTCTTCCATCATATATAGTAGGTCATTAGTGATCCATTCCTTCCTTTTCTCTGTCCTTTCTTTTCCTATTACTTCTTCTGCTGCTTCTAAAATACCAGTTTTTATTTTTTCCCAGCTGCTTTGGATGTCATAGCAGCCCTATGTATTTGTTTTCTTGTCTGTTTCTAGTTGATAGTGCTTCAGTGTATTTTCGTTTTTCGGGTTTGTCAAATCCCATTTACATGTACTTTTTTTTTAATGTTCTTGAATTTTAGATCCGTCGTCATCATAACGAGTATGTGGTCACTTTCCACATCACAGCCTGGATATGATCTGCTGTCCTTAACTTGGTTTTTAAATCTTTGCTTCACTAATATGAAGTCAATTTGATATTTGTTAACGTCACCAGTCATTTTCCAAGTATATCTTCTTCTTGGATGATGATTAAAGAAGGTATTTGTAATGCAAAATTTATTTCTTTGGCAGAATTCTACAAGTTTATCCCCTCTTTCATTTCTTAATCCTAATCCAAAATTCCCTGCCACATCCTCTTCTTTACCTTCCCCAACAACGGCATTCATATCTCCCATGATGACAAGGTTTTCAGCTCCTTTAATTCTGCCAATTACTTCTTCAAGGTGGTCATACATCATGTCGATTTCATCATCCTCGTGCCTCGTAGTTGGCATGTATACTTGGATTATGATTGTGTCTCTGGGTTTAGTTTCCAATCGGACATAAATTATCCTCTCACTACGTTGAACAAATCCTTTTACTCTTAACCCTATCTCTTTATTGAGGATAATTCCCACTCCTGCTATCCCGGGATTGTCTTGTGCTGTTCCAGTGTGTATGATTCTGTAATCCCCTGACCAAAAGTCGCCAGCGTTTGGCCATCTCATATCTGAGACTCCCAGTACATCAATATCCATTCGTTTCATTTCCATTTTCAAGTTTTCCAGTTTACCACATTTAAGAAGTGAGTTGACGTTCCATGTTGCTATCCTTCTTACATTAATGCTTTTGGATTTTGATATCTCTTTAGTTGTCCCCTCCCGGAGATCCGAATGGGGGACTATTTTACCTCCGGAGAATTTAACCAAAGAACTTTCCACCATAAGCTGTTGATACTTGGGATACCCGCCCGGGTCTTTAATGGAGTAGTTTCCCGTTGCCTTCTCCATTCTATGCCGTTGGCCACCTTGTGGCTCCTTCGCCTTTAGGAGCAGTTTCCCACCCCAAGGGAAAGAGAGTGCCCTTCCTTCTAGCCGCTCATTCGACCTCCTAGAAGGCAGTTGGCAATTGATAGAAGGTAATCTCCTTATCCCGGGAGATATTCGGCTCAGTAGGAAGTATAGGTTGGAAATGGAATACCCCTAGCCCTCGAAACCTAATAGCGTCAGGGTCGGAAAAGAACAAGAGTTGGCCGAGGGTGGCCAAATAGGAAAGATAAAAGTGAGGAGCCTGGCATAAGTAAGTGGAAGCATTGACAGGACTCAGCTCGGGACCCCGTGGTCGCCAGCCACGTACTCACTAGGTGTGACTCCCTGAAGGCGTACATCACCTATTTCATTGAAATTTACGACTCCGCCAAGATCGCTCACAGATTCGGTCGTTGGAACTGATAAATTTTTCCCGTGCATTCGGTTATTCTTTAGACGAGACAACACCTAATCTGACTCTATGAGACTGATTATCGCTTCGTTTCGACTGCCACTCGGTAGTTCCCTTTGGAACAGACCCGTCGGGACTATTAACACAGCAATAAATCGATTTCACGTCTTATCACTGCCATGATTTCACCCCCCTTACCTTCAGTAATCATTTTTAGATGCTGAAATGGTGTCCATATGAACGTCGCTACTTCACTGTAACGCTGAACAAGTTATTTTTCCTCTAATTTGAGGCGTTTGCGTAAGGGTCCTATTCCAGAGGCTTCTCTGCTGAGACGCCTACTGCCGTAAAGTGACCTTCCACGGCAACATAAGGTGTAGTGTAGGCGATTTCTCAAATTCTGATTCCTTGGACACTTCCTTGTAGCGCTGAGAAACCTTCGTGTTTAGAAAGGCTTTCTATAAATTAAAAGCTGACGTATAAGATTTACTGCAATAGAAATACATATGTACTGTGAGAAGAAACACTAGTTTTTTCATCCTTTTCAAACTATTTTTAGTTTCTCTTCTCATGTTCTGCAACAAGAAAAAGTGGAAACGTCGGTGATAGTGAAAATTAGACTGCACACACCGCCGCAGTGCTCCACAAAGCATTACTCTACTGGCCATTCGTAAACAGCAGCTTGCAAAGATCGTACATTTCAGAGGTTTATTGAAATTATATTAATGAATATCTAGAGCTGCAAATGGATTTTTCTGTAGCCGTGCGGACAAGCGTTTCAGTAAACACATCCCTGTTACCAATAAACTTATTTTGATGGGTATTTGATCACAATACCTGCTTCCATTTGACTCGAAAGAAACATATTCAAATGACATTGCAGAAAGAGCATAAAAACAACGGAAGCCAACAGGGACCCAGTACACAGGAAGACTTTAAACACTGGATGTAGCAAGTTCATTGTGTTAAATTGAATATCCTATTTAATGAGATAACATATGCCGTCTACGATTTACGTATCTGCAAGAGAGCAAAATTCATATGATTAGAATGGGAAAACTGCAAGTGACAGCAAGATATTGCCGCTAAATATTTTCCCGCCACAGTAATACTGTGAAAGAAACACTAATTTCCACACTGGCCAAACAACTTCAGATTAAAATCGTACTGTGAAGGATTACAAGGATGAAAGGTGATACCGTATTTGCGCTGATATCTAGTTGGGCAATATAAAAATATGATGTTTGCATTGACAGGCAGAACCAAGTTTCCAAAATAATTCGATCTTGTCAATTCGTCCTCCACTTTCTTACGCACTCTTACGATTTTTATCGGTACAGTACATGCTATTTTAGATACAAAAAATTTCTTCCACCATAAATTTTCACCTATGATGCCATCAGCCGTAATCCTGATTAGCGCCTTCCACCATTACTTTATAGCATACTTCTGTCGCTATGAAATAGAATAATTCTCAATACCTTACATTTCTTAAAGTCAACACTCGTTGTACAGGAGTTATACTCTGTACGGTGTTTATCTTTTCATATCTACGAAAATGCAATGCCGATGTTTAAAATTACATCACGAAGGGTAGCTAATAACAAAATACAGTCTAAGACAAATAAAAAGACTCAGCAAGAATTAATGATCCGAATGAGACGGAAAGCGATATATGTGATGTACATGTATAGACAAACAAATAATTACAGTTTCAGAAGAAACAGGATGATTTATTCCTGAGAAAGAGCTTCGCAAAGTGATCAAGTCAGCCAACTTTGTTGCACCTCTGGCCCTTATGCAACGAGCCATTTGGCTTGGCGTTTATTTATAGCGATTTTGGATGTCCTCGTGAGGGATTGCGTCAGATTATCAGAACCCCGAGCAGCTTGGAGGCCCCTACCGATAAAACTCCAAACTTACTCAGCTGGGGAGAGATGCAGTACCTGGCTGGCCAAGGAAGGGTTTGTCAGAAACGAAGACAATCAGAAGAAATTCGCCTTGAGTGAGCGGGAATTATCTGTCTGAAATGTAAGCCGAGGATGAGTTGCACGAAGGAGAACAAAACGGGGCGCAAACTATCGTCGACGTACCATTGAGCTGTAAGGGCGGCGCAGATTACCACTAAAGGAATCTTACTATGAAAAAAAAAGAATCAACCCTGAACACAACTACCTGGTGTTGGGCCGTATTCGAGCGACAGTCAAGTAGGTATCCTCCCGCTTTCCGGGGCGTCTCGAGATAGGTCTCCGTTGCTCATCAGTGGCTCATTTAGAAGGCAGTTCTACTCCAGTCAATGGCAATCCAGGCTGAGAAACATCCAAGAGCTCCATCAATCAATGACAAGCCGATTAACTGCCCGCGTACGTGTCAAAGGTGGACAAACGCTTTATTGACTTGTTCAGTTTGTGAAGCTCTTTGTCTTGAGTAAATCTTTCGTTTGTTCTGAAATTGTAATTATTTACTTGTCTATTTATGTATGTCATATCTATCGATTTGTGCCCATTTAGGATAATTTCGTCTTGGTGTATCTTCTTTTTTGAGCTTAGAGTGTATCACGTATTGGATACGGTGCTGCAGGAGTACTTTAAAATTAAAATTGTAAGTGAATTCGGGCTATACACAAAGCTGCCAGCTCTGGCAGCGGTAGTGACTCGTAGGTACAACATCGTCGTTGACGGTTGGAGATGCGTCATTCAATGTTGTTTCAACTCTGTGCTCCAGTTCAACAGTAGTGGAGGGGGGGCGGGTAGTGTCGGCCACCATTTCAGCATCTCATGAGCACATGTTTTCTTTGGGTGAAGTGTCTAGGGAATGTGCTGGCTACGGCAACAGTCGAACACCCTCTGAGCCTAGATAGGTCAGACAGCATTGACAACAAGCAGTCTTGCGTTATTTTGTTAAAGGACGTCACAGACACATCGAAGAAATGGACACAGACACTGATGTTAAAGCGGAGCGCTGCTGGCCAAAACACCGGTTGTGCGAACCAAAGTTGATAGTGTTGTTTATCCAGTTGTATTTCTCATGCCGTCACTCCAAGTGTTGAGCCCGTATGACGATGACGAATGAAATTTGTCATCCTCAACACATGAGTACTAAACCGTGAGGATGTCGGTGTAGCTCCCTATTTTGATCGGGGTTCGATATCCCGCGTCAGGACGAAGCTCGGGTGTTGGAGAAACTCTTTCGCGGCTACTCATAAAAGGGTTGGGACGGTGGCGCTAGAGAAGACAGACAGAGAAGAAGACGGAGACGGGCAGTAAGAGAGAGAGTGGGAGACGAAAAGAGAATCGACTGCCGAGCGAGTACTTCCTCGCGCAGATAGGAGGTGGAACCATAGTGCAACCAGCCATACAGGGAGCCGCTATGTGTGATGGCCTGTGTGCACGGACGATTGTATATGCCGGTTGGGCCCTGCCAAACTCGGTGAAGTAGATACTGTATCTGCCTCTGGAGCGGCGCGTGTTAGCTTGACTCAGTTCCATGAGTGGATCGCACTTTCAGCAAAACTGTTGGTGTTTACTTACCATTGAAGGCACCGTTGCTGAGATAGCTAATGTAACAAGTTATTGGTACTAGTCTGTTCAAGCCTTCAGCCTTAGATGGGTCTTGTATTGTGTCTAATGTATATGAGAATGGTATGTATGAGAGAATGGTATTCTTGCGCTAACGGTGGAGGTCGCAGTGAATTTTTACATTCCTGAACTAAAAATTTTTGCTAAAGCAAACGTGTATTAATTTGATCCTACAAATTGCCATGCACAAATTTAGTTCCCATGTAGTAACAGGACAGAAAGACCTTAAATTTAAAGAGTATAGTGCATCAAGCAATTGAGGTGCTGTTTATTCATGTTTAAGTTTGTCAGTTGAATGTGTCCAGCTTCTTAAGTAATGCTTTTGGTAATGTAAATTCCTTGCCTTAAATTGCACTAAATAATGGGGATGCTGTGTTCCCTATAGTATTTAAATTTCTGTTAGTTTGACAGTTAACTTGCCTAGATCCTTTTCTAGTTAAGTAAATTAAAAGCCTGCCTTTAAATCAGCTAATTTCGTGAACCTGTGATGATTCTAGGAACCACGTTGTTCCGTTCAGTCTCATTTTTAACATAAATGCTTGATAGTAGTTGTGTCACTGGAGCTATTATTATTGTGTGAGGAAATTGTGTTGATGTAAGTCCAAACAACCGAAGAGGTGGCAGGCAGGAGTGGTACCAGCCAATCGCCTAAGTTAATGTTAGTCCGCCATGTGAACGTTGTTCTTTTGAAAACAATGCGCTTGATGTTCACTTATGTAAAAGATAGATGCCCACTTGCCTTTGCACTGCTTACCTTTAAAGTGATTTAATTTCTTGATAGTTGTGAGTACTTATTTTCTAAAAAATTATTCTAAAATTTAGCTAAATAAATTCAAAAACTGATGGAAGCTTTAAATTTATAAAGTTGATCTTTTAATCGGATGTGAAGTTATTGAAATATCTCATACCTGGTTTTGTTGCAAGGTCTTGCATAAATATAAATTAGAGCTGTCACCGTTCTGCAAGTAAAAGAATCCGTGCCAAGCGTTCAATAGATGTGAGTAATAGTGATTTGAAATCACTAGTGTTTGGGACTATAGTAAAATAAATAAGTTCTTTTTTTAAAAATAGTTCTTAACTTTTCTTGTTCCAGCTCCTCTCCTAGTCGACAAGCTTGGAACTACCCGTTTTGTTTCAAAATTAATTACTACTTGTCTGATTAAAAATGTGTGGAATCGTTTAAATTATAATATTTCATAAGGTATGGGACCAATTACACCTATCATGATTCTGTATGCTGAATCTGGAGTCAAAAGAAAAGATGTCGTGGTGCCATCCTCCGTTCAGCGTTGTCGCTGGTCAGACCACTGTTGCCTCGCCTCTCTCAAGAGAAGCCGCCGATCTGGCCGTGGTGGTCCACGCGTGTTCACACTCCTTTCTGCTAACATGAACATTTTCTGACTCAAGACGCATGACTTGGCTGTACCATCTTACACGGCCAACGAACAGTCAAACTATCTTACATGGCGCTAGTACCATGGCACTGTTGAGGTCCTACATGGCTTATAGCTCTTCTGAACAAATTTATTTCATATTCTTATGAAAGTCGTAGCATTATGACTAACACGAAAACCAGTATCACAACCTTGTAGTTGTTACTTCTTCTTGCATGAAGCATAGCATGGTCCTCTGCAAACAACCTACATTTAAGTGCGATTTCTGAATAGGAATCCTGTTGAATAATCATTCCTTATGTGCTGAATGTAAATGGCTTTGCTCTATCTACTTTGTGCGTTTCGACTGAAATGCTAATTATTAGCATATCCCAGGCTGTAGCACATTTTATGCTAACCTGACGCTTTTTGTATGGAGCTACATGGTGTTATAATTTTGATGCAGTGTATTGCATTCACCAGCCAATATAAATTTTACAAATTCTAGTAACTGTCTCCACCTATAAATTTTCTTATCTACTACTACTTCGACCGTCAATATAACATGATGCCACAGCAAATGTCTTACTAACTTGTCACGTTTTCTGCTAAGGGACTACCAGAGACTTCTTTCCTAACATCTTCTCTGCGGTAATTGTTAATCTTGTACTTTATCTGTCGTTTCACAACGGTATGTGTTTCCTCCTTTTACTACAGTCTTGTAGGATTTGTTAAATATTGCCCAAGTCATATTCCATATCCATGTATTGATAATTCTTCTGGCCAGTAATATATATTGTCACTGTGCATTTTATAACATGATTTTGGTATCACTTTGGATATAATCTATTTATTGATGTAACAGGTCTCCAAGCAAATCAGTCCACTGATGGAGGAATAGCGTTGTTGTAAAGCGAATGACAAAATTAGACTCAGGCACCTTCCACATAGAAAAACAATTAGAATTGACACTTTTTGCCAAAGAAAGCCTTAGTCATCAGAATTAACCTACAACAATCTTATAAAAGTCATAGAAAATAAATAGAAATATGAAAGGGTTGTGCTCATTTCCCTTGTAACCCTGTTTTCCCAAAACGTATTTCAGCATGATGAAAGGTGCCTACACTGAGTCACAGCGCCAGAGATTGCGGCAAAGATTATTATTCCGCCGCCTCCACTGGTGCAGTAGTAGTTCAGAGGTTGCCGAGGGCAGTACTTGTTGAGAGGATGTCGAGAGCAGTACTAGTTCAGAGGATGATGTGTGCAGTTGTTGGGTGAGGCAATAGATGCTGTTCGGTTGGTGTAATGCAAAGATGGAAGATGTTGCAATGATCACAGTGTATTTTTCGTCAATATATATGGAGGTAAAAAAAATAAAATTATTTCACATTTCCTTAATGACAATGCCTCTTGGTCACAGGTTCAATCAACAAAGCATCTGACTCGTGTTCATGTATTAGACTTGTAATTCTGGTTTCTACGTGCTATTATAGTATTTCTGGTTATTCAAGTAGTTCATTGTAAATGGTGTTTAAAATATCTTGTCATATCGAGGAAGAACTGTGCCAGATACATGTACGTTGAATCACACTGCCATACACAGAACAGTTACACTTGTGCTTTGTCGTTTCATAGCTTTAATAGTTGCAGGGGACTTAATTAATCAGTTGTGTTAACGGAGATTTCCTTTCATTCTTTATTGTTATTTTATGCAGTCAGATTGCGTATTAATACTAGTCAGGGCCAACCGTCTACGAGACTTCGTAACTGGACACACAGCCACTAAAACTATTGCATTGTAACTAAGCCCCCATGCATGTGGCGACCCTGCCAGGATCGTCCCTTGGAATTCTTCTAATAGTAAAAATAGCAGACAGTAGTATTGTTGTTGTAACTTGTAGTTTAGTAATTGTAGTCTATATTGCATGCGTAGATTTGGTAATTGAACATTTGTAGTAGTCCTGTCATTCTTCTGGTGGTATTCTTGCAGAATTTAATTTTTGATGTCTCATATATGGGTTTGACACTTTTGTGCAATTGTGAAGGTTTTAATTTTTCGTTAATCGTGTTTGTCGGAAAGCATTTCGTGTGAATGGTATTGGAAAAAGTGTTATATTGTGTGCAATTTTCGTATCGTGACGAGTTTTGTATGTTTTCTAAATGATTACGCGATCGATGAAAAAGGCAAAGATGGTGGATAGTCGGAATAACGAAATTGTGAACATGGAGAACTCACCAACACAGGAGAACAGTATGATGAATAATGAAGTAGAAAACAATTTAAGAAGCCGGGAAAATAGTCCGGAACCAGTTCAAAACTTTTCATAATCAAAAAATTCACAGAATACAAGATTAACGACAGAAGATTCTGGAATATTATCGAACACAGATAGCTTTACAGCTATGACGAAGGAAGTTAGTTTTGCGAGAAATGTTAGGGGCGAAAAGAATTTCGAACCAGTTAATATGGAGCAGTTGATGAGTACAATATTAAATTTGGGTTCACGGTAAGACTCACAATAGGAACAATTAAAACTGATATGGGAACATTGGCAACAGGGTTAGACTCACAAATAGGAACAATTAATACTGATATGGGAACAATGGAAACACAGTTAGACTCACGAATAGGAACATGTTTTAAAAACATGAAAGATGAATTAAAGAAAGAAATTAGAGAAGAAGTATAACCGATTTTGAATGCTCACAATAATAGATTAATTTCAATAGAAATTAGACAAATGGAACAGGCTAGAGAACAGGAAGAAAGAGATCGCGTGATAGTACAAAAATTTTCAGAGATAAATTTACAACGTGCACACGATAAGGAAGAAATATTTGAAAGAATCGAGGAATTCGTACCAAATGACAGAATAAATAACCTAACACAACAGTATGAACAGTTAACTACTAAATGTGTCAATATTGAAACCCAAGTCGCGAGACTTACAGACGTAAGTAAAAAGAAAGAACAAATAGGTCAGATATCGGAAAGAGTTGAGGAGATTTCAGATAAATTGACAAGTCTTGGTTTAAATGGGGACAGAGATTCAGATGATACAGCTCCATTGCCTTTTGCAGAAACAGAAGAGTACCAGAATATAAATAAACATGTTGAAAATCAAGGAAAATTTAATGAAGGCGTTAAAAGGGAATTTGAGGCGTTACGAAAGCAAGTTAGACAAATTGAAAGCAAAATGTAGGAAAAGACAGTAGAAGAAATTTAGAATCACCGATAGCAGCGGGTTTTGAAGAACATAATTTATTTCATTTACGAGATGCAACAAGAGAGCGTCAGGCGCGCGAACTTGACAATAATCGACATTCGAACTGGGACAGACGCGGTAGGTCGTTATCGCCACGAGGCGAAAACTTTGACTATAATCACTTTTTAACTGTTCGGAAATTTTAGATCTTTCGCAATTCTAATAATGACATACATCCATGTTCACGGTTAGATCAATTTATGCATGCACTTCCACCAAATTGGCTACTAAGTCACAAACTGGAATTTATGGGTGGCTATTTAAGTCCTCACGGGATTCACTACACTAAGTGAACATGTACCGTAGCGTGCACTTGGCCCCGAGCTGTAGTAGTGCTATTTCCGTTTTAGTTTTCTGCATTGCTGCCTATTCTTTTACTATTATTAGTACCTATCAGAACAACTCTTTGCCTATCAATCTATCCAGATAATGAGTCAGTAAAGAATAACCGGATATGACGATTTTACCCGAAAGTGGCAGTTTTCAGGATATTGATGAAAAACGAATCGGCGACGCGCATGCGCGCGCTTATTAGAGGTTGTAATAATTTAAATGATTTTTATCATGGATCTCTATCGGCATATTGGTCCGATAACACGCAAGACAGAGTCAAACATAGTCTTATTATGCAGCGTAGTTTTAAGCAGTCTGAGTTCCGCACGCCGGCAGAATACTTTGAAGACATGATTCGAAAGTATCCTTTCCAACAGTTATAGGCCGACTGAATTAATTCGCGTTTGTTTAACTAAGCTGTCACAATCGATAAGACACTTTGCCTTAGCCGGAAGATGTAAAAATTCAAATGGCTCTGAGCACTGCTGAGGTCATAAGTCCCCTAGAACTTAGAACTACTTAAACCTAGCTAACCTAAGGACAACACACACATCCATGCCCGAGGCAGGATTCGAACCTGCGACCGTAGCGGTCGCGCGGTTCCAGACTGTAGCGCCAGAACCGCTCGGCCACCAGCGGCTGGCGAAGATGTAAAGACGACATAAAAACTTTTAAGTCTTTGCTACAAAAACTTGAGTATGACAACGACGACGGAACTTATTGTAATTTTTTCAGTAACGGTGATCACAATAGATTATCAGAGCAAAGGAATAATGATCGGAACGGACGTTATAACTGTAATTTTGGAAATGACAGACGAAACAGACAGGACAATCGATACCAGCCTTATGACAAAGGAAAGCGTAGTGATTAGACAGTACTATTTAGTTCGCAATGATATTCTTTTTAAACGAAAATCGGTTGACAACTCTGTTTGGTTAGTTTGCATTCCTGATGAGTGGGTTAATAAATTGATTTTGGGTACACATTTCAGTTGTGCACACTTTGGTCCCAGAAAATGCTTTCATCAATTACGAAAAAATTGCTACTTCAGTAATATGGAAAAACGTATTCGATTTGTTCTTGCCAAATGCAAATTATGTCAAAAGGTTAAGCCGCCAACTATTTCTCACAGAGCACCGTTGTTTCCTATCATTCCAGCTAAATTAAAGGAGATGGCTGCAGTCGATTTGTTCGGTCCAGAGGTTCGTTCTACTAATGGTTTTGCGTACATTTTGGTAGCAGTGGAATTGACATCAAAATATGTGTGTTTTACACCTTTACGCAAAGCAACAGCTCGTTCAGTATCTAATGCTTTCATCAAACATTTTCTTAAGCAAGTGGGTCATCTTGATAAAGTTATATCAGATAATGGATCACAGTTTCGCTCTAAAATTTGGCTTGGTACTCTATGGCGTCGTAAGATTAAACCAATTTTCATTTCACTTTTTCACCCTCAATCTAATGCTTCAGAGATGTGGATGAAGGAAATCAAATGGTTCAAAAGGCTCTGAGCAGTATGGGACTTAACATCTGTGGTCATCAGTCCCCTAGAAGTTAGAACTACGTAAACCTAACTAACCTAAGGACATCACATACATCCATGCCCGAGGCAGGATTCGAACCTGCGACCGTAGCAGTCGCGCCGTTCCGGACTGAGCGCCTAGAACCGCGAGACCACCGCGGCCGGCAAAGGAAATAAATAAATTGTGTCGTATTTATTGTCATCAGAATCACACAGAACGTGGGATCAGTATCTTCATATTTTTCAAAACATTCTGAATGAACTCTCTAATGATTCAACTTCTTTACCGTCTATATTAATATTAAAAAAGTAAAGCACCGACAAATCGCATTTCTGAAATCGTTCCTTTTCCGCCTTCATGGAAACTGCGGCATTCTGAAGTTGTCAACCTGGCTCTACAAAATATTGCATCTGCGGCTGCTAGAAGAGAGAAAGCAGCTAAACGTCCCGGTCGTTTAAAAACCTTGCCAGTTGGTCAAAAGGTGTTAATTTAGTCTCATCGTTTGTCTCACAAAGAATAAGGCATGTGTCGCAATTTTTTTCTGCTTTATAACCGTCCATACAGAGTTCGCAAAATTATTCTTGATAACACTGTCGAAGTAGAAACTCTTAAATCACGGCGCTATAAGGGAATACATCATATATCGAACGTTAAAATTTTTGTTGAATGATATACTTTTGAGAAATTAACAGTTACACGTAAACACACAGAGAATACAAGGATACCGCACTCTTTTCTGGCGGCGGCACATACTCAAAGCGACAGTCAAGTCTGCGCGCCGCACAAGGCAGTTGTTGACCGCAAACAATTACTTCCTACGTCACGCGTACTTACAGCTGATCGAGCGCTCAGTGCGAATACACTGACAGCCGTAAACAAATATACTGTCTAATTTCTTCAATTAGATTCAGTATAAATCTATAGTGACTTGATAAATTATGTCATTAACGTTAAGTTTTTTTCAGGATACAGTTGTATAAAATATTTAAGAACTTCAGGTAAATTCTGTGTGTGTCCGAATTTAAGAGGACTTGCTATCGAGAAAATATCAGGAAGATTGTAATTTTGAAGAAGAAAGTAATAAACTAAAAAGGTAACTATTAATTGAGTTTATTTTTCAGGTAACATATTTCTACTTAGGTATGTACTTTATACGTAATTTGCTGCTTGCGATTACGTGATTTGTACTTTGTGTTAACTGATTTTGACAATGATTGATTAATGAACAGGGTTGTCACTTATGTATATCATGCATCGTTTGGCTGCTCTACTTTTTCACTGATGTCATATTTTTTTATTATGTGCCTGCTGCGCTTATTTATTTAAATTATAACTATCACCTGATTAGTTGTGCTGATATGGATATGTATCTAAGTTATACTTTGTGAGTTATTTGCTTCCGCCTTTATGTTTACTTATTAAGATTACATATGAACATTTATTTGCTTATGCTGATATGATGCTAATGACTTGCTTATTATGTAAGGTATATACTTGCTGCTTTGCGTATGGATTGTGTATTTACACATTTCTGTTTTGTTGTCACAACTACTATTTAATTTGGTATATAGAAATGCTGATATACTGTGTTCGAACATGGAGTTTAGATCTCACTATGGTATTAATTATAGTTTGTTCGCTTGGCAGAGCCTCGTTGTAGGGATTGTGCTACATCCACTTGATGGCATTCTGTTCTCTACTGGTATATTTACTCGCTATTGCATGTTTTGCTTACCCTCAGTGCTTTATATTTTAAGATAAGAAAATGAACTGCTAAAATTCTACGAACGACATTGGTACAAGAAACTTCATTGAAGTCACATGGCTCAAATGGCTCTGAGCACTATGGGACTTAACATCTATGGTCATCAGTCCCCTAGAACTTAGAACTACTTAAACCTAACTAACCTAAGGACAGCACACAACACCCAGCCATCACGAGGCAGAGAAAATCCCTGACCCCGCCGGGAATCGAACCCGGGAACCCGGGCGTGGGAAGCGAGAACGCTACCGCACGACCACGAGATGCGGGCGAAGTCACATGAGCTGGAGGTTTTATGGAAGCTGTATAAATTGATGCTAATAGAAAGGAAGCTAACGACATGAAATACCAACACTAGGTTTAGACCCTTGACAGTTATTACACTGCATTCTTCGTGAGCAATTGAAACGGTAAGTGACACTAGTCACACACACACAAAAAAAAAAATACTTCACATGTTTGCTTCTGTTTTGCCATGATTCTTGAAGTGGTGTACACACTGTGAAACATTACGAATTATTCATTCAAGGTCTTATCTAATCATTCATACTCCATACCCGTACTTACTTACTGAAAGTTATTCAAACTAAAGGCTGTTAGAGGTCATGTATGCATTTCTTTTATTTAATGATGGACAAGGTAACCAAAATGTATATTATAGTTCATAATGAGTAGAAGATTTGGGTCAGGTGGATTACACAAAGGTTGTGTGTGGACAATGTGACTTCGGATTGTATGGGATGATGAATTGATGTTTGCACTAGGATTTTATCTGTTCTTGTTCGAGGAGACTGACTAGAGGAAAGAGTTGTTATGGAAGTGAAATGATATTGGTATATGTATCGACGTATTGAAGAGGTATTATTGAAGTATTGAGATTGTGTGATGTTGATGATTATTGGAGTTTTGGTGGATAAGAGGTAAGGTAAATGATATTGGTGATAAGGTTTATATGTATCAATGTATGAGGTATTATTGAAGTATTAAGATTATGTGATGCTGGTGATTATTGGTGTTTTGGTGGATAAGAGGTAATGTAAGTGAGGAGCATATTTTTTTTTCTCTGTTGGTTTATATGGAACAAGGAGCATGAAGATGGCAGACTAGAACACTCAAGTGGAAGGAAGATTGTCTACACAAACACTTTGTTAAATCAATAAGCAGTATATACTTTTTTGGAGAGAGGAATTATTTGCATATCTTGGCACGCTGACAGTTTTTCAGCAACTGTACATTTTGATTTGGCTTGGCAAACATTGGTCTTGGCATGATGACTGTGACGTTGACTATCTATTATTGACTGTTATACACTGTTGCCACTACTACTTGATGCACATGTTGAACATCAAATTCGACAGAATTGCATTTACACAGTTAACACCATTCAATTACAAAGATGAGTGAGAGTGTTTTGTGTGTTTTCCTTTTCTAATCCCAAATAATTGGTACCGACATACCTCCTAAATATTATATTACTTGTTTGTTGGGACTTGCACTGACACCCATAAATATTATAGGTTTACTGATATTTGTGTATTTGTAATAGTTAATATGACAGTTATCTGATATCATTTGTGTGTTTATTATAATTTGTATGTTTAGTGTAAGAGCATTGATAATAATTTTGTAAAAGCAATTGTGTGTGCATTCAAACTGTTGTTAGTACTTGCACCTATTATCATTGATGGGCGCCACTTGGAAATGTTTAATTTCCGCAGATGAACTCTTATGAACTGTTTAATTATTGATAGTGAATATTATGGACTGTTACCTGCACTTGTTCAACATTGATGGGTGCCACTTGGAAATGTTTAATTTCTGCTGATGAACTGTTTAATTATTGATAGTGAATATTATGGACTGTTACCTGCACTTGTTCAACATTGATGGGTGCCACTTGGAAATGTTTCATTTCTGCTGATGAACTCTGATGAACTGTTTAATTATTGATAGTGAATATTATGGACTGTTACCTGCACTTGTTCAACATTGATGGGTGCCACTTGGAAATATTTAATTCCTGCTGATTAACTCTGATGAACTGTTTAATTATTGATAGTGAATATTATGGACTGTTACGTGCACTTGTTCAACATTGCTGGGTGCCACTGATGGAACTGCTTCTACTGAGATAATGTTACTTGTTGCTGTCTGCACCTGTTCAACATTGCTGGGTGCCACTGATGGAATTGCTTCTACTGAGATAATGTCACTTGTTGCTGTCTACACCTGTCAACATTGCTGGGTGCCACTGATGGAACTGCTGCTACTGAGATAATGTCACTTGTTGGCGTCTGTGCCTGCTCACCATTGGTGGGTGCCACTGTTGAGCTGTTTAAATACTGCTGATGAAATGTTATGGGACTGCTATTTGCACCTGTTGACCATTGCTGGGTGCTACTGTTGTGACTGTCAACTACTCTGCAGAGTGCTACTTGTTTATTGAACTATTGAAATGATTTTATGTGAATATTTGTATAAACTGTTTTTTTGTGTATTTACTGTGTATGAAATGTTATGAGACTGTTATCTGCACCTATTCGTCATTGCTGGTGCCATTGATTGAATTGTTTAACCACTCTGACAAATGATACTAGTGTAAACTCTCATGTAAAATCACATGTATGCAAGTATTTACTGTATTTTATAT
Source organism: Schistocerca americana (assembly GCF_021461395.2). NCBI lineage: Eukaryota > Metazoa > Arthropoda > Insecta > Orthoptera > Acrididae > Schistocerca > Schistocerca americana. The sequence continues at coordinate 124,553,492 of NC_060124.1, forward strand.
ATTAGGTTATTGAAGGGTCAGTGCAAAGCCAAAATTTATTTAGTTATGTGATATTTACTTATTAATATCATCTATTATTGTTGTTTGTATTTTTTGGACGAATTTGGTGGTATTTTCACCACCAAAGCTGGCAAAAATACCATCAAATTCTAGCCCATGGAGGAGGGGCATATGAAAGGTGGCTACACTGAGTCACAATGCCAGAGATTGCGCCAAAGATTATTATTCCGCCGCCTCCACTGGTGCAGTAGTAGTTCAGAGGTTGCCATGGGCAGTACTTGTTGAGAGGATGTCGAGAGCAGTACTAGTTCAGAGGATGTTGTGTGCAGTTGTTGTTCTGTTGGCGAGACAATAGATGCTGTTCGGTTGGTGTAATGTATAGATGGAAGGTGTTGCAATGATCACAGTGTATTTTTCGTCAATATATATGGAGGTAAAAAAAATTTATTTCACCTTTCCTTAATGACAATGCCTCTTGGTCACAGGTTCAGTCAACAAAGCATCTGGCTCATGTTCATGTATTATACTCGAAATTCTGGTTTCTATGTGCAATTATAGTATTTCTGGTTTTTCAAGTAGTTCATTGTAAATGGTATTTAAAATATCTTGTCGTAATGTGGAAGAACCGTGCCAGATACATGTACGTTGAATCACACTACGACACACAGAACAGTTACACTTCCGCTTTGTTGTTTCGTAGCTTTAATAGTTGCAGGGGACTTAATTAATCAATTGTGTTAACGGAGATTTCCTTTCATTCTTTATTGTTATTTTATGCAGTCAGATTGCGTACTAATACTAGTCAGGGCCAACCGGTTACGAGACTTCGTAACCTGACACACAGCTACTAAAATTATTGCATTTTATTCAAGCCCCCATGCAATGGTTCGTCCGTTCGGTAAAGGGAAATATTATGCGTTGGCGTTTACAGCACGCATACGGAGGGAGTGTTACAGCAACATCTATTCCTTTGCGCAGTCTGTTGGTCTCAGCAACAGAGCTACATTACACGACAGTGCGTGGGAAGTATCTGTCTAGTGGACTCAGAGATGCTACAATTGTCATATTCTCTCAACTATTGTAGCAAAAAGTGCGTCACTTATGGTAGGTGTGCACTCACTGGGTTCCTAAACGAGATCGCATGTCGGCACTGAGCAGAAAGACAGGGGAGGTATTAATGAACTCTGACGAACTTGTGAAGAATTTTAGACCAGGAGTACCAAGAGCACCCAGGTTGTAAGATCTGCGTGAGTTACACAAAGATCGCATACCACTTAGAGAAATCGTGTTGTCGGCTCTGCTATACACAGGGTGGCAAAATATTTGTCTCAATCATTGGCATCTGAACTCGGCCATGGATGGATGTCATTAATCAGGTGAAGATAACCCCAAGTGAGGTCATGGTCGTATGCGATATGACCTCTCTGCTTAAGAAACTACCGGTAGAAGAATGGCCGCTCCTTTCTCTCCTGAAATCCCGAAACTATTCTGACACATCCTGATGACTGCATATTTTATATGCAATGAGGATTATTATGAACTTACTGATAGAACAGCCATGGTTTCGCGACTGTCACCAGCTGTAGGTGAATTTTTTATGGATGATTTCGATGGACGAGCATTGACTGAATAGTGCCCCCCTCCGTTCATCCTGATGCTTCAGGTGCATTCGCAAAGTATTTTTAATGTAACATTTTAGGTTAGGCTTTACCGTGACTGTTATTGACATTAAATGAAACAACAAGTTTACTGTTAACAGTTACCGTTTTATTTATCTCCACGACGCGTTTCAAAGGTTTAAACCTCTGTCATCGGGTGGATTTACATTAGTTAGTATGAAATTTGTGTGTGTGTTGTGTTACGACTTTTTAATTTTTTTGGGGGGGGTGGGGGGACTTGTGGCGTTGTCTGGTGGACTGCCACAAGTTCATCCAAAAAAATCGTAACACAAGACACACACGAATGTCATACTGACTAAAGTAAATCTACCCGATGATGGAGGGTTAAACCCTTGAAACGCGTTGTGGAGATAAATAAAACGGTGACTGGTAACAGTAAACTTGTCTTCATAATGAGATTTTCACTCCGCAGCGGAGTGTGCGCTGATATAAAACTACCTGGCAGATTAAAACTGTGTGCCGGACCGAGACTTCAACTCTGGAATTTTGCTTTTCGCGGGCAAGTCCTCTACCAACTGAGCTACCCAAGCACGACTCAGAGCGCGTCCTTACAGCTTTACTTCCGCTGTACCTCTTCTCGTACTTTCCAAACTTCACAGAAGCTCTCCTGCGAACCTTGCAGAACTAGCACTCCTTTCTTCCAGGCACGGACAGTGCAGACGTCCCACCCGACAACCTTGCCGCCGAACAGGCTCCCGCACCGGACGCTGTAGAGACCAGTACTTCTTCACAACACCTGTTTGAAAATTTCATTGTACCCACCGACGCCTTCGAACCAGGTCGACGCTCCTCCTTGCCGTCGTCCGACACTGAGGAACACGTGCACAAACAACGCTCGCCAAGTAGGAGCAAACGCCGCCGCCGTTCACCCACGGGCTCTCAAAGCGTCGCCACCCGCGACGACGAAGGCGACACCCAACCAGCCGACATTTTCACGAAGAGAGCGGCGGACAACTTTCACGATGAACAAGACGTTTCGCAGGACGGGACCACCATGGAGGTCGCCATGCACAATGTAACGATCGGTGCGCAGGTTGGGACGCCTGTCTCCCCGCCGACAACTCCAGATCTCTCTCACCACGACGCAATTCCCATGGACATTGGACAGACCCACGACACAAGAGCATGAGCCGACGACATTGAGGAAGGTACGCCCCCTCCTCCGGATGAATTGACTCCGCCGGACGAGGCTGCCTGTTAACATCAAAAGAGAGGCACTGCAGCTGCTGGTACGGAACTTCCTGTCGGTGCCCTCCTCATACTTCCCTTGGTGATGGTAGATGCGCGTCCACCACCACTGAAACAAACGTACCGGTTCGCCACACTGAACATCAACATGATCGGCACTGCACCCAAGCTGCAACTCCTCTTTGGCGTGCTTCGGGCCTCTGACGTCGACCTCGCCCTTCTTCAGGAAGTACGCGTTGCCACACTACCACCCGTCTACGGCTACGACTAATACACGTCCACATGTGATCAATCACGGCGTGGAGTAGCTTTCTACATACGCGAAGGTATCCCACTCAAGGACACGACAATCCTCCCCTGTGGAAGGGGCATGGCTGTTACCATCTTCGACACGCGTGTCATCAATATGTACGATCCGTCCGGCTCCACGAACCGTCGGACATGATGTGGCGCCCCTGTTTTCTGGACGCAATGATCGCCTTATCATGGTAGGCGATTTCAATTGCTTCCTCCATCCGCAGGACCAGATATCTGGTTATTCGTCATGCCCGGCGCTGCTCACCTTAATCGAAGATTTTCATTTAGTGGGCGTTTGAGAGGAAATTCGTGGCAATACCCCCGGTTTTACCCATTATACAGCACATTCTGCGAGCAGACTGGACCGGTTTTATGTCTCTGCCCACCTTGGCAATGAAGTCGCCCAAGCTGAACGATGGCCCCTTGCATTTTCGGACCACTGCGCCGTCATTTGCTCCCGAGCTCTGCCACCTCAGTCAGTGTGGCGCAGCAGAGGTTACTGGAAGCTTAATACCTCCCTCCTTAATGATCCACACTGCCGACAATGTATTGCCACTACATGGGCGTCTTGCGAAAGACACCGCCCGCAGTACACATACACGTTCCATTGGTGGCTCAAATGTGCCAAACCTGCGATCAGAAAGGTCTTCATGCAATATGGCAAGGAAACAGCAGCATGGCATCGAGACACCACAAATTTTCACTACGCGGTTATCCGTTAGCTCGATGCACTCCCTCCATCATCTGACACCCATAGTGAACGACAGCGTACTAAAGCTCGTCTCCTCTCTCTCCAACGTGCACGACTGCCTGGTGTCGTGGTTCGTTCCCGACGACAAGACCTCCTCCACGACGAAACCCCATCCACAATCCATGCCGCATCCGTCCATAATGGGCGACGTCGACTTTTCTTCCCCAACATCACAACCTCCGACTGTGTTCACCACACAACACAGGCGGTAGTGGTGTCTGCCTTTGCTAAACAATATCGTCAACTTTATGGTGATGAACCGATGGCAACGCCAATTCATGATGACCTCCGTCTTTTCCCTGATCGGACCCCACCGTAACGGAGTCAACGTCCAGGATGTCTGCAATCACCGCAGGAGAGGTGGTAGATGCGATCAACAAAGGGGCCAACAACAAATCACCAGGACCAGATGGTCTCCCAGTGGAGTTTTACCGGGCGTTCACCACGTTAATGCTTCCTCGCTGGACGGAAATGATTCAGGAACTCTTTACTTCGTCCTTCCCAAATCCACCTGAATTCGTCACTGACATTCTTCTACCTGTGCCTAAGCCGAAGGGAGGGTCTCATGTCTCTGCATATCGCCCCCTTACACTACTGAATGCAGACTATAAAATCTATGCACGCCTCTTAGCAGCGCGCATACGCAGCGTCTTACCTACGGTCCTTTCAAAGGAGCAGAGTGCACGTGGTTGTGGGGCCACCTTACAAACAGCCCTAGGAGAATGTCGTGACCTCATCGCACTGGCGTCGGTTTGTCGCCTTCGTGCAGCACTGGTCTCCATCGATTTCACGAGTGCCTTTGATCGTGTTCGCCACCCATTCCTCCACATGGTGGCGACACGTATGGGGTTCCCATCACTTTTTGTCGATGCCATTCGCCGGTTACTACTTCCCGCGCTCTCGATGGTACAAGTCAATGGGAGGCTTGTAGGACCGATTCCTATACGCCGCTCTGTGCGTCAAGGATGCCCTATGTGTACTTCACTATATGCCATTGCACTTGAGCCCCTCATCACTGGTCTTGCATCTAGACTGCAGGGTCTCACTTTGCGTGACTACACCTTTCACTGCAGGGCTTATGCGGACGACCTCCTCTTTCTCACCTGCTCCTCAATGACGCGATCCAATGGGTCCACCAGTATGGACGGCTTTCTGGTAGCATTTTTAATGTCCGTAAATCGACTATGATGCACATTGGTCGCGGCCTCCCGACTATGGTGCCGACCCCACTCCCACTCAGTACCACCCTTCGTTACTTGGGTATCGAATTTACGAGCTCCACACACCGCACAGTGTCCCTCGCTTACCAGCGACTTTTGCAGTCGATTCGGCACCATGTCTGTGGTCAAGTGCACCGTACTTAAACCAACTCCAACGTGTGTCCTATGTCAACATGAATGTCGCCCCTAAACTGGTACACGTAGCCCAGATCCTGCCAATGCCGTTACTTCTTGGCCGCCGCATCCAGTCAGCCTTTGGATATTCACTTTTCAAAGTCCGCTACAACACTCTAACAGTGCCTCCTGCAAAAGGTGGCCTTGGACTCGTCAACGTGCTGGCACGATCATCCTCACTCTTTTGTCCACACTGTGTTGCAGCAGTGGCAGGGGCCGGTCCCGTCCTTAACACGCAGTCTCTTATATACCCTCCGACCAGCTTCTCTCGATCCACCGATCAATGTGGCACCTATTTCTCCATTATTGTACCACGTCGCCAACTGTTTCATAGAACTGAGCTACGTTCGGGCCGATCTCCCAGTCCCTCGTCCTCCCCGTACGAAAGATTACTGTCGTTTGTTTATGCTGTCCAACCCTTGCGACCCCATGGTGCTACAACATCCTGACATTAACTGACGAACGGTTTGGGGGTGTGTGCATACATGCTTTTTACCGTCGTCTGTGTCTGCCCTCTGGTATGTTTTAGTCTAAGGCAAATTCCCGACTAATAGTCGACTTTATCGCATAGGACTGGCCACCTCCCCACTCTGCCCTGACTGTCAGCTGGAAGCCACTGACGAGCACCGTCTTACGTGTCCCCTGAAACGCGACGTATGGCTCCTCATCCAACGGATCGTGGGCTTCTACCTCCGTGCCCCGCCAACGACGGTAACCCCGGATTTCCTGTTGTTGCACCAGACATTTCACTACCCTCTTGCTAAGCACCATACCCTAATCTGGTTTCGAGGACAGGCTTTAGAATACCTCTTTCAGAGTGGTCCACATACAGTCCTTGACTTCTGGTACGAACTTGTGACCGCGCATGGCACCCTCACCCGAAAACCACCTTACCGACAAACTTTTGTGGTTTATCTCCGCAGCGTCTTCCTTGACCCCCCTCAAAGTTGGGGTGTGCAGTGCCTACCTGTCACATGATGCAGCACCCTCATCAAAGTTCTCATGCATGTACAAAAAAAAAAAAAAAAAAAAAAAAAGGAAGAAGACGCATTATGTTATATTTTGTTGTTTTTAATGTTTTTCTAATATTGCTTGTTTAACTAACATTCATTTGTATATGTTAAAATGGTACCTTGAAGAACTCTTGCATAGTGTATATATATGTACTTTTATTTTGTTCAATAAAGATTATTAAAAAAAAGGAAGAAGACAGAGAATGTTATATTTTGTTGAAAAAAAAAGGTTCGTAGAGCCCTTGCCCATGAAAGGCAAAGGTCCCCAGTTCGAGTCTCAGTCCGGCACAAAATTTTAATCTGCCAGGAAATTTCAATAAACTTGTTGTTTCATTTAATTAATTTTTTATGTAGCCACATTACAGGAAAGCGCAGCAGCAGTTCATTGAGCATGTGAAAGGTGTATACCAAACCATAAGATTTACGATGCCGATGGAGAAGTGCGGAAGGATGCTTGTCTGAGAAGTGTTGGTTTAAAAGGAAGCAGCTGGATGCCTCGACCATCTTATGTATCGAAAATTGACGGCTACAGACTTGTAACTCAAAATTCTTAACTTTCACAATCCAGCTCAGAAAACAGCTATGCTGATCACCCTGATTCACATAGCCCAGACTATTTAGGACAAGGAGCACCTCGGCACTAAAATCAATAAACTGACAAAGTTGCTCAGTAGGACTCGTATTCATTCAGTGATTTTAGGTTAAATCTACTGAGAAAACCAAGACGCAATGATCAAAACGGTCACGAGGAACCACATGTAGCATGACTTCCATTCTGCTGTGTTACAACTGGTATGGTAGCAAGATCCCAAAACGGGTGAGGAATCGGATCGGTGTTTTGCCCATTTGTGAAGTCAAGAAAAAGTTGATATTGCAGACACCCTCGGCCTGAGAGTACCGGGGATTTATACGAACTCCTTGCGAGAGAGGCAGTAGTCACCTCGGGTACACTATATAAACTCGCCCATTAAGGATAAAAGGAACGCCGATACAAAAACAGTGTTTTCATATAATTCGATTTAAAGTTTTTGTCCAAAAAACTGAGTACTAATAGTTTTTCACGAATCTTTCTATGGTAAATAAAAAGTATACTTCATTGACTGTTGTTTTCTTCTAGGTGTTACATATTCTAGACATTCGGTGGACACTAATGAATTTATTTAGGAAATCATGTATCTAGTTACGTTTGTCCGATCCTTAACTTAATGGCTACCACTGTATAACGTATGAACGTTAAACAAATAATATTCAGCTTTAAGCAATATTATCATACTGAAGATTACTGCAGTTCCGTTAATAATGCCTTTATAAATACATATTAGATGGAACAAGCTATGGGAATGTGTGTGAGTGCCATTCCGTGAGAACTATAAGCAAGAGAACTGTTTCCCAGGAAGTTTATTATCAGTCTATAATGTAGAATAAATAAAAGCCATTATTATTTTCACTTTGCACTATTTGTGTGCAGTAACACTGAACTAACAATAAATATATTACCGGTATCCGAAATAATATTCTTGTTTTTTAATTTTCACATTACAAACACCGGAAAAATCATTTTAATGAAACACGGTACCCCTCACATCTGTTTATCTGTTTGTCGATTACTGTTTCAAAAATAATATAACACAGACATTTAAACGAGCCAAAAATAGTGGTTTACATGAAATAGCTAAGGTGATGAACTTGCAGTAATAAGGGAAACAAGAATCAGAAAATAAACATGAAGTGTACTCCTGTGATTCTTATACGTTTTTCTCGTGTTCTAATTTGAGTCCTTGACATAATGTGTGATACATAGGAGGTATAATACCATTATTACATAAATCTATAAAATCATTTTTCCTCTTCTTTATTTATGCAGAGAGGACTGTCATATGCTGGGCACAGAGTATTGCCTTCAGGTCCTCAGTTCGAAGAAATTCGTAGGCTAGGTCTTTTCTAAGTGTGCAAACCTTGAAAGTCATGATCATCGTAGGAATACTTGAAAAACATCATGTCAGGCTGAACTTTCCTACATTGCATCCAAACAATCTTAAGTCGTTTCACATTGTCTTCATTCTCAGTAGTTTTTATATTCCAAATTATTTTCTCCTGAAGCTAGTTGAAATCTAAACTTTGAGTGTATTCCATTCTTGTCATTCTGTACTTGTAGGAGGTCGTTGTTACAATTGTATACCAGCCAATGACATCAAGAACATCCACATGTTTACTTTTTCTTTCGATACTCGCATGCACTGAGTCTACTCCCATTTGTGAATGTCCAGGCTAAAAAAAAGCATTGGTCGGTAGTTGGAATATTCAGTGTATTCACTGCATGAAAACACATTGTGCTCATGTTGGCATTCCTCTTTTGGCCCCGAGATGTATCAGAAAACTGGGTTATCGGTTTTCCTTGTGCATTATTTTTCAAAACAATTCAAAAATGGTTCAAATGGCTCTGAGCACTATGGGACTCAACTGCTGTGGTCATAAGTCCCCTAGAACTTAGAACTACTTAAACCTAACTAACCTAAGGACATCACACACATCCATGCCCGAGGCAGGATTCGAACCTGCGACCGTAGCGGTCGTGCGGTTCCAGACTGCAGCGCCTTTAACCGCTCGGCCACTTCGGCCGGCCAAAACATTTCACCGCAATGAAGTCACCACTATGGATCCCCTCTTTGATGTTGTCTCGTCCCACATGTAGCAATCGGCTTTGTTTTCTCATACATTAAGAACTGTAAGATTGTGCACAAAGTCTTCTTTAGTAGAATACTGCCTATGCATTCATTTTACGGCAGTAAAGCACAGCTTGTAAGTCAAATTCAGCTAGCAAAGCTTCACCTTTTCTTGCGCTTTCTCTCTTAATGTTATTAAATTCCCTTGCCATTTCTTTCCTTTACAAATGCTCTTCCTGTTCCCTTTTAAAAATCCTGGTCTTCCGTTTCCTCAGCCGAATGGTGTGAAAACTTTAAACGTTTATCACACATATCTTTTCGTAAGCTGTGGAATTTCAGATTCAATTCCTTTTTGAGTATCTCTGTATACAGCCATAATTTATCGACTGTCTTTCCTTCCTCATAACCTTGTTCCCTATATAAATCATACATAACCTTAATACTCATATCGGCAGGTAAGTAATCTGCTGTACATTGTTTCCCCTTGCAATGAGATGGAGGGGTAGGAAAATTCTTAGTGTGTTTCTTTATAGCCTGTTTACCTTCTTCTGGTCCCTTTATACCTGGCTCGTGACATCCTTTTCGCTCTTTCTTAATCACATGATGTTCATCTCTTTTTTCAATAGCATTTCTTACAAAGGTTTCAGAAAGGTAAAAATGTCTTGAAAAAAACTATATACACACTTGAATCTTATGACATCGTTTTATTAGACAGGATTTCTTGGTCTACTTCCTTCGTCAGTTATCCGATTTGGTCTTCATACTTTGTTTCTCTATTTGTTCCCCTAGCTTATTTAGGTACTACTTTTGTAGCTCAACTAATGAAAGATCCCAGTAGGCTCTGTGGATTCTTTGTCTGCCTTACTCAGTAAACTTACTGCTGCACTGTCGTGGACATTCCGACCAATCTTTTGGCTTCACATTTCTTGCAGGTACTTTGGAATTCTTCGTAGAAGTATATGCCACACCACGTTGTCGATTGACTTTTCTTTGATTTCTTTACCCTTCCTCTTTAAGCGCTACCATCTTTCGTTTTCTTGTTTTGTTACTAATCTCAATTCCAACACTGTCATTGCAATTTCTCTGTCCTGATTGTGGTGATTTACTTGTGTACTAGTTGCACCCTCAGCAGTTTTTGTGACATTCTTTACAAGGAACGTTCCATGTCAAAACCGCTGTCTGCAACAATAACATGAAGGTATTCAGAGCAAGGGAAAAGAAAATTAACTGAAGCTGCTATAGTGTCTAGTAATTATTTGGCTAGTCACCAGAATGTATAGTGTTGTCCGGTTCACAGGAAGGATCATCATCTGGATCTGAACTCATGAATGTCCTAAGCATCTCCACGTCTCGCTCTTCCTCAGCCTTGAATATAAACAATGAATAACAATAATGGTATCAGCAGTGATAGCAATAATAATAATTATAATAATAATAGTAATGACAACAGAAGTAATAGCAAAGTACTTACTAAGGAAATACGTACACTAAGAAACTGGTTCTAATGCTTAGAAGATTCCATTAAATTCTATTCCTTCTCCAGGCACAATTTAAACCAACCTTCTTCCTCTGGACTCCATAGCGCTCCTACTTCCTTGTAAACCCATTCACAACTGAAACAACATTTATCTTCCTTGCCAGGAAGTCGCATTTCATTGTTGTCACAGAGCGACGGCGACCATGCGTCTAAAGAGAAGTAGTGGGAATGGCAGATTCTAACAGTTCTGTTAATCAGAGAAACGTAAGAGCTGTTCCGTTACACAAATTAACACTGCGTCCTGTGGTCTAAGAACGGATAAGCTCTTCAGTCTGTCTGATCCGTACCATCTTTCGTAAAATGTAGATGCGTCGACAACTAAAACGGAAACCGCAGAAGAAACGCTTCTTTGATCGTAACGTAGGTCATGATTCCGTGTACCTTATTGTCCTAACAAGTCAAAAACGACAAAGATGTAGTTGCGTATGTCTGATTCTAATGGGCGAAAGTTGTTAATTGCCAAGTTGAAGATCAGTGTCACCTGGCAGTGCAGGAATTTGGAAAAATCTGTGGTGGCTGTTAAGTAAAAACAAGATTATGTCTGAACAAACGACAATTCCGGCCAAAGCTTCAAACTACTGACCTCTGTGATAAGAAAATCAATGTAAATTAGAATCTGTGATAAAAACTTCAGAAGAGACACCTGCTATGCACATAAAGGCGAGCTCTTGATAAAGAAAATTCACAGAAAAATACTTCTTGTAGTTTACTGGCCGATGTTAGTGACGGCAATACAAGCAGCGCTGGATAGAGTGCTCGAGATCGTTCTATGGAAGTAGAGGGTGCCACCTAAGTAACGTAATTTCCCTGATGTGATCGTGTCGTAATCCAACCAATCACATACCGTCCGCAGGACTTTAAAGCGAGTCTCACGACAGCGTATTCGTGAGGACAATGATGGACAGAATCATTAGAAGATTGAGATTTTTCCCGAACTTGACGCTTGAAATTTACCCAGAAATTTTTAATCCAGGAATCAGTCCTAAAAGACTTCTTACCCAAGCCAAAATAGTGTTTTTTTTCAGTCAATAAATTTTTATGATGATATTCTAGGCACTGGTGGATAACGGTTGATTTACTTCGACGATTTAGTCATTTGTGCCGCCGATATTCACTGCATCTATCTTCTAATGTTACTTTAAATCCGTCTTGATTGCAAATTTTTTTTTTTATTATTATTCATATGACCGGTTTCGGTCATGTGACGTAGCATGTGAAAGTAGCTGAATTGGACGGGTTACTCCTGTAACTTAAATATCAGATCTGAAGATGTTTCTGAATGAACCGAAACCGGTCATATGAATAATAATAATAAAAAAATTTGCAATCAAGACGGATTTAAAGTAACATTATAAAATCACTGATTGCTGTTATCCCATAACACATTATGTCTGTTTTTGCATCTATCTTCCGTTGTTCCGGTAGCCTGCGTGTGGAATGCGGAAAACACCTCTCTTTAGGAAACCTAGACCATCTTTGAAATTACAAAGAAGACTTTATCATTGCCGACGAAACGAAATACATTAATCAACCACGCGGGAAAAACCGGAGAAAAGACAAGGCTAAAATTCCCTCTACTTCGAAACCATTCGTTAGTCTAACTACAGGATAGTTATAACATAAGGGCAGCTATTTGCGAAACCTGATATATTATAATGGGTTAATGCCGAACCGACTTACGTATAAAAGAATTAGTTCCAGTTTTGGCCACCTGGCTCTTTGTAGCATCTCGTCAATGTCTCCAGTGCTCATACTGAACAAACCGTGTATGCCGCGGTTAATAACAAAATTAACGTTATTCGTTTGTGACATGTTTGACATTTTCTACCCACGATCAGTTCCTAATCTATACATATGGAAACATTCCTATATGTCTTTCTTGCATTACTGCGCCAGATTTGTATCTGGTGGCCAAAACTGAAACTAATGTTTTCCAGCGTAGATCAGATCCAAATTAATACATTAGAATACGATAATTATAGCCCACTTTGAACCTCTGTTGGTAGGTGCACTTTAATCATAGCCACCTGGTACTTTCAGGAAACATAACTCGATCCACCAATATACTGGAAAACGGACATCACTAACAGCTCTTGCTTCAACACCAGGTGGCATCCAACAACGGCCGCAGACGATCTCCGCAAGGATAAAATAGGTTAACAGTTCCAATTAAATAGGGAAAAGTCCCAGAAATAGGATCATTCAAACTGCTATGGGAACTAATGTACTTTATTTGCTTCAGTCTAACATAATTATATCCCCTTCGTTCATCGAACACCACCTCTAGCTATCTACAGGATTAACGATCTGATATAAGGCTCTTCCTATCAAGCATATGCGCGCTCAGAAAATCGCGATACCCAACCAAAACTGCTCCCCCAGACGGGAACCCTTCTTTGGTTTCATACAAGTTATCTTTTATTGAGAAGAATGCTTTATTGGTCAGTGACCACCAGCGTCAGACATACGCTTTGAAACACCACTTTCACTGAAGAGGACTACCTCCTACACCTCACTAACGCTGAAAGCCGGCTTTTTCTTTTTACAAGATCCAAGCAGCTCCGCAAAATTAGCCACTTCAGTTAACTAATGGAACGTAATTCAGATATTTCTACTGGCCCCTCCCTGTTCCCGTTAAGCCTCCCTTGAGCAATGAGCTGCTTCCTGCCATGGATTTTGAAAGTTTATTTCAAGCATATGGATGAAAACACTGGATGTGCTGGTGTAATCAGTCACCATTGAAACCAGCGTCCCACACCAAGCCCACTACTCATTTAGACGGATTGCAGGAAGACTGGCCATTCATCTCTGTCGTGGGCAAACGTTTACTTCCCAAGAACACCATTATTTCCATGGTAGGCACATGCCTGCTTCACAAATATAGGATCACATCCACGCTGGGTAAAAACCTGCTTCCAAAATATATCATTAACTCCATCATAGGCAACTTGCTACTTCCGGAAGATACCAGAGATCCCCTCTGACGTACACAGTACTCATTGATACAGGAAATTAAATGTCGTTGCTGATGTACCAGAAAATCTTTCACATTTCTTGATGTCTCTCACTTTTGAGGAACGTGTTTCTTTTCCAATTGCACACCGACAACCGTAGACCCAAGGGTGGTTTAGGGGGCTGACATGACTGGAGACGTGGTGAAACCTAATTACTTTTTATACCAGTACAAAAGAGTCAATATCTTATGTGGGATTTACATGGAGGGGAATTTGGGCTGGGGCTTCCGCAAACTTGGAGTTCGCTTTAAGAATTATTTTATTTAGCATCAAAATTTTCAATTAACAGAAGATAACCAAGCACGAAATTCCCTCGGGACAGCAAGAGAACAAGGTCAAGTACAGAACACATTCAGTTTGGCCAGCAGGCAACTGTATACATTTGGAGAGGTCTGGAACTCTCCTGTAATAAAAAATGACAGCAGAAATCGTACATTCATAACTCATTTTGGATCAGTAGGATAACTTCTAATTACACGTAGCACTACCTTTGTTACCGACACCTATGTAACTCACTACAATTACCATGCTACCCACAGTTCTGTCTGAATAACTACTTCTACAACACATCGAAGACAACCAATTACAAATATGACAATTCATTCACATAACACAATAATGAAACAAAATCTTAAAGCAGAAGAGCCAACAACTGATTCAGCTGCAAGAACTTGGTGCACAACCTGAAATCCCTGGTCCAGCAGGACAGAGCGGATGAAGTTATATTTGTGCAAAAGGGGCCAAAATAAGTTACTGTCAGTTGCACTCAACATACACTCCTGGAAATTGAAATAAGAACACCGTGAATTCATTGTCCCAGGAAGGGGAAACTTTATTGACACATTCCCGGGGTCAGATACATCACATGATCACACTGACAGAACCACAGGCACATAGACACAGGCAACAGAGCAAGTACAATGTTGGCACTAGTACAGTGTATATCCACCTTTCGCAGCAATGCAGGCTGCTATTCTCTCATGGAGACGATCGTAGAGATGCTGGATGCAGTCCTGTGGAACGGCTTGCCATGCCATTTCCACCTGGCGCCTCAGTTGGACCAGCGTTCATGATGGACGTGCAGACCGCGTGAGACGACGCTTCATCCAGTCCCAAACATGCTCAATGGGGGACAGATCCGGAGATCTTGCTGGCCAGGCTAGTTGACTTACACCTTCTAGAGCACGTTGGGTGGCACGGGATACATGCGGACGTGCATTGTCCTGTTGGAACAGCAAGTTCCCTTGCCGGTCTAGGAATGGTAGAACGATGGGTTCGATGACGGTTTGGATGTACCGTGCACTATTCAGTGTCCCCTCGACGATCACCAGTGGTGTACGGCCAGTGTAGGAGATCGCTCCCCACACCATGATGCCGGGTGTTGGCCCTGTGTGCCTCGGTCGTATGCAGTCCTGATTGTGGCGCTCACCTGCACGGCGCCAAACACGCATACGACCATCATTGGCACCAAGGCAGAAGCGACTCTCATCGCTGAAGACGACACGTCTCCATTCGTCCCTCCATTCACGCCTGTCGCGACACCACTGGAGGCGGGCTGCACGATGTTGGGGCGTGAGCGGAAGACGGCCTAACGGTGTGCGGGACCGTAGCCCAGCTTCATGGAGACGGTTGCGAATGGTCCTCGCCGATACCCCAGGAGCAACAGTGTCCCTAATTTGCTGGGAAGTGGCGGTGCGGTCCCCTACGGCACTGCGTAGGATCCTACGGTCTTGGCGTGCATCCGTGCGTCGCTGCGGTCCGGTCCCAGGTCGACGGGCACGTGCACCTTCCGCCAACCACTGGCGACAACATCGATCTACTGTGGAGACCTCACGCCCCACGTGTTGAGCAATTCGGCGGTACGTCCACCCGGCCTCCCGCATGCCCACTATACGCCCTCGCTCAAAGTCCGTCAACTGCACATACGGTTCACGTCCACGCTGTCGCGGCATGCTACCAGTGTTAAAGACTGCGATGGAGCTCCGTATGCCACGGGAAACTGGCTGACACTGACGGCGGCGGTGCACAAATGCTGCGCAGCTAGCGCCATTCGACGGCCAACACCGCGGTTCCTGGTGTGTCCGCTGTGCCGTGCGTGTGATCATTGCTTGTACAGTCCTCTCGCAGTGTCCGGAGCAAGTATGGTGGATCTGACACATCGGTGTCAATGTGTTTTTTTTTCCATTTCCAGGAGTGTATAAACTTTATTTCTCAAAACACACAGTCACACAAGCAATAATCCAAAACTCTAAAGGTATTAACGTTAGACCTCCTTTCATTTAATTTATATTACCTGAAGGCCACATCGAAAATCCAAGGCACAAGGCCTAAGCAAGGAATTGAGTTAGTGGAATTCTTCTGGAGGTTTCACTTCTTTAGAAAATATCATTAACTCCAACACAAATAGGCGGAAAACCATTGCTTGAATTTTACCCATAGACTCAGCTGAAGACCTCACATTAATCAAGAACAGAGTTACGGCTTAAGGCCGAGACAGAGATTTTCAATGTTTAATGTAAATAGGTTGAAAACTCGGCTGAAGGCCGCGTATCAACAAAACAATTTAATGGCTTAAGGCCTAGGATGAAGAGCTTTCAATTTGAAAAGGCTGAAGGCCTTATCGTAAAATATTTTGTGTAATAGCATGGAGAGCTGCATCAAACCAGTCTCAGGACTGAAGCCCACAACACACAACAACAACAAAACGGCTTAAGGCCTAGTCAAAATTTTTAAACTTTTGATTCGAAAATGCTGAAAACTCGGCTGACGGCCACATACCAACTTGAAACAAATTTACAGCTTAAGGCCTAGGCACAAGGAATTTTCAACTTTAATTTTGAGAGGCTGAAACTCTGCTGAAGGCCACATACCAAACAAGAAACAATTTCGTTATGTGTTAGGGCCTAAGAAGAAAAGCCTTGCAATTTTTAAAAGCTAAAACTCAGCTGAAGGCCACACAGAGTACTTAAGACTAAAAGGGAAATCACCATGTAAAACACAAGGAGCAGCGCTCAGAATGTTCCAAGGATCGGCCTGGGAAGGTAACACTAACACACGTTTAGGTGAGACAGACAGCCAGATCGACAAACTCTTTATCGGAAGGCAACCCAACCGAAAGCCAGCCAACGAACCAACCAGCAAGATCAGTTTCGCTCCACCCAGCCAGCAAAACGACAACATTATATCAACAGCAAACGTTCTGATACTGTTTCCCAATCCAGCCAGGTCAGAATAAAGGCCTAAAACTACCATCATACCGTTAGCTGTTGAACTACACGTCATGCTGGACAGCATCAACAAGATGAGGAAAATACACTGCCGTTAACTACGTCAATGACGAGGACAGGTAACTGGAAGATCAACAGCCACAAGGCAGAAGATACTGCTGGCACACTTTGTTAATGAAGGAATGAATTAAGTGCAACACCACACAGGAAGACAGCTGCAATTCTAGGCGATTTCAATTCACACACGTTGTTGCTTGCGGGAATCTCCCAGAAAGCGACAATCAGGATCAAACGAAGAGATGTGATAGCAGTTGAGGCTACATAGTAAGTTAAGTGCGTACTCAACTTCAGTGTCCAGGATTGGTGGGCGACGAACCTCGTAACCCTAGCAAGAAGTGCCTGACAAATCCAACCGCTCGTGCACGCCGCCAGCGGCTCCGGCCTGACTATTTCTCGCTGCTCTGCCCGAACCGACCGGCTGCCTCGGCCCAGAAAGGGTCAAAAGACGAGATACACGTCGGGTCGATGAGACGACCGATCAAACGACCAGCCAACGGTCGTCCTCCCGTCTCCTTCCGTCGGACGCTGCATGTTTGTCGCCAGTGGCTGGCTAGTGCTGGCTCTCCGCACCTCACTGGCGCTCCGCCCCCAACCACTGCTCTGTCCCCGACTGAACTTCAGCTCTGCTGCGTTCCGACTGCCTTCCAGGCACACGACGACCCAGAAATACTATACGTCGCTCCAGAGATGGTACGACAGGGCACTATCGATACGCGCTGCTGATACCAATCACGGCCAAGTGACGCAGGAAGTTAGTGACGCCAGTAAATAAAATAAGAAAACGAGGTGGTAGTAACGTAATAGAAGATGACAAACAATAAATGGCATGAACACGAGCCGTGCGCGGCTACAACCAGTTCTTAGAACTGCTGGACAACTGATTCATGGTCGTGACGAACACTGTTAACTTCTGTTTAAGTTACTTAATTGTATGCACAGTTTTTAATGACGCAATTATTCGTTGAACTCTGTCCTGTTTGTTTCGCCTGAAGTAACGAGTGGTAACTCCCACAATTGTTACCTCTGGTCAGATCAACATCTTATTCAGCACGTATTGATCCTCTTCCCCAATATTTCCTAACAAATCACTAAACCAATTCTTATAAAGCATTCCCCTTGATTTTAACGTCAGCACTTGTGCCTGCGCCGGCCGCTGTTGCCAAGCGGTGCTAGAAGCTTCAGTCTGGAACAGCGTCTCTGCTACGGTCGCAGGTTCGAATCCTGTCACGGGCCTGGATGTGTGTGATGTCCTTAGGTTAGTTACGTTTACGTAGTTCTAAGTCTAGGAGACTGATGACCTCAGATGTTAAGTCCCATTGTGCTTAGAGCCATTTGAACCATTTTTGAACTTGCAAAGGTGAGTCACACTGGAAGAATTGCTCAACTAGTTCTAACCCCGATAGGGCAGAAGTGATAACACTAATAGCACCACTCATATGCTTGCTCTGCACTTCAGTAAAGTGCATCACCTCACCAATAGCTTGCGAGAGTCACTGGATGTACACTGCCGCCGCTGGAATCTGCCTGTGCATACTTACTTCACGTGGGAGCTCGTCCTTTCTAAGCCAAGCCACATCCAGCACGTCCCTAAGTTCCGTGATTAAAACAGCCACAGGAAAGGTAGACACATTCAAGTATTAGTACTATAATACTAACGGGCTTCACCCTCACACCACCACAATTGGCAACCTCGCCCTGCAACAAAATGTGGAGTGGAACTTGGGCTGGGGTTACACAGATGTGGGGCCCAGTTTAACAGTTATTTTGTTTAGCATCAGAATATTCAATTAGCAGAACAAAAGTAAGTTACAGTAAATAAATACAATCTCCTATAGCCTGAAAGAGTTTAAGTAGGGCTAAACTAACCAAGCAAAAAATATCCTTTTGACGACAGCAGAACACGGTGAAATACAGAAGAAATTCAGTCTGGCCATACAAAAGGCGACCAGACAACGTATACCCTGAAATGTCTGGCACTCTGCCATAGTAACAAATGACAACAAAATATTTATTACACCCAAGAATAATGAACATATTTGGGATCAGTAATGTAGCCTCTAAGTACATCTTGCTCTAGTGTTGCAATGCAAAATCAACCCTTAAAACGACTGAATAAAAAACTGATTCGTGTTCGTGGCAGATACAGCCAACTTCAGTTTAAATTACTTAATCACACTCACAATGTGTACTGACATAGTAATTCTTGCTCTGTATAGCAACACACACTGACAAGTGCCCCGCAAGCAATAAATGCAAGAAGTCATTGCAGACAGGATGCGGTTTTACAAGTGACTACTCTCAGAATAAACACACGCGTAATAAGGTGCTCCACTACAATCAAAAACGCACCAGGCCACCACCATCAGTTGCGAAGGAATTCAGTAGTGCTCCTTATGATCAGCAGAATCCATTCCTTTGTTTCGTGTGGAATTTCTGGATGTCCAGCGAAGGAAAGACTGCTACATCTCCACACGGCTGTAATGCACACGTCAGGACTGTCTGCATTGCCCTTCGTCGCGTCTGTTAACGGTCCCACACACATAGTTCTTTAGGCAGATCAGTCTTGGCTCTACCCAAGACTCGCAGCTTCGAGTCATTACAGCAATTGAAAGCGAAATTGCCTCTCCCAGCTGGTACGTTGTGTGGCTCGCCTCCAAGAACAGCCCGTGCCGACAGACGCGGATGCCGCCAAGACCCACTCCAGCCTGCGCTGACTGCAGACGTCCCGTGGCAAGCTGTGACTGTGGACACAGCATTGGCTTCCAGGAGATGGTTGAAGTCACGAACGATGGCGGTCGAGCTTAGGCGTGTTCTGGGCACCTACGTCATGCGTTCTCTAGCAGCCAATAAGCGTTCAATAGTGTTCTAAGCGCTCTGCTGTGAATGTCGTATGCAATGTGAGCATTACATGTGGTCATTTCGAGTTATTTAGCGAATTTTTATTCGGCTTGTGGCGAGTTGTCGTTGCTGATGGTGGTGGTAAGCGACAAGTTCTACGCAAGCTATCGAGAGTCATATCTGACAGCGTACACACTTTCATCAACCACAAAGCACATGTATGTGCATACTGCATCTGTCACTTACAACCGGCAACACTGTAGTTTCCATCTTTGAACCGACCTATGCGAACAGCCGTCGTTTAGGGATCGGACTAGAATTGCAATCACCGCAGCAGACACCACAGTGCCGTTAGCGCCTATCCGCAGCTCGGCCGTGAAAGCTCTGGCGTCCGTCACATGACCACTTCGTCCGCCAACTCATGTCACGTGTGCGACTCATTACTCGGAAAGAATCTCTGGAGGCAGAGTACATTGACCATGCCGTTCGACAAGGCACAACAGTTGTTCAAATGGTTCAAATGGCTCTGAGCACTATGGGACTTAACATCTGAGGTCATCAGTCCCCTAGACTAACAACTACTTAAACCTAACTAACCTAAGGACGTCACACACCTCCAGGATTCGAACCCGCGACCGCAGCAGCAGCTCGGTTCTGGACTGGAGCGCCTAGAACCGCTCGGCCACAGCGGACGGTGCACAACAGTTGTACTACACCACAACAGAATGCGCAATACAGAGGAATTATTGGAATGGGATGGAAATCGGTGGATTGTCCATGTACTGACAAACAATTGTTTTAAAAAATGGATGAATTATTTAAGAGAAAGAGGTTCACAAATGGAGAAAGCCACTAACGCAGTTGGTCCTTCTCTGACCCTTATGCAAGCTGTTATCCGGCTTGCTGTTTAGTGAGGGAGTAGTTGGACTTCATCCTGAGGTGTATCGTGCCAAATTCCGTCCGACTGGTGCGTTAGCTCGTCAATATCACTAGCTGGTTGTAGGGCCCTAGCCTATAATGTTCCACGTTCTCAGTTGTCTCAACTGGGGAGAGATCCGACGATCTTGCTGGTCAAAGTAGGATATGGGATACACGAAGACAAGCAGTAGAAACTCTCACCGTGCATTATCTTGCTGAAATGTAGGCCCGAGATGGCTTGCCGTGTAGGGCGTAGAGTATCATAATGGCTCAGCGAATAGCAACTAAAGGTGAAATCCTATGAAAAAAAAGTGGCACTACAGACAGTCGGTCATGGTTGTCGGGTTGTATGACTGGCGATAGTCACTTTGGTATCCTTCCAGTGTCCGGGGCATCTTCAGATACGTCTTCGCCGGACATCGGGTCCTGGAATCTCGTTCACTGGAGCAAAACTGTCTTCACTGATGAGTTACGCTTCGAACGGAGCCCCGATGACCAGAAAAGACATGTCTGGAGATGTCCCAGACAGCAGCTGGGTTACCAATTGGACTGTCACCAGCCATACGGCCCGGTAACTAGGAATGATGATCTGGGGGCCATTTCTTCTGATAGCAGGACCCCTGCTACCCCGGGTTTACATTTTAGTAAGGCAATGCTCGCTAGTACACGGCGAGAGCTTCTATTGCTTGTCTTCGTGCTTGCCAAACTACTGTGGCAAGCAAGTTCGCCAGATCTATCCCTAGCTGAACACGTTTGGAGCATTATGAGCAGGGACCACCAACGAGCTACAGAGTCTGACGACCTAACGCGCCGTTTGGCGAGATATATCTTAGGTTGGCGTCCAACACCCATATTAATCAATGCCAAGACGAATATCTGCATGCACAAGGGCCAGAAGTGGATGAGCGCGTCATTGACTTGCTCAATTTGTGAAGCTCTTTCTCTTGTATAAATCATACAAATTTTCTGAAACGGCCAAGCTTTGTTTGTCTGTACACGTACATCACATGTGCCGATTTCCATCCATTATGAATAATTCCGTCACGGTACGTCTTTGTCTTGTCTTAGAGTCTATTTGCCAAAGTTTCATCTCCGGTGCTGTATTTTGAAGGACCTGTGAAATGATCAACTATGAGCCTCGCATCCTGTTTACTGTGTGACTTTCCCATTCTGTTAAGCACAAGTGAGGTTTACCTCAGAACACCACACCGCAACACCCTCAGGCAAGTTGAAATTTCACTTACGTTATAGTGCAACATGCAAAAACTTCATAAGAAGAAAATTTTATTAATATGAACGTATTATTCTACAGAGACATTCTCTTCTTTCCCTCATACATACAGTAAAAATGGTCTGTGATGTCTATAACAAATGACAACAAGCTGTATGTATAGGTGTGTACACTAATAGAAAGTAAAAGAGATTGAGAATTTTGATGAGGACTGGGTCCACAGCTGTATGTACAGATGTGTACGCAGTGTACTGAAATTACTGAAGGTAATCATTCTTCAGTTGGCAGTTAAAGACACTATTTCTTGCTAGTGTAACTGCGACACATAGATATTCTCTAGCGTTTTGGGAGAAAACAGTCACTAACTAGAATACCAATGGATTAAAGATTAGGTAACAGTCCTTTCAAACTGAAACGTAAGGGTACTTACGTGGGATGTTGAAACCCACTCTACAACATTAGTTTGTGACATGCTGAGACATACTTCCCGCGAGTCGGAAACCATATATATCTAGTCGTACGACTCTACCCACAGTTCCATACACCGTATGAGCATACGACATATTTTCAGTTACGGTATTAGCTATATGCAGTGTGCCCACATCATATCTGGTCGACTGATGTTCAACATGATGTCACGAATATTGGACTGTAGATGGAATCAAGCAGTCGATGGAATGGGAGTTGTAATGACATGAAGTGGAAGCTAGCAAGGAGTCAATTTCATAGCAGGGACAAGTACAAACCATATCCCAACTAACAGATCTTTGGATAGATCTCCTACATCAGAAAATACTGAGTGGGTTCGTAGTGACAGAGACGATAAGGAAGCGTCTTCATCACTAAGCTCAGATTGTAACCAGTAGATTGTTATCATTCGACCGTGATTCATATGTACCTAATTATCGGATAAGAATATAAACCGACAGACTGTCGACTGGTGTACTACTGATCCTTAAAGTGCTGAAAAAGTATACTGCGCTAATAACGACCGCAAACATTGATTAATACTGATTAGTGTGCTGCGTTTGTCACCATCTGTGTAACTGAAATTTATTGGCACTGTGATCATGAAATTGATTACTGTGGCCGTAATAGTTATGAAACTAACTGTTGGATTGTAACTGAAATTTCTTAGTAATTAATGAAACACATGCTGTCGACAAAGGTCATTACCCAAAATGGAGCTCAATTGAATTTGCGAGTGATTAGTAGATTTTAAAGCAATCTAATAAAAGAACTGATTTTCTAATAGCTCCAGCACATGGTGTAGGAATCATTGCGACGAATGACCTCACAATAATGTCCACTATCACTATATTTCACTGGCCAACGCTCTGATGATCAAAGTTAATTGCCAAGAAATACAGGGGGATTAAAGTTTCGCTGATTGAGCCAGTGTACACGTAAAACTATTTAATTTGTTGCTACCCAACATTAAGGGAATGAAGTTCAGACTGTGGACTGCTGGATTTTCGTTGTTAACAGTGTTAGTATCATCACTGGTCGATAGGCGCCAGTACTGGAACGGTGACGGAGGTTTGAAATGCAAGCATCAATGTTAATTTAAGTTGCAGACAGCCAACATGGAACTGGACAAGTTGAGCAGTGCTGTACTCGTAATCCTGTCATATCAGAACAACAGAAACAGTGCTGCTGCACTTTACGAATATCAATGCAATTAAAAAATACGTAGAGGTCCGCTTTCCACACTATGGTTGAACAAATCGATTCAAAAGTTCGAACTGACCAATAGTTCGAGAATGCATCAACCATCAAGAAAGACGGCCAGCCGTCAATGATTGCTTTGGGAATGGAAGGACCGGGCAACGTAAAACTGAATATCACTAAAAGCAATAACACTGTTTTTTACACCTGCATGTGCTGCGGTATATTGCAAAACAAATTAGAAATTTTAACAAATCAATGACAAAGACCAGCTGCTCCAGTACAACACAATTAGCCTGCTCTCTAATAGTACATCAAGAGGCAGTATCCAACTCAGGCGTTGCCCATTAGTCTGGAATCGGTGTAGCACAATCTGGCTGCCGGCCACTATGGCCGTGCGGTTCTAGGCGCTTCAGTCCGTAACCGCGATGCTGCTACGGTCGCAGGTTCGAATCCGGCCTCGGGCATGGATGTTTGTGGTGTCCTTAGCTTCGTTAAGTTTAAGTAGTTCTAAGTCAGGGGACTGATGACCTCAGATGTTAAGTCCCATAGTGCTTAGAGCCATTTGAAAGACAGGCTGCTTCACCACAACACAGCTATCCTCCTCTCCAGAGACTTGTCAAGAGACAGGATTCCAACCGAGGCGTCGCGCAGTAACCTGGACACATCGCAGCACACACTGGTCCAATAAAAGCAGCGGGAACTTTCAAAGCACATATACAAAGGTTTCTTAAAACAAAAATAACAAATGGTAATACATTGGCCAAACCACACAGTTAATTAATCAAACAATTCCGAAAGATAAATGAGTTGCCCTTAAATCGAATGTACTTCTAAATTCCCAGTATTAAGATGATGACGCAAATAAGATCAAAAACCTTTCCTTGAAATATACTATCCAGTAGAATTCCAATGATAAGCGGGTGCCACGTTTGCAAGGTAATGCCTTCAATGACTGAACAATAAGTGTTCGGTAAAGTTTGAGACAGTTCCTACTATACAATTACATCTTAAGCAGACACAATGTGCACACCCACAAGCAATACATAACTAGCAGAAGAAATTGTTAGCTGTACACAAACTGGTTTTGACCTGGAGATAAAATTACATGACCAAGTCCAGTTAATATTTGGCAAGCAATCACAACCCATTCTATATAACCCTGAAAAGCTTATCACTGAAAACGGAAAACAAGGATGACACTCTTGAATAAATGTGCACCACGAGAGACTGAGCTGTACATCTTTTGAAACTTTCAAAGTTATAGTGCTTTTGGCAAACAGCTTAAACGTAGGTGACACAACGATACAAAATTCTGATTATTTATAAGTCTTAACCACATAACATGCCCGCCAAAACTAGATGCCTGAGTCCAATCATTTCATTCTAGTCCTAAAAATGCAGCCGAGCAACCACAATTTAAATCAGGTTAAATACACACTCAACCTGCATAGGGGTTTCCTGTTCACCCCTCGGCTGATAATCTGCTGCTGACCTGAAGGATTCCTTGTGTCGATGTGATCTACCGCACTCCACTACAAACAGCCGGCGTATGCATTCCACAGAAGGAAAACTCCTGTCTCGGCTGCGAATGACTCACTACTGGTTCTTCCTCGTCGGCCCGGTACTCCTCCGCTCTGTCTACTGCACTCTGCCCTCTCGTTCCACACTCCCTGCGCACTCGCAGAATATGGACAGAGAACCTTAGTCGGACGAAGCGGCCTCGGACGATGGAAAATTATCCGCTTAAAAAGCGAGCTTGTCCTTTCCCAAACTGACACTGTCCTTGGCCTTTCTTCATGTAAGACACCGCGACACACACCAAGGGCTTCTTCTACTAGTGGGTTCTCTCGATAGTAGAATCTGTGGAATGTAGGAGGGTGTCGCTACCTATTGATCCTCACAGCTTCTAGCTGTGGGGATTATCTGAAGGCTATGTTTGTCAACAAGACAGTATCAAATGGTTCAAATGGCTCTGAGCACTATGGGACTCAACTGCTGTGGTCGTAAGTCCCCTAGAACTTAGAACTACTTAAACCTAACTAACCTAAGGACATCACACACATCCATGCCCGAGGCAGGATTCGAACCTGCGACCGGAGCGGTCGTGCGGTTCCAGACTGTAGCGCCTTTAACCGCTCGGCCACTTCGGCCGGCCAGTATCACAAGTTGGAGGCTGAAGATGAGCGAAGCGAGGGAGGTAGCCAACGTAGTAACTGAGATGTTTTGGATAGCAGCAGAGCAATCTCTACTGCGGTTCCAAACTGTTGCGGATGCAGATGGTCGTCACACTGATCAGCGTTTGCAATCCACATTCATGTTCATAAATTAAGGATAATGCTGATACATGATGAAACAACTCTCTGGTGGGCGGTTTGCGGGTTTAAATCACCTCGGAATATGACCATGCGGTGCATTTAACCTGCGGTCGTCGCACGGTGGCGCTGACAGCAGTCCACATACGCAGAGGTGTGTTGGTGCATGTCAGGGTACGGTGCCGCGAGTAAGTGTGCATACGTTTTCAGACGTACTAATGGTGACTGTATGTTGAAAATGGCTCAAAGAACACATATTGATAACGTTACGAGGGGTAGAACACTAGGGCGACTGGAGGCTGGTGAAACACAGCAAGTCGTAGCACGGGCCCTCCGTGTGCCA
Organism: Schistocerca americana; assembly: GCF_021461395.2. NCBI lineage: Eukaryota > Metazoa > Arthropoda > Insecta > Orthoptera > Acrididae > Schistocerca > Schistocerca americana. The sequence goes on from NC_060124.1 coordinate 124,579,628, forward strand.
CAAAGTGTGATCTCAAGATTATGGCAACCATTCCAGCAGACAGGAAACGTTTCCAGGCGCTACAGTACGGGATTTCCACCGTGTACAACACCATAAGAAGACCGATATCTCACCATCAGTGCCCACAGACGGCCACGGTGTACTGCAGGTAGCCTTGCTCTGGACCTTACCGCAGCCACTGGAACAGTTGTCTCCAGACACTCAGTCTACAGACGACTGAACAGACATGGTTTATTCGCCCGGAGACCTGCAAGGTGCATTCCACTGACCCCTGGTCACAGGATAGCCCGTAAAACCTAGTGTCAAGAACACAGTACATGGTCATTGGAACAGTGGTCCCAGGTTATGGTCACGGACGAGTCAAGGTATAGTCTGAACAGTGATTCTTGCCGGGTTTTCATCTGGCGTGAACCAGGAACCAGACACCAACCCTTAATGTCCTTGAAAGGGACCTGTATGGAGGTCGTGGTTTCTTGGTGTGAGGTGGGACTATGAATGGTGCGCGTACACCCCTGCATGTCTTTGACAGAGGAACTGCCACAGGTCATTTGCACCAGTATGTCCGCCTTTTCAGGGATGCAGTGGGTCACACCTTCCTCCTGATGGATGATAACGCACGGCTCCACCGAGCTGCCATCGTGGAGGAGTACGTTGAAACAGAAGATATCAGGCCTAAACCCCATTTAGTGCGTCTAGGATGTACTCGGTCGACGTATCGCTGCACGTCTTCAAACCCCTAAGACACATCAGGAGCTCCGACAGGCACTGGTGAAAGAATGGGAGGCTGTACGCCAGCACCTGCTCGACCACCTGATCCAGAGAATGGCAACCCCTTTTGTGCGGCCTGTGTACGTGTGCATGGTGATCATATCCCATACTGATGTCGGGGTACATGCGCAGGAAGCAGTGCCGTTTTGTAGCACATGTGTTTCGGGACGGTTTTCTCAACTTATCACCAATACCGTGGACTTACAGATCTGTATCGTGTGTGTTCCCTATGTGCCTATGCTATTAGCGCCAGTTTTGTGTAGTGCCACGTTGTGTGGCACCACATTCTGCAATTATCCTTAATTTATGAGCATGAGTGTATGATGTAGACATAATACGCAATGAGCAAATGGTATTCTCTCGTGTGGAAATTAAAATGTGTTTCTTTCAATGTTTCATTCGTTATTTTTCTTTCGGTCGTAGTTACAAATGTTTCTGCAAAGTACCACTGTCCTACGATCGCTTGTTTTCCATGGGAGCGCTCTCATCTAGCGAGAGTTAATAGTATAGTCACCTTGTATAATAGCTAAGCACAAAAGACTTCACAGTCAGCAGCAATTACATAAGGTAACGCTGAAAATGCGAAAGCCTAGACAGACATGAAAATCAGTAAGTATAACCCGAGTGTAAATTTTACTACAGTTTGCCTGTATTAATAATCTAGTAACATAATGAATTTCTTTCTCAAAAAGACAATGAGTGTATTTAAAATATAAAACTGGTGTATTACTTTCAGTAGCCTAGTAAAATTGATAACTTTGTTAGAAGGACAAAATTTAAGTTTTGCTTCTTGCATATATAATATTTTTGAATTAAAGTCCCTTTCTCTTTTAATATCGCGACTGTTATTATACTGACAGGAAAAGGATGCTACTGTTGGTAACAGTGATGCTGATTAGATCATTAACTTAGGACAGGATTAAAAGTTGTATACACACACACCCTATATTATGCGGTAAAATGAATCTACGACAGTGGCAAGTCTGCATTTCTGGCCTTCTTAAAGTGTACAGTCTTATTTTGAGATGTAGCTTTTGACGGCGCGACGTTATGGTTTTGCAGTGCAGGAACAGTTATTTAGGCAAAGGCACTCCTTCCAGTTACGGGAAAATTTTAATACACTTGGCTACACAGCATTCTTTGTCTCAAAATACTCTTGAAATCTCTCCATGAATAAACATTGTACTGTGGCTCATACAACTTCATGCCCATCACATTCAAAGTGCTTTGGTAAACGGTTTGTTACCAGCAGTTCACGTACACTTCTGTGCGCGTGCTCTAAGAGTCACTTGCCATAGGACTTCTTTCACTTTCATCTCTCAGCACCTCGCTTTCTTGGGTAACACAGATGTTTATACTGTATCTTAGGTTACTATACGATGTAAAGTTCCTGAAGTTGCCAGAGTGCCCGTTCACGTCATTTACAAAATCGTTTTCAATAGAAAGCAAGAAAGTTATTTTAAAATATTACAATTAATCATCATTGACGAAAAAATAAATACATCTATTACATTTATTACCAAACACTAACAGTGAAAAATGCATAAATACACTGTGCCAAGTGTGGATTACTGTGTTCTAGTGTTACAGGATGATCGATCACAAGCTCCATTGGTTAAAACGATCACCCTAAAAATTTAAAAACACAAGACAAGATAATTACACACCAGAAAGAGACTCTTCAGACTCCGAGTTCCAGGTTTTGTTCTCCACCTCCCGTCTCCTGCGCCGTCAGAGTGCTGAGACTATATCTCGCCTCTTATTATTGGCTGGTGAGATATTAGTGCCAGCCAATACAAGATTCCTTCTCGGTCGTCCATTTCCTCCCGATTGCGAGTTCCAGGATGCTGAATTTCCACTGATTGGCTCGCTCCCAGTAATTACTTACGCGTTCCAGAGATGTGCCAGCGGTGTGTTTACAAAGAATATCAGATTTTCGTGGGAAACTAGATGGTATTTTCTTATTTACAGCGAGCTGAGTATCCGTTATGTTTGCTCCCCGTAGGCAAAATTGCAGCGAAGTAGTTTCTTTTTCGCATGTCGATAGAGCAACAGTCGGCTATCCCCTTCAGTTAATTCTGAGCCATTGACAGCAAGGCGGGATACATCGTTGTCCTCAGTGTACCTGCACTGTTTTTATACCAAGCTTCGTAGAAGCTGGACCGTCCCAGTAAATACTCCAGCGGCTTCATTTGTTTATCGGATTGGCGCGTGTCGTTCGCGGTGCACTAGGCTGTTCCATTTACTGTAAACAGACTGGTGTGCAGACGTAAGGACGAAAATAACTTGCAAATGGTGTGTCACCGCCAAATAACATAGCTCGAGGAAGCTTGCTTCAGTAGAGTACAGATAGTAACTAAAAGAAATACGCAATGAGACTAACAGAAATGGCACTTTTACTTAAACGTAATAATTACACTAGTAGAAACCGACCTCAGGGAAGATCAGTTTGAATTCCGTAGAAATATCGGAACACGTGAGGCAATACTGACCCTACGACTTATCTTAGAAGCTAGATTCAGGAAAGGCAAACCTATGTTTCTAGCATTTGTAGACTTAGAGAAAGCTTTTGACAATGTTGACTGGAATACTCTCTTTTAAATTCTGGACGTGGCAGGGGTGAAATACAGGGAGCAAAAGGCTATTTACAATTTGTACAGAAACCAGATGGCAGTTATAAGAGTCGAGAGACATGAAAGGGAAGCAGTGGTTGGGAAGGGAGTGAGACAGAGTTGTAGACTCTCCCCGATGTTATTGAATCTGTATATTGATCAAGCAGTGAAGGAAATAAAAGAAAAATTCGGAGTAGGTATTAAAATCCATGGAGAAGAAATAAAAACTTTGAGGTTCGCCGATGACATTGTAATTCTGTCTGAGACAGCAAAATACCTGGAAGAGCAGCTGAACGGAATGGATAGTGTCTTGAAAGGAGGACATAAGATGAACATCAACAAAAGCAAACGAGGATAATGGAATGTAGTCGAATTAAGTCGGGTGATACTGAGGGAATTAGATTAGAAAATGAGACAGTCAATGTAGTAAAGGAGTTTTGCTATTTGGGGAGCAAAATAACTGATGATGGTCGAAGTAGAGACGATATAAAATGCAGACTGGCAATGGCAAGGAAAGCGTTTCTGAAGAAGAGAAATTTGTTAACATCGAGTATAGATTTAAGTGTCAGGAAGTCGTTTCTGAAAGTATTTGTATGGAGTGTAGCCATGTATGGAAGTGAAACATGGACGACAAATAGTTTGGACAAGAAGAGAATAGAACCTTTCGAAATGTGGTGCTACAGTAGAATGCTGAAGATTAGATGGGTAGATCACATAACTAATGAGGAGGTACTGAACAGGATTGGGGAGAAGAGAAGTTTTTGGCACAACTTTACTAGAAGAAGGGATACGTTGGTAGGACATGTTCTGAGGCATCAAGGGATCACCAATTTAGTATTGGAGAGCAGCGTGGAGGGTAAAAGTCGTAGAGGGAGACCAAGAGATGAATACACTAAGCAGATTCAGGAGGATGTAGGTTGCAGTAGGTACTGGGAGATGAAGAAGCTTGCACAGGATAGAGCATGGAGAGCTGCATCAAACCAGTCTCAGGACGGAAGACCACAACAACAACAACAACAACAACATCATGTCATTGCGATTCATATGCTCCCCTGGATATTACAAATGACGGGATATGTTTCTTAATAGGTTGTGTAATCACCACGATCGGTAATTGCTGTCTACTAAGTGCTTCCTTACTAACCACAAGATTGCTGTAGAATGCCTGTTGTAGGGATTCCACGCGTCCACCAGCGCGGTTGACAAACTCACACGTGTTGGATGGCAGTTTAAAAAGTCCGGGGGCGGGCAGACCATTCTGTTCGGAAAATATCTTCTCGTTCCGATAGCTCCAGCACCTGCAGTCACGCATAGTCCTCCACAAAATTGAAGTCAGAGCAAATCCACCCCTGAAAAGACCCAAATGCGGAGCAGTATTATTATTATTATTATTTTTGAGTCATCAGTCTTGTGACTGGCTTGCTGCAGCCCGTGACGAATTCCTTCATCTCAGAGTAGTATTTGCAACCCAAGTCCTCAATTATTTGCTGGATGTCTTCCAGTCTCGTGTCTTCCCATACAGATTTTGCCCCTACAGCTTTCTCTAGTACCATGGAAGTCATTCCCTGATGTCTTAACAAATGTCCAATAATCCTTTCCCTTGGCAGTGTTTTCCACACATTCCTTTCCTCTTCCATTGTGCGCAAAACCTCCTCATTTCTTACCGCATCAGTCCATCTAATTTTCAATATACGTCTGCAGCATCACATCTCAAATGCTCCAATTATGCTCTGTTTCTGTTTTCCCACAGTCTGTATTTCATTACCATACAGTTCCGGGCCCCAAACGTACTCCCTGTGACATTTCTTCCTCAGATTAAGGCATTTGTTCGATACTAGTATACTTCTGTTGGACAGGAATGCACATTTTTCCAGTGATACTCTGCCTTTGATCTCCTTCTTGCTCCACCCGTCATTGGTTATTTTGCTGACTCAGTAGCAGAATTGCTTTTCATCTACTTCCTAGCAATAAATCCTGGTGTTAAGTTTCTCGTTGTTCTTATTTCTGCTACTTGATTACTTTCGTCTTTCTTCGATTTTTTTCTCAATCCACATTCTGTACTCATTAGAATGTACATTCCAGTCAGCAGATCATTTAATTCTCTTTCACTTTCACTCAGAATAGTGATATCTTTAGCGAATCGTATCATTGATACTTTTCACTTTGAATTTCAATTCCACTTTTGAACCTTTTTTTTATTTCAATCGCTCCTTCTTTGATGTACAAATTGAAAAGTATGAGCGAAACACTACATTGTGCCTTTATTTTTAATCAGAGCAATTCGTTCTTGGTCGTCCACTCTTATTATTCCCTCTTGGCTCTTGTACATACTGTATGTTATGCATCTCTCCCTATAGCTTACTCCTATTTTTCTCAGAATTTCTAATACCTTTCTCCATTTGATACTGTAAAACACATTTTCCGGGGCGACAAATCCCATGAATGTGTGTTGATTTTCCTTTAGTCTTGTTTCCATTACCAGTCGCTACGTCAGAATTGCGTCTCTGGTGCATTTACTTTTACTAAAGCCAAACTGATCGTCATGTAACACATTATCCGTTTTCTTTTCCATTCTTCTGTGTATTATTCTTGTAAGCAACTTGGATGCATGAGCTGTTAAGTTGATTGTACGATAATTTCCGCACTTGTCAGCTCTTGCAGTCTTCGTAATTGTGTGAATGATATTGTTCCTAATGTCAGATGGTATATTGCCAGACTCATACATTCCACACACCAACGTGAATAGTCGTTTTTGTTGCCACTTCCGCTAATGAATTTAGAAATTCCGATGAAATGTTAACTATCCCTTCCGCCTTATGTGATCTTAAGTATTCCGTAGCTCTCTTAAATTCTGATTCTAACACTGGATCTCCCGTCTTTTCTAATTCCTGTTTCATGTTCTATCACATCAAACAAATCTTTCCCCTCACAGTGGCCTACGATGTGCTCTTCCCACATTTGGGGTTGTCTCCTCTGCATTTAAAAGTGGAAGTTCCGTTGCTCTCTCAATGTTACCATCCTTGCTTTCATTTTCACCAAAGTTTATTTTAAATTTCCTATGTGTTGAGTCAGTCCTTCCGACCTTTTTTGACTCCTTCACATTTTTCATGCAGCCATTTCATCTTACCTTCCCCACACTTCCGGTTTATTTCCTTCTCCAGCGACATGTGTTTCTATACTCCTGGACTGCCCCGAAAATTTCTTTCATCCATCAAAAGAAGTATTCCCGCTGTTACCCATGGTTTCTTAGCCGTTACCTTCTTTGCACCTATGTTTCTCTTTCCAACTTCCGAGATTGCCCTTTTTACAGATGTCCATTCCTCTTCCACTGTTTTGACTACTGAGCTATTCCCTGTTGCTGTATCTATAGCCTTAGAGAACTTTAAACGTATGTCGTCATTCTTTAGTACTTTCGTATCCCACTTCCTTGTGTATTTATTCTTCCTGAGTAATCTCTTAAACGTCAGCCTTCTCTTCCTCACTACTCCATTGTGACCTGAGTCTATTTCTGCTCCTGCGTACGCCTTAAATTCAGTATCTGATTTCGGAATCTCAGTCAATACATGATGTAATCTTAAAAAAAACCTTCCTGCACATCCCGGCCTTTTCGGAACTGTACCGCCTCATCTTGTAATTCTTGAACAGAGTATTCAGTATCACTAGCGGAAATTTATAACAGAACTCTGTCAGTCTTCCTCCATTCTAATTCCTTGTCCCAAGCCCATGTTATCATGTAACGTTTTCTTCTACTCCTTCCCAGACAACTGCATTCCAGTTCCCCATGATTATTAAATTTTCATCTTCCTCAACGTACTGTACCTTCAATACCTTCGCATACTTTCGCTGTCCCTTCATCTTCAGCTTGCGACTTCGGCATGTATACCGGGACTATCGTTGTCGGTGTCGGTTTACTGTCGATTCTGATAAGAACAGCACTGTCACTGAACTGTTCACAGTAACACACTCTGTGCCCTACCTTCCTACTTATAACTTTGCCTACTCCCGTTGTAACATTTTCTGCTGCTGTTGATATTACCCTATACTCATCTGACCAGAAATCCTTGTCTTCTTCCCATCTAGACTGAGCGTTTGCATTTCCCTTTTGAGATTTGCTAACTTTCCTACCACGTTCAAGGTTCAGACCTTCCACGTCCTGACTCGTAGAACGTTATCCTCTCTTTGGTTATTCAATCTTTTTCTCATGGTCATCTCTCCTTTGACAGTTCCGTCCCTGAGATCCGAGAGGGGGACAATTCCGAAATCTTTTGTTAAAAGAGTTATTATCATGACACTTATAGACCACATCTCCTGCGGATATACGTTATGTGTTTTCCATTGTCTTCCGCATCCTCATACCTTTGATCATTACAGATTCCCACCCCAAGGACAGGAGAGTGCCCTGAACCTCTGTCCACTCCTCCGCCCTCTTTGACAAGGGTGCTGGCAGAATGTAGGTAACTTCTTATACCAGTAGTCTTCAGCCTCCAATATTGATTATTTATCAAAATTTAAGCGGTGGTGGGTTTCGAACCCGGGACCGTGGGCGTTTTGATTACTAATTAAGACCACATCACAGGTATAGTGTCAAATAATATTGTTTGGCGAATGTACAGTGTCAAGTATTTTATCTTGTTCACAAAAGCGCTCATGTTTGAAAATTTTCGTGCATGCATTACGTGTTACCACCTCTCGCCATATGGTACTGAGTCGGGGGAACATCATTAATCGCGGTGATTTCAGTGTAAATATTGTCTTTGAGTAAAAGTGTCGTTTCTGTTCGACCATTGCGTATCTCTTTCTGTTACCTTTTCTACTATACAGTAGCAGTGACGAGAGGCACTGAGTAATTAATGTAATACATTTATTCTAAGCGAAATTCGGCTGAAAAAGTGAAGAATTTGTAGCGAAACATGGTGAACTCTTATTGTTTGATGACGTTCCGAAAGTGGTTGCCATATATAAACTCTTCAAAATGGTGCCTCGGAGGAGTGTTCCAAGCTGAGTCAATAATTGAGTTTCTTTAGGTGGAAAACCAGAGATTTGTAGATATTCATAGCCATTTGCAGTATGTCTATGGAGACTTGGCAGTGAACAAAAGCATGGTGAGTCATTGGGCGAGCAGCCTGTCAACATTGCAACAAGGACGCACCAACATGCACGACTGACACAGCTGTGAATCCTGCAATGTTGGAACATGTGAAGACTCTTATTCGAGGTGGTCGACGGAACACAAAAGAACACCTTGCTGCACAACTAGACGTCTCTGCTGGTAGTGCTGATCCACTCATCCTCCATGTAGAGGAGGTGTTGGACGAGGATGGAAACTGTCAGGATGCGCCGTATTAAAACTCGTCTGAGTATCCAAAGTGATTTATTATTTCCAGCTACAGTGCCCTCATTCCTCTTGGTCTGCATCACCAGGTCCTGCAGTGCTGAGGGCACCACTTTGCTGGCTTGGCACAGTATGGCTGCCTCAGGAACCCGTGCAGCCTTGTACGGCCGCGAGGTTTTCCGATGTCAGGATGCGCCAGCAGCCGACTCAGAGGTGTCCGTCCCCGCCACCACAGCGACTCACCCGATGGAAGCTGCATGGCAGCCCGCAGTGTGCTTCCTCGCCAGTGTGGCTAAGATCGTGTCGACGACAAGCGCCTACGATCTGTCATTCAAATCCATGGCCCCCGCCTCAGGATGGCTCCGGTGTGTGTTGGGAGCCAACAAGACTGCCCGCAGTAGCGAGGCTTGGCATGGCAAGCCGCTGGATGACTGTGGGCCCCACGTTGACCTCAGAGGGTCGAACCAGCTGCCTGCCGCGGACTGGAACGCTAGCACCTCATCTGCTGCTGTGTATAGCTGTTAGTGTGACACGCCCCGCCTTCCAGGAGAGCTCTCATACTTGAATGCGTTGTTAGTGAACCAGCGCCTCTTTATACATTGCTGTGCGCCTCTGTTTTACTAATGTACTGCTCCGAGTCATGTACTAACACCGGGGTTCGGCTAGTGGGTGCGTTCTGCCTGTAACTTTCGCCATGCAAGCCACTGCGTTTACTCTTTTCGACCGGTCTACGGCCCTGTGGCCTCGATTCTACTTCGCAACGGCTGGTAGCTGGACTTACTGTCAACAGGCCCACACCTGGCTGTAGCTTGTGCACTCAGAAATATTGCACCGAAGCTAACCTTTTCCCATCTTAAACGGTGGTGCCACTACAACTGTCATGCCACCACAAAAAGAGTGTTCAAGGGGGTGTGTGCCCTGTGGGTTTGTCATCGCCTAACTGATTGTCATAAAGAGCAACGAAGGACCATCTGTTGGAAACTGCTTGTGGGTTACGAAACTGATCATGACAATTTTTTTTCAAAAATCGTCACAGGCAGTGACACACGGATCCGTCACTTCGGAAACAAAACTGCAATCCATGGAGTGGTGCCACTCCACCTCTCCTCTGAAGCAAATGTTCGAAGCTGCATTCTCAGCTGCTAATGCCATGGCGATGGCTGGCTCTGAGCACTATGGGACTTAACATCTGTGGTCATCAGTCCCCTAGAACTTAGAACTACTTAAACCTAACTAACCTAAGGACATCACACACATCCATGCCCAAGGCAGGATTCGAACCTGCGACCGCAGCAGCCGCGCGGTTCCTTACTGCGCGCCTAGAACCGCTAGACCACCGCGGCCGGCCCATGGCGATGGTCTCCTGGGAATCTCATAGGATTAATCTATTTGAAGTCCTCCCTGATCGTGCAACGATAAACTCTGAAATGTGTTGTGATACTAGGAAATTGAAGAAAGCACCTTAGTTCGTCGCAGGACTGCCAACGAACTTCTCCTTCTCCATGACAACACAATGCATCACAAGTCTGCACACCCGCGAGGAGCTCACACTTCACTGGACTGTTGTTTGTCATCCACACTACATCCTTGATCTCGCACCATCCGACTTCCATCAGTTTGGCCCAATGAAGGATGCTTCAGCTGGGAAGCAGTACATCGGTGATGGGGGGGGGGGGGGGGGGGTTGTTGATGCAGTAAGGCTTTGGCTACGACGTCGACCAGTGGAGTGGCAACTTGTGGGTGTATAGGCCGTCCAATTAAGATGGCATAAGGCCGTCCCATCGATGGGAGATTATGTTGAAAACCAGGGTTCAGCAGCCAACAGCAGAATGAGTGGGGAATAATATGGTGATTGTCATCCTGAATACAACCAATCTGCTTTAAGGAGAAAACGTGATATATTACTTATTGAGCACCCATTTTCCAAGTTTCATCAAGCTACAATACTGGGCTGTGACATACATTGAGAATGTTACTTTCGTCTTTAATGTTGTCCTACATTGTAACAATAACTTTTAATGAAGTCCCTAAGATACGAACATACTTTTGATATCAGAGGAAGATTAACTTTTAATTATTAACTGCTTTGAAATGCAGCAGCTCCTTAATTCAAATACGTTAAAGTAGATTAAGAAATCACACAATCGCATTTACCGATGCTATAGGCAGTTACCCATGTCGAATGAGATAACCAAATAAGCTACGATAAAGAATACATTTTCCAATAAAGTTAGAAATAGAAGCGAACGTAAATCGACTTGACTTGTAGCTTGATAAAGTGCTCTTCGTACCTTCCCGTATTGGTGTACAGCCAAATTTGCAATTCTTTCATGGTGATGTGACTTGTAAAAATACGTAATAGTGATAACATTTTGCTACAGAAACACCACGAATTTTGCCGTTTCTACACTCCTTGTATTTGTGCAGATTAACATTTACGTGGTTCTGAGGAAAAGGCGTTGATCACTTGGGGAAGAAGTTGGTGCGACCAGAAAATATTTACATTTTAAAAATGTTACAATTTTAAGCAACAGAATCTGTCATTTGTTAAAGCTTATAATAAGTGTAGCTGATGCCGTATGTCCGAAATGTGAAGCGTGTTGAACAAACATAATATTATCTTGTGCAATCTCGGACAGTAAAAGGGTTACTGTTGCAAGAAAATCCTGCGCGGCGACAGCTAATCCTCCTTCATAGGGACGTCCTTGTGTTCTGAAATCTCTGCCTGCTGCGTAGTGCATTTACGAGCACCAGGGTAGAATGTACACGCGAGTCGCACACAGTTAACGGCGTCGGCTGACGGGCGGCGAAGAACAGTGCAGTTTTGTTTGCTCAGCAATCACGTTCTGCAAACTTTTTATGCCTGCCGTAAATCTGCTTACGACGAGTCGATAGTTTACAGAGCCATCGTCGGAATTCACGCTGCGCTTCAGCAGTGCAACGTACCTCACAGTCTGCACAGAACATAACGGCAATTTTCCCACTGTGCAGCAACGTAACACTGACTCCTTGTCTTAGTTTAAACTTATTCCTGGCTTTATTCCAATCATCTGCGAAATGGTACAGGTGAACAAAGTCAATTTGTGACGTTGGAACCTATAGTGAGGTTTATAGAACATAAAAGAAATACAGAGAGATTCAAGGAACTGTACGATACATAAAAGTTTATGCGTATATATGGGCGTTTTAGAATTGTGGCACTATATACAGAGCGGAAACTTTCTAGCAAAATGCTAAATACTGTCTAGTAGTCAAAGATTGGATGCCTGGGAAACCTGATTTCTCGGATCGCTAGACATAATTCAAGCAAATCATATTAATGAGTTGTATTACAAAACGAGCTATTACACAGAGGTGTCGGAAGCAAAGGGCGCTTGCAAAATAAGCAAGGTTCTTCGGTATCAAAAATCCTAAAACATGCGAAGTAATATAGTTGTCCCTTCTATTGAAGCCGCTAGTCTTGAAGCTTCTCTTCGACTCGACCGCGACCAGTCGGGGGCGGCGCTGATGTCCTCTTCGAACAGAGGCCGCAGCTTTTGCGTTGTCTTCCTGGAGACGGGTCGGTCAGCGTGCAATTGGCTGACGTTTTCTCATAGCCATCTCTTCACTATCGCCCGACGCCTTACTTTACGCCGTAACACAAAGTATACGATCCGAACCAAGGTACACAGATACTTATTACTAAACATTAATATGGGGTACTTATATCATGCTGTCGAATACTTTGAGGTATATAAATCTATATGGAGGAATGGCAGCCCACCCTTCCTCAAGAGCCGAAAGCAGTGATGGAATGGTATTGGACACTTGGGTCTGGAGCGCAAATGGCGTTCTAACTCATTCCAAAAGTGTTCCATTGGGTTGAGGTCAGGCCTCTGGGCAGTCCAGCTCATTTCAGGAATGTTGTTGTTCGGAGACCACTGTCTCACAGATATTGCATTATGACAGGATGCAGTGTTACGCTGATACCGTGCATCTGCTTTGTCTCGTACACAATGCTGTAAGTCCCTCAGCCTATAATGTTTTTTTAAGCGCAATAAGGAGATCACACCCTAACCACCAAGAACACCTCTATACCGTAACACTAACTCCTCCGTCACGGTTGGTACTATGCACTGGTAGCAGGCAATGTTCTCTGATAATTCAGCAAACCGAAACTCATCCAACTGCCATATGATAAAGGCAGGCTCATCACTCAAAATGACTTGTTACCAGTCATCCAAGCTCCCGTGGTGTCACTCTTCATACGACCTGAAGCTTCGCTTTTCACTGATTACAGAAATATGTGCGTGATGAAGAGCTACTTAACCACTATATCCTATTCCCTTTAACTCACTAGGCAAAGTCATTGTGCTAGCGGCATTGCTGATAGCTCTTTGGAACACGAGTGATTTCTTCCGTTGATTTCACGTGATTTTTTTACAACCACCCTTGGGGATCCCTGCCACGCGGGATTGGCCGAGCGGTCTTGGGCGCTGCAGTCATGGACTGTGCGGCTGGTCCTGGCGGAGGTTCGAGTCCTCCCTCAGGCATGGGTGTGTGTGTTTGTCCTTAGGATAATTTAGCTTAAGTAGTGTGTAAGCTTAGGGACTGATGACCTTAGCAGTTAAGTCCCATAAGATTTCACCTTGGGGATCCCTGACCGTCCTGCAGATGCGGTCCGAATGGTCTTAGTTAGCCAATGGTAGGTCCTTTGCGTTTATTCTTCAAAAACATGTCGTCAGCGGTGTGGACCTGGAGAGCTTTAGAAATTCAGAAATTTGCTTGCTGGATTGGTTACTCATACGACATCCACCATGTGGTCCACGTTTGAAGTCACTGAGATCCTGCATGCATTACGTGTTCCCGCCTCTCACCATACGATACTGAGTCGGGGGAACGTCATAAATCACGATGATTTCGTTTCTGTTCGTCAGATTGCATATTTCATTCAGTTACCTTTTGAACTATACGGTATCAGTGACGAGAGGCATTGAGTAATTAATATAATACATTTTTTCAAGGCGAATTTCGAGGGAAAAAAAGAGAGGAATGTGTAGTGAGACATCGTGGAGTGTTCCCGCTTCACCCCTATTGTTTGATGAAGTTCCGAAAGGTGGTTGGGCTATACGTACTCTTCAAAATGGTGCCACGGAGGAGCCTTCCAAGCAGAGACCGTCATTAAGTTTCATTAGGCGGAAAACCAGAGCATCGTAGATATTCATAGTCGCTTGCAGTATGTCTATGGAGACCTGGCAGTGAACAAAAGCACGGTGAGTCATTGGGCGAGGCGTCTGTCAACATCTCAACAAGGACGCGCCAACCTGTCCGAGTTCTCGCGTCACTGAGGTCTCCTGACTGAGCCATTCTACTGTTACTGCTTCTGTACTGACAATACAGTATACTCTGTCTGCTCTTATACCGGTGTGCCTGTCTCTCGAGAAATCTAGTGTTTAATTCCGGATTACATAAGGTGTCCTCATAGTTCTGTTCAGTTAGTGTACTTAATATTAGATTCTGCTGGTATGAAAAAGGAACCTACAGCGTAAATTTGAACTAGGTAATCCTTAAAGAGAACGCAATAGCCTCGATCAAACAACACCTGCATAACAGTGTCAATAAATAAAAATATCTTGACTCGAATGTACTTTAGGGATTGCCTTGCAGTCTGTCACCTTAACTGGTTGCGCGGACACCACTGATCGACGGCTGGCGCTCGGTGTGGTATTCAAGCATCTCCTAGAATTTTGAAAATGGATTTCTCCAAAACGGTCGAGAACCGCACATTAGTAGATCATCGTCTCCCGTATAAGTACGCATTTAAAGCCGTGGTAAAGATAAGATAAATCGGTGTGCGATTTGTTGTATGCTTCTGTAGTAATGAAGCGTCTGGACTTAGCTTTGAACCTACATAACACCAGTCAATCAGAACACCTGTTCACTCCACGAATGACTATGGCGCTGATCCTTCCTTCCAGCAGTGTGACGACGCCAGAACGAGGAAGTCCGACAGTCCACATCCACTGGTAACCTCCCCTTTCCTAATCGGCCTACTGGATTGCGATATAACTGACTGCGTATGCCTAGTGAAATCTTACAGTGAGTAAGGCTCTCGTTACCGAAGGAAAATAACACAGGTAGCTTAGGTGGAGGAAACTGTAGACAGACTCGTCTGAAAGAAGAATCTACTCTAAACTCAAGTTAAATGCTGATGATAATTTTGAAATGAGTAGAATATAGTGCAGTCGCTCAAGAACCGCACAAGGGAAAAAGTGTACCACTTAATATTTGCTACAAAAATCACTGATAATGCAAATAAAATACTGATTAGCTAAAAAAAGGGATAACCAAACTGTCATCAGCCTGCTAGGGTAATGAATCTACAGGGTCTTGAGAAAGGTAACGGCAAAGAAATTCAAGCAAATAATCACTGGCGTGGCAACAGAAGGCTGTCACTCTTTTCTGCAGCACAACAGTTCATGAGAAAGTAAGTGAAACAGAATACAGTGAGTTTTCAGTTACTTACTCTGAAATACTAAATTTTGAAAGTGCATTTTTAAATGGAGTTACTAGTTAAACTTGACTGGCTTAACTTAAACTCTGTGATGTAAAAAATGACTTTTAGTAACCTTTTATAAAAAAGCAACTAATCTACTTTTGATAATTGAAAGATTGAATTGAATTTACTTAAAGCAAATGAGCAATTGATTTTACATTTAAAATAACGAAAATAAAACACATACCAGGCCTGTAGAAATCACTCGCTAAGCCAAATACAGACTGAATGAAATTGGGCACACTTAATTTGTGCTGTTTCTTTAGTTATTGGTTTTCCCAGTGAAATTTTACGTTACCTTAAGTAAATGAAGTTAATACTAAAATTTGCAAATTAGTTTAGCCTCTTTTAGGCAATACAAGAATGAACTGTTACTGAGGTAGAAAATTTAGACTGAAAGTGGTCATTAGCAAACACACAAAACTGGCGTTACGTAATTAATCAGTTTTCATGAAACTTCCTGGCAGATTAAAACTGTGTGCCCGACTGAGACTCGAACTCGGGACCTTTGCCTTTCGCGGGCAAGTGCTCTACCATCTGAGCTACCGAAGCACGACTCACGCCCGGTACTCACAGCTTTACTTCTGCCAGTATCTCGTCTCCTACCTTCCAAACTTTACAGAAGCTCTCCTGCGAACCTTGCAGAACTAGCACTCCTGAAAGAAAGGATATTGCGGAGACATGGCTTAGCCACAGCCTGGGGGATGTTTCCAGAATGAGATTTTCACTCTGCAGCGGAGTGTGCGCTGATATGAAACTTCCTGGCAGATTAAAACTGTGTGCCCGACCGAGACTCGAACTCGGGACCTTTGCCTTTCGCGGGCAAGTGCTCTACCATCTGAGCTACCGAAGCACGACTCACGCCCGGTACTCACAGCTTTACTTTTGCCAGTATCTCGTCTCCTACCTTCCAAACTTTACAGAAACTCTCCTGCGAACCTTGCAGAACTAGCACTCCTGAAAGAAAGGATATTGCGGAGACATGGCTTAGCCACAGCCTGGGGGATGTTTCCAGAATGAGATTTTCACTCTGCAGCGGAGTGTGCGCTGATATGAAACTTCCTGGCAGATTAAAACTGTGTGCCCGACCGAGACTCGAACTCGGGACCTTTGCCTTTCGCGGGCAAGTGCTCTACCATCTGAGCTACCGAAGCACGACTCACGCCCGGTACTCACAGCTTCGGTAGCTCAGATGGTAGAGCACTTGCCCGCGAAAGGCAAAGGTCCCGAGTTCGAGTCTCGGTCGGGCACACAGTTTTAATCTGCCAGGAAGTTTCATATCAGCGCACACTCCGCTGCAGAGTGAAAATCTCATTCTGGAAACATCCCCCAGGCTGTGGCTAAGCCATGTCTCCGCAATATCCTTTCTTTCAGGAGTGCTAGTTCTGCAAGGTTCGCAGGAGAGCTTCTGTAAAGTTTGGAAGGTAGGAGACGAGATACTGGCAGAAGTAAAGCTGTGAGTACCGGGCGTGAGTCGTGCTTCGGTAGCTCAGATGGTAGAGCACTTGCCCGCGAAAGGCAAAGGTCCCGAGTTCGAGTCTCAGTCGGGCACACAGTTTTAATCTGCCAGGAAGTTTCATATCAGCGCACACTCCGCTGCAGAGTGAAAATCTCATTCTGGAATCAGTTTTCATATTCTTACGACACTCGGTGATCGCATGGAAAGGAAATTGGGCCCTGCCTGGTAATAATCTGTAAGGACAATTACAACACAGGTGTACTACAAGTTTTAATACTGCAAGTTATTGTTTAAGTTAAACATACCGTTTGAAAGAAATGTAACTGTGTAAAGCCTATATATTCCTATATTGTCAGTTAACAGCCTTTACGATGTTGTAGCTGTGAGGAAGACAAATAATGCAGCCGGCGACGATGCTGAGCTGGTGCCGCTGCAGTTGTTTGAGAACTCCGAGTCGCTTCCAGAGCCACGGATACTTACAAGACAGGCAATAGAGTTAGAATAGCAGCTTCCTCCACCTGTCCACTCCTGCCGTGCTCTCAACACTCGCGGGTTGACGAATCAGGTGCGTCTACATTGGCGCCAGCGTAGCTGTACACCGCATCGGAGGGAATTCCCAACAAAAACCTCCGCACTCTTTCATCACTCAAGCTGCTCTGCTTCCTTCCTGCTAGCAACGGGACAGAGGTTCTCCATACGCAAAGATAAACAACGACACAGCTACTGTCATTTCGTCGTTGCTATCAATACATTTGAATAAAGCTGCCTTCACTATTACCCGTCAATTTACAACACTTTCATTATAACTACAATCAGTTATATACAGTCAGATATAAATACACTATTACATCTATTACTTATTAAGTATAGTCACTGTAACATAGCTTACAGCTTCAGAATTAGAAATACAAGATAAGTTATCAAAGGATATGAGCGTGGATATATAAGGCGGCAGGTACAGGAAGTCACTGTCATCAGGGCCCTCTTGGGATATAGTAACAGGTCAACATATATCGGATGATCTGTACGACGCGACCTGGTTGGATACTGCAAAACAAAAAATGGTTGAAATGGCTCTAAGCACCATGGGACTTAACTTCTGAGGCCGTAATTCCCCTAGAACTTAGAGCTACTTAAACCTAACTAACATAAGGACATCACACACATACACGGCCGAGGCAGGATTCGAACCTGCGACCGTAGTGGTCGCGCGGTTCCAATCTGTAGCGCATAGAACCGCTCGGCCACCCTGGCCGGCTACTGGAAAACAGATCCTGATAATCACACGCCAGGAAGAAGTACTACCACGCACATTTAGACACAGTGATGGTTTCTTTAATAATTAATTATTATTACTGATAAGTTTTTATTTATTTCAGTTTAGCACTGCCATTTGCTTTGCTTGGATTGTCTGAAAGATTGTTTAAGAAGTTGCGTCCACTGCAAACAGTGAATCGAAACAGAAATTAATTTGACTGCGTGATTTCCAAGAAAGTGCAGTGAGTCGCATAATAAGGACAACCAGATTACACCTAAGTTCCATTCAAAAATCGTAACACTCTGGTTCTTACGTCTTTACTTCTCTGACACTAAATTCGACAGAATCTTAACCGGTTTATGGTCGAATGAAGTTCATTGAAACCTGAAACATACATTTTTTAATCTTTTCGGCTTACTTGTAGCAATGAATAACGCTCATCCAGCTGCTCTCGGGAAACTGCTGCTGCTACTGCTATTGAAAGCCACTATAAAGGCGCGTCTTGTTTACTAACTACAGATGAAATCTGTGGGCAAAGTGTCCAGGTAATGTGTCAACATTTTAAATTGCAGTCGTGGGATCTTATCTAGTGAATGTCAAAGATTGGGAGATGAACGATGAATTGGTAAATTACGATACTGCTGATTCCTTTAAAGTTGTATTGGCAAATTTAGAAAAGTCGCTTTACAAAAGTATTCCTCATCATAATCAAAAATTGCAAGCAAATGATTATACAAAAAATATATGTTCATCGTAGATTACAGTGAAAAATTAAAGCAAAAAAAAATTAATTATTACCGGATTATTGAGTCCTCATCAAATCAACGAAAAAGTCTTTCTCTCTAAAGATGTGATGAAAAACCATATTATAAAATCAATTTTCTCAGCAATGATAACTTATCATCAGTATTGTCATGCAGCTCTCTAGGCCGTGGCTCATTTCAGGATTATCCAACGCAGACTGTCTGTGCGACAAAGTATTCGTGCGGAGTAGTCGACGTAGAGAAATCGTTGCAGACGCCCAGTGATGCAGATGACATTCTGAGAAACAAAGTACGCGCGGCTGCAGATATACAGGATGCATCTATGTTAAAAGGGAAGCTTGTAGTGAACAAATGTCACCACCCCTTTCAACACACACTGAAACGCAGCATCAGTATTTCTATCTGATGTGGTCACTTGACGCCAAACGCTCATTCTATTTCCACTTCGATATCCACTTCTATGTCAAACTCTTCACTTCTGCGGATCTCCTCAGCCCATCTCATATGTTGCTAAATAGCTAATCCGGTGCATGATTCACGTCGTTTGGTGCACAATTCCAGTTGCAGACTGCTTGGCTAATCGCTTAAAGCGGCAAAAAATTTGGAGTTTCAGTATTACATGCAATTATTGACACAAATTAAAAGTATTGTCATAATCTGCTCACCCTGAGATAACTCCTATGGCACTAGAGCGAGTCGTAGAGGGTAAAACTATAGAAGAACAAGAGAATGTGATACATCTAAGAAATAAATTAGAAATTAGGGTGCAAGTGCTACTATGAGTTTAACGAGGTTGGCCAAGGAGAGGAAGGCGTGACGGGCCGAGTCAAACCAGCCAGAAGACTGAATACAGAATATACTGTGTAATCATATGTTGAAGATTTAACACCGTAAGACAAATAGTAAAGTTAGAAACTGCGTACATATCTCAAGGTAACTTATAGCGCTTGAATTGCTCGGACTATATCCATACTGTATTTGAGGATGAGAGCACTTAACACAAAATTTAAAACCAATACGCAACTTTTCGCTTTGAAACCGGCCACAAAATTAAGAAAAAACTTTGTCGGTCATTATTTTTACTCTTTTCATGGCGTAAAACGTCAGCATTAGGCATGGCGTTTTATTTTATTACTTCGTTATTACTATTTATGTTCGCAACATATTTTACAGACAGTTTCCATACATACGATGAATGAATCTGTAAAATTATATCATTGTACAAAACGCAGTTGAGGAGATATGCCATAAACATTTAAATGCTTGGAAAACAGGTTTTTCTTAAAATGTAGCGCAGACTCCCCATATACCTCTCCATTGGTTCGTAATGGGAGCATTTAACGACTTACAACAAGTTTTAAATATAATTTCAATCCTTTTCTAAACTTTTCCTCACTTGCATGCTTGAAGTCAAATATTTAACCTGTTAACTCATTTGTAAAGTAGTCAGACGTCTGAAGCTATATTTCACACTGGTGTTCAATTATTTCAAGTATCGTGAGTGGCGGGGGGAGGGGGGGGGAGGGGTAAGGGTTTGCTGGTATATTCTAATAACTTCCAAACACCCCTACAATCTTTTCTGTCGACAGCTCGCTCTGGGACTTATGTTACCTGATGTCTTAACAAACGTCTCATTACTCTACCCTTGTTTCTAAACAGTGTTCTCCATACATTTCTTTCCTCGTTGTGTCCCTCCTCATTTATTATCAGACCGCTTTTCTTGCAGAATCCTTCGGTAACATATCTCAAAGGCTCCTCCTTTCATTTTTTTCTATTTCCCCATTTGTCTATGATCCCCTTTCGTACAAAGTTGTACTACACAAGAACGTGCTCAAAAATTTCTTACTCAAAATAGGACCTTAATTTTATTCTAATACACTGCTTTCAACGAGGAATGCTCTCTGTGCTGTACTAATCTCCTTCTTATATACTCCTTGGTTTCTCTGTTATGAGTTGCTTCCAAGGCAGCAGATTTCCTTTAGTTAGACTACCAAACGGATCCCAGTTTTATGATAGATTTTTCGCTAATCGCATTTCTGCTACTCTTTAATATTATCGCTTTTCCTGTTTTGCTTTCCATCTGCATCCTGTTCATCTCATTCGGTAGGTTCAGAACGATTCTTCACATTCACAGTAAACAGCAATGTAAACAGTTCTTTTCATAGGCATTCACCCTGAACTATAATGCACTTTTAAATCCCTGTTCAACCGCCTATATTGCTTCAACGACATAACATTCAGTGTAGCGGTATTCCATGTTTGAGAGTACATCGAACGCTCATTATTATTTCTACATATGCGAATTAAGTATCACACTTTGCTGCACGTTGCTTGTTTCTGACGATTTTCGTGACCTTCAGTCTAGACGTCAACTCCACTCAGATTATATCTTAACCCTTCATAATGAAATGGCCGTATTTCTCACGTGCACATGACATGCAGTCCTTAATTTGAAGTACTGTCATATTGGGCGATTCTAAGGTTTACAGCGTAACAAATGACTTATACATACCTCCAAAATTTTCTTAAGAACGCTTTCACCTCGTTTTTCTGCAATAATTACGTCACAAAAGTACCTGCTCCAAAAAGTAAATATGGAGACCTACAATTTTCTCAGTGCGATAATCAGTTTTCGTTGCCAGCCTATTATATACTTGAACGAGTTTTGCAAATACTGCACGATGCGAAAGCTAAATCATTTTGCATTTCGACGAACTACCGCGTCCATCGTGCTGTCGCCACATTCACTTACTGTCCGTGTCCTCTGATGTGTCACATAGACTGACCAAGCGAGTGCCGGTACTGCTTTTCTGCCACCCTGGTATCCTATTGACAACTGCATCCTTATTCCTACAGTCACTTGGGGGTCCTCTTCGAGCTTCCTCTCCCGGCGGAAATTTGGAAGGAACTGTGCAGAACTATCAACTCACCACTCGCAACCCGCATTCACTGTTAAAACTCTGTCAATATCTCTCTCCTACTTTCCAAACTTTACAGAAGTTCTCCCACATACTCTGTTACACCAACACTCCTGTAAGACTTGACGTCGTGCAGAAATAGATGAGTCACAGTCAGACGATCGTATTACTGACCATCCTCTCAATATTCTCACTAATGCTGAAATGACAATAACTGAGACATGGCTCACGGAATAGAAAATCAGTTCCAACTGTTCAGATGAATAAAAGCATCCGGACCAGATGGGATACCACTGAAACTATAAAGAGATTATATGAAATATCTTGGTGTCCTCCTACAGGTAATTTCTCGTATATCGTAGGAGCAAGAGCCGTAGGAGGTTGGCTCACACAACAGAGGAAGCTGTGGAACTGGTGAAAGAACTAGTGAACGAGATCCAACTAGCTCTTTTGCTATCGCGAAGAACTCGACGACACTTTGCACGCATCTGTTTATAATGAGTGCAGTTTCCAGCGTAGGGTGGTGTTTAGAAACGCGAAGAGCACGTCTCCGTGCGCGAATTGCGTCGCGGCCCGCCTTAGTCCACCAAGGGACTGGGACACGACATGGTAAAGAGGAAGTGAGAGGAGTGGAGCGTTGTGCAGCAGTAAGGAGATAGCTAGACCACCTGGTCATCACAACTGAGGAAATCTTGTTCTGCGAAGGTCGCCAGGGAGGAATAAACCTGCCAGCCAGACTTAGTAAGCTGTCATTTTGGCATGCATGTGGATGGGATAGGTGTCAGCAGACGAAGAGCACACGGGAAGCGGTCACACGAGTAGGTGTCAGAAAGAACGGACCACTGAAGACGAGTGGCAAGCTGGGCAGTGCACAAGGATAGGTCCAAATGGGAATATGTGTGCGAGGAGTCAGAAAGGAAAGTGGATGCACCAGTGTTAGAGCAGAAGAGGATGAGTCGGTTAAGAATGTCGGCCAAGAGGGCACCTCTCTGGTAGGCCCTGGGAGAGCCCCAAAGGGGATGATGCGCATTGAAGTCACCGAGTAGCAAAAACGGTGGAGGTAGCTGCCCAATAAGCTGAAAGAAGTCAGTCTTAGTAACACCGAAGGACGGTAAATGGTACAGAGGGAGAAAGTCAGGTGGGGAAGGAAGAGGCGGACGGCTACAGCTTAAAGACGGGTAGTCAGGGGGATAGGTTGACTATGAAGGTCATCCCTTATACGCAGCATGACGCCCCCATGAGATGGGATGCCGACCTCAGGGGGAAGGTCAAAACGAAGTGGTAAGTATTGCGGAACCCAAAGCGGTCTTGAGGGTGCAATTTCGTTTCCTGAAGGCAAAGTACAAGGTGATGCTGCGACGCTAGAAGCAGCCATAAATCCTCCTTGTGGAACCGAAGACCGCGAACGTTCCATTGGAGGACAGTCACGAGGAGGAAGAGATGCAGGGGTCTCAACTCAGTGTCCGCCGAGGGTCAGACGGTGGAGAGTCGCTACTGCAGGGTATGGAAGCAGGAGGATCCTGCTCCATGGGGTCCACACGATCATCGGCGTGCTTGTGCGGTCGGTCGGTGGAGTCCAACGCGGAAAAACGGTTGGTGGTGCGCAGTGGCGGGATAGAGGCCGTCCGGGCTAAGCGACCACGTGGCGACACCGTCGATCAGGATCTTCAAGTTGGTGAAGGGAAAGACTGTTTGTCTTTAGCGGACTTCTTCGAGCCCTTCTGCTTAGAGGATAACTTGGTTGTCGGTTGGCTGGAGGGACGTAGGAAGCCTTCCCGGGAGTACTCCTTCTGGCCTTTCCTACCTGCCGGTTGTGTAGTGGGTAGCTTCACCTCATGAGGCGAGAGTTTGACAGTTGCACAGTAGGACTGGGGGCAGTGATGCTACCTTGACATTGGGCCACTTCAAAACCTCAGAGCCAAATTTGTGATCGCATGTCTGTGTAGCCATGTACTTCATGGAGCGGGGGGCAACAATAACTGAACTATAAGTGGCAGACGGGAGAACACAGGGTTTGCGGCTAGCCAGTAACTTGCGAGCTACTGGGCAAGGTACGTTCTCCTTAACCCGAATCCTTTGAACAGCCCGCTCATCGATGATGATGATCATGTTTTGGTTTGTGGGGCGCCCAACAGCGCGGTTATCAGCGGCCGTACAAATTCTGAACCTTTGCTCAGCACAATCTAGCCATTTTCATGATGATGATGAAATGATGAGGACAACTCAAACATACAGTCATCTCGAGGCAGGTGAAAATTCCTGACCCCGCCGGGAATCGAACCCGGGACCCGCTCGTCGAGATACACGGGACGGTCCCGGGAGGAAGGGGCATGGCCTCCATTACAGTTGATACAGCGGGGAGAAGGAGGCGGACATTCGCCCTCGCGTGCATCCCTGCCACAGGTTACGCATTTAGCCGGGTGTCGACAAGATGTTCTAGTGTGATTGAACCGATTACACTGGTAAAAGAGCATCGGATTTGGAATGTACGGCCGGACTGTGATGATCTTGTATCCTGCTTTAATCTTGGACGGTAGCACCACTCTATCAAAGGTAAGGAAAAGATTACGGGTGGGCACCAAGGAAGAATCGACCTTTTTCATGACACGATGAACGGCAATGACACCCTGACCGGAGAGGTAAGATTGTATTTCAGCCTCGATCAGACTGTCAAGCAGCCCGGTGTAAACCGGAAGAATTCAAAGTTCTATGTGCCTCGACACGAATAGTGAAGCCGTGGAGAAGCGAGATAGCAAGAAGTAGTTGTGCTTGAGTATAAGAAGCCGTCTCCAAAACCAAAGTGCCATTCCGTAAACGAGAGCAGAATTGCACAGGGCCAGAAATGGCATCGACACCTTTCTGAATAATAAATGGAATGATGGTGGCGAAGGACTGACCGTCTTAAGTACGTGATACAACAAGGTACCGCGGTGCAGCGGGATGGGTCTTCTAATCAGTAGATTCATTACGTTTTCGTTTCGTCGACATCGATGGAGAGGATGAGTGACTCATCGCGAGGAAATCCTCCACGATTGTCAGCGTCTCTGAAGGCGCACTCCTTCCAACTGGGGGCCGCTACACAATGGGGCGCACCCGCCATAGGTGATTGTGCACACCTCAGGTCACACCTCCGGTTACACCTTCCGTATATATGGAAGTTAGTAACCCAACCCATCCAGAAGTAAATAAAAAAAATACTTCGTTCCAACATCATCTCGTCTGTTATAGACTGAAAAGAACCGCATCTCTATAATTGGCCGTATGTACAACGGCTACTCTATGGAATGGAGGGTGAGAAGTGTTAAAAAGCTTCGAGTGTTAGGCATCGTCAGTGTGAAACATTGAAATAAGTATGAACTTGGCTTTTCGTCCATCTTTGCAACGGTTCATCTCATGCCGACTTGACTGCTGGTGTACTTGTAGCTGGCTGTACTTTTGTATTCAGTAATGAACTTATTTATGACGTGTAGCACACAATTCTGCTAACAGAAACTATTCAAAATTACGAAAATTCTAGAGGCGTCAGTTTTGTGTGTTTCAGTGTCTGGATGTATCGATCGAGTTCAGTTACACGTTAAAGTAACGTTTAACGATAGGAGGAACGCTTTGTCAATAGTAACTTAATGAAGGAAAGTAGACTGTTCGAGAGAAACAGATGCACATAATTACTATTTGGTTGTAGGATTGTGATACTTAAAAGGGGTGATCAAATAGCTTCCGTTTAAAGACATAGCTGCAGCGTATAGTAACCCACCACGACTCCAATGATGCACAGTGTAGCGGATAGAGGATATTTCTATTTTTGACTGAGGACGGTGTATTCAAAAATACACACATCAAAAAAAGTTTTGCAGCATCTCGGTTCCGAGAGTTCCGGAACCTGAACAGAAAGTTGGAATATTGCATGTTGTACTACCATACAGTGAGACCTTCAGAGGTGGTGGTGGTGGTGTAGATTGCTGTACACACCGGTACTTGTAATACTAAGTAGACGTCCTCTTGCATCGATGCATGCCTGTATTCGTCGTGACATGCCATCCACAAGGTCCAGATTGTCTCACTCCTCACCGGGGATTCGGCGTACGTCCCGCGTAGTGGTTGGTGGGCCACCTCGTCTATAAACAGCCCTTTTCAATCTATCCCAGGCATGTTCGACAAGGTTCATGTCAGCATAACATGCTGGCCGCTCTAGTCGAGCGATATCGTTATCCTGAAGGAAGGCATTCACCAGATGTGCACAATGGGAGCGCGAATTGTCGTTCATGAAGACGAATGCCTAGAAAATATGCTGCCGATATGGTTGCACTACCGGTCGGAGGAAGGCATTCACTCATCTAACAGCCATTGCGGCTCCTGCCATGACCACCAGCGGCGTACGACGGCCCCACTTAATGACACCCCAAAACAGCAGCGAACTTCGACCTTTCTGCTCTCGCTGAACAGTGTGTCTAAGGCGTTCAGCCTGACCGGGTAGCCTCCAAACACATGTCCGACGATTGTCTGGTTGAGGGCATATGCGACACTCATCGGTGAAGAGAACATGATGCCAATCGTGAGCGGTCCATTTGGTATGCTGTTTGGACCATGTGTACCGCACTGTATCGTGTCGTGATTGCAAAGATGGACCTCGCCATGGACGCCGGGAGTGAAGTTCCGCGTCATGCAGTCCATCCCCCACAGTTTGAGTACAGCACGACGAAAAACATTATTGAAAATGGTGGCGTTGCTGTCAGGGTTCCTCCGAGCCGTAGGTAGCGGTCATCCACTGCAGTAGTAGCCCTTGGGTGGCCAGAGGAAGGCATGTCATCGACAGATTCTGTCTCTCCTCCATGTCCGAGCAACGTCACATTGGTTCACTCCGAGGCGCCTGTTCAATTGCCTAGTGCCCTTCCTGTTACAAAGTAATGATGCCGACGAGATCGAACCGTCTAGGCATGGTTGAACTACAGACTACGCTAACCGTGTACCTCCTTCTTGGTGGAATGACCGGAATTGATCAGCTGTCGGACCCCCTCCGTCTAATAGGGGCTTTACATTTTTATGCGGGTTTAGGGACATCTCTGAACGGTCAAAGGGACTGTGTCTGTGATACAATATCGACGGCCGACGTCTGTCTTGTGGAGTTCTGGGAACCGGACTGATGCAAAACTTTTTTGATGTGTAAATTGCATCGGTATTTACATACCATTTTAGCCGTTACAAGTCGTATATCCTTAGGTTGGGTAGTACCTCCTAGTACATGTGGCAATAGAAGCCATTAACGCTTATTTTCCCCGAACAGTTTGTTACGTATTGCAATGTGATCACGTGGACGCAAAACGGGTTGTCTATACTGACGGGCGGAGGCCACTTAGTGGGGCAGTACGACCGTCCAGGAAACATCAACTTGTGCGAAGACTGTTCGATGCAGAGAAAAAACAACCAATAGTACGATGTGTGTACATCTTATGGTACCACATTTAAAAGTATCTGCGCTTGTAGTCGTTACTCACTGTAAAACAGCCGACACCTAACCAAAGGGGCTATTGTGGCCTTCGAGTGGATGCCTTTAGCACGCTTCTTACATTTTATGCTCAAGCACTGTGACATTTGTAAAGAACGAAAACCTTTGCTGTTAAAATTAACAAGTTTTCCACAGGGAGAACACTTGCTGTGCTCTGTTCCTCCATGAGAGCCTGCAAATGATACGTCTGCATAATACAGTTAATTATCAGACTACAGTCTTACTCAAATTCGGATCACAGTTTTACTATATTTTGACTTCCTTGGACAGAGGTGAACACGTCATTCTTGAGAGAAAAAAGTGGATAGACGCAAAAGTAATTTCAGTAATACGGCAAGGGAATTTGTACGGCCGTTACTGTACGCGGTATACAGAGTGGAACTAAGTTCCCCTTAGAGAATATGAGGACAGGTTCCTTGCACCAAAACAAGAAAGAATCAAGTAAGCGTGGAGTCTAAAAGAAATATCTGAAGAGCTATGAACATTTCTCCAACTTCGCTATTGTGTAACGTAGCTCTTCTATTGAACAAGTGCTTATAGAATTGTAAAGCTCTGTTTACTAGATCTTTTCCTGTTTTGGAGTAAGGAATCTGTCGTCAAAGGGCATAAAAGGTATTAAGTTACATTCTATATATTAATGATATTGCAGCGGAACGTAGTAAAACGTGCAGAAGATTCAGGAATTGTGCAGAGACAGAAAACTGAACAAGAATGTAAATTACTGTAATGTATGGACCCAAAGTTAGCGAAGATTATGCTGTAGATGATAAATCATTGGCAACAGTAACAATGGTAAAATACCAACTTCAGGGGCGACTTAAAGTCAATGAATTATAATTTATACACGAAAGAAGATGCTTAGAAACTACTAATTCGACCGATTATTGACTATGGATCATCAATTTCATACGCCACACATTTTCAATTGATAGAAGAGACAGAGGAGGTCAATCAAAGTGCGGCACATTCCGTCACGAGAGAGTTTAGTCCACTGTTACAGAGTTTCTCAATAAATTCGACGGTAAAAGAGAGCCATGTGTGTCATCCACAGGTTTAAAGATGAACGTATTACTCCATCCTGCATACAACTCGTGAAATGATCACAAGGAGGAAATAGAGAAATTAGAGTGTATTTACCGACAATCGTGCAGCCCACGCACAGTGAGTGCTACAGTGAAAGGCTTAAGACCCTGCGGTGCCCAGGAACCCTCCAGGAAAGACAGTAGAGTGAATTTCGGTTCATAGAGGACGTTTCCAAATGCACGGATACGTCCGCAGAGGTCCTATACTGTTTTGAGATTTCCTGACATGACACTTGTCGGGTTACAGAGCCAGCCCCTAACACAATTTTAACCCGTCGGAAAGTATCAAACCAGGTTTCAGTTACCGTTTAAATGTACTGCTAGTTATCTCTCGATATTAATATCTACATTTGCACAATGAGAGCCATGAAATGGTGCGTAGCGGAGGGCACTTACGGTACCATGATACTTTTGCCCCTTCATTGTTCCATTAACCATCAGGATTTCAACAGTAAACCTCTCGACTATCTGCATCTACATCTACACATCTTTTCTGCAACTGAAACTTAAGTATCTGGCACAGGGTACATCTAACCACTTTCACACTACTGCTCCACTCTCGACCAGCGCTCGGTGGGAGCTCTGACTTCTCTTAATAAACTACGATGGCCATTTGTTTCTATGTTGGTTGATATCAGTAGAACATTAACGTAAGAAGATGAGATAGCTGATGATTGAAATTAGGTGAAAAGATCTCGCCGAAACGAGAAACTACCAAGTTACGTGTCATATCCGTGACATTCTCTCTACTATTTCGAGAGAATAAGGAACACGCTACCATTCTTTGAAAGTTTTAATGTCCTCCGTCAATGCCGTACTCTAGCAAAAGACGGTGTAAGCAGTCTCTTGAGTGGATATCATGCGTGAATAAAACACAGTCATGTACTCAACTTCCCCATAACGGTATCTATGTGATCGCTCCAGTGTAAGCTGTTAATGATTGTTATTCCTACGTATTTTGTCGAACTGACAACCTTCGGCCGCGTGGAGTGGCAGCGTGGTTAGAGCGGTCCCTCCTGCCGGAGGTTCGAGTCCTCCCGCGGACATGGGTGTGTGTGTTGTTCTTAGCATAAGTTAGTATAAGTAGTGTGTTGGGTCCCTTAGGAGTTCATACACATTTGAACTTTTAGAGAACCTTCAATTTGTGTGATTTATCGTGTAACCGAAATTTAACGGATTCCTATTAGTACTCGTGTGTATGACCTCACACTTATCATTATTTAGAGTCAATTTCCCGTTTTCGCACAATAGGAGCGTCTCGTCTAAATCATTTGCAATTGCTTTAGATCTTCTAATCACTTTACTAGACGATAAACAACAGCATCATCTGCAAAAAAATCTCAGAGGGCTGCTCAGATTGTCTCCTAAACCATTTGTCAACATCAGGGACAGCAATGCGCCTCTAACAGTTTCATCAGGAACGCCAAATATTTCTGTTTTACTCTAAGGCCTCCCGTCAGTTGCTACGAAATGTGACCTTTCTGACAAGAAATCACTAATCCAGTAACATAATATAGACGATACTCCACAGTCAAGCACCACTATTGACGAAAAGTATCAAAAGCCTTCCGTAAATTTATAAGTATGGAATCAATTTGAGATCGCTTCTCAAAAAAAAAAAAAAAATTGGTCAAGTGGCTCTGAGCACTATGGGACTTAACTTCTGAGGTCATAAGTCCCCTAGAACTTAGAACTACTTAAACCTAACTAACGTATGGACATCAAACACATCCATGCCCGAGGCAGGATTCGAACCTGCGACCGGAGCTGTCGCGCGGTTCCAGGCTGCAGCGCCTAGAACCGCTCGGCCACTCCGGCCGGCTGCTTCTCGAAAGCACTCTTCGTGAGACTGATGAGCTAATTGTGTTGTACACGAGCGTTATTTTCTGAATCTGTGCTACATGTCAGTAGATGATACTCTCCAAGGTAATTCATACTGATCGAACACAGTATAGGTTCAAAAATACTAGTGCAAGTCGACATCAGTTATATGGATCCCTCCCGCCGGAGGTTCGGGTCCTCCCTCGGGCATGGGTTTGTGTGTGTTGTTCTTAGCATAGGTTAGTTTTAAGTTAGTTTAAGTAGTGTGTAAGCCTAGAGACCGATGACCTCTGCAGTTTGGTCCCTTAAGAACTGACACACATTTGATATGGGTCCGTAACACACCGCTTTACTCCCATTTCCTTCCTTGAGGGTTGGGATGACCTGTGAAACTTTACAGCCTTTATGTATGAATCTTTCGTCGATCGAGCGGACGTATATGATTGCTAAGTATGGAGCTATTACATGAGTAGACTCAGGAAGGTACCTAATTGGTATACAATCTGGTCCATAAAATTTGCCCTTATTATGTGACTTGAGTTGGTTCGCTTCATCAGAGGAGTCTACTCCTAAGCTACTCATGTTATTAACTGCTCTCGTTTCGAATTCTGAAATACTTTTCTTCGTCTTCTTTGGTGATGCAATATCGAAAAAACATATCTAGTAACATGACTTTAGTGACACTATCGATAACATAACTATCGTAATTTCGCAGTGAAAGTATTTACTGTGTCTTGACGCCAGTGTCCTTTGTACACGACCGGGGTCTCTCCAGATTTTATGCCAGATTCTGAGACAGAGTCTCACTGTCGATATTGTTAGAATCATGTAGCACTGAAGTCCACGATAAATTTCGAGGTTTTGTGAAACTTCGTCATGTCGGAGTTTATCAGGGGTAATACTCTAATGCATACTAAACGATTATGTGACGATATGTGCCACTCTTCGTGAATCCTCTCTATCTCCTGTATTAATCCAACCTGGTAAGGGTCGAAGGCAGATGATGAATACTCAAGAATCCATCGAGTCGCATATTTCGTGGATGGGATAGAGATTCTTAAGATTATGTTAGTGAATCTCAGCTTGGACCTGCGTTTCCTACCATTTATTTGACTTCGGCATTTAGTTTTGGGTCGCTTTGCAAGGTAGACTGTCCGCAGACCGTGGTCGTGCGGTAGTATTCTCGCTTCCCACGCCCGGGTTCCCGGGTTCGATTTCCGGCGGGGTCAGGGATTTTCTCTTCTTAGTGATGACTGGGTGTTGTGTGATGTCCTTAGGTCAGTTAGGTTTAAGTAGTTCTAAGTTCTAGGCGACTGATGACCATAGATGTTAAGTCCCATAGTGCTCAGAGCCATTTGAACCATTTTTTTGAACCAAGGTAGACTGTGGTCTGATTTTGTGACTGTATGTCCCGTTCCAACTAAAGGCAACCTATTAGTCGATGCCTGGGTGAAGAACCAGCCACGTTAGCAAGCTGGGTTTCCTGGCGGCGGATTGGGGTAGGCCTCGCGTGACAGGAGAACAGTCGGAAAACTTGTAAGAATATTTCAGAATAGGCAGCGCCGATAAATAATTTTTCAGATAAAAATTTGATACGCTGCGCCGTTTCCGATTAATTAGCATTGATGCTATCCAGTCTGGTCTTTGTGCGCGCAAATTCAAAAGACCTGCCAGATACAATTAGCGTCAGTTGTTCTCACAGCGCAGATGGCAGCTCACGAAAACGCTCAGCCTTTGGCTTACTACAGTCCAATGTCGACATTTTGTATCGCTCTCTTGTTCAGTTTTAGGAAACGAATCCTAAAAACAGTTTGGCGACACCGTCTCTGGCGAACCGCTTGAATTTTTAGCCCTCAACGGCCTGGTTGGCTAACTTCAATGCTTATCAATTCTGAAATGGCACAACGCACGAATTTCTTTTTCAACAACTATTATTTTAAACAGCTATTATTTTTCACCCGTGTGGAGTTTGCTGGTCTCCCATCCGGCCGGCCGCGGTGGCCGTGCGGTTCTAGGCGCTCCATTCCGGAGCCGCGCTGCTGCTACGGTCGCAGGTTCGAATCCTGCCTTGGGTATGGGTGTATGTGATGTCCTTAGTTTAGTTAGGTTTAAGTAGTTCTAAGTTCTAGGGGACTGATGACCACAGCAGTTGAGTCCCATAGTGCTCAGAGACACTTGAAACATCTCCCATCGGGCGCCTCCCCAGGTGGCGGATAGGGGAATGCTCACCAGATATGGTGGGTACCGGGGAAATAAAACATCCGGGGTGGACCAAAACTAGCAACTGCTGCCTTGTAGTATGATGTTGGCTTATCAAAGGCTAAAGGAAGAAAACTTTGAGTAAAAATTACTTGGTCCTTCGGGTTGGGGGTTGTGCAGTGGGCCAGCTCCTCGCTCACACAAAAACATAAAAATGCTAAGAAACCTAATAATATGCCTCGGAAAAATTGGAACTTTGGACGACGAACTGGCAATGAGGTACGGAAAATTATGTTTGGATGCAGGAATGTGCAAGGTATTTCCACTAAAATAAACTTGCTACCTGCAGAACTTGACATGTTCAACATGGATGTTGTCGTATTCTCTGAAACAAAGAAGAAAGGCCAAGGAGAAGAAGAACTGGATAATTATGTACATATCTGGAGTGGGGTATCAAAAGCAGTAAGAGCCAAAGCAGGAGTCTCCATTATGATAAAGAAATCATGGAAAGGAAGAATCACAAATTGGAAATTCATCAATCAACGTATTATAACTGTTGAAATGACATTATTTGCTAGGGAAGTTGTGATTATTGGCGTATACGCACCCACGACCGACACAAAAGATAAGGAGAAAGATATATTTTGGGACACCCCCAGGGAGACTATTGAAAAAATCCCAAGAAGAAAGGAACTGATTATCATGGGAGATCTGAATGGAAGGGTAGGAATTAGAGAATCTTGTAGAATAGTAGGAAAACATGAAGAGGACGAATAGAATGACAATGGGGAACGACTGATTGCAATTTGTGAACAATTTGATCTAAAAATTACCAACACATTTTTCAAACATAAGGACATTCAAATATACTTGGCAACAGAACACCAAAGAACTTTGTTCAATAATAGATTATATTATCATTAGGCAAACAAGTAGTTTCAAAGCAGTAGACGTCAGATCTTATAGAGGAGCCCAGTGTGGATCAGACCACTATCTAGTTAAAATTAAGTCTTTCTGGCCATGGAAGTATGCAAGGAGTGATACAAGTAACATAAATAAAACGAACCAGACTGAGAAAGATGAAAATTTACCTTTGAATATTGACAGCCTATAAGACGAAAGTATCAGAACACTCTTTGCGGCCAGGATGGAAAGGAAACTGGTTGAATCATTTGAAGGAAGTACAGAGGAAATATATGACTATATAAAAGCTAATGTGAAAATCATAGCAACGGAGGTGTTGGGTAAAAAAGATAGCTACCACAACCGTGCAGCAGAGTGGTGGTCAGAGGAACTAGAGGTCCTCGTTAGAGAAAAACGAAATGCGTTCCTTCAGTGGTTGAATAATAAATCAGAAGAAACAAGATCAACATACAAGGAAAAGAAGAATGAAGTGATGAAAAAAATAAGGATGGCAAAAAATGAAGCATGGGAAAGAACATGTGCCAAGGTGAATAGTAAATTAGGATTTGGGAGAGCAAAAGAAGCATGGTCAGTATTGAAAGGGCTTCGACAGGATACAAAAAGCAAAGCTAATCTCCAACTGATAACACAAAAGGAATGGGAAGAGTATTTCCAAAAATTATTAAATGAGGACAGAGAAGAATATCTAGAAGAAGTAACAGGGGAAGATAAATGACATGAAGACGATGAGATCCAGATTTTAGAAAGTGAAGTACTTCAGGCGTTGAGAACAGGAAAGAATGGTAAATCATCGGGACCAGGCAATATCAATGTGGAGTGTCTGAAATATGGTGGTGGCAAAATTGTGAAACTGATAACACATGGAGATTCAATACCCAACGAGATGAAGCTAGGTTACATTAATACAATATTTAAGAAAGGGGATCGCAAAATTTGTTCAAACTATCGAGGAATTTGTGTTACAAACACATTAATGAGAATTTTTGCGAAAGTAATTAAAAACACACGGGAAAATAATTTTAGAACCCAAGAAGAACAATGTGGATTCACGGCTGGGAGATCATGTGTAGACCCTATTTTCACATTACGACAGATTTTTTTAGAAACATAGGGAAAAATCAAAAAATATAGGATTAATTTTCATAGATCTAGAAAAAGCGTATGATGCTGTTCCAAGAAAATTACTTTGGAGAGCACTACATATGGCAAACATAAACCCTTCCTTGATTAAAATAATACAACAGATGTACAAAGATAACATTTGCCAAGTGAAAGTTGGTAATAAACTTTCACATAAATTCAGAACAAGCAAAGACCTTTTACAGGGCTGTCCCATGTCACCATCATTATTTAAAATCTATATACACTCCTGGAAATGGAAAAAAGAACACATTGACACCGGTGTGTCAGACCCACCATACTTGCTCCCGACACTGCGAGAGGGCTGTACAAGCAATGATCACACGCACGGCACAGCGGACACACCAGGAACCGCGGTGTTGGCCGTCGAATGGCGCTAGCTGCGCAGCATTTGTGCACCGCCGCCGTCAGTGTCAGCCAGTTTGCCGTGGCATACGGAGCTCCATCGCAGTCTTTAACACTGGTAGCATGCCGCGACAGCGTGGACGTGAACCGTATGTGCAGTTGACGGACTTTGAGCGAGGGCGTATAGTGGGCATGCGGGAGGCCGGGTGGACGTACCGCCGAATTGCTCAACACGTGGGGCGTGAGGTCTCCACAGTACATCGATGTTGTCGCCAGTGGTCGGCGGAAGGTGCACGTGCCCGTCGACCTGGGACCGGACCGCAGCGACGCACGGATGCACGCCAAGACCGTAGGATCCTACGCAGTGCCGTAGGGGACCGCACCGCCACTTCCCAGCAAATTAGGGACACTGTTGCTCCTGGGATATCGGCGAGGACCATTCGCAACCGTCTCCATGAAGCTGGGCTACGGTCCCGCGCACCGTTAGGCCGTCTTCCGCTCACGCCCCAACATCGTGCAGCCCGCCTCCAGTGGTGTCGCGACAGGCGTGAATGGAGGGACGAATGGAGACGTGTCGTCTTCAGCGATGAGAGTCGCTTCTGCCTTGGTGCCAATGATGGTCGTAAGCGTGTTTGGCGCCGTGCAGGTGAGCGCCACAATCAGGACTGCATACGACCGAGGCACACAGGGCCAACTCCCGGCATCATGGTGTGGGGAGCGATCTCCTACACTGGCCGTACACCATTGGTGATCGTCGAGGGGACACTGAATAGTGCACGGTACATCCAAACCGTCATCGAACCCATCGTTCTACCATTCCTAGACCGGCAAGGGAACTTGCTGTTCCAACAGGACAATGCACGTCCGCATGTATCCCGTGCCACCCAACGTGCTCTAGAAGGTGTAAGTCAACTACCCTGGCCAGCAAGATCTCCGGATCTGTCCCCCATTGAGCATGTTTGGGACTGGATGAAGCGTCGTCTCACGCGGTCTGCACGTCCAGCACGAACGCTGGTCCAACTGAGGCGCCAGGTGGAAATGGCATGGCAAGCCGTTCCACAGGACTACATCCAGCATCTCTACGATCGTCTCCATGGGAGAATAGCAGCCTGCATTGCTGCGAAAGGTGGATATACACTGTACTAGTGCCGACATTGTGCATGCTCTGTTGCCTGTGTCTATGTACCTGTGGTTCTGTCAGTGTGATCATGTGATGTATCTGACCCCAGGAATGTGTCAATAAAGTTTCCCCTTCCTGGGACAATGAATTCACGGTGTTCTTATTTCAATTTCCAGTAGTGTAGATATTAGCCTTAGAACATGGTCTCGTAAATGTAGTAGTATGGGATTAGAAATAACAGATCGAGTTTACCTACATCATTTATTATTTGCTGATGATCAAGTAGCCGTAGCACAAGATGCTAACTATATGTGCAATCAACTAGCAGTAGCATACAAAACTTGGGGTTTGAAGATTAATTACCAAAAAACAGAATACTTGACTAATGATTCAGATGAGCTATACATTTAAGGAAAGAAAATCAAAAAGATAAACACTTTCTGTTATTTGGGATCAATTTTAGAAATCGAAGGAAAATCAGGGTCAGAAATCAATAAAAGAATTAGTAGCGGACGGAGGGTCATTGGGATGCTTAACTCAGTCTTATGGAGCAGGACTGTAATGAGTAGAACTAAAAAATTAATTTACAAATCCATTTTAGAGAGTGTGGTTCTGTATGGAACGGAGACCTGGACAGTTAACATGAAGCACACTAAAAAATTACAAGCTCTAGAGATGGACTTTTGGAGAAGATCGGCAAGAATCTCCAGGAAAGAAAAGATAAGGAACACCGAAGTAATAAGGAGAATGGAAATAAAAGAAAGAATATATGACATAATGGATAGGAAGAAATTACAGTGTACGACAAATGGAAAAAACCAGAATACCAAAATTGATACTGGTGTGGGAACCGGAGGGGAGAAAAAGAAGAGGACGACCTATGACAACCTGGCTCCAAAATGTACAACACATAATGAGGAGAATGGGCGCAGAGGAAGAGGACACACAAGATCGAAACACCTGGAGAAATATTTTGAGATTATAGTTTAAGAACGTTTATTGTTTGTATTGTAATTTCCAAGTAAATTATTATGTTGGAGATAAGCCTCTGTAATGAGGAAAAGCTCAAAATAATAATAAATAAACTATTTTTCACCACAGTGTACCCTGAAACACCCTTAGAAGCTCTTCAGACTGTTGTGAGCATCCATTATACCAACAGGCAGCTCTGGACCACGGCCCCATGCCTCTAGTTTTGGGAGGGCTTCTGCCGAAAACATTGAACAGACAGCACCGTGACCCGGTAGCCTCCTGTAAGTGTACTTTGTTACGAGTATAATACTTAAGTAACGGATATGGGGCACTCTGTTTTGGCGGGTTACCAGCAGCCGTAATGGTTAAATAGCCCCAGATTGGTCCACAGATCACGGGCTACTGGTGAGGTATCGTTTGAGGGTTCAGGCCAATTTCCTTAACGTGGAGCACTAGTATTCGAGACACCGCAGAAGGGCTACGGTCACCCGTTAAGCAAAGGCACGACGTCACACTGTCA
The DNA here is from genome assembly GCF_021461395.2 of Schistocerca americana. Classification (NCBI taxonomy): domain Eukaryota; kingdom Metazoa; phylum Arthropoda; class Insecta; order Orthoptera; family Acrididae; genus Schistocerca; species Schistocerca americana. The sequence goes on from NC_060124.1 coordinate 124,616,900, forward strand.
GCTGAATGGCTGTTACGCTTAGAAAGGTCTTTGATTTACTCAACCACTAGCTTGCCAGGGTAAAGGGCGATCCTGACAATTCAGTGAGCAAAGGCTGGCGTCTCCGATATCAGCTGTTACTCGTCGCACGCTGCGAGAGGGGTCTCGCTAAAATGAATAATATGCTGGGTAAATACCAGGTGAACAAGTAGTAAATGCTGGGAAAGTCATTAGAGTTCACGATTCACACCTTGACGTGAACTAGCACCCGAAACCTTTGTGGTACCTGTAATTTCCCTAGCTAGACCGCACGGCGTTTACCCATAATATTATGGCGAACTATCCAGTCCCAGAGATTTGATACTGGGCGTTTTCCAGCTTGTATCACGTGTGCTCTAATGGGTTTGCACAGCGTCGTCGATACGCGACTTCCTTCCCCAATGGGTGTCTTGGGGTAAGAACTAGGGTAGTCTTCTGAGGTGTCGATCCACATATGGAATAAGTATAGGAGTTCTTTTAGAGATATACGACTAGCACATTGGCACACCGCACTGCAGTTATCCATAAAACGGCATATAACGATTGTATCCTTGGTCGGAGTTTCAGCAGTACTGCTAGAGTAAGGGCCTTTTGAGACAGTTTGAGACGACCCAAATCAAATGTATTCGGCGGTTACTTGTCACGTGTGGTGGGACTAAAACACCGACACGAGTAGTAATCAGTCAAAATGGTTCAAATGGCTCTGAGCACTATGGGACTCAACTGCTAAGGTCATTAGTCCCCTAGAACTTAGAACTAGTTAAACCTAACTAACTTAAGGACATCACAAACATCCATGCCCGAGGCAGGATTCGAACCTGCGACCGTAGCTTGTAATCAGTCATTGTTTCGTCGAACAGAAGTGTTTTTTTTTCTCTTATTTATGTACAGCATGTCGCATTTATCTACGTTGAATGCCAACTGCCAGTCTTTACACCTCTACATCTATATCCATACTCCGCAAGCCACCTGACGGTGTGTGCGGAGGGTACTTTGAGAACCTCTGTCGGTTCTCCCTTCTATTACAGTCTCGTATAGTTCGTGGAAAGAAAGATTGTCGGTATGCCTCTGTGAGAGCTCTAATCTCTCTGACTTTATCCTCATGGTCTCTTCGCAAGACATACGTAGGAGGGAGCAATATACTGCTTGAATCCTCGGTGAAGGCATGTTCTCGAAAATTCAACAAAAGCCCGTACCGAGCTACTGAGTGTCTCTCTTGCAGAGTCTTCCACTGGTTCAAAATGGGTCTGAGCACTATGGGACTTAACATCTGAGGTCAACGGTCCCCTAGAACTTAGTACTACTGAAACCTAACTAACCTAAGGACATCACACACAGCAATGCCCGAGGCAGGATTCGAACCTGCGACCGTAGCAGTCGCGCGGTTCCGGACTGAAACGCCTAGAACCGCTCGGCAACCGGAGTCGGCTCTTCCACTGGAGCTTATCTATCATCTCCGTAACGCTTTCGCGATTACTAAGTGATCCTGTAACGAAGCACGCTGCTCTCCGTTGGATCTTCTCTATCTCTTCTGTGAACCCTATCTGGTACAGATCCCACACCGGTGAGCAGTATTCAAGCAGTGGGCGAACAAGTGTACTGTACACTACTTCCTTCGTTTTCTAATTGCATTTCCTTAGGATTCTTCCAATGAATCTCACTCTGGCCTCTGCTTTACCGACGATTAATTTTTACATGGTCATTCCATTTTAAATCACTCCTAATGCCTACTCCCAGATAATTTATGCTTCCAGTTGCTGACCTGCTATATTGTAGCTGAATGATAAAGGATCTTTCTTTCTATGTATTCGCAGCACATCACACTTGTCTACATTGAGATTCAATGCCTCTCGATGTGTTTAGCTTTCCTTGATCTGTATTTTCGCCTCATAAAACTCAACCGCTCTTTCTACGACCGCAGTAAGGTAGAAAGAAACGATAATATTGGCAGCGTAAATTTGTCTCTTTCCTCGGTTCTCTATTTAATCACAATTTTCTCTTCACTCAACACAAATGACACTTAAGGGTGGGAAAGCGCCACAACAGACGACAAAAGTGTATCGGAACCGACACTAAAAATAGATTTCCTCGGAGGGATAAGGGATAAAACAAAACTAAAAAGTCTACTCTCTGTATCGGAGTGGCGGCAGAATTGATCGCGACTCGCATTAAAGTTCAAAACGCGGCCGGCGGCCGGCGGCTCGCGCGCAGTCTCGTAATGGACAGGAAATTAACATGAAGCCCTGCCGGCCGGCGTAGAGTGGCCCAGCACGCGTCAGGCAATATTAATACCCGCGTGTAACACCATCCATTTGTAATGGGCGAGCAGCTCCAAAAACAGCGCGCCGGTCGGCGCCCATCTCCAGCAGTCGATAGCGGCCATCTGTCGCCGCCGCCGGAAGAGCGACTCGCCGAATTTCTTCGGAGCGGCCGCCACACCGCCGCCTGTCCGGTGGTAATGGCCGTGGAAGCAGCAGCTTCACGCCCGTTATGCAGCGATCCATCGCAGACATCGAAGCTGCACTCGCCGGCTGTCGGACGCCTATCCGCTTCCATATTTGCACTGCACGACAGGTGGGTGATGTTATCCTTTGGCTTCAGTGCTTTCCGCCCTTGTGTAACCTAGTCATACGGTTCCACTCCCGCGTAAATACATCTCTGCTCGTAATCACGCCACGAATTTAGTTACCGTTGTATCAAAGAAATGAATTACGATCACGGTGGGCTCTTTCCGCAGTGCTTTCAACGTCATTGACCCTATACCTTAAATAACCGTGTCCATCCGTCATGTATCGACAAGTGACTATATATTGCCTTTTGATGTACTGTGTTAAAAGGCTTGCTGATTTTGACGATCGCAATTAAATTTTATGATGTTACAGTTATGCATTAAAATTGGACGAATTGAATTATTGTTCCCATAATGAAAACCAGTGTACAAGTAATGTTTCGTCAGGCGACTCTGAGAACGGCTTTTGTCATACAAATTAAACTTGATGTGACAGATAAACAGAAGCAGCTCACAGAGCGATATGACAAAACTATCAGAACAGATGTCAGTGATCAGACGAGGAAAGCGCAACTCGGGAAATCGAATGCAGAAAATGAAATTAATTCTTCACTTAACGTACAAAGTGATACAAAACCTATAAACAACTGACTTTTCTTCTGAGAGACGTGTTCTATGAAGCCCAGTTGAGTGAAGTTTGTGTACTGTCATTCAACATCACATACAGAGGCTCTAGGCAAATTTCGACTACCAATTTTTCAGATACACGAAAAAATCCTTCCTCAATATTTATGATTTTTATAACAAAATAAAAAGATAGAAATGTTTGCAATGAGTGGTTGAATGATAAAACGGAAGGAATTAGGTAAAAACGAAGTACGAGAAAAGATAAAGATAACCGAGAATGAACATGGGAAAGCACATGTGCCAATATAATGTTCCGTGAGACTGAAGTTAAGTCCCATTAGTGCCTTAATTAAGAGAATTCGTAGCAATTTGTTCAAACTACCGAACGATTTGTGTTACAACCTCGTTAGTGAAAATGTTTTGCCGCGCTGGATTAGCCGAGCGGTCTAAGACGAGGCAGGCATGGGCTGTGCGGCTGGTCCCGGCAGAGGTTCGAGTCGTCCCTTGGGCATGGGTGTGTGTGTTTGCCCTTAGGATAATTTAGGTTAAGTGGTGTGTAAGCTTAGGGACTGATGACCTCAGCAGTTAAGTACCATAAGATTTCACAAACATTTAAAAAAAAATGTTTTCCCAAATTATTGAAAAACAGTCTGAAAGCCAATTTCAGAAGCCGTCAAGAACAGTGTGGTTTTGCATGTGGTAGATCATTTATTTACATTTTCACATTACAAAATTTAAAAACAAATACGAAGTGGTTAAGATTTCATTGATATAGAAACAGTAGCGCATAATATTACTAAAGTGCAGAACAATACAGAGCATCCATTGATATACGAAAAACTTGATGTGATAAGTTGATGTCAGTCAAGAATGCCTTTAAGGCGGCGTTATCAGCACCTCTGTGAGTTTGAACGGGGTCGTGTAATAGGGCTATGAAAAGCTGAGTGTTCCTTCTGAAATACTGCAGAAAGATTCGGTAGTAATGTAGGCTCTTTACATGGGTGCTGGTAGCGGTGGTCAAGAAAGTGTACTGTCACAGGAAGACAGGGCGTCGGATGACCACGTGGCAGTACCGAGTGTGAGAAACCATCGTGTGCGGTGTATGGCTCTGTCATATCGTGCTGCATATGCAACAGCAATTTGAGCATCTGTTAGCACCACTGTGACGCAATGAATTGTTACCAGCCGTTCACATCAAGGAGAGCTACGAGCTAGGCTCATCTAGTGTGCATTCCGCTAACCCCAAACCATCACCGTTCACGAGTTCACTCGCGTCAAGGGTGGAGGTTTGTGACTACGTGCTAGACACACGGGGAACACATAGTAATGATAATTACATCAAGACCCTACGCTGTCGACAGGGGTTGATATACATCAACGGGACAGTTTGTGTGCCCCCAACCGGGACTCGAACCCGGGGAACTCCTGCTTGTATGGCAGACGCTCTATCCATCTGAGCCATCGAGGGCACAGAGGATAGTGCGACTGCAGGGATTTATCCCTTGCACGCTCGCTGTGAGACCCACATTCGCAACTAAATTTCCACACACTACATTCGTAGTGCCCCTGCCCATTACACTCATTACTCGCGGCAGACAACCTTACCGAGTTCCGTAAGTGTTCGGGCAATATGTGTGCACCCCCACAGAAGAAGGAGGTCAATGGCTGGTCTGCATTAACTACGTTAAGATGTTATCTGTTCTTTCGGACATGTCCGAAAGGACAGATACCATCTTCATACATAGAGTAATGCTCTGGGGTGCGATTTCGTATCGTAGCAGGACTACTTACGTGGTTATCAAACTCACCCTGACTGCCACTTTGTACGTCAATCTAGTGATTCGACGTCTTGTGCTGCCATTCAAGAACTGGATTCCAGGGGATGTTTTCCAAAAGGATAACGCTCGCTGACGTAAAGCTGCTGTAACCCTACCTACTCTACTGAGTGTCACACATCTTAGCCTTCTCCATCACCAGACCTGTCTCCAATCGAGCTCAAATAGGACATCATCTGACGAAAACTCCAGCGTCATCCTGAAACACCAATAACCGTTCATATATTGACCGGCTATGTGAAACAGATTTGGAACCTCATCTCACAAAGTGATATCCGTTTCCTGCACAACACAATTAATACACTCAATATTCTGGCAGTATCACCAGTTATTAATATACCCCATCTCGCATTTGCAATGGCTTATCTCACGCTTCCATTAATCTGTGGTCGTGCGATGTAAATCTCTTACAGATGTATTTTCCCCGAAATTTCATTACTCTAAATTAATAATTGTTTGGTGTTGCGATTTTTTTCCGTTTGTGTGTATAAAGATTACACTGAAACAGTGTAGGTAGCGACAAGCTGGGAATAATAAGGTGCTGGGTAGCAGAACTAACATCTGACCAAAGAAGACATTTATTCACACACAAACGGTGAATCCAGTTACTCAGTCCAAATGCCATAGATGTACTTTAAGAAGTGTCAGAGCTTCGACACATACTATCAGTCACATAATAGAATTTTACAATTTGTAACTCTACAATTTAACAGCAGTTGATATTAAGCTCTCCTGTTTACATCTGTACGGCTAAGCACATATGAACTAAAACAAAGAGGAAAGCGTTTTCACTTTACCAAGAAAAGTAATAGAAATGGAAGTTTGGTCATTGGCTCAGGCCAGACAGTGAGCCATAGTTACAAAGCACTATAATAATAGAGAGCAATGACAAAAATACGTACAAGTAAAATTCAAGGAGTAATGTGCATCTGATCTCAGCAAGTAATGGACTCTAATAATCAACGTCAACCAGCACGCTCACACTATTCCAATGAAGAAAGAACAGTGTTACACAGTCAACGATAGAAATTTTCCAATAAATTTAAAAAAGAGTGCCCAGCTGGCTACCACTAATAGTAAATTCTTAACCCAGTGTACCCAAATCAGTCAAAGTAATACCCCAAATACCACATCGGGTTCAAACCTCAATCGACAAGAATATTTATAGCATAAAGTGATAAAACGTCTAAGTACAGCATAGCACATGCGCTCTTGTCCAATTAATAATCATTTTTATGATTACAACTGGAAGAAGTACTCACTAGGATGCACAGTTAAGACAAGAAAATCGAACATTTCTGTACGCTGAGCCTGAGTTACAGGCAAGTTTCACTTTTCGTGAATTACCCACAACACATCAGGCGCAAAGGCCAAGGACGCACTTAAGCGTAGGTAACACCAAATTTACTAACGTACCTCCCTGTAAACAGGTCTTAGCAAGTGGGTCAACTGGAGCACAGGGTACGAGCACCCTACAGCACGGAATTAGATGCTCACCATACATGACCGTATGATTCCGCCGCTCCAGCCTGCCAGTGTATCTACAAGTAACAAACAGAAGTGGAAGAACAAGACAGTCTTGCAGTTGGAGCACCATGGTTCCCAGACTTGTGCTCGAAATGTGACCCGATTTCGGCAGGTGCTTGCAGTCATCATGTCCCACACAACTGCCCATCAGAGCACTCAATGACCTTCCTTCCACTAGCCGTAAGGAACGACTCAGGCGATTCCATTGGATATAGAAAGTGAGCTCAAGTGAAACACATGCCAGATCTAAACTGCTAGTGGACTTCCACAGAAATTTACAACAAGCAAGGACTTGTATGAGGTCAGGTCCATATCATCAACATTATTTAAAATTTATATAGGTATTGTTCTTTGGTCATGGGATCATGAAGGTAGGAGAGTACAATTAGAAGTGATAGGTGGAACATATCCACATCGTCACAACTTGTTGTGGAGTAAGTCGCCATAACACAATCTCACTGAGATTTTCTCCATTGTAATTAGCGTAAAATCTCTTGCGTTGATCAGTGACAGTGGCATCAGCAATTATTTTATACATGCAAATTAACGCAGTAGTTTTCAAGCAGTACTAGCAGTTTTGTTTAGCCAGGCAGCTGAAATAAAAGTTACAGTTTCAACAAGAGAGGCAAGAGGCATACTACATACATAATCAATTAGTAACACAATACTAAACTGGAGTTGTAAGAATAATTCCCAAATCGAAAACAAAGGTATTTAATTTTTGCTGACCTGGAGGTGTCAAACAGAATGAAGGAACTGCAGGTGTTAAATTAATAGAGGAATTACTAAAGGGCTGAGCGTCATTCAAATGCTCAACTCAGTCTTCTGAAGAGGGAATGTGATGAACAAAAGATTCATATTGAAGGCTACAGTCTTGTACGGAGCAGTGGCTTTAACAACTAATCAGGGACATACACTCCTGGAAATGGAAAAAAGAACATATTGACACCGGTGTGTCAGACCCACCATACTTGCTCCGGACACTGCGAGAGGGCTGTACAAGCAATGATCACACGCACGGCACAGCGGACACACCAGGAACCGCGGTGTTGGCCGTCGAATGGCGCTAGCTGCGCAGCATTTGTGCACCGCTGCCGTCAGTGTCAGCCAGTTTGCCGTGGCATACGGAGCTCCATCGCAGTCTTTAACACTGGTAGCATGCCGCGACAGCGTGGACGTGAACCGTATGTGCAGTTGACGGACTTTGAGCGAGGGCGTATAGTGGGCATGCGGGAGGCCGGGTGGACGTACCGCCGAATTTCTCAACACGTGGGGCGTGAGGTCTCCACAGTACATCGATGTTGTCGCCAGTGGTCGGCGGAAAGTGCACGTGCCTGTCGACCTGGGACCGGACCCCAGCGACGCACGGATGCACGCCAAGACCGCAGGATCCTACGCAGTGCCGTAGGGGACCGCACCGCCACTTCCCAGCAAATTAGGGTCACTGTTGCTCCTGGGGTATCGGCGAGGACCATTCGCAACCGTCTCCATGAAGCTGGGCTGCGGTCCCGCACACCGTTAGGCCGTCTTCCGCTCACGCCCCAACATCGTGCAGCCCGCCTCCAGTGGTGTCGCGACAGGCGTGAATGGAGGGACGAATGGAGACGTGTCGTCTTCAGCGATGAGAGTCGCTTCTGCCTTGGTGCCAATGATGGTCGTATGCGTGTTTGGCGCCGTGCAGGGGAGCGACACAATCAGGACTGCATACGACCGAGGCACACAGGGCCAGCACCCGGCATCATGGTGTGGGGAGCGATCTCCTACACTGGCCGTACACCACTGGTGATCGTCGAGGGGACACTGAATAGTGCACGGTACATCCAAACCGTCATCGAACCCATCGTTCTACCATTCCTAGACCGGCAAGGGAACTTGCTGTTCCAACAGGACAATGCACGTCCGCATGTATCCCATGCCACCCAACGTGCTCTAGAAGGTGTAAGTCAACTACCCTGGCCAGCAAGATCTGCGGATCTGTCCCCCATTGAGCATGTTTGGGACTGGATGAAGCGTCTTCTCACGCGGTCTGCACGTCCAGCACGAATGCTGGTCCAACTGAGGCGCCAGGTGGAAATGGCATGGCAAGCCGTTCCACAGGACTACATCCAGCATCTCTACGATCGTCTCCATGGGAGAATAGCAGCCTGCATTGATGCGAAAGGTGGATATACACTGTACTAGTGCCGACATTGTGCATGCTCTGTTGCCTGTGTCTATGTGCCTGTGGTTCTGTCAGTGTGATCATGTTATGTATCTGACCCCAGGAATGTGTCAATAAAGTTTCCCCTTCCTGGGACAATGAATTCACGGTGTTCTTATTTCAATTTCCAGGAGTGTATATAAGGGAATATCTATACGAAGAAATACTCCACCGCTAATTTTCAGTCGCTTTTGACGTCTAAGCGAAACACACAAGAAACCCGGCCTGTGCAAGAAATTCGTTAGAGAGAGATCCACGTGTTGGAAAATTTTTCAGTGAAAGTTTTAAAGACAGCTACTGTGAAACGACTTAAGTCGAGGCACAATTTGTTGGCGTGGCATGTCGGGGAACGGGCGCAGTTCGTATCGATGTGTCGCCTTTAAAAATTAATGTCATGGACATTACAAATCTAATTTCATGCGCTAACAGCGTTTCTGTTGCATTGACGAAATGGATTGAGACCTTAAGAAAGCGTCAGGCTAATGGGCCACCAAATGTTGTCTATCTACAAAGTTCCAAGATGAATTTTCCCTGGCGCGTATCAGAAACGTCAGCATACTTCATTATGATGGCAGCTTTAACAACGTATGTGCATTCGACCAGTCTGTTTTGGGCTGTATCCATACTTACAGGTGAATAAGTAGTGACATTTGCGCCATGTGAAAACTGGAAAAGAAGAAAAACGAGGCAATTGTGATGTGGTGCTACACAAGAATGTTGAAAATTTTGACGACTTGACGTAAGGAAAGAAAAGGTTCTTCGAGACGCCCGCTGTGGCCGAGCGGTTCTATGCGCATCAGTCCAGAACCACCCGGCTTCTACGGTCGCAGGTTCGAATCCTGCCTCGGGCATGGATGTGTGTGATGTCCTTAGGTTAGTTAGGTTTACGTAGTTCTAAGTCTAGGCGACTGATGACTTCAGATGTTAAGTCCCATAGTGCTTAGAGTTAGAGCCATTTGAAACCATTTTTTTTAAGTTCTCAGAAGAATCGTCGAAGAAAGGATTACATGGAAAACATTGTCAACAAGAATAGACACATATAACGGAATAATTTCAGTGGTACTAGAAGGAGTTGTAGGGGGTAAAAACTGTTGAGCAGGACCGGCCAATTGCCGCATACTGTGCAAAAGTGCGGAAGTGCGGCCCAGGCGCGCACATCTCAGCCAGCGAGCAAAGCGGAACAACGACATCTGTGACTAGACACGTGTACCACGTGAGCGGCGACTGTTCCACTTTCTTGTTTACGCGGCAAGTAACGGACAGAAGCGCCAATGCTTTTGCCGCAGTGATACCAACGGTTCCCGTCTGGTCATAGAAATTAAGCGCTGCTGGGCTGGGCAAGCATTTTAATGGGTGACCATCCGGTTTGTCGAGCCCTGTTGGCAAGCGCGGGGCCTTCAACTCTTGTGAGGAAAATTGAGGAGCTACTTGATTGAGACGTAGCGACTCCGGCCTCGTAAACTGACATACAGACGGGAGAGCTCTGTGCTGACCACATGCCTCTCCATATCAGCATCCAGTGATTACTGCGGGCTGATGATGACACGGCGGCCGAACGGTATTGTTGGGCCTACATGCCTTTTCGGGCGGAGTTTAGCTTTAGGGGGTCAGAAGCACACCCAGTCTTGCTTCCCTCTGGAAAATATAGCCTTACGTGAGACGCACTGAGAGGCGGAGAGTATTGCAGAAAGGCAATGAATGGAAAATCTGTGTTCTCAGCCATTTGAACACGACTAGGAACTGCAGTTCTTCTTTAGAGAGGCAGGCTAAAACTTACAGTGTTTACTGTGCCGACGAATAATAGGCGGATAGCGGAAAATCGCGGTTTAAAGACACTACAGCTCGTTTCATAAAGATAAATGTAGTGTACCGAAGAACGAAGAAAGGCAAGGCAAATTCAATGCGTTTAAGAAAATGGATAAGGCACATCAACAGGTTTTTAATGCAAGTCATAATGATTGATACCTCTTGAACTTCTCGTTTCTTCTGTTACAATCGTACCTATTTTATTGTACGAGCTACAATCTTCAATTTTCCAGCATGACAATTACAGTACATTTGCACTGCGAGTAAGTTTGAAAGACTGTCTCTCTGATGATGCAGAACTTTTGTGTCCCAAGACGTCAGCAGGTTTCAAGAAATCAGCCTTTTCAAGCAAACAGTGACATGACCTATGTGCACGGACAGTAAATAAATAAAGCTAAGGACATCGCTGTTTTTTCTGTTGTGTTGGATAAAGCAACAGATATTACAATACAACTCAGCTAAAGATACATATACGAGGACTTAGTGCTTTGAAAGGGACTGCGACAGGTGCAGACTTACTCCAAGCTCTCGAGCAAGCGATTAATGGTGTTGGTGTGGATTGGAATCGGTTAATTTCTGTGGCCACAGATGATGCACCGGCAATGTGAAGCCATCAAGAGGACACACGACACTGATGCTCAAAAAGCTAGGACGCGTAGAAGAGATGTTGTATGGAATTCACTAAATTCTACTTCGAGAGGCGCTTTCTGTAATATCAGTAACGTTATAAAACGACATGCAAACTGTTGTGTTTACTGTAAACTATCTGAAAATACATAGGATTACGCATCGACAGTTTCGGCAGCTCTTGGGGGAGTTACGAGAGGTGTGCGGCGACATACCACATTGTACCGAAGTGCTCCGGCTCAGTCGAGGCAACACGCTGAAAAGAATTTTTGATTTCCATTTGGCCGTAGTACATTTCTTCATTTATTACGTGACAAAGGAAAGAGTAATCCAAAATTGGAAGACCATTGCTGCATCTCTCGTGAACATTAAGTCTCACATGAACAACTTGCGAGGTGCAAATAATTGAATTTCTGACTTGGAAAAAGTAAATGCCTTTCAAAGGAAACTTACTCTTTGGGAGAGCCAACTATTGTCTGAAAACACCTTTGGCCCACGAAAATGGTAGATTTTAAAAATACATGTCAATAGTTGTAAGAATTAACGAGCAATTTCGAGCACGATTTCTAGATATTACGAGTGTGTGCCCTATACGGATTGCAGATGAAACTGACCGAAATGCATTACATGGCTGAAAGACAAGTTCTTTGCAGTAAGAAGTACAAAAGAATTCCGCGAAAACTTCCCGTAGTTGCGGATCTACTTATGTGAGAGAAAGATTTTTCCCCATAATGAAAATGAAAAATCAAGATTTCGTTAGAGGATTAGTGACGAAAATCTTCGCAACTACTTGCATTTATCAGTGTGTCTTGCTTTTATGACCGACATGATAAACATATTTCGCATTTTTCTTTCGTTTTCTAATTTCAATTTGTTATTTACTAACTGTGCCTCACTCTGCTCCATGTTACATACGCAACACTGTTATTTGACAAATCTGCTGATATCCTTGCCATGAAGTGTAAATAGGTACCTAAAGTCGGCGTAAAACCAGTCCGGCATATTTATGCACAGTTTGTTTTTATGTTATGTTTTAGAACTGTGACGTTTCTCGACAGTGCGATGGAATAACGTGCTACCTTCTCCTGATTGCGCTGCACACTGTGAAAAGGGTTTGAGAGTGCACCAGATATAGTTTGCCCCAGCTAGTGGTAAAGAGAAGCGGCGACATCTGTGCTTGGACACATAAACTAAATGAGCGGTGACAGCTCCGTTTCCCCGTTTATAGGTCTGCTGTAGAGGAAAACAGGGACTGAAATACATTCAGCAAATAACTGATCACGTAGCTTGCAAGTGGTACTCTGAGATTAAAGAGGTTGGCACAGGAGAGCAATTTCTGGGTGGCTGCATGAAACCAGTCGTAAGAGTGATAAGCCAAAAGAAAAAAAGTAGTTGACGTGCAACAATAGTGTATCAACGTTGTTCTGTTACAAATCATAATGGAGCATATGGTTCAAATGGCTCTGAGCACTATGGGACTTAACATCTGTGGTCATCAGTCCCCTAGAACTTAGAGCTACTTAAAGCTAACTAACCTAAGGACATCACACACATCCATGGCCGAGGCAGGATTCGAACGTGCGACCGTAGCAGTCGCGCGGTTCCGATAATGGAGCAACATCTACAATCAAGTGTTAAAGATATTCTCAAAAACGCCCACATGAGGACACCTACCGTAACTTGCTTGAAATTCAGAACATGGGCAATTCTTATTTTTTTCGAAATAATCATCATCGTTGACGAGATTTGTGTTATCAATACGAACCTACCACAAAACAACAAAGTGCAGAATTTCACATGAAGAGTCAACGCTTTGGTGACCTAACCGGCTTCAAGCTCCTGTGACGCGCGAACCAACATCGAAAAGAAGGACTTTTCTGACAGTTTCACGTGGTTGTGTGAACGTTCCTTGCGTTTTGGTCAAGTGGGTGGAGGCTTTGTAGAACACCTGAAGTACTAAAGCTATCATAATTTTTCTCTAACTGTTATTAATCCAGTGTCGAAACATTTTGAACTGAGCGCCCGAGTTGCCGGGTTCGATTCCCGGCGGGGTCAGGGATTTTCTCTGCCTAGTGATGACTGGGTGTTGTGTGCTGTTCTTAGGTTAGTTAGGTTTAAGTAGTTCTAAGTTCTAGGGGACTGATGACCATAGATGATAAGTCCCATAGTGCTCAGAGCCATTTGAACCATTTTTTTCAACTGATGTGACACACACATACAAATTTACGTATTTCAGATAACATGGGTAGTATTAATTAAAGAAAAATAAAGTATATAAATAAAGATCCCAGACAGATTACATCACAAGCTGCGAACAGATTTAGACTTTCTCAATGGAAGTACATCATCATTTGCCGTAGGTTATTCAGGGGAACATTGGACAAACTAATACAAAGTATGTGTAGTTGATCAGGACTCTCAGCAACTCTTTTCCTGAGTGAGAATCCAATATCCGGTGGCTGCTGGTGCTTAAAATGACTGAGGGCTCATTACTTCTACTACATAATGCAGTTCACCTTTCTTAATAATGTAATTTTCTAAATCACTTAAAATATTTCTGTAGATCTAAAATTACCTTAAAATAAGCCTTACGACAATGATGGGGTTGAATCTCTTGTGGACGTATATCAGAGAATGACCACCCCTTTTTTTTGGCGAATCTGTCTATGACTCACTCGTTGAAATATGGAAACCTGTGGATAATTTCCTCTTCAATAAACAGCATGACAAGAGCAAAGAGCCTACCTTTATCGGTGATACTTCTGAGAAACGTTTTCTTCAGCGACAAAATGGGAAAACACCTCCCTACTTCACATGTTTTCATTGGGATGGTAGCTATTCATTTAAACGTTGCTAAAAGTTTGTTGCAGATTATTTTCAAGTAAAAACTTTGGAAGGGTTGATGCACTTAACATTTCTTGGAAATCATTCGAGCATAAATGATTTGTAGTTCTGTTTGTAGCTTAGCTTTGCGCGTAGAATTGATCTGAATATGTCTTCGCGACCAGGCACGTGTATGGGGCACCAGTCAGTGAAACGTTTTCAGTGTAACACATTTTGCCGGCCGCTGTGGCCGAGGGGTTCTATGCCCTTCGTCCGGAATCGCGCTGCTGTTACCGTCGCAGGTTCGAATCTTGCCTCGGGCATTGATGTGTGTGATGTCCTTAGATTAGTTAGGTTTAAGTAGTTCTAAGTCTAAGGGACTGATGACCTCAGATGTTAAGTCCCATATTGCTTAGAGCCATTTGAACCATTTTGTAATACATTTTGATAAAGTAAATTGAGGCCAATAAATGTCAGGAGAATTCAGAGCTCTGTTCGCTACGCCGATTTATGGTGTCACACACTTTCTTTGCTGCTACGGTCCTAGTTCTGTACATTTCCCCTCATCTTCTTTTTGCCACATTTCTTTCTCCCTCGATTTGATATTATGAACGTTGTCTCAAATTTTGAAAACCTCATTTTCAAGTGCTGCTGTGCGTGTTCTATTGAGACTGCCACATGCTACTCCACATCCGCAGTGGTAATACCGGTTCCTATCAGAGCACCGAAGTTAGGCGCTGTCGGGCTTGGCTAGTACTTGGATGGGTAATCATCCAGGTCCGCCGAGTGCTGTTGGCAAGCGGACTGCACTCAGCCCTTGTGAGACCAACTGAGGAGCTACTTGACTGAGAAGTAGACGTTCTGGTTACGAAACCTGACAACGGCCGGGACAGCAGTGTGCTGACGACATGCTCATCCGTATTCATATCCGGTGACGCCTCAGGACTGAGGATGACACGGCGGCCCGTCGCTACCGTTGGACTTACAACGCCTGTTCGGACGGTTTCGTTTGAGTTTTTAATAAGTGCAGGGCTTTTATATTTGGCTGTACAAGATAACTGAGGCATCATTTTGTTAAATACCTGTAACCAAAAGGAAAATTTAAGCTGTTGCAGTTTCGACCTTAGACCATATACTTGATTCACATTCTGATTGCTGATATCTGTGGTGTGTTGAAGACATTATAGAATAGCTTCTTAATTCTAATGAACTGCAAGGGCTGTCCCCGATTTAAAGTTCCATCTTGTGGTTGATCTATGACGGACTCTCCGTTTCACAGTTGTATCTAGAACAGCCACTAGGCGAATGAGAGAAGAATAATATTACTTCTACAATAACATTGAAAAACAGTTTTACTTGTCTATTTTGACTTGTAGCTTGGGAAAGAGTAAGTCTAGTTGGTGTGTATAGCAATGCACATAATACGCAATATGTTATTGTTTTCTTACACTTGTCTCGATCAATGCATGTTTACCTCACATGACGCAAGCACCATCATAACTTGGAGCTGTAATTTTTTCTTTCTGTTTTGGACAATATCGGCGAGGACATTTTCAACGTAAGGTGCTAAGAAGGAAGCGTCGTTACCAGGTGGATATTAAAATGTCCTAAATCCTTAGCGGGCACCTAGGTAAACAACAACGTAATGCTACAACTGAAGTTTCAGAAGATACATCAGAAGTTCCATTCGCTGCCACAGACATAAAATCTGTTCTAGGTATGTCTGCATTGATTTCCTTGTGACACATGTATGTAACATACTCTCTTGTAAATGATTTTGCATTGCTTTAGATGTACCCTTAAAGACCGTAGCATTGTTCATACGGTCTTCCGCCACTGCATCTAAAGCAGAAGCTCCAGGATTTTTAGGTTCTCATGGACATTTAATGTCCAGCTGGCGTAAACTTTATCACCATAATTATGGCAGGTAAGTCCCACAGGAAAAAGTCCATTCTCTCCGCTGCCAGTTCGAGATTTTATAGCAGCTCTTGAGTTGTGTATGACTACTGGAATTTTCACCCGTGAATACCCTTAAGTCCGGAACATTTATACCCACCACGAAACTGGACTCGCATTCGGGAGGGCGACGGTACAATCCCGCGTCCGGCCATCCTGATTTAGGTTTTCCGTGATTTCTCTAGATCACTTCAGGCAAATGCCGTGATGGTTTCTTTGAAAGGGCACGGCCGATTGCCTTCCCCATCCTTTCCTAACCCGAGCTTGTGCTCCGTCTCTAATGACTTCGTTGTCGACGGGACGTTAAGCACTAATCTCCTCCTCCCCACCACGAACCACTGATTAACTAATTACAGCCGTCCCGGAATCCTCATAAAACTGGCTATGAATATTTCCTCTGTTAATAGAAACTTCTCAGGTTTCTTGCTGCATGAACTCGTTGGAAGGGAGCGACGTTCTGATGAGTCGCACTCATTTTTGTCCGGAATATGGACTTTCCACTCATCGAAACATCGCAACTTTTCGATGAGCGCCCCCCTACTGTAAACGCATAAACTTTTAATTAGTGCACTTCGTCCACTGACCCAACGTGATCATTGGCGTTGCTGTCGTCTATCTTGCATTTGCATTATGTTGATCATTATGAAAACGAATCTTCTTTCCTTGATAGCCCCCAATCAACTGCCGATGGTGTGTGTTCAAATGTAGACCCGTTTCTACTAGAAACAACCGAAACTTCGCTCTTCTCATCCTCCTGTTGTAAAGCCAAGGACTGTTTACAAGAGCATATCTCATAGATCTGTACTCAAGCCTGAGAGGAAATACTTGAAATGTTGAAACAGCCTCATGTGTTTGAAAGGGATTCCAAATGACCTTCATATTTATCATTTGACAAAGGTATGATGAGAACCATGAAAGTGCATTTTACCCTCTCCCGTTTCATCAATATTCTTCAAAATTGATGTGAATTCGAAAACATGTCGCTCATACTTGAATAAAAGAGGTTAATAATGCGGAAATTATTTTCATGTTGTATTTTCTTGTGCAGGTTTTTAACCTGCAGCGTAGATGCTATAGCAGGTCACTGACATGTGTTGTTACATCACGATTTTAAGCGAGGTTACTTCTTATAAAGGCTAAATCGAATTCTAGTTTACACAATAACACGACGTTATACTGAAGGTGACAATGGTTCTGGAAACCTACGCACATAAAGTCCCAATTATGGGCATTAGCAGTATATAGTAGATATTGAACATACAGTATACCAAAGAAATAATCTACACAATGCTCCTGGAGATCGATTCTAAGGATTACCTTACCAACCCACTCTAATCTTTGTCTCTTAAAGTATCCTCATTTTCTCTATGTTTTATGCTCATAAAGTTTATTTAACGGATGGTCACCATCCTGTAGACCATGCGAATGGTGTGTTTCTTCGAAATACGTCTGGTATAAGGGACCAGAAAGATGTATCAAAAGATTTTTAATACCTATGGTTCTAATAACGTCAGTGTCAGTCGACATTTATTGTAATTCATCTACGAGGCTCCCTTACTGCCTAGATAAGACCCGTGGTCAAACGATAGTGTCTTTGACTACCAAAGGAAACGTCCTCTAACCCGAGTACGAACTCCACTACTGCTTGAAATCTATGTTTTAGGGCATTCTCTCACTGTAAATGGCGAAGAATCAGCAATCGTCAACGATATGAGCATGCTGACAACACATAATGTGTATCCATAAGACATGTGGGCTGTAGCTGAGAAAGTGTCAAGGCAATCTCTCCACTGCAAGAAAATCTGAAAAGGGAAACGCTAAGCGTCAATTTAGGTGCAGTGGGGGTCAGTGGAGTGAAACAGAAAGAAGACAAGGATTTCTGGTCAGACGAGTATAGGACAATATCAACAGCAACAGAAAATGTTATTGCTGGAGTAGGATTTGTCACGAGCAGGAAGACAGGGCAAAGAACAGTTGTACGATAAGGTTGCTCTAACCAGAATTTAAAACAACAGCTCAGGTATAAATACACCGTCGCAAGCAAAAATGAAGTAATAGAGAAAGTATGTAACAGGTAAATCAGTATGTAAAGAGCCATGGGGGACTGGAACGCGGTTATAGGGGAAGGAATACAAGAGAGGATTACTTGAGAATGTGGACTTGATAGTAGGAATGGGAGAGGAGACGGAATATTTGAGTTCTACAATAAATTTCAACTAGTAACAGCCAATACTGTGTTGCAGAAACGGAAGAGGAGGAGGTAAACTTGTAAAAGGCCGGGAGATACGAAATTTCATATAGATTACCTCACGGTCAGGCAGATACTTCGCAGTCAAATTTAAGGGGTATCCAGAAGCAGATATAGAGTCACGTCACAATTTAGTGATGTTTAAGATACTAGTCAGGAAGAATCAGTGCGCAAAGAAGTAGGAAACGGATATGCGAAGGAACGAAGATAGATGGCAGAAGTACCCTGAGGCTATAGATACTATGATAACGAATGCCTCAGTACACAGTTCAAAGAGGAATGATCATCTCCGAAAATGGCAATCTCAGCAGATGGAAAGAAAAACATAGGTACGAGGAAAGTATTTGCGAAGAACCCACGGGTAACAGAAGAAATACTCCAGTTAATCAACGAAAGACTGAAGTACGAAAAGGGTCAAGGAAATTCAGGAATATATAAAAAAAGTCGCTAAGGAATAAAATAAAAAGGAATTGCATCTAAGCTAAGGCGAAACGGTTGCAAGAAAAATGCGAAGAAATCGAAAAGAAATGATCGTCAGAAGAACTGACTCAGCATATAGAAAAATCAATCAATCTTCCGTGAAATTAAAGGAAAGGGTAGTAACATTAAGAGTGGAATGGGAATTTTATTGTTAAACGCAGATGAGAGGGCGATTAAGTGGAAGGCCTTTACGAAGGGAAGTACTTGTCTGATAACTTGACAGAAGAAGAAATAGGATTTGACAGGGAAGAGAATGGAGACCCAGCTTTGGAATCAAAATTTAAAAGAATCTATTAACATCAAATAAGTTCGAAGAGATTGACAACATACCATCGTAATTTTTAAAATCATTGGGGGAAGTGGCAACAAAACGACTGCTCAAGCTGATGTGTAGAATGCGCGAGACTGGTTATATACCACGAGACTTTTGGAAAAACGCCAGCCACGCGATTACGAAGATTGCAACCGCCGACAAGAGGAAGAATTGTCTTACAGTCTGCTTAACAACACATCGATCTACGTTGTCACCAAGAATAACATACCGAAGAATGGAAAATACTCAATAAACGAGAGTCTTATGAAGATTACAAAAGAATTCGTAATGAGGTAAAATCACCAGTGAATCGCTTTAAACAGTAACAGTGGTAAATGAGGAATCATCGGTTAAATATTTAACAGGATTGTATAAAGGTAAAATAATCATCAGAAACCGAAGATAGAGCAGTATGCCAGTAAAAGTTAATGTAACTGTTACATGTGCAGAGTAGAAGTTATAGGTCCGTTAAAAATAGGAAATATGTAGCGAAACGTAGGATTCTCAGTGAATTACTGAAGTACGGAGGATGTCCACTAACTGAGCAGTTAACCAGGTTGGTTAACGATGTTATAACTGGTAACAACATTCAAAACAAATGGAGAACTATTATTACAGTTCTCATGTACAAGAGGAGATAAGAAACCCTAACCAACTACCGACTAATAAATCTACAGAGTTCAGTTCTTAAACTGCCAAGATAAAGAATAGGAAATAAAACCAATTCTTGCAGGGGAGCAATACGGTTTTAGATCCGTTAGACTGTAGAGAAGTCCATTGAATACAACAAACCAGGTTATCTTTGTCGTATTGGCTGAGAGAGAAGGCTTTCGACAGGATTCTACAATAACGGGATTTCTTCCAACTTGATAAAACTAACCGAAGATAACAATTCCAAAAACGAAATCCTGTCGAAAATTAGCTTCAGTTAATTAGCTGCATGGCAGTTAATAGTGGCATTAAACAAAGTGGCTCCTCGAGTCCGCTATTTTTTAACATAGTCATAGATGAAGTGATAAAGAAGGTATTGGCTGATATTGATTATAGAACAGGGGATGAAGAAATAAAAATCATTTGTTATGCTGCTGATGCAGCTCTCCTGGGAAAGAGTGAAGATAACCTACAGAAACTTTTACAGATTTTGAAAGAGGCAACTAGAGACTTAAACACGGTCATATCCACTCGAAAATATGTATGACCGTATCTTTGGAACTAATTAGATCCAAACTGGATGTGGATGGAAAAATTATTTAACACGTAAAAACATTCAAATATCTTGGTGCTGAACTGTCCAGCACTGGAAATGTTGAAAAGGTTACTAAAGAACAAGTAGCAAAAGCAGAAAAAGTGGTAGAATATTTAAATGATACTGTATGGAAAAACGAGCATGCATGACACTGTGGAAAAGGCAAGAATAAAGGAGAGATTAGTGAGCCCAGTTATGACATATTCAGCTGGGACAACACCGGTAACATTAAAAGCGAAAAGACATTTGGAAACCACGGAAATGAAAATTCAGCAAAGGATTACAGGAAAGACACTGCGGGATACAGAGAGAAGTCAAAGCATTAGAAAAGGATGAATGCGAATACCTCTACTGAGTGGGTACACAAGAGAGAGCATGAATGGAATTAACGCCTAGACAGGAATGAAATGGAAAATAATGAATGGAAAATTTATAAAATCGTAAGAAATATATCACCAGCTGGTAAAAGAAATATTGTCCGTCAAAGGTAAACATGGAGCGACAAACTCAGAATAGACTGAGGGATACTGAACGAAACGGGTTTCAGCCTTCGAAGAAAGGAAAAAGAAAGAAGAATGATTAGGAAAACTGAGGATCTGTTAGATGACGATCAGTTTTGATTTATGAAAGGTAAGGGCACCAGAGAGGCAGTTCTGACGCTGCAATTGATAATGGAAGCAAGACTGAAGAAACATCAAGGCACGCCCATACGATTTGTCGACTGGGAAAACCCTTTAACAATGGATAATGGCTCAAGATATTCGAAATTCTGAGAAAAATTGCGGTAAGCTTTACGGAAACGCTGTTAATAAACAATATTTACAAGCACCAAGAGGGAACAATAAGAACAAGAACGAAATGCCAGGATTAAAAAAATGTAAAATAGGGATGTGATCTTTCGTCCTTACTGATCAGTCTATGCATCTACGAAGAAGTGCCGGGAATAAAAGAAGATTCAACAGAGGGACTAATTTTCAAGGTGAAGGATTATCAGTGATAAGATTCGCTAGTGACATTGCTAACCTTAGTGAAAGTGCAGATGAATTACAGGATCTCTTGAATGAATGAACAGCCTAATGAATAAGAGTATGGGTTAAGAGTGAAGCGCAGAAATGCAAAAGTAATAATAAATAGCAGAAATGAGAATTAGGAGTGACATAATATCAGAACTGGTGGTCAGAAAGTAGGTAACGTTCAGGAATTCTTCTACCTAGGCAGCAAAATAGCCCATGACGCACAGAGCAAGGAAGGAATAAAAAGGGGACTAGTACTGGCAAAAAGGGAATTTCTGAACAAGAGAAACCTACTAGTATGAAACATAGACCTTAATTTGAGGAAGAAATCGCTGAGAATGCCGAATGAAGCAGAGAAATGTATGGTAATAAAACATTGACAGTGGTAAAACCGAAAGAGAGGAGCATTGAGGTATTTCAGATGCTATGCAGCAGAAGAATGTTGAAAACTCGGCCGACTGATAAGGTAGAGAATGAGGAAGTTCTTCGCAGAATCGACGAGGAAATGAATATAGGCAAATACTGACAAGAACAAGGGAAAGGATGATAGGACCTATGTTACGACATCAAGGAATAACATCCATGGAACTAGAGAGAGGTGTAGAGTTTGAATTTGTGAGGAAACCAGAGACTAGAATACGTCCCGGAAGTAATTGAGGACGTAGTTTGCAAGTACTACTCAGATGATAAGAACTGTACGGGAGAGGAATTGGTGGGGGTGGGGGGGGGGGGGCGCTTCAGCCCAGTAAAGAAACTGACGACATAAAAAAAAATCACCTGGATGAGAACATTATTTCACGGAACTTAATAGACCACTGAATGTAGGCTGAACACCTCATAGGCCATGTTTAAACATGAATTAATTTAAGCGTCAATTACAAACCATGTCACCGACTTCCTTCATTCTGTTTGAAATTAAGTGAAAATAAGCTACCACGTAAATGTGTCTACTGAAATATTGTTCCGTGTTGAAAGAATTTCGTCTTAAGCGATGATTGTCACTAAGGAAAAGAAAACAAGCAGTCACGAATTTTCTGTGTCTGATTTTATTACATTTCAGTATTTCGATTTCCTTTTAAACTCAGTGTCGAAGGTGCATACTGTTCATTAAAATCTGTACTCAGTATATTACGTCTTTTGAGAAAAATTGTATTATGGTTTATCCATATTGAGAACTCAGTTGGTGAGCGTACTGCTTTTTCGTTCGCTGTAAATTCGACTAGTAGTGTACCTACGTGTTTAAAACATCACTTTTTAGAACATTTCACAATGATTAATCATGGTAATGTTTCAGATTCATCCAAAGTGCGTCATACCAGTGGAGTAGTTCTTTCTGTACAGATTTTCCCTTCTAGTACACAATTATATCTTGAACGATAACATTACAAGGACCGCTGAAATAAGCCAGTTTCGTCGATGATGAAGACATTTTAACATCATATTTTTCTAATATTGAAGCAACATAGATTGCCACTAATCTGTAGCTTCACCGTAGAAAATTTGAACAATGTGCTGTTTCTATCCTACAAATGAAACCTAATTTGTTTGAACCACAGAAGCAACATAGCTCTCTATCTCATTCTAATACGTTTTCTAGCAGGCTCGATTATACTGCGCTCCAACATTACCATAATTAATTTTCTTTTATAAATTATATTTGACAGTACACCGTTATCAATAATAAAAGTTTTACAAAATTTCGTTTGTAGCCTCCATTCTGCCTCCGGTTTTCTACGAATGTATAAAGCATCCCAGAGTTCGTTTTAAGAGAAATACCTGTTTATTTCGTTCCTTTCCTCTACCATTTCACGTAGAAAAATAAGTTTTATGTAATGGTTTTATATTTAAAAACAAAATACAAAAAAATGATCAATACACCGACTTCGAAAGACCTCATAATAACAAAAAGTGGCAAGACATGCGGTAAAGTATTTTAATCACTGTTTACTTAACATGCTCTAAAGCAAAAATAGTGATAGAAGCAATAATTGTTTACTTCACTTGCTCTAAAGCAAGAAATAAGCCAAAAATCTAGGTTACATAGTAACTGCAGAATTCAGTAAATTTACTCGGCCGGGAGACAAATGCTGGGTTTTGTCTCCTTCCAAACATCCATGGCAAGAGTCGAAAACGTTTTTGACATTATTGTGCCGCTGTTTATTAGCAAAACCATGAGACATGGACTAAGTATCAGTTTCCGCGAAGTGTCAACCCATATTACGTTTCGTTTCCTTTGAAATGAGCATGGAATGTTGTTGTAGCCGAAAAGGAAGAAAGAGCGGTTTCCTGTGTCGAGAACCTGTCCGCCAGGACTTTATGATGTAGACTGAAGGGAAGTGGACGGGACGTGGTGAAATTCTGCAGCAGCCACAGCGTCTGGACACAAAAGCAACCTGTGAACGTCGCCGTGGCAACAGAGGCCGCCCGAAGGGCAGTACTCTACTGCACGCAGAAAGTAGCAAGTACTGAAATAATTGAAATTTCAGGCCTGTTATTTATTGTGAAACTATTAACAGCTCTTTTTCTTTGCTATAATCGTTTTACCATAAAATCTGCCTCGACGTTTTGAGCGTCTTCTTCATGAGGGTCTGCAAGTGGTCGCAAAGTATCTGTTGGCAGAGTCTCTCTAAACAGATTTACAGTTTGTAAAAGAAGTACTTTTAAACACACATTCTCTGGAAACAATTGTGAAGTACACGGCTAGATTACTTGGAATGTCACCACGTGTCAAGAGTACTTCCAGTTTGTCGTCTACGGAGCGCGAGGAAAGTGACTACATTGAATAGCTCTGTGCATGCAGTACTTAAGGAGGTGACATGCAAAGACGAAAATGTTCATTGAATGTAGTTTCTCACAATCAACATGAAAATTATTGCACAGGAAACGCCTTTACTTTTATGCCCAGAGACACATTAAATCAAATCTACAATGAAATA
This sequence comes from Schistocerca americana, assembly GCF_021461395.2. Classification (NCBI taxonomy): domain Eukaryota; kingdom Metazoa; phylum Arthropoda; class Insecta; order Orthoptera; family Acrididae; genus Schistocerca; species Schistocerca americana. The sequence continues at coordinate 124,641,064 of NC_060124.1, forward strand.
ATTCCTGTAAAAAGTACATTTAACCATGGTCATGTTCTGTTTTCCACGAATCATTTGCATCTGTTCGACTTTGAATGATATTTTTTAGCACGTAAATTGTTGTTTTAAAAACAGCTTCAATCTTATGGTATATTGGTGGCTGTACTGCAATACAGTACGTATTCGTAACTATTTAGTATGTGATATCATGGGAAAAAAATTAAAAACTGGCTTAGGAAACATTGATATTCAGTGTTTTACCAGAAGGTTTGGTTATGTTATTGCTTAAAAATTGTTTAAAATATTTCACATCACCATTAAGGATACAATGACATAATAATGGCTTTACCTGTATTAGAACGGTTTATTGAGGTAACGGTTACATTTAAATACGTAAACCAGAAGCATCTTCTAAACCATCACAAGGAATTTCCTCAACCCCTTTCTTGGACAACATGAGTATATCGCCAGTGACGGATGTGTACCAAATAAAGTCGTCTTCATTATGCCGGTCTTCTCTGAAAGCTCACCATCTTTGTTCTTGTCATCTGAGTTTGGGTGAGTGAGAAGTACTTCAGCTATGATTAAAAAAAATATTTTGGTAATGGTCCACTCGCGTTTCTAAAGAGACTTTCGCGCTTTTATAGCTTGCTGGGAGCTCTATAATGCAGTTTCCTATAAAAATATGTCTCCCACAGCTTCGTACTTCTAAACGAAAATTCGTTTAAATTATGTGACCTTTATTTCTTAGACCATTAGGTAAAGATTTCATGTTTATCGCACTCCACTCCTCTCCAAGGTTTCTTACTTCACCCACTGACTGGTGGTCCTCATTATATTCTTCTTGTGTTACAATTGTTAGACTTTTTCGTAGAGATCTTTCTATTCTACCGTAAATGCCGTCAACAGGTAACTAACTGTGTACTGGTAATAATAAGTATTCTACGTAATATTATTACGAGGGAGCACAGAAGCGCATACTGATTCTACCATCTGTTCTGCGTGGGGACGTCTGCCCATGAAGAAATGGAAATAAAGTGCGAGGAATCAGCGTCATATATTGGTCGTAATGAAGTAGTTCTTATCTGCATGAAACGTGTTTCGTATATGTAGTCAGTTTGGTATTTGCTCTGAACCTTGTGTTTTCGCAGGGTTGTATCATGGTACATGTTCGATTTCACTTAAATTGCATTACATATTTAGATTCTGCTTATCCTTTGTGTACCGTTCCATTCTGCATCTCTCTGTTTTTTAACTGTACACATATTCACTTTTGTGAGTCAAACTCCTCAGTTAGTCTCATTGTTAATTCACGATCCTTATGGGAGCAACACGCAGCGACCAGAAAAAATGTCTCTAGGTTATTCACTTAACAGTAGTTTACGAAAACTTCTTAGTAGGTTATCGAGTGCGTCTATCTTTGAGCGTCTTCCATTTCAAATATTTCATCATTTCTGTAAAGTTTACCTGGGAATCAAACAAACCAGTAAGTTTTCGTTATGCCTTTTTTTCTATAAGTTCTGCATCAGTTGTTAATCCTTTTTGGTATAGGTGAAACGCATTTTACTATCATTCTATAGTGGAAAGTAGTAAGGATTTGCCAGCAGTCTCTGCAGATAGACTGCATTTTCCCGGTATCCTAACCAGTGAGGCTACCTTAGCTGCCTTACCTACGATTGTCCTATGTACTCATTCTATGTCACATTCGCTTCAAATTGTTACTTTCAGGTATTTGGGTGAGTTGACTGACTCCAGTTGTGACTTACTGGTGTAATAGGACAATCCATTTCTGATTCTTCATTGAGAAACAATATATACTGCTGAATTAAAATAATCCGAACATCTCTATGTAATGCTGCATTGAGTGCATGACGTCACGAGAGGTGGTACCCGCCAGTGTAAAATAGGAGGCTGGAGATGGAGGTTGTCAGTAGCTCCGCACAGGTCATGTCACCAGCTTTGGGAGAAAGTGTGACCTGGCGTCATCAGGACGATGACAATAATCTTAGATTTAACCGAGTGAGAGAGAGAGAAAGGTGATTTTTGAACAGGAAAGAGGAATTGTTGGACTTTTGGGAAGTGAATAAGGGTCCAAACAGTTAAGGATTCAATTTAAGAACTATTCATTTGCCAACGGTTCAGCATTATTTGCAGAAATATTTTAGAGTCTCTTTACATTTTCGCAAATCAGTGATTCCATTCTACCAATTTATGTGTTATTCCTTTCCTGCAACTTCCGGTTCATGAGCTTTCAATGTCAGAGACGAGCCCTCTACATGCATCTCGTTCCAACAATACGCAGTCACACACTTCAACAACTTTCTGAGACATGTGTGAGACTGCTTGTTCTTCTTTATATTCTGACACACAGAAAAATACCAAGTATTACTCGTTACTACTACTAAAGACAGATTTTACAGACCTCGTTCTTCAGTAACAGGCAGAAAACTCAGGATAATAACTGTTGGTGGATGTTTATCAGGAACTCAGTTTTCGTCGGTCATCTACATCTATATATACATGATTGCTCTGCTATTCACAATTAAGAGTTTGGCAGAGGGTTGATGTATCAGCATAAAAGTTGCACCCTATAATGACTGCTCCATACGACTTGGCTGTTCTACTGCTCTTTGCTGCTTCCTCCTAATTACTATCTCAGTCCCAAGCGCTGGAAGTTTATACACTGATTATTTAGGGACCTATGCGAGATTCTCTGGTTAAGATGTGTTCCCTGACACTTGCGAAGGTTTTCCTAATGACTTAGGTTAGCGAATATTCTTGCTGTATGCTAGCGTAATATTGGTGACGTAGGCGTTGTCCTTGCCTAGTTGTTACAGTAACGTTGCAATCTCAGCAAGTTCTCAACAAGTCGAACTTCATGTGGAGTACTGGCACACTTTTTGATTCCCATCTAATACCAAGTCGTGCGTCGTCTTAAATATTGTTCTTGGTAAGGTTTCTCTCCTTTGGTCATAGACATGCTACTTTTAACACTAATAAAATTCGACAGCCAAGTCAGTAGACAAGCAGTAACAGCAGAATGAGTCTGTCGGGAGAGCTCAGCAAAATCAAATGTACACTAATCATGTATCATAGGTAACAATTCTCTGATATTACAGTTTTCTAAAACTGCCGAAAACGGCTGTTGATGATGTGATGGTGAACTGAAAAATGTAGGGAAGAAACAACAGCTAAATTAAGGCCAGGCAGGCTCCTTATACCGATGGACAGGGGCCGTCGAGAACTGCCGACCCTGGCTGTGAAAAATCGCATGAAATCTGTAGATGGAATCATTCCTTAGCTACGACGTGCTACCAGCAGTTCAGCTAGCTCAGTCACGCAATGCCCACTGGCAGTCCTATGGCAGGGTTTGGGTTTGTCGAAAACTTGAAGAACGCTGCCTACCAATATGTGTAGAGACGAAAAGGAAACACGGAGGAGGTGGTGTACTGTATACGGTGTTTTCACAGAAACGCTACAGGCCCTACAAGGCATAAGAAATGGCAAGGTTCTTGGTCTCGACAAAATCCACCCAGAGTACCTGATACACTGTGGACCAAAAACAAAAGAATGAATAACGAAATTTTACTCCCGCATACTCCAGTCAAGAGTTTTTCCCAAATAATTCAAGAGGGCAAAGATCATTGCCATCCTCAAGCCAGGAAAGCCAGATGATAAACCAGAAAGCTATAGACGCTACAGACCCTATAAGGCATAAGAAACGGCAAGGTTCCTGGTCTCAACATCATACACCCAGAGTACCTAATACACTGTGGACCAAAAACAAAAGAATGGATGACGAAATATTACTCCCTTTCTCCAAAATAATTCAAGAGGGCAGAGATCATTGCCATCCTCAAACCGGGAAAGCCAGATGCTAAACCAGAAAGCTATAGACGCTACAGGCCCTACAAGGCATAAGAAACGGCAAGATTCCTGGTCTCGACAACATGCACCCAGAGCACCTAATACACTGTGGACCAAAAACAAAAGAATGGATGACGAAATCTTACAACACTTGCCAGTATACATCTCCACAGCCGTCGTTCACCCCTGTCATTTATGGCCTGTGACGCAATATAGTTGCCTCGGAGCCGGTTTTGGACAGCGCCATTATGCCTTACGAAGTATACTTTAACCCCGCTGGCATGCGAACACTTGACAAACTTAGCTGTTTCGGAAACGTTTTTACCCTTTCAACGAAAGCCAATGAACATGGCGTTTTGGACGTCAGATAAATCGCTCCATTTTCGCATTCCGACAGTGACCGCACTGTTGTTCGCTTCTCCCCGACACGATTTACATACTCTCCACTGCTAGTGCTGCCACCTGCCGTCTCTGAGTGGTTGTTGTATGTTGACGTCGAACATAGGCGGTGTTCACATCAATGTGAATGGACCGTGTAAATTCCACGTATAGAAATTGTTTCTCATGTAACGTGAGAGACACTTCCGGCCACTGCATAAAATTGTATGAAATTAGCGATGTTATTTGTTTCTTTATCATTTTTCTTCGTGTAACCATGGTGTGACGCACAATTCTTCTTTATTTTCGTTTTTCACAGGAAGTGGATGTGCATTGTCGTGATGTTTTTGTGTTTACTAATCGAACCCACCATGAAACTCACTGCTGTTTTTTGAATCTCTTGTATTTATTTTATAGATTCTACCTGATATATTCCCGACACTGAGGAGGAATGCCCTAGTATGGTATGAAGATTTCGTAATATGCCTACGTCGTGGGTGGAGTACACTTTATTGTAAGTCTTCCAATGAAGTCTGATATCTGCATTTCCTACGATTAGTTTTATGCGGTCAGTACATTTTAGATCCGTTCATCCGCATGGTTCCAGATATTCGATGAATGTGACTGTTTACAGTGATTATTCGACGAAGGAGCAGTCAAACAACAATGGGTCGTTTATATATCTATGTATTTAAGCACATGATTACTCTGCAAATCACACTTAAGTGTCTGGCAGACGGTGCATTACTGCAGTTGCTTTCGTTGCGATTCAGTGTTTTCGTGTGGGTGACGGTCTCTATGTTCTGGTGACCACTATAGTCCGAGAGACTGGCACACTGTCCCGGCGGCACGTTTTACAATCTGACAAACTATTATCGGATCTTCCAGGAATGACGAGTTAACCGACATCATAGTCGCGCGTTCACAGTTCTTCTAATGTGCTGTTATTTTCGCAGACAGGATGTAATTGCACTGGCCTGATGAAATAGTCTGCCGCCACAAATCGTATGATAGACATTACAGTTCCCCTCCTACCATATATTGTTAGGTATTCACGTAATCGATGGGAGCAGCAGTAGTACGTACGGCTCCAACTCTAGTATATATCAGTGTCAACGAAACTTTAAATACCAATAGTAACAAAATACATGATTGTTACTTCTTTTTCCTCCCATAATTTTTTTCCATTATTCAGATAAAGACATACAACTGATGCATTTGTCTTCATTAAAACGTATCTGATGCAAACTCGGAAGAAAAATGTGAAGGGGAACAGCTGCTAAGGCAGCTGTCATATCTGGTCGCTGTTTACTCAAATGTTAAGGAACCCACTAAATGTCATGAACGTATTACGACATGATTGGAGCGAAGCTAAGGTAACCTGATCATCTGATAACTGTAAACGGTTATCATGGTTTCATTTTCTCCTCAAATGCCACAAAAGTTTTTTTCTCTCGCAGGTGATCCTAACATCAATGTTGTGCCGTATCACATGGCAACTCGTAATAGTTCACAGTCCACGCGGCGCTATTACCGTGTAAAATCCACCTTCTTGTTGATTCCGCATTAATGAGAGCGCACCTGTTCTCGTAATGCCGTTTTGATTGCTACGTACATTTCCACTTAATTTGCACTTAGTGTTTTCATTTGGCTAAATAAGTAACTGCGTTAAACTGGTTCCAGACTCCACCTGCTCAAAAATTTGAGAATTCGTCATCTTTAAGCTAATCTTGGGCAAGTATTACAACGAACCATTCTCAACAGTGGATGTAATTGCTTCGCAGAGATCCATTAGGATGAAAAATGGATTGCAACCACGTCCTTGCCCCCCCCCCCCCCCCCCCCCCGCATTCCCCAGCCGCATTTTAGAATTTTAGACATATGCTTTTCATATTCCATTGAACCGGTCATATTATCATGTTTAGCAAAACGAGATGTTCCATTGCTAATGGTTCCTGAGACGTACTAGGAGAAGCACGTCAATATTGAAATCTACGTTTACACCTGTATCTCAATGTGTGCTGGAAGGAACTTTGAGGTCATTATCATTTCCCCTTTCGCTATTCCATATCCGATTGAGCCGTGGGAAGAATGACGGTCAGTAGGACTCCGCATGAGGTCTAATTTCTCTGACTTTCGCATTGTGGACAATTCGTCAAAGTTATAGGCAAGAAAGTAGTGTGTTACTCTACTGGTAATCGAACAAAAACAGCCTGGATGTCCATGAGTTTTAAAGAATCACATGTGGGACGGGGAGGTGGGGCGGCCCCTGGTCGAATAGTCGAGGCTGATCAAGGACGTGGGTCGGCGTGCCGGTCAGGCTGGATGTGGTTTTTACGTGGTTTCCCAAATCCCCTCGGTGAATCCCGGGCCGGTATCCAAGTCTCGCCTCAGTGGCCCGATTCTCAAACATTCGGAAGACTTCTACTAACTTCTACATAACTAACACTACACTCAGACATTTGGGGTGCACATATTTTGTCACAGGACGTCTACCCTTTGAAACTAACCATGCCAAATTCATAAATAACCATCTAGACGCAGTGGCGCCTTCGGAATTTCTTCAGCAAACCCCTTCAGCATCCACGAACCCACTTTTGCAGCGTCCGCCTATGTAGATTTATTTTAGCATCTCCTGAACGAGCCGGCCGTTGTTGCTGAGCGGTTCTAGGCGCTTCTGTCTGGCACTGTGCGACCACTACGGTCGCTGGTTCGAATCCTGCATCGGGCATGGATGTGTGTGATGTCCTTAGGTAGGTTGGTTCAAATAGTTCTAAGTTCTAGGGGATTGATGACCTCAGATGTTAAGTCCCATAGTGCTCAGAGCCATTTCAACCATCTCCTGAGCGCTCTTTCAACAACTGCACAAGTTCGTGTCGAAAAATGTCGCTCTCCGACGGATCTTCTCATCTGTTAATGCGATAGAAATATTCAAAAACTGCTAGAAAAAGGCTTTGTAAGCCACTTCTTTCATGGATCAATTTCATTTCCTTAACAGTCTCCCAATGAATCTCAGCCTCTCTTTTACTTTTGCTACGATTTGTTTTACGTGGCCATTCCACTTTAGATCGTTCCGCACGGTTACTCCGAGGTACCTTAAGGTAGTTTATGTTTCCTTTGATGTCACAATAGTGTAATCGAAATATAATAATACTCCGCAGCTTATTTTTATCTACGTTCAGATTTAAATGCCAGTCCCTGCACTAATCGTCCATTCCCTGAACGTCTTACTCAATTTCACTGAAGTCGTCTAGCTTTGCAGCAGTCCTACAGACAACAGTAACGTCTTGGAGGAACCTCAAGGAGTCTGCAACGCTTTCCAATAATCATTAATATAAAATATAAACAACAACGACCCTGTAACCCCCTTTGCGGTACTCACTAAATTACTTTAGTATCGATTTTATTCGTAAGAGTGGCATGCTTAGTTCTACCCGCAAAGAAATCCTAAATGAAATCCCAAATCTCATGTGTAAGACATAGTTTTGTTATTAGATGACAGGGCGGAACTGCTTCGAATGTCTTGTGAAATTAAAAGGTCGTGGTATCGTCATGAGCGCCGTTGTCTGCGCAACTACGTATCTTTTGTTCGTACTGAGGGGCTGACTTTCACGAGAGCTCTGTTTGCGGAACCTGAGTCAGAGTCGGATAAATTGGCTTTCCAGCAGTAGTTGAAATGCTCTCTCATCATGAGACCATCGAAAACATGGGTTGTAAAATGAGGACCGAACATTTAAAATTTATCTTTCAAAATTGCTTCAAGGAAGAATATTACTAAGGTATTGTTAAGTACGACTGTATCTCTTGACGTGGCGCGCGCTGGATGCCCAATTCCCAGGGCTATATTAGGGAATGTGGTACGTGCATTACATTATGCTACTAATGTAAGGCTAATACAGTGAGCATAGCTTGTGCCTTGGCCTCCGTGATGACCACACTTCAATATTCTAGATTATTCTGTCTGATATCACCTCAAAGTGATATGTACAGCAGTCTGGTTGACACCGCTTGTTGCGTTGTCCGAACAGTGAGATGGCTAAGTACGGTTGGTACGCCGCAATGCAGCCACAAGGAAAGATTGTCGCAGCCAGCCGCATCAACAGCTGAACGACACCGCCGTAGCCACGACCAGAAACGCTCCGTTAGCACATCACAACAGGTATTCTACTTGCGGCCGAGCACAGTAACAGTCAGCAGTCAGTTCACGATCTTCGAGCAAAACGACCGCATCGCCTTCTGGTATGTCAGCTGCGTGATAATTGTTTTGTGCTGAATGTTCTTGTTGTTGTGGCCTTCAGTCCTGAGACTGGCTTGACGCAGCTCTCCATGCTACTCTATCCTGTGCAAGCTTCTTCATCTCCCAGTACCTACTGCAACCTACATCCATCTGAATCTCCCTCTACGATTTTTACCCTCCACGCTGCCCTCCAATGCTAAATTTGTGATCCCTTGATGCCTCAAAACATGTCCTACCAACCGATCCTTTCTTCTAGTCAAGTTGTGCCACAAACTTATCTTCTCCCCAATCCTATTCAATACCTCCTCATTAGTTACGTGATCTACCCACCTTATATTCAGCATTCTTCTGTACCTCCACATTTCGAAAGCTTCTATTCTCTTCTTGTCCAAACTGGTTATCGTCCATGTTTCACTTCCATACATGGCTACACTAGATACAAATACTTTCAGAAACGACTTCCTGACACTTAAATCTGTACTCGATGTTAACAAATTTCTCTTCTTCAGAAACGATTTCCTTGCCATTGCCAGTCTACATTTTATATCCTCTCTACTTCGACCATCATCAGTTATTTTACTCCCTAAATAGCAAAACTCCTTTACTACTTTAAGTGTCTCATTTCCTAATCTAATCCCCTCAGCATCACCCGATTTAATTTGACTACGTTCCATTATCCTCGTTTTGCTTTTGTTGATGTTCATCTTATATCCTCCTTTCAAGACACTGTCCATTCCGTTCAACTGCTCTTCCAAGTCCTTTGCTGTCTCTGACAGAATTACAATGTCATCGGCGAACCTCAAAGTTTTTACTTCTTCTCCATGAATTTTAATACCTACTCCGAATTTTTCTTTTGTTTCCCTTACTGCTTGCTCAATATACAGATTGAATAACATCGGGGAGAGGCTACAACCCTGTCTCACTCATTTCCCAACCACTGCTTCCCTTTCTTGCCCCTCGATTCTTATAACTGCCATCTGGTTTCGGTACAAATTGTAAATAGCCTTTCGCTCCCTGTATTTTACCCCTGCCACCTTCAGAATTTGAAAGAGAGTATTCCAGTTAACGTTGTCAAAAGCTTTCTCTAAGTCTACAAATGCTAGAAACGTAGGTTTGCCTTTTCTTAATCTTTCTTCTAAGATAAGTCGTAAGGTTAGTATTGCCTCACGTGTTCCAACATTTCTACGGAATCCAAACTGATCTTCCCCGAGGTCCTCTTCTACCAGTTTTTCCATTCGTCTGTAAAGAATTCGCGTTAGTATTTTGCAGCTGTGACTTATTAAACTGATAGTTCGGTAATTTTCACATCTGTCAACACCTGCTTTCTTTGGGATTGGAATTATTATATTCTTCTTGAAGTCTGTGGGTATTTCGCCTGTCTCATACATCTTGCTCACCAGATGGTAGAGTTTTGCCATGACTGGCTCTCCCAAGGCCATCAGTAGTTCTAATAGAATGTTGTCTACTCCCGGGGCCTTGTTTCGACTCAGGTCTTTCAGTGTTCTGTCAAACTCTTCACGCAGTATCTTATCTCCCATTTCATCTTCATCTACATCCTCTTCCATTTCCATAATATTGTCCTCAAGTACATCGCCCTTGTATAAACCCTCTATATACTCCTTCCACCTTTCTGCCTTCCCTTCATTGCTTAGAACTGGGTTGCCATCTGAGCTCTCGATATTCATACAAGTGGTTCTCTTCTCTCCAAAGGTCTCTTATTTTTCCTGTAGGCAGTATCTATCTTACCCCTAGTGAGACAAGCCTCTACATCCTTCCATTTGTCCTCTAGCCATTCCTGCTTAGCCATTTTGCACTGCCTGTCGATCTCATTTTTGAGACGTTTGTATTCCTTTTTGCCTGCTTCATTTACTGCATTTTTATATTTTCTCCTTTCATCAATTAAATTCAATATTTCTTCTGTTATCCAAGGATTTCTATTAGCCCTCGTCTTTTTACCTACTTGATCCTCTGCTGCCTTCACTACTTCATCCCTCAGAGCTACCCATTCTTCTTCAACTGTATTTCTTTCCCCCATTCCTGTCAATTGTTCCCTTATGCTCTCCCTGAAACTCTCTACAACCTGTGGTTCTTTCAGTTTATCCAGGTCCCATCTCCTTAAATTCCCGCCTTTTTTCAGTTTCTTCAGTTTCAATCTGCAGATCATAACCAATAGATTGTGGTCAGAATCCACATCTGCCCCTGGAAATGTCTTACTATTTAAAACCTGGTTCCTAAATCTCTGACTTACCATTATGTAATCTATCTGATACCTTTTAGTATCTCCAGGATTCTTCCAGGTATACAACCTTCTTTCATGATTCTTGAACCAAATGTTAGCTATGATTAAGTTATGCTCTGTGCAAAATTATACAAGGCGGCTTCCTCTTTCATTTCTTCCCCCCAATCCATATTCACCTACTATGTTTCCTTCTCTCCCTTTTCCTACTGACGAATTCCAGTCACCCATTACTATTAAATTTTCGTCTCCGTTCAGTACCTGAATAATTTCATTTATCTCGTCATACATTTCATCAATTTCTTCATCATCTGCAGAGCTAGTTGGCATATAAACTTGTACTACTGTAGTAGGCATGGGCTTGGTGTCTATCTTGGCCACAATAATGCGTTCACTATGCCGTTTGTAGTAGCTAACCCGCACTCCTATTTTGTTATTCATTATTAAACCTACTCCTGCATTACCCCTATTTGATTTTGTATTTATAACCCTGTAATCACCTGACCAAAAGTCTTGTTCCTCCTGCCACCGAACTTCACTAGTTCCCACTATATCTAACTTTAACCTATCCATTTCCCTTCTTAAATTTTCTAACCTACCTGCCCGATTAAGGGATCTGACATTCCACATTCCGATCCGTAGAATCCCAGTTTTCTTTCTCCTGATAACGACGTCCTCTTGAGTAGTCCCCGCCCGGAGATCCGAATGGGGGACTATTTTACCTCCGGAATATTTTACCCAAGAGGACGCCATCATCATTTAATCATATAGTAAAGCTTCATGTCCTCGGGAAAAATTACGGCTGTAGTTTCCCCTTGCATTCAGCCGTTCGCAGTACCAGCACAGCAAGGCCGTTTTGGTTAATGTTACAAGGCCAGATCAGTCAATCATCCAGACTGTTGCCCCTGCAACTACTGAAAAGGCTGCTGCCCCTCTTCAGGAACCACATGTTTGTCTGGCCTCTCAACAGATACCCCTACGTTGTGGTTGCACCTACGGTACGGCCCTCTGCATCGCTGAGGCACGCAAGCCTCCCCACCAACGGCAAGGTCCATGGTACATGGGGGGAGGGTTGTGCAGAATAGTAAGTGAAAACTATTCCTAAATATATACTGAATGAGAGACTTGCATTGTATCTGTTTCAGTTGATACGTTAATCTTCAGAGAGATTTGTAAATACTCATAACATTGCCGGCCGCTGTGGCCGAACGGTTCCAGGCGCTTCAGTCTGGAACCACGCGACCGCTACGGTCGCATGTTCGAATCTTGCCTCGGGCATGGATGTGTGATGTCCTTAGATTTGTTAGGTTTAAGTAGTTCTAAGTTCTGGAGGACTGATGAATTCAGATGTTAAGTCCCTTGTGCTCAGAGCCATTTGAACCATTTGAACTCATGACACTGCTGTGGATATACATTTTGGAAAGTAATTCTTCTTATTTGCTTTACAACGAAGTGAAATAAGACCGGTGCTCTATGTGATATAGCATACAGTTGTTCTCCTCTCGGAGCAAGCCAAAGGCACCACCATACTATTGATGAGTGTATTTTCAACTGTTACAACACCATTGATGAACTAATACACTCTTATGAACCTTTACAAGATTATGTGTGCTGTTTAAAATAATTCATTAGTCACTGCAAAGACCGGTGTTACGTTGCACACAAATACGAGGACGATAGGAGGCGCACCATGTATACAAGCTACAATTTGGCAGTAAACTGTAATATGTAACGTACTTAAGTACTGATGTATTTCTAGGTAAGGTGTGTCAAGTGTCCCGTTTCCGCTAATTAGATGGGACTTATTGTAAAGTTTAGATTTGTTGTGTACACAGTTCAGCGTAGTCAGCGTGTACACAACTTTCCCACCAGAGCGCGTCCCGCTAAGCACAACAGCGCAGGCGCAGCGCTCCTCCATCTCCACACTACGAGATGGCGCTGTCTTAGAGACGGACCAAATTCTGCATCCCCCGATCCGCGTATTAATATGTAACGCAGCCAAGGAGATTGCTGCTAACATAGAACCTTTCCTCCTCGTGGATCACACTCGCGCATTGTTACCTGAACGCGCGAGGTATTATAACGAGTGTACAGACCTCCAGTTAGTCAGTCTGCTTTTGTGTGTACCAGTCTATAGTCAAGTTTCAGTCTGCGCCTAATAAGATTACCATGTTACTATTCATAGCCATGAAGATAAGTGAATAGACACGTTGTCAAGTATCAGAGATATGTGAGAATAAGATTAACATACCAATACCAAAAGAACTTCAGTTTGTCAGTTGTAAATAGCATCCAGAATCAAGTTACGTAATGTCTATGCTTTTTGTTATTTTAATAAACGTGTGTGAAAATTAATCAAGTTCCGTTTAAAGTTGGTCACTGCTACTCTGACCTAACGGCAGAAGATAAACACGCCACGATAAGACCACGAGACATATTGCTGACACTCGCCTACTTCGTTAGAGCGACAAGTCAAATAATCTGATGGTGTGTATACCGAAGGTCTTACAGTACGCACACGACAAGATTCCATGTAATTTGTATTACACTGTCCAGTCATCAAAATGTATCCACCTTTCTAAAGCCTGAATAACCGTCTTTCCAGCGCAGACCTCTGTGAAACGTGCTGGAAGAGAGCCAGTGAAGCTCTGGAATGTACCGGCAGGGAGTGGAGCCGTGCCGACTCCACTGCTGTGGCCATCTGCGCTAGGTTTCTCAGCAGAGGTGCAGTGGCACAGTTCAGCCGACGTGGTACAACAGACTCTCGATTGCGTTTAAATCCAGGAGTTTGGTGACCAGGAGTACAGTAAACATCCTGATTCTCTTAGAACCATGCACGTACACCGCGAGCTGTGTGCATCGACCTGCTGCTAGGTGCTTACATGCTGAGGAGAAGACAACTGAATGCAGAGGTGGATATGGTCCCCAAGGATAGATGCATACTTGTAGTGGTCTTCCAGAACGATAAGATCACCCTGGGAATGCCCTCTAGCTTTGACCCTTCCGACGACTGCTGCAGGATGTTTACATTCAGGCGTTTCATGCAGTATACGCCATCAGTCATCAGTCCGATAGAACATAAAAAGTAATTTATCCGAGAAGACCACCTGTAGTATCAAAGTAGACGTCCAGATGCCGTATTGCTGTATATATTCCAGCCTTCGGCACCGATCAACAGCAGTCAACATGCATGCTAGAACCTGCCGAGACCCATACACAGTAACGTTCGCCTAACGGTCGTGGGGTACACACTCTTCGTAACCCTTTGGTTCATTGGTTTCCCTGGGCTGTTAGATGCTCAAAAGATGCACATTCCTTCACCCACACACATCTCCACAACCGTCATTCATTCCTGTCATTTAGGGCCCGTGGTGCGCAACAGTTGCCTCAGCGCCAGTTTTGGGTAGTGCCAGTTTGCCATGAACAATATATGTCAACTACGCCAGCACGGTGGAACAGTTCACAAACTTAACCTATTCGGAAACGCTTATGCATGAGGTATCGCTCACTAGCCGGTCGGCCGCACCTTCAAATAGACACCCCACCAGTTACGCTGTCGGGTTTCCTGCAGCGGCCACCGCGGCACGAGGGCGCTGCCACAAACGATTACGCCGCTGCCAATGTGGTTCGAGCGTCCCCGCTCCAGGGCTCTGGTGGGGATGTGCTTCAGTTCGAATGTTAATGCACTGCCATCTTTTTCTGTGTTGGTCAGTTAAATAACATATACCGACTCTCATAGGGCCAGGATCGACATCATCTGAATGGCATTGTACTGAACAATGACAAAATTATAAATCTTATGTGTCTGTACATGTTTCAGCATTCAAAGCTACTGTTATCAACTGATGCTGCAACGACAGCAACAAAGTTATCAATTATTGTTACTATTTAATATTAGACGTAAAATAAATTATTATCTGAATTATCTGTTCCTTAACGGTGTCTATTCCTCGCTCCTGTATCCACAAAAAATGCACATAATGTAAAATTAGCCTGAAAGCCAGTGATCGTGCTCATGCGGATGTAACATAAATCGCTAATTTTCCGTATTACTAAAACGAATGCACTGTTTCCGTTCTCCCCCCCCCCCCCTCCCACGCCCCCCGCTGCACGCCAACAACCATCGCTCGTGGTGTCACCTGTCTTCTTTGAGTGGTTATTGACGTCGAACACAGGCGGTGGTCACATTAATGTGACTGGTCCGTAAGTCTAGGAGAATATTGCCTACTGAAACCTGTTGCAGCTTGCATCTGCATACTCACAGCTATATCATGTCGATATAACAGCTTCCAACAAATATCGTGACTTCGTGGTATCCTTAAGTGGATAGAGTGCACTAATTCTTTGGTTTATTAAAATGGGCATCAACAACTTTCACACAGATCGTCACTTGCGCGGTATTCGTCACATCGGTGCATTCATCCAGAACCAGAGAGTAAGTATAAACTCAGATGCACGATTTTTTAAATTATTTTCTGTTTGTCTTCCAATACCGTCCGCACGGCTGGTATTAGTCTGACGATACGGGATTATTTTTGAAAACCCCTTTTGCTCTTCAGGTCACTCAATTTCTACCCCGATGTCTAAGCAGTCCTTAAACATTTCGCTATCTCTAAATGGCTATGATTTTATCGCCAGTACCAGAGCTACTTCATAACTCGCTTTCACACAGCTTGTTGACTCTGAATTCGCCCTTGTAAATGTCTGTTGTTGAGCAGAAAGTTTCCTTTTTAACTCTTTTACCTGCTCCTGTCGAAGTTGCTCCTTGTACTTATCACACACAACTACATGTCTAGTCTCGTAATGCCGCTTGATGTTATATTCTGAGGAACCGAGAGAAATCGATTTCCTATCAAAGATATGAGTTTACATTCATATTCCACAAGAAAGGTTTACATCCCACGTTTCTTGAAAAGTTCTCACCTCCTCTGTGACTTTCTTTTTCTTAGGTCCAGTTTGTTTGCTACCAAGTTTACTTCTTGAACCGAAACCGAAATTTTTTTATTATAAGTCCTAAAATGACAGAGAGACCACAGGGGGTGAGTCACTAACTATTGCCACCAAGAATAGCTCCAAAAGCATGATAGGAGCTGAAACGTTTGAGCGACAAAAGCTGCATAACGGGGGCCATAATACGACGTTCGTTTTTTGTTGCTAGGTGAGGTCGCTGATTGTTGCCAGCATCATATTTATCAGTTAGAGTTGACGGTAAATTGAGTTCATGGTTGAGAGTAGTTTCAGGGGTAAGACAAGGCTGCAACCTGTCTCCACTGTTGTTCATATTATTTATGGATCATATGTTGAAAACAATAGACTGGCTGGGTGAGATTAAGATATGTGAACACAAAATAAACAGTCTTGCATATGCGGATGACTTAGTTGTGATGGCAGATTCGATTGAAAGTTTGCAAAGTAATATTTCAAGACTAGATCAGAAATTTAAGGACTATGGTATGAAGATTAGCATCTCCAAAACGAAAGTAATGTCAGTGGAAAAGAAATATAAACCGGTCGAGTGCCAAATATGAGGAACAAAGTCAGAACAGGTGGACGGTTTCAAGTACTTAGGATGCATATTCTCACAGAATGGCAACATAGTGAAAAAACTGGAAACGAGGTGTAGCAAAGCTAATGCAGTGAGCGCTCAGCTACGATCTACTCTCTTCTGCAAGAAGGAAGTCAGTACCAAGACTAACTTACCCGTGCACCGTTCAATCTTTCGACCAACTTTGTTGTATGGAAGCGAAAGCTGGGTGGATTCAGGTTACCTTATCAACAAGGTTGAGGTTACGGATATGAAAGTAGCTAGGATGATTGCAGGTACTAGTAGATGGGAACAAAGGCAGGAGGGTGTCCACAATGAGGAAATCAAAGAAAAACTGGGAATGAACTCTATAGATGTAGCAGTCAGGGCGAACAGGCTTAGATGGTGGGGTCATGTTACACGCATGGGAGAAGCAAGGTTACCCAAGAGACTCATGGGTTCAGCAGTAGAGGGTAGGAGGAGTCGGGGCAGACCAAGGAGAAGGTACCTGGATTCGGTTCAGAATGATTTTGAAGTAATAGATTTAACATCAGAAGAGGCACCAATGTTAGCACTGAATAGGGGATCATGGAGGAATTTTATAAGGGGGCTAAGCTCCAGACTGATCGCTGAAAGGCATAATCAGTCTTAAATGATGATGATGAGGTGAGGTCGCTTCAGAGATGTAAAGGCGAACTTAGTTTTTTTTTTAATGTGATGCTTTAGATCGGTACTTATCTTCTGATAGCGGCTATCAAGACGAATCCAATTATGTGTAACAGTAACGTCTTTGAAGGTCAACGAAGATCACAAAGGTGGCATGAACGTCCATTTGCAGAATGTGTTCAAAGTGAGAACCATTGGTAACAGTACAGTGCTGCATTCTTCTTATCATGGATTGAGTGGTATTCCTTATCACAATGCAACAATTTGGCAAATATCTCTGCAAGTCATTACTAGCCATCAGCGAAAAATGTGTAGGACAGCCATCGTGTTGATACCACATTCTGTTCCTTGTACCTAAAGGTATATCTTCCAATAACAGACCTAATGTTTCTTGAATGTGGTGTACTTCGTACCACTATGATTTCCTTCGATGAAGTAGGGACGTACAATTCTGTTCTCCCGAATTCCACACCATACATTCACCGACCACGGTTTTTAGTGTGCAACTTTGTGGCAGCCGTCATGGACTTTTAGTTGCCCAGTAACGCATGTTATGCAAATTAACATTTCCATGGTTCGTGAATGTAGCCGCGTCAGTAAATAAAATCAAATTAATAAATGTGTCAGCCCACTGAATCGGAAGTTGCGCTTATCGGCAAAGTTCAATACGACGCATACAATCCGTACTAGTTAATTCTTGGTGGAGACTGATGGGGTAAGGATGATATTTATGGCGATGAAAAACACGAGCAACGCTACTCTGGTACATGCCAGATTCCCTAGCGAGTTGACGCGAATTAACACAAGGATCGCGAACCCCGGTGGCAAGAGTACCAATTACGTTTCCTCTTTAGTAACTTTCCTTTGTCAGATACATTTCCTATGCGTTAAAGATCCAGTTGTTCTCAATTTATCATACACATATTTAAATGTAGTACGTGTAGGGTGAGTACGTTAAGGATATATTTCAGCAGACAAATCTCTACCTCTCACTGAATTTCGTTGTCATTCTCCGTAAATGAAAGGCATATCAACTTCTTCTTAGAAAGAATGCAACAGTCACACTCGCTTGATTCGGCGATACTAGTCTTACCATTCCTATTAGTGTTGTATTGCGAAACCGTGGAGTGGTGTTTACCTGTCAATGGCACGTTAGATGGATACGCCGTATTTGGCGAATTTTTAATATTTGCACGATGTACGAGAGATAATTGTCAGAGCATGTGCTTCGATAAGTGCCGAGGTGATAAAGAACACCACACAAATGAGAAGCATATCGACTTGTCCTTAGAAAGAATACAACAGTCACATTCGCTTGATTCAGCGATACTAGTCTTACCGTTCCTATCAGTGTTGTATTGCGAAACCGTGGAATGGTGTTTACCTGTCAATGGCACGTTAGGTGGATACGCCGTATCTGGCGAATTTTTAATATTTGCACGATGTACGAGAGATAATTGTCAGAGCATATGCTTTGATAAGTGCCGAAGTGATAAAGAACACCACTCAATCCATGATAAGAAGATTGCAGCACTGTATTGATACCAATGGTCATCACTTCGAACACCTCCTGTAAATGGGCGTTCATGCCACCTTTGTTACGTTCGTTGACCGTCAAAGACCTTAGAGGTACACATCATTGGATTCGTCTCGATAGCCGCTGTCAGGAAATAAGTACCAAACTGTAGAACCCATTTAAAAAAACGAAGTTGACCTTATCTCTGAAGCGATGCCAGCTAGCAGCAAAAAATCAAAGTCATATTATGGTCCCGTTGTCCCATGCAACATTTGTCCCACAAACTTTTCAGCTCCTATCGTACTTTTGGAGGTATTCTAGGTGGCAATAGTTGGTGACTCACCCTCTATATCAGAATCAAATATCAGTTACCTAAAGTGGTTCCATGCAACCTTCAGAAATTCCCTACAAAGTCTACTTTACAGTTCCCCAAAGTCGTTTAACACCGTAAAGCAATTTGACTGTTCTGATGTGCTGCATGGCTCTGTGGTAGGATGCCTTCGATATCCAGTTGTGCTAAGTTTTTAAACTAACGTTCAGGTTCCATGGGCATTTTCGTGGAGCGGAGGGTATATGGAGATGGAAAAAAAATAATTTGAAATGTTTTTCGTTTTTTTTTTTTTTTAAATCAACCTTATATATACAGAAACGATGATTAGCGATTTATATCTGCAATCAAAACTGGACTTTTCTGTGTAAAGTCTTCATAAGACGAAGTGCCATTTTCACAAAAATTCAGTATTCGAAATGAAAGGAAAAAAACTAAAAAAGTAATGGCTGAAACTGGACTCGAGCCAACAATCCAGCCCTGGTCTCTCTTTTCTTTATTTCTTTCTTTTTTCAATCTTTATGTATTTCATGCTTCACGGAAATGCTTGTAGAGCATTCGACTATATTTAAAAGTGTATATCAACTATGCACCTACATTTAAAAATACAACCCACCTCGGAATCGAGCCCTGAGCCTCGACGTGTTACGCTAGCATCGTAGCATAGATCTACATTGTTCGTCGAGTTACCGGACTTTCTTTTGAGGGTTATACGCGCTTGGAAATCTTCATAGACCGTTCTCTCAAGAATTTTTGACGGTGGTATTTAACTGATTTAGGAAATTGATATTTTAATTCTGATGTTATATTCTGTGGAACCGAGAGAAACCGATTTCCTATCAAAGATATGAGTTTACATTCATATTCCACAAGAAAGGTTTACATTCCACGTTTCTTGAAAAGTTCTCACCTCCTCTATAACTTTCTTTTTCTTAGTCCCAGTTTGTTTGCTACCAAGTTTTAAGTTTTGACTCCCATGTCGACTTCTAGTGTTACGATTGTTTCTTAAAACTATTCTCCATTTCAAGTCGATAATATTATTGGCTGCTGTAAGAAAGAGAGGAAAGCAGGTGGATGGAGTTGCACTAGGATGGCCCCTTTGCTATTTTTGTAATGCAGAATCCTTAAAAGTCATCGGTAAAAACAAATTATTATAATTAAGTATTTACTTGTTTTGTACTACTAAATTAAAAGACGGTACTGAGGCGAAACCACTGATGCCGACTGGTGCACTTACTCACTGTAATTGAATACAGAAAATAAATGGAAGCCTACTGACATTAAAGACAAATATGGCAGATTAATTGTAAAAAGATAAAATTGACTTTTCTTTCCTGTAGTGATGATAGGTGTATCGCGATCGAATGTGCACCACGAGTACACGCGGGGAGCCGTAACTTTACAGCCAATAGTGTTGTAGGTTTGCAGTAAAATTAAATACATTAAATACAGAATGTGTTGGTTAGGTCTCGCACTCGTCTCAATCACGCAGGGCAGCAGACGTATCTGGTTGCGCACTCCATACAGCTGCTGATTGTTGGTGGTATATCGCTAAGGCGAACTATATTTTCTTAGCGTGCAGGCTTTCCAAAATATACCCAACACAGTAATTTTGTTCAAATAGGAATACAGATACAAATCTAAAGGTACCGGTAGTTGAATAAGTGAACTGAGATATTCCTACTGTTATTGTATATGATGCGAGAAACGCTTGATGGAATGCGCGTTTGGGGTATTACGTGCATAAAAGTGAAATTTTTCTTTCATATGAAACAATACCTTGGGCCAAAGATCAGAGCCGCGGGCTTTCCACCCCTGGTCCAATGAGTACAGAATATGGATTGAGAGTAAATCGAAGAAAGACTAAAGTAATGAGAGGTAGCAGAAATGAGAACAGCGAGAAATTTAATATCAGGATTGATGCTCACAAAGTAGACGAAGTTAAGGAAAGTAACCCGCAATGGACAGAGCAAGGAAGACATCAAAAGCAGCCTAGCACTGGTGAAAATGGCATTCCTGACCAAGAGAAGGCTACTGGTATCAAACATAGGCCTTAATTTGAGGAAGAAATTTCTGAGAATATACGTCTCGAGTGCAGCATTACATGGTAGTGAAACATGGACTGTGGCAAAACCGGAACAGAAGAGAGAAGAGAATCGAAGCATTTGAGATATGGTGCTACGGAAGACTGTTGAAAATTAAGTGGACTGATAGGGCAACGAATGAAGATGTCCTACACATAATCGGAGAGGAAAAAGTGGGTGGAAAATACTAACAAGTAGAAGGATAGGAAGATAGGACATCTGTTAAGACATCAGTGAATGATGTCAATGGTACTAGAGAGAGCTGTAGACGGCAAAAACTGTAGATGAAGACAGAGATTGGAATTTATCCAGCAAATAATTGAGGACGTAGGGCGCAATGGCTACTGTGAGAGGAAAAGGTTAGTTTTGTATCGACTCGTCGCCACAGTAGGCTTGTACCATGGGAAACAAGGAGAGAATGTTGTTTGGTGACCAGTATCCTCTTTCTGTAACACAGCTGCACGCATGTATTATCTGTTTTCTTTAATCATAAAAATAAGAGTGCTACTTAACTTGCTTGCACAGGATAGGGTAGCATGGAGAGCTGCATCAAACCAGTCTCAGGACAGAAGAACACAACAGCAACGTAACTTAGAATAATTTCGGTGTTGTGGTACAAGCTCTTTCGTAATACTCCACGTTAGCTTCACTGCTGGCATAGTAAGTCCGCTATGTATACTTTTTGGTCGCTGTGTGCTGCCTGAGACTGAGCTAAAGGCTGAGATAACTACTACTGCGACTCCCACTGGACTGCGAGTGATGACTCGACTCGTTGACTTACTAGATGGCTGACCGGAACTGACTGGGCCCTTTGGTCGCTGGTGGCGATCTAAATACTGGCAGCTGAGAGGACGTTGACGCCGCGTTTCTTGCGAGTCTGTCTTTGGCCTCATAGATCTTCTCGCTACCTCTTTGCCTCCTGGCGTGATGGCGAAATTTACGCCAGCACAGTTAGCACAAGAAAGGAATTCGTTGGTGCATCAAACTGGTTAGAAGACTAATAAAAAAAGAAAAAAATGCAAAATCTCTAGGTTTTCAGTACTAATTCATCAATCATTTAGTGATGCAATACTAGTCCTTTCTGCCTATTTGTGCGTAGTAGTTTATATCTGTTAATGTTCAGGGTCAATTTCCGATTGGTGTGCCAAGAGTCGATTCTCTGCAGATCTTACTGTATTTCGCAACAATTTCCCATAGTTGCAACTTCTCTGTGTGCAACAGTATTAATAGGGAAAATCCTCATGCAACTTCCAACATTATCCACTAGGCGATTAACATGCGCAGTGAAAAGTAGTGGTGCCGTAACCCTCCCTTGGGATGTGCTCGAAGTTAATTTTATGTTTGAAGATCTTTCCCCATTGATAAAGACATGTGTTCTATTTGCTAGCACCTCTTCAATCCAGTCACACAGCCGATCCAATATAGCGAACGCAATTATTTGGCTCATTAGACGGAGGTGCGGAACTGTATCCAACGTCTTCCGACTCAATGTTTTCGGCTGCTTCACAATTTTGCAGCGGCGGCCTGTCCTTGTTTACATATACTCAACTATTGGGTGAAATGTATCTACAAAGGAATGACATGCATATTGTTATAGAGAAAACGATTAAAAGGTAATGAATAGAAAAGTTATTTGCGTGGCAGACGCTGGTCTGTGGCAACTGTCATGGGAAAAAAATCAGTTATCTGTTTCCAAAATAGAAAAGCGAAAGATAGGCATAACTAAACCCACAAAAGCCCATAATAAAAAGCTTTTGAATTATTCGAATCAGAAACACATGTTCATTGGACTATGTGGATAACCAAGTGAGCTGAAAGTTAACAAATTCGCCCCTTCAATTACGAAACACATACTGTTGTGGTCGCAGGTCATTCGAAGTAGCGTGGCTTTCAGTCAACACTCAAAACATTTAATATACGAAGAAAACATCAACACTGTTATTTAACATACGTACAGAGTAATTAAATATATACATATCTTTGGATCACTGTGAGTCTCTGATCCAGCAGTGTCTGTGTCCAGTAGTGTCTGTTCACTCGACGAGTAATCTCAAGTAACGCCTGATGAAGATAACGAGTCACGTTGTCGAAATATCCGGCAGAATACCCGACAGTTAAAGACGTCAGTAGTTGGCCAGTTTACTGTATGAGAGAATGGCACCTTTCCCAACCGAATTGGTAGAGGTATCGAAGCCAGAGGGGATGCAATGTTCTATTCATGAGAAGGCTCATACTGCTAAGTTCTTTGTAAATCTGACTAGACATTGTTGTCACTGAAATAACATCACATACCCTTTCAAGTTATAAAGTTTATTTAGTTTTCTCTTCCGTTCCTGTGTGCTTCACTTATTTTGACAGGCAGTGCATTTTATTTCCGATACGCATTTTAGAGTGAAAACTCCCTCTTCAGGATTTTAGTACTCACACGAGTTTTTCCAAATTGAACAGGTGAAGCACTCGCACCTTCACGTATGGAATGAAACATGACTCCCTCCAATGTTAATCTGGTTAGAAATTAACGTGTTCATCTCCTCAAAGTGAAGGAAGCCTCAAACAGTTTTTGTGACTTCTCACGTACGTAACTTTTAAAGTCATTGAAACCAAAAATACTTAGTTTTCCCCCGAGGTAACTGTATATTGCATCCACACATGCAAGCAATTCTCATAAGCATGGTGAGTATTCAAACATCAACCAAAATCAGAATTATTTCCCCCTAAAATATTCGTTCCCTAAACACACTAGACAAGTCGTGGTGCGGTGCTGTTTGCTAACGTGATGACGGACGATGCTCAACTACTCAGTACACTCGAAATTTGGTGCAAAAACCAAGGAACACACAAATTAAAAAAATTACACCTGCAAACAACACAAATAAATATGCATAAGCAATTACAAGCAAAATAAAATAGAAACTGGATAATTTTAGTCTTACCGATCATCTAGATCTACTTCTATATACATACTTCACAAGCGCCGATCTGTCCGCTTTACACGCCAAAATCACAAAACGTATCACTGTAATATAACTGTATATTTCGTTGGCCACGGATATAGTACACATAGTATAACTCACACGGCTCAACGACCACCTTCTAGTTCTCACTTCCGACGCTTTGTTGGTGCTTTTCTCTGTCGAACTACCACTTAACACACATCGCTTTACATTACACTATCAAAAATTTGAAATACACCAATTGGCATTTTCACCTAAAATTACAGCTTCGTGTTATTCTGTTCTGGGAAAATAATTCAAACAACAAGTTAATAAGCATGAAAACATATAGCATTAAAACAAATGAAAATAGCAATTACATTCATTACCCGTGCACGACAAACGGAATCGTAGTTGTACAAAAGAAATAACTAAACTTAGCCAGAAATATTAGCTTCGTTGTATTACGAAGATTAAATAATAAAAAAATGAAGAACAATCTATAAAGACCTATTGTGCTATCTTCACACGTAGTTCCTCAAAACGTGAACATGTGGCTAAATCATCAGTTCAAGAGGGAAGGAAAGACTCATGTATACGCTGAAACCTCTTATCGCGAAGCTTTGACTCCGAACTACGTAGCAGTAATGAAAATCTCTCATTCGAAATACACGCAGTCTACTGTAGTCTGTTAAAAAAATATGTTCTGTATTATAAACTAAGAAAAAAATAAGATTGTGTTTAATAATCAACCGCTACTGTTCCTCGGACACTGTGTACAACATCACAGAGTGAGATACGTTGGTGGATATTCCGCCCGTGTATAAAGGCCGCTGGAAACAATTGGTCGCCCGCTAAGTTACCCACAACGCCGCTTTTACGCCCACGGGACGGCCGGGGATCTGGTATCTCGTCTCCGTGCAGGACGGCGCGCTCAAACAGCTCGCCACGGCGGCGGTATTCACAGGGTGGGCTGCCTCTATTGCCGGCTGGCTAATCATTACGAGCACCGCGGGCCCTGGCAGTTACTGCTGCCTTATCTGGCAGGGAAGTTGGCGCCGCCCCTGTAATGCCCCGCGCGGCAACCCGCGCAACAGGCGCCCTCCGCTGCCCTGAGCTCCCGGCGTCCATCCACATGCAGCACTCGGCAGAGGAGCACTTAGTCTCTGGTAAGTCGCTGCTAGTGGCATTACGTGCCCCGAGCAGTTACGTAAGTCTCTCAAGTACACTAATAGCGTCGTATTACATGTCAGTTTCACTGTACATCAATGGCGTAGAGCGCAGTCTGTGTAGCAGAGCTGTAACAAATAATACACTCCTCCTCTACATTCGTTGCAATCATGATCTCTACTAATTTATATCTGTACAGGGTTTTGCGAGCCCATGCTTCAGGCTGTTAGGAAGATGCTGGAGGTCAGAGAACAGCAAAAAATGTCCGTTATTTGTGGCAGAAGTGGATCGACGAGATAATACTACTGTAATATTATTGTCTCCTGTAGCTGCCGAACGAATATGTACAGTTGGCTTCCAAACCGTGTTGACGCTTACGGGCTCCAGCAAAAATATTTTGATTGTGCCAACCAGTGATTGTTCAGCGGAATTGATGGTCAGAGCCCCCGCACGTTGGTCAAGTTAAGGCATCGGCATCTTCAAAAAAAAAAAAAGAAAAGAAAAAAAATGGCTCTGAGCACTATGGGACTTAACTTCTATGGTCATCAGTCCCCTAGAACGTAGAACTACTTACACCTAACTAACCTAAGGACATCACACACATCCATGCCCGAGGCAGGATTCGAACCTGCGACCGTAGCAGTCGCGCGGTTCCGGACGGAGCGCCTAGAACCGCTCGGCCACGGCATCTTGAAATACCGATTTACATCATCAACTGAAATTAGAGATTCAAGCGTAGATTTGAGTTTGATACTCCTAGAGCTCGTAGATTTTCCCATGAAGCCTATGACAGTTCTCAATTAATGAGTGAATGTACCTGAGTTTTGCATTTCTTACAGACAGCCTGACTTGCGTGTATAGTTTCTTGTAGATGATATGCTAATGAGGTGGCGCTTGTCGTTTATATGTTTTGCGCGCTGCGTCTCCGAGAGCTAGAAGGTTTTTTAGGTGATCTGTAATCCATAGTGCAAATTTACTCTCTACTCTTACGATTTTTAGAGGAGCGTGTTATCGTATAAATGACTGAGTCTGAGTTAAATTAGACTCGTTATTGATATCGAAGTTATTTCCTGCAGTTGCTTAACAAGTGATGTCATAGGCGTCAGCTGTAAGCTCAGGCCGCGCGGGATTAGCCGAGCGGTCTCGGGCGCTACAGTCATGGACTGTGCGGCTGGTCCCGGAGGAGGTTCGAGTCCTCCATCGGGCATGGTGTGTGTGATTGTCCTTAGGATAATTTAGGTTAAGTAGTGTGTAAGCTTAGGGACTGATGACCTTAGCAGTTAAGTCCCATAAGATTTCACACACATCTGTAAGCTCAGACACGTTCATTCGCTTAAAATCCCTAGACATCAACTATTGCAATTTGTTCTTTGGACATTGCGACTAGTATGTCATGAATATTTCATCATGAAAAGACAAGCCAGGTGCTGAGATCTGATCAGTACGAATTATTGTCTGCGGATATTTGGTGGCAAAGATATCGATAAATGTCTGACAGCCTACTGTATGGTGAGTTGGTCCAACTGGAAGCATTGCAAGGGAAATATACGCGTGAACTTTGATACGGAAACACTATTGTACAGAAAATTTTTCGTCTGTCTGCGCTACAGCTATGTTTTTATACAGACCTTGAGGACCTGAAATTGCAGATTCGAAGCCAGATAACCGACAAGCTTTGGGTCGTTCGTACATTACACGTGTATGACACTTTCTGCTGAGAGATTCAATTTCACTGAAAATGTATTCGGGCTGTTTGTCCTCGTTTTTGATTGTGAGTTCGACTTTGGGGAGCAAATTTGCACGTATATGTGCTGTTGTCCCGCCCTCTCGTTCATTTCATCTGTTATGCCACATCAAGACCTACAGAAGAGGACAGTCTATACCTACCCTGCTTCAGCGACGTTTATGACAGGACTGTGACACGAAAGCTGCATTTTTTTCATGCTGTATCATGACTACTATGGCATGTCACCTAATTACTTTATGCCGGCCGTGGTGCTCCACACAGACCTCTTAAGCAGCAGCCATGACCACCACCACGCAGGAAAATTGTGCTACACAGTTGAGGCCACGGCATCTGCCGGCACAGCACCATGTGGAGGTGAGGATGCGTGGAGTTTATTTGCTCTTTAGTATTACCTTCTATGTACTTACAGCAATTACACTTATTTCTGAAAGAAACATACCTGTGTTTAGAAGTACGGACTAATAAATTTATATTATAATTTAAGAAGAGGAAAAAAAGAAGGGAAAGCGATTTGGTTTTGAACTTCAAGTCCAGCGTCCCGGCGTGGTGCTACACATTTTAATACCATCCCCATGAACATCGTTCCTCAGGAAAAATCGATTTGTTGACTCCATTCAAATCTAATGTAAATACTTGTTGGAGTTGTTAGCATGTTGTATGAGCTAATGTTTGCTATGCTACATAACTAGTACTACCAGGTTAGTTAGTAAACAATTTTTGCTTGGGTTTTGGACAACACCGTGCCTTATTGTAATCTTATTACGTTACATACAGATCTTACGTAACTGTAGAAAGAAATAACAACCCACATGTAACTTAAGTTTTAATCCTGTGAGAACTTATTTGTGTAATAAAAATAGTTTCTTTGAGTAGTGTACTTAATTTTGTATATGTTGCGTAAAGTGCGTGATCTGTCACTGTTGTATTAACTCTGAATTACTGCTGGCTTGCTTTATGATACGCTGGTATTATTATATTGATATGTTGAGTTTATTTGTATTATTACTCGACAATGATGTGTACAGATTTAACGTGGATTCTAGAACAATATCTATCCACTAAAAATTTTAATTACTTCTACCTTCCTACAATGATTCACATTGAGGTATAAATATGAGACTAATTGCATGTGTCATGTTCTACTTTTGAAATGTTGTTAGCGACTACGCTGGCTGAATCCATGTATCTGGTTTCCTCAATGCTTCGTACTGTGTAGTGTCTTTTACATGTTCTATCTAGTTACGGAAGAACCTACATCTGATGCATTTTAAAAGAAATTTTCTGGGGAATCAGTTTCTCCTTATGTGCACCGACTGCCTCCTTTGAGCGACACCCGCTACAAGTGCACGGGATAAGAGGCGTGTCTAGTCACAAAATAACCCATGCCTCGGCCGCGACTGACAGGGTGAATTGGTAACCTGCTCCTGCATATTCCAGAAAAAGGTGAATAGATCTTACGACCCTTATCACTCTCATCCCACTCTTTTTTGCCAAGTGTCCACACTCCAACTTTTTAGTTGGCGCCAATCTTATTTTCTGGCCAGGGATCTGCAAAACTCTCTCAAGTCGACCCATCTTCAGCCATTAGGGTGCAGCCCGATGGTTACACGGTTCGGTTATGTACCGAGCAGCATGTACAGCGAATCTACTGATGCTGTGCTGAACTCCCCGGATAGTGTAAGTAGCATA
The DNA here is from genome assembly GCF_021461395.2 of Schistocerca americana. Classification (NCBI taxonomy): domain Eukaryota; kingdom Metazoa; phylum Arthropoda; class Insecta; order Orthoptera; family Acrididae; genus Schistocerca; species Schistocerca americana. The sequence goes on from NC_060124.1 coordinate 124,669,418, forward strand.
CTCCCCTCCGCATAACAGCGATCCGATTAATGACGAGATAGAGAGTCTATATGCCCATGTACTAGCTGCAAAGGACATTACCGACTCCAAAAGTGCAGAGCGGTACATTCTTATGTGTATACGTGGTAGTCTTAATCGTGTCGAATTTAATGTCACTAGTTTATGATGCATAGTTTCGGCTTTGTTCGTTAATAGTCGTATGTGTACATTGAAGCTATGCTGTTCGTCAATGTATACCCCAGATACCGTGCTACAGCTTCGCGTCTAAGGTACTATGACATGAAAGCTGAGATCCTGAAATATGAAGAGGAACTGAGTCAAGTCGTCTGGTAAGTACTGCATATTTACGTTGGCGAGTCATCGTGCTGAGCTACCGCGAGTCGTTCCCACTGTAAACCTACTAGTAGGAACAGCTGTCCTGGAAACGGAAGTGGCACTGTGTCTTGAAGAATGCGAATGGGAAGGGAAATGAGAGTCACACGAGACTGAAAATATCTAGGTACGGGTGGAGTTTACGTGTCTGGTACATTTGCTTAACACTGAACGTGAAAGTCCGAGGTGCGTGGGTTTTGCAGAGAGAGAAAGGCGTTGATAAGATCGATAAAACATGGCGGAAAGGTGAGCGATGAATAAAAGCATGAGATAATGCTAGAAAAATAGTCCTTGTACTGAGAACGGGAAACATTACGGTACTAATGAATAAGATCTTAATTTTACAGTAAATTAATAATCTGGATCAGTACCCACTGAGAATAGTAAAGATATATGAAGTGAAAACTGTATTCGTATTGGAAGTATGAAGATTATAACTCGTAGTCAAAGTAAACTAAAGAAACAAACAATAATAATAGAATACTGTTTTCATGTAAAGTACTGCAAAATAAAATATTTCCTTACAAAAGAAGATCATTGGGTTCGCACTGCTTTTCCTTCTAAGTTCTGTGTCGTTATAAAATAAATGTCGTGTGACTAGGGCCTCCCGTCGGGTAGACCGTTCGCCGGTGCAAGTCTTTCGATTTGACGCCACTTCGGTGACTCACGCGTCGATGGCGATGAAATGATGGTGATTAGGACAACACAACACTCAGTCGCTGAGCGGAGAAAATCTCCGACCCATCCGGGAATCGAACCTGGGCCCTTAGAACTGACATTCTGTCGTGCTGACCACTCAGCTACCGGTGGCGAACTGTGTTGTTGCTGGTTGATTATTATATAATACGCAGTATTGAGTAACAAGGGAGGTGAATTGACATTTGGTGGGAATACGCTGAATGCTGATTGGCTCAATTCAGAATCGTGCGTTTGTGTGTAATGCAGACTCCAGTCCCTAAGGGCACACGATAGCACCGCACACATAGCTGCGATTCACTGAGAAAAGACGTGAGTGAGTACAGCCGAGGGTTTAACAATTCCATGGAAGAGCAGTTGCACATGCTGATAAGCACCTAAGCTTACATGTGTCCTGAGTCATCAGCTGTTAACCTTCTAGTTTAATATTTTAAGACGTTTTGTCACTGCATGGTAATAAACTTATTTAAGTTAAATCTAAAGGAATGTTTACTGAACCTCATAACACGCGTATTACCATAACTTGTTAGTGTACCCTTCTTTTCGTAGCTGACGATACAGAGTGTGCAAGTGCAGATATTTTTATGTGTGGTACCCTAGTGTGTACACACATGAGTATGTTGGTCGTTTCTTCTCTGGATCGAACAGTATTCCTACAAACACGTCCCAAGCATTATGACCCGATGTTTTCAGCACAGTCATAACTACACAACTGAATGGACCATAGCTATCAGTATAGACTAACCGCTTTGTGCAAAGGCGTCCACACTTCACCACCTGACCTCCTGTCCAAGGGAATGAAAAAATTAATAGTTTGCTCTTCCTACATTGTAGCTGGAAGTACTAACCAGGCGAAAAATATACTACTCCAAATACCTATCATTATTGATCTGTAAAAGTTATAAATACTGATGTAGTGTTGCTCAGTACACGGTTATCAGTCACCAAGAACATATCTGCACATACACTCACTGCACTCAATATATGCTGTTACAATAGTCAGGTTGATCCGCTGCTGTGGAGTGACGGCCGCAACACTTACTACTAGCTTTGAAACATCCTACTCCAAATACCTATCATTATTGATCTGTAAAAGTTATAAATACTGATGTAGTGTTGCTCAGTACACGGTTATCAGTCACCAAGAACATATCTGCACATACACTCACTGCACTCAATATATGCTGTTACAATAGTCAGGTTGATCCGCTGCTGTGGAGTGACGGCCGCAACACTTACTACTAGCTTTGAAACATCCCCTTAGATGAATTACTGTGCTGGTAAACCCCTTACGTTATTTGATTTTCAAACAGCTGAGCAGAACTGAACGTATTCAGACATTTCGCTCTTTACTTATTCTGATCAACACTAGACTGACACGCCATATTTTTAGCGCAACCCAATCTGACTTTCAACAATCCCTACAAAAGGATGGCCCTGACTAACGATAAACTATAACTTTCATGAATCACTTACCTCACAAAAACCTTCGTTACTCGAACTACTGCAATACAGCGAGCGCCAATACTGCCAGCTAAATAGAAGATTCTAACTACTGAAGGCACTAACTACTAATAGGCTTACTTAGCAAATGAAAGATTTTGATAGAGAACAAACAATGTGTTTACCATAATAGCGTTCAAAACTCATAATACATATATATTAGTTCAGGAAAAACACAAATACACAAGGGTACACAAACACATAGCGGAATAACACAAAAGGAAAGGACAGTGTTCGTGTTCAGTGTAACATTTGGTACTGCAGTCCAACCCAAAACTGCATTCCATAGATCTTTCATGAAAAAAAAAAAAAGTCCTAGCTAACCTTTTGTCCCTAAACCCTACTGTTTTGTTCGTATTCTCTTTCAAAATAAATATTTATCATTGTACAATACTCATTTTTGCCCAAATCTTTTTCATATAACTTCTCAATGCATTCTTTCCCTATGCTTCATAGTCAGTCTCTTATATAGTCTATCCCCTCTTAAGCTAACTTAAATCTACTGAGCTCAGATATATATACCAAGGGACGAGGCAATGCAGCAGCACATAACAAATTAACACAAACAGCAATGACAAAAAAATGCAAATTGGCAAGACAAGCGGCAGTATATCTAAATTAGCAAAGCAATTGCAATATCAACTAATATAGGTCACTGTGCAGCAAACAAGAAAAATAAATCAGTAGTAAAACTGGCTTAACAGAGTAATATAAAATGAAATTCAGTAGGACTATGCCTGGCAAAAAGCAGCTGAAAATGCAATAACTTATAACTAAACATGACATACCCACAAGCAGAAAAATAGTACACTAAAGACAACAATGCAGATAAGGGAAATGTCTATTCACATGTTAATGTCTATGTCATTAAAGTGGTGCACCACAACAACTTTATGTAAGTAGGCTGTTTAGGTTTTTATGTTGGTAACGTCACCTAGTGCTCTGTATGAAAATCACTGCCTGTGCTGTGTGCAGTCTGTGGCTGGTTGGCGTTGTTGGAATATTCGCCACTGTAGTGTTGGACAGTTGGATGAGAACAGCACGTAGCGTTGCGCAGTTGGAGGTGAGCCGCCAGCAGTGGTGGATGTGGGGAGTGAGATGGCGGAGTTTTGAGAGCAGATGATCTTGACATGTGTCCATCAGAGAGAGTAAATTTGTAACACTGGATGTCATGAACTGATAAATATATATAATGACTTTTGAACGCTATTAAGATAAATACATTGTTGTCTATCAAAATCTTTCATTTGCTAAGTATGCCTATCAGTAGTTAGTGCCTTCAGTAGTTAGAATCTTTTATTTAGCTGGCAGTATTAGCGCTCGCTGTATTGCAGTAGTTCGAGTAACGAAGGTTTTTGTGAGGTAAGTGATTCATGAAAGTTATAGGTTATTGTTAGTCAGGGCCATTCTTTTGTAGGGACTGCTGAAAGTCAGATTGCGTTGTGCTAAAAATATTGTGTGTCAGTTTAGTGTTGATCAGAATAAGTGAAGAGAGAAATGTCTGAGTACGTTTAGTTCTGCTCAGGTGTTAGAAATCAAATAACGTAAGGAGTTTACCAGCACAGTAATTCATAAATTTTTCTAAGGGGATGTTTAATCATTATGACGCTATGTTTTACTCGGTCTTGTGTAGCTTGAGACCATTATGCTAAGAAGAAGGCATGATAAAATTCTCCTTCACTGCGACAGTCGTGAATGATCGATCGCTATCTTACAGCTGGTTCATTCTCTAAGTAGCCACACATAAATTCTAATCTATGCTCCAATGACCAGTTGGGGGGAAAACAATCAAAGAATTGATGAAGCCACGCTTGTGGATGAATGTCGTTGCCAGAATTTTTAAATGTTTTGAATTTACAAGTAGTTATGGACAGCTTATAGTCAGCCATCGTGTCGGCGAGTAGCATATCGGTCATTGTTACGTCGTGTCGGCGGTTCCATCTCAAAGTTCGGTGCACCTGGCCAATTTCTTTCATAATTTCCGAAATGCCCTGTGTTATTATTTTGTGGCTTTTCCGTATTTCTAAGTCCCTCTTCCCGTGTTGGAGCGCGAGTCTCCTCTGAAATATGTAATTCTTGTATTACTTGTGCCAAATGATCTTGTACTTGCCGGATTTCTCTTTTGTGTTGCGTATTAATTTGATTCTGATTTTGTTCGAATTTCCTCATTTGTTCGTATTCGTCTGTGTCATTGTAGGCTACGGGTTTTGTGTCATTCAGATCATCATCTATCTTTGTGGATAAGTTAGTGAACTGATCCGAAAGTTCCGCTACTTTCTCCGATAGTGAACAGATTACCTCAGTGTGTTTTTCTGAACCAACTTTCAGTGTATCCATTTGTGTTGAAATCACATCTACTGTGTATTTTAAGTTTTCCTGAGTTTTTGCAAGTTGCGTAACCGAATCGGTAGATGCAAGTGAGTCAATTTTAGCTTTCAAGGTGTCGTGATTTTCATGAACAATAGTTTGCTGTTCTATTATGACTGCTTCGTGATTCTGCAATGCATTTTCATGACGCAAAAAAATAGGTTGAAAATGCTCACAAATTTGTGTTTTTACATCATTACAGACTTTTTGACATTTCGATTCGATTTGAAGTAACTCAGCAGTTAAACCTTCACGTGTTTGTTCAAGCGTTTGTTCCATTCAGTCCACCTTTTGAAGCTGTTGCTGTGTTTGTCTCTGATTTTGTTCCATTGTTGTGTCTCACTTTTGAAGATTTTGTTCCATTGTGTCTAACGTTTGAAGATTTTGTTCCATTGTGTCTAACTTTTGAGGTTTTTGTCCCATTTGTTGCTTTTATTGTAATAACAATGCACTGGCGTCTGAAACATGTTCCGCAGTGCTATTCGGCAGTGCATTTGAACCGGCAATATTCGCATTTCGACAAGCAGAAAATGTGTCTTGACTTATTTGAGAAAACGGTGAGGACCCAAAACCTGAATCTACAGTATTTCCAAGATTGTATCCTGTCATTTCGGATTCCTGAGGCGAGCTGTTGCCGACCGATCGATCGATAATCCTTTCCTGTTCACTAATTGTTTTACTGTCTACACCATTATTTGCCGCCCGCTCCATTTCCCTATGCACAGTTACCAAATTACTACTTTGAATGTTTGTTAATTCATTACACTGTGGTGCTGATAAGCAACGCTCGTCGTCACTATCATTTTTCAGTTTACTTTGGAGCCTAGTGTTACGTTTTTCACGCGCCATAGTTGTCACGTATTTCTCACGATAACAAGAAAAGCACAATTTGAAGAGCAAAAACAAGAAAAAACATTGGCATAGCACTGAAAATAATATCTCGTTAATTGCATGCCACAACTGTTTTACTGTACAACAATGAAAAACTACAACTACATAGGAAATTCTCTCTATAATTGCGTGCTAGCAATAAACAGTGGCTACAATAATTACACAAACTACAAGAAAAAAAATCAGAAGATTCCAGTGAGGTATCCTCGGCTAAGGGTCGACAGACAAACATCACCTTAGAAATAATTTATGAATTACTGTGCTAGTAAACCCCTTACATTATTTGATTTGCAAACAGCTGAGCAGAACTGAACGTACTCAGACATTTCTCTCTTTACTTATTCTGATCAACACTAAAGTGACACACAATATTTTTAGCGCAACGCAGTCTGACTTTCAACAATCCCTACAAAAGAATGGCCCTGATTAACAATAACCTACAACCTTCATGAATCACTTACCTCACAAAAACCTTCGTTACTCGATCTACCGCAATACAGCGAGCGCTGATACTGCCAGCTAAATAAAAGATTCTAACTACTGAAGGCACTGACTACTGATAGGCATACTTAGCAAATGAAAAATTTTGATAGACAACAAACAATGTATTTACCTTAATAGCGTTCAAAAGTCATCATATATATTTATCAGTTCATGACATCCAGTCTTACAAATTTACTCTCTCTGATGGACACACGTCGAGACCTTCCGCTCTCAAAACTCCGCCATCTCACTCCCCACATCCACCACTGCTGGTGGCTCACCTCCAACTGCGCAACACTACGTGCTATTCACATCCAACTGTCCAACACTATAATGGCGTATATTCCAACAATGCCAACCAGCCACAGACTGCACACAGCACAGCCAGTAATTTTTATACAGAGCGCTAGGTGACGTTACCAACACAAAAACCTAAACAGCCTACTTACAGTTTCCTTTTGGTAGCAAAGCCTTGGGGCTACCCTCTTATACAGTAGTTAATATGTGTTATATTCCCGAATTACCAGTAGACTTGCAACAGTGCTTCATTTCTTACACAATTTAACAAGCTCTGGGACAATGTGGATAAGAAATGTGGTTAATAATCTAGTATGGAAGCTGGCTCTCAGAACTCCAATGGGTAGCAAAATCACACGTTCGTGTCATCATATATGCTCCGAGCCTTTCTGGTGGATAGTGCCGTGACCCCATGTCTCTTGATAAAGATACAACAATTCTGAAAACCGAACGCAATTGCGTCTACTGTAATATTTCCTTAAAACCGCATGTATTGATTTCAGAAACTTTCTCTTGATGTAACGTGTGCTTCACATATCGCATTCAGTTGCCGAGGAAAACTAACTATTGGCCCCGTGCTGTACTCGTGAACAATGTCGTGAAATAAAACTTCAAATTTCATGAAATGCAAAATGTGAAATCAAGAAAAAAGAATCTAATTAAATGCCAAAACAAAGTAATTGTGTGTACAATGAAAACTACATAACTAAAAGTCAGTACTGAAGTACATTATGAACGTTTCGTGATATGAATTTCAGTGTTTGACTAGGAATATCCACAAAAATAAATCACTGTAATGCTTGGAATAGAATAACTGTTTGAAATTACTGACACTGTTTACTGACAATTAATGTAGTTGCTAATGCGACAACTGATTTTTTGACTACACATCGTTCGCACAAGAATGCAAGGTGAGATTTGCCCTGAAATAAAAGTGACTCACATCTTGCACGCTATTTTAGTGTCTGGAGTACTGACGTTCTCGAAAGAAAATGGAGATCAGCAGATGTAGACGCTAACGATACGTAATCCACTCTAACTGTTTTGTTTCTCAAAACCAGTCTGGCATTTTTTGAGGCATAAGGTGCAATGCGGACCTGACAAAATTTTCACAACTTTATTATGGATCACGGTAATAGGTTTTACTCTAACGAAAATCGTTCTTGAGAAATCACTTTCATTATTGACAGAAATACTGCGCATAATAGGAATGCTCTAATAACAACAAAACACCCTTATTACAGGAATTACAGGTATCACAAGCAGTTGCGTTATATGTGACATAATGGAAAATAAAGAGACCGAATTAACACTAACCATGGAAATTATTAGTTACCTGAGTGGCAGAGACTTCATATAGTAAATAGTTCTGACAAATATTTCACTTTTGAGCATGTCTTAGTTACCTTTAATATTACTCCAAAATCTGTTCCAACAGCATAACGAAAGAGCAATTATTAGAAATGAGTTTTTATCTCCATAATAAAGCGTGCACGTTGTTTCTTTCAGATTCACATACAACATATCTCATTCACGCATCTCTAACGCATCTCTTATGCAAGCATGTCTGAAGGACCTTTGCATTGCATTTCGGAATAATTCAGGCACTGCAATATCATATTTATCCGCCGACACTGGGCAAGTGACTTTCAAGTATATTGTCTCCCCTGTTCAGGAATATACACAATGGATATACAAGTACAGGTTGGAGACACATGATTGACGACTTGTGGAAGTCTGTGTATGGCCATGACTCGTGCTAGGACAGGCCACATGGTAAGGCGACTCTAGACTGTCTGTCTGTACCCCCTGCAATGAAACCATAGATGTACCAGTCTGTACTCGGTAGACTAAAGCCACCTCAAACTAATAATGCATGAACTGCACATTTACTGGCTACTGGACGAAGACGTACTTTGAATGACTCTAGAGCTGTCACAACATAGTCGTGTGGCAGGTAGAGAATGAGCCTGGTTTCACCTAGACCAGTTATACGAGACCAGATAACTTCACTGTCAGACTCAATTTCTACCTCAATAGAAACAACTTTATTATGAACTGTGGCGTCTAATCTGTCTTTTCGATTTACATTACATGACTTGCCAAGTGCTTCAGAGTTTTCTGCTTACGCGCAACACCTTCTCAGAAATGACTTACCGTCGCTAGTCTCTTGACAGCATGTTCTAGCAAGTGCTACAGTCCAGTGTCCTATCTGGCCATCTAGATCCTTCCCCCGGCGTAGCTGCGCTGGAGAGTGTGCTGAGTGAATATTCGCTGATTTCACCGCGAGGTCGGCTCTCTCAGAGCGGGACGCCGGCGACAGTTCCTGAGTCCAAGCCGCGCAGGCCGAGATGCGCGACGTGTGGGGCCGCACCACGTAGCGGCCAGCCCCGGGCGTCTCCTCCGTGCCGTATCTCGGGCGGCTCCGCCCCGCACATGATGACGTCATCAATCGGCGCGCCCCTCCGCCACTTGGACACGCAGCGGGCGGCAGCGGACGAGTCAGGGCTGAGATGCAAAGCGGGCGGGCCCCTGCGGCCGACGGCCGACGTCTGCCAGCATTCTGCCCAGACGAATGCAGAATTCCTACTTTCCATCTGCAAATAGCCATATTTGTTTGGCCAGGCTCTTCATATACGCCACGGACCGGAAGAAAAGCTCTGTCTGGCTGGTCACAATTCCTCCTTGCGCGACCTGCAAGATTTTATCTGGAAACTGGCGTTTTTCGCCTTTCTAAGAGAGTGATCGTAACTGATAAATTGCTTCTGTTTTCACAGCTGCTTCATGATTATAACAGGCTGAAAAGTTTCAATATCCTCAATTTCAAATATACAGGGTGAAAAGTATTTAAACCGACAAACCCTGGGAGGTTGTAGGGCACATCGAAACAAATATTTTTCCCTACTGTCATTTTTTCCTATGAGGACTATTTAAACCAGTAGAAAACGATTTCTCTGGCGGCAAATCAATTCAACCAACAAACACTTTTCGATTTTCTTATGACCAACAGACAACAGATTAACACAACCCAGTTTAAAATACAGTAGATTTTCAAAAAGTGCCTCCATTGACACGTAAACAAAGGTTACACCGTCGGTTCATGTTCTGTCTGACATGGGCAAAATCCCCAGGCGTATCCTGAATTGTTCCTGCTGCTGCTACTATCCGGGCAACCAGATGCTCTTCTGATGCAACCGGAGTTGCAGAAACAAGTTTGCGCATCTCTCCCCACACAAAAAAGTCCAGAGGGGACATATCTGGGGATCGAACAGGCCATGGTACAGGACCACCTCTGCCAATCCACGTTTCTGGGAACCGTCGGTCCAAGAATCGAAGCACGCGACGGCTGAAATGTGCCGGCGCCCCGTCATGTTGGAACCACATGCGTTGTCTGGTAGGGAGCGGGACGTCTTCCAGAAGTTCTGGCAATGCTCTGGCGAGGAAATTGTAATAGTACCTGGCATTTAACGGCCTAGGTAGCAGATATGGCCCAATTAAACAGTCCCCAGCAACACCGACCCACACATTAACGAAGAACCGCACTTGATGAGCGCTAGTAACTGTGGCATGTGGGTTATCCCCACTCGAAACATGCGAATTGTGTATGTTCAAGACTCCATCACGCCCGAACGTTGCTTCATCGGTAAACAGCACAGAGGATGGAAATGTAGGATGTATTTCACACTGTTCCAGGTACCACTACGAAAACTGTGCTCTGGGTGGATAATCAACTGGTTACAGGTTGTGGGCACGCTGTAAATGAAATGGACGTAACAGTTGCTCTCGAAGGACTGTTCTTATATTCGTCCTCATGTTACGTGCAATTTTACGAATACTGATTGAAGGCTCCCGCTCCACATGTTGCAAGGCAGCTTCCTCAAATTGCAGCGTTCTTACCGTGCGACTGCGTCTCTGTCGAGGTAATCTGCTAAATGACCCAGTCTCACGCAGACATTGGTACACAGCAACAAAGGTCGTATGAGGCGGGATCCAGCGATTAGGATATTGTTGTTGATAAACCCGCTGTGCAGCTCGTCCGTTGTAGTGCGCTACGTAGTACGCACCAACCATATCAGTGTACTCACTCCAGGTGTATCGCTCCACAAGTAAACAGAGACAATGCACTACTACACTGGTGGACAGCAGTTGCCTACAACTGAAGAGCGTAATACGCCGTCTAACAACTGAAGATCGTAATACGACCTTTAACAACTGAAGAGCATAAAACGGCCTCCACCGGTTTAAATAATCCTCATAGACAAAAATGACATTGGGGAAAAATATTTGTTTTGATGTCCCCTACAACCTCCCATATTTTGTCGGTTTAAACACTTTTCACCCTGTATTGTCAAATATATCCGTGTTTCGGTGGCATTGTAGGTGAACAGCATCATTGTCATTTGTTCTCTTTGGCTTAGTATGCGCTACCCGCTGAGCATTGCCTTTTAGTGCTTTTTGTTGTTACATGTCTTTTGCCGGTTGTGGCACTGTTGTGTGGCGCCGCCAATGCTTGCAGTAGCAAGCACGCAGAATTGCGACGGGTTTGAAGTGAGGCGAAATCGACAGAGTTACCAGCTGAGCGTAGAGTTCTGCGGAAATGTGCACTTGAAAGTTAAGGTGGGAGAAATCTAAGGAGTTACCGAATGTCGAGGGATATTTGGTTTGATTTATAAAGGGTAATTACAAGTTTGAGTTGCGCAAAAGTAAATTTGCAGGACCAGATGTCAACTTGCTGTTCGCGTGGACGCTCACTCTTAACGTGGACACCATCACGTGCAATAATTTATGCAACTTGAGTTTTTCTTCCTATTTCCTAGCCTTCATGCATACGTTCATGAGTTACGGATGTTCATTTCTGGATGTGGCAATATTTAGTGGTTTAGGTTAGCCGGATGTCTTTAATGTCATCTTCCCGTCTCAGTTCCCGCTCCTCCACGCCCGCCTCTCCTCCCATTTCTCCACGCACGTCCACCCCCACATTCTCCCTAGCGGAATTTGTATACCCCGAATGCCCCATTGTCTGCATCTACTGGCATCCCATGTGAAAGAAACCGCCCAAAAACCACCTTCAGGCTGGCCTAAACACCGGCCCTCGTCGTTAAACCGACGGATGGATTAGGTCCGGGGCCGGTGCACCACCCCGAATCTCGCAAGCTGCATGCTAACGTGCGCACCGATCCCAACCTGTCATACCCCTCGTGAGTACTGGGCGTACATCACCTGAGCCTGTCTCTCCATCTCTCCCACGTAGAAAGTGGAATACTAGTGTCGTGGTTGGTTCTCCGAAGTAAGGGGGTTCCTCAGTAGGTAAGGCAACACATTTTTTTCGGAAAGTAGGTTGATTTTATTCAGGATTCCAATGCATCATATTATTCCCCACACGTTTGCCTCAAAACATTATATTTCAACATTATCTCCGTTCGATGCGACGGCCTCACGTTACCTTAATGTATGCCAACATGATACCATTGTACTGGTCCACGTCAGAGGCTTCGTTTTAATGCGTCAGTAACCTCCCCAAACATCGACTTACTGCTTGTCGGGTAGTGCAGTCTTCATTGGGTAAAACAGATGGAAGTCCGAAGGGACGAGATCTGGGCTTTAAGGTGGTAGGAAGAACAGTCCAATGAAGTTTTGTTAACACGTCTCAGATGCTGAGATCTTGCATTTTCATGGAGAAGGAAGAGCTTGTTTGCATTTTTGTGGCGACGAACACGTTGAAGTCGTGCAGGATTCGTGGCAGTGCCGGCAGGCTGGCGAGCGAGAGATCGGACGAAACTGCGCGACGATGTTAAGATGATGGCAGAAGACTCACCCAACGACTCATCGTGCTTTTCATCACCGCCTGGCATTGTGTAAGCGGCTATGAATACTTGCGATGCTCTGGTTTTCCACCGAAAGAAACTCAACGACAGCTCTCTGCTTGGAAGTCACATCCGTTACAGATACAATTTTTAAGGCTACGAATATCGTCGCCACCCTTCTGAAAGTCAAAAAGTTATTGAGACTGAAGCAGGAATATTCCACTACGTCCCACAAGAAATTCCTCAATTTTCGAGCGAAACTGGCCTAGAAAAAGAATGTGTTGCATTTCTTATTCAAAGACCCTTGTACACTAATCATTGTAAGGGAAAGTAGCAACGGGTGCCGCAATCAAATACTTACGTATTGCAACCCTACTTTATCCGCTTTCTCTTCCCTTGCTATATTTCTTTCCTTTGATGGAATACTAACCTCCAGTACGATAAAAGGGAATGTTTCAGTTGGTGGCGAAGAATTTGTCTTCAAGTGTAGAACAGCACAAACCTTCGTCAGCATGGGATATTAGTACCCAGAGAAATGTTATAGGATATGTAGCGGTATGTCGTAACGTTAATGCAAATGTTTCTGATCTGGAGAGAAAATCAATTTGTCTAGTCTCTCAAAGCTCTTTTAGTGTGGCACATATAAAAAGACAGAAGGTTTGGAGATTGCATTGCACTCTATTAAAGTTGTATGGTGGATGCTGTGTCATGATACCAGGTTATGTTTGCCTCTTCCAATATCGTGTTCGAATTTCGTAGCTTTACATTGTAACAAGATGTGTTTGTTGCTGAAAAACAAAGATATCGGAGTGTAATGTGATGAAATCGGGCGATTCTGAGGAAATAAACTTAGGAAATTAAACACTAAATGCAGTAATGATTTTTGCTATTAGCCCATCAAAGTAACTGATTATGGGCGAAGTAGAGAGGATGCAGGTTGATTATGGCAAGCAAATTATTTTTGTAAAAGGGGAACTTGTTGACATTCAGTACAAATATAAGTGTTATGATGTCTTTTCTGAAGATGTTTGTGTAGGTAGTAGCCTGTTACGGAAGTGAAAACTGAACAATAAATAGTTCAGACAAGAAGAGCATAGAAGCTTTTGAAATGATCTGCTATACAAAAATGCTGAAGTTTATGCGGATAGACCGAATAACTAGTGAGGAAGTAGTGAATCGAATTGGGGAGCAAAGAAACTATGGAACAACTTGAGCCACATGAGTGATCTGTTGACAGGGTACATCCTGAGGCGTCAAAAATTCGTCAGTTTGGTAGTGGAGGGAGGTGCGTGTGGAGGAGGGGAGGAAGGTGTAGAGAAAGTCTGAAGCACGTATACGTAAATAGACTCATATGGGCGGCGGTTTCAGTTGCATAAATGACCTTATGGATAACATCGGAAGTTCACTGAGGCTTTTTGCGTACGATTCTGTGGTATATCGAGAGGTTGTAACAATGGAAAATTGTACTGAAATGCAGGAGGATCTGCAGCGAACTGACACATGGTGCAGGGAATGGCAATTGAATCTCAATGTAGAGAAGTGTAATGTGCTGCGAATACATAGAAAGAAAGATCACTTATCATTTAGCTACAATATAGCAGGTCAGCAACTGGAAGCAGTTAATTCCACAAATTATCTGGGAGTACGCATTAGGAGTCATTTAAAATGGAATGATCATATAAAGTTGATCGTCGGTAAAGCAGATGCCAGACTGAGACTCATTGGAAGAATCCTAAGAAAATGCAATCCGAAAACAAAGGAAGTAGGTTACGATATGCTTGTTCACCCGCTGCTTGAATACTGCTCAGCAGTGTGGGATCCGTACCACATACGGTTGATAGAAGAGATAGAGAAAATCCGACGGAGAGCAGCGCGCTTCGTTACTGGATCATTTAGTAATCGCGAAAGCGTTACGGAGATGATAGATAAACTCCAGTGGAAGGCTCTGCAGGAGAGACGCTCAGTAGCTCGATACGGGCTTTTGTTGAAGTTTCGAGAACATACCTTCACCGAAGAGTCAAGCAGTATATTGCTCCCTCCTACGTATATCTCGCGAAGAGACTACGAGGATAACATCAGAGAGATTAGAGCCCACACAGAGGCATACCGACAATCCTTCTTTCCACGAACAATACGAGACTGGAAGAGAAGGGAGACCGATAGAGGTACTCAAGGTACCCTCCACCACACACCGTCAGGTGGCTTGCGGAGTATTTATGTAGATGTAGATGTTCTGAGATGATGCTTGCCTGTGTAGACTAGAGTTGAAGATGTTCTTCAGACTACTTTTCGATTTGAAGACCACAGCTACGTTAACAACATTTTGTACCTAGTTCGACATACAAGTGTAGTATGTTGTTTTGCGTCTGGTGCAAAAAATAAGCAAAATGTTATATTCTTGAACTAAGCGGGAGACCTGTGTCTCAGTCTGAATAATAATCTAATATCGGGAATTCTGAGTACCATCAGGAGGAGATGAACGTGAATTTTATGCCTACGTATGAGGTAGAAGGTTAGGCACTATGTTTACATGGGGCTCCCAAAAGAACTGCATTTTGTAAACATAATTATCAATGCCACCATATGGTTGCTCTTACTCATATAAACACTCCAATGCCGGTCAGGAAGTGCAGTTCTAGATTTCTTATTTCCATTTTCACAGTCGTTTTCGCTCCCATGTGAACGCACAATCGTTTCTGATACGTGCATGTGTTTTCAGGCTACGTCTTCTTTTTAAGAAATTTCATTGAAGCTAGAGGGAGTGAGTTCTTGTGCAGTGAAGATGCAGTAGAAACATCGCGCTGAACATTAAGTTCTCTACCTCCAATATTAAGATGAGGAGAAAGTACTGCCGAGTAATAAGTGTAAGGACTTCGGTGATCAGGTTGTTTAGTAGTACTGGAAAAGAATCACATGTCCTTGTATTCTGGGAACAGTCGTGTTTTACTGCTGGGTTAAGCTGTGTTGCTCAATCTTTCACGCACCCCAGGTGTGTCAGAAGAGGATCACAAAAAATCTAGAACTCCATTTGGGGTTTGCTGATTTAGAGAAGCCCTTTCATTCCGTGACTAGAAAGTGGCTATGGATGGCACTGATAAATGCTGCAATGGGCGGTGCATTCACAGAGTTGGTGAAAAGGGTGTCCCGCAATGCGACGTTGACATGAAGGGTTTTGGTAAGATATGGGAATTTTTTAAAACAAATAGAGGATTGGGACAAGTATATTCTGTGTCACGAAGCTTATTTAAGTTGTATTTGGAAGTTTTTCTTGGTTATTGGAATAGACAATGCAGAAGTTTGTGTGCGGTAGTACAGCATCAGTTTGCCTACGATCCAATACGTTTGGCTCTGAATAAAGATGATGCAATACATCAGATGAGAAAGTTAATGGGCGCTTATAAAAACGGGGTACTTACAACCGATATGGATGCAGTAGAATCTCTTCTTGTTGGAAGTGGGCAAGGTGAAGATTTGAATGTTGATGTGGCCCGTAAGAAATGTGGAAGTGTTAAAGTATGTGGGTGCACTAATCGATGCAACCCAGAAGTTGATAAAGATACCCATATTCTATATCAGCTGAAGCCAAAATAGGCGTATTACATTTAATAAGATAACTGAACAAATAAGTTCGAAGCAAGGAAATCTAAAGCCAATATGGATGATCCTAACATTTCTTATTAGAAGTTAAATTTCATTAACACTTCTAACTTTATCATGGTTTAAATAAAACATCACATTTTTACTGTAAAAATAAGATATTTATATTTACAAACACTAATTAAAATTAAAAGTGTTTAAGTAACATCTTCACTGTCACACTCTAATTTTAAGCTATTTCGTATCATGAAAAAATAATGTAACTAAAATAAATACAAACAAAACAAAGTTTCAAAGATACATCTCAAAATTAGAATTACGTCATCCTTGCACATAAGCTGTACTATAGATAACCAACTATATAATCCCAGACAATCTAGTAACTCTATCAGTAGTCATTAATGAATAATTTAAAAACTCAATAAATGCAAACTAAAAGAGAAATAATCAATACCAAATTAATACGAAATTAAATTCACATCGGGATCAAAAGAAATACAAATCATTGAAACAAAAATATCAAAGAATGAACCGCTTCTCAAAAATTACTTAATGAACAAAGAGGGATCAAAGAAATGTTCAGAAATAAATAGTTTATCATAAAGAAAATCCAAAAGAATTGAAGAAATGAAGGGTTGAACAGTGTGAAGTGGACATATGCCACAGAATATATCAAGCGAGGGTTGTTATTCATTAAATCATATCTTTCGGAGTCGTCACACATATAGTCGGACAAAGAAAGTGGTAGTATTACGTGTTTTGATTGAAAGCATTCTGACGTACGGCTCATAGTGTTGGACACTGAACGAGAGACGAAGGAGGAAAACATGAGGCTGTCTAAACAGACGGGTTATGGCGGAGCATGCGAGCGACCCGCTTGGATCGACTGAGGAGTGACTATGTAAGAATGGTGGCAGATTCAGTGGGACCCGACAATTACAGGACAGATGCTTGATCACTGACGTGGTGTGGACATGTCCGACGGATGGAGGAACAACGATGGTCGCAGTGTTTCCTCTGCGGTGTGCGCCAAGTAGAAGGAGCCGAGAGCGGTAGAGAGCAACGTGGAGTGGAACTACAGCTAAAGCCATGGAAGACTGGCAGGATAAATGTTCGTTGCATATGAAGACAGGAAACTGCAGGTAAGTGGAAATGCTTGCTAAATTAAAGCAATTAAGAAACAGCCGCTCTGCTGACTAAATCAGAAACGTCAACAGCAGATTTGCTGACGCCATTTGCATGAAACTGCTGACGATAGAACAGCGATATGTAACCAGTCTAGGATAACCGCCTCGGGCTTTAAGAGGACCTGGACGTCACGAGAGTCCAGAAAACGGTTTTTTTAAAATAAAATTATGTCATTCTTCCTGATTCTAAAATATATACTTTAGTACCTAATCACTTTAGCATAAAAATGCGTTTCTGAAGCAGCTGCGGTACGTGAATACCTAGCTGACACACCAATGTCAAACACAAAACCTTGAATACAATGACACGTTATTTAATTTTGGTGCCGCTATTTCCATAACAGGTCGTTCGTGCAATATCCTTGAACAATCTATCAACCGTACTATGAGCAGGGATTTATTGCGATCGATCGTTCTATCGATAGGAGTACATTACTTGAGTTTAGATATATTTTTCGGCCACGTTTGTGTTGTAAACTTGTTATTGTGACAGTATTTCAATCGTCATAAGAAGCCAAAAACGAATAAGCTTAACAGCAGTTGTAAGTTCTATGACAATCAACAGAAATATGTTTTTGGAAACATACAGAAATGAAGTAACTCCTACGCTACAGAGAAGTGAGGTTAGGCCTAAAAGTTCACCAGCCAGTATTTTAAAATGCAAGTTGAAACATATTGCCGAAAATGAATAAGATGGTATTGGAAATAGTGAAAATGACGGTTACATTTTAATTAGTAACTAGAAACTTTCAGAATTCCTTTTGCCTGTCGCCAAATATAACTATTGTAATACTGAAAAATAAGTAAGTAAGAGAAGAGGGTTTTCCAGCAAAATTGTAGTGGAATGTCAACTGTGTAAAGTAACTAAATCTAAAATGACGTCCCCTCTAACATGCACATAATATAGCATAGTGAATATTTGGATCTCCCATACCGTGAGTTGAATTGGGAAGGCAAGAAAAGCAGCCAAGATATCCTATGTTATGATGGGTCTCCAACCAACACCTGCAAATCTTCAAAATGTTCAGATGGCACTAAGCACTATGGGACTTAACATCCGTGGGCATCAGTCCCCTAGACTTAGAACTACTTAAATCTAACTAACCTAAGGACAGCACACACATCAATACCCGGGACAGGATTCGAACCTGCGACCATAGCAGCACGGTTCCGGACTGAGGCGCTTAGAACAGCTCGGCCACAGCGGTCGGCCCTGCAGATCTGATAGGTACTATAAACCTTTGTGTAATCTCCTAACTGAAGTCAGCGAAGCATCTATGGACACCGCAGCGAAAGAAACTGTAGATACTTGTCATATGATATTGTTGCTGCATTGGGCGGTTGCTAACAGAAGCGAGGCCTTACATCGCTGAATGGAGTTGTTATTTTTACGTCTGTAGATACAGACAAGGTGATGACTATGAGTGTCTGACGTAACACTACCAAGGCTAAGCCAATAAGCTAAATGAACACAATTGTCACAGTAACTTTGAAGGTTTCAGTGGTGATATGGAAAGCAAGGAGGCAGAATCTACTTTTAGTGGGTCAATTCCTAGACGTAATGGGTGATATACTCACTACCTTGTTGATGGTGACTCTGAAAGGTTCAGTAGTGCTGTGGCTGATAAACCAAATGGTGAAACTTAAATTACGGAAACGGAGTACAGTACTTGAGGAGAAGATAATTGGGGCAAGACTTAGGACACTCCGCAAGGATGTGTCAGGAAAATAACTCTCTCATACAAAATCAATTGGTGGACAAGGTAGACTCACCAAATTAGAAACAGAAAATCTCACAGAAGATTACGATCTAATCATCAGGAGAAACGGTGAAAATGTATGCGAGACGAGGAATGCAATTTGGGCACCTCTGGTTCATAGAACATTCGCTGAACACCATCCACAATATGGCACCTTCCCAAAAGGAAACACTTCATGGTGCAAGCATAGTAGGTGAGAAGCGAATGGACAAAAACATACACATCTACACGTCAGAAAGTTTTATGCTAGAACTGAAGCGAACAGATAGACATCTTCCACATCGTATACTGCTGCACAAACGTTTACATGGGAAAACATTGAATCAGAATGAGGGGTTCAGGAGTTGCACTTGGGTACACTTTTTGTTTGCACGTACGCTTTTCAGATTTGTGTGACGCACGCCATAATATGTTTAAATGATGGAGTAACAAGGTGATTAAAAACCGCGAGCAGACTAGGCATCAAAATTGAGGACAACAAGAATAGTGGGCTGCTACGAGTGGACAGGTAATTTGTAGCTGAAGCTAAGAGTGCAGCAGAAAGCATGAAAAATTAGACCAGAATAACAGAGATAAGAAAGGAAACTAAAGAAAATGAAAAGGTCACTCAGAACAAAATTACGGAGCTGGAACATTCTGACATGTTAACACTGAGATGAAAATGAAATTCAATTCTTTAGTGTCAATTTCGCAGATCCTACGTCTTTTGCAAATTTAGGTATCTTCCTGTATTAAAGCTACAGAAACAAAAAGAAGATTAAACATGAGCAAATAAATAATATAGCGACACACAACATAAACTCACTACTTCAGACTGGAAAACTCAAGGAGCTCACAGATGAACTAAATAAACAAAATTAATATCTGGGATCCAAGAAATGAGAAACACCACAGAGGACCCATTCGAATCACAAGGATACAGAATTTATAAGGGGAAACCAGGACAGAGGGCAATGAAACAATGTCCCCAGTTTGGAAGAGGGTTTTTAGTAAACATAAAAATAATAAATTTAGTAACGGATTTCCAAGCAGTATCACGAAGAATAGCAACTCTAAGCTTTAAAACAATGAATAAAACCTATACAATAATAAATGCTCAAGCCCCAACAATTGAAAAAAATTGTCTAACAAAAATAAAGGAAGAGGTAGATAAATTTTGGGACCTTCTAGAACAAACTGTGAACAGAGTAAATAAAAAGAATGTAAAAATCTTATTGGGAGATTTCAATGCTCAGTTGGGAAAAGAAAGGAAATATAAAGATATAATTGGAAAATGGAGTCCATATAAATTTACGAAGAAAAACGGTCAAAGACTTGTGCAACTCTGCAGAGAACACAACCTAAGATCTAAATCAACATACTTTAAGAGGAAGCCAAGTAAACTTAAAACATGGAAACATCCAGACTGGAGGAAGGGGGAATGGCAGCTAGACCATGTCTGAATGGACAAAAATTTTCATAAGGAGATCCACAATGTTAAAGTACTGAGAGGAGTAGACACAGGCTCAGACCATTATATAGTTAAAATTAAAATCAAATTCACTCCATTAAAAAAGAGGACCGGAAAAACGAATAAAATAAAAGGTGGTTTGACCCACATCAGCTAATTAAAAATAATAAATACCAACAAATAACACAAACCATCAAATTAACAGATTATCTAGAACAACTAGTGCCTAATCTTAAAAAAGAAGAAGAGATTCTAGCTCCCTTGAACCCCCAAAGGAAACATGCCCGGTGGACATCAGAATGTAACAAATTCCATGAAGATAGACACCAAGCATGGTTAAAGTTTCAAACACATAAAACTGCAGATAATGCCATCAACCTAAAAAATGAAAGAAAAAAATTCACACAAAACATTAGAAGAATCAAGAGAGGATTCAATAAAGATATTATAAACTCTATAGAAGGTAGTTATCATAAAGCCAACTCCAGGAACTACTATAAAATCTTTGAGAAACAACTACAACAATATGAGGCCCCTACACTAATACTGAAAGATAAAGATGGAAGAATGACACAAAGTAACAAGGAAAATACAGAAATCATTTCAAAAGCATTTAACAAACTTCTGAATTGCGAGGAACCCAAAGAACTCTTACAAATCAACATAAATACCCCAATAAAAACCAAACCTAACAAACTAGAGCCTCCAACTTTCCAAGAAGTAGAAAAAATTCTGAAAGAACAAAAAAATTATAAGGCATGTGGAGAAGATCAGGTTTTTGTTGAAATAGGGAAATATACAAGTGACACAGTCAAGACCTCCTTACACATGGCTCTAACAAAAATTTGGGTAACAGAACGATTACCCGAAAATTGAACCTCAGCTATCATCCACCCACTGCACAAAAAGGGAGTTGAAAGCAACCCAGACAACTACAGAGGAATCTCTCTCCTAGATTGCACATACAAAATTCTATCCAAGATCCCATATGAAAGAATCAAGGAGCAATTAGAACAGGAGTTAGGGGAATATCAGGGAGGTTTCAGACCATGGAGAGGCTGTGCAGAGCAGATAATTAGTTTAAAATTGATTATGGTATACTACAAGAAACAGCACAAACCTCTGGCAATAACATTTCTAGATTTTAAGAAGGCCTATGACTGTCTCCACAAACCTTCAGTATTAAAAATTTTAAGAAATCTAAGACTCCATCCAAAACTAATTAAAATAATACAACTCACTCCAACCAACACCAAATAAAAGTGAAGTTTAGAGGAGAAATTTCGGAATCATTCCTCATAAAAACAGGCTTAAGACAAGGTGACTGCCTATCCCCATTACTGTTCAACTTTGCACTGGAATACATAATGAAATAATGGTACAAGGACAATCTGAAGATGATAAGAATTGGAAGTGCAGAAGATGATATTAGCTTAAACAGATTGGGATTCACTGATGATCTTGCTCTCGTAGCCAACACCGTTCAAGAAGCCAAGGCAACAAGTGAAATCACTACCAGAAATAGCAGAGAAAGTAGGCCTCAGAATATCATTTGAAAAAACGGAGATTATGCTAACTGGTCCACCACTTGCAAACAAAATTACAGTAGGAAAACAGGAAATCAAAATTGTCGATAAATTTAAATATTTAGGCGAAATAATAACATAAAATCTAAATGAGAAGCCATCATGGCAGAATAGAATTAAAAACTGAACTACGCAAATTACATTACCAAAACAACATACAACAAAAAAGCCTATCTATAGATGCAAAATTAAAACACTATAAAACAGTTACACAACCAGAAATAACATATGCAGCTGAAACTATCTCCAAAACAGCTATTTCAGCAGAAATTGACAGAATACCAAAAATAGAAAGAAGAATAATTAGGACATGTATAAATAAACAGTATAAAATAAATGGACATTGGAGAATAGCATCAAATGAAACAGTATATAAGAAAATAGAACCAGTCATGAGCACGATTAGGAAGAAACGCATCTCATTCTTTGGACATCTGATGAGAACTCCAGAAAACAGAATTAGTAAAAAAGTAATACAAAAAATGTCAAATATCAAGAGCGACATTAAATGGATCACAGAAATTAAGGAAGATATGAAAGAACTCCAAATTACAGAACATGACCTGAAAAACAAGACAGTGAAAACCAGAATACTGCAAGACCCGCAAACCAGACTACAAATAAAAATCAGTAAAAGGAATACAGGAAGAGTGGTCTGAAATGAAGAAAGAAGGAAAATATCTGAAAGAAGGAAGAAATATTGGGCAGTCAGAAGAGCAAAACACTTTTCATATAAGAATAAACGCTAATAATTATATTGCTTAAATATCATATTAAGTTATTGTTGAGCCAAATTGTATCCATGTGTAACAATTTGTTTATAGCTTTGTATTTTTGACTAGAGTGTGTAACGCTGCGCTTTGTGCACACACGATACTCTTTAAAGCCTGTAGTATGGTAAGTTGACGGGCTTCACCTTGTGCGAAAGGATTGTTGTATAGATATTGACCGCGTGTACCTGAATGGAGGCAAATCAGACTTACATCCACTCTGTAATAACAATGATTTGTCAAGCAAGTCCGAAATGCAACTACACGTCAGGACGGACAAGAAACCACACAGAAGATGATACCAATTTGTTAACAATACGGTCGCCAGCCTAATTAGGCATTAACTGAGTTTCTTCCCTGTACCAGTTGATGTACTTTCGTGCAAAACAACACGTAGTAACACTGCATAATATGGTAAATTTTAGAACCAGAAAATCTACTGAACTGATAACTTCACTTTCTGTACTAATATGGATAAACCACAAATACATAACATTACACTTTAATGTTTACTACAAAACTTCGTACCGTCTATTGATCTGATTAAAATCGGGCATAGGTTACCCTAGAAATAGCACTTTTGAAACACACTCACTATGTCAATTTTCATAAAGGTAAACCAGTAACAAATTTTGGTTTCTATTTTTGGCTTTGACTTTGCTGGACAAATCAGTTTAGAACACTTCAGAAATCAAATGAATAAAAAAGCGGGGGGGGGGGGACCGAGAAACTGTTATGATCACTGTAATAAAACAATTAATTACTGAAATCATTAAGCCCTCAAGAATTCCAATATATGATTTACTACTCTTTTTGTCTTATTTCCTGCTCATTTAAATACCGTTATATCAGCCTCAAAATAATTAAACTTCATTTCTAAATCGATATCAAAATTATCTTTCAACTTTGTCAGACCTTTGTTATTCGTCTATTAGTTCATTAACAAAAAAAGTTCTTTAAATATCATTCTAACATAGCTAGGTCTGCAGGTAATTATTATTAACACAAACTTTAATATTTCATCTCGGGACACCCGGATTGCACAACATTTGGAAAGGACCCTGTCTAGGTTATTTGTGAGGATAATTAAATGATAGAACAGTTCTGGTAAAATTTAAGTAGTTATTGAACAGTATGGAACAAAAGTAACACTGGTCCACACGAATTCAGTACTAAAAGTTTCAACCTGTTCGTATCGATGCGGCGGTTGGTGGGCGGCGAGATGGCGAGGCGCAGAGCACACATACAACCACAGCAATGGCTCTTGACGTATCGGCACTTTACTTCTTCTTAACGTCGCAATACTTTTCCATTTAATGCCTATGGAATTTTGCCATGCTGTATAGGCGTCGGAACGGCATATCCGAGGCTCAATGAAACTACGTCTTCCAGAAGAGCCTCCTCGATCCAGGACGTGTTGCTCAGATCAATGCCCAACTCCGACTACTACTGCTCAGCCCGTTATCCCGTGCAGCGCCCGTGTGCATTTTCCCGCGCTCGCCTGCCATACACCTTTTACCGCTGCCTTACAGACAGGGTATTCACCAGAGGTTTTGCATCCTACATATGCTAATACATTGCCTACGTATGGACCAGACACACAATTACAACTTTAACATCTTAAAAACAGTCTCGACATTTGTTACACTTCAATTCTACAACAATATTGCTTGAAATTTGACATAAACATTAATGTTCACATCGAAATTTGTTTACAGTTTTCTTAACACAATGACATGAAACAAAAAAAAAGAAATGAAATCAGGACATCGATTACACTAATTTATCGAAAATCAGAAGAAAAAAATATTATATGTAAAATAGTACAGCATTGTTGTTGTTACACATGCCCCTGTTTCCAGTAAATTTCACTAAGTGCAAATTTGATGGGAACACCGAACTTTGTATTTATACAGGGGTTCTGAATCTTTGCATGAATGTGCCATCATAAAAGTTTATACCACAAACTCCCTTTCACTCACATTATAGAGGTCTATGCTTTTTAATGTATCGAGAATATCTACCTATCATTTACGTAAGTGCCTTTGGCACAGTCCATCCTCCTATCACAACATAATTTAAATAGCAAATTACTCATTATTATTAAATTTCTCAGAAAAATAAAAATCAAATTTTAGAACACAAACACTTAACTACAAAAGCAGATACAAATACCTATATACACTACAAGACAATTTGTTGCTGCTTGCATTTAATGGCAGTCCATTTCCTTATTTATTAATAAACGCACAATAATATTTAGGAAAATTACTACACATATTTGCTGCCTATTATTCAGATTTGGGCAGTCCATTTCACATCATTTTATCACATAACTTGTACCACACTTACAATTCTCCTTTGACTATTTATCTGCCCTCATTGGTGTTTGGCAGTCCTTTATATTATGACTCATATACTGCCCACTTTGATTTTTGACAGTCCCATCTTTTATTTGGCTTGCAGCACTTACCCTTTCTTTTCAGCCCTTTTCTCCATACATTTTTACATTTATAGTACATTTGGTAATCTGAAACTCACATAAGTACATTAGTACACTGATCTTGGTATACATATATTTAGAATTGTTTGTTACATTTGGAATAAAATAGTTTCAGCATAGGATACATCACATTTACTGCAAATTGCTTTCTGATTGTACTTAGGTCACTCACTCCTAGGAACATACAGTTTCAGGTCCACAACGTTCCTAAAGGTCTCTTGGATTTTGGGTAGATCAGGTAGTAAGCATTATCGTGTGGAATGTTCTGTATTATATATGGTCGATTATAAATATTTAAATTTGGAAATTTCATGGTTCAGTTCACTAGATTTTTCGTGGGTTTTTAAAAGAACATAATCCCCAATTTTAAATTTTGAAACTTTCAGATTTTTATCGTGTCTTTTAGATCTAGATTCAGCTTTCTGCCTTGCCCTTTTTCTGACTAATTCTTTCTTTTGACTCAACCCCAAGATGTGTACAAGGTGGAAACTCGAGTTTTTCCTCAATTAAACTTTTACTTCTGCTGCCTAACAAAATTTCTTCCGGAGGGAACCCGGTAGATTCACGATGTAAGGTGTTCATGACGTTCTCAAAGTCCAATATAAATCTACCCCAGGCTCTAAATCACGCCCCTTCCTGTTTTTTTCCGCAACGCACCTTGGTCAACTGTGACATCGTCCCAAGATACGCTCCTGATCTGTGAACCATTTATTTGTCAAGTCATGGCGGCTGCAGTGTAACACGTGTTAAGTTCGGCTCGCGATATTTAGTTGAATTCGAAGGTGTTCTCGCAGGTGGTGTTGTCTAGTACAAGTGGAAATCGTGAAAGCAACAGTGTTCTGTGCAGTAGTGCTATTTTTTTCTGTGCTCCGCCAATATCTTCGGGAAAATGGTAAACAGAAGAGTGAACAGCAGCGCGTCCAGCAGCGGGGCAGCAGCAGGTGCGGCGGGCCCGCTCTTGGCGGAAGGTGCGGCCGCGGCTCCCGGTATAGCGGAGCTGGTCCGCTCTGAGGTAAACGCTGCGCTTCGCGATAAAAACAATCTCGATCTGATAGCAGGCACTATATCAGATACTGTAACGGCAGCAGTATTGGCCAAAATGCGTGAAACTGTTGAGGCCAATACTGCCGAAATTACAGCACTAAAAAGTCTGTGTCTGAATACGAAAAAAAGGGACGAAAGTTGGAAGTGAAACTATCTGCCGCAACTGACGAATTAGAACAGTACCAAAGGCGAAATAGTCTACGACTGTTTGGAGTAGTAGAAAATAAGGAATAAGACACGGACAACCTGCTTATACAGGTTGCGCGTTAAAAATTAGGCGTTGAAGTGACCAAGGCAGACATTGACAGGAGCCATCGGGTGGGACGAAAACTACCAGGTGCCACCAAACCCCGTCCAATAATAATTAAATTTGTCTCGTACCGAAAAAGGGCAGAGATCTTCACCTAGAAGAAGAAGTTAGCAAGGACAGGGCTTACAATAAGGGAAGATCTGACACACGAACGGCTAAAGATTTTAAACAGTGCCATATCCCATTTCGGTCTTCAGAATGTGTGGACTCAGGATGGCAGAATAATCATGAAGACAGCAGTTGGAAAGAAGACAGTCACAAACATGACAGAACTGAATAGTATTAAGTGAAGCTACTCGAGCCAAAAGTGCAAACTTAACACCAATTGCAATTGTAACAGCCCCAATACTCAGATATAGTCTTGTAATTTTATTAATTTTTTAATTATACCCATATTTGTACCTTCAACTAATTGTTTTTGTAACTGTATTAACTTTTCACTATTCTTTTTGTGTCTGTAGCTCCAACCATTACTTAATTTTAGTTACTGCTAATACTTTTTTCATTTTCTCAGTTTATTCTGTTCCATTCTGAAATAGTTCTATTGCAATTATTAGTCACTCCTTTAGTTCATTAATCACCCATCTCTTCAGTTTAAATTGTTCATAACAAAAATCACTATCAGTATCACCTTAGCAAATTTCAATCCAATTGTAGCTTCCTACGATAATCACTACCAGTATCACTTTAGTAAATTTCAATTTAATTTTAGCTTCCTACGATAATCTATTAATTATTAAGCTTACTTCTCTCTGCTGGCAGCATCGGCCTGTTAAATCACCCCCTTCTCCCTTATTTCCACCCTAAGCTGTTTCAAATATGCTAATTACATTTCTCCTCTTACGACAGAGGATACACAGTGACACACAGCCGTCACTATTTTGGTCATATTCTCCTTGCACCGAATACCACTAATCCATTTTCTATACTCCCCTTAGCAGTCGCCTTTCTTTCGGCACTCGCGGTGTCACAAACAGGCCGCGCAAAATCTCGGACACCCCTGCGTTATGTCACTTGGCGGAAGCAGCGGCCAGTGCCCCTCGCGGCAGGTAGTGCCTAACAAAGGGACAAACCAGTCTGCCACCCTACTCCAGGCTGCTCAACGGAACGCGTCAGAGCTCTTAGCAGCTCACTGCAACATCCAGTCTTTACCTGCGCATTACGAAGAACTTAGCCTCCTCTTCAACCAACTAAACTACCACGTAATCCTCTTATCCGAAACGTGGTTGAAACCACACATATCCTCTGCGTCTTTTCATCTCCCAGGGTACACATTTCTTAGGGCAGACAGATCAAAAAAGCGAGGTGGCAGGGTCGGCGCGTACATACGAACAGAGCTCAAAGCGAAAGTCTTATGTACGTCAAATCCTGCTGAAGAAAAAGAGCCTGAATTCATGTTCATTGAAATAAATATACAAAGTCGGAAATTCTTGACTGGCGTCGTGTACAAGCCGCCAAAAATAAGCTCAATGAGTTCCTTCCAGTCGGAATTACATTCACTTCAGTGTCAATACGAACATGTCATCGTAATGGGTGACTTGAACATAGACCTGCTAAGAGACACTCCCTCCGCAATAAACTTAAGAAGACTGTTTAGTTGCAATAGCATGGACATTCTTCCATTGCAACCTAAACACCATACGGCGCACAGTCATACTCTTAAAGACGTAATCGCAACGAAACAGACTGACAAAGTAAGAGATGTTGGCCAAACATCGGCCCTTGGCCTCTCAGCACATGATGTAATATTCCTGGCCTACTCTGTGCAGCCCCCAAGGATCAAATCGCGTTACATAACTTGTAGGAACATGAAACGTATTGACCTTGACGCTCTAACAGCCGATTGCTCAGAAATCTCATGGCATCAAATAATCAGAAAACCCACAATCGACGGCAAAATTAATGAACTTGGTGATAAACTCACTGCCCTCTATGACAAACATGCACCTGTGCGCACAATCCGTGTAAGGAAATCTCCTGCTCCATGGCTGACAGCTGAATTACGTCAAATGATGACTAATAGGGATGCTGCCCACAGGCGTTTCAAGGCAGATCCAAAACCCGAGCGTTTCGAAGAATATAGAAAGCTACGGAACAGAGTGAAACAATGCATTCGCAATGCTAAAATCAGGCACGCTCGCTCCCTCGTATGCAGCGATCTGACGCCCACGACTCTATGGAAGAATCTCCATAGCTTGGGGGTCGGAAAGGCAAAATCTGAAACTACATTTCATGTGTCAGCTAACGAATTAAATGAATTCTTCTCTGCACCTCTGAATACCAGCACAGCTGATAATTACCGTCCACAAGAATCCCCAAACAGGATAACTAACAACGATACCTTCCATCTAAAACATGTAACAACAAATACGGCAAGAAAAGCACTAATGAGAATCTCTTCTGATGCAATAGGCAACGACAGTATCGGTATAACCATGATTAAGAATGTTGCTGATACCTTAGTACCTGTCTTAACTGACATATTTAATTTTTCCCTCGTGAACGGAATATATCCCACTGCATGGAAAAGAAGCCTAATTCGACCCATCCCTAAGATCGAAAACCCGCAACTGCCTAGTGATTACCGACCAATTAGCATACTGCCTGCTGTTTCAAAAGCACTTGAATATATTGTTCATGACCTAAACACTGAACACTTGCATGAATTCAGCCTATATGACAAATTTCAATCCGGTTTCCGTAAACATCACAGCACAAACACTGCTCTAATTAAAGTAACTGACGACCTGAAATATGCCATCGACAATCGAAAGGCAACAATATTGACGCTACTGGACTTCAGCAAAGCTTTTGACACTGTTAACTTTGACATATTGCTCGGAAAAATGCAACAGCTTAATTTCTCTGATAGTGCAATGAGATGGTTTGAAAGCTACTTAAAAGACAGACAGCAATGTGTTGTCTGCGTAAATGAAAAATCTTCCT
This sequence comes from Schistocerca americana, assembly GCF_021461395.2. Classification (NCBI taxonomy): domain Eukaryota; kingdom Metazoa; phylum Arthropoda; class Insecta; order Orthoptera; family Acrididae; genus Schistocerca; species Schistocerca americana. Next base: position 124,698,984 of record NC_060124.1, read on the forward strand.
GGAAACATGTTTCCTCGGGAGTGCCACAACGATCAGTCTTAGGACCACTTTTGTTTTCTTTATATGTCAACGATATTTCGTCGGTTCTGTCCTCCTGTAAATATCATTTCTATGCCGACGACCTCCAGCTCTACCTAAGCGTCAGACTTGAAGATGTAAACACTGCAATCGCTCAGATGAATGATGATCTGTCTTCAGTAGTGACATGGGCGAAAAACCTGGGGCTTAAACTAAATGCAAAAAAGACGCAAGTAATCTTAATAGCCCATCAGAAATTAATAAGTTCAGATATCCGCAAACGGCTACCTCCAATTCTGCTCGACGGTACTCCAATACCATATCAGAAAACAGTGAAGAACTTGGGTGTAACTTTGGATGAGCATCTCAACTGGGCGGAGAATACAGTCGCAGTGTGCCGAAAGACGTCTGCTTGTCTCTATGCTCTCAAAAAGTTTCGGAACATATTTCCACAGGACTTGAAACGCCAGCTCGTGCAAGCACTCGTTCAACCGAGCCTCCACTATTGTGATGTGATTCAACAAGGCATGAGTAGTGAAAACAAAAGATGGCTAGAGCTAACCATGAATGCCTGTGTGCGTTACACCTGCAACATTCGCCGACATGATCATGTTAGTGCTCCATACTCCGAGCTAGGGTGGCTGCGGCCGGACAAATTGCGTGACTACCACACTCCATGTCTACTCCACCGAGTCCTCGTCGCGCAAGCACCCCACTACCTTGCTTCAGGGATTAAAAACCTGTCATGTCATCATAATCGAAACACGAGGTCACTCTTATTTGGTACCCTAACTGTGCCCACTCACAAAACAAAAACTTTTGCAAACTCCTTCTCAGTTGCCGCTGTCCGCCTCTGGAACAAACTGCCCCTTACCTTGCGCAAAATTCGATCTCCTGCTGCTTTTAAGAAGAAGTAGAAGCATTTCCTACTACCATCCTCATAAAGTTCTCCACAAAATTAATGTACAAGGACAATCCCCTCATCTGTCAAATAGCAAAGCTAGCGTCCCCTATCTTGCTCCTGAGATGCCTTCCTCTTCATCTATCTCTACTAGCCACGCAATCTTCTTTTCCTTTATATTTCCTTAATTATGTTTCATCATGTCTCTATTCTTCTCCTCCCTTCAGCATGAGTCTCCCTCATACTCCCTGCTGCCAGCACTCCTATCTAAAATCTGTCTCTGCAATAATGTCTAATTATAACAGTACTTGTGACCTAAGAATATAAACTCTATATGTATGTATTTTTCCAGGTGTACCTTTCAAATTGTTTATCTCACTTTTTGTACTAGATGTAGTTTAACATGCCTACTAAAACATATGAATGTAAAAGAAGTAGAATGCCTGGTTAGATGTAAGAGAGGGCCTGATGACCCTAATCTTGCCAGGTTAAATAAATCAATAAAATAAATAAATAAATAAATAAATATATCTGGTGGCTTTCTCGGTTTATGGAGTTCAAAGTCTTTGCTTACTTGAACTCTTTGTAACAATAACACTGAGTCGTCCGGTGGCTCCTTTTTTCTGTGTTCAGTCTCAACATCTGGATTTTGTTTTGAAACCTCGTCATCAGTAAGTACAATATCGCAGTTAGCTCTACTCCCATTATTTTCACTAGTACCGAAATACTCGTCATCTGAACTATCGTCAGAATCCGACCATTCTGGATCGCTTTCAGGTTTTAACATAAAAGCTTTTCTGAGACAGGCACTAAGTTCTTCCTCTGCATTTTCGTCAGGCTTTGATTTTAACTCGGTATCCTCTTTCGACAAAACGGCCTCATTATCAGCTTTACTCACATCCACTGTTACCTCATATTTAGTGTAATCCTCGTGGACTTCAATTACTTTTAGGTAATTCCCTGCCCCTTCTCCACGGTGCCTTTCGGTAGCAGCTCGTACTGTTGGCGGATCATTAACAGAAGTTACTTCCACGTCAATGCTTAGGATTTCATCCTCCAATTCCTTCCTATCTTTAATCATTGTCCTATCGGCAGCACGCGTACTTTGCGCGGCGCTATTTATTCCCTCCTTTTTAAATTCGGGCCACGTCACCTTACCGACGTCCCTAATATCCCCTTTTTTGCTAATTAACATCCTTGCCTCATACTCCTTCTTAAAATCCTCCCACTCACATTGCTGGAGGCCTTTGTACGGATCGTCGATCTGCACACACCAATCAGTTACTTCTGCTAATTCATTCTCGCCATTTACTTCATTGCTAACACTGCTAACTGCACCTCTCTGTGTATCCACAGTTCCGTCTATTATTTCCTTCGCCACGGAAATACCACTCACAATGTATTCACCAGTTCTTACGGCAATGTTCGTACCTAATGCTGCCGCATTGCTAGCGGCTTCTCTCTGAACAACTGTTCTGCTAGGCTGGGCCGTTGCCCTCTGATGCTCCACTCGCCTGTAAACATGTAGCACTCTGCGCAGCGAAGATGAGTCATCTGCGCTCGCACCTGACGCTTGTTTTGCAACAACACGTTGCGTCGTTCCACGCCTGTCTCTAACCTGTCTCATAACTTTACTGTCAGTCCGGTAACATTTCTTAAATCGGGGCCGGTATATACTGTCCGCTTCCGTTTGGCCCACAACGTTCGCGGAAATCAGTTTACCGCGTCATTATTATTTTGCGCGGTGTACCCTCTACCGCGACCTGGATGACTCCCTCTTCCTCTGCCTCTGGCTCTTCCTCTCTGTATCACGTTGACGCGAAACCCATCGCCGTCATTTCTCTCGTCATTATTACGGTTATTTCTGTTACCAAAATTCTGATTATTGGCACGACTTTCGCGCCAGTGGTCTACGTCTTCGACCCTTTCGAGACATGCTTAGAAGCTGCGATGATTGCTACCCACATATCTCTTAGAATCTTCTGGAAGCTTTTTATATAGCTCCCATACGTTTTCTGAATCGGATCTTCTCCCTCTTAAATGCGTCAACTTTCGGTACCAATATTCGCAGAAATCATTCAAAGAATTCCTGCCCCTGTTATCATGAAATTTGGCCATGTTAAACTCGCGCCACAAATGATCCTGTTTTTGTTCAGACCAATATTATTCCGTAAACTTTTGTTTAAATTCTTCGAACGTCATTTGTTCGGTATTCAAGTTAATTCCCCAGTGCTTAACGTCACCTGCTAAGGCGCTAATTACTACGTTTATCTTATCCTGACCAGACAAGTGTTCAGGAAACATCCTCTCGCAATTTTTGATGAAATCTAACGGATGCCATCCGTTATGTTTCTTGGCGGGATCGAAGCGTTCCTCACCTTCCAACAGCTTCGTAAGTGGTGTGCCATTATAGACGACACCAGGCCTATCTTTAATTTTACTCTCAAGATCGAAAATTTTGCCTTGAATTTTCGAAGTATTTTGCTCACACTTATGTACACATCCGGTAACTTTCTCGCCTAAATCTCTTTCTTTGTCTGAAACTGCCTTTTTCAACTGTGAGATTCCGTGTTGACATTCGTTTACGATCTCAGTTTTAAGACCGAAAACTTTTTCGTCTACTTTTGTTTCAACCAGAGGCTCTACTTTCTCTTGGATGTTGAGAATTTCAACATCAAACTTACTGTTAAAGTTGTCAATTTCCCCCTGCATAGTATCTATATTTTTATTAATTGTGTCAATTTCAAACTTCATAGTATTTACTACAGAGCTTAAATTACCCACTTTTTGTTCTACCTGTTCTATTTGTTTACTAATTTTAATTCCTTGTTCTTCGACCTGTGCTTTAAGCTGACCAACGTGTGTTTTATGCTGATCATTCTGTGTTTTGAGCTGATTACTTTGTGTTTTGAGTTGCCGATCAACGTGTTTTTTTAAGCTGATCATTCTGTCCTGCAATTTGTTTTGTTAATTGTTCAAATAAATCGTTCATGTATAAGCGTAGGCTTCCGCGGCCGTTGTCTTCTTCAATAAAATTCTTCAGGGTATCAGACCGCATCGTCATAATTTAAAATGCGCCAACGTTAACGTAAGGCCCTGATGAAGGCTAGCTGAAACGCTGGCCGAAACGTTGGCGCATTTTAAATTATGACGATGCGGTCTGATACCCTGAAGAATTTTATTGAAGAAATCGTTCATGCTTAAAATTTTCACACTATTTTGTTCTATGGAATCGTGCGTTCCGATCCTACCTCAAAATTTTCGATTCTTTCTTTATCTGTGGTGAATCAAACATCTCAGTGGATTCGTTCACATACCCACTATCATCTACAAAGTCATCCTCTACTTCCTGTTTTATTCCTTGCTGTGTTCTAGGCAATCTTGACATTTCAATCTGTTCGTTAACATGTTCGTGATATTGTATGTACGCCAACTGTCTACCGCTAACGCCATCTGTTATCTGGCAGCGTAAACTCCTGTCATTGCCAGCCGCATTTTCCATTACGCTCGGCACATCTACTGTGGCTACGTTCTTGTCCATACCGAACGCAAGTTACGCCTCACTACCGTACTTGACGTTCACTGCTATTTATTTTACTAAATATTATTGCAATTCGTGCCACTGAACATCCACTGTTCGGTATTCACGTTAATTTGTGACCGACAACAACTGGATGTCCTGTCACCGGGAGCCACTTGTAACGCTGCGCTTTGTGCACACACGATACTCTTTAAAGCCTGTACTATGATAAGTTGACGGGCTTCACCTTGTGAGAAAGGATTCTTGTATAGATATTGACCGCGTGTACCTGAATGGAGGCAAATCAGACTTACATCCACTCTGTAATAACAATGATACGTCAAGCAAGTCCGAAATGCAACTATACGTCAGGACGGACAAGAAACCACACAGAAGATGATACCAATTTGTTAACAATACGGTCGCCATCCTAATTAGGCATTAACTGAGTTTCTTCCCTGTACAAGTTGATGTACGTTCGTGCAAAACAACACGTAGTAACACTGCATAATATGGTAAATTTTAGAACCAGAAAATCTACTGAACTGATAACTTCACTTTCTGTACTAATATGGATAAACCACAAATACATAACATTACACTTTAATGTTTACTACAAAACTTCGTACCGTCTATTGATCTGATTAAAATTGGGCATAGGTTACCCTAGAAATAGCACTTTTGAAACACACTCACTATGTCAATTTTGATAAAGGTAAACCAGTAATAAATTTTGGTTTCTATTTTTGGCTTTGACTTTGCTGGTCAAATCAGTTTATAACGCTTCAGAATTCAAATGAATAAAAAAGAGGAGGGGGGGGGGGACCCTGAAACTGTTACGATCACTGTAATAAAACAATTAATTACTGAAATCATTATGCCCTCAAGAATTCCAATATATGATTTACTACTCTTTTTGTCTTATTTCCTGCTCATTTAAATACCATTATATCAGCCTCAAAATAATTAAACTTCATTTCTAAATCGATATCAAAATTATCTTCCAACTTTGTCAGACCTTTGTTATTCGTCTATTAGTTCATTAACAAAAAAAGTTCTTTAAACATCATTCTAACATAGCTAGGTCTGCAGGTAATTATTATTAACACAAACTTTAATTTTTCATCTTGGGACACCCGGATTGCACAACATTTGGAAAGGACCCTGTCTAGGTTAGTTGTGAGGATAATTAAATGATAGGACAGTTCTGGTAAAATTTAAGTTGTTATTGAACAGTATGGAACAAAAGTAACACTGGTCCACACGAATACAGTACTAAAAGTTTCAACCTGTTCGTACCGATGCGGCGGTTGGCGGGCGGCGAGATGGCGAGGCCCAGAGCACACTTACAACCACAGCAATGGCTCTTGACGTATCGGCACTTTACTTCTTCTTAGCGTCGCAATACTTTTCCATTTAATGCCTATGGCCCGCATCTCGTGGTCGTGCGGTAGCGTTCTCGCTTCCCACGCCCGGGTTCCTGGGTTCGATTCCCGGCGGGGTCAGGGATTTTCTCTGCCTCATGATGGCTGGGTGTTGTATGCTGTCCTTAGGTTAGTTAGGTTTAAGTAGTTCTAAGTTCTAGGGGACTGATGACCATAGATGTTAAGTCCCATAGTGCTCAGAGCCATTTGAACCAATGCCTATGGAATTTTGCCATGCTGTATGGGTGTCGGAACGGCATATCCGAGGCTCAATGAAAGTACGTCTTCCAGGAGTGCCTCCTCGATCCAGGACGTGTTGCTGAGACCAATGCCCAACTCCGACTACTACTGCTGAGCCCGTTACCCCGTGCAGCGCCCGTGTGCATTTTCCCGCGCTCGCCTGCCATCCACCTTTTACCTCTCCCTTACAGACGGGGTATTCACCAGAGGTTTTGCATCCTACATATCCTAATACATTGCCTACGTATGGACCAGACGCACAATTACAACTTTAACATCTTACAACAGTCTCGACATTTGTTACACTTCAATTCTATTACAATATTGCTTGAAATTTGACATAAACATTAACATTCACATCGAAATTTGTTTACAGTTTTCTTAACACAATGACATGAAACAAAAAGAGAAATGAAATCAGGACATCGATCACACTAATTTATCGAAAATCAGAAGAAAAAAATATTATATGTACAATAGTACGGCGTTGTTGTTTTTACAAGTGGTCCAATGAAGGCCATAAAATAAATAATAATAATAATAATAATAATGGTTGCCTTCATACTGAACCATGTCATTCGACCATGTATTATATTTTTTAGCTAGAGCATGTCATTTGCTCTTATATTATCAGTAGTTGAAGTAGACTTCTCAAAAACATTTTTTAAATGCACAAAACAACACACTGGTGAAGATGCCTGGTTTACTGTTTCAAGAAGTTGATAATTTAAAAGATATGTATTTTTTGTTTGGACTTTTTATTTTGAATAGTGTGGAAGTATAGTGTACCGAGAGTAAAAATTATACGTAATTCAGTACGAATGATATAAATCAATATTCACTCCACTATGTAATCTACGATTTTTAAATTTTTATATATACCATTTATTTGGTTATAATTTTTTGAGCTACAAAATTTCGAAACACTTTTAAAAACTACAGCTCACGTGCAAGTCCCCTTAATAAGTATACACAACCGCGAAAATCTGTTTCCGAAATTCGGTTTTTGACTTCCGGAAGTTCTGTCTCATGTAAATGCAGTGTATAGGAGAGAAAGAGTACTTATGTGTTATGAATGAGAGAGAAAGGGAAAGAGAACTGTGGAAAGGGGGGGGGCAGGCGGTTAGTGTAGGCGGTAAGAGCTGCACGTGCCGAGGCGAGGGTGGTGGAGCCCGCATCAGCCTGCCCGAGCCGGCCCGCTGAGGACAAAGGGGAGACAGAAAGTCGGCTAATCCGGCGCAGGAAATTGCCTTTTGTCGCCGCGGCCGAGCTGCTGGTGGTGGCCGCTGTGTCGCCGTGGTGGTGGTGGTGGTGATGGTGGTGGTGGTGGTCGGCGCAGCGGGCCGCCCTGTGCTGCGTAGCCAGCGGCCGGGCCCTGCTGCCGCCTCCGAGGTGCCGACGCGCACTGCACCTCGCACGCGTCCTGTTGCGCGTGCAATTCTGCGCGCTCATTATGCCCTCGAGCACAAAACCCCTTATTAGCGCACTCTGCAGCCGCGCCGCGACAAATTGCTTCACTTTTTTGTGCGCTTCCGTTTTTTTTAGTTGCTTGAGACTTAACGTTGTGTCCACGATAAGGTCATCAAAGGAAAATTTCCGTGCTGTTACCTAACGAAGGGAGCTAAACTACAGCCATTCCTTAAACAGTCATTCTGCTCGATTAACTATATAGGGCGCTACGTAATAGCTAAAATTGACACTGGTGAACTTGTACGATAGTGGATAATAGAATTGTTGAACATATTTCGAGGTCGGGTATGATAAACTTCCTTGATACGGAAAGGCTTCTGCCGCACATAACCGCCGATTTAGAAAGCATCGCTCGTGCGAAAGTCAGCTTGCCCGTTTCTCACATGTGTAGTGTGAACCACAGGTGAAAGGGAAAAGACATATTCCGTATGCCTAGATCTCCGGAAAGCGTATGACGCGGTGCCTTACTCCGAGTGTAAGAAGTAGGTTCCCATATACGCGACTCGGTCGAAGCCTAAAAAAAATAGTTCAAATGGCTCTAAGCACTATGGAACTTAACATCTGAGGTCATCTGTCACCTAGAATTATAACTGCTTAAACCAAACTAACCGAACGACATCACACACATCCATGCCCGAAGCAGGATTCGAACCTGCTACCGTAGCAGCAGCACGGTTCCGGACTGAAGCGCCTAGATCCACTCGGTCACAGCGGTCGGCTCCGTAGCCTATTTATGTAATACACCAAGGTGACAAAAGTCAATGGATACTGAACCGAGATTTATTTACAAAGAATATTCTTAAGAATTTATTTTATTTACTAACGATTCATGAAGAACATTAACACACTTAATCTCGCTATGTAAGCATGGAAGTAGTTGCCAGGGAGTAACTGATGAAATAATAACCAAATTCCTTTTAACAAATGGGATTTTATTCACTTTGATAGTGCCTAAAAGCATTTATAAAAAAAAAAACAGATTTAAAATAATAATCAGTAAGCACCCTCTAAATATCAAAGTTACAATTTATTCAGAGGCAGAAAGAAATAAATTTTGACTGTATGAGCTTTCGGGCAGAGCCTTGCCGCTCGGTTTTAACACAGCTGTAGTTACGACCGCTCACAACAGCTTCTGAAAGACTACACTGGTGCAAATCTGCAACACACCAGATTAATTTAAACTAAGAGTTTTAACAATTTACACAAGCACACAAACTATGCACTCCCCAGTAGGAGCGATGGAAATGGTACAGAACACTAACAATTAAAATATTAACCTTGCCACCTAAGGTGCAACTTGATTTTAACTTCTAAGAAAAGTCTTAAGCTGGAAACCTGGCAACTTTATATACTAAAATGATCATTTAAATAAAAGCCCTTGAAATGCAATCTTATATAAAATTCTACAAGGTTGGTCAAACAACAGTTAAGATGCTCTACTGTACACAGATACCGCCTCTCAAGATCATACGCAATAATATCACAGTTTCCAAAGATCAAAACATATTTCAGGTATTAGGCCGTTACACTCCAAGCAATAAATTCGCTAACACACCAAATCCGACAAATGTGACAGAGGAAGCTACTAACGTACGGTAGATTGATAGGGAGATTACCAAACAACCCGAACCGCAGGTGGCTTTAAACCACCCCTACTCCAAAAGGGAAAAACAGATCACCCAATTTATGAACAACCACTTTCCTGCGGGTGGACAAACGGAGAAGAGTGGTGGGACGACCCCAAAGCAAAAGGGCTGGTGACCTCACCAAGAAAACAAGTAGAATTTAACAAGAGTAAATCAAACAAGATATCACCAATCACTTAACTTCTAATAAACGGCGATTTCTCGAGATGACCTGGCGCAGCACCCTCAAATCGCTCTCCCGAACCGTCCGCTGCCAGCCGCTTCAACGGACGCAGGAAGGCGCGCCGATGTCCCATCTCACGGCGTCGCAGCTCGCACCGGCCAGGCTGATGTCGTGGGTTGACTCCTGTTGCTCTCGTATCGACCGCCGAGTCACTACCCCTCGCTATACGCCGCGGCCCACTAGACCCACGTGGCGACCTCACATGCGCCGACGCTCAAGACGGACAAGTCGTCTTGGGTCTCAGTGCGCGACCGACCAACCGATCGATCCAACCGCCAATGACCATTGTCTGAGCAAACTCGAGCAGACTGGCGGCCTAACGCGCAGACTCAGACGTAGGAACTAAGCGCCGACCAGGCGACCACTCGCTGAGTTCTCTTACTGGCGGAGTGGAAAGACTCTCATTCATCCGGCTTTAAAGGTTGATCCGAACGTACTAGCACTCCGAACGACAGACAGACACTAACTGCCTAACAAACGCGGACGAGAGACAGACTAGCAAGCTGGGGACGAGAGACTGACCCAAAATGACCCCCTACCGAGCTCATAGCGCCCCTTAAACGCACGTGAACGGGCAACCTTTCCGCTTTCCCACCAGAGGGAGACACGAAAGCTGCGATTGCCACAGCGGCGCCCCTGCCAGAAACGGAGGGCGACTGCTTCACAAAGCGCGCTGCGGCGCGCTCTTCAAAACAGCAGTTTTTACCACGGCTCAGATACCTCCTACTACCATGTCGCACTTCCTTCTGGCCTGCGTAGTGCAGCAACTGGACGTTCATGGACTCGATAAGTCGTTGGAAGTCCCTCCCAAAAATACTAAGCAATGAAGCCTCTAGTATCATTCGTTACTGCAGGATTCTATGCAAGAACTGACCTCCCAGTTACGTCCCATTAGTTTTCGATGGGATTCATGTCGGCTGATCCAGGTGGCCTTCCAGAATGTTCTTCAAACTAGTTACGAGTAATTATGGCCCAGTTATACAGCGCAATGCTGTCTAAGTTTCATCGTTGTGGGAACATGAACTCCATGAACGGCTGTAAAGGTGTCAAAGTAGCGAAACGCAGCAATTTTCAGACACCATTCCGTGTAAACGCAGCTCACGGCATTATCGATCCACCACAAGGGTGCACAGTGCTTTGTTGACAGTTTTTGTCCGTGGATTCGTGGAGTCTGAGTCACGCTCGAACCCTACCATCAGCACTTACCAACCGAAATCGGGACTCATCTGACCAGGCTACGGTTTTCCAGTCGTCTATGGTCCAACTGATATGGTCATGAAAGCAGGAGAGGCGATGCAGGCGATGCCGTGCTGTTAGCAACTCACGTCGGTCGTCTGCTGTCATTGCCCATTAACGCCAAATTTCGCCTCACAGCCCTAATGGATACCTTCCTCGTACGCCCCACATCGATCTCTGCGGTTATTTTCCGCAATGTTGGTTGTCTGTTAGCCCTGACAGCTATACGTAAACGCCGCTCCACTCGATCGTTAATTGAAGGCCGTCGGCCGCTGCGTTGTCCGTGGTGACAGGTATTGCCTGAAATTGTTCACGGAACACTCTTGGCACTGCAGATCTTGGAATACTGATCTTCCAAACTGTTTCCGAAATAGAACGTCCCTATGCCTCTAACTCCCCTTACCACTCCGCGTTCAATGTCTCTTAATTCCGTTCGTTGCACCATAATCATGTCGGAAACCTTTTCACATGAATTATCTTAACTCAAATCATATCCCTCCCTTGAGCATGGGTGTGTGGTTGTCCTTAGCGTAAGTTAGTTTAAGTTATATTAAATAGCGTGGAAGCCTAGGGACCGATGACCTCAACAGCTTGGTCCTATAGTAACTCACCAAATATTTCCAATTTTTTTTTTCAAGTCATAACTCCGCCAAAGCTGTGACCATTTATACCTTGTGTACAAAATATTAACGCCATCTGTATACGTCCATATCGCTGTCCCATGCTTTTATCACGTCATTGTACAACTCAATATGTTGTCCTCGACGGCGAGACAAGAGAATCGTCAGGAGTGCCTCAGTGAACTGTGAAAGGACCACTCTTAACCTCCATTACATAAATGTGACGGAGAGCGTGAGCAACAACCTGCGGCTGTCTGTTAACGTCGCTGTTCTGTACTGGAATGTATCGTCTTTGAGAAGGAAACCAATCCTGTGATGTTCGAATACAACACTAGTAGTTTACTCGTGGACAAAGTCACATCGTTTAAATATCCGTTCGTGATCTTTCAAAATGATATAAAAAGCAATGATGATGTAGCAGGGAATGTGAACAGCTGACCTAGTTCATGGGGGAATTTTGGGAAGTGTAGCTCCTCTGCAAATGAGACAGCGTACAGAACACTAGCGCGACCCATCCTTGTGTACTGCTCGAGTGTTTGGGATCCCCACCAGATCGGACTAAAGAAAGACAACGTAACATTTCAAGGCGTGCTGTTAGATTCGTTACCGGTAAGCTGGATCAACACGTGAGTGTTATGGAGATGCTCCCTGAACACAAATGAGAATCCCTGGTGGCAATACGAAGTTATTTTCACTAAGCGATACTGAGAAAAATTAGAAAACCGTCATTTGAAGCTGACTGGGGAACGATTCGGCTGGCGCCAACGTACATTTCGCATAAGGACTGCGAAGACAAGACAAGAGACTCTAGCGTTTATACCCAAGCATATAGCTAGTCGTTTTTCTCACACTCTGTATGCGGTTGGGGAGGGGTGGGGCAGCAGGAAAATAAGTGACTAATAGTGGTACAAGGCACCCTTCTGCCATCCATCACAATGATGCATGCAGCGTAGGTATGGAGAGATAGATGTAGAAGCGACAGACTTTCTAATAAACATGTGTCCATTCGTTGTCACGAGTCACCATCATTCGTATAAGCATAATTGTGCTTTAATCGTTGGCACAAGAAGTGGTTCACGATGTGTGCTGTTTACAGATCTGAAAGCTGCCGAGAAGCGGGTCTGTAATCAAACTGTACGTACCCAACTGCGAAGATGGATACAGGGCACAGTCGTAAGATTCACATCACTTGTCTAAGCGGTCTCAGAAGCAATCACATTCCTATATTACAGCAAAGAAGAGGGTGCTGACACGTATTTCATTTATGGTAGGGCAGGTTGTGATGGAGCGGAAGTGGCACATTTGTAGCGAGAAAACAGAATTGTTGTGTGGTTTTTGGCAAAGTGTGTATGGGCGATAGTGGAAGGATGTCCATTTCCATAGGGCAGGTACTCGAGACGACCGTTCAAATATTGAGTGTCAGATATTGTTCAGTCTTCTTACTGGTATTGCAGCGTTTGTCGTGGTGAAGGGACAATTTACTGCGATGAGGCTTACCGCAGGGTAGGCCCGTCTCCACGTCGCTTTTGGTCTTGTCCCTAATCTCTGATCTATTATGTGGTTGGATGATGTAGGGACAAACGTTCCCGGACCAACCGTACGCGGTTATGTTATGTTATTCCTACATCATATCGATGAAATAACGTTGATGAAGAACATATTGGGTTCGTCTCTTCCTCTCTCTGCGGCCCCTCTGTGGCTGAGCGGTTCTAGGCGCTTCAGTCCGGAACCGCGCTGCTGCAATGGTCACAGGTACTAATCCTGCTTCGGGCATGGATGTGTGTGATGTCCTTAGGTTAGTTAGGTTTAAGTAGTTCTAAGTCTACAGGGCTGATGACCTCAGAAGTTAAGTCCCATAGTGCTTAGAGCCATTTGAACCCTTTTTCTCTGCGGTCCCAATTAATGAACGGAACTGCATTCAGATATTATTGCGGATTTTCTAACAAGTTTCAGACCATGGGCAACGGTGATTGCTCCCCACAAATCATTGGGGATTACCGCTAATCACTGCCTGATTAAAATGCCTGAACACAACTGGCGGCAGATGACTGATGGAATTCAGAGGGCCATTCGTGAACACGAACGTTGTTCCCTTAACTTTCTTCACGATGTACGGATCTTAGGTACCCATACTTTTAGTAAAGTTGCACAAATATTGCGGCACCCCGGAATGATTGTGTGCAAATTGAGGGAATAATCAGCTCGTTTCCGATGGAAAAATATTTTTCGATTCAGGCATGAAGTGGTAGCAGGGCCCCGTCCACTTGGAGGGTTGGGACTTCGAAACATTGAAGTAAAGTCTTCAATATTGTTTATACGCCGCAGCGACTTAGCATGTACTCGAGTTACTCATCCCATTACATTTCGCTTCTTTACGTTTCTTCGACCGGCCACTCTGACTTCCTCTGCGGGGATGGGCGGCTGGATCACCTCTAACCTGCGACACATATATAAATTTTGTATTGCACGTTTTATGCGAGCAAAAATTTTATTAATGTCACAGCTTACCAACCGATCTTTGCTTTCCTGTTGGCGAGTATAATCATGCCTCTCCCTCGTAAAATTTGCCTTGACATTGATATTCTTGAAAACAATGTGGTTTCAAGTGTCTTCCGATCCTCCCGATGGAAGTCGCCTCATTGTTGTGTAGCGTCATTCATAATGATTTCTCGACCACATGTCATCAACCTGATACATTACAATACATTACAACACAGACATGTTTCTTACCGACGAGAACAATGGCACTGGAGTCGCCCGCCACTGGCTTTCCTTACCAGATCATCTGAAGTTGCTTTCTCGGTTGAACTTCTTCTCGGTCCGTATTTTTCTGTTTTCCCTCGGACGAAGGCTAATGTGGTCGCATAGCTCTTCGGACCCTCCAGTCCCTATGTGGAGGGGCAGTGGCAACGATCCTGACCGACAGCTTTTTTGACCAATTTCTCTCACTGAAGTAGCAGAGGGTACCATGTTCTACTTTTCATTTTTGACTCATCGGTCTTCTGACTGGTCTGATTCCTCTCCTGTGCCAATTTTTTCGTCTAAGAGGCGGAATTGCAACTTGGTCCTCAATTATTTGCCAGATATTCCAGTCTAAGCCTTCATCTACAGATCCATCTAGTACAATTGAAATTATTCCCTGATGTCTTAAGTGACGTCCTATCATCCTGAGCCTTCTCCTTCTTCTCCGCGTTTTCCGTATGTTCCTTTCTTCACCGATTCCGCGGTAAACCTCTTCATTCCTTACCTTATCAGTCCACCTAATTTCCTACATTCTTCTGCAGCACCACATCTCAAATCATTCAATGCTCTTTTGTTCCAGTTTTCCCACTGTCCATGTTTCACTACCAAACAATACTGTACTTCAGATATGCATTCTCAGAAATTTCTTCCTCGAATTAAGGCCTCTGTTTAATACTAGTGGACATCTCTTGAACAGGAATGCCCTTTTTACCTGTGCTAGCCTGGCTCCGACTATCACTCGTTATTTCGTGGCTATGTAGTAGAATTCCTTAAATTCATCTACTTCGTGATCTGCAATTTTAATATTAAGTTTCTCAGTGTTCTCGTTTCTCCTACTTCTCATTACCTTCGTATTTTTCCGATTTACACTCAGTCCATATCTGTACCCATCAGACTGTTTATTCCATTCAGTAAAAGCTGTAATTCTTCTTCACTTTCACTCGGTATAGCAATGTCATCAGCTCAGGAAAGCAATGTCATCAGGGAATCTTGTCATTCATATCTATTCGCCTTGAATTTTAATTCCACTCCTGATGTTACTTTTATTTCCATAACATCTTTTTAGATGTATAGACTGAACAGTAGGAGTGAAAAGCTGCATCCCTGTCTCACGCCCTTTTCAATATGAGCACTTCGTTCTTTGTCTTTCACTCTCATTATTCCCTCTTGGCTCTTGTACACAATGTATACTACCCGTCTCTCCCTTACCCCAACTTTTCTAAGAATTTAGAACATCGTGCACCGTATTACATTGTCGAACGCTTTTTCCAGTTAGACAAACGATATTAACGTGTCTTGACTTATCTTCAGTGTATATTCCATTATCAGTTGCAACGTCATAACTGCCCGTATGGTGCATTCACCTTCCCTAAGGCCAAACTGATCGTCATAAGAGATCTTCAGGTTTCCTTGCTATTATTCTGTACATCATTCTTGTCAGAAACATGGATGCATGAGCCGTTTGGCTCATTGAAGGATGATGCTCACACTTGTCATCTCTTAAACGTACGCGCTTTAGCTGAACATAGTAGTATTTGTGGAAGACCCGTCAGTTTAGCCTTGAGCGCTAATGCGCTGCTTCCTGGAATCGGGTAGGCGGATTAACGACGTGGGCCAGTGTGCCAGCCATTCTGGATGTGCTTTGTAGGCGGTTTTCCACATCCCACTAGGTGGATACTGGTCTAGTCCCCACGTCCCGCCTCAGTTACACGACTCGCAGACATTTGAAACGCGTTCACACTATTTTATAGTTTACACTAGACACAGACAGCTGGGGTACACTGATTTTGTCCTGGGGGTATGGGGTGGCAGTGGGAAGGGAATCCGGCGACCCCTTTAAATTAACCATAAAAATCCGATTGTAAGAAAGCAGACTCTGCTAAAACTGCGGGATTAAGGCACAAGCAAGAGAAGAAGTATTTGTAGAAGGTAAGTTTGATACACAACTGAAATGTCGAACAATGGCTTTTTATACAAATAACGACACGCATCTGGCTTGGACGCTACACGCCATCGAGCTGCATATTTATGACTGATCAGTCACTCTGACTGCAGGAGAGGTTCGCATGATCCAGTGATTCAGGCAGAACAGCAATCACTGAAACTGAAGTTTACTGGTTTGTAGGCAGTAAAACTCTCTCCAGGAACTACTAAGACAAGAATATTTGTGATAGAACCTGTACTAAGGCATATTAGTGCTTGAAGGATTTTTACCTTGGGCAATTTTGGTGAATTAGGTACATTCTTGATGCAGCACTGGTACATTTTGCTACTTACGGGACATGACATCTAACAAGGTGATGTGGTCCAAGGTGAACAGGATCAATTGGACCTGTAACTTTACATCCAAGATCACCTGTTCTCAAAGCTCTGCATTTTTCTCTCTGTAGCAAACTCCAAATGAGCAGCGAATTTTACAGTCTTATAGAGCTTTATGAGGTGGACTAGGGCCATTTGAAAAAATTCATAAATCTTTGAAGAATATTACATCCAAATACAAGGATAGTGTGGGGAAGACCTAAAGTAATGCGTATGAACGTGCAGCGTATTTTAACATGGAACGTGCAGCTGTGTTCCTTGTTAACGTACACCATGTCTGTTAGATTAGGGAATAGTTAGATGGAGTCCGAATCAAAAATTTACACTTCATATACCCTTTAAGCAACTAGGACAACATTTCATACAGGACTCAGTGGAGGCTCGTGAACATATATTCTATTGTGGTCCTCCACTCACGAGCTGGAAACTCTTACTGTGTCGCTATGATGGAGGTCGAGGAACCTGTATTTCACATATAATTAATCATCCTCGTCCAACGCCAATTCTGCGACGTCTTCCTGTCAGTCAACCATTACCAAATCTTCAGTCAACAGAGATTCAGTAATCAATACACGTCAAAGTGTCTTTCTAAAATCCTGTGCATAACGAGCACTTCCCTAGTAGTAGTGTAACAGGGCTGCATCTTTGTTGGCAGCGCTGTGTAGCGCTTTGTATTGGATCTCTAACTGCGCTTTCTTTGGAAGGGACTCTGTGGCTGGTTGGACTCGTTGTTAGAGGTTAATCGCTAGTAGTGTTGGGCAGTTGGAAGTTATTCGCCAGCAGTGATGGAAGTACTGTTGGGCAGGTGAACAGCCAGCGGTGATGGAAGTTGGTTTGAGTAGTCACCAGTGATGGAGGCTAGAGGTTTGAAGTGTTAATGAAAGCTGACGATTTGTACGTGTCCCACTTGGAGATTGAATATTATTCATGATTATATAATTTTGGGAACTGGATGTCACGGACGATTATATATTTTTTTATTAAGGTAAAAATACATTGTTGGCTTTGCAGTAAAATCTTTCATTTGCTAACCACATGCCTGTCAGTAGTTAGAGCTTACAGTAGTTAGAATCTGTTATTTAGCTGGCAGTATTGGTGCTTGGCGCATTGCTGTAGTTCGGGTAATGAAGATTTTTGTGAGGTAAGTTACTTATGTAATGTATAGCTTATTGTCAGGATTTCTTCTTAGTCAGGGCCAGTCTTTTGAGTTCATTTGAAAGCAGTCATATTGCGCTACCGTTGAATATTTTGAGTAATTAATGAATAGGAAAAGTCTGAGTTCTGTTTGTCAGGGCAAATTCAGTGGGTCAGTGTTGTAATGATAAAGACTAGCAAAGTGACTAGCAAAGCTGAATTATCATCATCGATGATGATTTTGTCTAGATAATTAATTTGGTCCCAATATTTCAGTAGGAAATTGCATTTTGAACCATTACTGCAGTCGTAATTATGCATGGAAAACCAATTTTCTTTGATGCTTCGCTGTTACCCTCGCAACAGATATTTGTGGTCGAAGGCATTTTTGGTGTCAACAAATGTAGCGTATTGATCAGCCACACAGTTTCCCACGCTCTAGTACCTGTACTCAGATACCGCTCACAAATATCGATTTTCGGTGATTCATTCTAAGTTGATGTGTACACAACTGTTTCATAAAATAAACTGAGCTCAGCTGTTTGTGTGGGTCGAATTCTTTGAATTTTCCTCGACTGATCAGAGTACCAGTGTTAGTGCAACAGCTCGCACTATGAATCTTTGCATCTATACTTCTCGTTTTATTAAATTTGTATCAGCTGGTATGCTGAGAAATTTACATTTTCAATTTTTTTACACTTCCTGTACACTCGAATCTAAACGTGAGTATTGTTCTTGAACGCCCTATATTACTATTATGACAGAATTTTTATTTCGTTCACCGACATCTTGTACTTGATCTACTTTGTTATTCAATACTGCGCTGTCCACTACAGCTTTTTCCGTAACGCCTGTTATACATTTACAAGAGTCTGTATTTTGCTCATATCTGCTTCTATCTGTGCTGACAACGCATCTTACCTTTGAGTCTGAACCTCAACTGTTGCGCATCGAGCGATTAGTTACATTATGTCTTAAATTTACTAAATTAATCTTGCGAGTCGTTACGAATATCGGTTAGTTTTTGGTCCAACTTTCGGTGAATTTCGCGCTTGAAATCTGTAATCTTTGCCGTCAAGTTTAGTTTATGTGCCTTCAGACCTTGCTTAGCGTCATCTAGATTTTTGCTCAAATCTGCTCTCAGCCCTTTTATCATTTAGATTTTGAACATATACCCTCAATTGTTACTATCAATTACTTGATGAATACCCACCCTCATTTCTTTTAAAAACTGTATTATAGTAGTATTTTTTGCTGTATTATCAACATGAGAGTGGTCTACTCCATCTCGCGATTCAATGTTTGTGTTGGGATTTGAATCTGGTTCGAAAACTTCTCTTCTGCTACCCAGCCCTATTTTCTGTAAGAGATTTCTGTTAATATTACTCTGACTGAAATAATTGTCCTTATTAATTTGTCAATATTCTTAATTTAGCTAGCCGTCATCAATGAAACACATACAATGCGCATACAGTTTACATAACCGGAAAACCGGTTCACCGTCTACAGCTCTTTCCTGTCCAAAGACGCAAGACAGATGGAGGTGACGATGAAAGTCCCTTCCTTTATGTCGTACTGCTACCTTATCTAGTCTGTTAACCTCTTGTCCATCTGTGCATTGTAAGATATCCTTTTGTTAAAGTTCAAATCAGTAAGTGACTGCGATTATAGCTTGAATTGGTACTACAGTCTATCACCTTTAGTTGTCATTCATTTTTATCCTTTTATTACTTAGACGTTTTGTTTTGTCGGGAGTGTTCAACAGGAAAATGATTTTTAAAAAGTTCTGTTTGATAATACTGAAGCACGATTATGTTAAATTCATAGCGTACAAAAACCTGGTAGGTGCGCATGTACCATCTAAGCTGGTACTGTTTCATCTCTTTCCTCATGATTTTCTCCTATTTTTCTCAGATTTTCCAAAATCTTGCAGAAGCTTACCTTTCGACGGACCTCTCTTTAATTTTTCTGAAGCCTCGGTGCCATTTTTAAGGGCCACGTCAGGATTACCTCTCAGGTGCCTTTCGATCGTTCTCAAGGTCAATGTAATCGTCATGAAACAACAGCTCTCCATCTTCTCATCCATTTTTCTGCATATTATTATTGTGAGCAACATGGATGCATGAGACGTTAAAACGATAATTCTCGCACTTTGGTCGATATCTAACAGCTTTCCAGCCTTTATCTATTCTCTGTATACTATTCTTGTTAGCAACATGGATGCATGAGGTGTTAGGCTGACTACGCGATAATTCTCGCACTAACCTTACTGTCTTCTAAATGTGTGAGTGATAATTCAAGAAAAATCTGATGGTGTGTCTCAAGTCTCATATATTCTGTACACTAACTGTAAACGCCGTTTAGCTGCCACTTTCCCGAATGATCCTACAAATTGCGAAGAAATGTAATCTATAACCTCCTCCTTACTTGGTGACACCTCAGCTTAATACCTCCAAAGATTTTAAAAGTTGCGATGGAATGTTATCTATCCCTTCTGCTTTATTAGATCACAAGACTTCCAGAGCTCTTTTTAGCTCTGTGATCTCATATTTCTTCGTTATTGCACTCACGTTATAAGGGTAGCGCATTTGACTAGTAAGCAAAACCTCCAAGTTCCCGGGGCTCGTACCCCACCACCTTTCTAAGTTTTGAATAAAAATCATCAGCAACTGCGGCCGAAGGCTCGGGCATAAGTAGCCATCCTCTCTCTCAGGTAACGAGTTTGTCAAATATGGCAGAGGATCGGAAAGGGTTTCTGGACACACGCTTGTCCTTTGGGTAGGAAACTGCCGTAGAGGTGGAAAATCAGCAACGATCAAGGGCATGAGGATGCAGAATGTCATGGAATCCACTGCATTAAAACACAGTGCGTACCCACAGGGCACGTGATCTGTAATTGAAGATGTGTCATGAAGATCCCTCCGTTGACAAAAGATTCCTGACTAGTGCCTCATTGGGATTTCCGAAAGGGGCTGTCATTGAGGAGGTGACCTTGAGAAAAAGATGGTAAACCAACGAAAGGATAACGTTCTGGGAGCCGGGGCGTGGAACGTCAGACGCCTGGAGGTGGTACTGAAGCTATAAAATCTGAAAAGCAAAATTCTAATGCTTGAACTTGATATAATGGGGGGTCCGTGAAGTGAAATGGGTAAAATACAAGGATTTCTAATCAGATGGTTATAGGGTATACCAACAGCAGCAGAATATAGTACAACGGGAGTAGGATTAATTATGAATACGAAAGCTGGACATAGAATGAGTTACTGTGAGCAGTTCTGTGATAGGGTTGTCCTCACCAGATCGACAGCAAACCAACACCAACAACGATAGTTCAGGTATACAAGCCGACTTCGAAAGCCGAAGATGAAGAGAGAAAGTATATGAGGATCCTGAAGGAGTAATTCAGTACTTAAAGGGAAACGAAAATCTAATAGTCAAGGGGGATTGTAACGTTGCCGTAAGGGAAGGGGTAGAAGAAAGGCTAACGGGAGAGTATGAGCTTGGTATTAGGACTTAGAGAGGAGAAAGGCTGTTGGAGTTCTGCAACAAATTTCACCTGATGATAGGGATACTCTTTTCAAGAATCACATGAGGTGGAGGTATTCTTGGGAAAGAACTGGTGATGCCGTAGGACGGAGGGGGAGGACATCATCAGTGATTAACGTCCTGTCGACAACGAGGTCATTAGAGACCGAGCACAAGCTTGGATTAAGGAAGGATGGCGAAGGAAATCGACCGAGCTCCTTCAGAGGAACCATTCGGCCGTTTGGTTGAAGCAATTTAGGGAAATAGTGGAAAATCTAAATCAGGATGCCGGACGCGGGTTTGAAGCATCTTCCGGAATGCAAGCCCAGGGGGTTAACCAAGGAAGATGCTAGGGGATTTCAGATTACATCATGGTCGCGAAATCAGACACTGGACAGTAAAGTTTAAGATTGAAGAATCAATGCTCAAAGAAATGGGATACGCAAGTACTAAGGAATGATGAGATGTGCTTGAAGATTTCTGAGGCTATAGATAATGTGATAAGTAACCGCTCGGTAGGCATTTCAGTTGAACAGGAATAGACATCTCTGAAAATGGCACTCACAGAAGTTGGAAAGAAAAGTATAGGTACAAAGAAGGCAAATGCGAAAACAGACATAGAGTGACAGGGGAAAAAATTCAGCTGATGGATGAAAGAAGGAAGTAGGAAAATGTCCAGGAAGTTGAGTAATACAGAAGGACAAGTCACTTAGAGGTGAAATAAAGGTAATGGAGGGAACCTAAGGCGAAATAGCTGCGTGAAAAATGTGAAGAAATGTAAAAAGAAATTATTGCCGGATTAACTGACTCAGCTTGAAGAAAAGTCAAACCAGCCTTCGAGGAAATTAAAAGCAAGTGTGGTATCATTAAGAGTGCAGTGGGATTTCCACCGTAAATGCAGAGGAGAGAGCGGGCAAGTGGAAAGTGTACACTGAGGTGCTATGTGTATTATACGCTGTACTCTCCACGTAATCATCATGCAGACAATGTTTTGCAGAGGAAGCCTACTTGATGTAGATAACTACACTACGTATTCATGAACTGTCTGAAAAAAACAAGCATTGCCCAGGTACTTATTTTCCAAATTTTCTATTAGAAAATGAAACAAAAAATGAACTTGTTTGTAGTGTAAAGTTTTGGAAAGTTCCTGTACGCTGGGCGCAAATGCTTCGCATGTCTACAACGCGATATTGTAAACATCCCTATGGTAACCTCTCTTCGTAGTTGTGTAGATGTCGATTGTTTTCGCCTACAGCCGTTTGCGCTTGGCAAATGAAAGCTGAAAAAAGCACTGCCACGTGGCAGGGATTTACTTAAACTGAATAGACTATGGAGTGTATTAGCAGTAAGGAGCAGATGCATTAAAACTTCATGCATGATGCAGAATTTCTTCACGCAGCTTACTGTTTATGGCGTATCTCTTGAAATATGTGTCGTACAGTAATATATTTGTGTAGGTACTTTCAGAGGCATATGTAGATACTGTCTGTAAAATGTTTGCGGGTAGAGTTAGTAGCAAAGAAGTAATAAATTTAAACGTCATTCACAATACGTCAGGTTTTCACGCATCTTATTGTTTATGACGCCATGTCTCCTGAACTTGTATGGTGGCATGATATATTCTTATAGGTACATTTCGCTGCGTATCTGTATACGGTCTCCATAATTTCTTGCGAATAGAATTAGTAGCACGGATGATATAAATTTAAACGTCATACGTTGTGCGGCAGTTTTACCTGTATCTCATTGGTTACGACGCAATAACCACCTGAACTACGATAGGTAGGTTGCTACCCCGACAGCGACATGTGTACCAAGCTTGGTTGAAATTGGTGTAGTGGCTTAGAAGGAGATGTGGAAAACACACGCGCACACCGACATTCATGCGCGCGCGCACACACACACACACACACACACGCACACACACACACACACACACACACACACATACATACATACAGTGCTATTATATGTATGGATTATATCTTGTGAAACTCGTCTTCGATCATCCACATGAGTTCAAGAGAAATAACACCGCACATAACTACAGAAAGATATCCTTCTCTCTTAATTAAGTTGGACTTTATCTCTGAAAGGGCTAAATATTACCTAATAGCGGAAGATACCTGACAGAAAACAAAAAACTAGATCGGAGGAAAAGTTAAAAACATTTCGCAGGAGAAAATTTATTTAGAAGTTCGTACTTTATTTGTTGTAAATTAACTCTACATTTATATCCCTAATGAAATAAAGTAATTTCCTCAGTCGTATATAAATTGGTCCGTAAAATGGTGACAGGCAGCCATATTTTGATACAAATTAAAATAACTACTCTGTAAATTAGCTCGTACATACGAACGATGTGGCACATAGCCAAAAAAAAAAAAAAAAAAAAAAAAAAAAAAAAAAAAAAAAAAAAAAAAAAAAAAAAAAAAAAAAAAAAAAAAAAGGCACAGAAATGCAGCTTGTAGTGGTTTCCTAGAATGACGATAGTATTACATCATGACCGATATATCAACACTTACATGAACAACCTGCTGCTGTTCTGTTCACAGGTCATTAGTCTACAATATCGAGCAGTGTTCAGTGTACCACTGGGCGTCGGTTTTTTTTATACTGCTATTACACTCGAGGATTACGCATGCTTCACTGCCCTCTCAAACGAAAAACAAGATTTACGTAACCGGATTGAAGTTTTTATTACTGACCCATGGATGAATATTGCTTTTCGGCGATTTATTAAAGCCAGCGTATTGAAATTTAGCTGCAATAACAGTATTTATCTTGGGATCAGTAATGACCCTCGTAAGTAGCTTAACAGTAATACATCTATAAATGATTTGTGGTCCATGTGAAAGGCGAAAAGTCATTGTTACGTCACACTTGGTTTTTTTAGTCATATATTTTGTATTTTGTATATTAATGTAAGGTGATCCTGTGATAAAACAAACCACTTACCTGTGATAAGGTTCAAAACAGTTAGTATATTTTGCATTAAGCAGAAACCTATCAAGAAAATACATGATACAACTTGTAAAGTAATAAATATGAATTACACTGCCTGCTGTAGAAAAAGAAGAGTATGGGTCACGTAATTCTGCAGGTTCAATAAACATTTAAGAAATGAACTTTGTGAATTGAGTACTAGTTTTCATCTGATAGAAATTGCGTGTATTTGACAACCAAGGTAACAGACTCATATTTGCTGCGGGAAAGAGCTGTCATTGTAATCGGCTCACTATAATCCGGATACCTTCAGGAATTTATGTATGTGTTAGCTCTTTGGTTTCTGTTGATAAATGTGTTTCACACGACATTTGCAACAAAAATTTTGGTGAAGTTTGCTGGGAAAATGCAGATGAAATCAAAGGTTACACAGTCTTTCACAGAATTTGTTTCTAACACGATGAAATGAGTTAGTTGGGTCAAACCCATAACTTTTGTAACTTTCAAGAAAGGAAGCAGGAGAGAGGTGAAAAATTTCGCTCCATAAGCCTTTTGTAAGTAGCATACGTTGTGTCCCACAAAGAGGTTTACTCTTTTTCAACTTCAGAAACTCAAAAAAAGACAAAAATTATGAATTTTCAAGTCACAAGATGTTTACACCATTGCTCATAATGTTTTACTGTAGAAGATGTTCTAAACGTCCTCCGTCGGAAGCAATATAACGGCTGCAAAACTGCAGGACATATCGACACACATGAGTTACGGTTCTCATTGGAATGGGTTCACTGGCAGCCACAATCGCCTATCTCATGTAGCAGGTGGCTTTCTGATGGAGGCGGTGTCCTTCAGAGACTTCACCACAGAAAAATCTATAACGGTGTTAGATGAGGAGATCAGGGTGGAAACTGAACAATTCTTTGTCGGCCTGACCCCTGCTCAGCAAATATTTGATGCAGAAACTGCCGCACGTCGCGATAGTAATGTGACGGTGTACGGTCTCGTTGAAAAAACGATCTTCATCTCGTACTGTTGATGAAAAGTTTGTACATTTCGTCCATACAGCAGGACAAACTACATTACATCCGTCACTGTTACTTGAAGAAGAAATGTCCCTGCAAGTACTCTGACAGATATACCACACCATATTGATGACTCAAGAAGATTAACAGCTTGCTGTTCCGCAGAATGGGGATCATCTATTGCCCAGTACACTCAGTTTTGACGGTTGATGAATCCATTCATTTTAAACGTCACCATATTAGCCCAAACAAAGACGTCTGTAAACTGTTCTTTATCGTAAATCCTTCCACAAAATTCGAGGGCCTATCCGGATCGTCCTCATTCATCACGTGAAACAACCTGGAAGCATAGGGTTTTTGAACTACGTTTGCTTAGATAAGATTCACCCACAGCTTGCGGTATGGTCTTCTCTGGGGATGTCGTGGAAACCCTGTACCACTACTTCCATCCCTTTTTTACCCTCCAATGATTTCTTCCTGTCACATAGTCCCTTCTTCAGATAACGCACACTTTTTTCCTTTCAAATTTATCGTGGAGTTTGTGTATTGTTACACGTGTCGGTGGGACAGTATCAAACTCTGCCTGCCATCGTCTCTGCAATTCTTTCACGTTTTAATGTTTACAGTAACATTTAAAATCCATTTTCTTTGCTCCAAGCACAAGTTTCCAGCCAGCGAGTGACTGACATGCAGTTACTGCCAACTCAAATTAAACAAAAGAAAAACAAACGACTCGCTAAAAAGTTAGTCATGAGAGCACCGTATAATCACAACGGCATCGCGAAGTTATTAATGCATCCGCATTTATTAAAGTTCTAACATTGGAAACATGTTTTTGCGATGTCTGGGGCTGTTGAATCCCACCGTTTTCACGATATTTCAATGTTGCTTTGAAGTGATTACGAAGCAATACTGAGAGACAATTTGTATGTGTGTGTGCAGAGTCTGAGAGGATAGGAGCGAAACATGAATGCTATAGGCCAGAGGGAAAACAGTTTCCACACCAAATACAATTCTGAAGCCTCATTGGGCCAAGAAATAACACACGTAATATCACAATGAGCATTGGACGCTACTACTTGTGGTAGGAGATGAAAACAAGGTACAGTGAGGGGAACCAAAAACATATACAGGACGGTGTCGTCAGAGAGAAGAGCGGTCTTTCAGGCCGGGGCCGTGGGTAGAATGGGTAGAAGGAAGAGAGGTCTCTTCAGACCAGGGCTGTGTGTACACGGACACGTCCCGTTGTGTCGGCCAAGAAGAGCTTTTTAATGAACGGTTGCGTTCACAGGATTCGAAAATCTCGTAACATCTCCGGATTGGAGACTACGGATTTCGACCCGAATTAGTTACATTTTGCAGGACAATTAAAGAGGGCAGATGTGTACCCGTTGCTAAGCCAGAGAGAGTGGACATTGCCAATACTTTGGCTAGGGAAAATCACAGTTTTTCGCCTCACTTAATCTCAGGGCAGTTTCCGACTGCTGATACAGTCACGGCCAGAATAGTATTGAGGTTTACAGGTTCGCACAGCGTTGACTAGCCACCGTCATCATACGCCACTGCCGACCACAGCAGCCGCCGATAAAGCACCGTAAATATCGGATTTGCCGAGGCGCTCAGTAAGGGAGTCACTAGCTCGTATGCACTTCAGTTATATTGGAGATTGGAGTTGTGTTACGTATTTTCTTCTCATTCGCTAGTTTCCACGTACGCGTGTGTGTTCATTGTGCTTAAAAGTCGAGGAAGGTGTCAGTAAACATACTTTATTGTCCAGCTAAAACAGCATACACATCAGGGCACATTGAAGTGTTGTGAGTGTAATATTTTGAAGGGTAAATTGTTTTGTGATCATTCTATTGTAAAGTACGCTAGGGGTTCTTTTCTCGTGTAGGAACGCTTTTAGAGGTTACTACATGTTCATGTTTATCACGATTAATTTCATTTAGTTTGTGAATTCATTGTCAGGATCTTCCTAATTATAGACGATTTACCAACGTCACCAACAACATACTTGAACCCAATGTGTATGGTTATTCTGTAATAAAAAATTTAAAAGGTAACACTTGTTTGTGTGTTCTAGAGTAGAGGATACTCCTTCCTCACTGAAATATTTTAGAGCATGTATGACGGCTGTTATTCTGATGTCTAATCGTGACTTCATCTGGGATCTCCATACCTTGCAGGGCCTGTGTTCACAGGCACCTTCATTCCGTCAGATATCTCCATACGTGACAAGTGATAAGGATGGGTCATAACGGCTGGTGGAGTACGTTGAAATTTTAAGTGTTTGGAAGAATTTGTCTACCAGAATTCGTAACAGTAATGGATATAATGAAGTTACAATATGTTATTAATAACGGGTCATGCACTACTGCGGTCCATTTAGTATTCATTTTCTTTATCATTAGTTTATACAGTTCTAATAATTTGAATATGAACTTTGAGTCAGCAATTTTTTTTTTTTTTTTTGTGTCCAGGCTGCTAGAATTTACTCCTGCATTGGTAGAGACTGACGTCAATAACACATGAGTGACTAATTGTTGCATGCACGTAATCTATTAATAACTAATTGGTTTCGGAAATACATCGTCTGCTTTAGGACAGGCGATCGAAATTTTCCACTGAATTGCTGGAAAGTGACTAAAAAACAAATTTATAACGATAAGTTCAACTAAGCAATCTAAATTGATCAATATTATTATATTTCCTTGCGCTAAGTGTTTTTATCACAATATATCACTTGCCTTATTAGTGATTAGATGTATTCTGTAACAAATCATTTTGATCAAATTATTTTGGAATTGATGCTTTGCGACAAAATAGGTACACGTAACTATGATCGATTATGGCGTATACCGGACGAAGTGGGAGGATTATAGGAGGTAAATATACAATGTGCCTCCAATGGAAAATGTACAGCCAATAATAACGTATGGAACTTATTCATCGATGGTGTATGGTATACCAGTTAGTAAATAGAAGGCTGTTCAATAAACAACGGAAATATATATGGCGGGGACAGACAAGCGAATTAAAGACGTGAGAGATGGTAGATATTACTACGAAAGCGAAATGGTGACTAACGGCGCATGTGTAGAGGATAAGTGCTGGGAGATATATCAAGGACAATAAATGGTTCAAATTGCTCTGAGCACTATGGGACTCAACATCTGAGGTCAGCAGTCACGTAGAACTTAGAAATACTTAAACCTAACTAACCTAAGGACATCACACACATCCATGCCCGATGCAGGATTCGAACCTGCGACCGTAGCGGCCACGCGGTTCCACACTAAAGCGCCTAGAACTGCTCGGCCACACCGTCCGGCCAAGGACAATACTTGTTGGATTCCTTGTAATAAGATATAGAGAATGACGCAACGGAAACTGCAAATAAAGAAAGAAGCAAGACAAACTGGAATGCGAAACGTTGAAGATAGTAATTAATACAGAAGTTGAGTCCAGCGATGGATGACAAACGGCAGGTGATGATAATGTAATGATACTTTTAAATAGAATCGGTTCTGCTTTTAGCTCTTAAAACATTATTTATTGCGGTTGCAATCTCGACATGTTGTCATTTACAAGTGTTCTGGGATGCTGTAACCCACTCAATAATATAAATCTGTGCCAAGCTGT
Organism: Schistocerca americana; assembly: GCF_021461395.2. Classification (NCBI taxonomy): domain Eukaryota; kingdom Metazoa; phylum Arthropoda; class Insecta; order Orthoptera; family Acrididae; genus Schistocerca; species Schistocerca americana. The sequence continues at coordinate 124,727,609 of NC_060124.1, forward strand.
GTAAGAGCATTGGCATGAGATGTAAATTTATCAGGTGTTCCACATACGTCATGGTTTATTTTTAAATAATGAGGTAAAGTCTGAAGTTTAAGTTTCGTACAGTAGGCGTGGATAACAAAAGCGGTAAAAAACTTCAGATCTGCTGTTCGCATTGTAATTCTGTCAGCAAAAGACTTTGAAGAATAGTTGAACAGAATGGACAGCGTCTTGAAAGAAGGATGAGATGAACACCAACAAAAGCAAAACGAGGATAATGGGATGTAGTCGAATTAAATTAAGTGATTATGAGGGAATTCAATTAGGATATGAGTGACTTGAAGTAGTAGACGAGTTTTGCTATTTGGGTAGCAAAATAGCTGATGACGGTCAAAGTAAACATAATATAAAACGTAGACTGGCGATGGCAAGGAAAGCGTTTCTGAAGAAGAGAAATTGGTTAATATCGAGTATAGATTTAAGTGTCAGGAAGTCTTTTCTGAAAGTCTTTATACGGAGTGCAGCCATGTGTGTGAAACATGGACGATAAACAGTGTAGACAAGAATAGAGCAGAAGCTTTTGAAATTTTATGCTGCAGACGAATGCTGAAGATTAGATGGTAGATCACGTAACTCTGAGGAGCTACTGAATAGAATTGGGGAGGAGAGAAAATTGTGACTCAACTTTACTAGAAGAAGGGATCGGTTGATAGGACACGTTCTGAAGCATAAAGGGATCACGAATTTTGTGTTAGAGAAAAGCGTTGAGGGTAAAAGTCGTCGAGGGAAACGAAGAGATGAATACACTAAGCAGATTCAGAAGGGTGTATGGTACAGCAGCCACTCGGAGATAAAGACCGTTGCACAGGCTAGAGTATCATGGAGAGTTGCATCAAACCAGTATTTCCGCTGAAGACCACTACATCAACAACAACATCTAAATAACGCATTTCACAGTTCTTAGCTGGAATTGTCACACTGTTCAAGTCCACGAGCTCAGTCTATTAAAAATCTTCAGATTTAACACTGCAGTAGCCTCCATCTGCATAATAATGCGACGTACTAATTTTGCTATGCCACAGCCTCCATATTGTTTTCAATTACTCAATTATAACAAAAGGTTCAAATGGTTCTGAGCACTATGGGACTTAACATCCGAGGTCCCTAGAACTTAGAACTACTTAAACCTAACCAACCTAAGGACACCACACATGTCCATGCCCGAGGCAGGATTAGAACCTGTGACCATTGCGGTACAACAAAAGGTGTCTGCGGTCACTTCTAAAGCTACTCACAATAGAAGTACAAATCCATTGCCAAAAGGTCTCACAATCAATGCAACTCGTCCACATAGCACAGAATATAGTTCTATAGTTTGTCACAAGACAAACAGAATAAAATTGGAGAATGAAACAATGATTATACATACTGATTGACGCATAGTCCAAAAAATTGTAACCTGGATTAATGAAAAATATATAAAATTAAAATGGTGATTTTAATGCTACATATGCTCTATATAGTCTCCCCCACTCCCATTAGGATATCAAAGCACAGGAAGTTTATACAACCACGTGAAACTATCAGAAAAGTTCTTTTGTGAGATGATGTTCTCCTGGCGCGTAACATTCGTTTGTGTCGTCGAAGCGTTGACGCTTCGTGAGAACTTCTGCGCTTTGGCATTTTGTAGTTATTTGTTCTGATAACACCAAGTTTCGTCACCCGATATGATCTTCTCCAGAAAAGAAATCTCCTGGTTTTTCATTTTAGTTAAGCCTCGGCAGGCGTCCACGCGTCGTTGTTTTTCGGTGGGGAGTCAAGGTGTGGGGGACAACCTTTTCTCACAATTTTCTCTCCTCCATAACGTTCTGGAAAATGGCCTGAACTTCGATTTGATTGTTGCTCCATTCCGATTTGTGACACAACTGTGGCACGTCCAATACTTAACACTGCTTGTTCGAAACTAACTGGTCGAACGCAAATCTACTGTTTAGAGTTGCTAGTTCAAACTGCTACCATGGTAATTGCGCTGACGTTTCTTATATGCCACGATTAAAATCAGTCTCGGAACATTCTGGACCATCGGTGTATGTTAGTAAAAATATCTCTACTTTAATCTTTAAGCGTCTCCCAATTCACGTTTTTCAACGTGTCTCTGCCGCTCCCCTGGGGGCGAATGAAATGAGTCACCAGTCGTGCTGCGCTTTTTTGTCTACCTTCAATATCCACAGATAGGCCTATTGGGAATGGCTCCTTCTCACTTCGTTAATATTCTAGAATGGGGCATAGAAGTTCCGGTAAGAAGTCTTCTTTGGAGACTGCATTTTCCCATTATACCAATGACAGAAGTCTATAAATTGGTTTACCAAATTTTGATCATATCCTCAGTAATTGTTTCACGAAGATGTATACACGAGTTGAGTAATTCCAACTGTGACCAACTAATATTGTAGCCTAACGATACCACGCTTTCGCTTTCTTTTTTAAAATCACTGTTACACTTTTCTAAGCAATTAAAGAAAGTTTACATTCTTGAAGTACTTTTATGAAGATCTGTCTGAACATCTGTGCATCTTTTTTTCAGTAGGAGATAAAGACACCCGCATAATTCGTAAATAGCGTGATGTTACCATCAGAACTTATGTCTAATTACTAACGTACAACACTATCAACAAGTGTTTCAACACACTTCTCTTTGGCAGGTCATAAATTGTTCTACATATCTCAATAACTCTCCATCGAGAATAACCTGCTGCATCCTTCTTGCCAAAAAATACACGATCCCTTTCTCTGTTGAAACCCCATTCGGTGGTTGTCGTTACTGAGCGTTAATATGGTACTGAGAAGAAGCCCTTGTGAACGAGGTCGCAAGTTTAGTCTTTAGCGAAGCTCGTTTGAAAGCGCTGTATTAACAATTATGACAGGAAGATGTTAGAATGTGAGTATCCGGGGGGTGCAGAAATCACATTCAATGAGGTGTTTGTGACATGCAAGGAATGTTGTAAACTAACCATTAACTTGCACCAGGAAAATCGAATGAATAATGGCGCGCTAAGGTGATTAGAAAGGTTCAGACCATCAAGGTCTGAGGCGAACTCCCTGGAGGTTGCAAACCGTGCGGGATATTCAGCTAGGTACCCACTTCTAAAAAATATGTATAGAATCATATTGGCGTAAAGGGGTGATGAGAACTGATGTAATGAGACGATATGCAATCGAATGCGTAACAGTCTGTTGTGGAGTTTAAAATGAAACGTAGCTGCAGATAGCGGGATAATATGTTTTACTGGCTCGGAAGAGGTTGAATTTGTCCCGTTGTTGCAAGTGGTAAGAATTGCATTGTCACACACTATTCGCGAGGGGTAATTTGCTCTAAAGGAGTATGATTTTCATAATTAGACTAGGAATGAAGCAAAAGCAAGTTATTTTGACCAACAATTGGCCAAAATCAATACTCATGCCATACATGTAGTTCTCTTACGCCCATTTCCCCACTATTGACTTCTGTGACGCCAATATCACTTACTGCTCTCGGCAGATCACACACACGAGAAAGAATAGTACGGTAGAGTGCAGCCCGCATCTCGTGGTCGTGCGGTAGCGTTCTCGCTTCCCACGCCCGGGTTCCAGGGTTCGATTCCCGGCAGGGTCAGGGATTTTCTCTGCCTCGTGATGGTTGGGTGTTGTGTGATGTCCTTAGGTTAGTTAGGTTTAAGTAGTTCTAAGTTCTAGGGGACTGATGACCTCAGATGTTAAGTCCCATAGTGCTCAGCGCCAGTTTTTTGATAGAGTGCACCTCCAACTTCTCGCGGCACAATAAATAACTTTACAGCCAATTTACCATCCAGATTAACAGTTGGAATGATTAATTGTTGGAATGATTATGTACCATTGCGTTAAGGCATTGATGTTCGCTGATCTTCACCCGACTCTCTTGACACCTCTAGTTTCAAGGGCTCCTTTCATAAGCATTTCCTCTTGAAATCCCGATTGGTCGGAGTTGAAAACCAATTCCATACTGAACGGTGTAATAAGTTTGTTTATCTCGTTTACAAATTTTCTGGCCGGTTCCGAAGTTTGCTGTGTATCGTCAAGTTGACGCTTTGTTGAAATTTCGTTGCCTTAAGTCTACATCTACATCTACATCTACATCCACGTGATCTACGTGATTACTCTGCTATTCACAATAAAGTGGCTGGCAGAGGGATCAATGAAGCACCTTCATGCTGTCTCTCTACCACTCAACTCTCGAACGGCACGCGGGAAAAACGAGCACTTAAATTTTTCCATGCGAGCCCGGATTTCTCCTATTTTATCGTGATGATCATTTCTCCCTATGTAGGTGGGTGCCAACAAAATGTCTTCGAAATCGGAGGAGAAAACTGGTGATTGAAATTTCATGAGAAGATCCCGTCGCAACGAAATACGCCTTTGTTTTAATGATTGCCACTCCAATTCACGTATCATGTCTGTGACACTATCTCCCCTACTTCGCGATAATACAAAACGAGCTGCCCTTCTTTGTACTTTTTCGATGTTATCCGTCAGTCCCATCTGATGCGTATCCTACACCGCACAGCAGTGCTCCAGAATAGGGCGGACAAGCGTAGTGTCAGCCGTCTCTTTGGTAGACCTGTTGCACATTCAAAGTGTTCTGCCAATGAATCGTAGACTTTGGTTTGCTCTACCCACAATATTATCTATGTGATCGTTCCAATTTAGGTTATATGTAATTGTAATCCCTAAGTACTTAGATGAATTTACGGCCCTCATTTTTGTGACTTATCGCGTAGTCGAAATTTAGCTGATTTCTTTCAGTACTCATGTGAATAACTTCTCACTTTTCATTATTCAGGGTCAATTGCCACTTTTCGCACCAAATGGTTCAAATGGCTCTGAGCACTATGGGACTTAACATCTGTGGTCATCAGTCCCCTAGAACTGAGAACTACTTAAACCTAACTAACCTAAGGACATCACACACATCCATGCCCGAGGCAGGATTCGAACCTGCGACCGTAGCAGTCGCGCGGTTCCGGACTGCTCTCCTAGAACCGCTAGACCACCGCGGCCGGCTTTTTCGCACCATAGAGATATCTCATCTAAATCATTTTGCAAGTCGTTTTGATTATCTGATGCCTTTAAAAGACGGTAAATGACAGCATCGTCTGCAAACAATCTAAGACGGCTACTCAGATTGTCTCCCATGTCGTTAATATAGATCAGGAACAATAGAGGGCCTATAACACTTCCTTGAGGAACGCTGGATATTACTTCTGTGTTACTCTGTGACTTTCCGTCTATTACTAGAAACTGAGACCTTTATGACAGGAAATCACAAATCCAGTCGCACAACTGAGGCACGCAGTTTGATTAGAAGACGCTTGTGAAGAACGGTGTCGAAAGCCTTCTGGAAATCTAAAAATATGGAATCAATTTGACATCCCTTGTCGATAGCACTTATTACTTCATGAGTACAGTTTTGTTTCACAAGAACGATATTTCCTGAATCCGTGCTGACTACAGGTCAATAAATCGTTTTTCGATGTACTTCATAATATTCGAATACAGTATATGTTCTAAATCCCTACTGCAAATCGATGTTAGTGAGATAGGCCTGTAATTCAGCGGATTACTCCTACTTCCCTTTTTGGGTATTGGTGTGACTTGAGAAATTTTCCAGTCATTAGGTACGTATCTTTCTGTGAGCGAGTGGTTGTATATAATTGCTAAATATGGAGCTATTTTATCAGCATACTCTGAGAGGAACCTGACTGGTATACAATCTGGACCGGAGGTCTTGCTTTTGTTAAGTGATTTAAGCTGCTTTTTTACACCGAAGATAACTACTTTTATGTTACTCATCTTGGCAGTTGTTCTTGATTGGAATTCAGGAATATTTCCTTTTTCTTCTCTGGTGAAGGAGTTTCGGAAAACCGTATTTAATAACTCTGCTTTACTGGCACTGTAATCAGTGACTTCACCGTTGTTATCACGCTGTGAAGGTATTGATTGTGTGTTGCCACTGGTGTGCTTTATGTATGACCAGAATCTCTTAGGGTTTTCTGCCAGATTTCGAGACGGAATTTCGTTGTGGAAATTATTAAAAGCATCTCGCATTGAAGTACGCGCCATATTTCGAACTTCTGTAAAAACTTGCCAGTCTTGGGGATTTTGCGTTCTTTTAAATTTGGCACGCTTATTTCGTTGCTTCTGCTACAACGATCTGACGCGTTTTGTGTACCATAGGGGATCAACACCATCACTTATTAATTTATGTGGTATATATCTCTCAATTGCTTTTGATACAATCTCTTTGAAAACATTCCACAACTTTTCTACACTTACATGATCAGATCGGAAGGAGTGAAGATTGCCTCTTAAAAAGATGTTAAGAGCATTTTTATCAGATTTTTTAAATAGATATACTTTGCGTTTCTCTTTGATGGTTGTAGGTGTTACGGAATTCAGCCTAGCAGCAGCTGCCTTTTGGTCGCCAATCCCTGTATTCGTCACAACACTCACTATTTGTCCAGGATTATTTGTTGCTAAAAGGTCAACTATGCTTTCGCAACCATTTACGCTTCGAGTGGGATCATGAACTAATTGTTCAAAATAATTTTCTGAGAAAGCATTCAGCACAATTTCGGATGAGGTTTTATGCCTGCCGCCAGTTTTAAACATATAATTTTTCCAGCATATCGAGGATAGATTGAAGTTACCACCGACTATAATTCTATGAGCGGGGTACTTATTTGAAATGAGACTCTAGTTTTCTGTGAACTGTTCAGCAACTATGTCTTCTAAGTCGGGGGATCGGTAAAACGACCCAATTAATAGTTTAGCCCGATTGTCACGTATAACCTCAACCCATACTATTTTACAGGAACTATCCACTTAAATTTCGCTACAAGGCAAACTACCTCTGACAGCAATAAATACTCCACCAACAACTGTATTTAATTTATCGTCTCGGAACACTGTTGAAACATCCCCTTAGAACAATTATACATGACTGTCCTTAAACCGACACACAATATTTTTTGCGCAACGCAATCTGACTTTCTAAAATCCTTACAAAAGAATGGCCCTGACTAATATTAACCTATACCTTTCACAAATCACTTACCTCACCAAAAATCTTCGTTACTCGAACTACTGCAATACAGCGAGCGCCACTACTGCCAGCTAAATAAAAGATTCAAACTCTTACAAATTTCAAAACTCCGCCATTTCTCTCCCCACATCCACCACTGCTGGCGGCTCACCTTCATCTGCGCAACGCTACGCGCTGTTAACATCCAGCTGCCCAACACTACAATGGCAGACAACAATGCAAACTAGCCACAGACTGCACACAGCACAGCCAGTGATTTTCATACAGAGCGCTACATGGCGTTACCAATAAGTAAACCTAAACAGCCTACTTACACTGTTAGATCGTTTGAAAAAGTTTCGGATGAACTTATTTCCGGCTTTAGCCAGCTCTTTGTACCTACAACTATTTGAGCTTCAGTGCCTTCTATTAGGTCTTGGAGCTCTGGTTCTTTACCAACACAGCTACGAAAATTTACAACTACAATACCAATCGTTTCTACAACTACCTTACTGTGTTTTACCTGCCCACTTTCTGGCGGACGCCCCTTTTGTGGTTCCCTGAGGCCCTCTAACCAAAAAAACTGTCCAGTCCCTTCCACACAGTCCCCGCTACCCGTGTAGCCGCCTCCTGTGTGTAGTGGACTCCTGACCTATTAAGCGGAACCCGGTAACCCACCACCCGATGGCGCAATTCAAAGAATCTGCAGCCTACAAGGTTACAGAACCGCCTGAGCCTCTGATTCAGACCCTCCACTCGGCTCTGCACCAATGGAACACCGTCGGTTCTATCGACGATGCTGCAGATGGTGAGCACCGCCTTAATCTCGGAAGCAAGACTGGCAGTCTTTACCATTTCCGCTAGCCGCCCGAAACCAGACAGAATCTGCTCCGATTCAAAGCGACACACGTCATTGGTACCGACATGAGCCACCACCTGCAGTTGGCTGAACCCTGTACTCTTCATGGCATCCGGAAGTACCCTTTCCACACCCGGAATGACTCCCCCAGGAATGCACACAGAGTGCACACTGGCTTCCTTCCCCTCCTTCACAGCCATGTTCCTAAGGGGCCCCATTACACGTCTAACGTTGGAGCTCCCAACTACCAGCAAACCCACCCTCTGCGAATGCCCAGACCTTGCGGACCGAGAAGCTTCCTCTGGAACAGGGTGGACGACTGCATCCGACCCAGAGACATCGTCAGCCCTGTTCGTCAAACGAACCGGGGAGGCCCTATGATCGGCCCCACGGAAATGTTTTCGCTGCCTGCAAGACTTTGGAATGATCTCCCACTCGACCACGGGTGAGGGGTCAACTTCAGTGCAGGCAGTACTCGGGGAGGTCACAGCAGTGGACCGATCGGAGAACACGTGGGACGTGCTTGACGTCCCTCGCATCCCCGCGTTCGATCCCCCACAGTGACGCCCCCCGGCAGCAGTCTCAAGCTGTGTGACGGAATCCAGCATAGCGCGAAGCTGTGAGTGAAGGGTCGCCAGCTCAGCTCGCATCTGTACACAACAACCACAGTTCCTTCCGGTTCTGTATGACTGCTTTAAGTTAAGCAACCATTCATTGCCTCTATTGAAATGACTGTAAACTATGTCGCGCGCAACTTGATTTGCATAACCTAGTAGGTCACTTTCGTGAACATCCTGTAAATGAGCAGTCTTCAAACGCACGAACAACAGTTTTTGTAACAAGCGCGCCTTGTCCTCCCTTGAATATCAGTAGTTTGTCTTATGCACTACACTGTCATATTATTGTGTCATTTTTTCGAAAAAGGTTCATAACTGTCCCTGTTACTATGCTGCGGATGATGTTCCATGTGTGTAATTATATTAGTACGCACTCCTTGGACAACGATTGTCACTTGCTACGTTTCACTGTATACGGTATTTGTGACACCCTGCCCAACAAGGATGATAGCTGCTTCATTATCAGTTTCAGTTGTTAAGCATATATCGTCATCATTGTACAACTCATGGATATTGTGCGCAGAGTCGAAGATATACGATACCACACATTCCACTGACTCATATTGCAGAAATGCTAATATTTCATCCGCCTCTTCATTGTAACTCTGCGAACTTCCTTGATGTCATTTCTGAACGAAATGTCTATATCGGATACTTTTGTTGTAGGTATAATGCAATATTTGCTATGTTTATTGTTGCCGTTGTACTGCTTTGTATCAACACCACTAGTACTGTAGCACTGTTCTGAGTTACTCGTCGACAAGCAGTTGCGCTAAACTCCGTAGCCTCAAGCTGTGCTCACCACTGAACGCCTCTAGTGCTGTTCCCTGTTGCCATTATCAGCCAATACTGTGGTTTCATGGCTGACAAATTATGGGGCGTCGAATGCTCTAAACGTCATTGACATATGTGACCTCCAACTAAAGGGGTTCCTTGTGAGTCGGAAGCGTTCCGTAAGTGTAGAAATATTGAATGTACGTCCGGCTTTGACCCATGTCTTTCGAGATGTATGGTGAGAAAATTGCAAGTAGAAATTCACACGACTGGTGTATTTGAGTTGTCAGTTGAAGGTCGTTTTGTTGGAGATACCTCATTATCCATCGTTTGCGTTTCCTCTGTAATTGCTAGTCATCAACAGGAGACCGGCAGAGGAGCGGACAAAGTGCAGCGAGTTAAAGACCGCAGCAGAGTCCGCTAATGGCCATTCCACAGGTCGGAGGCCTGCTCCGCTCCGGCTGTTGACGCTGCACGCCCGGCGTACCAGCACGCCTTTCGTAAAAACAGCAGACAGCAGCAGAGGCCAGTGGTGATGGCTGCCGGCACGTATCGACCTGCCACCGCAAACGGCCTGCCCCACAAACCGCTGCCTCAGCCCGCGGTGGGCCTGTAGGAGGCATCACAATCCATGAGAAACGAGCCGTCGGCCAACAGAAGCTCACTTCAGTCCTCACTTTGCCACACAGCTTTGTTTAACTACGTATATCGTATGTACGTAGTGCTACACAGCTACTAAACACAGGTTGGTTATAGTTAATGTGCAGCGACTAACAGAGGTCCAATGTGGACTGTACTGATCGTATGGCAGAGAAACTTGATAGAAATGCTAATGCGTTAATGTGGAACCGATTTACACTGGGAAAAAATTCGTTCCTATTTTAGCCACCAGGTGCAAATCTTGCGCTGTACAACATCTCGTCGACGTCTCCAGCCTCTTTCTGAACAAACTGTGTAAGAGGCTGTTAATAATAAAATCAACATTATGCCCTTGTCAATGGGTTGACTTTTATTGTTAGTTCCAATGTGGGCCGTCGTGTGCAAATCTGGCAATGTGACTGCAAGAAAGACGTAATGGAATGATTCCATACGTAGTGGTTGGAAAAACGTACAAATGTGTGTGAATTCCTAAGGGAGCAAACTTTTAAAGTCATCGGTCCCTAGACCAATGCACTACTTAAAGTAACTTATGCTAACAACAACATTCACAACCATGTCCGAGGGAGGATTAGAAAATTCAGCGGGAGGGGCCGCACAATCTGTGACATGGCGCCTCAAAAAGCGCGGCCACTCCGCGGGGCAAAGAAACACATGTTGATGATATTTGGTGTGCGGGGAGCTTAACTGCCGGGTCATCAGCGCCCGTACACGTTTCCAATCTGTACACAGTACAATCTAGCCACTTCCATCAATGATGATGGAATGATTAGGAGAAAACGAACACCCAATCCCCGGGATGAGAAAATCCCCAATCCGGGCGGGAATAGAACCCGGGACCCCGTGATCTACAGGTAGCAACGCTAGCCACTTTTTTTCCATCTATTGTTCCTTGAATTCGTTCACGGCGGACGTTCGATGACACCAGGATTTTTTTTAAATAATCTTTATTGAACAAACTAAAAGTACATAAATATACACTATGCAAGAGTTCTTCAAGGTACCATTTAAACATATAACAATGACTGTTAGTTAAACAAAAAATATTAGAAGAACATTATATACAACAAAATATAGCATATTCTGTCTCCTTCCTTTTTTTTTTTTTTGTTTGGCCGATGCATGAGAACGTGGATAAGGGTGTTGCATCACGTGACAGGTAGGCATGGCACATCCCAACTTCCCAACTTTGAGGGGGGTCAAGGAAGACGCTGCGGAGATAACCGGCAAAAGTTTGTCGGTAAGATCGTTTTCGGGTGAGGGTGCTATGAGCGGTCACAACTTGTACCAGAAGTCAAGGACTATATGTGGACCTCTCTGAAAGAGGTATTCTAAAGCCTGTCCTCGAAACCAGATTAGGGTATGGTGCTTAGCAAGAGGGTAGTGCAATGTCTGGGGCAACAACAGGAAATCCGGGGTTACCGTCGTTGGCGGGGCACGGAGGTAGAAGCCCACGATTCGTTGGATGAGGAGCCATACGTTGCGTTTCAGGGGACACGTAAGACGGTGCTCGTCGGTGTCTTCGAACAGACAGTCAGGGGATAAAAAAATGGTTCAATGGCTCTGAGCTCTATGGGACTTAAGTTCTGAGGTCATCAGTCCCCTAGAACTTAGAACTACTTAAACCTAACTAACCTAAGGACATCACACACATCCATGCCCGAGGCAGAATTCGAACATGCGACCGTAGCGGTCGCGCGGTTCCAGACTGAAGCGCCTAGAACCGCTCGGCCACGCTGGCCGGCAGTCAGGGGAGAGTGGGGAGGTAGCCAGTCGTATACGATAAAGTCGACTATTAATCGGGAATTTGCCATAGACTAAAACATACCAGAGTGCAGACATAGACGACGGTAGAAAAAGTGCATGCGCACATCCCCAAACCGTTCGCCAGTTAATGGCAGGATGCTGTAGCACCATGGAGTCGCGAGGGTTGGACAGCATAAACAAACGATAATAATCTTTTGTACAGGGAAGACGGGTGACTGGAAGATCGGCCCGAACGTAGCTGACTGCTATGAAACAATTGGCGACGTGGTACAATAATGGAGAAATAGGTGCCACATCGATCGATGGATCGAGAGAAGCTGGTCGGAGGATATCTAAGAGACTGCGTGTTAAGGACGGGACCGGCCCCTGCCAGTGCCGCAACATAGTGTGGACAAAAGAGTGAAGAAGATCGCGCCAGCCCGTTGACGTGTCCAAGGCCACCTTTTGCAGGAGGCACTGTTAGAGTGTTGCAGCGGACTTTGAAAAGTGCCCCTGCTGACACGAAATATCCAAAGGCTGATTGGATGCGGCGGGCAAGGAGTAGCTGCATTGGGAGGATCTGGGCGACGTGTACCAGTTTAGGGGCGACATACATGTTGACATAGGACACACGATGGAGTTGGTTTAAGTTACGGTGCACTTGACCGCGGACATGGTGCCGAATCGACTGCAAAAGCCGCCAGTAAGCGAGGGCCACTGTGCGGTGTGTGGCGCTCGTAAATTGGATACCCAAGTAACGAAGGGTGGTACTGACTGGGAGTGGGGTCGGTACTATAGCCGGGAGCCCGCGCCCAATGTGCACCATAGTCGATTTACGGAAATTAAGAATGCTACCAGAAAAACGTCCGTACTGGTGGATCCATTGAATGGCGTCATTGAGTTCCGTGGAGGAGCAGGTGAGAAAGAGAAGGTCCTCCGCAAAAGCCCTGCAGTGAATGGTGTAGTCACTCAAAGTGAGACCCTGCAGTCTAGAGGTAAGACCAGTGATGAGGGGCTCAAGTGCAATGGCATATAGTAAAGTAGACATAGGGCATTCTTGACGCACAGAACGGCGTATAGGAATCGGTCCTACAAGCCTCCCATTGACTTGTACCATCGAGACCGCGGGAAGTAGTAACCGGCGGATGGCATCAACAAAAAGTAATGGGAACCCCCATACTTGTCGTCACCATGAGGAAGAATGGGTGCCGCGATGGATACCAGTGCTGCACGAAGGCGACAAACCGACGCCAGTGCGATGAGGTCGCGGCATTCTCCTAGGGCTGTTTGTAAGGTGGCCCCACAACCACGTGCAGTCTGCTCCGGTGAAAGGATCGTAGGTACGACGGTGCGTATGAGCGCTGCTAAGAGGCGTGCAGAGATTTTATAGTCTGCATTCAGTAGTGTAATCGGGCGATATGCAGAGACAAGAGACCCTCCCTTCGGCTTAGGCACAGGTAGAAGAATGCCAGTGACGAATTCAGGTGGAATTGGGAAGGACGAAGTAAAGAGTTCCTGAATCATTTCCGTCCAGCGAGGAAGCATTAACGTGGTGTACGCCCGATAAAACTCCACTGGGAGACCATCCGGTCCCGGTGATTTGTTCTTGGCCCTTTTGTTGATCGCATCTACCACATCTTCTGCGGTGATTACAGACATCATGGACGTTGACTCCGCTACGGTGAGGGTCGTATCAGGGGAAGGAAGGAGATCATCAGGAATTGGCGTTGCCATCGGTTCATCATCATAAAATTGGCGATAATGTTCAGCAAAGGCAGACACCACTCCCGCCTGTGTTGTGTGCTAAACACCGTCGGAGGTCGTGATGTTGGGGACGAAAAGTCGATGTCGACGACTATGGTCGGATGCGGCATGGATCGTGGATGGGGTTTCGTCGTGGAGGAGGTCTTGTCGTCGGGAACGAACCACGACACCAGGCAGTCGTGCACGCTGGAGAGAGGAGACGAGCTGTCGTTCCCTATGGGTGTGAGGTGATGGAGGGAGCGCATCGCGCTCACGGAGGACGGCGTAGTGAAAATTTGTGGTGTCTCGATGCCATGCTGCTGCTTCCTTGCCACATTGCATGAAGACCTTTCTGATCGCAGGTTTGGCACATTTGAGCCATCCATGGAACGTTGATGTTTACTGCGGGAGGCGTCTTTCGCAAGACGCCCCTGTAGTGCCAATACATTGTCGACAGTGTGGATCATTAAGGAGGGAGGTATTAAGCTTCCAGTAACCTCGGCTGCGCTACACTGACTGAGGTGGCAGAGCCAGGGAGCAAATGACAGCGCAGTGGTCCGAAAATGCAAGGGGCCATCTTTCAGCTTAGGCGACTTCATTGCCTAGGTGGGCAGAGACATAAAACCGGTCCAGTATGCTCGCAGAATGTGCTGTATAATGGGTAAAACCAGGGGTATTGCCATGAATTTTCTCCCAAACGTCCACTAGATGAAAATCTTCGGTTAAGGTGAGCAGCGCCGGGCATGGCGAATAACCAGGCATATAGTCCTGCGGACGGAGGACGCAGTTGAAATCGCCTCCCGTGATAAGGCGATCATAGCGTCCAGAAAAGAGGGGCGCCACGTCATGTCCGAAGAAAGTAGACCGCTGCCGACTGTTCGTGGAGCCAGACGGAGCGTAGATATTGATGATGCGCGTGTCGAAGATGGTAACAGCCATGCCCCTTCCACAGGGGAGGATTGTCGTGTCCTTGAGTGGGATTCCTTCACGTATATACACTCCTGGAAATTGAAATAAGAACACCGTGAATTCATTGTCCCAGGAAGGGGAAACTTTATTGACACATTCCTGGGGTCAGATACATCACATGATCACACTGACAGAACCACAGGCACATAGACACAGGCAACAGAGCATGCACAATGTCGGCACTAGTACAGTGTACATCCACCTTTCGCAGCAATGCAGGCTGCTATTCTCCCATGGAGACGATCGTAGAGATGCTGGATGTAGTCCTGTGGAACGGCTTGCCATGCCATTTCCACCTGGCGCCTCAGTTGGACCAGCGTTCGTGCTGGACGTGCAGACCGCGTGAGACGACGCTTCATCCAGTCCCAAACATGCTCAATGGGGGACAGATCCTGAGATCTTGCTGGCCAGGGTAGTTGACTTACACCTTCTAGAGCACGTTGGGTGGCACGGGATACATGCGGACGTGCATTGTCCTGTCGGAACAGCAAGTTCCCTTGCCGGTCTAGGAATGGTAGAACGATGGGTTCGATGACGGTTTGGATGTACCGTGCACTATTCAGTGTCCCCTCGACGATCACCAGTGGTGTACGGCCAGTGTAGGAGATCGCTCCCCACACCATGATGCCGCGTGTTGCCCCTGTGTGCCTCGGTCGTATGCAGTCCTGATTGTGGCGCTCACCTGCACGGCGCCAAACACGCATACGACCATCATTGGCACCAAGGCAGAAGCGACTCTCATCGCTGAAGACGACACGTCTCCATTCGTCCCTCCATTCACGCCTGTCGCGACACCACTGGAGGCGGGCTGCACGATGTTGGGGCGTGAGCGGAAGACGGCCTAACGGTGTGCGGGACCGTAGCCCAGCTTCATGGAGACGGTTGCGAATGGTTCTCGCCGATACCCCAGGAGCAACAGTGTCCCTAATTTGCTGGGAAGTGGCGGTGCGGTCCCCTACGGCACTGCGTAGGATCCTACGGTCTTGGCGTGCATCCGTGCGTCGCTGCGGTCCGGTCCCAGGTCGACGGGCACGTGCACCTTCCGCCGACCACTGGCATAACATCGATGTACTGTGGAGACCTCACGCCCCACGTGTTGAGCAATTCGGCGGTACGTCCACCCGGCCTCCCGCATGCCCACTATACGCCCTCGCTCAAAGTCCGTCAACTGCTCATACTGTTCACGTCCACGCTGTCGCGGCACGCTACCAGTGTTAAAGACTGCGATGGAGCTCCGTATGCCACGGCAAACTGGCTGACACTGACGGCGGCGGTGCACAAATGCTGCGCAGCTAGCGCCATTCGACGGCCAACACCGCGGTTCCTGGTGTGTCCGCTGTGCCGTGCGTGTGATCATTGCTTGTACAGCCCTCTCGCAGTGTCCGGAGCAAGTATGGTGGGTCTGACACACCGGTGTCAATGTGTTCTTTTTTCCATTTCCAGGAGTGTAGAAAGCTACTCCACGCTGTGATTGATCACATGTGGACGTGTATGAGTCGTAGCCGTGGACGGGTGGTAGTGTGGCAACGCGTACTTCCTGAAGAAGGGCGACGTCGACGTCAGAGGCCCGAAGCATGTCACATAGGAGTTGCTGCTTGGGTGCAGTGCCGATCATGTTGATGTTCAGTGTGACGAACCGGTACGCTTGTTTCAGTGGTGGTGGACGCGCATCTACCATCACCAAGGGAGGTATGAGGAGGGCACCGACAGGAAGTCCCGTCCCATTAGCTGCAGTGCCTCGCTTTTGATGTTAACAGGCAGCCTCGTCCGGCGGAGGCAATTCATCCAGAGGAGGGGGAGTATCTTCCACAATGTCGTCGGCCCATGCTCCTGTGCCGTGGGTCTCTCCAATGTCCATAGGAATTGCGTTGTGGTGAGAGAGATCTGGAGTTGTCGGCGGAGAGACAGGCGTCTCAACCTGCGCACCGATCGTTACATTGTGCGTGGCGACCTCCACGGTGGTCCCTTCCTGCGAAACGTCTAGTTCATTGTGAAAGTTGTCCGCCGACCTCTTCGTGGAAATGTCGGCTGGTTGGGTGTCGTCTTCGGCGTCGCGGGTGGCTACGCTTTGAGAGCCCGTGGTTGAACGGTGGCGGCGTTTGCGCCTACGTGGCGAGCGTTGTTTGCGCAAGTGTTCCTCAGTGTCGGACGATGGCAAGGAGGAGCGTAGACCTGGTTCGAAGGCGTCGGTGGGTACAATGAAATTGTCCAACAGGTGTTGTGAAGAAGTACTGGTCTCCTCAGCGTCCGTTGCGGGAACCTGTTCGGCGGCAAGGTTGTCAGGTGGGACGTCTGCACCGTCCGTAGGTGACTGGGGCGGTGGGACGTGCCGATCGGAAGGACCGGGCGACGCACTGGACGAAACTGTAGATGTGGCAAGAGCCGCTGCGTAAGTGACAGACACTTCCGACAACGGGAGCTGCGCGACACGTCTGAATGCATTCAGACCGTAGATGACCTTCTTTCCCGTAACCGGAATAGGTCCGAGGTTGGCCATCGTACATTATAATGGCACGGCAGCCTCCGATACGTAGGTAGGAAGGCACGTGTTTCCGTAACTCGATGCGGACCTGTCCAACACCGTTTAAAACGGGATATGTTTGAAATTGTACCCATCGTTCGGCAACACGTTCCAGAACGTTGCCATAGGGACGGAGCGCCTCGATGACGACGTCCGCAGGTAGTTCGAACGACAGTTCGAAGATCCTTATCGTCCGTGTGCCGAGACCTGCGTGATCGACGGTAACGGGTCCGATGTTGCCGTCGGAATGACAGAAACGCAGTCCACGTTTTGCCTCTTGAAGCACCTTGTCGCACGCCGCATCGTAGATCATTTTGACGTAGACGGTGCTGCTAACTAAGGCAAGTTATACCAATTAGATCCGTTGGTGGTATTTTAACTTCATTGGGAATAAATCGTTCTAACTCCAGGGCCTTGGGTCGGGCGAAGTCGGAACGAAAGTTGAAACGTAATGTCTTCTTCCAATAGTTGTGCGCCATGGTGGTCTACAAGGAAAACAGTACTTAAGAGTGGCCGAAGGAAACAAAAACACACGGTGCGCGCCTCGCCCGCAGCGCTTTGACGCGTGACCGCCTCGCAGCACTGCCGGCGGCAGACTGCCACTGATGTGAACAGAAAGGTCAAACAACCGAGAAGGTCAAACTGTTTATTTTACTATTAAACCCCACTTAAACAAATTTGTTGAAGGTGTTTCATATTGACAACTGAGAATACATTTCCTGCGTTTCGTGACGGTTGTGGTCGCTGCAGTGCCTGTTTTTTCGGACATGCCTGCATGTCCGAAGGAATATTGCATCGTATTTCTCAGTAACGAAGGCGCTGTTTTCCGTGATTTCCCTAAATTGCTGAAAGCATGAGTTGGGATGTTTCCATCGAAAGGGCTTTCCGTTTAGATCTTTCCCTAATCCGAGATTGTGCTCCGTCCTTAATGACCTCGTTGTCGACTGGACGTTGGAGTCTAATCTCCTCACCTCCTCCTCCTGAAGGCACTGCTATTCCGTACTTGTGTAGTAAAAGTCTTATTTCTTTTGGGGTCATATAATATTTCACGTGAAACTTCCTGGCAGATTAAAACTGTGTGCCGGACCGATACTCGAACTCTAGACGTTTGCCTTTCGCGGACAGATGCTTTACCATCTTTTCTTCTTCATTTTCTTTTTAACCAGTCTCTGAGCGGAGAAAATCTCCGAGCCAGCCGGGAGTCGAACCGGGCCGTTAGTCATGACATTCCTCCGCGCTGACCTCCTTTTTTTTCGTGGAACAGGTAGGCAGAGTAGGCAAACAATCTTTATTCGTACAACTGTGCTGTCCTATCGAGACAGTAAAAACAATTTCGAAACCAGAAAATCATCATGAAAGACGCCCTTTTTTTTTTTTTTTTTTTTTTTTTGACGTGAGTGAAGTAAATGACAATCTTTGTCACGGGCGGGAATGAAAACGAAGTAATCATCAGCATCACAATCCCTGCAGCAAGCTGTGTCGCACCATGAATCTGGCATCCAGCAGTATAAACTTCATCATACCTGCCATTATGGGCAGCATGTATTGCTTCTGCGCCGACCGTTCGAAGGAC
Source organism: Schistocerca americana (assembly GCF_021461395.2). Taxonomy (NCBI): domain Eukaryota; kingdom Metazoa; phylum Arthropoda; class Insecta; order Orthoptera; family Acrididae; genus Schistocerca; species Schistocerca americana. The sequence goes on from NC_060124.1 coordinate 124,746,140, forward strand.
CATTATCTGCGGCGGTTTCTGTGTTTACGAACGTCCTGTTTTTCAACACGTTTATATAGTCCAGTGATATCTGGCGCCAAGAGTTGGGGGCCAGTTGTCTTCGCACTGTGCAATGTGCGAATATATTTGAACTTTGTAGTACTGTCTCTAGTCGTTCTGCTGCAGGAGTCTTCTCATCTCTGGGACACCCCAGCAGACAGGAAGGTTGTGATAAACACTTCCTAAAAATCGGAAAAGGAAGTCCTGTATTTCGTATGACTCCGTATCAGCTCGTGTTGTTCTTGTAAGTATATCCCATAATCGATCACGGACTTAATATCGTACGAAAAAAAATATTTCGTCGCTTGTCCAGGGATCCAATTGACCGCATAGTTTTTTGTTTGGTAAAAAAAGTCTTGTCCGGTAGAAAAAGTACATCCGATGTGATTTCTGTGTAGTTAGTGCGCCGAAGGAAGGCCAGTATTCGACGCGTCAGCATCCAGACGTCTCTCGCTGGGCCACACACTAAACCATGTTCTTCCGTTGCTAACAATCCACAGTTTGTGCAAAGAGGAGAATCGACCATATAAATTGTATGTAATCGACTCCTGGTCACATGTTTACGGTTTATGAGAATATACCACATCGATCTCGCTGCTGTTATCAGTAATGGAGTCCGCACTGCACACCAAATTTGCTTCCAAGTTCTCGTTGGGTATTTTAATTCCATTATGTTATGGCCATGGTGATCCATCAAGCACCGATACGTCTCCCAAGTCGTGGGTATTCTCGTCAAAGGTGCTTTCAGACGGACATAACTACAATTAACTAGAAATGAGGCAATGTGTCCAAGAGAAGGCGAAATGCTTCGTACGAAAGCGGAACAAGTACTTCTATCAGAGATGATGTTGATGGCAATTTCGTATCATCGCTCGCATGTAAAGCACCAAAGCTTTGTTTCGCACGTTTGTGAGGTCGAGGTCACCGTTCTGGAACTGTAGGGTTAACATGTCATATCTGATCTGAAATAACATCCCAGTACTAACATAATAACCAAAGGCAGCCATGAGGCGGTCCGCAATGCCCTTCGGTATCGGTAGGATCTCCGCTAAAATGTGGCAGTCTTGACCCTCTGTGAACGGTGGTGTACGCCACACGTTGAATCATGCCAAAGGCTCTCAGTGAGTTGTTGCGTATCGGCAGACGAACATTCTGCAGAAGCCGCATAGAACTCGCCGCCGCTGACCGCAATAGTGAACGGGTAAACGTGATCCCCAGACACCGCAGCGATTCCACCGTCTGAAACGGTCCCAGTACGCCTTCCAGACCTCGTCCAATGTGCATAATTTTGGATTTCGTCATACGATACAGCCTGTCGCTGTCCTGTAAGAGTCTAGATGTTCGACAGCCTGATGCACTTCATGTCCTTATTTGACCAGAAGGATCATGTCGTCCGCATATGCGCGACAAACGAAAGAGTTCTCATTAAGCGCTATCTCCGTAAGTGAGCGCCGCATAACACACATTAGTGGCTCGAGTGCTATCGCAAAGAGCATCGTGGAGAGTGGGCACCCTTGTTGAACCGAGATGTTAATGGGAATCTAGCCCGCTTCCCGACCGTTTGCAATCACCTTCGTAATAGCCCCTGGTATTAGCCTCATAACTATGGAGATGAAAACAGGTGTAACCGCCATTCGGCTCATGATAGACGCCAAGTAGTCATGGTTTATCCTGTCGAACGCACGATCCAAGTCCACAGATATCATCGCTGCTCGTAGTCTACACGTTTCCTCAAGGGCGATAACGTCACGATATTCACTTAACGCCGTGGAGATGTTGCTTCGCACCCATAGGCAAGCCTAATCAAGGGATATTGTCCTGTTTCCTGGATATGTCCAGTTTGAGACGGCACGGCAGTAGTCGTGCAAAGATTTTGTAGTCGGTGCATAGCATTGTGAGACGCCGATGTTTATTAACACTGCGAGTCCCCGCCATCTTTGAGATGGGAAGAAGAAAGCCCATCACAAAATCTGCCGGTGGGCGCATGTCAGGACGTGTCGTCTCATTGTACATCGACACCCACTGTGACACATGTCCGCGAATTCTCGATAAAACTCTGACGTAATCCCATTTGGCCCTGATGATTTATCATCTGCTTCTTTTTTGAGTGCCACCTTTATATCGTCTTCTGTGAGTGGCTCCGTAAGTGCTGCCTTATCCATCTCTGTCAGTGTCGTTTGCAGATGTTGCAATATGTCTTCCCCCACGCGATGGTCCGTCGGTGTTCTGGCATATAGGAGGTGGAAATGCTCTAAAAATCCATTTGCAATGTCCTGTTGTGTGGTCAGTTGACGGCCATCTAAACCGTGGAGCACTGTGACCAATGCCCGGCGGTAACGCGTGTGCTCCCGACACACATGATGCATCGAGGTACGTTCCCCAGTGATGGTATCGAGACATCTTGCCCGTATCGGGATGCCACTCAGTCAGCGTTGCGTGATCGATAGGATTTGTGCCTTGACACGATGAACTTCTGCATGATGTGACGGCACCTGGAATGACAGCTCACGAAGCATGGTGTAGTAATAATGAAGAGTGTCTCTTTGCCATCTCTTGTTATCCCGACCATACTGTATGAGAGCTCCTCTCATTGCTGGCTTAGTACACTCGAGCCACCATTGAAGCACTGAAGTATATGTTGATATACGGCGTCGACATGTGGTCCATACCTCCTCGACTCTCTGACGACATTCGGGGTCCGCCAAAAGTGACGACCTGAGCTTCTATGTCCCGCAGCTTCTCCACACACACACTTTTCCTGAGGGAGCGATATGGTACAAATCAGTAAATGCCTCAGGCCATCGTTCCGCATCGACCACCTTATCCCGTAGGCCAACCGAAACATATATTCGATCAGGTCTGCTTGCCGAGTGACTGGTAAAAAAATGTATATCCCTCACGGGTCCTATGAATCCTGTCCCAGGTGCCGCATAAATCCAAGTCCCGCCATAGCACTTGCAGTCCACGACAGGTAATATGGAGTCTGGTCTTTTTGGGCTAAAACACAATTGAAGTCACCACCTATAATGAAATGACCGAATCTGCCGGTAAATAAGAGAAAAATCTCTTCCGAATAATATCTCGCACGCACCCGTCTGTTGTCTGTGCAGGAAGGGGCATAAACATTGAGAATACGAATTCCACGAACAGTTATCGCCAGTCCTCGTGCCGAAGGCAGATAAGCCAGGTCGCGAACCGGTATCCCGTCCCGGACCAATATCGCCGTTCCACTGTCGTTGGCGGAGTGAGGCGAGGTGTAGGAGATGTATCCATATACTTCCTGAAACTCAGGAATGTAAATTTCCTGCACCATCAATATATCCACATCCGACTCGTATATTATGTCCCTGAACAATTGCTGTTTCACGGGCAATCTAATGGAATTGCGTTCACTGTTCCATTTGTGTACGCATGTGTTCGCATAACTGTCATCTCTGAACGAAAATTCATCGATCGATAGTCCCGTTGCATATCCGCAGAGGGTCCCCAGACAGAGGTCTCCCTGCGGCATTAGATTTCTTGAGATGCGGACGGATGCGAGTCCCCACCAATGGAAGGGTCCGCATCGGTGATATCATCGTCCTGCGCATCCCAGCTGATATTATTGGGATGCTCCAAATTGCCATGTGCTGCACTGATGTGTGGAATATGTGGATCTTTCGCAGCTTTACACTTCGCCGAAGAATGGGTGCCAGGCCCCTGAGCGGATGCGTCGTCTGAACCACATGACAAGTTTTATCTGCCCAAATTCATATTGTCAGCGACATCCGAAGCTTGTGGTTCCAAGTCAGACAGGTCCATAGTGTTAGACTGATCAGGGCTTCGAAGAAGAGAAGGGAGCGTCTCCCCATAGTCGGCGCTTCTTGCGACGCTTCGGCAAGAATTGTTTGCGGGCCCTAACCTTGGCCTCTGGTGTTGTCGAATCTTCTGCTGTCTCGCCACCGCCACAACGCCCTGGGGCCGTTCCACTTCAGCTTCCATGCGTTGCGTGATGCTATCATCCTCTTTCTCCACCACCTGCATTGCCTGGGTTTGGAGGTTGGTTGGAGCCATTCCTTCTTCAGTGTGGCCCAAAGGCGCCTCAATCGACGGCGGCGTTGGTTCGATAGTACGCTCCGACCTCGCCGTCACCTCCCCGCGAAGCGCCGTCACGTAAGTCAACGGCAGTGACGTTTGCGTAGCCGGATTCTGAAAGTCTCCGCTGGAAGTTGCACGAGTCTCCTCTGCATACACGCAGATCGAAGATGTCCTTCACCACCACACCCAGAGCATGTCCGGGGCTGTCCATCATAGATGACAATAGGTCTTCAGCCGTCGATGTTTATGTACGATGGCACATGTTTCGTAAGGGCAATTCACACCTGTAGGACACCACTGAGCACTTGATATGTGCTAACACTTGCCCAACCTTCGGCCGTGTGGCTAATAGCTCTGACGTATGGCTGGGTAACTCGAAAGGCAACTCGAAGATTCGAATCGCATTCACGCCCAGGCGCGGATGAGCTACTAAAACTTCACCAATATGACCATCGGAGCGTCGGAACTGGAATCCTCGTTAGGCGGCTTCAATAATTGTATGAATTCCAATAAGCTCCGTGTAATTAAGATGCACTTCATCCCTAAACAAACGTTCGATTTCGAAAGCCTTCGGTCGTGCATACTCGTTACAGAACTTGAACAATATCGTGGTTTTCCGAAAATTATGTGCCATTGCGTTCGATTAAAACAGTAACACATGTGAGTAGCGACGGTGTAAACACCGCTTCTTCCGCGAACGTTGGCAGCCGGGACGTAAACAAGTCCGAGCTGCTCCACTGCCAAAGGCAGACTTCCCATCTGAGATACCCAAGCATGACTTACTCCCCGTCCTCAAAGTTTTTCTTCCGCCAGTACCTCGTCTCCTACCTTCCAAATTTCACAGAAGCTCTTCTGTTTCGCAGGCAAAGTTCCCAAGTTCGAGTGTGAGTCCGGCGTACAGTTTCAACCTGCCAGGAAGTTTCAGTTAAAGGCGCTGCAGTCTGGAACCGCAAGACCGCTACAATCGCAGGTTCGAATCCTGCGTCGGGCATGGATGTTTGTGATGTCCTTAGGTTAGTTAGGTTTAACTAGTTCTAAGTTCTAGGGGACTAATGACCTCAGCAGTTGAGTCCCATAGTGCTCAGAGCCATTTGAACCATTTTTGAAGCATTTTTTCTTTTTCGTTACTATGATACAGAACCACATAGAAGAGTAATTGTAGCCATTGCCTTATAGAATTTGCGTTTCTTAAATTGTTTTTCTTCCAGAAGTTCGTCCGTTTGTTTCACAGATAGCTTGCTTTACTGACATTCTGCTCAGTGTATTTGTCATAGTTAAAACTAATATCACATTCTGTATAACTGAAGTGGGATACTTCTTCTTAAATTGTCTTCTTTATTCTCAATTTCGTTCTGGCTGATTTCTTTCCTTTGACAGCCATTATCTTTGTCTTATTTGCAGATATAGTTAAGTTATAATATACTGCGTTTTGGCTGAATCTATAAACCGCTCTTTGTAAATGTTCTTCTGTTTCCTGTGTAATTATCTGGTCGTCGTCATATAACAGAGTACTTAATGATACACGAGATCCTAGTTTAATTCCTAACTGTATTTCAACTTTCCATTTCGTAACTACGTTGTCAATATATAAATTAAATGAAATCGGTTATAGACTGCACTCTTGTTGAAGGCTTTGATTTGTTAAAACTTCATCTCACGTTTTCGAACCAGAAATTAAGCTGTTTTTGTACTTACGTGTAGATCCTTTATGGTATTAATAGGAAGTATTGGAAAACCTTTTATTTTCCAATATTTTCGACGACAGTTATCTTTTTACCTTATCAATGCCTTTCTAAAAGTCAATAAATGCTAAATACACTTCTAAGCGAAATTCTCGACATTTTTCTATAATTTGGCTTATTAAAAATATGCACTCAAGCTCATAAATTAAGAATAATGCTGATACATGGTGAGACAACGCTCTGGTGTACGGTTTGTAGGTTTAGATCACCTCGTGGTATGACCATGTGGTGCATTTGGCCTGCGGTCGTCGCACGGTGGCGCTGGCAGCAGTCCACATACGCAGAGGTGTGTTGGTGCATGTCAGAGTACGGTGGAGCGAGTAAGTGTGCAGACGTTTTCAGACGTGCTAATGATGACTGTGGGTTGAAAATGGCTCAAAGAACAGATATTTATGACGTTATGAGGGGTAGAATACTAGGGCGACAGGAGGCTGGTCAAACACAGCAGGTCGTAGCACAGGCCCTCCGTGTGTCACAAAATGTGATCTCAAGTTTATGGAAACGATTTCAGTAGACAGGAAACGTGTCCAGGCGCTACAGTACGGGACGTCCACAGTGTACAACACCACAAGAAGACCGATATCTCACCATCAGTGCCCGCAGACGGCCACGGAGTACTGCAGGTAGCCTTGCTCGGGACCTTGCAGCAGTCACTGGAACAGTTGTCTCCAGATACACAGTCTACAGACGACTGAACAGACATAGTTTATTCGTCCAGAGACCTGCAAGGTGCATTCCACTGACCCCTGGTCACAGGTGAGCCCGTAAAGCCTGGTGTCAAGAATATAGTACATGGTCATTGGAAGAGTGGTTCCAGGTTATGTTCATAGACGAGTCCAGGTATAGTTTGAACAGGGATTCTCACCGGGGTTTCATCTGGCGTGAACCAGGAACCAGATACCAACCCCTTAATATCGTTGAAAGGAATCTGTATAGAGGTCATGGTTTGATGGTGTGGGGTGGGATTATGATTGGTGCACGTACACCACTGCATGTCTTTGACAAAGGAACTGTAAGAAGTCAGGTGTATCCGGACGTCATGTTGCACCAGTATGACCGCCTTTTCAGAGGTGCAGTGGGTCTCACCTTCCTCCTGATGGATGATAACACACCGCCCCATCGAACACGTCTTGGATGCTCTCGGTCGACATATCGCTGCACGTCTTCAAATCCCTACGACACTTCAGGGACTCCGACAGGCACTGGTGCAAGAATGTGAGGCTATACCCCAACAGCTGCTCGACCACCTGATCCAGAGTATGCCAAGCCATTGTGCGGCCTGTGTACGTCTGCATATCCCATATTGATGTCGGTGTACATACGCAGGAAACTGTGGCGTTTTGTAGCACATGTGTTTCGGGACGGTTTTCTCAACTTATCACCAATACCGTGGACTTGCAGATCTGTGTCGTGTGTGTTTCTTATGTGCCTATGCTGTTAGCGCCAGTTTTATGTAGTGGCATGTTGTGTGGTACCGCTTTCTGCAATTATCCTTAATTTATGGGCATGAGTGTATTATCAAAACACAGATATCCCTTATGAAGCCCTATTGTTGTTCTGAGATTACTGCATAAACGATAGTTTATAGGCTTTGATGACAAATTTGCCAGTAAATTTTACATCCCGCATTTAGTAAACTCATTCGTCTGCAACTTACTGTGTCTTCCCTATTGCTTTTTTAAAATAAGGAAATAACTTCAGCTGTTTTCCATTCTTCAGGAACAGAACACTTCTTCCACCACACATTTAAAAAATGGAGGAGACAAAATTATAATGTGGTTCCTCCATATTTCAATAATCCAGCATTAATGCCATCATGAGTAGAAACTTTTCGTTTTTTTTTGTTACATTTAAGGCTGCCTTTCATTCTTTTACTTCGATTTGATGTAAAGGGTTATTTTCAATTTTTATAGAAGAACTTTCTTCACTGTCTAGATCATACCATAAATTTATGTAATGGTGTATCTATTGATTTTCTGTTATCGTATTAACGTTTGCAATATCTTTCTAAGTTTTATTCATACGATTCATAAGTTTAAACACTGTATTCTGTCTTCTGTGGGTGTGATATTCAACATTAGCAATAAATCTTCCCAAGATATCACTATGATACCTTCTTATCAACTTCTTTCTTTTATTTCTTTTCTGTTTATATGTTTACCAGGTTTTATTTATTTGTATTTGTAAGTAGACATTATAGCTGTTTTACCTATCTTGGCTATTTCTGTATTCCAAATTTTCAGACCCCTTTCCCAGCTTGATACTTTCCTTTTCCCTAGTACCTCATTAGCTATGTTCAGCATTGCTGTTTATAACCTTTCCCATCCATCTATAGCATTGTCTTCAGTTTCAATCACTTGAAATTCCTGTGTGAGGTTTTACTGATCAGAGTTCCTGACACTTTCGTTCTGCAGAAGTTGAATTTTATATTTCAGGTTTTGGCTGTGATTTTTCTTTAGATATGCTTGTTTCCTCTATCTTGCCCATGGTTCGATCTTAGAAGTAACTAGGTAGTGATCAGAGTCTATATCATTAAGTCTAAACTCATAAATATCTCCAATCTGAGAGTTTATTACATAGTCAATTAGACAGCGTGAGCCTCTTGCGTTCCAGGTGTACTCATTGATGTATTTCTTTGTGAAGACGGTATATCTGATCTTTAGCCGATTAAACGTAGCAAAATCTCTTTACGTGTTGCAATTTTCATTTAAAGTTATTTCAACAAATGCACATATTGTTAATTAAAATGAAAACAAATGAACCCTCGGTCATTTTTTTTACTCTTATTAACCAGGTTTCAACATTTCTAAGAGTGCCTTCGTCAGAATTTAGTCATTTAATGTGATCTATAACATATTACAAATTTGTGGGAAGAATTTTTTTTATAAAAAAGTGTAAGTACAGAAAAACGATACAAGACAGTGTCAGTACTTACATGTTACGTATAACATAAGTAACAAACCAGAAGGGCTTTAGTCACAAAGTATTTAAAAGGAATGTGTGAAAGCCAGCCTCTTAGGGCTCCTCATACCTGTACAGCCACAGGTCGCAACGGACTGAGGCGCCCGTGTTAACAAGCGCGGCAGGTGAACATGACATTGCAGCTAGAGCGCCATCTAGTAGCCGCAGGTACAACTTGGCTAATTAACATTTAAATGTAGACAAACAAAATTATAATGAATATTGTTCAGTACATATTGTAAAAGGCAATATTTTGTTTACCAGTGACACATAAAGTAACATTTTGTCTACATCGGGTCTTAGAAGCACAGATTGAATCGTAAAAACGTCATTATAGAAAATACAGAAAGGGCTGAATGACGCAGCCTGTAGAAAACGATATAACATTATAACCTCATAACGTGGTAACAGCCAATAAACTTTTTAATAAATGAAAAATTATGAGATGACTTAGATGGAAAGAAAAAACATTTCGGTGAACTGCACGATGAGACCCCAAATTAAACGTCAAGTAACGGCTTTATACCGTTGAAGAAATTTTTGTTACGCAGTTGCAGTTGATAATTGAAAATGAGGCTATCATTTCAAGAAAAGTGTTTAAAAATCTCTAATTCTTCGAAAATATCTGGTCTACGCCCTTTCTTCTCTGTGTGCAAGATGTTGATATCGAAAATACCTTTATGTGAGTGACCTGTAAGCAGAAGGTGGTCGGCAAAAGACGAACTTTGGGGGCTAGTGCCATTGTTTCTTAAAAGGTGTTCTTTATACCTGGTTGTAAAGGCACGTCCTGTTCGTCCTATGTAGTAAGGAGAGCAGGTATCGCAGAAGATCCTATAGGCGCCAGAACTTTCTAAACGGGACCGAATCGATTTTAAATTACGAATGAACTTTTTCTCAAGTTAATACTGGTAGAAAAGGCAACATTGCAGTTGTATTTATTACGCAGAAGGCGTTGGAGCTGATAGGAGTGGGGGCCCAAGAAAGGAATAGAAGAAAAGGGTTGGATTCAGTGATAGAGGTGCCGAGGGTAGTAACTCTTTTAACAGTTTTCTTTCTGAGGATTTCATCTACTATGGCAGGTTTATACTCGTTATTAAGAGCTATCGTTCTGAGTAAATTTAAATTAATCGTTGAACTTTTCTTTCTAAGTGGAATGGAAGTAGCTCGGTGAATAGCAGAGTGGAAGAAGGCGTTTTTATGAGACTGTGGAGACATAGAAGACGTAGGAACGATTTGATCAGTATATTTTTCTTTACGAAAAATATTGAATGAGATTTTATTTTCTTCTATTGTAAGCGTCAAGCCAAGGAAGTTTAATTGGCGGGTCTCGTTTTCAAGTTCGATGGTGAAAGATATTTTTCTCATGAAGTTCGTTGAAGAGATTATAAATACGGTCAATGCATATCAGCAGGTCCCTTGTAGATGACTAAAATATCATCAACGTATCTGAGATAGGACAGAATGCCTAGTGATGTAGCTGAAAAACAGTGAAAAACATTTCTTCTAGAGAGTTGATGAAACTATCGGCAAGAATACCAGCTAAGGGGTTTCCTATGGCAAGACCGTCAGATTGCTGGTACAACTGTTCATTAAATTCAAAATAGCTTTACTTGACTACCACTATGATGAGATTCATGAAGTCAGTGATTTGTTTTTCTGACAAATCTTTTTTGAAAAGACGTAAATAATTTTTCTACGATTGTAATCTTTTCCTGTACAGGGACATTATTATAGAGATTTCTGATGCCTAATGAAAACGACTTGGTATCTGAACTGTATTCTAAATCTTTTATTTTATGGACTAAGGAGTGACTGTTGGGAACGGAATAACTGTTCTCGGGAACGAATGATTTTTTTCAGAGTTTCATGTAGCAATTTGGCCAAATCATGGTACGCGCTATTCTTGCTATTAGGTATGGGGCGTATCGGATGGTTAGGTTTACGAATTTTAAATTGAGACCAAGGTTTTGGCGGCTGAGGGTTCATGTTAATAAGCCTTTTCTTCTGAAAAGGTTAGAGTAGAAATTTTGCGTTATTGATAGCTGACCTGACTTCTTTTTGTAATTCAGGAGTCGGAGCCTCGCGCAGTTCGAGATATTTTTTTCGCTAAAAAATCTAAGGTTTTGGAAATATATTCAGAATTGTAAGCAATAAATAAAGAGCAACATTTGTCAGACTTAGTTATTAGACCATCTGCTTCTTTAAGCTAATTATTAATGAAATTAACCAATTTTCTATCGTTATGCATAACATTATTAAGAAAGGGTGCATGTTAGCTACTTCATAAGCATTTCTAGTTTGACATGCATTAACTATTGTTTTACAATCAAGACCAATTTTAATATCGGCAAGTATTTTATCAATCACCTTTCTGTCAGAAAAGTTGGGCATGACATTGTACTTCAGCCTTTTTTCCAGCAAGACACTTTCATTCTTTTTCAAACTAATTTTAATTTTATTTAGAATTCTTTTATAAAACACATGACTGCTTCTTTTTAAAGTGCTTTTGCGGACATTTTTCACCAGGAAACTACTATTGGTACCTTACCAACTCTTGCATTTAAGTCTCCTAACGTTAGCAAATGATCAGTTTTATGGGATTTATTTACTTGTTTCTGTAGCTCTTTCTTCACGTGCATGCAGATGTCCTCTATCAATTCTAAATCTAGCAGTTATAAATAAAGAAATATGAACACTGCTGTAATTACAGAAACACTGAAGAAACTGAGAGAAACAAAAGATTTAAATAATCAAACGTCAATCTACGGTGGAGACGAACAAACGATACGAGCGGTGAGTGGAGTAGGCATCTTTACCAATGAAAAATGGAAAAGAAAGTTACACATTTATGGCAACATAAATACGAAAAGGATAATAATCGCATGGAGGATTGTGTGCAGTGTTTTCGCAATGACTATGCTATGGGTGAAACAATATTCACTTGAATCACAGTTTCTTAAAGTTCGTGCGTATTCCCCTGCGGCTGTTTAAATATTATACTGTTTTATCAACAAGGTGTTCTTTTCAGCATGACTATGTACAATACGTAACTTTAACAACTTCCTCTCGTCAGCCAGGGTTTCGGTCATGATGGGACGATGCGGTAACCAGAATATACATTTCTGAAAATTGCAATCAGCAGTACGCTTCTGCTGCTTCTCAGCATGCTTTTCAGAATAGAAGGTAAGGCATCAAATGGAGCTGCAGAGATAGCTGGCGGTACGCCACTTTATGTTCAACGTGATTGCTATGTGTCTTCATATTTTAGATTTTTGAATAGAGAATGTCAGTTTAACATGCTCATGGTACGTAGCTTTCCTGCAACGTGGTTCACCTACACATACATCTGCATGAACTTATTGAAAATGCATATGATAGTAAATTTTGTTTTAACGCTCATTTGTGCTTGGGTTGGGTTGAGTTATTTGGGGAAAGAGACCAAACAGCAAGGTCATCGGTCTCATCGGATTATGGAAGGATGGGGAAGGAAGTGGGCCGTGGCCTTTCAAAGTACCCATCCCAGCATTTGCCTGAAGCGATTTAAGGAAATCACGGAAAACCTAAATCAGGATGGCCGGACGCGGGATTGAACCGTCGTCCTCCCGAATTCGAGTCCAGTGTGCTACCACTGCACCACCTCGCTCGGTATTTGTGCATGCTGTTCTTTCGTTGAGCCATGTAAATTGTAACTATCATTCATTATGTTCGATTCCATTTAAAAGTGCAGTCAGCGCTATAAATGACTTCTTGGGTCTAACCTTCATTTAGAAGACGACATTCATTCAAGTAATGTTTCAGGATATTTGTTATTATGTACTCGAGATATTTATGGGATTGTATGAAGTATACGAGGATAACTGTTGAAATTTCAAGACCGCTCGTCTCAAGAAGGTATGGGAAATATAAGAAGTGTATGTCCTTATAGTCGTCGGATGCACAATTCTATAGTTTCATCAGATATTACCGATTTAATTTTTGCAATATACAGCTGGAGTCAGCCCAAACAAATACAGCCCACGTTAATATATGTCGATAGAACAAATATCGGATCAGACTAATTTGGAACCGCTCTATCGAATGAACACGTGAAGCTTCGCTTTAAAAATCATTTTGTTGGTAAAGCAAAACAAACAGGTGCTTTCCCACGACACTGAGCGCTCATGAAAAACGTAGTGAGCAGTATTTGTTTGGGCTCACTCTAGCTACACGTTACATAAAATAAACTGAAAATATTTGCCGAAACACTAGAGAAACAGCGCTTGACGACTCTTGGGAGAGACACCTCGTGTAACCTCCTTCCATGTACAGCTGAAGAAGTGATCATCGCGAGAAACTCACTGAAGATATATGTCAGGCGGATATTTACCGACCATCATTCTTCCCAAACGTCACTCGTGAACGTAACAGGAGAGGCGATAACAGATAATGGCAGAAGAGGTATCCTCCGTCACAGACACTGAGACGTATTGAAAGAATATCAACGACGAACTCCACTGACAACATCCCGGAGGTTTCAGGGATGTTTTCTGGGATTGGTATGAAGGGCCCGTGGTGTCCGATGGGTCCTTACAGAGTAAAGGCATTTTATTTGATTTCCTGGGCCCCTCTACCTCTGTACCTATATTGAACTGAAAATATCTACATAACTTTGGAAACGTCAAAGGAAAGCACTGTGTGACTTGTTTGAAAACACTTGCTCCATTCACTCATAGTATTTCTTATTGACAACGCTCAATCCCGTTTTATTCTTTGACTTCAGGGATACATTCAGTACTGCTCGATTCTGCCTAGTTTTTTTCCGCCTAAGTTAGATGTTCGTTCACAGTGATACACCGTAGTACGTATATGTTTAAAGATGGAGAGTTTGCCGAAATCCGGGTTCACTGAATACAATGGAAAAACGGCAAAAAAGTACTACACTGAGATGTTATCTAATCTACGGCAGCCCTGCTGTATCTCTATTGCATTTATTTGAGGGTTGTTTCATTACTCGCTTGTGTGGTTGCATTGCAGACTTTTTCACTGTTGTGAAAGTATTTTCTCATAAATGAACGTAAATGAGATAGCAAACCGAATACATAATAGCTACACCGTTACTCTGTAACAAGCCACTAGGAATATTTCCCTGAAAAACCTCTGAAATTTATTCGGTGGAGCTCTGGTTCACCGTGTAGTTGTAAATGTATGCAAGGTAACTACGGTTACAAACGATGTGCGCTCTAGCGCACATTGCACAAGAGTGATAACCTTTTTTAAGAAGATAATATATGTGACTGGCCATGTAACACCATAGCTCTAATGCTCTACTCGTCTATTTTGCCTTTTGTTTTATTTAATGTTACATTGTTGAGTTTCTGTAAATGTTGTTTGATTGAATCAATAACACAAAATTGTATACTCTTTTCTTTGTAAAAACTTTGATGTCTTGGTTTGATTCTATGCAATGTTGTGTATCTGTCATTTAAATTCTTGGTCCCATTTGGAGGTAACAAGGCTTACTGTATATAATTGTAATTTCTGTGTGAATAATTTTTTGTAGGAATACCAATATGTGCAAATATTATTTTTTAATTAATATGCTTGTCTGTTGTTATGTAATTGCTGATCCTCACTTAGGGTTCTTAGTTATTTGTGTGTAAAAAGTGTTGTGGTTCCCATCGGGAACGGAAGCATGCAGCGCGCGCATATAGTGGTTGGCCTAGGTAGAAAAGGTAGACTTGAGAGTCAGTTGAAGATGAGCTACCAAACTATCAACTGCTCGTGTAAGAGTTGTGTATTGTGCTGGTACCGAGAGAGGCTTTTCCTGACGCTTTCCAGTGCCTCGGATGGATGAATAAGGAGCTGGAAGTATTCTGGAATTGGTATCTACCATCACCACCAAGAAATGACAGAGTCTAGCAGTTCTGCCTGCAAATCCACCTACCAACATGCAATCGCCACCACATTACGCAAGCACTGTAATGGAACACTATAGTAATGTACAGTGAAGGATCAACTCAATGGGTGTTTTAGTGTGCACAAATATAAGGTGACTTATACTAGAACTCTTATACCTTGATTTTTTATCCCTAGTCACACAACCACTTAGGGTCCTTCTCATGTTAAAGTGATTACCGAGTGTCTTTATTGAAAGAACATTAAAGCTCAGTGTTTTAGCAGAACTGAGTAATAAAGTGAATAATGCTTGCTGAAAATAATTTTGCTATTGAAACCGCCTATTAAAATTCTGTTGCCAACTTCTAAAGTGAAAGGTCTCATAGCTGAGGCTTACAAAGATTTGCGTAGTAAGTGATCACAGTGCAGTCTCTTGAAAATCAACCAAAGGTGAGCTATTGTCCTATAACCACATCAAGTTGTGTTCTACTGCAGTAAGAGTTGAGAAATAATACTGTTGAAGGTTACATGTTCATACTCGTTAAGGGCTTGTTTCTTTAGTGTATTGAAAGTGTGTTTAGTATGCTCTGCTACAGTGGTCAAGATTAAGGGCCCCCCTCAACTGAAACTAGTTCAAATGCACAAAGTTACTTAATTATTGCAAGTTTCAGTTACTCTTCCGATTCAACTGAACTTCTGTATAATATTGGACTCCCCTTGGGCATTAAAAGTGCATATTAATGTTGTAACACGATCAACAGTTTGGCTATTGTGCTCATGATAGATAACGATTAATAGGAAGACCACTGTCTATGAGAACAATAATTTCTTTATTCAAAAGACAGTGAGAAGTAATCTGTTTGTGAATTCCATTTAATTTTCATTCTAAATGAAAAGGTATTTAGCTGAGAGAGACTTAACCTATGACCAGTTTATAAATTTGCAGTGAAATACATTTACAATTTTTTGTGAGATAGGGAAATGTTTGAAAAAGAATACTGAACCTATGTAATGTTATCTGTTATATTTATGCCAATAGCTTGTTCTGATCTGTTAACTGTAGCCTTAACCTGAACACACTGTATTCAGGTGCCAGAGTTCATTGCACTCACGTGTGGCAAAGTATAGGTTGTGTTTGTCCGTTAAAGTTACTCATACTTATTTTCTTGAACAAGAATGTCAATCATTCTCTTGCCTAATTAGGCTGGCGACCGTTTTCTTTATTCTTTGAACAGTGTAGATAGGTAAAACATTGTTTGTTACTATTTAAATATTTACCTAATTCTGACTATCACTTCCGATAAGCGACCTCCGTTAGGTACAACACGGTCAACATAACAAAATTCCTCTCAGAGGGTAACACTGCTCTGTTGCCTTATACCATAATTGCTTTAATAATATTTATTTCACGAGCCGACTCCAACTATAAGGTTATGGTATAATAGTAGCAGACAGCAGTGTTATAGCCAGTCAGTCAGTTTAAAAATTAATTAAATGAAATGTAAATGTAAACTGAGACCGCTAACGTAAATTTTCAACATGATGCCATCTAAAGCTAGGAAAATGTGTGTCATTCTTGTGGTTTATAGTGAGACATTAGGGAGCATACTCAATCGAAAAAGTAGACCTTTCTGTGTGTGGACAAATTCTTCTCCTTCTTCTTCTCCTACATTTTATTTTCTACGTTTTTTCACCAAGGGTTGTGGATCCGTTTATGGGTATGCAGAATTAACCTTTTATTTAATTTACAACAAATTATCCTTGCAACCGTGTAATTACGAAGCCTTTTTCGAGGCAGCTTTGTTCAGCATTGTCTGTGAGTTGATCTATAACTTCATTTAATCATGTATTTTTTTTTCAGAATGCCTTCAAATAATTCCATATGACCTTTATTCTCCCAGCGTAGATTTTCTCGTGTAGTTACTGTTTAAAAGGGATGGAAGAGGATAGCTGGTGCTATGCATTTTAATACGCAGCGTTAATGACGAAGAACGTAGAAACGACGCAATGAGGGAAACGAGAAACTTTGATTTTTCTCTTGCGACTGGCTTGTTAGCGTCCATAAGTATGGCTTGTTTATTTCGGTTTTTGCAAAAAAAAAAAAAAAAAAAAAAAATGGTTCAAATGGCTCTGAGCACCATGGGACTTAACATCTATGGTCATCAGTCCCGTAGAACTACTTAAACCTAACTAACCTAAGGACATCACACAACACCCACTCATCACGAGGCAGAGAAAATCCCTGACCCCGCCGGGAATCGAACCCGGGAACCCAGGCGCTGGAAGCGAGAACGCTACCGCCCGACCACGAACTACGGACGGTTTTTGCCATTAACGAGGATGATCATAAGGTTTTAATTATTAACTCGAAGAAATAAAGCTACTGTAAGGGGTATAGGCATGCATTCAGTAACTTTAGCGAACTTCCGTTGCTGCTTTCATCAAGGGAGCTGTGACAAACTTCTCGCTTTACACAGGACCACAGGTGGATGTCTGCCGCAAATTACTGGCCACCTACACTTGGTAAACTCTTAGCGAGCGGAATAGGAGTTTAACTAACCGAGCATCGTAGAACTGTTTGTCTTCCTCGACTCACACTCACTCTCGGTAAGTATATAGGACCAGGGAGACAGGACAGTGATGGCGGGTTCTCTTAGCGTACGTGCTGCTGTAAAGCGTATTGGAAATAAATTAGTGAAAATTAATTTCTCAAAGTTCGCGCATTTGTACTCCTTAAGACCCACACCCTGCGTTTGTCTAATAATTGGCACGCGGTGTTCTGGATCAGCAATAAAGTTCTACAGGCTGCGACATTGTCGCGAATAAAACAGTGACCCGAATATAGTATAAATTTCGTTTACTTGACCTGTATGGTCACAATCTTTTTGTCAACAGATTATCGGTCTCGGTCTACAATGACCATCTTCAGATCTGTTTTATAAAAACATTCTCCTAATGTACTGCAGCGATAGAGGTATCATCAAATGTAAAAAAAAAAAACCTCTTACGAAGCCACTACGGTTGCAGTACATTAGGACATTGTTTCATAAAATAGAGCTGAAGATAGTGATTATAGACCGAAAACGGTAATGTGTTGACAAAAAGTCTGTGGCCATATACGTAAAGGAAATTTAGTAGTGAAGTTATGTTCTGATAGACGAGCCAGAACAAGCACTCGTAGTCCTCCTACCTCTATTTTCTTTTATTGACCCCTCTGTAGACATGCTACGTTACTGTTTACTGTGTACAGGAGTTTCAGAGAGCAGATACAGCACACCTTTTCTCACCAACTGTTAAATGTCCAGCTTGTAAATGACACATGATTACAGAATCACTGCTGTTAATTGTCTGCGTTACCACGGAGAGTTTGTTTCTGCCTCTATTTGTACAGGGGCAGCCGAAGGTGAAAGAGGCCTAGTTCTGTCTTCCCTGGCACTGAAGCTGTAACAGTTGCACAAACCTGGCGTCCACATGCGATTTCGTTGACCCAGCACAGAGGCAGCAGATGTGTCTTAAGTGCGTTGCGTTCGATGAGAGGCTTTTACAGAATCACAGCAAAACAAAATAAGACTTGAAAGAATATAATTATAAAGAAGTCTACCTCTTATAGCTAGTGACAGATAAGCCCTGATACTTCAAAAATACGCTCAATGCCTAAGAAACCAAAATAATGCGATGTGTCTCGTCAATAATTATGTAATAGTCACACAGAAAACACCTTCACAGATTCAGTGGAACGAAAAGAAATGAGGGGCTTATTATCTAACATGTGTAAGTAGCACGTAAACAAACACACTGAAGAGGCACAGAAACTGGTAAACCCGCCTCATATCGACTAGTACTTCCGCAAGCACGTAGAAGTGACGCAACACGACGTGGCATGGACTCGACTAATGGCTGAAGGGAGCTGACACCATGAATGCTGTAGGGCTGTCCGTAAATCCGTAAGAGTACGAGGGGTGCAGGTCTCTTCTGAACAGCACGTTGCAAGGCATCCCACATATGTTCAACAATGTTCATTTCTGGGGAGATTGGTGGGTAGCGGAAATCTTTAAACTCAGAAGAGTGTTCCTGGAACCATTCTGTAGCGATCTGGACATGTGGAGTGTTGTATTGCCTAAGTCCGTCAGGATGCACAGTGGGCATGAATCGGTGCAGGTGATCAGATAGGATGCTTATGTAGGTTCCACCTGTCAGGGTGGTGTCTAGACGTATCAGGGGTCCCATATCAATCAAACTGCACACTCCCCACACCGTTACGGAACCTCCACCAGCTTTCTGCTGACATGCAGGGTCCATGGATTCATAAGATAGTCTTCTACGTGTGCATGTCCATACGCTCGATACAATTTGAAATGAGACTCGTCCGACCAGACAACATGTTTCCAATTGTCAACAGTCCAATGTCAGTGTCGACTGGCGCAAGCGAGGTGTAAAGCTTTCTGTCGTGCAGTCATTAAGAGTTCTCGAGTGGGCTTTCGGCTCCGAAAGCCCTTATCGATGATGTTTCGTTGAATGGTTCGCACGCTGACTCTTGTTGATGACTCAACATTGAAATCTGCGAAACTTGCGGAAGGGATTCAGTTTTATCACTTTGAACGATTCTCTTCAGTCGTCGTCGGTCCCATTCTCGCAGGATCTTTTTCCGGCCGCAGCGATATCGGAGATTTGATGTGTCATCGGATTCCTGATATTCACCATATATTCGTGAATTGGTCGTACGGGAAAATCCCCACCGGGTCGCTACCTCGGAGACGCTGTGCGCCATAATCTTCTTTAGCTTTGGCGAATGCACAGATACGGTGGATACCGCCGAAATGGCGATGTAAGTCAGAGGTGTTGATAGAACACAAAAATTAGTGACATTGTATCCCCTTAAGAACACCACGAAGTCACCAGATTTATTTGATGCGGTTGTATCGACATTAAGTAGCTTTTCGTAAAAACTTAATACCCTGTTGGGGCTAACAACGGATGGTGCTGCAACAATGCCTAGGAAATATGGAGGTTTAGTTTAGTTGACTGAAAACCAGGCCCGTGAAGTTATCAATACGTCGAAGCTAGACTTTCATTGCAGTATCCATCATTGTATTATCCTTCAAGAGAATTTATGTGCACAGTGCCCCAAAATGGACCATGTCATGACGATAGCTGTCAAAGCAGTAAACTTTATTAAGTCGAAAGGACTGAATGACGGTTGATTCCAAAAATATCTGAAGTATTGCAATTCAGAGCATGATTACATTTCGGATCATACACAAGTAAGGTGGCTAACCCGTGCGAAAATGTTGAAAAGTTCGTTTCATTTGAAGCAAGAAACACATCAAACTTTGAAAGTAAATCAAGAAGACCTCCTGTGTCCGAAGATAAAGAATGGCCTTCCGTCTTCGCTTTCTTGGTCAATGTAACCAGCCAGCTAAATGATGTTAATATTCGACTCCAGGGAAAAGATCAGCTTATTAATTTCATGTATGATCTTGTTTCCGCATTCCAAATGAAACTTGGAATTTGGGAACAACAGCTACGAACGATACGCTTCACACATTTTCGTACAGTGTCAAAGCAATCGACGCGACACAGACGGCTGCAACTGAATATGCATCTTTGATGTATGACTTGCAATATGAATTAGAAAACCAATTTCAAGCCGCGCGGGATTAGCCGAAATGTCTAGGGCGCTGCAGTCATGGTCACTGCCGCTAGTCCCGGCGGTGGTTCGAGTCCTCCCTCGGGCATGGGAGTGTGTGTTTGTCCTTAGGACAATTTAGGTTCAGTAGTGCGTAAGCTTAGGGACTGATGACCTTAGCAGTTAAGTCCCATAAGATTTCACACACATTTTTTGAACCAAATTCAAGATTTTAGGAAACACCGTCTGCTTCTTTCTGTGTTTGCTACGCCATTCTCCGTGGAAATGGGTTCACTACTGGGACATTTACAAATGGAATGCTGCGAAACGGATGTGATGTACAGTTAAAAGAGAGATTTAATCGTTATGGTTTGGAAGAGTTCTATAAAATACATCTAGACAAGAATAAATATCCACCGTTTTACAAACATGCTTTAAAAACGACTTCATTATTTCAAAACACGTGTGTGAACATCTCTTTAGCCCGATGAAGTGCATTAAATCACAAATGAGAACACGAATTACTGACGTTCATCTGAAAAACTCCTTGCGTGCAGCAATAACTTCAGTCTACATCAACAATGACCCACTTAGTTCAGTCACACAAAGCCAGACTCCCACTACCACTGTGTTTCATTAAACTGTATAGGAAATGATTTTTCCTCAGATTTGTTTTATTTTCATTAAAATGAAAAGCGATGGTGAAGGGTGGTTCTCAGTACTCACATGCTAGAAGTAAAGTGAAATATAGTTCTAATTGAACTGTGAAGAATAACCCTTGCAATGATGAGATGTGATTAGATTCTATAATTCTATATTATTTCTTACTTGTTTTGGTTCAGATAACAAAAATTGGTTATGCGGCCGGCGGGGAAACCCCCTCTCAAAAATTTGGTCTCCCTGTTGACAAAGTTGGCTACCCCCCACATTTGACTATCCTCCAAGTTTTGCTCCCATACGACAGTTACAGTCCACGCTGGACCTCTGTTAATAGTTTCAATTAAAATTTTGAAAACTACCCAGTATGCCATCAAATCTTCGGCTCTACCGCTCTGTCATTCTACCGATGACCAATTACGAATGTGACATGGAAAATGTCACGAAAATTAGCAAACAGTATGTGTTTTTCACCAACGTGCCTTGAGACAAAATTCAATGATCAGTTGTCGCAACAAATGATGAAGTGCTCATAATAAGTGGTCTTCGCAGACTACACAAAATAGCCGCTGGAAGAAGACAGAAGCTTGCGGGGCATAGACTACGCATAAAAGACAGAATTCACTAATCGTAACAGATATGAAAACTAACAGAGAGATACAGAAGAACGGCTCGTAACAAGTGGAAATTAACTTTTAGAAACCATGTGAAGGACATGCACATGAACTGGGAGGAGTGTAAAAGCCTGGAAAATGCTCAAGTTCGTTTGAGGAAACTTGTTGCGTGAAATGCTGCTTAGCACTGCTTTGTAAGTAAGTGAAGTACTGAAAGATTCTCCCATTCCATTCTGAAATATTTGAATATCAATTTAATTATTATGAATAAATGGAACAGGTTGGCACGCAGAAAAGAGGACTGCGCCCTCTAGCTTTCATTAGAGCAGTCAGAGTGCAAGTAGTTTCGGTTGGCGCAATTTTCCACCAGCAGTCATCAAAGAAGCAGCCGCGGTCGTGGTAGCTTCACCACGCCTTGCGACGACGTACCTGCAGTTATAACCTCGCTCGACCCAAGTACCAAGAGCTAGAAATGCTACTAGACATGTACCTACAAACAAACACAACGTCACTTTTGTAACTTTATTTTTTCGAGGTGATAAATCTGTATGGCTGCCCTTCGTAGTCATGGTGCTAGAGATTTCAAGAACGCTGATACCTGCACCGATGGTACAGTAGGCCGCAGTTGAAGAGAAGCGCTATCGCGGGGGAAAAGACGAGGCTCTGGGAGGGAGGTAAAGTCTGCCAGAGTGGCGGTAAGTTTGGGGCCGCGCTGGCGGCAAGACTTGGCTGCTCGGGGAACCCCCGCCCACGTCGAGGGTGAGGCCTGCAGCGGAATCGCAGCCTCCGCTTCCGGACGAGTCCCACGTGTCAGTGTGCGAACGCAGGCGGCAGAGGCGAATGAGTAGGCCCTGGCTGACACTGGCTGCCCCCCTTTTGTGTGACAGTCCTCCCCTTTCAGAAATTGAAAAACTTGGTTTATTAAGCAGCCGCCCCCAGGAACTTTGGTCGCCGGGGTGGGCTACGCAGCCAGCCAGCCGCCGGGGTTAATGCACCGTGCAACAGGTCGGCGGCGGCAGCTCGCTTCTTCTGCCAGACCTCAGCCACCCTCTGCTCCGACCCCAGGCATCCGACCCTCGCCACCTCGGTGCGAAATTAGCGCACGCTAAGAGGTCCCTCCCCACAGTCACAAATTTCCTAGAGCAGTTTGGAAAGCAAATTTCCCATTTTCCCATTTATGTCTGTTGTACTGCCTCTTAGTTGCCAATGTGTTTAAAACCTGCCATCCCTCTTTCTGCAAGTTAAATTAATTTCTCCATGTGTTTAGGTAAAACATATCTTTTCTTCTCCCAAATCCGATCTCTTTGAAGCTGGAATGTCTTTGGGAGATAAGCTGTTGTAAGTAGGCTGTTTAGGTTATTATATTGGTAATGGCACGTAGCGCTCCGTATGAAAATCACTGACTGTGCTGTGTGCAATCTGTGGCTGATTTGCATTGTTGAAATATTTGCTATTGTAGTGTTGGGCAGTTGGATATGAACAGCGCATAGCGTTGCGCAGTTGGAGGTGAGCCGCCAGCAGTGGTGGATGTGGAGAGAGAGGTGGCAGAATTTTGAGAGGGGACAGAAAAAGCATATATATATATATATATATATATATATATATATATATATATGTGTGTGTGTGTGTGTGTGTGTGTTGTTTGTTCTCTATCAAAATCTCTCATTTGATAACTACCCCTATCAGTAGTTAGTGCCTTCAGTAGTTAGAATCTTTTATTTAGATGGCAGTATTGGTGCTCGCTGTATTGCAGTAGTTCGAGTAACGAAGATTTTTGTGAGGTAAGTGATTCATGAAAGGTATAGATTATGATGAGCTGTATGTAATTCGAGAATTTGTGGTCTGCTACCAACGTATGTTCTGTAGGTAACCTTTTATACAGAACGGTCAGAGTGTCGTAGTACGAGGAGCATTCAGTGGGTGACTCATCATTTCTTTTTTCTGCAAGCATGTTGGTTTTATTCAGAATTTCAGTACACCATATTATTCCCCACACTTTTAGCTACAAGATCCTATCCTTCAACATAATCTCCAATCAATGCGACGACATTATGTTGTCTTACTTGGAGGGTCAGTATGCCCTCATGCTACCACTCCTCTGGTCGATGTCTGAGCCAACATCTCGTTGCATCAATAACCTCAACGCCATCCAGGTACAGCTTCTCGCGGAGTGCACCCTTCATTGAGCCAACCACATGGAAGTCGGACGTTGCGAGATCCGAACTGCAGGGTGAATGAGGAAGAACAGTTCAGTGACGTTCTGTGAGCTCTTCTCGTGGGCGTAGACTTGTGACAGGCTTTGCGTGTCATGGAAAAGAAGAAGTTCGTTTGCATTTTTGTGGAGACAAACAAGCTCAAATCGTTTCTTCAGTGTCTTGAAAGCAGCACAATACACTTCAGAGTTGATCGTTGCAAACAGAAGACCGCCGCCATTACTTTACTGGATAAACATGCAGCTTTGAACTTTTTCTTCGGAGCACAGATGGTGTGACGCCCCTCCATGGATTTGGAGGTGAAAGTGATGAAGCTGTACTTCACCGCGTGTGTTAAAGTTCGAAAAAATTGTCACGATCAGCCTGACCACGCAAGCAATTCCACACAGATGGTCCTTCGTTGCTCTTTATGGCCTGTTGTTATGCGATGAGGAATCTAGCGCCCACACGCCTTTGAATACACCAAGTGGGTGATGAGTATGTCTGCACTTCCGGCAGAGACGTCCAGTTTTGTACGAGGTGTTTGATTGTGATGCATTGACCAACTCGAATGAGTGTGTGTGCACGTTCCAACATTGCACGAGTCCAGCTGTGTGCGGCCCGCCGGTACGTGAGAGATAGGACATGTTTGCTCGATATTGGTGCGATGACGACTTATTTCGGAGCTTTCGTCTGATGACAACTTTTGGTAAAACAGAAAGGTAAATTATCGAAGGTATCTCGCATACTTTACTTACGAAAGAGAGGAAGGAATTCTGTTCGGTCGAAGCCTGAAGGTCACTTGGTTTTCTTTTGTGATAGCTAGCTTTCATGAGAGACTCACATTGTATAAGGGTGTTATTCAGGCTAAGTTAAATCTTGTATTTCAAATTGTACAAAAATTAACGGAGATCAACGAAACCTCTCTTTTTTTAGTGGATATTGGCGTCTCCTTTTCCTCTTTAAGTATTTTCGGGTACTTTGTGTTATCGTTTCTTCTTCAGCGTGCACCGTAGTGAAATGAAATGATGGTAAGGCATTGCGGCAGTAATCTACCTTTCGGGTTCGGCCGCCAAGTGCAAGTCTTATTTCAGTCAGCGCCACATTGGGTGACTTGCCGCAGATGATGAGGACGGAATAATGGTGAGGATAACACAGCACCCAGTCCACGAGCGGAGAAAATCTCTGACCCGACCGGGAATCGAACCTGGGCCCGTGCATGGGAGGCAAGCACGCTACCACCAGTTATGCAGGCGGACTGCGTCGTAGTGTTTGTGTGTGATAAGTGAACGGAGAGATAAGCGTCAAATTTTACCTACTCCTTTTAACTTCAGGATTAATAGAAAAGTTTTCCATGTTTGTTTTTCTTATTAGATGCTCAGAAAATATGGAAAGCAAAGAGCTTCCAGTGGAGAGGACCAATGTCAGAACGATTTTCGTCTGTGACTGTCGACTCGGACGTCTCCGACTCTTGGTCCCTTTCCTCAAATCGATATTTACCCTTCTCCATCATCCCTTGAAATCTGGAGCATCGTCTTCAACTTATCCTGTTCTTGCATTTAACATGTTGGTGTACGGCACTATGCTTGTTAATAGTTGTGATCTGCCATGCGTCTGATTAATGATGCTCACTTTAAGCTTTAGGATGATCCTTTTGTGACCGTAACCAATCGCTTAATAAAGTGAAACAGCTATGACGAAGCCATTATTCTACGAAAAGTTATATAAATAATGCAAGGAAATCTGTCGACAAGACAACGAATCCACAAATAAGGCATATAAAATTTTTATCAGAGTTTACTACTGATTATAGTATTAAAATCATCAAACCTGATAGAAACAACATTTGTTACTACCACTTACAAACAGGCTATCGACACAGGTGTATTTACCCAGTGTCAACAAAATACTGAAATGGAATGTACCTACAGTACCCGCTCCCTCAGGCCAGCACACACACTGGATCAGCAAATACTAGCACCACAGGTATCCAGGTGTACAGTCATGTCAGGAAGTAGTGAAACCGCCGCGTTCACATCAAATTATATACTTATCTGTAATGAACACATTTCTTATAACAAAAATAGAGAGAACATATACACAATACAGGATCTAAACGGATTTTTGAGGAAGCGGGCGTCCCAAAACGTAATGACTTGAAATTTGCTATTTATTCAACAACAAACTGGAAAACGTTCTCCATAATGTAACGAAGATTCGCGGATAGTAAAACGTTCAAAGACGCCATAAAACATGTAGAATACATCCCCTTGACTATTAACCAAGGGTTCAGTTGCTTGGAACATTATAACTGTTCAAATGACATTTTGGGGAAAACATGATAAAGGCAATGAAAAGACGTTCCCTCTGTAATAAGAGGCAATAGTCACAATCAGAGTAATAATACGTACGTTTTTATGTAGAAAACCTATACGAGGATGTCAACGAGTGAGATAGTTCACTTTACTGTCTCACTCTTGTGAGCCATCCTTGTTTGTATACCTGAAAATGCAGCTGTCTTCAGACCTTTACAGCAAAAATTATGTACGCTGCGCAACACATTTTTCCACAACCGAGGCACTAGACGCTGAGTTCTGTGAGAATGTTTCTTTTATGTCTTTAAATATAGAATGATAATTTCAGTGTTACATTTGTTGCACAGGTCATCAGGCCTATTCGATCGCTGTCGCTTCGCTGCTTTTCAGTACAGCATAGCTCTTGCATCGTACATCATCGACGATCAGATGCCCTCATGTTTAGAGCAGCTCCTGAGATTCTTCCTTTCCATTCTCAATTTGAGTGTATTTTGAGGCAACGGCTCATGTCAATATGTGTGCAATTGGTTTTGGGTTCTAGTTCCGTTACGAGTATCCGCATAACGGAAGACGAGGCTGCTCGTTAGTATTTAATTTGTGTACTGAGAAGGCAGAGGAGAAAATGAAAATACTACCTTAAACTGGGACTTGTTTGTCACGGACTGGTGACGTTCTGACAGTACCTAGCGAAAATGAGAACGAAATTAGTCAGATGCTTAAAGATATGAAAAGTATGCTGCCTGACTGCTGTAATATACTCACAAGAAAAAATAAACTTATGCTGTTGGTGAATACAGTAAGTGGAAAGACTGAATAACTGAATATTACATTTGGCGAGAGGGTCTTGAAGAGGTACTTGAAAATTACATGTGGCGAGAGCCTTTAAGAGGTACTGAAAATTTTCTATATTCGTAACAGATGTAACAGGCATAGATGCAAGAACAAAGCAAAGCAATTTGCTTTTTACCCAGAGAAACGGCTGCTGACATTCAAAAAACATTAAATCTGAAAGCAGAAAACGATTCACGATAACCTGTTTCGAATATAAATGGCTATTACTGGAAAAGTGTACAACCGGGAAGACAGAATTGAGAGTCCTAGAAACCTTTCAAATATAGTGTTACATGAGAGAGATGCTCAGATCCTAATAGTTTAATTGAGGAGATACATGTAATCAGCCATGCACTGATACAACACACTTCGCACTATTAGTTACACTGGGTTGAAGAAAGTCAAGGGATAACGTACACAAGGTATAAAAGGGCAGGGCATCAGCGGAGCTGTCATTTATACTCCGGTGATTCACGTGAAAAGATTTCCGAAGTGATTATGGCCGCACGATGAGAATTAACAGACTCTGAACACACGATGGCTGTTGCAGCTAGACACGTGGGACAATGCATTTCAGACATCGTTAGGGAATTCAGTATTCCGAGGTTCACAATGTCATGAGCGTGCCGAGATTACCAAATTTCAAGTATTACCTCTCAGCACCTACAACCAACAACGCATTTCCCCATAGCCGTCAGTTAACGACTGAGAGCAGTGGCGTTTGTGTAAAGTTCTTAGTGCTGAAGACAATTAACACGACGTGAAATAAGGACAGAAATCAATGTGGGACGTACGACGAACATATTCGTCAGGACAGTGCGGCGAAATATGCCGTCAATGGACCGTGACAGCAGACGACCTACGCGAGTGCCCTTACTTACAACACATCGTCTGCAGCGCCTCGCCTGCACCCTAGTCGATCGGAAAACTGTGGCCTGGTCAGAAGAGCCCTCAATTTCAAAAAATGGTTCAAATGGCTCTGAGCACTATGGGACTCAACATCTTAGGTCATCAGTCCCCTAGAACTTAGAACTACTTAAACCTAACTAACCTAAGGACATCACACACATCCATGCCCGAGGCAGGATTCGAACCTGCGACCGTAGCGGCCGCGCGGTTCCAGACTGTAGCGCGTAGAACCTCAATTTCAGTTGGTAAGAGCCGTTGGTAGGTTTCTCCTGTCGTGCAGACTCCGTGAATCCATGGACTCAAGTTCTCAACAAGACACTGTGGGATGTGGGAGGTGGGCTGTGTTTAAGTGAAATGTACTGTGACTTCTGGTCCAACTGAACCGATCGTTGAATGGAAATTGCTATGTTCGACTACCTGGAGACCATTTGTAGCCATTCACGGACATCGATAGACACCCGGGTTTTGGCATCGCGACTGGAACGCAGAACCAGGAAGAATATTCCAGACAGAGGAAAGATACACAGTTTTAATCTACCAGAACGTTCTCACATACTTGTTCTTCACGAAGATTTCAATCTACCGTCACCATTTAAATTGCACACAGTGATTACACCAATCTACATATACCGCCTTAGTGTTGTGGGCTTTCCCACGCCCGGGTTTCCGGGTTCGATTCCCGGCGGGGTCAGGGATTTTCTCTGCCTCGTGATGACTGGGTGTTGTGTGATGTCCTTAGGTTAGTTAGGTTTAAGTAGTTCTAAGTTCTATGGGACTGATGACCACAGATGTTAAGTCCCATAGTGCTCAGAGCCATTTGAACCATTTTTTTGTTGTGGGCTCGGGTTGTTGTTAAAAAGTTTACAAGACAAGCAGAGACGAACGGGAAATCATTCTACTAACGGTAGGGGCGTGAAACGGGGAATCCAGTGGCATTCTCCTTCTTTTCAGTCGTCAGTCTTCTGACTGGTTTAATGGAGCGCCCCAAGAATTAACTTTCTGTTCCAACCCGTTCATCTCAAAGAAGCAACTGCAACCTACGGCCTCAATGATTTGCTGGATGTATTCCAGTCACTTTTCCTCTACGATTTTTACCCTTTACAGCTCCGTCTAGTATCTTGGGAATTATTCCGTGATGTCTCAGCTAATCTCTATAGGACCACATGTTAAACGCTTCTCTTCTTTTCCGGGTTTCCCTCAGTCCATGTTTCACTAGCATACAGTGCTGTGCAACAAACGTACATTTTCAGACACAGCATCCTCAAATGAAGTCGTCTATTTGATATTATTAGGCTTCTCTTAATCAGGGATGGTCTTTTCGCGAGTGGTGGTATGCTGTTTATGTCCTCCTTGCTCCTTCCGTGATGGTTTATTTTGCTGCCTAGGTAGCAGAATTCCTTAAGTTCATCTACTTCGAGACCACCAATCCTGCTGTTAAGTTTTCGCTGTTCTCATTTCTGCTACTTGCCATTACTTTCGTCTTTATTCGATTTACTCTCAATCTATATTTCGTACCTATTAGACCATTCCATTCAGCAGATCATGTAACCCTTCTGCATTTGCTCTGAGGACAGCAATGTCATTAGCGAGTTGTATCACTGATATACTTTGACTTTGAAATTTAATTCCACCTCTGAAATATACTTTTATTTCCAGTGCTTCTTTGATGTATAGATTGAACAGTCTGGGAGAAAGACTATATCCCAGTCTTACACGCATTTTAATCCGAGCCTTCGTTCTTGGTCTTCCACCCTTATTATTCCATCTTGGCTATTGTACATATTGTAAATTACCCAACCCTCCCTATAGCTTACCCTCAATTTTCTCAAAATATCGTACACCTTGTATCATGACACTGTCGAACGCTTTTTCCGGGTCGACAATTCATATGAACGTCTCTTGATTTTTCGTACGTCTTGCTTCCATTATCAACCGTAACGTCAGAAATGTTTTTACCTTTGCTAAAGCCAAACTGTTCCTCATCTAACACATCCTCAATGTTCTTTTCCATTTTTCTGTATATAATTTTTGTCATAAACTTGGATGCATGAACGGTTAAGCTGATTGTGTGATGAGTCTCGCACTTGAAAGCTCTGGCTATCTTCGGGATTGTGTCGTAGATTTTTCTTTTTTTCAGGAAGCCTGATGGTACAGCGGCAGAATAATACATTCCCCACAGCAATGTGTATATCGTTTTGTTGCCAATTCTCCTAGTAATTTTATATATTGTGATGGAATGTTATTTATCCATTCTGCCTTAATCGATAATAATCGTCGAAAGCTCTATTAAATTCTGATTATAATACTCGATCTCCTGTTTCTCCTATATCGGCTTCCGTCTGTTCTTCTATCACGTCTTCAGACAAGTCTTCCTCCATAAAGAGGCCTTCAATATACTTTTTCCACCTATCCGCTCTGTCCCCAGCATTTGACAGTGGAATTCTCATTGCACTCTTAATGTTACCACCCCTGCTTTTAATTTCACCGAAGGTTTTGAAGTTTCTACTTCCAGAGTCAATTGTTATCGCAGTCGCGTCTTTTTCGATTTCTTCACATTTTTCATGTATTGTTATCGCCTTACCTTCCCTGCACTTCCCATTTATTTCATTCCTAAGTTAAGACGGCCGCGGTGACCGAGCGGTTCTAGGCGCTTCGGTCCGGAACCGCGTGACTGATACGGTCGCAGGTTCGTATCCTGCCTCGGGCGTGGATGTGTGTGATGTCCTTAGTTTAGTTAGGTTTAAGTAGATCTAAATTCTAGGACTGATGACCTCAGATGTTAAGTTCCATAGTGCTCAGAGTCATTTGAACCATTATGAATTCCTAAGTTAGTTGTATTTCTGTATTCCCGAATTTCTCTGAACATTATTGTACTTCCATCTTCCATCAAGCAACTGAAGTATTTCTTCTTTTACCCCGTGGTTTCTTCGCAGTTACCTTCTTTGTGTCTGTGTTTTTCCTTCCAACTACTGTGACGGCTCCTTTTAGGATGTCACCTCCTCTTCAACTGAACCGTCTACAGAGCTATTTCTTACCGCAGTATCTACTGCCGCAGAGAACATCAAGCTTATCTGTCCGTTGTGTAGTACTTCCGTATCCAACTTCATTGCGCTTTGACTATTTCTAACCATTCTCTTCAATTTCAACCTAGTCTTTATCATTACTAAATTTTGATCTGGATCTGTATTTGTTCCTGGGTACGCCTTGCGATCCAGTATCTTATTTTGGAATCTCTCCCTCACCATGACGTAACCTAACTGAAAACATCCCTTAACTCCCAGCCTTTCCCAAGATACCTCTTCCTCACCGAGGGATATGGCGCAGTGGGTAATAAACTGCACTCGCATTGGTGAGGATTACGGTTCAAACCGTCGTCCAGCCATCCTAAGTTAGGTTTTCCTCGATACCCCCAAATCGCTTCAGACAAATGCCGGAATCGTTCCTTTGAGAGGGCAAGGCCGACTTTCTTCCCTATCCTCCCCCAATCCAAAGTGACCGATTACCTCGCTGTCTGGTTCCCTTCCCAAAATGGACCAAACATACAGACTCAGAAATCGATTTGACGTTTCCTGATCGGTTTTGTTTGTGATTTATGCGAACAACAGATGATCCGGCTCTCCGCAATCCGATGGAATCCCTATGAGTCAGCATCACACGTTGCCTCTGTGAACACAAAGCACCGGCCCATAATTTACCGAAAATGCTTCATCTGAATGTCGATATGTGGTGCCGCATAATCTTTGGAAACCTACTAAGGACTTTTCTAACTCATACCACGCTCTATCGCGGTCTAAATGTGAAATCGCCATGTATTAAATAGGTGGTGATTATGTTACTCCCAGAACAGTTTCAAATTGATTTCTGATCGTGATATTATGACTTGCATATTCGTGTTTCCATCTTGTGTCTCTCGAACTCCAGGTACTATGTTTTGTTTGTTTGAACTGTGAAATAGGCTACATCGGAACAACGTATTATTTCGGAAATGCAGTATCGTAGAGTGATCATAGCCTCAGAAATCGTGTCTACGGTTTTCCACACAGTCTTTCGGTTAAATTTTCAAATGCCAAACAGTTGTATCAGATTCTGTCTAGTAGTACATTCGCTGTTACCTCGCACCTTGTTACATACAATAAAGCTATCCGCATTGCTGTTCAAACTATGGCGGAGAAGTGACATGATACCGAACTGAGGAGAAATGAACGCAAGTTTGAGAGCGAAGAACAAATTGGACATTTATGCTGCCACAAGTAACTAACGTGCGTGAACGGAACAACAATGTTTCCATGGAAGACACAGCGCATACTGTCGACGTTTGGAGGGATGCGCAAATATTTTCAGTGGAACACAAACAGTAACATAAATGGAGGTAAGGAATCGAATGAAAGGCAATTATCAGTAATCAGCCACCGGAAACCACAGAATTCTTGTATCAAAATACTCAGAAGTTATTCCTGAAATAATTCCGATATTTTACAGCAGAGTTCGGGTTCACTCTGCGTTAATTGTGGGATTGCCTGTCCATCAAAAGCCAAAGTATTTGTTTGTAATATTACATTAGTTCTGAACATATCGTGGAAGACTAATTTACTGAGTGATCGTTTCCCATTAATTATCGTGAGTGACTCTATGTCTAATAATTCTGAATTCGTAAGTACATTATCTGATGAAAAGTATCTGGACACCCTTATGTAATGCGTAACCTACCATTTGATATCACGAGAGACGGACCACTAGGATAAAATGAAGCCGGGAGTGTTGTGTTGTCAGCAGAGAAGTGGTAACAACAGAATGTATCTGTGAGAAGGGCTCAGAGACTTCTGACGCGGGGTAGTTGCCGGGTGTCTACCAAGTCACAGATCAATCAGGAGCATTTCAGTCTTTCTAAAACTGCCAGATTGGAGTTTTAGTAGTGTGACTGTGAAGAGGAAACGTGACGTAGCAACAATGGCTAAACCTAGCCAGGCCGACCTCATGTATCGACGAACAGGGCACGTCGATCATTCCGGAGGCTGGTTGTAGGTAATCGTTGAGACCAGCAGAAAGATCATTCGTAGTTCCAATGTGCTACCAGCGGTCCAATTGGCACAGTCACTGTGGTAGGCAGTTAAAAAAGGAAAGGCCGCACAGTAGGTGCAACCACAATGGAATAACATCTGTGTCGAGGTGAGACTAACCCGTGGTTCCTAAAGGGGGACATTCCTTTCAAAAGTTCCAGGGGCAACAGTATGGATGACTGAACGATCTGGCTTTGTATCATCAACCAACATGCCCTTGCCGCACTGGCACTACGAACGGCTAAAATAAAATGAAATTACGGCTGTTATTTTCCAGAAGACATGCAGCTCCATTGCGTGGATGAGTGATGATGTTATCCCCTTGGGCAAAATTTTCCGGAGGTAAAATAGTTTCCCATTAGGATCTCCGGACGGGGACTACATAGGAAGATATTGTCATCAGGTAACGCAAAACTGACATTCTATGGGGCGGAGATTGGAATACTAGATCTCTTAATCAGTAGGTTCTTTGGAACGAATATGCTGGAGGTAGATATAGCGGAAATCAGTGAAGTTCGGTGGTAGGGTTACGTAGCTTCTGATTTGGGGAGTATAGAGTTAATACAGAATCAATAGGGGTAATGTGGGAGCGCATGTTGAGGAAATTAGAAATGATTGTAAGGTACTCCAAACAGCATAGTCAAAGTATTGTCGAACCAGGATATAAAGGAACCTACGACCTACCACTGTAATACACGTTTGTATGCCACTTAGCTCCGCAGATTATGAAGACATTGAAACAAAACTTAAGGAAAAGGAAAATTGAATTGTCATGGAGGACTGACTTCATAGCAGGAAAGAAGAGAGAAAAATAATAGGAGAATATGGAATGGGGAAAGAAATGAAAGAACTGTCAGTTAGGTCTTTGCATAGTGTATTATCATTGCTAATATTTGGTTTAAGAGCAATGTAAGAAGATGGTATACGTGGAAGACACATGGAGAAAATGTAAAAGTTCACATGGATTATATAATGGTAAGACAGATTCCGGAACCAGATTTAAAATTGTAAGACGCTTCCAGGAGCAAATA
Source organism: Schistocerca americana (assembly GCF_021461395.2). NCBI lineage: Eukaryota > Metazoa > Arthropoda > Insecta > Orthoptera > Acrididae > Schistocerca > Schistocerca americana. Next base: position 124,780,065 of record NC_060124.1, read on the forward strand.
CGGACTCTGAGCATAATCCGTTGCTTATTAACTGTAGATTTAAACTGACGAATTTGCAGAATGGTAGGACATTAAAAACATCGAACGTGGATAATTTGAATGAACCGGTGGTTGTTGAGAATTTCAAAGGGAGCATTAAGGCAAGGCTGAATGGAACAGAGGACACGAATAAAGTAGAAGATATGAATGGATAGACATTATAAAAATGTAGCAGACGAAAGGGAATAGAGAAATTAAAAAAATTACATTGATAAAATGTGTTAAATGGCTAAGTGTGTATGGTTACAGGACAAATGCATGTGTTCTAAAGCTTATATAACTATTGGAAAGGTAGATAAGAGGCCTTTGGAGGAAAGAGGAGTACCTATATGGTTATCATCTCCTAAGATGGGAAACCAATACTAAGCAGAGAAGGCAAAGCAGAAAGTTGGAAGATATATGTAGGGGGGCCTTATTATTGGAAGGGAAGAGGAAATAAATGAAGATGAGATACGAGAAATGATATGATACTCTGACGAGAACAGAGTACTAAAAGTCCTATGTCGAAACATACCTCTGGAGTACCTCCCAGTTTCAGGAGAGCCAGAGACGGTAAAACTATTCCATTTGATGAGCAAGATGTATGAGACTGGGGAAGTGCCGGTACACTTAAAGAAAAATATAATAATTAAAAAAAGGCAGATAATGAGAGATGTGAATAATACAACTGAACTTTCTAAAAGCTTAGGAAATAATGATTGCAGAATGCTGACACAAATTGTCTTAGAATACCTATTAAAAGAAGGCAAGCCTATTTTTATAGCAACTGTTCATTTAAGAAAGCTTTTGACAATATTCAGAGGACTACATTCTTCAAAATTCTGAAGATGACAGGGGTAAAATGCACTGGGAAGTGGGCTATATGTAACTTGTACAGAAACCAGACAGCAGTTGTGCAACACTCAAAGGACTTTAAAGTGAAGAATTGAATGAGGAGTGAGTGATAAAGCGTCTCCCTGGTGATATTCAGTCTGTACACTGAGCAAACTGAGCAGAGGGACAGGAAATCAAACTTTCATGTTTGCGGATGACGTAGTTCTGTCAGGTAAGACAGAGGATTTAGAAGAGCAGCCGAAATGTATGAACATTGACTTGGAAGGGAGATATAAAATGAACGTCAATTAAAATGGAACAAGGGTAACTGAATGTGGACGACTTAAATCAGGCCATGCTGAGGCAATTGGACTAGAAAATGAGACACTAAAAGTGGTAGATGAGTTATGGTATTTGGGCAGTAAAATAAGTAAAGATGGCCCAACCACAGAGAATGTAAAATGTTGACCGGTAATGGCAACAAGAGCGGTTCTGCAGGAGAGAAATTTATTGATGTCGAATATAAATAAAGGGTTATGAAATATTTACTGATGGTATTTTTCTGGAATGTAGCTTTCTACCGAAGTGGAACATGGACAATACGCAGTTCAGAAAAAATGAGATGAAAAGCCATTGAAAAGAAGAATGCTGAAGTTTAGAGGGGCAGGTCGCGTAACTAATGGAGAGATACTGCCCTGATTTCGGAAAAAAACCTGTGACGGTTGATAGGACGAGTTCTGAGACATCAAGGGATAACAATGTATCACTGCAGGGAAATGTGAATGGGGAAACTTGTAGAGGGAGAGAAACTGTAAAATATAGTACATATGTGTTGCAGTAGTTATTCGGGGAGGAAGAAGGTTGCGCAGGATAGAGGAGCATGAAGAGCTGCGTCTAATCAGTCTTCGAACCGAACACCACAACATAAACGACAGGAGCAACAACAAGAACTCATTTTATAGCATCATATACGGCAACAATGAGAAAGACATTGACTGTTTGTATCTGCTTGACAATATACCGTGTCATAAAGAAGCATCTGTGAGGTAATGGCTTGAGGGCAATAACGTTCCAGAACTGGAGTGGCATATCAAGGAGTCCGGCCTGAACCAAACGGAACACCTTTAGGATGTGTTACAACGTTGCCTTTCCTCCAGACAGCGGCGTCAAACATCCCAGCCTTCTCTAGTCTCGGCTTTTGAGCAAGAATATAGTGCCACTTCTCCACAGACATTCAGACACGTCACAGAATGTGTCTTCAAATGAGTATATGCCTTTAGAAAGGTGAAGGGTGGACACACTTCATACTGATGCCCGCTAATACGTGTCCGGTCAATTTTGAGCAGATATCGTGTGTGTTCATTTCGCATATTACTCTTGCTTGAGGACCTTTAAGTCTGCTTCATCGAATAACTACGCAATTACCATTCTTTGTGCACGTCTCGAATTATGTGCTGTCTGTGGCCCCTGATGTTTGTGTGTTTCCTCTCCCTCAGTAGCGTTAATAAGACAATGCTATTGGCTGTTGCTACAAAAGTGGTTTCAGTTCGATATTATTCATTCCTGTTTTCTTAACGTTAATAATCTGTGATCGAGTTCGAGGTATATTTTGATGTCGAAACATTATCGCAAGTAATTTTCCTGCATTCGAGTCTCGTTTGTCTCTGCAGACAAGGTACAGGCTCCTGTCTGTATTATTAAATAGTGCTACCCCAGTACTGGTAGCCGAATAACGATACAGTTTGTAGTTATCCGCCGTTAAGCCCTTGCAGTGATTACTCATTAAACTGTCCTTACCGTTACTCTAAGAACACTCTTATTTCAATTTCTTCTGCCATTGTTATCTGGATACACAGTTGTTTTCACATTATGTGGTCTTTTCCTGGCCATACCAAGTTCTGCATTTTGAGTTTAGAGATCTATTCAACATCTTCTGCGTCGCCATTGAGTATAGTTACAGCTTAGATGACAGTGAACGCAACCGTTGATATCTACGTTGGTTCACTGGTTCTGTCCGCATTTCACAGTGTTATTACTATGACCGGTTTCGACAGATCTACGGTGACATCATCGGATCTTGTAACACAGTTATGCATGTACATAAATTGTCAGATTGGTACGGTAATAAATGAGTACAGTTTTAGAAAAATTATATCATTTATCCAATAGGAAGAGTTTCAAAGAGCGAGCAAGTAAATAATGCGTCGGTTCATTTCTGGAAGTTATGGAAGCATTTAATACGCATAGTACTGATTGATACAATAGTAAGATGTTCTCATGAGGGATATCGTGCCACATCCGCGGGTCAGATGGTCAGAATTCCGAGCTGCTCTTAGGGCTTTGCCCATAATGGTCCAGATCTGGCGACCTTGCTGGTAACGGTAGCGTTTGGCCGCAACGAAGGCAAGCAGTAGGGACTCCTGTCGCGTGCGGGCGGGCATTCTCTGGCTAAATATAAGCCGAGGATAGCTTTCCACGAAGTGCAACAAAACAGGGCGTAAAATAACGTCGACGCACAGCTGGACTCCAGACACGTCTTCGCCGGTCATCGGGGCTCTATTCTAAGTGCAGCTCATCATTGAAGACAATTCAGTTCTAGGCCGAAGTCTTGTCCAAAGACGCCCCAAACGCAGGTGGGAGACCATGCTGACTGCCGCACCCATACGGCCTCAAAACCGGAAGTGATGGCCTGGGGGACCATTTCCTTTTTATAGCAGGACCCATTTTGTAGCCATCCGCGCCACACTTACAGTTGTAGATCCACGAACTTCTACGCCCCGTATTGTCGCAGTTCGTTGCAAGCCATCCTGGGCTTGCATTTCACCAAGATTAAATGCCAGCCGCAGGCGGCGAGAGTTACTGCTGCTTGTCTTAGTGATTGCCAAAGCCTACCCTGTCCGGCAAGCTCCCCTAATATCTCGCCAATTGAACATGAAACTACTACGTTTTACTTAAATCGGTGAATGCAACTGACCGTTCTTAAACTGCTGGGTGCAACTGAACGTACTGTTGCCTTGCTATTTTATCATTTCAACACAGACCTACATACTCTTCCCTGACAAATAGAACTCAAACTTATCCTATTCAATTAATACCCACAATATACAAACGCAACGCAATTCACTGCAAATAATGAACACAAAAGGATGCCCCTGAGTTAGAAGAGATCTTAACATTAATCCATACATTACATTAGTCACTTACCTCACAGAAAACCAACATTACACGAACTGTAGTAAATGCAGCAAGCATACATCCAGCTAAATAAAAATATTCTAACTACTGCAGACTCTAACGACTAATAGACTATTGGTTAACAATGGAAAGATTTTGTTGCAAGGCAAACATTGTGCTTAGCAGATTTTACCTTAATCATGTGACATCCAGTTCCAAAATTATATAATCGTCGATAATTCCACTATCGAAGCATTAGCAAATACATTGATCATCATTTTACGATCCATTTTCAACCAACACTAAATATACATTACAGACACACGACCAGACAGTCCGATCGCGCTAACACTTCTCACCGCTTACACAACTAACTATTAACCTCTTAACTGCGAGTCCGACCAGCCGCAGAGTCTCTTAAAGAACGTGCACAGCGCTGTCAGTGATATTAATGCAGTCTAAAGCGCTGCCAACATAAAAAATATAAACAGGCTACTTACAGAGCCACCCCGCTCCTCTCAAAAAAAGTTTACAAAGTGTTTTGGGTGGAAGTCAATACTAATTTGTTAAAATTTCTTTTCATATGAACTAGATCAGATGCACACAATTAGTAATATACTTTTGGTCAATAAAGCTAAAAATCTCCTCACAGTCCCTAAAGACCGTCCTAATAATTCATTAGGAGAAACATCTATGACAGTTCCATGCACAAAGGCTAAGCAGTAAAAGAAAATGTACACGTCGGTAGTAGACCATAATGTAGTCTTGAAGAAGTGGTGTTGTCCTTCCAACGGAAACAAAGTGCTGACTCTTGATATGAAAATTTCTGTTGAGAAGATTGTTAATGGTCCACAACAGAGCAGACCCACAGCAGTATCAGTCGAAGTCTTGAAAAATGTTGGTATAATTGGTAGTTCATCACACAGCAGACTCACTGTGTCCCTTGTAGAAGTTGTGGTAGTAACAGGCCACCAAAGGTTTAGACCCACTGTAGTCGTTGTAGAGATTGTGGTAGTAATGGGTCACCAAAAGTGTAGCCCCACTGTAGTACTTGTAGAGATGGCCAGCAGCCATCTGTTGGGACTGTGCGGGTGCACAATCACAATTGAAGAGCATTGAGGATAATGTAGCAAGTCCATGAACCACCATTCGCGCACTCACAAATTTTTTCTAATATCCTTAGAACCATCAATGCTGTTAACCAGTCCCTTGCTGAATTATCAACACACGTACAAGCACTAGCACAATTATATAATCTTTGAGATAGTATACATAAAATGAGTCCCTAATATTTAACTAACTTGAAGAACTGGTATCTATACAATTAAAATTTTAAAGCATAAGAATACAATTACAAAGGTAAAGAAAAGATCATTAAAGTAAAGAACATGATAATACAAATCACATTAGTAGCAGTACAGGCTTTATAAAACAATAGAAATAAGCATACGCATGAGTATTACAATAATTATGACATAAGTAAAGAAATGAAAATTGGGAATATCAGTAGAAACATTAACTTGACACATCAAAAGAAAATATAACAGAATAAATAATATCTGAACATCTTCCCAAAATAAAGAATGTGGTATAAAAACAGATTAGATAACAGTATTCCTCATTATAGTGAATGGAGGTTAGTACTAGAAGAAAAAAACTCTACCAAATTTATCTTATCAGGTAAACGCACAGAGACAGGTAGAACACAGACACACAAGGGTAAACATAGACATAGCAGAATAACACAAAAGGAAAGGACATGACCTATTTTCATGTTTAACATTTAATACTGAAGTACTAGTGGTGAGCATTTTGTAACTCTGTTTTATTTTTCTCCTTTGAGTAACATTCTTCATGCTTATACCTCCTTTACGCCCAAAACTACTTAAATTCCAACCAAAACTTCATTTACCTGTCTTACTTCAACATTTGTCCCCTAAAAAAAAAAAAAAGTCCCATATAAGCGTGCTATCTGTATTTATATTTTCAACTAGTGTTCGTACTTCCATATTTTTCTTGCCATATTTTTCTTGCCTCATTTCCCAAGAAAATCCTACTTAAACCTGTTGGTACTATACCCTCCTTATATCTGATCATTTCCTCGTTGAAAATAATTATTCCTCATTATACAATACTCATTGGCCAGAGATTTTCATTATAACTTCTTAATCCATTTCTTCCCAACTCATCATAACTTATTTTCTTATATAGCATACCAACTCTCTTAAGCTAACGTACATCTACTGAGATCAGATAGATCAAGTAGAGAACGAGGCAATGCAGCAGCACAAAACAATTAACACAAACAACAATGACAAAATGCAAAGTGGCAAAGCAAAGCTGCAGCATATCTAAATTATCAAAGAAGATGCAGCGACACAACTAATGTAAGGCAATATGTAGCAAACAAGAAAAATAAAGCAGTGGTAAAACTGATAACACAGTAATACGACGTAAAATTGAGCAGTACAATGCCTGACAAATAGCAGCAGCAAAAGCAGTAACTTATACCTAAACATGACCAAGTACAAGCAGAAAAAATATTATAGTAAAGACAGCAGTGCAGATGAGGGAAATGTCTATTCACATCTTAATGCCTATGTCACATCTTAAGACTAAAGTTGTGCACCCCAACAACTTATCCCACAAAAAAATTTCCAAGTCCTTGAAAAGAAAATTATGTATGCAATTCCTGTTGGTAGTCCCTTCTCCTTCTTATTGTTCATTCCTTTCCAGTTGCGGTTTTTTTAAGAATGTGGATCATAAAATTATTATTTAATAGATCTGTTGACAGGAAGTATTCACATTAGTGTATGTATTAAATTTCGTTCTATAGAACCAACGCTGCAGGACAGCTAGAAACCTGATATCAACTAAAATAAGCAACTATGTACAAAGTGAAGCATAAAAACATTATTTAATAGCCATGTGGCATTTCATAAGTCATTAAAAATTCTCTTAACTCTCGTAGAAAGACACTTGTCATAATCAGATGTGTTAACGTAAGATTATTTCTCATCAAATCATAAGCATTTCAGTAAGTAGCACAAAGTACCAACTCCAAAGTTCAATCATATGTTTCCATCTAATAGTGTGTCATGTTTGTGGTGCGTTCTGCAGAGAAATGTCAATAGTGAGGTCAATGGCCTCTCTTTTCTACAGCCGTGCGAGCCGTTGCTGGAGTGCGGTAAGCTTAATAGCGGCTGACGTGACACTATTAAAGTCCACAGGCAACAAAACATTGGGTTTTTCCAGGTGTCTAGCGCGCGGCTGGGAGCAGCTGAGCATTACGTCAAGGCCACATACTCTCTTTACCAAAATATTTATGACAACATTATCCGCTACAATGACAGTTTGATACAAATGAAAAATTTCACACGTTGAAAAATTGCATGAAAAGTGTGTAGAAGCAAAATATGATGAATAACAGCGTCCAAAAATTTCCGTTGGCATTGTGGTACTCACATTCTCATATGTGCTCACATTTAGTAACTCTTAAAGTACAGTTCTTGGTTTCAAACATCCTTTTCCACAACCAGAGTCCCTAAGCACTGCTCATTATTCACCGCCTTATTACACACACAGACACACACACACACACACACACACACACACACACACACAGGGTGTTACAAAGAGGTACAGCCAAACTTTCAGGAAACATTCCTCACACGCAAAGAAAGAAAATATGTTATGTGGACGTGTGTCCGGAAACGCTTACTTTCCATGTTAGAGTTCATTTTATTACTTCTCTTCAAATCATATTAATCATGGAATGGAAACACACAGCAACAGAACGTACCAGCGTGACTTCAAACACTTTGTTACAGGAAATGTTCAAAATGTCCTCCGTTGGCGAGGATACATGCAGCCACCTTCCGTCGCATGGAATCCCTAATGCGCTGATGCAGCCCTGGAGTATGGCGTATTGTATCACAGCCGTCCACAATACGAGCACGAAGAGTCTTTACATTTGGTATCGGGGTTGCGTAGACAAGAGCTTTCAAATGCCCCCATAAATGAAAGTCAAGAGGGTTGAGGTCAGGAGAGCGTGGAGGCCATGGAATTGGTCCGCCTCTACCAATCCATCGGTCACCGAATCTGTTGTTGAGAAGCGTACGAACACTTCGACTGAAATGTGCAGGAGCTCCATCGTGCATGAACCACATGTTGTGTTGTACTTGTAAAGGCACATGTTCTAGCAGCACAGATAGAGTATCCCGTATGAAATCATGATAACGTGCTCCATTGAGCGTAGGTGGATGAAACTAAAATGAGCTCTAACATGGAAATTAAGAGTTTCCGGACACATGTCCACATAACATCTTTTCTTTATTTGTGTGTGAGGGATGCTTCCTGAAAGTTTGGCCGTACCTTTTTGTAACACCCACAGCGGGCGGCAACCCTTATAAGTCAGTTCATTTTACGTACTGGCCTAAGAGAGCCAAATTTTGTAGCACGGTTACTGATGAAACTAAGCGAGAGAATGATGCAGTTCCAGTGTGTTTAATATATCCCGACTGCTACAAAGTTTTTCGCTACCGAGCGTCAGAGCTGTACATCTTGTTATTGTTTTGCTGCCGTTTTAAGGATCAAGCAATCTGCGTGCGCCTTAAGATCCTGTTCACACAGTCTGCGCTGCTAAGGTTTGCATCACGAAATACTGATGAAATCCGGGTTCAACATTTATTAGCGTTTCCTCACCGATTTAAAGAGGCGATCAGCAAGTTTCCGTTTGAGGGCGTTTCTGCGGCGTACATGCAAAGAAGTATGGACGAATAGTAAAGTGCTATGCATATAAATGTCGTAGCCATTACATTAATTGCCTTGACTTTGGAAATACTATACTGTAATGTATTGTTGTGTTACGAAAATAGCTGTCTCTTTGTACCTATGCAACAAAAGGTATTACCAAAACATGTTTTACTTTACAGAAGAACGTAGAAAAACTTTGCAGACATAAAACAGACTCAGCGTAAAAGAAAGAATGAAAATTGTGTCACTCATTAGTAGCGTTGCAGTACACTCGTGCTGGAGTCAAACAAACCAACCACTGTATCATGTGTGACTTCACAGAAAGTACTTTAAATATTTTTTTCCTTTTCAAGTAAATAAAAATGTCGCAGTAGAACCTCATTAGCAGTATAATTGTTCCATGAATGTGAGCATTACAGTCGTGACATAATCGTGCAACTGACAAGCAAAAATGTGTACACAATGAGACTGTGTCGTCTGTCTCCTATAAAAGTGTACTCGCAAAACTACTGTGTTAAATGATAGTCAATCCAGCTATGTTGTCCGCTTAATAGGTACATTTAGTGGCTGCCTGCAGTGTAAGTCATTGACTATTATCTCTCTGTTGTCGCACGTCGTTGCTGGGATTTGGAGGTCTAATTTTTACAATGTCAGCTTGTCGAGAGGGCCCTGCTCTATTTCAATCACGCCAGTTCTGATAAAATTCTGGTCTAACTATAGTGTCTGTCGTCGTGTCGGCCATTTCTGAAATTTCTTTCCCGTCGATCATGTGGTGGATAATTTCCCCCAAAATCGTAATTACGAGATGGACTGTTGCGTCTGAAGTCATTTTGTCTCCTTCGATAATAATTATTCTGGTCCCCATATTGTCTGCCTCTACGGTTGTCTCTGTCATAGTCATTACTACGGAAATGGGATCTTTCTCATTGTTGACATACGGGTCATATCTCGTTTGGTCATGATTTGCGTCATAACAGTAGCCTTGTCGTCACAGAATTGTGATGAATGCGACCTGTAATTGTTGTTTTCCTGTTCTTGCATCATGCGATTGTGTGTGTCAATTTCCGATTCTTGGAAAAGTCCCTGGAAAGCTTCAATTTCATATTTGCAACGTCCTGCCAAAATAATGTCTTAAATATTCAGACAATTTACTTAAGCATATACGGATAAGTTCCGAGGGACTGTACATGTTTGACAATTACTGATTTTTGTGTAACATAAATCAAAAATATTTAACAGGGATGGAAAATTGAGACTGTTTCAAATGTTTCATCATTATAATACTGTGTTTTACACGATCTTGAGTAGCCTGAGACCAATACATCAATTCTAATCTATGTTCTAATGACCAATTGGGAGGAAAACAATGAGCAAATCGATTAAGCCAAGCATATGGATGAATGTCATTACTGGAATTAGTGAATGTTTTAAATTTCCGCGTACTAACGAAGAAATCATATGACTGCGAAACTGCGAGAGTTACTGTTGCTTGTCTTAGTGATTGCCAAAGCCTACCCTGGCCAGCAAGCTCCCCTGATATCTCGCCAGTTGAGCTTGAAACTACTACGTTTTTACTGAAATCGATGAATGCAACTGAACCTTCTTAAACTGCTGCGTGCAACTGTGCGTACTGCCTCTTTGCTATTTTATCATTTCAGCACTGAACTACATACTCTTTCCTGACAAATACAACTCAAACTTATCTTATTCATTTATTACCCACAATATACAAACACAACGCAATCTGACTGCAAATAATGAACACAAAAGAATGTCCCTGAATTAGAAGAGATCCTTACAATTACCCATATATTTCATAAGTCACTTACCTCACAGAAAATATTCATTACAGCAGAAACAGCAAGCATACAGCCAGCTAAATAAAAAAAATTCTAACTGCCGTAGGCTCTAACTACTATTAGCATGTGGTCAGCAAAAGAAAGATTTTGTTGCAAGTCAAACAATGTATTTAGCAGATTTTAGCTTAATCATGTGACATCCAGTTATAAAATTATATAATCGTCAATAATTCCACTATCCAAGCATTAGCAAATACATCGATCATCATTTTACAATCCATTTTCAACCAACGCTAAATCTCCATGACGGAAACACGTCCAGACAGTCCGCTCGCGCTAACATTTCTCACCACTAACACAGCTAACTATCAACTTCTGAACTGCGAGACCGATCACCTGCAGAGTATCTTACAGAGGGTGCGCAACGCTGTCAGTGATATTAATGCAGTCTAAAGCGCTGCCAACATACAAACATATAAATAGGCTACTTATAAACGTTTGGATCATTGTGGTTAGGGCCCTCCCCATAACATGGAACTTTTCTGAAACTGTAATCATTTGTTTTGTACGTCTGAACAAGTTCATCACATCTATCTAATTGGGTCCCATTCGTATAATTCTTTCGTGGTGAAACTCTTTCTGTCTTTATGTGTATGTTGTTTGGCTCTACTGATGGTTTCTCATTGTTGCATGGAAATAGCTGTCAGATTGTGAACGAGGTAAAATGGTACACGTTACTCTATTTTAGATCACTAAAGTCATACAGATTTCTTTTCACGCTGTAAAGTAGACAATTTTTGTGAACATCGTGTCAGATTGTTATTTATCGAATGAGAAATGTTTCTACGTTGTAAATATACTACTGGCCATGAAACTTCAACAATGGGAAGAGTAGAAGGCATTGATATTTGGGTTATTCCTTTTGTATCGTGTAGTAAGTAGAATATTTGCTTAAATATGGAGGCGATTTGGGTGTGTATAGGCTGCGAAATTTAGTATACCGTGCTGACACCTCAGTTAGCAACTATAGCTCTACTCGAGCTTCCCGACGAGCGGAACTATGCTTGGATGACAGACACAAGTATGGAATTCAGATGTTTACCAGAATTAATCAGTTGTAGGTGTTGTCAAGTGGTGGCGTACCAGTCTCTAGGAAAACCACGATGCGATGTGGACAATGGACGCCAAGAACATGCTGGCCAGTGCAAAAATCGAACGCAGATCAGGACAACACGCGTGCAGTCCTCCGGAATCTTGCTAAAGAATAGCACCACCGCGACATCTGATGCGTAACGGCTGCTGTCCAAATCTCCTACTCCGTGTACAACTCTTGATCATAATCTGTTTTTAGCGGCACACAGACGATATATAGTGCCGAGTCCCTATGCCGAATACGGTTGCTGTCTGGCAGTGTTCATCATCCTCTGAACCTCCCCACACGCAAAGCAAATATTGATGGTTCCCAACCGGGACGGCAGAGTTTCGCACAGGAGACTAGTGTTTTCGTTGGATTCACCACTGCCCACGTGCCTCTCTTTATCGCATGATTAATTGGGGTGGAGGGACTGGAAAGGAAACGAGGCGGGAAAGAGATGAGAAGGAAATAATGACTTCGAGCCGTTCAGGGTGTTACCTAAGTGCAATGGCAAGTGTTGAAGATTTGTGTCGGACCGAGATCCGAGCCCGGATGCTCCACTTCTCTAGAACGGTGTCTTTAACCGCCTCGGCCATCCAGACACGCTTTTCGTCATAACTAAATTCCCAGCTTTCCGATCACCGCATCGCAACGATTCCTACTGGCCGATATCCGATTTCCGTGGGAGATTGGACGTTGGTTGTGCATGTGCCCCCAAAACTTTCTCAGCAAGCCGCCGCCGAGCCCTTATAATTATAGGTAGGCCTACGGTATGAGTGGTGTCTGTTTTGTCGGAAATGTCCGGCAGAACAGACACAACTAATATCTGTATCCCTCTATCACGTCAAGGGAATTCTCTACAATGTTCGCCGTTACTGACGGTTCACGGTTCTAGAAACGTCACTGTCCTGTCCGTACTTTCCTTACAGCAAATATATGTTAAGTGGCTGTATGATCCTGTATGGAGGAGCAATCGATGTGTCCGCTCAAGCGCTAGTGCTTGGGGCCATTGAGATCGTAAACCCTATTCGTTCCACACTCGCATGACAGTCATGGGACCCTCACCAACGCCGAGAATGATAAACCATAGTCTTGATAAGCGATGATGCCGCATTCGAAATCCGACACGTGCTGATCGACATTTCACCTTGTTGCATGTAGTGTGGCACTATCACATAAAAAAAATGTTGTTCCTGAGAGAGAAATCTGCTGTGCAATCTTTCTTGAAATATTAATCATATGGGTATCTGAACACGTAGCGCATTTCATGTTAAATGTTTTGGTACTTGATGTCTTCATAGTGTTGGGATTTTAAGGCCACTGTATGTACGCATATATTTTCCCCTAATATATCTACATACCTCGTCATTGTCGTTTTCCATGGTGTCTTGGCGTCAGGTTCTCTTGGAAATTCTGGAAGAAGAAGTTATGTGCTAATTCAGTTTGTTCGTTAGTGACTTTTTCTTTAATTGTCGAGGAACTCCGTGCGAAAATATTTAACAACAATGTGTAACGCAAAGAAGTGATAGCGAAACAACTACAAAAAATAGAATGATGAGATATATTAATCCTCTTCTGTAAATTATTGTTACCTTATTCACGTAAGAACTGCGTCGTTTTGTTTATTCATAACAATTTTGGTCTTTATTATTTATTTTGCCATTGCTGCACGAAAAACGATTTGTTCGATATAGTTCTAACATGCTAACTTTTCAGTCATGTAATAAATAATTCACTTTGTCTTTTGATCTTTCGAGTAACATTTTATCCATGATTTTGTTTGAAAATATTTATTCTACAACGCAATATTTCTCAAATCGTAGTTTGCTATGTGGCAAAATGTAGTATCTACTTTATTCATATCCCTTGTCACCAGATTCAGCGTTTAGTTACTGTGAATTAGTTTGAAGCGAAGTGCACCTAGCCTGTATGTGCGTCTGTATAACCTATGAAAGCTACATCATCAGAACGAATTTCTCATAGATACTACGTACCAGTGCAATGTAAGTATTCTAAAACATAGTTTCATAAACTTTTCGTGACCAGTAGCTAAATTCCCACGTTTTCGTCAGTCCACATGCACATAGCCTAGATAATTGACAGTAAGACCTCCATCAGATGCGCATACATTGGCATTAATACCAGTTAATGGTACAGAAACAAATCGTATTAAAATTCACTAACGTGACTGGTAGGGTAGTATACCCGCGTAAATCAGCTATTGAAAACGCAGTTGCAGTTCATCTTCCACACTGGATATATTCACGGGCAGCATTCAGTTTCTGCACTAGATCTTGAATGCGATATTTCAAAGAAAAATTGTTGTCTATCCTCAGTCTTAAAATGGTTGACTTCACTCTTTGTTGGACCACCTTGGGACAATAAAATTTCTGGTTTATAAGATTCCCGTGTCAGAAACTACGTGTTCTCATTAATATTTAACATGTCGTGTAAGCCATGTGCTTATGTTACCGACTACTCATTGGTAGATCTTTTATATTAAATTCCCCATCTTTCATAATAACAGTTACATGCGAAGAGAATTTTTTTAAACAACCTATCAGGTATCGGGACATATCACATTTTTATATCAGGGGAAACGCCCAAGAACATAAACCTATCGCATCGACACCTGCCACTGAGATTCATATCTCCTCCCTGTTTGTTGGCTCAATATTGTAGCTTTCGCTTACTACTTTCAAGCTCGGGAGTGACGATTGTTGAGCTATACCTAACAAAAATAGTTGCAGGCAGTTTGATTCAGTTTACACTACAGTTTCAATAAACTGTGTAAACATTTTTGTAGTGTTTTTAATGGACATAAAGCTTAAGTAAAATACCGCGTACTTTAGTGGCCATACTCAACTGCTCGGAGACATGTTTTTACTGTTCTCTATCAGTCGTTCTGAGAATGAAAAACAACTGAAGAAGTCGTCTCTTAGCGTGTATCGAATAACATGCGGTCGGCATTGATTCAATACAGAGCACTTTGCTAACAAACATAACTGGAACAAGTTTTCATATTTTATTCAAGTGCTCTGATCCGGCTAGCCTGAAAGTAAAATTCAGGAGGTTGACAGCAGATTATACTACTAAAAACTGTTTCATGTATGCACTACTTTTCATTTATAATAAAAACAGTGCTACGCATTTCACTAACGTAGAAGAACGAAAGGGCAACTCTGTGCTGCAATAACTTACCGTTTTCAACACCTCAAAAACTCACCCACAAATTAGTTCAAATATGAATACAAAACGAAATTCTTAAACGTAGATAAAATTTCCAGTCTCACCGATCGCAAGATTACATGACATGGAGTTAACTATTTTACATATAACCTTACGCGAGTGACGTCCTAGGACAGAAGTCATTGCACAGATTGAACTATTACCACGAGGGCTTGCTGAAAAGCAAAGCCTCGAAAACTTTGATGTGAAAACTCTTAAAGTTTATTAAATTAAAGAAATGTTAGTAACGTTTCACATCTTTCTTCTTCATGTCTGCATGTTTAATATTTGACTCACCTGGACCGAAAACATTTCCTCCAACTTCAAACCGGTTTGTTGATGTCATCGCGTAGATTGTTTGACATTGTTGACCGAGCTACAACCTCGTCTCTGCCTCCACCGTTCCATCGCTGTCGAAATGAAGTCCTCGAAGGTGTTCTTTAAGTTTTGGAAACAGATCATAATCGGATGGGGCCATGTCGGTACTGTATGGAGGATGATCGGTGTCTGTAAACAATAGGACTCCAGTTGTTGCACATGTCGCAGCGCTCGTGTGTGGGCTGGTACTGTCATAGTGAACGAGAGAGTGCTCCATGCCCGGACGAACTCTTTAAATTCGATACTCAATTACAGAACGCTGCTTCTCATGCACCGACATAGTTAAGTTATTCTCCGCCATGTTATATCCTTCAACTCGGAACACTCTAGCGGAAGACAGATGAAAATATAGGCATGAAGAACAAAAGTGTAACATGTTAACAACGTTTGTTTCATTTAAGACGCTTTTAGAGTTTCCACATGAAAAATTCGGGGGCGTTATTTTTCAGTACTTCCTCGTAGAACTTACGTTACCGATGATGTCACTAGAAGAATGTGTATTTGACGTGATTTCTTTGGTAAATACTGCTTGTTGATGTTGAAGCTCCACTGAACTTGCGCTGCTCCACAATGCGTTATTGCGTCAGCTTCTCTCTATTCAAAAACAGGGCGAGGAATCCTGAAATCCCCTCTAAGCTACTTCGCATTCCTACGAAATTCTCTGTAAGTTTTATAAGTTTCCCTCTTGTAATTACAATGGAGTGTTTCGACCACCCGCTTTTGCATTCCTTATAACATTCCTCAAGTGCAGAAAAGTTTCTTCTGATATAAATAGAGCCGCTTACGTGACGCTATTCTTTCCTGCCACAGTGAAACTTAGGTTCTTACGTTTTACCGAAAACGTTTTTTCGAAGTGTTCTTAATAATGTTCTAAAATGATTCTTATCTAGTGCTACATAACTCTGTATTGTCAGAAACAGTTGGAAAGAAATCGAAAGCTAAATCACAGTTACCAAACTAGGGCTTTTATCTTACTTTCAACATAACATGTACAATCCGAAGTTTCATATACGATACATCCCCTGAAACAACGTTCGTACATAAAGTGTGCCGTCACTCAACACGAACGACAACTGTGTTTTATGTTACGTGTTCCCAACGCGCGTGGCTGTGTCGTTAGCGACCACGCTTAAGTCTTGAGACTCGAAACGAAAATATACATGTCAAGAAGATGCACCACTGAAAGTGGGTCAGTGGTACATGCATAGCAAGTACGGGGTGTTCAAAAAGTCTCTCCGCAGTGCTGTATGATTGTTAGCCGCGCGTGCCGTATGATTGTTCGCCTGCCTGGGTTACTTCCATTCAAGTGGACTCTCCCAACATTCCACTGCTGCGTCAGTAGTATCGTTGGTGTGTGTCATTACGTGTTGACGCGAACGTTTAAGTTTAGTTGTTTGTTCATTTGTTTCGTTTTTGTCACTGTTAAAATTCTAACCATTGAAGAACGTGTGTTTTTAGTCGAACAAGTGTTCGTAGATGGCGGTAAATACAGAGATTCAGTTCGTCAAACATTTAATTTAGTTTTCCCGGAGACAACACTCCCACATCGCGATACTGTGCGAGATTTGATTAACAAACTTTGAAGTACGTGTTCACGGACAGATGCACTGAGAAGTGGTCGTCCTAGCGTTTTGTCTGAGGATAAACTACTCGATATTTCCGATAAAATGTCCATGAGTCCGAACAAAACAGTAAGAAAACTCGGCCAGGAAATCGATATTAGTGTCGTAACGGTCCACACAGCTGTAAGGAAAAAATTATAACTTTTCCCATACAAAGCGGCAGTCGTACAAGAACTGAAAAATACTCATCATAGCAAGAGACCACATTATTGTCAATGGTTCAAAAATTTCGTTCAACATAATTCAAGGGGTATTCTTAATGAAACGTTTTGCACTTATGAGGCGTGGATTCATTTATTCGGGTACATGAACTCACAGAATTCTCGTACTGGAGTACTGCAAATCCATTGTGTATTCGTGAGGAACCACTTCATTCTGTGAAAATAGGAGTTTGGATTGCAATTTCTAGACGTCGGATTCTGGGTCCCATATTTTTCAACGGAATAATAAACGCACAACCCGATACTGTAGTGATATTCTGTACCCATTCATAGGAGAACTTGTGTTAAGTGAAATAATGAACGGTTATTTTCAAGAAGTGGTTCAACTCCGCATACAGCTCTCGTTTCAATGTCACTGCTTGCTGACGTTTTTGGTGATCGCATAATTTCACGGGGACTTTGGCCTCCACGATCGCCTGACCTGACACCACCCGATTTTTTTCTCCTGGGGTGCAGCGAAAGCAACTGTCTATAAAAACCGACCAAAATCCATCGATGAATTGAAAACTACAATATCCACTTTCACTGCTTCTGTTATAGACGATATGTTACAGTTTGTGTTTGGAAACATGATTAGACGAATTGAATTGTGTGTTAAACAACATTTAATGTGAAAAATCTGTAAGTACAAATGAATATCAATAAATTAATAACTTGTATTTACTTAGTTTCATTTTGATATATTCGCAGTCGCGTCCGCCCACCGTAGATGAGTGGTCAGGGAGACAGAATGTCAATCCTAAGGGCCCGGGTTCGATTCCCGGCTGAGTCGGAGATTTTTCTCCCCTTAGGGACTGGGCGTTGTATTGTCCTAATCACTATCATTTCACCCCCATCGACAGGCAAGTCGCCGAAGTGGCGTGAAATCGAAAAACTTGCACCAGGCGAACGGTCTACCCGACGGTAGGCCCTAGTCACACAACATTTACATTTACTGCGGCATAGGGCACCCGCGGCTAACAATCATACGTCACTGCGGAGAGACTTTTAGAAGACCCCGTATTTTCATTCATACGTGCGTGGGTAAACTACCGAGTAGCGCCATACAATCCAGTAACGTGAAAACAAGGTGACACGGACACAGTGAATAAGCAACTCATTCCCTCCCTCGGATAGGGAAAATGTGAGCAAGTAGGACCAAAATGAGATAGGGAATCTGTTTTCCTCCCTGCTTGCTATGAAACAGCCGAAATCCGGAGCGATTGAAAATCGTGGTAGATCGGGTATTAACGAGTGCAAATTCCTATATTTGTAGAACCAATAAAATTTATTATGCAAATGAGCGTAATTGAGAAACGTTTATTTTCCGAGTATAAGTACAGAGGATGACTTTCGTGTGGAACAGAAGTTTATTTGCGGCGTGTGTCATACGGTGGATGATTAAGGTATGGCGGTGAGTGAAAACAAGTAGTGCCAATATTGAGCCAAATACTATATTCTCTTTCCAAATACAAGCAATGAGACCAGCACAATGTACATCAATTCTTCTACTTATTGTGAAGTATTGCACGTCAGACAGCACATTTTATTACTTATTCCTTCAGGTTTCGTGAGTAACGTACTTCAAAGCTCCTCGAACACTTGAAGAGCAATACGATTGCGAGATTGAACTCTCACAATACTTTCGTTCTATTTGTTAGGGGTGTGCTACCCATGAGAAAACTGTCTCAGTGAATGGTGTTGCCTGGGTGATCACCGCTGCCCCTTTAACCCTCAAAAATGGTTCAAATGGCTCTGAGCAATAAGGGACTTAATATCTGAGGTCAGCAGTCCCCTACACTTAGAACTACTTAAACCTAACTAACCTAAGGACATCACACACATCCATGACCGAGGCAGGAGTCGAACCTGCGACCGTAGCAGCATCGCGGTTCCGGACTGAAGCGCCTAGAACCGCCTAACATTATTTAATGCTTTAAAAATAATAATACGTCACTCGGATGGCAGTGAAGAGCACGCGCTTAAGGAGAGCAAAATACTTTCAGTTACTGTATGTCTACGAATTACAGCAATTCCGAAGAAAAGACACTCTTCGTGAGAGCTCACAGCTAGAGGAATTGTTGCGCCATTTCGTTTTAGCTGGTCAGTCAGCGTGGTATGATACTGTGGCGAACGTTCTCAAACATGTCCATTCAGTCGTTGAGCAGTTCTAGTTTTGCCATATAATGAACCCCTTTCTTGTCGCTCGTAACCAATGGGTGACCTCCAATGAGATACTTAAGCGCTACAAAAACGCATATCATCGTGTCCACTCCGACTATCAGGCAGAGTGTACTGGGTAACATTTGTTCTCACCACTCGCAGTCGCAAAATATTAAACTGGCATTCTAGTTGAAAACGTGGCTGAAAATCACATATGAAAGGATTACATAAGGCAAATGCCGACTCAACTTAGTAGCGGTCATGAAATACCGAGCACATGGAGTTGAATAACTAATTGGACTTCTTACACACAAAATATTTGTGCGACACGTTCTCGAATATGAATCTCAAGCATGAATTATGTCATCAAAGCGAAAAAACCTCTGTCTCCTGATAGAAGGCTGCTTCGAATAGTCGGTGACCTACGCCATGACTTCGCAACAAATTCCCTGTGCAACACACCTACAACCAAAAGTAGACTAGACGCAGCAATAGAACAAATCAGCAGGTTCGGACTCAGCAGACTCAGCAACAACGGACTTACGAAGTCACTTTTGCAACACGATCCTACAACGTTTAATTTTACGAAATTCAAATACGCATTTCGTTTCTACATTATTCTCGAAGCAGTATCGGTTTCACTGTAACAAAGCCCCCTTGGAATAGGAAGAAATCAATGAAACAGAACCCCCCCTGGAATAGGAAGAATTCATTGAGATTCTCAACAAGCGAAGAATGTCTATAAGGATTTGGGATGATGTAGCAGCCTGATAATGAAAAGACAGCTTATTGGTCAAAAGTGCTTCTAGCAATTCCTACAGAAGGAGACAATATTTTTTGCACCGACAAGATTTTTCTAGTTTTTCATCTTGTACAGAAACAGAGGGAAATACTCAATGCAAAGAAATTCAAAGAACACTTTAGCACCACTTCTGAGTTGTTGTGAAGATATGAAACCCAGAAGATCGAGCAACCAATCCCAGCTGTTTTTTTTTCTGCCGATAGGATTTTCCCAGAGCCGTAAAGCGAGTGCCTGGATTTTGAAAGAAGAAACCGTAAACAACATTATATGAAACTAAATAAGAGCCCATTGACACTAAGTAGAGTAGGAACAGAACAAATTGCACCTCTCTTACAGGCTCCTCCTTCAGAGGTGGAAAGAAAGGTTAAAAAGATACTTTCTATACTCTTCCCCTACAAAACCATGCCTAATGAAGCACTATGGTGTCCGAAACTCGTACAATCTACAAAAACCTTCCTAGTGAAGCAGTGTAGCGTCATAAACTAGAAACAAATCTACAGACTTATGACAACTTTACACCTGTATGATAATCTAGTTCACTTATTTCATTAAATATAAATGTGCTAAGAAAGATATCAGTACTCCTGTAGCCTTCAGATTCAGTATGTTTATTGAAATAAAATCTTTTTTTAAAGAAAATCCGTTGAGAGTACCCTTCATAGCTGTACTTCCATTATCTTTTCTGCGTTCTTTTCCTATCATAAAAGACGTTAAGTTTCGACTTAGAAGTACCTGTTTCTCATTTTAAGTTTTGCAATTTCTAGAAAAAGTCACTTTGTTCTTTGTGCTAATCTGTCTTGACACGTAGGGACTTCTCAGTATCATTAACCTTGACATAGGTAGGACAAGTATCGGTTCAGGAAAAACGAAAAGTGATACAGAAGTTCTCACGGAAAAAACTACCTACATAACTCGTATGATACACCGGTACTAAGATAGGTTCCCTCTTACGTGATATTCATATTTTTAACACTAAGTTCTGTTCTTCCTACTGTACCTGCTTCTCGCCCTTAAAATGGTGAAGTAAAGGCAATTGTGTGATTAGAAAATGTTGGATCTTTTCGCAGCCTTGCCTCAGATGTCCAAGCTAGCGGACACTATCTTTCAAAGTTTTGAATGATTTGTAACATATTTTTTGAAGACTTTTTAACAAAATACTTTTTTCAATGATTCCTTCTTCCAAAACTATTAATTTATAAAGTCATTGTTTATAAAAGTAGTCTTTCGCGGCCATTGTCACAGTCAATAAAATTTCTCTGGGTTTGTTACAGCATTGTCTATATGTAAAACTACCGACGTTTCGGTCGCAGCTGCAAGTGACCGAAACGTTGGTAGTTTTGTATATTGACAATGCGGTTACAAACCCAGAACAATTTTATTGACAGAAGTATCTTGTGTAGTAGCTTACACTAAGCTGACGAAAGTCATAGAACAATGATATGCACAGATGCCAGTAGCATCGCGCGTATGAGGTATAAAATGCAGAGCGTTGCAGAGCTGCCATTTGTACTCGGGTGATTCACGTTAAAAGGTTTCCGACGAGATTACGGCCGCACGACGGGAAGTAACAGCCTTTGAACGCGGAATGGTAGTTTGAATTGACACATGGGACATCCATTTCGGAAATAGTTACGGAATTCATTATTCCAAGATCCACAATATCAAGAGTGTGCCGAGAATAATACGAGGGGGGACTCAAAAGAAACCGGATTGTTCTCACATAAAATTTATTGATGAACCTTTTCACAAAATTACTTCAGTCTCCTTCATAATACTCTCTATTATATGCGATGCACTTGCCAAGTCTCTTTTCCCACTGTTGGAAATATGTTTGGAACTCTTCAAGTTTGATATTGTCCAGTGCCCTTTGCGAAGCTGTTTTTACCGCCTCCACATTGTCATAACGCTCCTCTTTTAGCGTTTTTTTTTCATTCGTGGAAATAGGAAAATGTCGCACGGGGCTAGGTCCGGCGAATACGGAGTGTGAGGAACAACAGACCGCCTCTGAGATGCCAAATAATGGCTCACTCGTAAGGCCGTGAGTGCTGGAGCGTTGTCGTGATGCAGAAACCAGTCACCTGATCGCCAAAGTTCCGGGCGTTTCCTCCTCACATCCTCTCGCAGACACCTTAAAACATCCAAGTAAAAGTGCCGGTTAACAGTCTGGCCAGAGTGTACGAATTCCCGATGCACAATTCCACGAACATCAAAAAAGGCAATGATCATCGTCTTCACGTTTGACCTCACTTGCCTTGCTTTTTTTGGTCTGGGAGAGTTGGGAGTCCTCCACTGGCTGGACGCTTGCTTGGTTTCTGGGTCATACCCGTAACACCAACTCTCATCTCCTGTAATGACTCACGTGCAATCTCTGTTTTCAAGTCCTGACACACATTCATGCGAATGGTTTTTTGCTCCTTTGTGAGAAGGCGCGGAACAAATTTAGCAGTAACACGTCTCATGAGCAAATCCTCACTCAAAATCCGCTGGCACGAGCTCCAACTGATTCCTGTCTCTGCTGAAATTTGGTCGATCGTTTGGCGACGATCCTCGTTGATCTTTCGGGCGACCTTTTCAGTACTCTCATTTCGCGATGTTGAAGGGCGTCCAGAACGAGCTTGGTCTTCAACACACATCTCACCACGTTCAAAGCGCCCAGACTACTCGTAAACCTGTGTGCGGCTCATAGCGTCCTCCTGGAAAGCTTCCTGAAGCATTTGGTGTGTCTCCTTTGCAGTTTTTTTAAGCAGGAAACAAAATTTCACACACACTCTTTGTTGTTTTTAAGTTGCCAAAACGACTTCGCAGAGGTAACCCGCCAACAGTCAGAGAAACACAATAACACACTGGCACGTTCAGCTCTACACTGTCGCCGTCTGCACAGCTGTTTCATGAAGGTCTCTACTAACACCATCTAGCGTGAGAACTCTGCACTACGTCTACAAGTGGCAGCGCCTTCGGAGTCCGGTTTCTTTTGGGTCCCCCCTCGTACATTTCAAAAATGGTTCAAATGGCTCTGAGCACTATGGGACTCAACATCTTAGGTCATCAGTCCCCCAGAACTTAGAACTACTTAAACCTAACTAACCTAAGGACATCACACGCATCCATGCCCGAGGCAGGATTCGAACCTGCAACCGTAGCAGTCCCACGGTTCCGGACTGCAGCGCCTAGAACCGCAAGACCACCGCGGCCGGCTCGTACATTTCAGGCAGTAGCTCTCACCACGGACAACACAGTGGGTGACGCCCTTCACTTAACCAGAGAGAACAGCTACGTTTGCGTAGAGTTGTCAATGCTTATAAACAAGCAACACCGCCTGAAATAATGGTAGAAATCAGTGTGAGATGTACGACGACTGTATCATTTAGGACAGTGCGACGAAATATGGCGTTAATGGGCTATGGTAGCAGGTGACTGACATGAATGTGTTTGGTAACTGTCGTGTCACCGCCAGACACCACACTTTACTAGGTGGTAGCCTTTAAATCAGCCGCGATCCGTTAGTATACGTCGGACCCGCGAGTCGCCACTATCAGTGATTGCAGACCGAGCGCCGCCACACGGCAGGTCTAGTCTAGATAGACTCCCTAGCACTCGTCCCAGTTGCACAGCCGACTTTGCTAGCGATGGTTCACTGCCTACATACGCTTTCATTTGCAGAGACGACAGTTTAGCATAGCCTTCAGCTGCGTCATTTTCTACGACTTAGCAAGGCGTCATATTCAGTTACTATGTATCCTGAACAGATAATATTGTGAATCATGTACCGTCAAGAGCGACGTTCATCATTAATGGATCAAAGTTAAGTATCAAACTAATTACGTCCGCTTTCTGAATTCTAATTCCTTGTCATGTTCTAGACCTCAAGTCAGTATAGTCCTTCCCTCCTCACGCCAGCCTGCGTGAGCTAAAACGCCTCCATTTCGGCCTCCACTAATAAGACGGTGTTGGTTCTTCTGCCAACACTACAGTAACAGAACAACATCGCCTCCAGCCCCTCTCCTGGGCTCGTGACCATATCGGTTCGACTCTTGACTTGAAAAACCGTTGCCTTGTCAGTTGAGTCCCAATTTCAATTGGTAGTAGCTGACGGTAGGTTTCGAGTGTGGCACAGGTCCCATGAAGCCATGTATCCAAATTGTGAACAGGCACTGTGCAAGCTGGTGGTGGCTCCGTAGTGGTGTGGGCATTGTTTACATGGAATGGACTGCGTCTTCTGATTCAGCTCAGCCCGATCGTTGACCTGAAGTGTTTATGTCGTCTACCAGCTGACCATCTGCCACCATTCATGTACTTCATTTTCCCAAACAACGGTAAAAATGGATGAGAATGCATCATGTCACCGCAGCACAACTGATGGTGATTCGTTTGAAGAACGCTCTGGGCACATCGAGCGAACGATTGGCCACATGAATTGCTTCGGACACTTATGGAACATAATAGAGGGGCCAGTACGTGCATAAATTCCTGCACGGGTACTCTTTCGCAATTAAGGTCGCCTGTAGAGGCAGCATGGCTCAATGTTTCTGCAGGGGACTTCCAACGACTTGAGTCCATGGCACGTCGAGTTGCTCCACTACTCCGGGCAAGTGGAGATTCCACACATCATTCGGATGTATACCGTCACGTTTGTCCCTCAGTGTACATTAATGAGCGAACGTATTATGACCATCAGCTGAATAATGAATTGTTCCACAGACGTAATTCGTGTACAATACCGGTTCCACATGACATGGATTCGACAAAGCCTCTAAAGGTTTCTGCAAGACACCTATGCACAGGTAACGCAATTTCCATAAATTGTGGCCCGGCGATTCTTGGGCTCGGAGCCGACGCTCGATAGCATTTCAGATGGGTTCCAATGCAGTCAGGGCAATTTGGAGACCAAGACATCATCGTGAGGTCACTATTAAATTTCTCAAATCACACTATTGTGACGCGAACAGTTATTCCGCTGGAGTATGCAACCGCTGTTGGTGAAGACTTCAAACATGAATTGATGCCTTGCGGTACGGTGCGGTAGCGTTCTCGCTTCCCACGCCCGGGTTCCCGGGTTCGATTCCCGGCGGGGTCAGGGATTTTCTCTGCCTCGTGATGGCTGGGTGTTGTGTGCTGTCCTTAGGTTAGTTAGGTTTAAGTAGTTCTAAGTTCTAGGGGACTGATGACCATAGATGTTAAGTCCCATAGTGCTCAGAGCCATTTGAACCTTACGGTACGCAATAATTTTAACGTAGTTCACAGATGTCTTGGGGTCTTCGACTGAAATTAAGGTGATTGTGTATCGGATTGTGGAGTATTGAGGTCCAACTGACACGGTAAGTAATTTATTTCCTTGAAATAGCATTATCTAGCGGATATAATACCTTGTTTTAAAGCTAAGCAGATCGTTTCAGCTGTAGGTGTTACGCCACCTCAGTTAGAACTTACGCCTTAATCAAAATCTCTTCTGATATTTGATTATATCACTGAAGTAATTGTAATGAAGCCTTTATAGGTAATGCTCCCGTCCGGAATGGTGATTATTCCAAAATTTTTATTGATTTCTTTACATTGTGCTCCATATTTGACTCAACAAGATGTAGAAAGAGCAATGAGGAAACTAAAGAACAACAAGGCACCAGGAGAGGATAGGGCCGAAGGGATGAGGTTTCACTTTGTTTCCCAAAAGACTGCCATTTTAGCCATCTATCTGTCACAGTACTGACTACTGGGAAACGCTGCAGCCACTTGTACGAATGTTGTGGTTCGATAAAATTATTTCATTGTGCCGAATGCAGACTTTCGTACTTGCTGGTTACTTCATTCGTTAAACACATTTCGTGATCTTTATTGCTGAATTCACGTGATGATTTCACGAAACTGATTGCTAGAGGGAGCACGATACTCAAAATTATAAACCAAATTGTGATTCCATACAACAAACGAAATTACATTTATCTTTAGGAAAAACGAAACTAGTTTCGGTGGGTCGATCTCAATTATATGTAGTTTGTTCTGATTTTTTACGTTAAATTGTAGAGCCTACAGGAATGCTTATACAGAAAAAGTCGAGTAAAAGGATTGGACGGTGTATCCGGTTTCTAGTCAATTAGACATTAATTAGATATAGTAATACTCCTTTTCCGGAAAACAAAAAAATTGTATAATGAAACCAGTGCCCTGCCTATATAGCAAAATATGCTGGTTTCGTATCTTCTCATTTTTTCACGTAACTAGTGAATTTTTTTTCTATCGTTGATAGCTGCATGATGATGGCAGCGAGTGATTCTAAGGCATGGCGAAGTGAACAGAAGGGATGAACATTCAGTGTTGAACGTTACTTTTGATTTTGCCGTCACGAAATATTTCCATATACAAATATGAGACTGAAAGTGATAGGGGAGAGTACCCAACCTCCCACAGCTAGTTCACTAGCGTGACAATCCAGTGACGTATACGCTCAGACCGAAAATCCAGTATCTTTTACGAAATTTCTGAGAGTCAGAGGATTAATGGTCGACTCCGCTACGTAGCCATATTGATTGTGGCGTAACTGGACCTGAATATTGGATTACTGGGATAGGAGGCAGTTCGGTTATTGTTAAAGTGCTGTTAATAGCAAACGCAACACATCGATGTTAATTACTACTCACATTTTTATTTGCACCGGTACACCTAACATTAATAGGGGGTAAATGGTTTAGTATCTACGCTTAGCGTGTATTATGCAAGAGTGCCTCTCATAATGAAGCGTAAAGTCTGTTAGCCAGAAGCTGTCAAAGAGTGCTTGCTTTATTTACTGAGCAGAATGCGGAGTGGATGGAGTTCTTGAAAATCTTCCCGTTGATATCACTGAATTAAATGTATGCCTAATAATGTAGTTACTGCGTCTCACTAGACACGGTATTCAGATTTCGGAACCAGGACGAAGCAGACTGCTTACACGAATGGAAGACCTTATCGCCTGAGCAAATCTTAAATGAGATGGCAATGTACAAGAATCTATAGCCTAGAGCTGCCTTTGTATCACTTTGCCAATTTCGAATCCTTTTCTCTGCGTGTTTATTTGGGACTTGCTACTGAACAGTTTGTGTAGTGATTGTTTGACTAACGATTATTTGGCGGTTATAGAAGTCCGCTACTATTAGGCAGATGTAGAAAACCAGTAAAATTAAAAATAGCTACGAAGAAGGAAATGTTAATTAAATTTCTTTTCACTCTTTATTAGAACAGCGAAAAAGATTTATCGCGTCATAGACATGTCATTGTTTGTACTTGTCGTTGCACACGGCAAGTATAATGCGTGTTTTGACCTGATTGGAGTGGCACAATCGCAGGAAATGATCAATCTCATCAATGGCAACAGTAAAGAGTAGGACTGTCTGTATCGCGAATATGCTGGATAGAAACGATAGTCGATGCTCATCCACCACACTTCAGCGCAGCAATATTGCATTTAAGGTACGCTGTTTACATATACGGAGAAACATTTGCGCAGTGAAAGAATAGCATAAGCATTGTTAGATTATCACACCATAATAACTGATGCAAAACCGTCTCCATCTCGCACAGGCGGAGTGGTATCAATCACAGTAACAAGACATAGCTCCACACCAGTACAAGACAGCACTGGAAATAGATTTCTGGCCAACCACCCCCCCCCCCCCCATCCCCCCCATCTCGGTCCACCACCAATTACCCGAATAGCCACTTAGGAGAACCACAAACAAAACAGTTCCAGTCTGATGATGAGCAAAGCAAGATAGAAACGCACTGGAAACTGCGGCGACGCAGTGCACTGCAAATTTCACACACCTGATGGCCAATTTCTTCTTCCACGCACCCAGTATCTGATACGCAGTTCTCAGCCAGAAGAAGTTATAGAAAAAACATTTGTACACATCACAACCTTAAGTCGCACTAGAGTTGTTTTGTCGGCGCAAGGAATAGTTACATGAAAGTATTTGCGCGGTTAATGTTTGACTCTATTACGATATGCTTCCATACACCATTTACTACCAAGAGTAACCCTAAGCTGTAAAAAGGCTGAAAAGTTCACACGCGTAATTCATTCATAACCGAAGCCAGTTTATGGCAATTATGAACCATCCGTCCCAGGAGTTTACAAACGGATCGTTTCTTATAGAACTGCTCCCTCAGATGTTGCTATACACAGTATTACATAACACAATGCTCATCTTCGCGAGTATGCGGCGCGCCACGCGGAATTTAGTTTTCTTTTATACGTCACCAAAAGTTCTGAATTTCACCTTGGGCATTAACTCGGAATTTCTTCCACATTTTACGGCACTTCTCAAACATATTAATATAGAATGTCAATAATTTTCAACAGAGCACATATCAGTACGTCTGATCACTAAGAGATTGAAGACCCGACTCACTCCTCTCTCTACACAAAAGAAGCCTCTGGTTCCCGAAAACCGGGCGATTACGATAATTTCTGACTGCCAGAGAAACATCGTAGCCAATCGGAAAGCAGCATTCAACCCTCTCAATCTCGTGCATGTATATTGTACTCATCAGAATTTGTCACTGCATCAGAACAATAAATTTTGAAAACCAACAAATATGAAAGTAATTCCTTCTTAACGAAACTACTTTACTGAAATGATAATTTATAAGAATTCCATAGTGTGAATGGCTAACACACACGTCATTTTCGAACATTCCTCACGTGATCAATTACTTCACTGTACAGCATAAAACCTTGGCACGAAACAGTATTTCAGAGTCACACATTCTTTCATTCTCGTAACTAAGCAAAATAATAGTGATAATTTAAAAATTTAGAAAAGTAAGAAAACAAAACCGAAAATAAATTGACGGTATGTTGACTGCAGCTCAAACAGTGTCCGTCAGCTGGTGACCTCTACCATATCGCTTAGAAACACAATCGAGCCATCTGACGGCACCTGTCTTGGGGGTGACTCACACTGCACGCCTGTTCACAGATATCTCACCTCAACAGGGACGATGTAGAGGCCTTGCGCCTCAAAACTGATGAGTTAAATATAAAAGAAATAAATATGGGTTGTATCGGAAAATAAAATAATTGTTCTACACAGTCACGGTCCCTAAAATTACCAGCGTTGTCATAATTAATGAAGAGAAAGTAAGAAATTGATGTCTCGCACTGTTTCAGCTTAGGCCACTGCTTCAATTTTGAATAAAAATCGTCAGCAGTGCCAACAACAAAAGTAACGTCAGAGTTTCAGATTGTACCGAAGTGTTCTTACCGCAGTGTACGTCATTAGTCACGATGTTATGTTTTTCGTGTGCTCGCGGACGCATTCGCGGATGTACCTGCGCAACTGTGTTTTTCACGGACGCTTCCGCGGTCGTGCGGTGGCGATTGCAGGCTGCTGTCGGTTTCCCATCTGATGACGACATGGCTGACGTCACGGAAATCGTATCGGACACTACACTGGGTGACAGCGTACAGCAAATGCAGCCTGACACCGCGAAGCAAAGCCTGAATGCCAAATACCAGGAGGAGAAGTACGAGGATCACCGACGTCATCTCAAAGAAGCTTTAGAAAAAATTCGCCGTAACAAACAAATGCTTCATATGGATACAGACGATGATTCTGAGGAATTATCATCATCTGACTCTTAACTACCGAGCGACGGGAACGCTTCCTCATAGGACTGTAAATACGGGCGGCGACTCTATGGAATGCCACTCTATTGTTGACACCGTGGCTAACGAGCAGTTCCAAACACTTCAGTGCAGGAAGACCCAATGACGCAGTGCTGCTCAGGCACCGGAATGAGCGCGTCAACCGACACTTGTCACTACAGACAGATACGACACCGTTGCTGGAGCGTCTACGCAGGAGCCTACGACCGCCGACCGGCCACCCCCACCTCCGTCAGTCCCAAAGGCACCGAAGATATCACCTTTAGTGATTTACAACTGTGCCACCCATGTTAAGTTGTGCCGCGACTATAGAAACAGATGTCTGGTGGATTATGAGCTGCCTAGTTATGAGCAGCATACACCGGTGATTGTGTAAAATTCTTTGTTGACACCCTTGAGGATTACCAGAAGGCTTTCGACTTTTGCAAGAGTCAACAGTTACCATTTCGCACGTACCAGGATGTCACCAGCAGAGATATGATGGTGGTGGTCAAAAATTTACCACCTTCTGTTACTGCGGAGGAAGTGCACAAAGACCTACAAGAGCAAAACTTTAACACAAATGATGTACACCAGTTCAAGCATAAAAAGTAGCGAAATCTCCACCCACTGCCTTTGTACACTGTGACTCTACCAGAGGGGGATAAATCTGATCCCATCTATGGAGGCTGCTAGGTGCTGTCGACGAAACTGTGGTTGGATGGTTACCGCTCCTGTAACGAACCGTCCCAGTATAAACGTTGTCAACGTTGGACACACACATCTAATTGTTGTTGGCTTCCGGCACGCTGTGTTAAATGTAGTGCCATGCACCCCAACACTTAAGTGTCCACTACCTCCAGGCTCACCTCCTAAGTGAACGAGTTGCCAAGGCCCGCATGCGGCGTCTTGGAAGGGCTGTAGCGAATTTCAGAAAGCTCTCAAGAAGTTCCGCCCATCAGCCTCACATCCTGCACAAGCACACAGGGAACCTCCAAATGTTCCCGACGGTGTGAAACTTGTAATGCCTGACACGGGTTGTCTGGCACCTGAAAAAGCTCCACCTCCATCACCACGGGACCAGGTGT
This sequence comes from Schistocerca americana, assembly GCF_021461395.2. NCBI lineage: Eukaryota > Metazoa > Arthropoda > Insecta > Orthoptera > Acrididae > Schistocerca > Schistocerca americana. The sequence goes on from NC_060124.1 coordinate 124,810,880, forward strand.
GGACTGCAACTAAAACACGGGTGGGTCAACCGTTTAATTCAGCACTGCATGGTGTACAGTATGACACTGGTCGTTCCACCACCAGGACGTGTCTCTACTAAGATGTTTATGGGGGTGAAAACCGTTCTCAATTTTCTTGAAGCCATAACTTTCTACCCAAACTCATTACTGCTGGCAAAAAGATGTTGGCAGCTAAAGACAAGTTGGTGCTGTCACGGGCCGTGCTTGAAGCGTCAGATTAACGTCATAGCTAGACATATGAAGGATATTCGTATCTGTCTATGGAATGCTACTGGTGTTCGTAATAAGAAATATGAACTACAAAATTTCATTGTGCTTCACAAGATCGACGTAGTCCTCTTGTCAGAGACTCGCCTACGACCAAATGAAACTTACAACCGTCGAAATATGGCGGATTACCGCACTGACAGACATGTATGAGGTCGTGGCACTGCAATTTACCTTCGCCGTACTATAGCTCACTGGCATGTCGACCTACACAACCCATAGGAGTTGGAGGCTACTGCAGTCTGGAAAGATTTGGGAGAAGCCACTTTTGTGGCTGCATATCTTCCCCCTGCAGCGCTGCTCATAGCACAAGACTTACATCATATCTTACCACCCAACGGCAAGATGTTTATTGGCGGCGACTGGAATGCGAAGTATCCTACCTGTAATTCATATACCACCAACCTTAGGGGACTGGTGCTGCGCCACTTGGAACAGGACTTTGACCTGGAGATTCGGTGACCTCTTGATTCGATTTACAATCCTTCTTCCACCGATTAACGTTCAGATGAACTTGACATTATTATCACCGAAGGACTTAGGATTGACCCCCATCATATTACTACTAGCAAACCATGATCGCGTTCTGGCGACACTACCAAGGACGAAGCACCTACCGGGCCAGTGCCTATCCTGAAGGTTAGGAAATCGGCGCAAATCGATGATGCCATCGATTACTAAACGCGGAAACTATGGAAGTCCCACAACGGTTGTTCATGACTTCCAAACTCACGATCCGTTGCCTCCCTTACTTGAAGAACTACGTCTACAGAAGAATCGGTACCGGAAGCTATGGCAACGGACTCACAACCCAGCGCACCACCGATGGACGCATCGCCTTGAAACGCAGCTTCGACGACGTTTACATGAATGGCGAATAGAAACGTGGGAGGATAAGATATCCTCCTTCCTTCTGCAAACCAGAGAAGAATGGAGGTTGGTGAAAAACTTGAGAGCCACCCCACGCCCAAACGACCTCTTCAGACTCCTCAGAAATTAACAGACAACCCACTCACCAACGTAGAAACATTCGCAACGGCGTTTGAGCGACAAACGACCCTTCTGAGTGAGCCTCTCAACAGATCCCAGAGAGAACACGAGACTGCCACCATACAATTAGTCGACAGGATCATTACCGCTCCCAACCGGTTCTGTGCCCGTCTAGCTACACCTGGCGAAATTAGAACCATACTCAGGAAGCGAAATGGGAACAAGGCACCCGGTGTTGACAAGATCGGCTACTTACACTTGAGCTCTTGACAAGAACGTACAATGGCTGTCTCTTGACAAAGTATATCCCCACTGCGTGGAAGATTGCCAAGATATTTCATATTCCCAAACCACAGAAGCACGTTACCCTGGTCACAAATTACCGACCAATTAGTCTAGTAGTGGTTTGGGCAAGACCTTCGAGAGAGTCATCCAGGGCCGCATTTTGGAACCGCTGCTGGTAGATAGTGCGATCAGGGCAGAACAGTATGGTTTCCAACGTAAACTATCTGCAAAGCAGCCACTCCTGAATACGGTTAGGAATTTCAATGTGTCTAGTGCTACTGCAGTTGTCTTCTTAGATACTGAAACGACCTATGAGAAGGTATGGAGAAAACAACTAATTCGGAAACTGGATGAGCCGACATCGATACTCAAATGTGATGTGAAACTTATAGCTCGTTTTACTGACAGACAGGAAGATGATTGTTACACTAGAGGCCAATCGTCTGATACCTGACTGGCGCAGGCGGGGTTGCCTCAGTGAATCCGTTTTATCCCCACTACTATTTAATCTCTATCTAAATGACAAGCCAACTGCGCCAGGGGTACAAATTGCTTTTCTCACCAGCGGAAGATATAGTCACGCCAACATTCGACGCCTTGAACATCAACTAGATACCACAGCCGCTTGGTCTTAGAACAATAAAATGCAACTAAATCCCGCCAAGACGACAGCCATCAATTTCAGGAAGAAACGCACATCGATGCCTACAAACTTGAAACTGCATGGGCGGGATTTGCCCTGGGGTGATACGGTGACTTAACTGGGGGTCACTTTGTACAAACACTTCTCTGTGCATAAACATACTGACACTCTCAGGAAGTTTTGGCATAGCCAAGGAACTCCTCCCTTTATTCGAGAGTACTGACCTCAGTACCACCGAAAGGCTTCGATTACTTAAGGCGACGATTCTCTCTGAGATACTGTATGACAGCTCGGTCTGGGACCTTGCCAGTCCAGCACAAACTGGGCACCTACAACTTCGTGCCAGCCGCTATACTCACATCGTTTACATGCACGCTGCCCACCATATGGATACAGCAGTTGAAGCAGTTCGCAAACGGACGACTATCCTTCACTACAAAATAAACTATTTGCGTAGGTCTGTGTACCTTATAAGAACTCTGAGCAGGACAATACCCCTGCCGCGGCATCGGAATGAGATAGCACGTTCCTTGGCTCTAAGACATCCTAACCCATTCCACTAAGTGGCGGTATTTTACGGACCGATATACAGACCACAAGACGTTGAACCGAAACTTTTATTCATAATAAATTGAACCCATGCACCCACTTCCTTCCACCATGAAGTCTGGATCGTCTTTGACAACAGCTCTTATTTTTACAGCAAGTCATTAAAAATACAGCAATACCAAAGACGTTAGGCCCAATACGTCACCCTCATTCTGCCATCGGCCTTGTCAAAGAAGGTGGATGAGAGGACAGAGATTCAGGGCACTCTCTTGCCCTTCGAGTGGGAAATTGCTGCCGGCCGGAGTGGCCGAGCGGTTAAAGGCGCTACAGTCTGTAACCGCACGACTGCTACGGTCGCAGGTTCGAATCCTGCCTCGGGCATGGAGGTGTGTGATGTCCTTAGGTTTGTTAGGTTTAAGTAGTTCTAAGTTCTAGGGGACTTATGACCACAGCAGTTGAGTCCCATAATGCTCAGAGCCATTTGAACCATTTTTTTGGGAAATTGCTCCTAAATGCGGAAAAATCAGCAATGGTCAACGACATGAGGATGCTAAAGGGAATGGAAACCATTGCTCTGAAGACTCACAGTGTGTACCCACAAGACCTGTGAGCTCTAACTGAGAAAGCTTCACGACGATCTCTCCATTGGCAAAAGATTCCGGATTTGTCCCCGGTTCGGATCTCCGGGAGGGGACTGCTAAAGGGGAGGTGACTCTAAGAAAAAGAATCACCAACGACGGGATAGTATTCTGCAAGTCACAGCAAAGAATGTCAAAAATCTGAACGTAGGAGGAAAGCTAGAAAATCTGAAATGGGAAATGAAGTGGCTCACTCTGGATATAGCAGGGATCAATTACGTGAAATGGAAAGAAGATAGATATTTGTCGTTAGACGAATACAAAATAATATCAACAACAGCATAAAATGTTATAACAGAAGTAGGATTCGTAATGAGCAGGAGGTAGGGCAGAGACTGAGCTCCTTTGAACAGTTCAGTGACAGGGTTCATCTCAGCAGATGCGACAGCAAACGCACGCCAACAACGATATTTCAAGTATACATGCCAACGTTGCAATTCTGTTAACATACTGAACGTGTAATTCAGTATGTTAGGGGAGATGAAAATCTAATATAGTGTTTTAAAATGAACGCACCGTCATTTGACTGTATTACCGTTTTTTAATGACGACCCAAGTTTCTGCCTTCTATTCCATTTTCAAGTGATTGAGTTTACATCATTAACATATTCTGCAGGACATAAAGTTCAAAATTGGCCATAAATTAAGAAAAGTATTGGCTCCTCACGAAAGCCAAATGTAATAGTCATGGTGGACTGGAGCCCGGCTCTGGGGAAAGAGTAGAAGAAAGTATTATGCGAGAATATAGGTTTGTCGATAGGGATGAGGCAGGAGACCGAATAATTGAGTTCTGCCATAAATTTGGGATGGTAACAACAATTATTCTGTTCAAAATCCAACTGAATTATATCACGGTCAAACAGAGTTTCCGAAAACAGATACTGAATTGTAAGGCGTACCCAGCTGCTGATATAGACTAAGATCACTATTTAGTAATGGCGAAGAGTAGATTGATGTTTAAAAAAATCATCCGAAAGAATCAGTGTGGAATGAAAAGAGTTACTAAAGTACTGAAGAAGGACGAGACTGTTATGAATTTCGCTAAGGATGTGGATACTGCGATAAGGAACACATAAGTAGGCACTTCAGTTGAAGAGGAGTGGCCATCTCTAAAGAGGACAATCAGAAAACTTACAAACAAGGGAAATAACTGCTAAGGAACTTTGGGTAACATATGAATACTTCAATTGAGCGAAGAAAGTTAGTAACAAAATATTAAGGGAAATATGGGAATACAGCGATATAAATCATTTAAGAGTGAAATAATTGGCAAGCACGGGGCAGCTAAGGCACAATGGTAGATGGAAATCGTTGTGAAATCGAGAAAGAAGTGATACTGGCAGAACTGACTCAGCAGAACAGTCAGAACAGCATTCTGTAAAATTAAAAGCAAAGGTGGTAATATTAAGAGTGCAATCAGAATTCCACTGTTAGGAGAGAGATCTGGCAGTTGGAAAGAGTACACTGAAGCCCTCTGTGAGGGGGAGTACTTGTCTGACGACTGATAAGAAGAAACTGGAATAGATATGGATGACATAGGGATCCAGTACCTCAATCAGAATTTAAAAGAGCTATGGAAGACTTGAGATCAAATAAGGCAGATAGATAAAATTCCACCGAAATTTATAAAGTCACTAAGAGAACTGGCAACCAAACGACTATTCAAGTGGGTGAGTAGGATCTATGACTATTGACATCATGTCAGACTTCCAGGAAATAATTGTCCACAAATTTCTGGAGGAAGCAAGGGAAGAGAAGTGTTAGAACTATATCACGATCAGCTTAATGTCTCATCCGTCCAAGCTGCTGCCAAGAGCCGGCCGCTGTGGCGGAGCGGTTCTAGGCGCTTCGGTCCGGAACCGCGCTGCTGCTACGGTCGCAGCTTCGAATCATGCATCAGGTATGGATGTGTGTAATGTCCTTAGGTTAGTTAGGTTTAAGTACTACTAAGTCTAGGAGACTGATGACCTCAGATGTTAAGTCCCATAGTGCTTACAGCCATTTGAACCAGTTTTTGCTGCTAAGAATAACATACAAAGAATGAAAAGGAACATTCAGGATCTGTTAGATGAAGATCAGTTTGTGCTTAGAAAAGGTAAAGGTGCAAGAGGTGATTCTGACGTTGTGTCTGATAATGGAAGTAAGGCTGAAGAAAAATAAAGACACGCTCATAGGATTCGTCGACCTACAGAAGCGTTCGACAATGTAATACGGAGCAAGATGTTCGAAATTCTGAGAAAGGTAGCAGTAAGCTAGTAGAAAAGGCGTGTAACACACAGTTTGTTCAAGAACCAAGAGGGGAAAATAAGAATGGAAGACCAAGGATGAAGAGATCGGATTAAAAAAAGGTGTAAGATAGGGATGCAATTTTCGCCTATAATGTTCAGTCTATACATCGAAGAAGAACTAACGGAAACAAAAGCAGATTCAAGATTGGATTCAGGGTTAAAGTTTGACAATGGTAAGATTTGATGATAACATTGCTTTACTCACTGAATGTGTAAAATATAAGGGGTCTGTTGCTTGGAATGAACATTTTAATGACTACAAAATATGTACTGTGAGTAAACCGGAAGAAAACAAAGGTAATGAGATGTAGCAGAAATCAGATTAGCGATAAACGTAAGTTGTTCATTACGAAGTAGACAATGTTCATGATTTCTGCAACATTTGAAGGAAAATGACCAAAGACGGACGAAACAAGGAGAACATAAGAACCAGTCTAGCATGGACCAAGAAGGCAGTCGCCTTTCTTCTGAGGATATACATTTGGCCCAAAGCACTGTATAGTACTGAATCACAGAAATGGGAAAACCGGACCAGAAGAAAATCAAAGTGTTTGGGATGTGTTGCTACAGAAGAATGTTGAAAATTTGGTGGACTGATAAGCTAAACGATGAGTTTCTCCACAGAACAGCCGAGGAAAGAAACATGCGTGAATGAATGACAAGAAGAAGGGACAGTATAATAGGACATGTCACGATATCAGGGTAAAACCTCCATGGTATTTGAGGTAGCAGAAGAGGGTAGAAATTGTAGAGACAGGCACAGATTTGAAATCATGCAACATAGGTGCAAGTGTTACCAAGATGTGAAGATAGCGGAGAGGAATTTGTTGTGGTCCGTATCAAACCACTTAAGAAAACAAGAAAAAAATTAGAGAGTCTGTTTTAACATGACAGAAATTTTTGTAGGTATTTGTGCAGACATACGTGTTTGTCGTATAAGTGATTAGAAGCATGTATTCAAGCAATTCAATGAGCAATAATATGTATTCCACGTACAGGATATTGCAGAATCGTCTGAAGATGAACCTGTCGGTTCGAAATCGGTTATAAGACTGCTTACTTAATTAACTAGCGTTATCAACAGTGACTAATTGCTGTCTTTTTCTTTGAAAGAATCAACCTAGATTATGTAATTTTTTCAAACTAAGGATTTCATTCTCTTGGAAGTGGAATTTTTAACAATTGCTTCTTAATCGATACCTATAATGATTATCCACACCCTATACAAATTTAAAATTTCTGTCCTTTGCAGGTTTAGGCTGGACAACGACGAGTCACTGAATCAGTCTGTCCCTATTTCATTTTATTTGAATTTACAAAAATAGTGAAACACGTATTCTTTTTTGTTTTCAACAGAGAAGCTAATTGTCATAGATTAAGTTTAAAAAGTGTTTTCATAAAACAGTTCAACCAGTATTTCAGCTCATTAGGATCTGAAATCCGAGAACATTGAAAATTATTGTTTTATTTGTAGGCAAGAAGTAAATCACCAGTTTTTATCGATGTGGCTTCCAAAATACTTAAGCAGTTTTTTTATGATGATTTATTTTCAAAATAAATTTTCACTCACTGTTTCATTCTGCAGGAGTTAAATATCCAAAATTGCTGAGGCACGAATTTCTGTATTTCTGTCGGAGGCACCAAATACCAACTGCCGTCGGTCGAGCTTCGAAAGTGCCATAATAGCAACATATTCCCAAAAAACCTTTCATCAATTATTGTACCTCCTTACAGGTGTAATTAGGAAAGGTACCTTTTTAAATGAAGCCCCTTCAAATTTGAAGTTACTGTCAGTGGTTTGGACTGGGAGATATGAGTTAATCAGCCAGGTCATTGCCTTTTTAGGATATTCAGATATCCCACAAATATGAACACAAACAATATACTGATTATTATATAGTTTTCCATATGATCATACCGTCACTGTCTGCATCTTTGTGCACGTCCTAAAGAAAAGAAAACCATTCTATTACATCACATATTGCGAGGAGAAGTGGTGCTAACATACCCATCAATGGCTTACAGTCAGAAAGAGTAACAGCGAATAGAGAAAATCGAGTGTAGCATTTAGAAGCTTGTAGATTGGCCACTTTCATTGTCGCTTTACGGACAGGTAGCTGTTGCTGCGACCCTGAAAAAATGTCGTTTCACCTCCAATAAAACGGAATCAGATTGTTTTCAGATTAAAACAGAGCAGAAGTTGTACGCGTCACTTCTACTTCGGTATTAGAATCTAATATGTGGCCGTAAACTGATCGCACATGGGAGAACAGTTGCAACACGTGGTACTTACGCTGACCACGAATAATACTATATTCGCTGGAGATATCGCACATTTCTGCTAGTACGCTTAACCACTCATGAAGCTTCCAAATCCGGGTTTCGTTAACTGATTTCTCGGAACACTCCATATAGACACTTCAGAACTCATTGTGGAAATGAGATTATAGCTGCCGTATTTTCTCTTGTTTAATGTGGTAGAAGCGAATCTGTATGGAGTAAAGCAAATGACGGAGTATTGAGTTGAGACGGAAGTTATCCACTAGGAATATTTCATTGAAGTGAAACACGGTTTATAACTTTTGGTTTTAAAAAAGATACATAACCCATTGATTTACTGCTTTACTGAAATCGACTGTGTGATTTTAAGCTGCTGTACTCACTCTTCTTCTTTATTTGCAACGACTGTCTAACACGATCAACTGCTAGAGACAAAACCTTCTCTAATTATGTTTGCAGAGCCATGAAGATGTATTCACTTTTTCGAGGGTTTCCTAACCATTAAAAGTCTCTAAAATGTGAGATCAGAACAGTTTTACACCGGTAAACACTGTGCGCTTTCTAGTTGGATTGATACTGCAGCTTAGAATTCATTCGTTAGTGTGGATAAGATTTTTAAACACATGTTTTTGAGGATCTCAGCGTTCGCTCTACCCACCTCCCCACACCCACCACACGTTCCTGCTGCTACCTACGATTTGATATCCGTATGAAATCATACTCTCTCTTGATTAAAAATGCTGACAACTTCGCTTCAGTGTGCAGACGAGAGCGGGCAGTGCTTTTAAGGCCACCATTTATGGAAACATATTGCAAGATGCCAACTGAGTTCACAAGTGTCCTCCTTGAAGTTCTCTGTCATGTTAGGTTATTCTATGTCTAATTGGCAGTCTGATGCCACACTTACTGATTTTGTTTTATTCATAATTCACCAGTCTGTAATTTCATTAAGATATTGAAGTTTTTCTGATCAGATAGGGCACTCGATGTTGACATAGATAGAAATGGTCATGATCCACTACCTTACATTTGCTACCTTTTCATGCCTTCCATTATCCAGTCTCCTTCCATTGTTCATGGTATTGGAGCAATTTACTACTGGCATTCATACTTCAACATAAGTGACAATGTGTTGTTTCGATCTCAGGAGAAGCACTACTATGAAGAGGAGTGATGATGCTGGTTATCACGTTACTGCTATCATGATGATCGCCAACTACGGTTTTTGGTAATCTGTTGCTGAGTATCTGTTCTATCTCTGCACATGACTCAGGAAGATAAAACGGAGTACAGATGTATTGGTACCCTCCTCAGTCCTGAGAAATTTTTTATTTAAATTTTTTATATTGTCGTCCATAATTTTCTTGTTAGCAATACTAGAAGCACAAGAAAAATGTTTAAAGAACAAAGTGACGTCCCCCACAGGGGTTGTAGGTCTCAAGGTGTAATGAAGTTTCACAAATCTTATTTCATTAAGAACCTTATATTTAGTTTTTTCGATACATTATTTAATTAAATTACTACAAAAATACATTTTATTGTTACAAAATTGTATTTAGGTATATCTATAGAACAAAAGAAAATTAGATTAGTAAAAAGTTCGGAATACAGTAGGTCTATCATAGTCATTTATTTCTGATAACAAATTTAATGCATTTAGTCTTAACAGCTTGCTTGAAGCAGTTGTGTGTATCTTGCAAGCAGAGGAAAACTTTGCAGGTGGAACATCTTATGTGTGCCTTACTAGCTAAACACCCTAGAAATCGACAGCGATTTTTGGTAACTGGTTGAGGAAACTCTGGTATATGTAGAACATTTTTGGTTCAAAGGGTATCAGGAGGGTGATCAACTATCGATTTTGAACGCTTTGGTGATGGGTTTTCGAAGTCAGGATCATCATCGGATATCACTTCAGGTTCACATGTATGCCATACATATTTCTCATACTTTTCTCTGAACTGGACGCAGTCTAGATCCTCATCCTTCAACGTACCCAAGACAGCTTCATCACATTTGTATTCTAGTCATGAAGTGCAAGTAGCGAAATCAATGAAGTGTATAATCACTCTTACAGTCAACTTCTTAGTTCTGGCACTTATTCTATAATAGCTGATCAACCTACCAAGAAAGTCAACAACTCCCATATTTGAATTGTAGGTGCTTACAACTGCAGGATGGTTCACTTTAATGTACTTTTTTCTCTTTCCTGCACCAGTGGCGTCGATTATCAACTGGATTTACTCCATCCCTACTGAACATGAAGATAACAGGACTTCACTACACAAACTTGGCCATCACTTCTCACTGAGTGATCAATGGATCCTCTACCATTTTTCTTCATATCCTTGTCCATTGATAGTTTGGAGTCTTTTGGAATTCTGGTCCTCTGTAATGTTCCAGTTGCTTGCCACTCATCTTCACTGTGCAATTTGTCTAAATGCGACTCCAGTGTGAAATAACAGTCCATGTATATGGCAAATCCAGGAGGAAGAGTGGCTTTCATTTTTCTAGCAGCATTTCCACCTACATCTTAATTCTGATATTGAGTGTCAGTCAGTATAGGATCACCTTTCCCTTGGTAAAAGAAGAAATCGAAAGGAAGGAGATCAGTTGCAGGCAGTACAAAATTTGTTAGTCCACAAGGGATAGATTTCTACTTTATGACTTGTCTTGCTGGATTGTGTTTCCAAAATGGAATCATCTGTTCATCAACTGAGATGTTAGTGGGCCTGGGGTTCAATCGGCAAACATTCTGTACACTTTGAACAATGGGTTTTATTTTCCAAAATTTATTCTTTTGTTTTACTTCAAGGGATACTTCATCACCATCAACAAGTTTCATGTTTTCTAATTGTAAAATATCTGTCATGGCAAATTTTTGTAACAGTACCTTCCAACCTATTCTTTTTGGCCCATGGTGAGTTCACACCGACTGCCACCTGTTCCTCATGTTCAGGTGCAGCTGGTAAGGGGAAAAAATTCTAAGTCTTCTTCCAAAAAGCTCTGTTGGAAGCAGACTGGCTAACGTAGATTCCTTCAGATTTGCTCTCGTTTCTGTATTCAGTTTTGTGTTATCTTCGTAATGTATATCCAATTCCTGTTCATTACTAACATGGTAATCTCGATCTGTACTGATTTCATCATCATCACCACCACCACCATCATCAGAGAACTCCAACTAACTAACATTGCTATCAAATAATTCATTTACAAAATCTTCAAATGCCTTTGAATCGGAAAAAAATTGGGAAATTAGGCCTAAAAATTGTAAAATTGTTCACCTGTAGATTACAGTTCCCTGAAACATAATTAATATTAACCTAATATTCACCACAGAATATAAAATGAATAATTAAAAGATTGTTTATGCAAAAAAAGGTGAACTATATTTTGTTGACAAATCATGTTATATATTACACTAAGTCCTGAAGTCTCCTACAGGGTACACTCGAATTTCAATACATTTTTAAAGACAATATTAAATAATTAAAATTATAATTTTAAATAATTATGCTCTGACTATTTATTTACATTATCCAATATAAATTATGTTGATTAAAATAGAATAAAGTAGTAATAAAATACAAAGATCCGCTCCTCTGAAAACAGGCTTTGTTCTGTTAGCCTTTTTCTATTTTGCCTGGCAACAATGTAATTAAGCACAAAGATGATGAACTGCTGTTACATGAGTTGCTGCCATCTATGAACTTCCTTCAGAAACACTTGTCAGTGTAGCCAATATGATACGAACTTGGGAAAAAATTTTCAAACAATTATATGTGTTATGTCCCCAACAGGGGACACCACGACTGAGGAGGGCACACTGAATGCAATCCACATTGCTCGCTACTAAGTTGATGAACCTGCACAAAACAAAAAGAAATGCACTTTATGATACCATCACTTCAACATGTCCATAGTTTTCAGCCATGACTCTTACTTTCCTTTGCCCAATCCTATACCATTATCATGACAATTAGGATTGTATACTGATTTAGCCTTAAATGATTTTCTTGTCAGCAACCTTCTTTATGAGACGATTTACTCATAATATAACAAGATTATGATTCATACCAGAGCACATGAGCACTATCAATTCTTTCGAGTTTAACGATGTTATACAGCTAGATAAATTAGCCACTCATTTGCTGTACAAGGTACTTCCAAATATGTGTGAAATTTGTTAAACCCCGCTGGAGGATTGTGAAAGGAGAATACTGGGGCGCATTTGCATGCAGCACCTGAGTATGATTTTATAAACGATGTATGTCTTCGACAGGGTTTTTATCGCTGACTGTATAAGGCCACAGACCCAGAGAAACTGCTTCTGGTATGAGATTATTCTAGTGGTGGACTAAGAGAGCGCTAGGCATAAAGTTGTAAGTAGCTGTATGTGAGAGAAAGACGATGGAGTAGACAGTTTTGTGGTGTGCTGTGTGAAGCCACTAATTGTTAGAATAATTTAGGTGTGTCAATGTTGTTGAACATTGAAGCAGAATTCTTCATGCAAGCAAGGTAAAGATGCTAAATAACTATGATTTTTGTTTTGCCATCACGTTAGTATAGATGAGTTGTCTGATAATTTGTAATTGCTGAGTAACACCAGAATATAAGTAAACTGATATATTAAAAAGGCTAGTTAGATTTTTCCTTTAGTGATGCTTCTAAGATTTGTTGGCAGAGCTATAGGTAATCTAATGATTTGCATTTATGTTTCCTGTTTAACTCTCATTGTGAATCAGTTGTGAGTAATGTAACTTCAATTGTCTGTTGGTTTTGAAAACACAACTTAACTGGAAATATAATTATGCCAAAAAATAAAAGAAATCTGTGTTGGTAATTCAACACAATCAGTATTGGTTCCCTTTCCAGGTCATATGTTTTTCAAAGAAGCTGTATTTTTCACAAATATTTACATTTGTCAGCCAAAGCAATGTGCATTTTAAAGTATTACAGCCAGCATTGCACTTCGCTGAGCCAGTAGCTAACATATTTATATTTTCTTGTGAGAAACCAGAATATATAGCGTTCCACCGTTGCTGCTTTAGAGGTAAGGCAATTTAATTTACTTGTTATGTGCACAGGGATCAAAGTTATCATTTTTTAACAGGGCCGGAGGATTCAGTGCCTAAGGGGTCGAATGTATTTTGCACTGACTGTATTTCTTTATTGGTATCCCAATACATTGCTCAATCAGTTGATATAAAGTTTTTACTAACAATAACACAGAGTAAGCACACCACTTGCAGTTACAACACACTACATGATAATTCAAATTATGTATCCATTCCACAGTTGAGACATTCATTTAACGTAATCATAAAGATAATTAAATAAAAATAAAGCTACAACTCTTCGGACTGAGTTGTAGTGGCCCATCACGAATTCCTCTCCTGTGGAAACCTCTTCTTCCCAGAGTAGTACCTGCAACCTACGTCCTCAATTTTTTGTTGGATACATTGCAGTCTTATTCGTGGAACCTTCCCGCTTCAGCCCCAACTTTTTTTTGAGTCATCAGTCTCCTGACTGATTTGGTGCCGCCCGTCATGAATTCCTCTCCAGAACCAACCTCATCATCCCCTAATAGCACTTGCAACTTATATTCTCAATTATTTCCCGAATGTATTCCAACCTCTGTCTTCGTCTACAATTTGTGCCCTCCACAACTCCATCCAGTACCATGGAAGTTCCCAGATGTCTTAACAGATGTCATACCATCCTGTCCCTTCTCCTTGTCGGTGTTTCCCACATATTCCTTTCCTCTCCGATTCTGCGCAGAGCCTCCTAATTCCTCACCTTAACAGGCCAATGCTCCGATGCTCTTCTGTTCCGGTTTTCCCACAGTCCATGTTCACTACCATACAGTGCTGTAGCCGAAACATACATTCTCACGAACTACTTCCTCAAATTAAGCCCTACGTTCGTTACTACATACTACATTTCGGAATCTCTGTCTGATGATGATGTCACCTATGTGAAATCTTCCTGTATCACCAGGCGCTTTCAAAGTGTACCTGTTCCTCTTGGGATTCTTGAACAGAGTATTCGCTGTTACTAGCTGAAATTTATTACAGAACTCAATTAATCATCCTCCTCTCTCCTTCTTCGTCCCAAGCCCATCTGTCTCCAGCAACCTTTTCTTCTACTCCTTCCCCTATAACTGCATTCCTGTCCCCCTAACTATTACATTTCCATCTCCATTTACGCACTGTATTACCCTTTAAATTTCCTCATATACTTTCTCTATCTCTTTATCTTCAGCTTGCGACGTTGGCATGCTTACCTGAACTATAGTCGTCGGTATGTTGGCTTGCTGTCGATTCGGCCGCGCGTGGTAGTCGCGCAATCTGAGGCGCCTTCCTACAGTTCGAGCAGCTTCCCACCGCCCTCCCCCCCTCCCCCCCACCCCTCATCGGAGGTTCGAGTCCTCCCTCGGGGGCATGGGTGTGTGTGTTCTCTTTAGCTTAAGTTAGTTTAAATTAGATTAAGTAATGTGTAAGCCTAGGGACCGATGGCCTTAGCAGTTTGGTCCCTTTGGAAGTTACTAACACCATCACCATCACCATGGTGTCCATTCTGATAAGAATAACCCTATCACTGAACTGTTCAGAGGAGCACACTCTCTGCCCTACCTTCCAATTCATAACGAATACTACTCCCGTTACACCATTTCTCGCTGCTGTTGATATTATCCTATACTCATCTGGCCAGAAATTATTGTCTTCTTTCCATTTCACTTCACTGACGCCTACTACATGTAGATTGAGCCTTCGCATTTCCTTTCTGAGATTTTCCAGCTTGCATCCAATGTTCAGGTTTCTGACATTCCACGCCCCAAATCGTTAGAATATTATCCCTTCGTTGGTTATTCAATCGTTTTATCACAGTCACCTCTCACTTGGCAGTCCCCTCCCGGAGATCCGAATGGGGGACTATTCCCGAATCTTTTGCCAATAGCGAGATCATCATTACCCTTTCTTAATTACAGGCCATATGTCCTATGGATACACGTTTTGTGTCTGAAATGCAGGGGTTTCCTATACCCTCGGCATCCTTATGCAATTGATCATGGCTGATTCTTCCTCCTTAAGAGGTACTTTCGCACCCAAGGCCAAGAAAGTGCCCTGAGCCTCTATCCGCTCCTCCGCCCTCTTTACAATGCCGTTGGCAGAAAGAGGGTGACTTCTTACGCGGGAAGTCTTCGGCCGCCAGTGCTGATAACTGATCAAAATTTAAGCGTTGGTGCGTTTAGAATCGGGGACGGGGAACCGTTTTGATCACTAATCATACTCGCTATCCCTAGACTACGGGTGCACCAGCCCCTTTAACTTTATGAATTTTAGTTAGGTCACCGTAATGTAAACAGCTTTCTAAATGGCAGGTAGCGGAGGTGATTTCCCAGAAGATAGCTCTCAGCGAGTTGAGCAAAGCACGGTAGATATTTGTAAGCGCTTGCAGAATTTGTACGGAGGCTTGGCAGGGAATAAAAGCACGGGAGTCGTTAGTCGTTGCGTCTATCATCATCACAACGAAATAGTGCAAACCAGTTCGATATGCGTGCCGGCCAGCTGCACGCAGCTGAGACTCCTGCAATGTCGCAACACTCTCATTCGAAGTGATCCTCGGATCACGAACACCTCGCTGGACAGCTGAGCGTCTCCGCTGGTAGTGCTGACACTCAAAGGTACTCAAAGGTCTATGCCCTCGGGTTCTTCGCAGCCTAACAGTGGATTACAAAGAGCAACAGTTGATCGTTAGTGAGGATTTGCTTGCGCATTATGAGGCTGATCGTGACAGCACGTTGATGATGGGGAAATCATGAACGCACCAGAACGCTGGTACGAACGTCAACCAGTTCAATGGTACCATGCGGGAATATATTCACAAGCTGCGACATCGTCGCGAAAAAATACAGTTAACCGTATATGTAATAAGTTTCCTTTAATTTACGTCTATGGCCAAAATCTTTTCTGTTTGACAGATTACCGGTTTCGGTCTTTAATGACCATCATCAGATCTGTCTCATAAAAGCAGTGCATTAGGACTTTGTTTTTAAGAGACAGATCTGATGATGGTCATTAAAGGCCGAATCCGGTAATCTGTTAAACAGAAAAGATTGTGACCATAGACGTAAATTAAAGGAAACGGGAATATATTCCCTACCAGTAAGGTGGCGTATGGCTGTCGCATTGAACGAAGATTATGTTGAAAGAGTGAGGAATACTGTGATAAACCGGATCGTGAACAAAACCTAACTGAACGCCCTTAGTAGTATGTGGCTGGAAAGACTATTCATTAGATGGGTACTGCTGCATGACGCTAACATGCTAAATTTCCTTGGCCGCAATGGACCCCTATCACCAAATACGTTTAGCAAGGATCGTTGTGCCATCTGACTATGACTTTAATTCTATCCCATGTACCATGTCCAACTCTCAAGTGTTGGCGAGCCTCCTGAATAACTGACTTGCGAATAACTCTCCATGACCTAACTCTACCTACCTTTAACTATATTTTTGACACCTCGCGTGCAGATGTCTTACCGTATATTTGCTGGCACTGCTGTGGTGTTGGACATGCTGCTGCCTTCGTAACTCTCCATGACCTAACTGTACCTACCTTTAACTATATTTTTGACACCTCGCGTGCAGATGTCTTACCGTATATTTGCTGACACTGCTGTGGTATTGGACATGCTGCTGCCTTCGTAAATGATCCAGACACTCTACCCCATATTGGCCTCCAAAAGGGCCAAATACGGAAACGTATTCACTCTAAGGAGGCTAGGCCGGAATCCTCCACTCAAGAGTCCTCTCATGATCCACCAAAGCTCTGTCCTATAATTTTTATATCCTCTGTCAGTCAGAAGGCAGACAGGAAACAGCGTTTCCTCGTCCAACAGTGATGGAGGGAGGCGCGCAAAAGCTCTAAAGCTACCATCAAGTCGGACATGCTATGATTACCTATTGATAGCGTTCCCAGTACGGAAAACGAGCACAAATTGGTATCCAGAGTAGGAATCCAGATTAGCGCCTTCTGCTTCTCCGCAACAACAAAAATTCCATCCAGAGTGGCACATGCCTATCACGCAACTTCGAGAAAGCTTCTATCAGGAACTTTTCCTTTACCAGCTCCTCAGGAAGGGCGACTTTTTAGCGTAAATATCGCAGTGCTTGCTGCCACCCGGACTGATAGCCTCTAAAAGAAATATAATGGCCCTCCAGGACACAACGTATTTTTCGGCTGTGCATACTATACGGAAACAACCGTGATGTGCATCACGTGCCCCTCGGAACACCCACTGGCCTAAGAGCTAGTGGACCACGCTCTGTTTACAGAATAAGTTCAAATGGTTCAAATGGCTCTGAGCACTATGGGACTTAACATCTGAGGTCATCAGTCCCCTAGAACTTAGAACTACTTAAACCTAACTAACCTAAGGACGTCACTCACATCCATGCCCGACGCAGGATTCGAACCTGTGACCGTAGCGGTCGCGTGGTTCCTGACTGAAGCGCCTAGAACCGCTCGGCCACACCGGCCGGCACAGAATAAGTCCTTCAAACAGATGTCACTTGATTAATTATTCCAGTTATCGCATTATGAGAGGTCCAGATGAATTTAATTTCGAGGGCGCAGCTGGTCCGTTTCCGGCGGCTCATAGTCTGACACCTGGACTACAGATGGTTCGTTATGTACCAAATAGCTTCAGGCCTGTCGTATTAACATGAGTGGAAAACAACCTCCTATACCCGACTTTTGTTTTTAAAAAGCTGTGTCGCATCAATAAGTGACGTTAACTCTGTTGTAATGGTCGCAGTCACAGTCGGAGTAGAGAGGGCTCAAATAATAATTAATATTATATAATGTAGAGTGAAATGTTTTGGTTTAGTGTAGCTAAGCTGTGCCTATTGGCTGAGTTATGTTAAAAGGAACACGGATTTGCTCGTTTTC
Source organism: Schistocerca americana (assembly GCF_021461395.2). NCBI lineage: Eukaryota > Metazoa > Arthropoda > Insecta > Orthoptera > Acrididae > Schistocerca > Schistocerca americana. Next base: position 124,828,795 of record NC_060124.1, read on the forward strand.
TGTCAGGAATAATGTCTTAACATGGTATTTACCCTACAAAACACACACACACACACACACACACACACACACACACACACGCACACACACACACTTGCATACAGGTGTCCCAAATTTGTTCTAGGCTTGCCATCACTTCTAAAGAGTTGGGAAGTTCTGTTTTGGTAGCGCCATTACAAATATCAGCACCATTCCATGCTATCTTCAACCTTTACTTTCTGAACGTGTTAGTCGGACATCTAAATTAGTGCTGATTATTTACCATAGGGATTCTCAGAATAATTGAGATAAATACACCAGTAAGCTTGCCTCTGGTTTAAATTCCGCTGTGCAACGGCTTATAAGACCACTCCTGAAAAATTAATGCTTGAGTACCGAATTAACTCTCCGATGTCCAACCTTCGGTTCATCAGTGACCTCATCCCCGAGGAATCTGATCCCGACACCAATAAAAGAAATTGTATTAAGAGGATTTATAACATGTGTTTTGCAGAAAGGGGGCAGATCTGTAGATGTAATGATTGTGGCTTGCATATCTCCTTAAGGATTGGGGATGTTCTTTTCCTAAAAAGTTTTGGGCCCAGAGTTTGAGAGCTGACAAAATTTTTGCTAAACTATTGTCGCCTTCTGTTGGACCATGTCAGATTCCAAAGATGTTCACCCTGATTAGCCTCCTAGATAAAAATACTACAAAAGGTAAGTTCTATGGGGTTTACCTTAGTCAGGTAAAGGTAGATTTTCCTTCAAGTGATTGTGAGGCAGCGGAGCTCAATAAAAAGGGAGGGAAAGGCACGAAAGCATCTACGCCGATCGTCCCAACCCCTATTTTTTACTTTAAGGTGGGTTGGGGGGGGGGGGGGGGAGGTGAGGAGAACTGACTTGTTCGCACTTCAATATGTAATAGAAAGTGCGATGTAATCTCTTTGCTTGTGTAACGAAGCAACTGCCTCCTTCGGGTCCTATCTGGGTGTGTACACTCTCTACTGTGGCGACTTAACGTCAACACACGTGAACCAATTCTGACTCATTTGCTACCAGTAACAGCAGGATGGCCGATCAAGGATCAGCGCTGTTAAATATGTGGGAAATACATGCAATCAGCTGAACGTCGTCTCGCGTGGCTGAGTGTAATGTTGGATACTACCGTTGCACGAATTTGATGGAAGAGAGCCTGGGAATTTGATATGCTAGTTGGTGTCTACAGAATTCAGGGGCAAAGTGGTCAACAGGCATAGTGGTCGGCACTTGTTGGACTTGTTTCATGAGCATTTTAGCGTGTAGCCTATAGAAAATTTATTTAGAGCTATCTGCTGTGTCATAGGGTTCATTACATTGTGTGTTTAGGTTTGGGTTGACCACCTTTTTATTTAAAATATTTACAGGTTCCAATCTGGATAACTGACATTACTGAAATTGTCTATAGGTTTCAAGCTCTACTGGCAATTTGTCATTACTATTTTTGTTGGTTTTCAAAATTTGTTTTGTACTCAGGGTTAATGTAACTTGAATTTTATGACTAGCTGTTTTACGAGGGCTGCCCAGAAAGTAATGCACCACATGTTTTTTTCTCATCCGCAAACAATGCTATGAATGCGAAACATTATGTATGTATTAACTGAAGTCTCCCGAGTGAGCGTGCCAAGTTTCCGTCACATCCGGCAGATAGGGCAACTGCAGGTCAGTTTCAAAATGGTATCTGCAGGCGATGTACATTACAAGCAATACGCCGTCATTGAATTTCTCACTGCAGAGAAGAAAACTGAAGGGAATATTCACAAACGCTTGTGCAAAGTCTATGGAACATCGGCGGAGTTCCTGGATTTGCAGTAGTCGGGCAGACCATCCACGGTGTCACACCTGACATGTTGCAGCGAGCTGATGTTTTCATTCGCGATGACAGACGCATTCTTGGAAGACATTTTGAGGAAGATGAAGAGGTGATTCACAGCAGTGAAGCACTGTCTCTGCCAGCAGGACAAGGATTGGTAGCGACGGGGCATACACGCCCTTGTTTCGCCCTGGAGGAAGGCCGTAGAACGGGATGAAGATTACGTGGAAAAATAGGGTGTGTAGCTGAAACACCATTCTTTCGTGTGTATAATTCTCATTATTTACAATGACAAATTGTTGAAGAAAAAACTATGCGATGTATTACTTTCTGGGAAATCTTCGTATTGAAGACATATGGCGTTGTGTTTAAATTTCATTTATCATCCTTTATAAAACTCACCAACTTCTTCCATTCTAATTAAAGAGTTCAAATAATATTGTGTTATGTACACAAAGATTATATAAGAAATTGTTTTATAACAGCTCATTCATTGTTCTCATCTGCTGTGTGTACAGATATTAATGGGTGAGTTAACTAAATGTTTAGCGATTCTTCACCTATCTTTTGGAACATGTGTTAACTGAAATATTTTCCATATGTTCTAGTAGTCCCTGGATTAGAACTGTGCTTTAGTGAAATTACTTTAAGACATAAGCTCTACGCACTGTCATGATGTCAACCCTCATCTGAAATTTACTCATATTTATACTTACTTCTCATTTTCTTACATTGATTTGAGGCCATTAGATTTCACAACTTTTAAAAAAAAATATCTTTTCTGAGTGTTGTGTACTTTTTTGAGGCCTGATACCTCAGCACTCCTTGCTCCTCATTTCCTAAACTATTCCACTATTATCCATCACCCTTGTACATATTCGACTTCTAAACACAGACTCAACATCAACCTATTAACGGTTATCAAATGTAATGGCTTTTGGTATTGTTAAACCATTATTCCAAATACAAAAAAATCTCTATGTCTGCTACGATATTCATCGTGCAAAGATATTTCTTCATCGATGGTCATCTTCCTCCTCCTCTTCTACTTCTTCTTCATAGTTTAGGTACTCGGCACTGCTAAATTTTTGCTGCTCGGTGGTTAATCAGCTGCATTACTACTACTTGCACGCTCTACAACACTGGTTGAGGGAAAATCATGCTTTCAAAAAGATAACATAACTGCAGTCACATATATGGTAAGAAACATGTATAGCAGAAGAAAATAGAAGTTTGGAAGAGGCTTTGTGAAAGATCTGCATAAGCAAAAACATTTAAGGAAGATGAAGAGAAATTAGTATGTGGAGGATGGTAGAGTTACATTTTATAGCAAAAGCAATACTTGTAGAATTTTCAGTTATTTTGACATAGCCCGATGCAGTTCTTCAACCACTGACTCGATCTCATATTATAGACACTGACTAACGTAGCTTCTGGTAAACCTTCCGGGATGTAAGGTCGTGGTCCATGAAACTCTTCAGCTCCTAATGTTTCGTCCAGCGCAGCTCTGGACGAAACGTTAGGAGCTGAAGAGTTTCATGGACCACGACCTTACATCTCGGAAGGTTTAGCAGAAGATATGTCATCCGGTCGTGAAAGCTTTCATACTATGACTAACGTAGATTCTCCTACACTGGATGAGGAAAATGCATGCTTGAGTTGAGGAAGTTTTCAGTAGCTGAAAACGTATAAAATTCTTGTTATGTTGGACTTAAATCCCTTGGAGATTTTATTGTGTGCCCCAAGAAGACGAAGAAGAAGGAGGTGGAGGAGGAGGAGGAAGAAATGAAGGAGACTGTGTTCAAATGAGAACCGTGATGCTTACAATCCCTCCTTCAAGTGGAATAGTTCCACATGTTCCTAAGTAGTTCTCAACCTTTCCACTGAATCAGCATTCTACCTTTTACCATTCAACCATCTAGCAATTCAACTGTCTTGAATGCTTGAAAAATGTATGAATACAAAATATAAAATAGCATTGTACAGTTTAAATCCTTAATATCCCTTGTCACAGGTGGATTGTATGTTAGATGTGCAATCTATAGTACTATGAATGCTTTTGTTTGATTTTATTTCTGTCCCGCTCCCTTCGTAACTCGTTGACGGGTAAAGTCGCAGTACCAAGAACAAGTTGTGCGACATTTCCAGAAGTTGACAGATATTTTATTACATCTGAAAGACATGTATATTCAAATTTCACGCCACTCGCATAAGAATGGTGGTGGTAGCGCCACTATGAGAATGCAATTCAGGTTTGCTTTAAATACACGTTATAACGGTCGTGAGCGTTAGTTATATTTGGGGCTGGAAGTTGTCAGTTAATGCTAGTCAAGAACGCCTATAAGGCGACAAAGTCGCTGTTATCAACACCTAACTGAGTTTTAACGACTACTTGTAATAGCACCAAAATCGAAAGAAGACTGGGATATGGACTGCAACGCGGGATTACCGAGAGGGAGGACCTTATAGTTCCGCGTATGGTTGAGGCTGCTTCTGCAGCAGTTTGAGCAGCAGTTGACTTGACAGTGGCACAACGAAATGCTCAAATCAGTTACTTCAAGGACAGCTCCGAGCCAAACGGCATCTAGTGTGCACTCCACTGAGGCTATACCATTCAGTGGTGTCAAACGATAACTCACTGGACGACAGATTTGAGATCTGCTGCGTTTTCTGATGAAAGCTGGATTTTGCATCGGTGCCCGTGACGACCGTGTGTTTGTTAGTAGGAGGCCAGTTGAGGATCTGGAACCAATATGCCTGGATGTTAGACACAATCTGATGAATTGACTGTTGTACCGTCAATCATGAACAGTAGCTGAGTTGGTGTTTTCCAATTGCATAACGCTCGCCCATGTATTGATGTTGTAATACAGCATGCTCTAAACAGTGTCGACTTGTTGCCTTGGTCCGCTCAATCACCAGATCTGGCTCCAGTCGAGAGTATGATACATCATCGGATGACAACTCCAGCGTCATCCACTTACAGCATTAGCCGGCCCTTCATTGACCACGCAAGTGCAGCAAGCATGGAACTCCATCCCACAAACTGACGTACGGCACCTGCGCAATGCAAGCACTTTCGTATACATGCATTTCACACCCAGCCTGATATACCGGTTATTAATTTACCAGTATTTGAAACAGTCAGTTCTGTGTGTCTCATGTTTCGTCTTATCCTCAAAAACGCTTCCATATATTTAATGCCTGCAAGGTAAGTACAAAAGACGTTTTCCTCTTAAAATACATGTATAGCGTCCGCATTTAATGCTCTTGTATCAAAAACTAATGCATTAACACAGGACTGAACACTACAACAACGAAAACTTTGCCTGCTCTTTTCAATAATAAGTCCAACGTCCGAAATATCCATAAGATTACGAGTATGGAATGATAAATGAGACAAGAGTTTTTTACCTTGAACGTTAGGCCACTACAGGCCGTAGCGTCCCTGTGTGTTTTGTAATGTGGTTGACTGCTCTTCAGGAAGACAAGACTTTTCGAAACAAGCAGATTCTCATTAGCGAGTTTAGTTTTACCAATTCATGTCTATGTACCTTGTGACACCCTGCAACACTTTACATTTGGAAAACCCTTAATTTAAGGCTACATTTGCACGCAAGTGCTGCTTTAGGTATTTTTTTAGGATGAATTGTTTTGAATACGACGCAAAAAGTTTAGAACTTTAGGATGCATTTTGTGCACGATTTAAAGTGCTTTGAAGAACAGTAAGTTACTTCTTTTAAGTAATTTTTTGTTGAATATGGAGCAAAGAAAATTCAGATACTCCCGAGCACGCTTTAAAGTACTCTGAAGTATTATAATTTACAATAGTTATATTAATTTTTAGATAAATAGAACACAACGCAAAAAAGAACGTTCTGAAAGCTTTGAGCACCATAAAAATAAGTACCTTGAAATATTGCAGTGTACACATTTTAAATTTTTTGTTGGATATGGTGTAAACGAGCGCTGAGATACGAACGCTCCTCTTATAGATGAATGCTACATCCTGTACGTAATTGTTTGAATAAATAGATTTTGAAACTGACTCAAGAAAGAGCATTTGATTACTTTTGAGCTCATGATAAGTACTTTGTCTCTCTCTCTCCCTCTCTCTCGCTCTCTGTGTGTGTGTGTGTGTGTGTGTGTGCGTGTGTGTGTGTATGTAATGAATAGCACTAATTTATACAATAAAGCCGAAGAAGAGTTTATGTATTGCTTTTTACTTCTATGGAAATATATAGCATTGGCCAGACTGTAACTGAGAATGGCACCCAAGAAAGTTACTGTAACACACTTACGAAGACCACGAAAAATAGTGTGTCGTCTCTGGCTGTAAAAATATTTCGTCGTCTTAATATTTTTTAATTCCTTCCCACTCCATCCTTCATATTAAGTTTTTCCTTCCATCTTCAATATTTAAATTTCCCTCCAGTTTTCAAATTTCTCTCCATCCACCGTATTGATGACATCAAAGAATTACTTTCGCAGTGATGATGTCGTAGATAAGGGTCCATGGCTTGTGACTTCATTAGTTAGCGATTCACTTGGGTCACGTAATGTAAACAAAGTGAGTTGGTAGTTATACTAGTCAGATGTTCTCAGCGCCTATTTCGTTTCCTTCATGACGAACGATGAACAAGTCCTGAAGCATAACGACGTACTATTCGTAATTCACCAGCACTCCCACATTTCTCTCATTGAAAAAAGCTTTCTTATTTGGACTTGGGACATTCCAATCAGTCTGTTAACTTCGCACTGTGTAGAGACTGTCGCTGTAATTCTAGAGGGTCGTTCGGCACCCAGTAACGGTAATTTTGTTTGTTGACTCCTCATCTGTAAGCATCATCACTGCATGGTAATCGTCTAAAACCCTAAAAAGCTTACTCTGAATTGTTCACGTTGACGATAGTTAGTTGGAAGAAGCATTTGGACCTACACGACTTTGTAAATATGAAATTTCAGATGTTTATTCGGGACTGTGATCAGACTTTTCAGTGCTTAAGAATGGTGTCTAGGTGAAGGTCATGCCCTACGAATAACAGACAGCCTTATGCGATCAATATTTTGCGGTGCGACTACCGTTCGATGTGTGCCATTTTTATGTTCACTTCCTCATTGTGGTAAGTGCAAAAATCGTTCACCCGCCTCAAAACAACGTTACGAGAAGGAAGCACAACGCACGTACTGATAAAGTGACGACGGAAGGCACGCCGAACTGCCACGATAGATTCGTCATTCCGGATAAATTCTTCCACGGCAAACATACGACAATGAACTCTCCAGTTATTCGCTGCAACTAAACATCCTCGTGTATGAAACTTCCTGGCAGATTAAATCTGTGTCACCGACCGAGACTCGGACTCGGGACCCTTGCCTTTCACGTGCAAGTGCTCTACCATCTGAGCTACCAAAGCACGACTCACGCCCGGTCCTGACAGCTTTACATCTGCCAGTAACTCGTCTCCTACCTTCCAAACTCTACAGAAGCTCTCCTGCGAACCTTGCAGAACTAACACTCCTGAATAAAAGAAAGGATACTGCGGAGACATGGCTTAGCCACAGCCTGGGGGATGTTTCCAGATAAAGATTTTCACTCTGCAGCGGAGTGTGCCCTGATATGAAACTTCCTGGTAGATTAAAACTGTGTGCCTGAGCGAGACGCGAACTCGGGACCTTTGCCTCTCGCGGGCAAGTGCTCTACCATCTGAGCTACCTAAGCACGACTCACGCCCGCTCCTCATAGCTTTATCTCTGGCAGTATCTCGTCTCTTACCTTACAAACTTTACAGAAGCGCACACTCCGCTGCAGAGTGAGAATCTCATTCTGGAAACATCCCCCAGGCTGTGGCTGTGCCATGTCTCCACAGTATCCTTTCTTTCAGGAGTGCTAGTTCTGCAAGGTTCGCAGGAGAGTTTCTGTAAAGTCTGGAACGTAGGAGACGAGATACTGGCTGATATAAAGCTGTGAGAAGGGGGCGTGAGTCGTGTTTCGGTAGCACAGTTGGTAGAGCATTTGCCCGCGAAAGGCAAAGGACCCGAGTTCGAGTCTCGGTCGGGCACACAGTTTTAATCTGCCAGGAAGTTTCATATCAGCGCACACTCCGCTGCAGAGTGAAAATCTCATTCCGGAAACATCCTCGTGTAGGCGACACTGGTGGGGTTCGGTGACGTTGACCAGCCCCGGCCTTTAAAGCACTACTAATTAAAAAAAGTTCATTTCCGTCTACCACACTGTATTAACACGCGCCTTGTGAGGCCATAACGATATCTGTAGTACTAGTACAAATTATTATAGCTTCTTGAAACTAGATTAAATGGGAGGATAGATCAGTTGACATGAAATGAATTTTTATAACCATATAAAACAGAGGTCAATGACCATAATTACATGGAAAATTAATAAATTTCTAGAAACCGTAATTAGCCTTTACACTATATTCTCTCTTATAGAAAGTCGTGATACTCTAGAACGTTGAATCTTTTATGTTTCAAATATGGTAAGTTATCTTGCAGAAGTGGTTAACCAAATCTGAATGCAAAGATGGTCTTGCTGTTATCCTACTAGTTGGCAACTAGGTCACGTAATGTCGGGAACAGTCTTAAACCGATGGTGTGACTACACCAGGATTCCCTTTAAGCGATTCAAGAACACTTCAGTAAGCTTCATTCACTATAGTGGGACAGGAATCTGAAAGGTGCACCTCCGGAATGACTGTCAATCGTCTTATCAACTGCCGTACCCCAAGCGGTGGATATCAGAGTAAATAATTGCAACAGATCAACTGTTTTAAGAAAAGGTTACTAGAGATGACTTACAGTGAAATTGGTAATGCACCAAATGCTAACACCAAATCACATACAGCATGTGATCAAAAGTATCCGGACTCCCCAAAAAACATACGCTTTTCATATTAGGTGCCCTGTGGTGCCACCTACTGTCAGATATTCCGTATCAGCGACCTCAGAAGTCATTAGACATCGTGAGAGAGCAGAATTGGGCGCTCTGCGGAACTCACGGACTTCGAACGTGGACAGGTGATTGGGTGTCACTTGTGTCATGCGTCTGTGCACGAGATTTCCACACTCCTAATCATCTCTAGGTCCACTGATTCCGATACGATAGTGAAGTGGAAACTGGAAAGGACACAGCGTACAGGTCGACGTCGTCTGTTGACTGACAGAGACTGACGACAGTTGAAGAGAGTCGTAATGTGTAATAGGTAGACATCTATTCAGACCATCGCATATGTATTCCAAACTGCATCACGATCCACAGCAAGTACTATGACAGTTAGGCGGTAGGTTAGAAAACGTGGGTTTCATGGTCGAGCGGCTGCTCATAAGCCACACATCACGCCGGTAACTGCCAAACGACGCCTCGCTTGGTACAAGGAGCGTAAACAATGGACGATTGAGCAGTGGAAAACGCTGTCTGGAGTGACGAATCACGGTACACAGTATGGCGTTCCGATGGTAGAGTATGGGTATGGGGAATGCCCGGTCAACGTCATCTGCCAGCGTGTGTAGTGCCAGCAGTAAAATTTGGAGGCGGTGGTGTTATGGTGTGTCGTGTTTTTCATGGAGGCGTTGGCCCCTCTTGTTGTTTTGCGTGGCACTATCACAGCACAGGCCTACATTTATGTTTTAAGCACCTTCTTGCTTCCCACTGTTGAAGATCAGTTCGGGGATGGCGATTGCATCTTTCAACACGATCGAGCACGTTCTGTGGAGGAGAGGTTACACGAGAATAACATCCATCTAATGGACTGGCATCCACGGAGTCCTGACCTGAATCCTACAGAACACCTTTGCGATGTTCCGGAACGCCGACTTAGTGCCAGGACTCACCGACCGACATCGATACCTCTCCTTAGTGCAGCACTCCGTGAAGGATGGACTGATATTCCCCAAGAAACCTTCCAGCACCTGAATGAACTCTGCCAGCGAGAGTGAAAGCTGTCATTAAGGCTACGGGTGGGCCAACACCTTATTGAATCCCACCATTACTGACGGAGGTCGCCAGGAACTTGTAAGTAATTTTTAGCCAGGTGTCCGTATACTTTTGATCACATAGTGTATGTGCATGTTAGATTCATATTAGCCTTCCTCGTAAGGTAATCATGAAGGACAATAAACAGCTCGTAGATCGTTATATTGGTTAGAGAGTCTTGTGAAAGGAATGAGGGAAATATATCTGTAGGCAATAACAAGTAGAGATGCTATAGTAGTTGCACACTACAAAAACGTCTCATAATTACTAAGAGAAGTTATAAAACTCAAGGAACATGGGTCATTGCGTCAGAGATCAGGTATAAGATCAACAAGGCTGTAGGCTATATGGAACGTAATTGAACGAGAGACATGAAAACAACCAAACTACAGGATATCACTGTTGAAATAAGTGGAAGGGCTATAACTGATGAGTCACAGTAGCAATTCTATTTACTAATCATTTATTAAATACAGTAGAAAATATAGGGACAAAGCATTCAAAGGAAAAATTACAGTAGAGAGTTGAAGATGCAACGCTCATAAAATTGTCATGTGAATGTATTACCAACATCTACTTTACTGGAGAAAGCCCATTTCGAACTGTTAAAACAAGTTAGTTTAGTCACATTCTCACTGACCGAATCATTGCAAATCTTGGGGTTGGAGAAATCATCAAGTGGCATATTGTGCACAATTCTTTCAGTAACATCACACATAATAAATTTCTGAGGTAACTGTTCTTTAACGAAGAAAGTCTTCATTGCTCAAAAAGATGGTGTAAGAAAAGGCAATGGGGTACTCACCACGGTCTTTTTGTAGGCATAGGTTTAAGGAGTTGGGCATTTTGACTAATGGTTCACTTTGCTTTTTTTTCCCTCACGAAGTTTGCTGTTAATAATCCACTGCAGTTCAAAAGGGTTAACTGTGTACACAGTTGCAATACCAAAAGAAAAAAAAATACATTCATTACTCCTTATTAAGGTAGTTTTAACACAAGAGGGGTGCACAAAGCTGCGACTAAAAATTTTGATCCATTACCCAGTAACACAAAATAACAGACCGCAAAGTAAAATGTGAAGTCAGACTGAAGAAGTTTCTCCTTGACAACTCCTTGTATTCTGTAGCAGAATTACTATTATTGTAATGTGTAAAAGCAGATCTGTGTATGTATAAAGAACCACAACTTATAAATGTTCAGCATGTAGTCACATTTACACATTAATCTGTGATGCGAATGTAAAATAACTTTTCCTACATGACGATGATTTATCGTGTAAATGATTCATGTAACATGAAACTAATTAACCAAAAATCCTACTTTTCAGTAATTCTTCAAGTCGGTGTCGGAATATGCATTTAAGTTCAGATGCATTATTTGCGTCCTGATTTCCTTTTCTGACGGAAAAAATAAGGTTAACTTACCAAGTTTCGTTAGCATTTCTCTCGTTCTCGAATGTTAGGTGTGTACCGTTGGCACTTGACGAAGTAATACGCAAACGATCGTCATTATGACGAAGGCTGTGACAGTGCTAGTTGTAGTAGTAGCAGTAATAGTGGTAGTAACGTAATTTTAGTCTCAAGTGGACCACTTTTACAAGGTTATTACACTCTTATTAGTATTACAATTTGAGAACAAAGAATAATATAATCGTTTTATGTTGGGATTTACATATAGGCCTAGATGGTGAAAATTACTGAACCATATGAAAAAAAGCGTAATTTAGTTACAAGCTACTGCCTGCACGCACTTTATTGAACATGTAAACGTCACTACAGATTTTCGAAATTAGGTTAGGACGTGTTCGATATGCCTGCCATCATTGGCGATGATGTGGCACAGATAAATAGTGAAATCTTGCACGACCCGCTGAAGTGTCGGAATATAGACGCAGTCGATGACCTCCTGAATGGCTTTTTTGAGCTCAGCAATGGTTTTTGGGGTTATGGACAAAAAGGAGTCGCATGCAGTCAGATCCGGAGAATATGGCGACCAATAGAGGTCCAAGCCAATGGCCTCTGGGTACCCCAGAGCCAGAATGAGGTCCCCAGAGTGCTCCTTCAGGACATCAGACACTCTCCTGCTTTGATGGAGTCGAACTCAGTCTTGTATGAAGTTCATCGTGTCGAAATCAGGGTCACTTTGGGTAATGGGGATGAAATCATCTTCCAAAACCTTCACGTACCGTTCGGTAGTCACCGTGCCATCAAGGAATATCACACAGATTATTTCGTGATTGGACCTTGCACACCCACAGTCGCCCGTTGAGGGTGAAGGGATATCTCCATCGGGAAATGGGGATTCTCAGTCTCCCAAATCAGCCAGTTTTGCTTATTGACGAACCATCCAATGAAAGTAAGCTTCGTCTCTAAACCGAACCATATCCACATACTAATTCCCATCATGCCCCGTGGCGAAACGTGCAGTTTGAACGTACTAACTCAAACTGTTCAGAAGTTATGACGGTTTTACGGTATTTTATATATTTCAATGATTGTTACCCGGTATAAAAGCCTAGTTTGAGAATGTTGGGATGTGTAATACAAGGCATTTACCTGTACTAATTTAGCGAAGACATAAAATCTCAATCAAAACAAATAATGGAGACGTTCATCTTCAACCTATCTGAGGTGATGTTAGTGAAATCCGAGATAACAGACATGTGGGTATATGTAGCAGCAGACCCTCTCCGCTTAAACTATTCCCGACTGGAAAAGGAAGGGATGTAAATAACAGAGAGAGAATCGTTGTACACCGAATATCGAAAATGGGATTGTGTAGTGTAGATAAACACATAAATTCAGAGGTAAATACAGTGCTGAGTGACCGAAAGATAATAACTCATTTGAAATAAGAATGACTTCAATTTAATAATTATCCATTGCCGTATACGGACCTCTTGTTTGGATATCTAACTGCAACTCCCGCACTGATTTTAACTTATTTAATTATGTACTGTTTAATCAAAATTTAATTAGACTACCCCATATTTATCCAGCACCCTTTAACAGACAACAGCATAATCAGCTTCCCCATGTGGAGTAATATACCCCAGTTCAATAAACGACCGCTGCGTAAAAGGCTCTCCCACTGTAAGATTTTAAGAAACCTCCCACTGCATAAATTACATCCAACCGCGAGGCGTCTAACGTGGTATCTGCCACGAGTATGACGATGTGGCCGGTTGCATGACAAATAACAGCCCCCAGTTATCATTTACTATTTACACAAAAATAGTTTATATGTTATGTTCTTCATGATGATTAAACGGATAACGGCATGTGACGACTTATTAGTGATAGAACTTCCATGATGAGGGCTGTCAAATATATTTTTAATAGTTCTCCCTCATCATGGGACCTCACTTGTTAAAATTTTTGGAAATGACACCATGGCCATGTAGAACTGCCACTTCCTTGGCTTATTCCCATTGAAATTCTACGATTTCGCCGTTACTCTACGTCTACAATTTTTTTAAACTACAGCAATCACAGTTGATGTGTCAGTCATTAACTGGAATTAACAAGGAACAGGTTCAAACAATATTGGAAAAATACGGTGCACAATCATCAAATCTTTGATAGCAAGTATTCCATTGCTTATGCCATGCACTGTTTAGTGTGTAAATACATTACCGAAGTCTGGTACTCCCGACATATTACAACAGTCATTCATTAGGTTAAATATATAAACTATATCGCTGTCAATAGAATTGACATGCACTCAAATATTGAAATCGCTACCTTCCCTTTATGAGATAACTTTAGGATCGGTACTCACGGTAAATACTGGTGGCAGTACAGCCGCAGATAATCGCCCAGCAATTTGTAATGCTGTGTAGTGAGATTTGTTTGAGCAGCATTCATTTTCCTTGGACACAAAGTTCTCCTGCAGGGCGATCTTTCTGGCAGGCTCCTCGCTACAACTCCTTCAAATCCTTTTATATTTCCCTGCTCCGCCTTTTAGAAGAGAACCCTCGCCGTCCCCTTAATTAATCTACGGCCCCAGATCACTGACTTCTTTGCTCCTCAAAGGCTGCAGGCCAATATTTACAATTGTTCCTTCTGTGCCACCAGCCATCTAATCTCGCAAGGGATTAAATGATATTTACCTTAAACGAATCTCGGACGGGAGCACATAAATACCGAAATTTGACGTTTTCATTCGAATGCGATATTATTCCGAGAAGATTTCTCCTAAAAGAGCTTTAATGGAGTCTGTAAGTTTCACGGCTCTGTCATGAGGAGCGGTGAAAGTTTTATCAATTTCACAGGTGTACTGTGAAAGTTTACTAATAAATGTCCAGATGTACAAATTCATCTCAACGCTCCTTTGGGAATTTAGGATCTCTATAAAAATGCCTGTAAACTAGATATTCTCATTGAAAAATACTGCACATCTCTGTCTGATTCTCCCTTAGAGTGAAATGACTTCGAGTAACTGCTAAAAATTTTTTGGTGTGCAATAGGTTCAGTGGCGTAGCTGGGTTAAACAGTAATGTGTCCAGCCTCAGAAGATTCAATGATCAAAGCTGTTAACACGCAGGTGGTCCATAATTTCTTTTTTACAAAGCAGATGGCTACGGATCTGAACAGACTACGTGTGTCGGTAACAGCAGGAAATCGAAATAGATGTTGTGAGGCACGTGTGTCATTCTTAACCAGAAACATGTGCTAGTTTTCTTATGGTATCTCCTTGTTCTGGATGAACGCTCTTGGAGCTACATGCACTCAGTTTTTGAGGATTGTTTTCTACCTGATTATGAGACTACTGATCTTAAAATCTATTATACTGGGTGGTGCACTGATCGTGACCGGGCCAAATATCTCACGAAATAAGCATCAAACGAAAAAACTACAAAGAACGAAACTTGTCTAGCTTGAAGGGGAAAACCAGATGGCGCTATGGTTGGCCCGCTAGTTGGCGCTGCCTAGGTCAAATGGATATCAACTGCGTTTTTTTAAAATAGGAACCCCCATTTTTGTTACATATTCGTGTAGTACGTAATGAAGTATGAATGTTTTAGTAGGGCGATAAGCACTTCAGTGAACAGAAGGATTTTCAATGTGTGGATGCAGAACGATGTCAAAAATTCGTTAGATAGATCGAATGATAAATTAGGTAGTGCTGAATCGAATTGGGGAAAAAAGATTTTTCACACAATTAGGCTGAAGGAAGAGATCAATTGATAGGACATAGCCCGAAGCAACCAGTAATTGTCAGTTAGGAAATTGAAGAAATGTGCGGGCTAAAAGTTATAGGAGGAGATCAGTGCTACACCCCAAGCTGGTTAAAATGTACGTAGGTAAGCGCAGCCATGAAAAGAGGCTTACAGAAAACGAGCCAAAGTGGAGAGCTGCATTAAACTCGTGTTCAGATTGGAAACCAAAACAATGGTAACATTGACTAGAGTACCACGTCGTCAATACCGATGTTCTTTTTAAACATTTTTATTCGGTGTTTTGTTGTGTCCTGCCTACTCGTTGAATATGGGGTCCCCAGTAATTCTGCTTTCTCGAATCGCTAAACAACAATTCAAGCAAATCGTATCTATGAATTTTTAATACAGTAAGATAAATGACAATACTTAACTCTGAGAATTTACAATGGAGTGTCGCAAGCAATGAGCGACAGAGAAAATAAGAAAATCTCTTCAGTACACACAACTCGTAATACAAGTGAAACAATATAGTTCCTAAGTCGTTGCGTGGTCTAGCGGTTTTAGGCGCTCAGTCCGGAACCGCGCGACTGCTACGGTCGCAGGTTCGAATCCTGCCTCGGGCATGGATGTGTGTGATGTCCTTAGGCTAGTTAGGTTTAAGTAGTTCTAAGTTCTAGGGGACTGATGACCACAGATGTTAAGTCCCATAGTGCTCAGAGCCGTTTGAACCATTGCAACCTAAGTCGTTGCAACAGAGCTCGTGGAATGGCTAGTCTTCAACTGGGTCGCAAACAGGCGGGGCGGGGCTTATGTTCTCTTCGCCTAGAGGCCGCTGCTGTCTCGGTGTCGTCCAAGAGAGGGGTCGGTCAGCATACTATCGGCTGAAGTCTTTTTCTGCTCCGCCGTTCCTGACCGTCGTGCCGGCGCTTCACTTTTAGGACGCAACTTATTTACTCCTTGATGAAATAAAGACGAAATACAGAAATAAAATAAAGCGTCCATTGTATGGAACGATGTAAGAAACAGCAATGTGCTTTTCAGAAATCTTGAGTACTGGCTGAGAATGCTACTTATGGACTACGGTTGAACAAACAATTTAGATAGTGGATAATTGTCTTCAAGTAACGTTCGTACCACTGAAATGAATATAGACGAATTATAAGTTAAATACCTTAGATCAGCGCTAGTTAAATTGTGGACAGATTCGCTAAATTCGCTAAACAGATATTGTCGTTACAGATTAACGTAGAGTCATACTGAGTTTAGAGAGTTCATCAAATAAATCTCTGATGCTTTCTTGTGTATGACGATTAATAATCTCTCAGTGTTCGAGCAGAGCGGCTCAGCTTCCTTCGATTTCCCGGAGACTGTCTGTCCAGTGTTTGATCTCTTCTGAGATGTTCTTGTTCAGGTAGAAGCGCTCGCGTAGCGGCGGCAGCTCCATTTCAGCGACGGGGCTTCCGAGAGGACGCGAGTGGCACTACGGCGGGCGGAGTGACGGATGCAAAGCAGTCGGGTGGAGGGGCTCTGGCCAGACGGAAGAGACAGAGGGAGTCACCATTGCCAGAACGGACAGGATGAGGAGCCGTCGGTTTTCAGAATAAGAAGCCATTTGTCTGCGGTTGAAGGGGTCATCGTCCGCCCTAGTCGTTTCCCACTACTTAATGATCTTCTTTAACTTCTGCTATTCGGTGGAGTGGCTGTAGTGGAGTCATCCTGGACACGACTTTTGATCCCAGTTACGAAACTCTGACTGATGGCTTAGCCTGAATAGTGTCGCAGTTTTTTCATATTTATTCAGTTAATCTGAAGGCTCTCCCGATGTCCTTTTCTAAATATTTTCTGCCGCGCGTGATTAACCGCGCGGTCTCAGCGCTGCAGTCATGGACTAAGCGGCTGGTCCCGGCGCAGGTTGAAGTCCTCCCTCGGGCATGGGTGTGTGTGTTTGTCCTTAGGATAATTTAGGTTAAATATTGTGTAAGCTTAGAGACTGATAGAAGTGAAGTCCCATAAGATTTCACACACAACTGAACTGAACTGAAAAATTTCCTGACGCTTTGAGGTAATTCGTGTCTATCCTTAAACTCCACTCTTCAACCGTGTAAGTTGCTGTCTTCTCCGGAGTTGACCTAATTTGGGTGGCTGTTTCGTTTAACCTTGGCGCCTGTCTGCCACCTCTTGGTTGTTCTGGGCCCCTGTTGCGTCTCTTCTTCGTTTTGGTTCTATACGGCCGCGTAGGGGGTTGCGGGCCTTAGTTTCTGCCAGTTGCCGTTTGAGCCCCTGGTAGATCGGCGCTTCCATATTGACTGTAGTTTGACAAAAACACTGTGCTATTTCGCACCGGACTTACACTCCTGGAAATTGAAATAAGAACACCGTGAATTCATTGTCCCAGGAAGGGGAAACTTTATTGACACATTCCTGGGGTCAGATACATCACATGATCACACTGACAGAACCACAGGCACATAGACACAGGCAACAGAGCATGCACAATGTCGGCACTAGTACAGTGTATATCCACCTTTCGCAGCAATGCAGGATGCTATTCTCCCATGGAGACGATCGTAGAGATGCTGGATGTAGTCCTGTGGAACGGCTTGCCATGCCATTTCCACCTGGCGCCTCAGTTGGACAAGCGTTCGTGCTGGACGTGCAGACCGCGTGAGACGACGCTTCATCCAGTCCCAAACATGCTCAATGGGGGACAGATCCGGAGATCTTGCTGGCCAGGGTAGTTGACTTACACCTTCTAGAGCACGTTGGGTGGCACGGGATACATGCGGACGTGCATTGTCCTGTTGGAACAGCAAGTTCCCTTGCCGGTCTAGGAATGGTAGAACGATGGGTTCGATGACGGTTTGGATGTACCGTGCACTATTCAGTGTCCCCTCGACGATCACCAGTGGTGTACGGCCAGTGTAGGAGATCGCTCCCCACACCATGATGCCGGGTGTTGGCCCTGTGTGCCTCGGTCGTATGCAGTCCTGATTGTGGGGCTCACCTGCACGGCGCCAAACACGCATACGACCATCATTGGCACCAAGGCAGAAGCGACTCTCATCGCTGAAGACGACACGTCTCCATTCGTCCCTCCATTCACGCCTGTCGCGACACCACTGGAGGCGGGCTGCACGATGTTGGGGCGTGAGCGGAAGACGGCCTAACGGTGTGCGGGACCGTACCCCAGCCTCATGGAGACGGTTGCGAATGGTCCTCGCCGATACCCCAGGAGCAACAGTGTCCCTAATTTGCTGGGAAGTGGCGGTGCGGTCCCCTACGGCACTGCGTAGGATCCTACGGTCTTGGCGTGCATCCGTGCGTCGCTGCGGTCCAGTCCCAGGTCGACGGGCACGTGCACCTTCCGCCGACCACTGGCGACAACATCGATGTACTGTGGAGACCTCACGCCCCACGTGTTGAGCAATTCGGCGGTACGTCCACCCGGCCTCCCGCATGCCCACTATACGCCCTCGCTCAAAGTCCGTCAACTGCACATACGGTTCACGTCCACGCTGTCGCGGCATGCTACCAGTGTTAAAGACTGCGATGGAGCTCCGTATGCCACGGCAAACTGGCTGACACTGACGGCGGCGGTGCACAAATGCTGCGCAGCTAGCGCCATTCGACGGCCAACACCGCGGTTCCTGGTGTGTCCGCTGTGCTGTGCGTGTGATCATTGCTTGTACAGCCCTCTCGCAGTGTCCGGAGCAAGTATGGTGGGTCTGACACACCGGTGTCAATGTGTTCTTTTTTCCATTTCCAGGAGTGTATATTCCACTCCGGTGTGTGTGTATCACAACTACGTCAGGACAAGTAGTATGGGAACGGCCATTAATACACGCCTTAGTGTGTTCTAGTTTTGCTGGCGTGAGGGCCACGCCTTGCAGAAGATGACGCTGGTCTGCTGGGGTAGAAGGATCCTCGGGCCTGGAACAACCAAGACACGCCGGCTTTGCCAACGATTCACCGTAACAAGAGTTACGTAAAGCAATTTATAGGCATTTGCAAAATTGTTCCTCAGATAGTTTTTTTTCTCTTAAATAGTTAATATCTTAAGAATTTTCCTCTTTGCGTAATTGAAAGAGGTTGCTAGATTTTATTAAGAGTGGTGAAATACCTTGGACTTTAATTTTTTAAAACAATCACACATATTTGAAAACGATGAGAGTGCCCCTTAAATGGTTGCTTTCTCAAATGATTAATACCCTTTTTTTAAAAAAAAAATCCTGTTCCTTATTTATCGATAAACATTCTGGAGTCACTGGGAGTTTTGAAGGATTTGAAAACACATGTTTTTTTCTCTTAAGTTGTTAACACTTCCTGTAAGAATTTTGGTATTGCAAACATTTCTCAGGCTCTTACCTCTGCAGCTACGCAACGTGTTTTTTATTTAAATTCCTTAAAACCTACCATTATATTTATTAAAACACTCCAAATGTCTTGTTATAAAAAAAAATTTGGGTCTTGTTTAAATAAAGTGTGTAAAATAAAGGGTGAAAGATGTTTTAGCTGAACCTTGCTTAGCCGTTCCAACTTCTCTTGGCCTTGCTTCTCAAAACTGTTGTTACGTTTTGACTGGCCATGAAAGTGCTCTTGACGTGAATGAAACTAGAGAATGGTAATAGTGTGCAACATCCTTTCGGGTACCAAACCTCCATAAATTTTGCGCAGCCTGGAGGAAGCGGTATGGGAGACGTACTGTATAATTCGCCGCACTTCCCACTCAACATTGCAAAAGTTCAAATGGTTTAAATGGCTCTGAGCACTATGGGATTTAACATCTGAGGTCATCAGTCCCCTAGAACTTAGAACTACTTAAACCTAACTAACCTAAGGACATCACACACATCCATGCCTGAGGCAGGATTCGAACCTGCGACCGTAGCGGTTGCGCGATTCCTGACTGAAGCGCCTAGAACCGCGAGGCCACACCGGCCGGCTGCCAAAGTTCACTTAACCCCTTTTCTTACAAATGAAACGGCAGGCAGGACTTCTAACTACTTTTCTCCTTAGGTCTCTCGTTAATGTAGTCCCTTAAAGCAGTACTTGTAGCACAATGGATTCGTTTGGAGATGCAAGTAGTCGTCCAATGTGGCTCTAGTTTTGGGGTGGGGGTAAATAATCTATTTGGAATTAGTCTCGAGATGACATTACGGTGCAGTTATTGACAAATACCATAAAACAGTTTACAATTAAACAGTTAAAACAATTCGTCAAAAGAATTACCAAAAAATCGGTATCATGATTGAGGCGACTAGTACAGAGATCAGACTCGAATTATCACCTAACGCCGACTGACAAGATTGGCGTGCAGCAGAAAACTCGTGAGTAATTCGTACAACTCTGTAGCTGTTCGTATGTTTCCTGATTTATCGTAAGTTTCATATCAGTATGTGATCAATAGCTCAATAACTTTCATTATTTCACAGATGTATCGGGTTTGTTGGATAGTGATTATCACGTGAGACAACCTCGGTTCCAAACTAGGCAGACCACATGCCGAAGTTGGCGGTAAACGACTTGCTGTAAACGAGTCCGCTGCCATCTTGAAGCTATACACTGATGAGCCAAAACATTATAATCACATTCTTAATAGCTGGTTTCTCTTTATTTTGAACGAAATACATCACTAGTTCTGACTATCAGGGATATTAGGTTTGTGGAGGCATGTGGCATTAGATAATTGGGCATAGGCTATGTATTTCGCTTCAATAAAAGGCGGCTGATTTGCGTACGCGGTGATGGCACCCGATAGCGACCAAAGCTGGTTCCACAGGATTTACATCAGGTGAATCTGTTTGCCGAGACATTGACATGAATTCACTACAATGCTGCTCAAACCATTGTGTCACGATTTTGGTTCAAAAAAATGGTTCAAATGGCTCTGAGCACGATGGGACTTAACATCTAAGGTCATCAGTCCTCTAGAACATAGAACTACTTAAACCTAACTAACCTAAGTACATCACACACATCCATGCCCGAGGCAGGATTCGAACCTGCGACCGTAGCGGCCGTGCGGTTCCAGACTGAAGCGCCTACAATCGCTCGGCCACACCGGACGATTTTGGCTTCGAGACTTGAACAAGTTTACTGCTGAAAGATGACATCGCCGTAGGGGATGCAGGTGGTTCGCGACTGTCGTCATGTCTTGAATTACAACCACAGATCCCATGCAAGGGCAGGAGAATGCCTCCAACAACATAATACTGCCCCCACCAGTCTACGTCCGTGGCGCACTGCACATGTAGAGCCGCCGTTCACATCGATGACGTAGTTTCTGGAGACGGCCATCGATGTAGTGTAGCAAAAATGTGATTCTTTGAAAGAACCGACCCGTTTCCATTGATCGACTGTCGAATCCCGATGTTTCCGTCCCCACTGCAGTCGTAACTGACGATGTCGTTGGGTCAACATGTGAACACGTAGGGGTGGACTGCTACGAGGCTCCGCGTTCAACAATGTACGATGAACGGTGTGCTCAGAAATGCTTGTGCGTGCACCAGCATTATACTCTTTCAGCAGAGATGCCACAGATCACCATCTATCACACATTAAAGACGAGACAACTTCCAAAACCAGGATTCTGTGAAGGAATGTGGACGTCCAACCATTTAGCGCCTAGTGGCGGTTTCACCTTTCACAGGTTCTATGTGATATAACGTGCCATTTATCAAAGTCGCACACCTCAGTGGATTTCCCCATTTGCAGCCCATATCTTCGCTAGGGTGATCACCCGTCCGTGTCTGCTGCGCTTACATACTTTTGTAACCGCGTCACACGTCCACAACGCCGCCAGGTGGTAACCAATGCCGTGGTGGGTAGCAGTCATAATGTCTTGGCTTATCAGTGTACGTGCACGTAGTGCTCTCACCGATACTGCATAAGAAGACCCATACCGAACCCAGGGTTATTGTGCGGCTCGGCCCCGTGGACCCCTCCACTCCCCCTCCACCCATCCCCCCCTCCCGTCTCCACCACCCTCACCACTCACGCGGGAACGTCTCACACCAGACGAGTGTAACCCTAAATGGTTGCGTGATAGAGTAATTATGGTGCACGTGTTCGTGCGGACAGTGTTTGCGCAGCAGTCGCCGACATTGTGTAATTGAGGCGGAATAAGGGGAACAAGCCCGCATTTGCAAAGGCAGATGGAAAACCGCCTTAAAAACCATCCACAGACGGGCCGTCACACCGGACGTCGATACTATAATCCGCAGGGAAGCACCGCGTTAGACCGTGCGGCAAGCCTGTCGGGCATCAGCTTACGTGTACGTCTAATCATTTTTATTTTCCGTGTAAGCATTCAGCTACTCATTGATGCACTCCTCTGGAGGATCCAACAGTGGTATTACACGAGGGTACGTCTATTATTATGCGCAATTTAGTTATATTTAGGTTAATTTTGGTAGTACTCTCGTTTTACATTGATGACGCATGCCTTGTTCATTTGTTGTTATAGCTTTGCAATTTTCAAACTGATAGGTTAGTTTCGTTATCGCTGCCCTGCTGTTAATCATGGCTGCTCAGCTGTCTATTTGCACCGAAGAAGAACTACTTTTAGTAATCTTTTTTTTGTGGGTGTTGGTTTAATTTGGTGGAAGAGACCAAACCGTTTTATGTGGTCGGAAGGCGTATCAGGAGCCGAAATTCATCGAAGACTTTCGGTGCAGTACGGGAACAGTGTTTTGCCACAACGGAGTGTCTTCGAATTGATTGAAAAATTCCGAAATGGTCACACAAGTGTTACGCACGATGAAGGAACTGGACGACCGTTTACTGGCGCAAATAAAGAAACCACTGAGTGTGAAACTTCCTGGCAGATTAAATCTGTGTGCCCGACCGAGACTCGAACTCGGGACCATTGCCTTTCGCGGGCAAGTGCTCTACCATCTGAGCTACCGAAGCACGACTCACGCCCGGTACTCACAGCTTTATTTCTGCCAGTATCTTGTCTCCTACCTTCCAAACTTTACAGAAGCTCTCCTGCGAACCTTGCAGAACTAGCACTCCTGAAAGAAAGGATACTGCGGAGACATGGCTTAGCCACAGCCTGGGGGATGTTTCCAGAATGAGATTTTCACTCTGCAGCGGAGTGTGCGCTGATATGAAACTTCCTGGCAGATTAAATCTGTGTGCCCGACCGAGACTCGAACTCGGGACCATTGCCTTTCGCGGGCAAGTGCTCTACCATCTGAGCTACCGAAGCACGACTCACGCCCGGTACTCGCAGCTTTATTTCTGCCAGTATCTTGTCTCCTACCTTCCAAACTTTACAGTTCGCAGGAGAGCTTCTGTAAAGTTTGGAAGGTAGGAGACAAGATACCGGCAGAAATAAAGCTGTGAGTACCGGGCGTGAGTCGTGCTTCGGTAGCTCAGATGGTAGAGCACTTGCCCGCGAAAGGCAATGGTCCCGAGTTTGAGTCTCGGTCGGGCACACAGATTTAATCTGCCAGGAAGTTTCATATCCGCGCACACTCCGCTGCAGAGTGAAAATCTCATTCTGGAAACCACTGAGTGTTCACATGAAATGATTCTCTTAGACAGACGATTAACTATTGACGAAGTGGCACATCGTCTGAAAATTTGTCACGGTTCCGCCTACGAAATCATCCACAACAGACTTGGGTTTCATGAGGATTGTGCAAAAAAAAAATGGTTCAAATGGCTCTGAGCACTATGGGACTCAACTGCTGAGGTCATTAGTCCCCTAGAACTTAGAACTAGTTAAACCTAACTAACCTAAGGACATCACACACATCCATGCCCGAGGCAGGAGTCGAACCTGCGACCGTAACGATCGCTCGGCTCCAGACTGTAGCGCATTTGAGGTTTATTTCAGAAACTTAGTCACATTGAAGCTAAACATGGGTACGTGTGCAGAACACGTTTTGTAAACTAGTGCTGTGTGTGGACTACGTGGCAAGTCTCTCTACTCCCAATATAGTCAGGAAAAACGGATTAAAATTTTTAAATGAAGCAGAAATAATTGCTGTTGATTGTGGTGGAAGGGAAGTTGAAAGAAACTTACAATGGAGAGAGGGAGTGGTGGCGGGGGGGGGGGGGGGGGGGGGAGGGTCTAAAATAATATTCTGTATGGTGTAATTTAACCCGTTTCTTGTAACTCATGATTCAAGCTCTGTTTCTAGTACTAGCAATTACACACTGTTTAGCTTAATGGCTGCTAACAAGCTGAGAGTTCGTGAGATGCGTGCATCCTCTTCCCGTAGTAATTTAGATATAGTAGTTGTTAATGCCGGTAATAACGTATAATTATAAACCAACAACCTAAATAGACTGCTCGAATTGTTGCGTATGTGAACGATGCACCAAATCAGGGCTGAAAGTTTCCAGACTGTATTAATAAAATATGATAAGAGCTGAGACGGTGCTTTCAATGATACAGGTGTTCCTGTATGGTCTCCCGCCAATTGAATACAATCCACCGGACGTTCATACAACAGTTTGTAACTGAGAAGTCCTACTTTGAGAAGTTGTTTAAGTCGCGCGTCACTTTCTCGACTTCTTCTGTCTTGGCGAACCATCAGGGACCTATTCTATACTTCGCCGTTTTGTGGTTAAGTCCGTGCTAGTAAGACCAAGACGATTTTCTTTCCAGACGATTTTCTTTCCAGAAAAGAGATGTACGTGTTTATCATCTCAATGAAGTCGCGCGTCCACGCATCGGTATTCCTTCCTTGGGAGTCCTTAAAACACGCAGAACACACACGCTGGCATCGGTAACGGATGTGCCGCATGGCGCGCAGGAGAATATCTTGAACACTTAATATAGTGAATTTCAGTTGTTTGAACCACTACTGTTTGTGAAAAAATGACGTTGGCACCCTACAGTCACATGTAGACTGCTTAATTCTGCCAGCGCACAACTAACTGTTCGAGTTCACGTCTGTTGTTTGCAGTTGTTAGTACAAGCTGGCAACTCTGTTACTACGCTGACGTCTCTTACACCTAAGAACAAAAACCAATCTCGGAACGTTTTGGACGAGTGCAGAAGTTTACTGAGTTAAGAGCTGCTTGTCGTCAAACAGTAAAGCAGTAATTGTAACAGGAAGAAAGGGTGAAATTAATGGTTCTTGCTAAGGATGGCGTAGTACTAATCTCAAAAGTGGTTCCAAGTCCTCATCACGATAAAACCTAGTGCATGCGATCTAATCTGGCCGAGTGATATGTTAAAGAGCCTCAGTAAGACTTGAGCCACAGCCCCTTGCATCATGCCTAAGTAAGGCGGATTCCAGAGAGCAGTTTCCTGCATTGATGGGTCGTGGCTGTCTCTTAACTTATGCACTGTTCGATCCGTCTCTAGTTAGACTATGGCCGAAGGTGTAGGCGCCTTAGGGCCTACAAAATTCTTCGCAGTCAAACTAATGTGTAAGGAAACCAAACTGTATCTTTTGCGTAATGACTTTTGTTAATTACTGCTTCTTTAGTATGTTTAGTTATTAGTGCGACTGATGGTGTGAAGTCAGAGTAATACGTTGAAAAGGCAAACAAACTGATATACCTGCCTAATATCGTGTAGGGCACCCGCGAGCACGCAGAAATGTCACAAAACGACGTGGCCTAGACTCGACTAAAGTCTCAAGTAGAGTCAACTTCCACCATGAACCCTGCAGGGTTGTCCATAAATCCCGTAAGAGTACGAGGGGGTGGAGGTCTCGTTTGAACACCAGATTGCAAGGCATTCCGGATGTGCTCAACAACGTTCATGTCTGGGAGTTTGGTGGCCAGCGGAAATGTTTAAACTCAGAAGAGGGTTCCTGGAGCCACTTTATAGCAGTTCTATAGGTGGAGGTTGTCGTATTTCCCTGTCGGAATTGCTCAAGTCCTTCGAAATGCACATTGGACATGAATGGATGGAGGTGATCATACAGGGTGCTCACGTACGTGTCACCTGTCAGAGTGGTATCTAGACGTATCAGGGGTCCCATATCACTCCAACTGCGTACGTCCCACCACTATAAAGACTCCATCAGCTTGAACAGGCCCCTGCTGACGTGCAGGGTCCATGGATTCATGAGGTTGTTTCCATACCCGTACAACGTCCATCCGCTCGATACAATTTGAATAGAGACTCGTCCTAGCAGCCAAATGTTTCCAGCCATCAACAGTCCAGTGTCAGAGTTGACGGGCCCAGGGGAGGCGTAAAGCTATGTGTCGTGCAGTCATCAAGGATTCACGAGTAGGCCTTAGGATCCGAAAGCCCATATCGATGATGTTTCGTTGAATGATTCGCACGCTGACTGTTGTTTATGACCCAGCATTGAAATATGCAGCAGTCTGCTGAAGGGTTGCACTTTTTTCACCCTGAACGATTCTCTTCAGTCGTCGTTGATCTCGTTCTTGTAAGATCTTTTTCCGGCCGCAGCGATGTCGGAGATTAGATGTTTTACCAGATTCCTGACACTCACGGTACACTCGTCAAATGGTCATGCTTCATTGATAACTCGGAGACGCTGTGTCCCATCGCTTGAGCGCCGACTGTAACACTACCTTCTAACTCACTTAAATCTTGATAGCCTGCCATTGAAGCAGCAGTAACCGATCAAACAACTGCGCCGGACACTTGTTGTGTTATGTAGGCGTTGCAGACCGCAGCACTGTATTCTACCTCTTTACATATCTCTGTATCTGAATATGCAAGTATGTATCAGTTTCTTTGGCGCTTCAGTGTATAATAAAATAATATTGTCATGTGTGTTATCTGAGAGAATGGTAGCGTGGGCATTGAATCAGAACAGGTAGAACGAATCCTACTTTCAAGGGAAATTTGTGAAGTGTAATTCAACATTTTATGGACCTGGGAAACAAGAAATACTATGGGATAATTCAAATGCTTAAAGAGGAAAGTATTTTGATGTTTGTGGATTTTAAAAGAATTGTTCTTTTAATAAATTGCTCATCAAAGCTGTAAAGTTATGACTGGTCACATATAAAAGAAGTAGTATTCTGCGGTTTATTATTTATATCGAGTTGGTTAAGATGTGTAGCAAACAATCGGATAACAGTACGTCTGCACGTATTTTGTGGGCTAAAGGACTGCTTTGTGAAGTCTCAAGTACAGTTTGAAGCTCAGCCCTTAACATGTTCGGACGATTGTACGAGGAGCCATGAATAGATGTGACGATTTTGCGGGGTTATGAGTTGAATTAGAGTGTGAAGTGTTGCAAAGTGAACGCGCACTTGTGTGAGAGAAACGCACGCAAAATTCCGATTTTTGTGTGTTAATTGTAACTTTTGAACAACTAAAATCCGCGTCGTGTCAGAACTTCCAGTGGCCTCGAGTCGTGTAATATCCGAGCGAGCATTCTATCACAGAAAATTCGTTTTGAATTCTTTCCGGGAAAAATGTTGGTTAAATATCATAAGCTGGCTATTACGACAGAGTGTGATTGTGAGTGAGTGTTGAAACTGTTACTTCATGTTAGTACGGACTTGAATGTGTCTTGAATAAAAAGAGTAACAATATTCAGAATTTTCCATTCGAAAATTATGTATCCTTTAATAACTCTTGATAAAACACTATTGGCCATTACAATTGCTACACCACGAAGATGACGTGCTACAGACACGAAATATAACCGACAGGAAGACGATGCTGTGATATCCAAATGATTAGCTTTTCAGAGCATTCCCACAAGTTTGGCGCCGGTGGCTGGCATCTTAACCTCATGGCTGTAACGGGTTGTACAGCCACGTCTCGATCCCTGAGTCAACAGATTGGGACGTTTGCAAGACAGCAACCATCTGCACGAACAGTTCGATGACATTTGTAGCAGCATGGGCTAACAGCTCGGAGGCCATGGCTGCGGTTACCCTTGACGCTGCATCACAGACAGGAGCGCCTGTGATGGTGTACTCAACGACGAACCTGCGTGCACGAATGGCAAAACGTCCTTTTTTCGGATGAATCCTGGTTCTGTTTACAGCATCATGATGGTCGCATCCGTGTTTGGCGACATCGCGGCGAACGCACATTGGAAGCGTGTATTCGTCATCGCCATACTGGCGTATCACCCGGCGTGATGGTATGGGGTGTCACGTGTCTCGGTCACCTCTTGTTCGCATTGACGCAACTTTGAACAGTGGACGTTACATTTCAGATGTCTTACAACCCGTGGCTCTACCCTTCATTCGATCCCTGCGAAACCCTACATCTCAGCAGGATAATGTACAACCACATGTTGCAGGTCCTCATAGGCCTTTCTGGATAGAGACAATGTTCGACTACTGCCCTCGCCAGCACATTCCCCAGATCTCTCACCACTTGAAAACGTCTGGCGTAGCAATTTTAATGGCCAGTAGTGTGTTACTGAAATATCCAGTGAACTAAATTACTGTGAGTGTACAGCTGATCCCAGCGGTCCTCATTCGGCTGCGGTATGTTAGAGAGAGAGGATAAAGTGACCGGACAGAAGCTGCCCCACGTATCTGACAATATGTCTGCACTGCGGGTTGTGTGGCGATGTGGATGTGACTCGGTCTTGCTCACTTGTGCATAGGTATAGAGTAGCCCTGTGTACCGGCATGATGCACTTCCGTTACTCAGTATCGCAATTCAAGTAACATTATGACTTAGCAAACCGCCATGTCTCCGTAGCTGCCTAAGAGATTCACATGCCTGTTGGTTCGTGCTGGGAGAGTGTTCATCCACTAAACGACTGGCGACCGAGTGAATACGAGTTTGTTTGTTAGTTAGTTCCCATTCTACTGAGGCCTTTATCCTTGAGTGCCATCAGGTACTAACTGATACTCAGTCCCCCCCTCCCTCCACCACTTCACCAACATTTGCGCGTGACTAAACTACAGAATTAAAATGATGAAAGATCAATATTTAGTTTTTTAGGCATTTCATTTAACCACAAACTAATGAGTGACTGAAACAACTGGTGGTGCTTACTTACAGCAACCTTTTCTCATCGACTGATGAAGCACTTCTCAGTACATTGCATGTACTACTAACGACTGCTCAGAAACCAAAGCTGTCTGCATTGAGGGAGAAGCCCTATTACTAAATATGCTTCGTCTGCATCACTCCTCTCCTTAGTGATTTTTTCTTCATCCATGCCGAGAATTTCCATTTAAAATGAACCTAGTTAAAATGCATGCTCTGAACTGACTGTTCGTGAATCAGTTAATTGCTAGACTTCTCACTTCTGAAATGGTAGAAACTGAAATACTTCAGGTTGCCAATACTTTGTGCGTAATCACTGCCACTAAGCTCATATTGGTGGGGTGGGGGCGTGGAGGGGGGGGGGTGAGCGCTGTGTGAGGGAGATATTGCTCAAACACTCGCTTCACAAGCTGTAACCTGCACTTCATTCTGTCAAGCAGTAAAGCTAATTCACTATTTGAAAAAAAAAAGAAAAAAATTTAATGTCGGCACCTTTTGTAATCCGTACTAGAGTTTACGAAATAATTATAATAGTAATGGTCTTCAAGATATACCTTAGTTTCGTGACCGAAACATAATCTAACTCTTCTATTTTTATCTCTTAGATAACATCATTTTACCCCTTTTATAGTTTTGGGGATATTAACCCACGTTTGGAACCTCTGCTCTACTAGAATCGTATTTGGCTGTCTCTGGATGTTTTAAAGAGGAGCTGAAACGTCAAATTGTTCAATAAATGAAAAGGTGACGCAGCGTAATATCTATAACGCTTATACTTTCATTGACAACAATAACAACAGATTGCAGATTTTTACAAAAACATTGGCTCTGAGCGCTATGGGACCTAAAATCTGTGGTCATCAGTCCCCTAGAACTTAGAACTACTTAAACCTAGCTAACCTAAGGACATCACACACATCCATGCCCGAGGCAGGATTCGAACCTGCGACCGTAGCCGTCACGCGATTCCAGAGTTAAGCGCCA
The DNA here is from genome assembly GCF_021461395.2 of Schistocerca americana. NCBI lineage: Eukaryota > Metazoa > Arthropoda > Insecta > Orthoptera > Acrididae > Schistocerca > Schistocerca americana. Next base: position 124,858,676 of record NC_060124.1, read on the forward strand.
CACGGTCACACCCGGCGGCAGATTTTTACACTTATGGCCATAGTCCAATACGAAGTAATTCAATACTGTATCTTCTTTACGAAATTAAGCACGTCACTGTTACGATATTTATTTGTTTTGAGATTGTGCACTGCTTAATTGGGTCTCAAGGCGAATGTTTGACCAACTGCAGCAACATACGATCTGTCAATTTGCTTCCAATCTTTGTGTCTTTACTTTACACTCTTAGTGTGAGTTATTGGAGGATATTTATGTCACGCTATAATTAAAGCCGCTCTCGGCTCTTAATGAAGTAAGTTTGATAATACGACTGCGATATTGGCACAGCTCCGTCCGTGTGGTCCGTGGACCGATGGAGAATTCATATCAATTTGCTCCGGGATGGCCAGTGCAGGGACCTGACCTAGATCACCCGCGGCACGTTACCGCAGTGCCACGTCACTTAGTCGGCGACACCGGTGAGCATTAGATGCAGATCGCGTCCCTGCGTGAACCGTCAGCGATCGCGGGTGCCGTAGCTCACGCAGCGGCCGCGTGGGGCGCCACCGGCGCAACATTACCGGGCTCGCCAAATTAATGGCCTGCATTAGGAAATACACGCACCGTTTCGCAACATTAGCTCCGCCGACATATTGCGCATCCGTTTTGATGTTACCGTGATTTGTCGGCTGCTGTAATTTTCTGGCTGTAACCGAATGGAGGACCAGCGTTGTTTGATACCGTCAGCAATTTCGTGAAAACTTCCGAAACTAGGATGTTAAGAGTCCGGTAACAGGAAAAATAGTCGTCACTAATAGCATTTACTAGATCGGAGAAAGCAGATTCAATGGGAATAAAGTCAGAGCCCAAAGACAATGGTACACTCCGTCGTTTGGCATAACAGACATGGGATGGATTAAACTGTAGCGACCTGACGCATAATAACGTCACAGATTCAGGGTACTTTTCATCTACATCGATATCTCTGAGGAGACGTCAAATAACACATTCGAGTCTTTTCGGTCTTTCTGATGTCTTGCTTTACGTGAACATTACGTATAGCCAATCAATGTAGTTACATTTCAGAGTGAAAATACAAGAAAGTCATTGTCTTCTGTTAAGTCTCTTTCGTTGCCTTGTTTTTGTGGGATACGCTGCTTTGTTGCCCAACGCTATAACCTGCGATCTGTATGTGTGAGAAACATGGAGAAACGAAATGTTCATATACATTTTCAGGCACTGAGTCGTCTGGAAATCTAATCCATGAGTATCATTCAGCTCTTGCTGGCCTTGGAACTAGAAACATTTTTCTTACTTTTCTTCTGAATTCCCATGCCAGACATGAATTGCGTTAAAAAAAACTAAACATTATGCCGTGGAAGAAAAAGAAGTCAGGGCTAAATGTAAAGAAACACACAAGTAAATCGGAGGAACTGAGGGGCGAATTCTTTCACTGTTGTGGAGGTTCTTTATAGTATGTCTTTACCATTTGTGCAAAAAATGAACCATCCGTTATATGTCGTGACAGTCGTTTCAGGCTAGTGGCACGAGATTTTGTGGAAGATCCTAGAGAGATCAAAATTTATATTTTATGCGGTATCTGACAGCAAGGATTTGTTTAAAGTAGGTTATAACTGCAAGCCGAAGGTTGTACAGCTGCGGGAGGGTACTGAAGACGACTACGCTATCCCCATCGCCCAATGAAATTTATTTTACATTTATCTGGTGATCTGCATGAACTGAGGTATGTGGAAACTGTAATTTCACTGAGAACATTTCTTTTTCCGTCTTTCACGTAAATTTATACTACCTGCTAGAGCTTGTCCAGCGATGTTACAACACTGATTTTGGAGGAAAGCTTTACGCTCTCTGAACACTGAATAACGGTCATCCCTTGGAGAGCAAACGTGCAGGGTAACACTCATTTCACACTACTTACTGCAAACGAAAGGCCATTTTGATATCATACGCAATACTGAAGACTGCAGTAACTGCTTTGGACTTGCGTTAGCACCCGATACGGGCTTCTAACAACACTTCAAGCACTCATGTCGGAGACTTATATAAACACGTCATTCTTGCAATGATATGTTATAATTATCTTTACAATTAAATGTCACATAATGATTTATCGACGGTTAGGTCCATAATGTAAGAGTGTTCTATGACGAGTGAGTTGTTATCGTCAATAATTTACAAATTAATCGTGAAACACACTTGTTTTATAATCAACAGAATGGCATTATAAGGTAACGGAGGATTGAATATTTACCACAAATACGACACTATTATCTTAATTATCAGTTAATAAATGATGTAAGCCTTCAGAGATACTATGAAAATAAAGACAGGAAACAAATACCATATGACTAATGTCTGTAATAGCGTAATGGATATTGTCATGGTTTCTGGAGTCGGAACATGTAGGTTCCCACGTCGCCACATGCAGATTAATTTCATATTAGGGTTGCTAACATATTCTGGGAGTTTCTTATGAAAGTAATAAAAGTACGTTCTGCAGTATTCGATGCGTTTATATCTTCGTCCCACTAGAAAACGAATGGCGAAAGAAATGTTTAGCGATTTCTGGGGGCAGGGAGGGGGGGGGGTGCTTATGCAGGAACCTAAGAGGACAGCATAAATTGCTGCAAGCGAGTGGAGAACCAAAACACTCATATTCTTCCTTGTTACACAGCCGATGGCACATCATGCGCTCATCGATATTGCGCGACTTCAAAATGACGTCACTTTTGCAGGAAGTGAGTGTTACCCAAATGTGCATATGAAAGACATTATTTGTGAGTAAATTTATAAACGAGGTTTACATTGTTACCGGAATTTATTGTTGGCCGCCGTTGTAATAAGTGTGAATTAATGAAGGACGTCCGATATAGGTGCACCTGCGATCAAGACTGAAGGAAATTATTAAGGATTGTGAACTCTTAAATAACAGTATATACAGCCTTGATCCCATTTTTCTTGCATAAATAATTTTGTCAACGTAAATTACAGAAATGTGTGGAGGATAACGGGTTAGTCGATTTCTGCTGCACAGTCCTTGCAATTTTCCATGATTTTCTACCTAACGTGTTCAGCCTCCACGCAGTGATATCAGTCTCTTTCACAACATGCAGCAGCTAAATCCAAAGATAAGCCCTTCACTAACAAAAAGTCGTACAGAAATTTCAGCCTTTATACAGTGCAGATTTGCACCGCTGTTGAATGCAGAATTCTCGAGGTAGCAGTACTTAATTAAATATGGAATTTACAGAAAGAAATTGAGTGAATCTTTCTGATACAGTAGTGAAAGACTACCTTGTCTCTCACTTACGAAAAGACAGAGTTTTCTCTTAATAGATTGATTCAAGAATTATTAATTGTACCTTAATTGCCTGATTTACAGTATTATACGGGAAAGAGAATAAAGTTCTTTAGCAGTTCCTATCGGAAACAATAAAATGGTTTTCTGAGTCAAAGCATTATCGAAAATGCAATTGTCACTACATTCAAGGGCAGAAACTCTGCTTATGATCATTTCAAATTATTTACTATTACAATTCAGTCATGAACTTATAATGCAGCATAGCATCTACAGACACACTATGACGTGTCCCGTGCTATTACGAGCTACAATAAGTTTGTTTCGTCGCTATCTGACAGTCCCTGATGCTATGCCGTCATTTGGCTAATTTAAACTGCAACGGTGTACTAGGTATAATCCTACTGGAGGTTGTGTGCCGTTACTGTCCTCTAACAGGCGAACTGACTTATTTATAAGTGATCCTCCAGTTTACAGTTTACTCCGGAACAGGTAGCAACTGGGCTTTTTGGTATATTCCAATCAGGTGGATCGCACATACAAAAAGGAACGACTACAATTCAACTGAAGAACTTTACTACATTAATAGTCAAGCGTTTATCGACTTTACACTGACTCACATTTACGCAAAGTAAACTTGTGTTATTAGCTACATGGCTTCTGTCCCAAGTCACAAGTGATTGGAGGTACTTCCGTGCTATGGGAAACTTTGTAGAAGTTTGTAAGATTATCGGAGCTGTATTGGTTGTTGTAAAAAATGATCACTATTTCTACAAGACAGCTGTTCTTTGTCACCACCTGTTGATTTGACTGGAAAGGCTAGAAGATGACTAGGAGAATTGGTATACACTTTCCATTATACTGGATATTGTACCTAATGAGAAACTATGTCTGTAAAGCCATTGTTAACAACAATATAAACGTTAGCCGTTTGATGTTTCCGAGATTGCGCCCAAATATTCTGTTGCATCCCATGCTGTAACGCACCATATGCGTCCCAGCTAACATGTAGAGGGTGACGTTGCTTATCATTTGAAGTCTGAAAACAATTACGTAAATTCCGAGACCCAATAAAATTCCACCACAAAGCCATTTAATGGATATAATCGATAAGAACTACTGATTAAACTAGCCGCAGTCCACTCCAGGAGACTGGTCACTGCGTTCAGTTCCGCTAAAGTTATTGTCTTCTACGGGTCAATTAATAGGTCCGAACATTGATTCAGTATAGATGGTCTATCAGCAAGGACAGTTCACAGAAATCATGTGTCACGGTATCCACCGGCCATGTTTTTTCACTGTTGCCAACTTACTTTTGGCATGGCTTCACAACAAATCCCTGTGGGTCTTGACGATTAATTTCACCATAAACTCAGAGCTGCCTATGATATCCATTTTACATCTGTATATAGACATGCGTCTCACCACCAGTTTAGGGAACATGAAATTACAGAAAAACGAACTAAACATATGTACTTCATAGTAGAAGGTGGATAGTGTCTTGAAAGGAGGATATAAGATGAACATCAACAAAAGCAAAACGAGGATAATGGTATATAGTCGAATTAAGTCGGGTGATGCTGAGGGTATTAGATTAGGAAAGAGACACTTAAAGTAGTAAAGGAGTTTTGCTATTTGGGGAGCAAAATAACTGATGATGGTCGAAGTAGGGAGGATATAAAATGTAGACTGGCAATGCGAAGGAAAGCGTTTCTGAAGAAGAGAAATTTGTTAACATCGAGTATAGATTTAAATGTCAGGAAGTCGTTTCTGAAAGTATTTGTATGGAGTGTAGCCAGGTATGGAAGTGAAACATGGACAATAAATAGTTTAGACAAGAAGAGAATAGAAGCTTTCGAAATGTGGTGCTACAGAAGAATGCTGAAGATTAGATGGGTAGATCACATATCTAATGAGGAGGTGTTGAATAGGATTGGGGAGAAGAGAAGTTTGTGGCACAACTTGACTAGAAGAAGGGATCGGTTGGTAGGACATGTTCTGAGACATCAACGGATCACCAATTTAGTATTGGAAGGCAGCGTGGAGGGTAAAATCGTAGAGGGAGACCAAGAGATGAATACGCTAAGCAGATTCAGAAGGATGTAGGCTGCAGTAGGTACTGGGAGATAAAGAAGCTTGCACAGGATAGAGTAGCACGGAGAGCTGCATCAAACCAGTCTCAAGACTGAAGACCACAACAACAACAGTAGAAGGTAGCTGCCTCAAGGATAATACTATTTTAATTTATATTAGTTTTTACAGTAAAAAGTGTTTCGTGTGTATACTACAGTAAGAGTAATTTATATTAATGTGGCAGAAACAATAGTTCCGTCATGCAATCCTTCCACAGATCGTTCTGCTATCTTACCGAAATAAAATTAAGGTAATTTTTACGAAATTTAAACGACGGTAAAATGATCTGCAAGGAGTCTATTGCAAGGTTTTGTGATCGACTTTGATACAATAATCGATAATCGAATATTGAAAGTATATCTGAAGAGGAGCACTGTGATAGGACACGAATCACTGTGACATGCATGGAAGAGTATACCACGTCTTGGGGATTTTCCCTCATTAATCGCGTATTTAGCGTGAAATGAATAATTACTTAAGTCCTTCTTTGTATGTGGTAATTAGTAAAACCTGGTTTACACTGTTCCTACGAGAGCGACGTGTAGGGAGATGAAGAATAGCTCTAGATCCTTCGCTTAGTACTTATTCTCGAAATGTTTTAAGAATCTTTTCGTGGGATAGCTGACGGGCCGGCATACTCACTAGTATTTGGCACGGGACGCACACACTTAAACAATATCCTGCAATGGGGTGTACAAGAGATTTGTAAGAAGTCTTCTTTGTAGCCCAACGCAGTTTCGCAAGTAATCTGCACTTGAAAAGAGGACTGCCACTTCCCTTAGCTAAAATTAAGCTCATTTGATTATTCCATCTATTGTTGCTTCCAGGTATTTGTACATGTCGACTGATTCCAATTGTGATTCATTGATTTTGTAACCAGTGTATTCCTCCTTTCTGCATTTTGTGATCTGCAAAAATTCACATTCCATTCCTATCAAGGTTTTACTGGATATTTTTGAAGTTTTATCTCAGATAATACTTCATTGTAAAGCGTGTCCCAGATATTTTGCCACAAACTTCGAGGAACTGTAGAGGGCGTCTTTCAAAATCGATCGAGGAAATGAATCCGTGTCCGCAGCCGACATCCAATGACGCTACGAAGCGTTGATTTCTAGGCGCCAGAGCCTGCGACAAGGCCAGCCCTTCGGCAGCAAATATGACTTTGTACGCTGAAGGACTATAAGCAAAACATCTCTCAATGTTGTTTGTTATTGAGTAGCACTACTGAATGCCACGATCGGCACTTGAGAAGATGCAGCTAGGTGCTGTGTACAAAAAATGTGTCAAATGGATCTAAGCACTACGGGACTTAACATCTGAGGTCATCAGTCCCTTAGACTTAAACCTAAATAACCTAAGGACATCACACACATCCATGCCCGAGGCGGGATTCGAACCTGCGACCGTAGCAGCCGTGCGGTTCCGGACACTGTGCACACAGGCCTTGCCTTGCCTTGCCTGCCTTGGGGTATGACAGTTGCTATCTACAGCTTATTTTTCTTTTATATACCGAAGAAACATTGAAGATTTTAGAGAGTTCCAAGAGATAAGGGAATGAAAATCCGTGACGGAGACCGTCATCCACCGAGTCAACAGAGAATGGCAGCCATAGGAGACAAGATCTTCTATTCAGCATCTAAAGTGCGCGTCATATATCTTGGCGGCCGAGTTTAGGTTCGTTCTGCGCATCTGACGTCACAAAACACAGTCAGCCAATGAACAGAGAACGACGTTGCCACATCTCGACTGCAGTGCAGAGCACGGACGAGTGTCTTCAGTTTTAGAAACGTTCAGTCATAAATAAAGTAATAGAACAAAAGCAATGTCTTGATAGCAGACTTTCTTTTATAGAAAGTTTGGAAAAAGCATTCTTTATACCAATTGCTTCATATTCTATTAATTAAACCAAACAACCAATAAGACTCCTAATTCAGGCGATAGCAAGGAAAGGTGTTTGTTTCAATCTCACAAACTGCTTTTTCGCAATAAACAACAGCGGTAATTGTTCATTTCCTATCGTACTTCGACGAAGCGTGAGTAATTCATAGTCATACCAACAGTGTTTATAAGTAGTTGCGTGAGGTGTTAGAGTCCTTATGGAGTCACACTGTATGCCGAGGTGAGATAGTGGAACGGTTAAGGTGTTGGGCTGCCAAGTGAAAGGTCATGTGTTCAAACCTTGTGTGATGATTAATATTTTCTTTATTTAAAAACAATATTGGAGTGGCTTACTTCACGAATTTTATTCGTTTGAACGAAATTTCTAGTGCTTTGCCTCTTCATTAACTTTTTCGCTGCTGCAGACACGTGCTCCCCGCATTCCGCGCTGTGCGCGATTTTGTCATCACTGCACTTCTCGCCTGTGCAGACACATGGTGTTCCCACTGCTTTGACACACTTATCATTCGATTTCCAAAAACTATTTGGCCAAAAGATTTGATTTTTACACGTCTTCTTGACTGATACCTTCCCCCCATAAATGACTTAATCTTGTTTTGATGTGCAGCATTAAATGTAGTAAACCATTGCACGATATTTTGAAGAGTTTGCAGAGGTAAAAGTCCATAGCGTATACTTTCCGAATGGTCGATTTTAATTGCCACAATGTTGAGAATGAAATGTGGACAAGATACCTAAATTTCATATAATATTTACTGTATAACAATATCTCATTTAATTTAAGTACCACATAGGTGTCGTATGTAATACTGAGAAATATTCCGTCTTTCGCGACTGTAATAAAAGTTTTATTTACACACGGCGCGTTTGGCTTTATTTTAAAGCACTTCCATCGGTGAAAGGTATGGCACATTCTCAATGGTATTCATGTTCTATTTCTTGTCTTTGTTCCACAGTCGCAGTTTTACCAATGGTATTGAAATATATCCCTCTTCTGCAACTGTAATAAGCGACGTATTTAGACCAGATGCGTTTCTCTCTTTTGAAGCATCATGTATTTTGTGTCCTCCATTGCCAAGTCACCTTTGGTAGTTTTGTGCTGCGGTAGCACAATATTCAACGTTTGTGTTGGCTCATCAGTGTTTTAGCAAATAAATGCTGTTTGTATGTGCTACACACAAAATTATATTTGACATAGCTCTGAGCACTTCACTGACAGACTGTATATTCCAGTCCTAATGTTTTTGTATGTCCACAGTTTTGTTTAATGTATTTTGTCTACTTCCTTTTGATTGATTGAAGTGCTTTAAAATAAAGCCAAACGTGCCCAGTGTAAGTAAAACTTTTGTTACAGTCGCGAAAGGTGGAATATTTCTCAATATTACATACGACACTTATGTGGTACTTAAATTAAATGAAATATATAGGTATCTTGTCCACATTTCATTCTCAACATTGTGGCAACTAAAATCGACCATTCGGAAAGTATACTCTATGGACTTTTACCTCTGCAAATTCTTCAAAATTTCGTGCAATGGCTTACTATATTTAATGCTGCATAATAACTGCGTTGAACATCGAAACAAAATTAAGTCATTCATGGGGGGAAGGTATCAGTCAAGAAGATAGGTAAAAATCTAATTTTTGAGCCAAATAGTTTTTGTGGAATCGAATGATAAAAGAGTGTCAAAGCAGTCGGAACACAATGTGTCTGCACAGGCGAGCAGTGCAGTGACAAAATCGCTCACAGCGCGGAATGCAGGGAGCACGTCTTTGTAGCAGCAAAAGGGATAATGCGACCGAGGTGGCTTTACTTCACGAACTGCGCGCTCCCCACTAAACGTAAGCTTGCGAACTATGCTGTACTATGGCGCTGCTTCTATTGGCGCGTGCGTCGTGTGCAACTGGCAATGCAGCAATCTCCCGCGTCTAGGCGAGCATGCGCGAGCCGCCAAGATAAAAGAATTCAACTATAGTTACATCTTTTCCACTGGGGATCGTAGCCGGCCGAAGTGGCCGTGCGGTTAAAGGCGGTGCAGTCTGGAACCGCAAGACCGCTACGGTCGCAGGTTCGAATCCTGCCTCGGGCATGGATGTTTGTGATGTCCTTAGGTTAGTTAGGTTTAACTAGTTCTAAGTTCTAGGGGACTAATGACCTCAGCAGTTGAGTCCCATAGTGCTCAGAGCCATTTTTTTGGGGATCGTAACAATCAGATGCGATCGCTGAATAACCAACAGCATTGTGAGACGCTCTGCCTACTCTCCGCCCGCCTACCAAGCCATGTTTGGTGACGAAGGGGTGGCCGAGTTTTGCAGGTGCCGGCGACTATAACTTAGACGCTCTGTACCGTTGTTAGACGGCGTTTCCGGTCACGGGTTCCTATCCTCCATTTGTTCCTCAAGATACCTTCTATCACCCCTCGGTATTTGTCACAACATTTCTGTAGATAACTGTGTCATCTACAAATAGTCTGAGATTACTACTGATACTATCTGCCAGGTGAATAGTACACACCACGAACTATAGAGGTGTCAATACATTACCCTGGGGCACGTCTAAAAGTACTAGTATTACTGATGATGTCTCTGCTTACAAGATAATATACTGAGTCCTCCCTACTAATAAATCCTCAAACGAATTTGGCATTGCCAGAAATCATTGGTGGGCTACTATCCTCTTGTATTTTGTAAGTAGGCGTCAATGTCTACAGGACTATTGGCAGGTTTCGCCGACGTCATAGCGCAACGTCTTTCGAATAGCGATACTTTGTTCAGGACCGGAATCCCTTAGGAAAAATTACTAGATGATTTATCTACGTATTCTATGGACAATTTGAAGATTTATAATTTATATAAAAAACAGCTACCAGCCACATGTATGGTTTAAAAAGGTTTATTATGTGCATTGCATAATATGTCATATATTCGAATTTATCTCCTACTATTGTAACAATCAATTAGTAACAGACAGTAATTCTGTACTACATATAATGTTTGTAATCTTATTTGTATGTAATTTTATTTATTCCGTTTTAGATTAATTTCATACAATAGCAAAGAGATATTTTACTGTACCCATATCGACTATACAGCATCTGTAAGTTAACATCGTTATGACTGTAAGCTCTTTGCAAATATTGTTCTCGTTTGTAATGTGAAGCTGGGCCACGTTTTGTAAACGTTACTCGTGTGTGCTGCGTGTGTAATTAAGATGATGAGGTTGAAAGTGACGTCCAGTGACTGAAATAGCACTCACATAGTGCATATTGAAAAGTATATTAAGCTTGCGTTCGAAAACATAAACGCACGAATATTTCGTCAGGCAGAACTACACAGCTCGTAAGTACACTAACCTGCAAGTTTACTAATGTTTATGAAAACTATCTCATGAGCAATTAGATTTTGTAAAAGAAGCAAATCTTTCGTAAAAATATCATTACCGATATGACAACAAAAATATTTCCTTTCTTTCCCAGTGCAGCAAGCGAATAACACAAACAAAACTAGGTCCAACTGAGAATGCTTGTAATCTGCCATTTGAAGATGGATTTTAAAGAAAAATCCGAAACCGGTCATGGTCTGAAGATAATAAACCTTTTTAAACCATGTGGCTGGTAGCTGTTTTTTATATAAATTATAAACCTTAAGTACAACAGCCACGTTTCTCAACATGTCGACTTTCGACAAAATAGCGAATTTGAAGATTAGTTCCTCAGTTTTTGATTAAATTTGTTTACCAATGTATTATGTATTTCAATTCTTTACATTAACTTGGACAATATGAAGATTAGTTCTTCAGTTTTTGATTGAATTTGTTTACCGATGTATAATATATTTTTGGATTCTTTACATTAACTCTGGCCATGAAATCGTCTTGGGTGGCCAGGCTCGGTCTGACGCTACTTAAGATGAAACAGGAGTTATCAAACAGTAAACCCCGATTTAAAATGTCTTAACACCTGGCAGGTGTGACAGTAGTTTGTGATTACTTTAATAGCAAGTGTGAAGACTGCAAAAGAATTTATTTACCTTCTTTTAGCACGATCTCTGTCTTGGGAGGTAAGACACTGCCCGCAGCTAGCTAGGGCTAAACGACAGTGGCCGAAGAGTAAAAACCTCCTTCAAAATATCTTCATATAACTGGCCCGAGTGACAGAACTGCGTAAGTGAATATAGTCACAATTACTCTGAAGAATGCAAAGAAGCTGCTCATGCAGCGTGCCAACTTTCTGGAGATGGAGATTAACAAGGCCAGGATTGAGACTACATAGATGATTGACTACCGTGGCTTCAGTGTGGTGTTTAGGCAAATGCAGAGTGGGTCCTAAAATTCTGCCTCATGGAACATCAAGCTGAAGTAGCTAAGGTAACATGAAAAGTGTCAGTCAATGCACCTTTCATGAGATTTTGTAGTAATATCAAGTTATGCAGAGTGCCTTTTGTGTGCTTGTGTTTTATTATAGAATTTTTACCACGCAAAATCAGGTTGAGAATCGAGCTGAGTGAGTTTTACTGCCGCGGTCCTGACACCAATTCCCGTCCGATCGCCGAAGTTAAGCACTGTCGGGCTCGAAAAACACTTGGATGGGTGAAGGTCTAGGTGTGCCGAGCGCTATTCGCAAGACGTGTGCCCTCAGCCCTTGCGAGACCAATTGAGGAGTCACTTGATTGAGAAGTAACGACATCGGTCGCAATTAACTGACAGCGGCTGGAAGAGCGGTGTGCTGGCCACGTGCCAATACACATCCGCATCCAGTGGCGCATATCGGCTGAGGATGACACGGCTGTCAGTCGTCACCGTTAGGTCTTCCATTGCCTTTCCGGACGGAGTTCGGTTTATGTACCTTTAACCACGTTTCCTAACCGTGAATGACTGCTACATTGCTTGAATGCGGGTGTAAATGCCATCAAATACAGGGTTATTACAAATGATTGAAGCGACTTCACAGCTCTACAATAACTTTATTATTTGAGATATTTTCACAATGCTTTGCACACACATACAAAAACTCAAAAAGTTTTTTTAGGCATTCACAAATGTTCGATATGTGCCCCTTTAGTGATTCGGCAGACATCAAGCCGATAATCAAGTTCCTCCCACACTCGGCGCAGCATGTCCCCATCAATGAGTTCGAAAGCATCGTTGATGCGAGCTCGCAGTTCTGGCACGTTTCTTGGTAGAGGAGGTTTAAACACTGAATCTTTCACATAACCCCACAGAAAGAAATCGCATGGGGTTAAGTCGGGAGAGCGTGGAGGCCATGACATGAATTGCTGATCATGATCTCCATCACGACCGATCCATCGGTTTTCCAATCTCCTGTTTAAGAAATGCCGAACATCATGATGGAAGTGCGGTGGAGCACCATCCTGTTGAAAGATGAAGTCGGCGCTGTCGGTCTCCAGTTGTGGCATGAGCCAATTTTCCAGCATGTCCAGATAGATACACGTGTCCAGTAACATTTTTTTCGCAGAAGAAAAAGGGGCCGTAAACTTTAAAGCGTGAGAGTGCACAGAACACGTTAACTTTTGGTGAATTGCGAATTTGCTGCACAAATGCGTGAGGATTCTCTACCGCCCAGATTCGCACATTGTGTCTGTTCACTTCACCATTAAGAAAAAATGTTGCTTCATCACTGAAAACAAGTTTCGCACTGAACGCATCCTCTTGCATGAGCTGTTGCAACCGCGCCGAAAATTCAAAGCGTTTGACCTTGTCATCGGGTGTCAGGGCTTGTAGCAATTGTAAACGGTAAGGCTTCTGCTTTAGCCTTTTCCGTAAGATTTTCCAAACCGTCGGCTGTGGTACGTTTAGCTCCCTGCTTGCTTTATTCGTCGACTTCCGCGGGCTACGCGTGAAACTTGCCCGCACGCGTTCAACCGTTTCTTCGCTCACTGCAGGCCGACCCGCTGATTTCCTCTTACAGAGGCATTCAGAAGCTTTAAACTGCGCATACCATCGCCGAATGCAGTTAGCAGTTGGTGGGTCTTTGTCGAACTTCGTCCTGAAGTGTCGTTGCACTGTTATGACTGACTGATGTGAGCGCATTTCAAGCACGACATACGCTTTCTCGGCTCCTGTCGCCATTTTGTCTCACTGGGCTCTCGAGCGCTCTGGCGGCAGAAACCTGAAGTGCGGCTTCATCCGAACAAAACTTTATAAGTTTTTCTACGTATCTGTAGTGTGTCGTGACCATATGTCAATGAATGGAGCTACAGTGAATTTATGAAATCGCTTCAATCATTTGTAATAGCCCTGTACGTGATAACGGTAGTGCATTCAGGTGGACTTCCTTCGTTTACCCGCGTAGAAGGACCTGATGAAGGGCGCTGAGTTTGACTTTCGAAGCTGGCTTTAAGTGTCAGTTTGGCGTGGCATACATCCGCTCACACTTTCTTAACATACGGCCTCGCGATTCGTTCAGACCCACTCATAAGACAACCAGCTGTTCAAATGTTAGGCGTTGAACCGAAGAAAATTTTTTACCAAAGGAATCAGATGTCGTTTCTCTTACCTGGAGAATGCAGTTGCTCAAATGTTAGACGTTGAACCGATGGAATTTTTTCACGCAATGAATCAGGTGTTGTTTCTCCTACCTAGGAAATGGAGGAGATGCCTAATACCACTGTAAAATTCGTCTTGTCACATCGGTCCCCATCAGGTATTTTCGTTCTCCGTGCACAGAGGCGAGACAGGTTGGGGTTCTCGCAAGTGGTAAGTTTGCTGTCCCTTAAGTAGAGTCATATGAGACCGACATAGTCCGTTACACAGTCACGATTCACTTTACGCGCCGCCACCCCTATTAAATGTGTTTCATTTCGCGGCGAGTCACAAGCTAGTTTTGACAATCCAAACTTTGCTACAGGATAAGTTATGCAGGAGGAATACACTGGTTACAAACTGATGACGATGATGATTTATGGTTTGTCGCCCGTTCAACGACGCGGTTATCAGCACCCATAAAATTTCGCAATCTATTCATAGTTAGAATGATGATGAAATCATTTAAGACGACGCAAACACCCAGTCCCAGGACGCAGAAAATCTCCGACCAGGCCGAAAATTGAATCTAGGACCCCGTAATCCAGAGGCAGTGACACTAATCACTAAACCATGAGCTGTGCAGCGTAATGCTTTCTGTATGAGCACATCAGCGCACATCAGCGTCCATGATGCGAGACTGAGTCAACATGATCCTCGTTGAATGATGACGATTAATACAGTGACAAAAATTTATACCATTTTATTATCATAGTGTTAGGATTTTATAAATGATAAATATTTACTGAAGTTCAGGAGTACGCTCCCTTTTCTAAGTATATGGCAGTTAGGAATCGACTCAGTTTGTTAAGCTTTTCCACAGTGTGCATACCAACACTCCACCTGATCTGCTGCGGTCATCAACCTCTTGCACCTAGTCAGAATTTTGTGGCGGCGTTCGTAGCGACAAACAATTCGCTGTAGAAACGGCTTACGAAGTCACCGCCACACTTTTAATAGCGGGCCGACCGGTCCGCTGGAACAGTGAACAGAAAGATGGAAACCCAAACACTCTGATTAAATAAAAGTCAGTACTTAACTTTATTAACGAAGATACAGAAACACAGTAGTGAACTCCGTGTCTACAGAAATCTGTCTAGTTCGAGTCGGAGCGGCTAGGTCGGCGTCGGCTGACGACAAACAACAACTCTGCTGCGATGAACACACAACTGACTAGCAAGTACACAATTCGGTGGCGAGTATACAACTGAGCGGCGAATACAGAACTGTCCTAGCGCTCGCGACTCCAGCGCTTAAGAACCCAGAAGCCAGCGGTGGCGCGCGCAGACTTGCGGCGATTTCCTGTCTCGCTGGCGCTGCTTATGCGGACGGCGTCCGGACTTTGATGCTGCCAACCTTTTGGCAGCGGGCTCGGGTGGCATTACTGGCTAGGATATAACACAGAAAAAGAAACTCAATCCCTAATCGTTATAACTGAATTCCGGTAATTAGAGTTCTGTTGCGCGGTGCCTTATGATAGAACATAAGGCTAAATGAAGTTAACGTTTATGTGACTTCAGACGATCTGACGTTCGGTGGAAGTTATGGAATTATAAGCAGTGTTTTGTCCAACAAGAAGTTCGTGGCTACGAAAAGTCACGTTTACCTTACTTCAGACGACCTGGCATTCTGTGGAAGTTATGGAACTATAAGCAGTGTTTTGTCCAACAAGAAGTTCGTGGCTACGAAAAGTCACGTCATACGGCAAAAAAATGTGCTACTGAAGAACTGGTTACTAATACTAAGATGTTTGCCATATTTTCATAAACAAGAAGTGTTTTGTCCAAGAAGAAGTTCGTGGCTACGAAAAGTCACGTTTGTATTACTTCAGACGACCTGGCATTCGGTGGAAGTTATGTAACTGTAAGCAGTGTTTTGTCCAACAAGAAGTTCGTGGCTACGAAAAGTCACGTCATACGGCAAAAAAATGTGCTGCTGAAGAACCGGTTACCAATACTAAGATGTTTGCCATATTTTCATAAACAAGAAGCGCCTCTTAAACACACACATTGAAGTTTATGAGATTACCAAGCATTTGAGGCACACGACTTCCCTCCCTTAGGTTACTTTAACAACTGTTGTGTCAGGAAGAGCCGGCCGAAGTGGCCGTGCGGTTAAAGGCGCTGCAGTCTGGAACCGCAAGACCGCTACGGTCGCAGGTTCGAATCCTGCCTCGGGCATGGATGTTTGTGATGTCCTTAGGTTAGTTAGGTTTAACTAGTTCTAAGTTCTAGGGGACTAATGACCTCAGCAGTTGAGTCCCATAGTGCTCAGAGCCATTTGAACCATTTGTCAGGAAGAGCATCCGGGCACAATGTTAAATAGTAAAATGTAATTCACCAAATCCTGGAAAAGAGAGCTCCGTACTAAACGGGATGAACGCTACGTAAAAGAAGGAAGACGAATTGAACCCCACTGTGATGCGTGAGGCTAATCGCACTGGTATATAATTAATACGGCTCATAGTGCAGAAACAGCAGCCACTGCATAACACAAATTTGTGAAGAAAGACTGAATGACACAAGTGAATCTGCGTGGGTGAGTCTCTTTCCTTGATAGCTCAATCACTAATAGCGTTGCCTGTGAACCACAACGTTCCGGGTTGGAGCCCCGGACCAACAGAAAATTTCAGTCGTCCAAGGGAGTTTCAAAGTAGCACACACACCGCTACCAAGTGAAAGAGTCACTATTTGAAGTAAACTAGTTTGTTACCTTGGATTGTAATATTTTTCGAATGGTCCTTCTTTTTCACTACAGTAACGTTCGACATGTCCAGGGGTGATCACTGGAAACTCACCTGTGTTTACAGCCCTCCCTTCTCCGTACGTCTCTTTCCCCGCGTGGCGATGGAAATGGCAACGGAGGTGTGAAAGTATGTGTCGCCGATGTTGTACGATGGCGACATAACTCCTTGAATTAACAATACTAATGAACAACATACACTTATGATTACACTATGACGAACGCCCACAGTGAGACCGAATATGACCTGTGTTCACTGCTGGCACGTGACGAGTTAGGGAAAGCATACAAGAGGAGCAGAGACAAATGGAGAATTACTGTAACAAAGGTACGGGCCGCAAGTTGGGAATTCTACCACGATAAGCAACTAAGACATAAATTACAATAACCAGCACCTCAGAAGAAGCATCGGGAAAGGCAGGAGCTGTTGAGTCGTTAGTACACTACTCTCATGAGCGTCCACAGTAACCCTGAAAAACGGCGGCACTACTTCCAGGCGAAAATGTACGTCTACGCATCATCACACTCAAGCAGGATAGGCAGTGATATGAGGCAGACCGGACACCTAAGTACGATGACGGTTGCAGACACAAAGTTTTCGGTGCACACTATTCAGTGCGCACTTTCGAACATGGCTGTTTGCAAGAGGCGAGATCTTCGCGTTCCTATCTTGATGCAGCGACATACAGGCAGTCAATTACGATTTTGGTGGGATTGTGGGATCAACGATATTGGACCACGGATCAATCGAAATGTTTCGCCTGATGGGATAACTCTCGTTTCTTGCAACACCAGGTCGTGTTCGGACACGACGATATCCAGGCGAACGGCTGCCCGGAACGTGCACCGCGCCGTGGACACATTCTGGTGAGGGCAGTATTGTACTCTTACATCGGACCTACATCTATATCTACGTGATTTCTCTGCTATTCACAATGAAGTGCCTGGCAGAGGGTTCAATGAACCACCTTCAAGCTGTCTCTCTACCGTTCCACTCTCGAACGCCGCGCGGGAAAAACGAGCACTTACATTTTTCTGTGCGAGCTCTCATTTCCCTTATTTTATCGTGATGATCATATCTCCCTACGTAGGTGGGTGCCGACAGAATGTTTTCGCAATCGGACGAGAAAACTGGTACTTGAAATTTCATGAGAAGATCCCGTCGCAACGAAAAACGCCTCTGTTTTGTTGACTGCCACTCCAATTCACGTATCATGTCTGTGACACTATCCCCCTATTTCCCTATAATACAAAACGAGCCACCCTATTTTGAACTTTTTCAATATCATCCGTCAGTCCCACCTTATGTGGATCCCACACAGCACTGCAGTACTCCACAATAGGGCGGACAAGAGTAGTGTAAGCAGTTTCTTTAGTAGATCTGTTGCACCTTATAAGTGTTCTGCCAATGAATCGTAGTCTTTGGTTTGCTCTACCCACAAAATTATCTAAGCGATCGTTCCAGTTTAGGTTATTTGTAATTGTAATACCGAAGTATTTAGTTGAATTTACAGCCTTCCGATTTGTGTGACTTTTCGCGTACGAAATATAGCGGACTTCTTTTAGTGCTCATGTGAATACCTTCACACTTTTCTTTATTCAGGGTCAATTGCCACTTTTCGCACCACATGGATATCTTATCTAAATAATTTTGCAATTCATTTTGGTCATCTGATGACTTTACAAGACGGCAAATGACAGCATAACCTGCAAAGAATCTAAGAGGGCTATTCAGATTGGTTCCTATGTCGTTAATATAGATCAGGAACAACACAGGGCTTATAACACTTCCTTGGGAAACGCCAGATATTACTTCTGTTTTACTCGATTACTTTCCGTCTATTACTAAGAACTGTGATCTTTATGACCGGAAATCACGAATCCAGTCGCACAACTTAGTTGATATTCCAGAGGCATACAGTTTGGTTAGAAGAGGCTTTTGAGAAACGATGTCGAAAGCCTGAAAATCTAAAAATGTGGAGTCAATTTGGCATCCCATGTCGATAGCTCTCATTACTTCATGAGCATAAAGAGTTCGGTGTGTTCCGCAAGAACGATATTTTCTGAATCCGTGCTATGTGTCAGTAAATCGTTTTCCTCGAGGTACTTCATATTGTTCGAGTACAGTATATGGTCCAAAACCCCACTGCTAATCGACGTTAATAATGAGGGGCTGTGATTCAACAGATTACTCCTATTTCCCTTTTTTGGTGTTGGTGTGACTCAAGAAACTTTCCAGGCTTTAGGTACGGAAGTTTCTGTCAGCGAGCGGTTGTATATAATTGCTAAATATGGAGCTATTACATCCGCATACTCTGAAAGGAACCTGATTGGTATATCATCTGGACCGGAAGCCTTGCCTTTATTAAGTGATTTAAGCTGCTTTGCTACAGCGAGGATATCTACTTCTATGTTTCTCATCTTCGCAGCTGTCCTTGATTGGAATTCGCGCTTTTACGTCGTCTTCTTTGATGAAGGAGTTTCGGAAAACCGTGTTTAATAACTTTGCTTTGTTGGCACTGTCATCAGTGACTTCACTGTTGTTATCGCGCTGTGAAGGTATTGACTGCGTCTTGTCACTGGTGTGCTTTATATATGACCAGAATCTGTTTGGATTTTCTACCAGATACTGAGACAGAGATTCATTGTGGGAATTGTTAAAAGCATTTCGTAGTGAAGCACGAGCTATATTTCAAACTTTTGCAAAACTAAGTCTCAAACAAGATGATAGCTCTGGTCTAATTATTTAGCATTATTACTGTCTACCTCTATCCATTCATGCTAGATGTCTTTCTTGTCAGCGAGGGCGTCTCGTGACAAAAATGTCGTGTCGCAATGCTAGATTCGTGCTACAATGATGTAAAGATTATGGTAGGAACTCATGTTGATGCCTTGTCCCCAGATTGAACTCATCTGAACCTGGTTTATCATATCTGGGCCGATATCGGGTTCCAGCTATGTGCTCGCACACCATAGGCCCGTAATTTAGAAGTGCATAGTTCTGGGAACATACTACGAATTTTGCGAATCCATGCCACATATTAGTTTGGTACGTAAGTTGGTAGCGTTTTGCATGTTGGTATTTCTGTTGCTATAAATTTTGTTACAGATTTTCAGTTTTCTATTTGTAGTTCACTGTTGCTATTAGAGTTTGGAGATAGCGAGTTGAGTTGTGGACTCCAGAAAATGTAGTGCCAAGTGGAGAAATCAGAACACTTTCGTCATATTCTTCTGTATGAGTCAGTAGAAGCAGCGGAGACAGGAACAAACATATGCGCCGTGGGACGAGGACAATACCGTTAGACTGAGACGTCTTGCAGAAACAGTCCAGGACCGACGACAAGAAGATTGCGTGAAGTGATGGTACTCCACTACACCGCCCGCTAGCTTTCTAGTAGATTGACTAAAAACACTGTACAGGAGTTATGTTGGGGAATCGCACCACACCAATTTTATTTTATGGCACGCGTTGCCATGAATTAAACGTCAGATCTAGCTTGGGGCAGTACTGGTCGGGAGCCCTTTCCCACACGCTGCTACCTGTATCTGTCACCAGTGGGCGCAGGGCATCCAATTACGCAGGCACATCCCGACGCTGCGCGCTAGCGGATAGCAGAGATCAGGTGCTGCCCGCTGACTGGAATCCCTGTTCATCCACCGTCCGCTTCGCACTGTCACGGCGTCCATCCTCGTCTTGTCACTCTATGCTGCCCACCCTGTAGCAGCCTGCTGTCGCACAGTCCATCAGATGGCATGATGGTTCACCTGGGTTTGTCCACGTCGTGCCACTTCAACGAAATCGCTACACGAGGCGACTAAGCAACAATTTGCAGCTACCAACGCATCAATCGAAGATGCCGAGAACATAGGGCTCACAGGAGAAGAAAAGCTGTTTTCTCGTTTTCGGGTGGCGATTCTGAAGAAAGTGGTATTGGTTATCTTCTAGGTTGTAATTAAATTTTATTTCAAGTTTTGAGTGGATATTTACAGGGGCAGCCTTAAGCCTACCAAGAGAAGCCGTCTGCTCGTAAAGTAGCTCCAAACATCCTGGCAACACTACATAATTTCGGCAAGGTGATGGACTACTCTCTTCGTCTCCATCCTCCCCCCCCCCCCCACCATCGGCTGAAATTAACAGTGACAACCCCCCCCCCCCCCCTCCCCTCACCCACCATATCGATGTCTGCTACAATTGACAGTCTCCCGGCTGTGAATTTTTGACCGCGTCATGTGCAAAATCCTTCTGAAAATATTGACATTCCCGGTGTTGGCCGAAAGTGATTATTTCCTGATGGATTTCAGTTAAGCATTGCACGTCTGAAGCACAAAGGGGACGCAAGAATCTATGTGAAATCAACTGAGCCTCTGCGAAATACCGGTAGTTTTGATGTGTTGGCCAAGGAGACATCTAATAGATACTCCGACATTAGGAGTGTGATATTTTATTACGAGAAGCTTACTAACATTCGTCAGAGGACTGGGGACGATTTTCAGAGTTCTGGTGACTGCATACCAACTGTTTCCAGTCTTCCCTATGTTCCAGAATTGGAATGTTCTGCAACTGAATCTGGAATGAAACAATATTCTATTTGTAGAGGCAGAGGTGACAGCAGCCGATTAGCTCATCAAAGAGATCAGTCCGCAAGTTGGTGCGGAGATAAAATTTCACCCACCCTCATATTTGCAAACGGCAATACGCTTTGCTCTGCTGAGAGAGGAGCCTCATCATCATATGCGGTTTGGTTTCGACGTCGTTGCCTGTACCAATTTTAAGTAGACTACAGCTGATCATTCTGTCTCTTCGTAGGACATGCAACATTCCTTGCCCTTGAGGCGCAAATTTGTACATTAAGTTAGTCATTCGTTCATCAGACATTCTTTTAATGTAATCATGCCATTTACCTCTATCGTTTATCTAAAGGATGTTGCCCAGTTCACTTACAATTTAACTATTCTGTATCCGGTCCGTATATCTGTAAAATGATGCCTCCTATTCTTCTCGAAAACTGTTCACCTAAGAGACGAATTACAGGCATTGCAATCGTTCGTGACATGTTGTCAGTATGTCTAGTGCCGTTGCTGTACTCACTGTACGTGGATCAACCACGTAAATTCTGACAGCAACTGTTCATGTAAAGGCCAGAACTGAGGCTATAAAGGATATCAGGCACTCTGGAGGTACATATGGAATAAAAGGCGTGGATAGTAAAGTGGGAAGGGAACGTGTGTTATCACCACTCCGAGCTCCCGGTAAATCCTCATAGTGCCACAGGCTATCAAGGATTAAATGAGGTAGCAAACGTGACTGTTAGCGGCAACGATCAAGGTATATCGTGGGTGCAGACGTCAGCTTCCTAGTTTTACCCAGTGAGAGTACAGTGAAGAAAAACGAAAGTAACGAGAAGTAGCAGAAATGAGAATAACGTTAAGGTTATCCTCAAAACTGCTACCTTGGCTGTAAAACAACCCATAAAACGAAACTAGGAGACACAAAAAGCAGACTAGCACAGGCAGAAAGAATATTTCCAGCTAAGAGAGAACAACCAGTCTCAAATATCGGCCTTAATTTGAGTAAGAAATTTCATAGGATATACATTTGGAACACAGAATTTCGTAGTAGTGAATCAAGGATTGCGGGGAAACCGGAACGGAGGGAATGTAAGCATTGAACACGTGAAGAATGTTGAACATTAGGTGGACTGACAAGGTAAAGAATCACTAGCTTCTCTGCAGAATAGGCGAAGATAGGAAATATCCAAAACACTGAAAAGAGGATGGGACAGAACGATAGGATATCTGTAAATATCTGAGTCAATAATTTCCTTGGTACTAGAGGGGGCTGTAGAGGGTAAAAACCGTAAGAGATTGCGTAAATTGGTATACAGACTACAAATAATTGAGGACGTAGGTTGCGACTGCTACTCTGAGATGAAAACACGGCCAAAGGAGAGAATTCGTTGCGGGCTGCATCAAACTAGAAGAAAATGCATGCCTAAGAGAAATGAGAACGATTACCGATTCTCCACCAGTATAAGACGAGACGTGAGCTCCCTGTCACAATGCTGCCTGTCAAAGATTAAGAGAATTTCTGTAACACCAACAAATGCAACCATTTACAGGCATCTTTATTCATCTTCTGATGATAGTAGTCACATAAATAATTATAATAATTTTAATAATCAACGTTTTTAAATCGGACTAGATGATGTAAAATAATTTTTCCAGAACCTAAAGGTTTCTAATCGAGGACACATATTCCTGAAAATCTCTGAATGCGAATTTTTAATAGCTACAAAAATACTTGTAAGACTGAAAAGGAAGAATTTGAGGTGTATGTAATGGGTTATAGAACGGAAGCGAACTATTCGTACATCAGTTAGTAAGTACGAGTAATAAAGCAGTAAGGAGGTGAACTACTTGTTCATCCGTTACGTATTGTGCACACCCTACGTTTTTCATTTTTCATCTTACAAGTGCATTGGTAGCTGTTAAAAATTCACAATCACAAATTCTAAGGACTATCTGTATGGGGGTTATGAATCTTTATAGGGCTGGTAGATTTAAGATCGTGGTATATTAAAATTAATTTTTACTGAAGTAATTATTTTCCGATTTTTAGTATTCTGTGTGTGTAATTTTCAATAGATTTAAAACATTTCCTCATACATATGTCTTGCGAATAGGCCACGAAGATAGAAGTTAGAGTGTTTTGAGCTCACGCTGAGGTTCAACAGCAATCGTTCCTGTGGTGAAATGTTCGCGACTGGAACAGGAAAGGGTGGAACTTATAGTAGTAATCCAAGTACCCTCAGGCACGGAAGACAAGAAAGCAAGCTAATATTGCAATGTTATATGGTTCCGAGATGTTTAAAATCTCAAGTCTATAGCACATTGGGAAGTTAATTTTAAATCGATTTCAAAACTTGTATTAAATGGACAGACAGACGAGAAAGCGATATACACCTCTTTGTCCCCGGCGTTTCTGCTCGGTAATGTGCATCTACCCTCATAGAGCCCCAGCACATTCCGATATAACCCGCATAACACGTCTGTACTGCAGGGAAGCTGAGATGTCAGGCGTTACCCACACTTTTCACCTCCACCCTCACCCCCGTGGGAGCTAGGTGGATCAGACGACAAGAAAGAGAGTTAACATTGCATTGTTAGCCATTTTAACCTACATTTAAAATTTCAAGTGTCTGGCTCATTGGAAAAAGAGTTTAAAATCAATTCCAAACAATGTACCAAATAGAAAGACAGGCAAAAAAGAGACCTAAACTTGGTAAAATAAAGCTAAACGTGGTGGAGGAATTGTAGCAGTAACTTTTAAGTCGAATCGTTGCGTGGGCGACTGGTGGCGGACGTGAACTTGCCGGACCGGACTGCACCCTTCCCCTCCGGACATCGGCAAGTGCACAGTGTGGCGCGCAGGCAGCGGCAGCGGAGGCGACGCCGTGATGGAGCACCGGCGCGCGCCGCAACAAGCCGCCGCCTCTCCGGCGGCCAGGGCGCGCCCAGCACCTGCGGCCGCGTCCATCACGCCGCCTCTTAGCCGGATTGCCGCCGCCACCTGCCCGCACCCTGCCTTCCCCATAGACGGACCATCGCTCTCTAAAGGGTCCACTGCCTCTGCCGCCACTCGCCAGACGATACTGTCTGGTTCGACTAACTGTACCACCTACTAGAGCAACTGCGCTCTGCCCAGCACTGTGGCTACTCGTGAGATGGGAATATACACCTTAGGAGTGATCTACGAGGTAGTTCGTGTGTGGAGAACCACACTTCTAAAACAAAAAATGATAGATAAACAGAAATATGAAGTCAAGTAGTATGACATCAGTAACTCCATCCACGTTTCTGTGTATAACAGCAACTTTTGTATTGTATAAAACAGCTATGTTTTGTTTATAACGTCATTAGACGAGAAAGCGATATACACCTCTTCCTCCCCGGCGTCTCTGCTCAACAATGTGGATCCAACCTCATAGCGCCTCACCACATTCTGATATAACCCGCATAACATTGTTATTCAGTCAGAGACATCAAATGACCTGGAAGAGCAGCTGAACGGAATGGACAGTGTCTTGAAAGGAGGATATAAGGTGAACATCACAAAAGCAAACCGAGGATAATGGAATGTAGTCGAATTAAATCGGGTGATGCTGAAGGTATTAGATTAGGAAATGAGACGCTTAAAGAAGTAAATAAGTTTTGCTGTATGGGGAGCAAAATAACTAATGATGGTCGAAGTAGAGAGGATATAAAATGTAGACTGGCAATGGCAAGGAAAGCGTTTCTGAAGAAGAGAAATTTGTTAACATCGAGTATAGAATTAAGTGTCAGGAAGTCTTTTCTGAAAGAATTTGTGTGGAGTGTAGCTATGTATGGGAGTGAAACATGGACGATAAATAGTTTAGACAAAATGAGAACAGAAGCTTTCGAAATGTGGTGCTACAGAAGAACGCTGTAGATTAGGTGGGTAGATCACATAACTAATGAGGAGGTACTGAATAGGATTGGGGAGAAGAGAAGTTTGTGTTACAACTTGACCAGAAGGAGGGAACGATTGGTAGGACATATTCTGAGGCTTGATCAAGGGATCGCCAATTTAGTATTGGAGGGCAGTGCGGAGGGTAAAAATCGTAGAGGGAGACCTAGAGATGAATATACTAAACAGATTCAAAAGGATGTAAGTTGCAGTAGGTACTGAGAGACGAAGAAGCTTGCACAGGATAGAGTAACATGGAGAGCTGCATCAAACCAGTCTCTGGACTGATGACCACGACGACAACAACAACAACAACAACAACAACAAGAAGGTCATAACGCTATTACGTCATATCTATTGAACTAGGTGCCATACAATGACGCAGTTTTGCTGGTACATGTAATGGACACTGTCTGCAAAATCTGTTGAAAACATTTAGTAGTAAAGCAGAAATAAATTAAAACGTCATAGCTAAAGCTGACGTATTACTGCATGAAGAGCGAGATGCAGAGAGCAATTTTATTTTGTCCTTTCATTATTTTTTGGGGGTGTCAACGAAGAAAATTTCCGAAATGTTTGAAATTATATGTAAAGTTTGTTGGAAATCGCTAAGTGTCTCACTCTCAAATACTGCATGATTATAGTCTAGGAAATTTGTTTGCTATGAGTTACGCCCCTTCAAGACATATACACAGTTTCTAACTACAATACTTGACTTATAGTGTACAGCCTTTCACATAAGGTGAAAACACTTAATGGGTAGATTATAAAAACATGTTAAATCTTTAATTTCCTTCAATAACTGTCTGAAATTTTGAAAATCAATTTTTTGTAGTTGCTGGAAACTGTTACATAGGCAACCTACAACTGGAAATTTTTCACCGGATAACCCATTTCGTAATGTAGGTAGAAGAGGGAGAAACCTGTTACGATAAACAACAAACACGACAGCTATTTTGGATTACACCATTTTGGATACACCTCGTAAGTTACAAGTAAAAGTGGGGCAATTAGACTGAGAATAACACGGGAGAAACAGAGATAATTTTTTTTATGAGAGCTTTATTGTTGTCGCCTTATGTTGTATTCGAAACTCATTATTGAGGTACGGATGACCCCTGTTTTCTGCGAGATGCGGAAAATACTGTTTTTTTATGAGAGCTTTACTGTTGTCGCCTTATGTTGTGTTCGAAACTCATTATTGAAGTACGGATGACCCCTGTTTTCTGCGAGATGCGGAAAATACTGTTCTCAGTATTCTTCCTGAAGTCAGAAAAGGGCTTGATGTTCCTTCATCTGTGGGCTGTTTCGATCATCCAACTTGCGTTTGTTCTGTGGCAGAGCCGGTTTCTCTGAATTTGACTGGATGGTTTACTACTGAAAGGGGAATGACAGGTATTTTGTCTGCGTGACGTTAGCTAAAATCATCTGCGACAACATGGGTAGTCGACACTCCTGATGTCAGGACAATCGGCTTGTGTTAAACTCCATCACCTTTCCTGACACCTGTGAGCAAGAACGTTCACTCATAATTCGAGAGTGAATAAAGTGTGTCTTAAACTTTGCACGATTTCATTAATGCTGCCACCTCAATAACGTTCACTTAAAAAACAGCAGTTCTTAAGGAATGAATTGGTATCTAAATGATTCCAATTTACTTCTGGCGATGCTTAGAGGAGACGGATACGTGCATGTTCCGATCATCCGTACCTTTTTATATTTTATCAATTTTTTAATTAGTTCTAATCCGCTATGAATTATTAATTGCGCAAGCGTAGACTTGTGCTATTACCTACGATTCTGATAATCTGTAGGTACCCACAATAATATGCAGAATCTGTTATGATTGACACAGATCCAGTGATATATGTTTTATGCGTCGATACCGTTCTTGCATCACACAGGTGAACTTACTACATGCCGTTGGATGACGATAGTGACTAACGCTTTTAATAATGTTTAAAATTAGGCAAAGGCCTAAAGCAATACAGAAAATCGGGATTCTATCTTGTTATGTGTTTCACATACTACTTATTAAGCGATGCTTAAATTAATTTCCTAAACGAGGTACCCCATCGGTAACAAGTTTCATGGCTAAGGTTCGTTTACTGGTGTTATGTTTGTCTGCTGCATGTTGGAAGGACTGTTTTGGTGCAAGGCTTGAAAAAATCGAGTATGAACATGTGGAATGAAGAAAAATCAGATACTGGCATTCTTTTGGGGTGGTATGTAGCTTGTATCTGATGTGCGGCGGATAAATATCGAAAAGCGTGACACTAGGAGGAATATCTATCCATTCGTCCTCGAATAAAGTCGTTAAAAAGAAAATGTCCTTGAAGGTGGAACATTGTTTTGCAATCCGTCTGTCACCTACACCACAGAGGATCATTTATATTCAGAGGACGGAAGGGCTCCATGAGGTATTGTACATAATCATGTTGATACCGAATGGCATCCCCAGTGGCATCCAGTAATGAGAGCGCCCTCAGCTGAAGGCCAATTTGATGAACTGACTGATGAGGTCATAGCTTTCTACGACAAACGGGCTCCTACACAAGGAATCTGTCTAAGACTTCATTCAAATGATGAACAACAGGGATGGTGCTCACAGACGTTTGAAGGCCAATCTGAAACCAAAAAGTTACTAAGAATATAGGAAGAGGGTAAAAACAAAGCGATTGCAGTGCCAAAAATCAGACTCGCTCCCTCTTTTGTATAAAGCGATTCCACATCTGCGATTTTGTGGAAGAAAAGCGATTTCAGGAACTTGTTTTCGGGCCTCAGTCGACTGAAGGCTTTTTCCTCAGCACAAATCAAC
Source organism: Schistocerca americana (assembly GCF_021461395.2). Classification (NCBI taxonomy): domain Eukaryota; kingdom Metazoa; phylum Arthropoda; class Insecta; order Orthoptera; family Acrididae; genus Schistocerca; species Schistocerca americana. The sequence continues at coordinate 124,886,595 of NC_060124.1, forward strand.
CATCACTCAGCAAAACACTCTCATCCAGAAAATAACTGACTAAGACGTTTTCCGCTTCAGACTTGTCACAATAAACCCAAAAAGAAAAGTACTAATGAAATCTCCTCTGAAGTGATAGGCAACGACGGTATGAGCACCACCATTATCACGATTGTGGCATTTGCATAGTAAATTAGTGCAACCTTTCCATCTATCATTATCGGTAACTGCCGTGTTGAGGTTGACACACCGATTCCAAGTAGATTACTCAAGTTAAGCTGAAAATCCGAAAGCCACTTGGCATGTCTCTTTCCACTGAATGTGAGAATTACACTCTACTATTCGGATATCGAGGTGGCAGAATATTACGATCTTGACTCCAGTGACTGTGCGTACTGTACTCTACTCGTTCTCAGTTACATTATCATGGTGCAGAACATCATTTTCTCTGCTTTGTGAGAGCGCATTGTCACAGGGCACACACTGTATTTGGGACGGGCGGCCGGCCGTTGTGGCCGAGCGGTTCTAGGCGCTTCACTCCGGGACGGCGCTGCTACTACGGTCGCAGGTTCGAATCCTGCCTCGGGCGTGGATCTGTGTGAAGTCCTTAGGTTAGTTAGGTTTACGTAGTAATAAGTGTAGGGGACTGATGACCTCAGATGTTAAGTCCCATAGTGCTCACAGCCATTTGAACCATTTTTGGGACGGCAGTGACCGACATTATGAAAAAGTGGTTCCCAGCATCCAGCAGAGCCTAGCTTTCGCAGAGGGAAGGTAGCATAAAATGTTTACTGCCTGAAAGTTGCATCACTTGGTTAGTCTTGGAGGACGTTTGCTATCGGTCGCTTATGAATCGTCTTCAACCTAGGGAACAAGCATTGCCAAGGGAGTTAACTTTCGTCAGTGGGACACCAGCGTTCTGCCGTCTTCTAAGAGTACGTTTAGCAGATAACATTCCAGCGCTTACCTAAAGAAACACAGCATACCACAAAATAATAGCCTAGCCTTGAGTGCAGTCTTTTACTTTCTCAGGACCTCTGATGCGAGACAAGCTGCTTGGCGTGAAAAGACATGACCAGTAAAAATTTCTTGTGACTTCTGAAAAAATTATCACAGTTACATACCTTTAAGAAAAAGGGGTTGGATCGAAAAGTCATTAGAGTTTTAATGTGATGCATTTTTCTTGGTGAGATTTTTTTAGAAGAAGCCATTGTCGATCTGGATGTTTACTTTTATTTTTTATTTTACATGTATAGCTTCGTTGGGCCAAATTTAGGAGTAAATCTACAAGGTCACGGAACGTGTCAGTACATCAAATTACAAGATAAAAGTAAAGTGCTTGTGATCCCAAAAACAAGTCAAACCATAAGTTTAAGAAAACGCAATCAACAATTTAACATAGGAATCAGCTTCATTTTTCAAGGAACTTCTCAACAGAATAGAAGGAGGGACCCACGAGGAAACTCTTCAGTTTCGATTTGAAAGCGGCGTGTGGATTGCTGAGATTTTTGAAGTCTTATAGTAGCTTGTTGAAAATGGATGCAGCGGTATACTGCAAACTTTTCTGCGCAAGAGTCAAGGAAGTGAGATTCAAATTCAGATTGGATTTCTGCCTAGTATTAACTGAGTGAAAGCTGTTAATTCATGGGCATATGCTGATATTATTAACAAAGAGGGACAGTAAAAAATATTTAAACCTCTTATTGCCCGAACTGCAAGGTCCTGAGCCAAAAATATCCTTTGAGAATGCGAAGAGTTACCCGGAAATAAAATACCATACGACATAATCGAATGAAAATAAGTGAAGTACATTACATTTCATGTAGGACGATCACTTACTTCAGATTCCGTTCGAATAGTAAAAAAGGCAGCATAAAGTCTTTCAGCAAGATCCTAAACAAGGGCTTCCCACGACAGTTTACTAGCTATCTGAACTCCTAGAAATCTGAACTGTTTAGTTTCACCAATCGCATTCACATTCAGTGACATTAAGACATCGGGTTTTGTTGAAGTGTTAGCTAGAAACTGTACAAACTGAGTTTTACTGTGATTTAGTATTAGTTTATTTTCTACAAGCCATGAATTTGTGTCGTAAACTGCACTATTTGAAACAATGCCATGTTGCACACAACATCCTTTAGTACCAAGCTAATGTCATCGGCAAACAAATATTTTACGATTTCCTGTTATACGAGTGGGCATATCATTTACATAACTAAGGAATAAAAGTGGCCCCAACACTGATCCCTGGGACACTCCCCATTTGACCATGCCCCACTCAGACGCTACAACACAGCCATTGTCAACACAGTGAATAATGACCTTTTGCTGTTTGTTGTTGAACTAAGAGATGAACCAATTGTGAGCTACTCCCCATATTCCATAATGGCCCAACTTCTGGACCAATATTTTTTGTTCAACACAATCAAATGCCTTAGTTAAATCAAAAATATGTCTAGCCTTCGAAACCTTTTGTTTAATCCATCCAGTACCTCACAGAGAAGAGAATATCTCCTTTTCAGTTGTTACACTACTTCTGAAGCTGAACTGTACGTTTGATAGCAAATTACATGGTATAAAATGATCAATTATCCTTACATGCGCAGTCTTTTCAATAACTTTAGCAAACACTGATAGCACAGAAATAGGTCTAAAATTTTCTACATTATCCCTTTCACCCCTTTTATAAAGCTGCTTTACTACTGAGTACTTAAATGTTTCAGGACCTGATCATTCTTAAAGGAAAAATTAGAAATATGGCTAAGTACAGAGCTAAAATGTACAGTACAGTACTTTAATATTATGCAAGGCACTCCATATTATCCACGATAGTCCTTAGTGTTCTGTGATTTATTTACTGACTCAATCTCCCTCTTATCAGTATCACAGAGGAGTATTTCAGGTAACAGTCTCTAAGAGAATTGTATGGTTCCCTGCAGAACCTAAGTTTTCGTTTAATTAATCAGCAATCCTCAGGCAATGATTGTTAAATACTGTACATATACCTGAGTTGCCAGTAACAGAAATATTTGTACTACGAACTGACTTTATGCCGTCAACCATGTGCATTGACCAGAAACTTCCTTCACAACTGTCGATATGGTTTTAATTTTATCCCGTGAATTAGTTATTCTATTTGCGTACCACATACTCTTTGATTTAATAATAACATTTTTGAGTCCTTACAATACTGTCTGTATTGGTCTACTGTAGCTTGATTGTGACTTCTTCTAACATTATGACATAATTCCCACTTTGTTCTCCATGATATCCTTATCCCACAAGTCAGCCTCCCAGGCTACCTTTTACCGTTAATACCCTGTTTCGAACGTTCTAATGGAAAGCAATTCTGAAAGAGCATAATAAATGTGTTATGGAAAGCATTATATTTGTCATCTATGTAATCGGCACTATAAAGATCCTGCCCTCTTGTTCCTTAATGCGGCTTAACAAACTCTCTATTACCAATGGATTAGCTTTGCTACGTAGTAAGTAATTATATGTTACATTTATTAGAGTAAAAAAGCCTCTTGGTGTTAAAATTTGTGCATCATGGTCTGAAAGACCATTCATCCTTTTACTAACAGAATCCTCATTTAGTAATGAAGAATGAATAAAAAGACTGTCTATGGCTGTGCTGCTGTTCCCTTCCACCCTGGTTAGAAAAAAACACAGTTTGCATCAGATTAATATGTAATTCACCCCATATAACTAGTTTTGAGTACTTCTTATGAAGTGAACCAAGAACCCTCTCTCGCTTGAGCGTAAATGCTCTGAAGGCAGATTTAGAGAACCTATAAAAAACAACAATCAGAAGTTTAATTTCAATTAATTCAACTGCTCCTGCACAACATTAAAGTAAGTGTTCACTGCAGTTGCATGATACATCTATAGCCTCAAATGGAATTCCGTTTTTTACCTACATGGTCACTCCCCCACTCCGCAAATAACTCCTTGAAAAAGAGCTAAATAAACTATTTCCTGGTAAAGGAAGCCTCTGAACTGTCAAATTATTTAAGTGGTGCTCCAATATACCAATAATATCAGAGTCAACATCTATAAGCAGCTCACTAACTTTATCTCTAATACGTCTTATAGGTTGATGATATATGCTAATTCCTTTGCCAGCTTCCCTTTCCCATACCAACCGAGGTGCAGGCCCCGCCTAGTGAAACCCAATCTATTGATAGACTCAACTTACATCACTGTAATGTGAGCCACGCCTTCCACCGTCAGTGCCTTCTTCAGCCCAATAATAAAATGCCTAACAGTAGCATTAAGATAAGGCCGATCATAACGCCGAAACAGTTGCACGAAGTGCACGTTAGTGCCACCAGTTTGAGTAGCTATCTTTACTAGATCACCACCTACATCACATTCCTCGTCCCTATCAAAATTATTCCCTGCTCCACCCACACTCATTACTTGATACTCTTTCGTAAAATTACTACAAAACTCCCCTATGCTGTAAGACCTGAGACAAACCTGCACTAGGCTTCACAATACTGGTGACCTGATACTCACTCCCCAATACTTCCTGCAACTGCTGGCCCACACTTCTGCTGTGCGAACTACCTAGCAGCAGAACCTTTTTCTTTCTGTTAGACTTTGCAACTGACCTAATCCTCCTAACTGCTGAGGACTGCTGCATGTTCCCTACACCCACAGCTACAAGAGGCTCCTCTCCATTCAATTCTGACAGTTGGTCCAATCCATTGCATATACGCAAAGTGTAACTGTCTGAACACCTCCTCCATCTAGCTGCATTCTTACCAAATGCCAGTTCCCATTACCAGCACCCTTCACCCTCCTCAAACTATCTAGTTCCTCTTTTGCGTCTTGCAATTGCACCTGAAGCGCACAGATCTTACGCTCCTGCCCCTCAGCCAACTTATATCTACGACATAATCTGCACTCCCAGGAGAGGCTCTCGCTAGAATGCCAGCTGGCTTCCCCACTGCATTCTAGCCCATGAACATACTTTGAGCGAAGTTCACCACGTAACCCACAACTTACGAACCTACGACAAAGTGCACACTTCTCACTCATCGTAAAATTTTAACAGTTACTAAAAAAAATTAAACGTTTACGTTACGCAAGTTCAGTTACAACTGCAGAACTATTTAACGAACTAACAATTGTGCTACCAACTAATACCAATACCACCAAAACTTCACACAATTTCTTAGCTGGGACCAAAAGTTCAAGCAGCCACTGGAATACTCAACGAAATTAGAACAATGAATGAAAATTTTACTGAAATATTTTACTAGAAACAATAAGAGACGTCAGCTGAAAACTACCGCACGAAATTAGTTAAACAACTTCTGCGCACAGACAGCCCTAAAAAACACAGTGGGCGAACGTTTTCGAAAGTTTATTAAACAGCGATTTCACCACAAACAGCACGAGACACTACTGAAAACTTATAAATTTAATAACTGTTTAAATGTGCACAAATAACTCTGTCAGAACTTAAGACCCGCTACGCCTGCAACTGCACGCCGTGAAATGTGAACCACTGCTAAAACTTGGATGAACGATAGAAATCCACTAAATTTACTATTGGAATATAGTGGACAAACAACTTTGACAGTAATTAGCTTCAGAACCACTACTCACGAAATGTAAACACACTGCTGAGGCCTGAGACTTGGATGAACGACGTAAGCACTCTTACAAGTAACAGAACACTCCAATCAATAACACACAAATAAAGACTGAGGTTAATGAAAATCCACTAATAAGCTATTTTTACAGCAAATATTAACGCAAATAAACTTTAAAATAAGTAACTGAGGAGTGATGAGCAATTTCAACAGTAGTCCAGCACACGTGCTGATATACACTACTGGCCACCGTAAATGCAACACCAAGAAAGACAAGAGGTAGCACAACAAAATTTTTTTTGTAGATAACATGTTGACCAAGTATCAACTGATTACGTTTACAGACGTCTGTGACATGTGGTTCCTGCCAGAATCAGTAGCCAGAGTAGCCGCCATTGTTGGAGATCACCGCTGCCACACGTCTCGGCATTGAGTCAAAGAGACGTTGGATGTGTTCCTGGAGTACAGCAGCCCAAGCAGCTTCCACACGCTGCCAAAGATCATCTGGTGTGGCAGCTGGGGATGTAATCTGGGTCACTCGTTGAGCAACCATGGACCACATGTTTTCTATCGGCGAAAGATCCGGAGAGCGAGCCGGCCAGGGAAGCAATTCAATCTGGTTATTGACGAAGAACCTTTGGACAATGCGTGCCACGTATGATCGCTCATTATCCTGTTGACATATGGCTGTGGCCGAGCCCTGAAGGTAAGGAAGGACAGCTGGCTCCAGCTCCTCGGATATGTAGCGCCGGCTATTTAAAGTACCGGCAATGCGTACTAGAGGCGTGCGAGAGAAATATCCAATACCGCCCCATACCATAATACCCGGTGCAAGACCAGTGTGGCGGTGCATAATGCAGCTGTCCAGCATCCTCTCTCCACGGTGTCTCCACACTCGAATCCGAGCATCGTGGTGCTGCAGACAGAAGCGTGCCTCGTCAGTAAAGACAACGTCATTCCATTCTGCCGTCCACATCCGTCTGTCATCACAACATTGGCGACGGAGACGTCTGTGGTTCTGCGTCAATGGTAGACGAAGCAATGGACGTCTTGCGGACAGACCACTCTGTTGTAAACGGCGTCGAATGGTACGCGCAGACACTGGATGATGCGTTACAGACGCAATGTGCTGTGCTATGGTTCGGGATGTCACTGAGCGATCCGTCACTGCCATGCGCACAATTTGCCTATCAGCACGTGCAGTGGTGCACCGTGGTGAATGCGATCGACCACGTTGGTCCGTCGTACCCTCCTGCATCCAACGGTCACATATCCGCATTACAGTTGTTTGGTTTCGTCCAACACGACTAGCGATTTCACTGTATGATAATCCACAATCTCGGTAAGCCACTATCCTTCCTCTGTCGAACGCGGATACTTGATCAAACGATGTTCGCTGTTGTCTACGAGGCATAACTGATCGTCTTGTGAAACAACCACAAGGTAAACACACGTGCCGAACGTACACTCGTCGAAATCGCCAAGCCTTAAATGGCGCTATGAGGTGGCGCCACAGGCTCGCGTGATGTGCGTCTGCGCTGAAATTCTAATCAGTTGCATATCTCATCGCTGCAAACCCATGGTGCAAATTTCACTTGATTCGGATGCTTCCTTCAGGGTGTTGCATTTACGGTGACCAGCAGTGTATAACAATTGGCGGTTATGTCTTGTGTAGCAGGAGGGAAAGAGCAGACTGTACGATCTGGCTAAAAAGTGAGATTTCGTTCGGGGACAGATACGAGAATGGTTTGCTGTGAGCTACCATCTCCGCGCAATCAGCCAATCCGTGGCCTGGACTCATCAAGAAGTACGACACTTGCCCTACATCTTAGAGACACCATTGTGATAGCAATGTCCTGTATGTCTCATGATGATTATTTATAGAGAGAATTATTAGCAACACAGGCCCTTAGGACCAACTTTGGTCAGAATTTAGTCAGATCATTGCAGTTAGCTGTCTCCAGTCCAGAACTGCTTTGGTAGATGAATGTATTTCTCAGTCTAATTCTCAGACCACCAGTCACTGTGTTTGTTACGTTAGAAGACTGTAGGTCATTTTTGGAATGCCTGTCAGTCACATGAAATGAGCACATCCTCAACACTTTGAAGTAACTCTGAATACTGGCAGGCTCACTTTCTGTAATTCATGCATTGCAACTTTGTGATATCAACTGAGGTTGCTAGATAGTCAGATGTGTTTCTTGTAGTGTTAATTTAAATTTTGATTCTGTTAATATCTTCAGTTACTGTCATTTTAAGGTTCAAAACTAGGATCATTAATTCTTCGCGTTACTTGACTCGTTCGTGCACATAATTCAGCTTAGGTCTTAAAGCCATGTCCAACGATTAATTATTTTCTAGTGAGGATAACCATTTAAAACACATGTATGGTTTCCCATCAGCTGGCGACACTGCCGGTATAGCCCTGATAGAGGAGATTATGTGAGGTAGTCAGTATCATCTGTTGTGTTTGTTGTAGCTGACTTGTCAAGAGCAAATACATAGAACCATGATAGTTTAGAGTAATTTGCTGGCGTGAATAAATAACATGTATAATTTTATTTTCAGCTTCATGTTTATGGTTTCGTTGACTTTGTGCCACATGTGATTGCTAATCGGTATCATACTTCGTATTTTAAAATTTGGAATGAGTTGTATGTTACATTGACCGATTTTGTGACAGGTTATGATAAGGATAGATGTGAGTTGCAATGAGATTCTATTAGCTGGGTTTGACGTTGTAGTCAGTATCCAGATTTTTATGCGGATCAAAAATAAAATGCAGCATGAACTAGGTCAGTGTAAAAGTAAACCAGGTAGCGTTGTAGAACAGGATAAAGTCACGGGCGATTGCGATTCAGGAGAGGAACAGAGCAGTCAGTTCCCATCAGTTGTGATACTAAGTGAAGTCTTGGGGCTAGCAGAGTGGTAGAAAATGAGGAAAATTCTACCTGTCACTAAAATTTCTTTAGTAACTATGATGTAAAATAGTTAGATACCATATATTTGAAATTATGGTCTGATATAAGAGAGTCTGATGGGTATAATGAGATCAAATTAAGTAAAGAAATAAAATGTAGCGAAGGAGTAGCAAAAACGTAGAAGGCGAGGCCACGATACCACGTGTAGAAGTGGTAGTGAAAGTGGTAGTAACGATTCCCAGTTGTGAAGCAGAAAGCAAGACGCCTGACATACCAGGGGGAACAATATTCCACTAGGTTCATGCGCATCTTCACCAGGCAGATATAGTGAGGCTGGTGGTTATACTTTCAGCATCACGAACATTTTGTAAAAAAAAAAAAAAAAAAAAAAAAAAAAAATGAAGCCAAGAAACAAAGAGAGGGTATGGAAAAAATATAATTAACGAAATTAAGGAAAGAAAGGGAGAGAAAGAAGAAAATTTGGAAACTGTCAGAAGAAACTAAGAAAATAGCTCAGCACGTGAAGAACGAAGCGTGCATTGTTTCTCTTTGCTGATAATGGTGTTTGATGTGTTGGTAAATGTGCCAACACCTTGTGGATAGAGGAGGCCGAAATCTAACGCAGACGGGCGTGAATTCTGGAACAGGATAAGTAGTGAATTCTAATAAGAAAAGTATGCAGCTCCACGAATACTTATCTTTTAATTCTTGTTGTATACATCATTCTTGATGAGACATTTCATACGATAATTATCAAACTCTGTAAGGCTAATGGCGCCTTGCTAGGTCGTAGCCATGGACTTAGCTGAAGGCTATTCTAACTGTCTCTCGGCAAATGAGAGAAAGGCTTTGTCAGTGTAGTCGCTAGCAAAGTCGTCGTACAACTGGGGCGAGTGCTATTCCGTATCTCGAGACCTGCCTTGTGTAGAGATGGGGGATGCGCTCTTGAACTAATTCATAGAGTTGAATCTTTCAAAGGAGTGAACAATCAGTGATTCAGAAAAAAAGAACGGTAGCTCCAAACGTTTCTCACAGCAGAGAGAGAGAGAGAGAGAGAGAGAGAGAGAGAGAGAGAGACGGAGCATATCAGCGGGGCCTTTGCTGGTCAGAGCACACTGGACGCCACACAACACAGCCAGCGCCGGCCTCTGCCCTGCTTCTACCTTGGCTGCCTGCATTGTGCAGTGCCCCATTGGATTTTGTGTTTCACATATGCCGTGCCGTCCATGTGCGTCGTCTGCCGCGCGCAGTGTCTGGCGCAGCTTAACTTCGCATCGCACTCTGTCGGCGATCGTTTCAGTCGCACGTCCTGCCCTCTGGGCAGTTGATGCGAGCAACAGGACAGAGAGCCACCTAGCGAATAACATAGGAACTACTTGCAACAACCTGCTCGCAAGAGAACAGACGATTTGTCTCGGAGCGGGTGAGTTCACCGCTCACCCCACCCTCGGAACTCGCCCGCTCAACGCTCACCCCACCGTCTCGACTCTAGCCAGAGCGTTGAGCAAAGCGACTCAGGTGTCACTCTGGTCTCTGCGGTCTCGGCTCACGCAGTAATACAGCTCGCGGCTCGACCTGCTCGACTCAGCGCCTCTGCATCGGAGTTCGTCCCTACTGGATATTGTTCTTCGTAGTAATACCGCTATGTGTATTACATTATTATGTTATGTATACATCAATTGTTTTTATTTTATTTTTATTTGTTTAAACTGATTAGATTAGGTTCCTGATGACTCCTCTTACTATGGGATTTTTATTATGGACACTCGAATCTACGCTTTAATTATGAGCGAACCGATAAACGTATCGCAAAATGTGATACACCAATATTTTCCTTGTTTTATTCTGCGTAAGGCTATATGCAGCACTTTCGTTTTACAGTCAAATTTATATATATTTTTTTCTTATTCTGGTACGGATTTTGCGATTTTAGGCGTCTTCGGAAGGAAACGTTCACTTTAAAAATATATGGCTTGTGATGAATTTGTATGAGGTTAATGAAATTTTAATACATTATAGCCAAATATATTGTTAATGTAAATCTCAAGTTACAACATTTTCCGATCACCCAAAAAACCACGATAGTGCAAAACAAATCAATAATCAAAAACTTTGTCATATCGTGGAAATTTCAATAAACAATACAAAATTCTTACTCATTATCTGTGTTACTTAAAAATAGGATCAAATAAGATCAAAATACAGGTGTAGTACTGGAATAAACCAAGTTTAAAGGACAATGTGCCTTCCATTTATTTTCTATTGTAAATAAGTGGTGAGTCATGAAAAAGAGCTAATTCATTTCAGGGAGTGAACAGTTCTGATCCAATCTCTGAAAAGAACAGTTTTGCCCATCTCTAGCCTTGTGGTGGCGCTCGGTCTGCGATCACACAGTGGCGACACGCGGGTCCGACATGTACTAAATGGACCGCGGCCGATTTAAGCTACCACCTAGCAAGTGTGGTGTCTGGCGGTGACACCACAGTGTTAATTGATAGCTTGTACAAGATTTACCTGGAATTCTTCTCGAGGACGTAACCTTCTGATGATTCCTTGATGTCATGGATTTGCTAATCAAGGCCGCCGGGTACCATGTGTGGTTCTTCCTCGATGCAGTTGGTGGTGAGAACTCAAAGAAAATTATAAAATACGTCCAACAGCTACGAAAATGTGGTTCAACATTCTCTCTCAAACCTGTTGTATTGTAAATCGTGTGGAACAGTCTTACAATACACTGTGACAGATCTAGAATTTACAAGTCATTACAACAGTACATCTGTAAATATATCTGTCATGTCTAGTGAGCTAAGTTCAAGTTAGTAATTAACGAGCAAATCGTTTCTCTGTGTTCTTTCGTTTTTACAATCATTGATTGCTCTTCTTCTCTAAGGCGTCCGAAACACCTCCAAGTAGTGCCGCTATTGCACAGTTAAACGTTCACAAAGCAACTGCTTACCACCATGCAAACATTCTGCATGCATGCATTTTCATGGATTTTATCTGCAAATTATAACAAATAACAACGTTGGATACTCCCACCTATCATTGAGTTACTTCGTCTTTTAAACGATTACATTTTTTCTAATATCAAGGAATAGGTGAAACATGTGCCGCGAGGCGAGCTAGAGGTTACACTTCAACCGCAAAAAGCCAAGAAGGTGGCAATGAAAGCAAAAGAACACTTTCAGAAAACAGTTAACAGAGATCGTGAGGAGGAAAATATAAAGTAGGGTCGAAAACGTGGAGCATGGCTTGAGCCAAATTTCGGGTCTGTGGCCGAATCCGTCGAATTACGAAAAGCGGCAAGAAAAGTAGAGAAATGGTATAATAAATTGGAGGAGCATATCGACAAAATGACTGAAGAAGTGACAAATCGTTTGGTTGATCAGAATCACGAAAAAATAAAAAAATTAAGTTCGCAAACTTGATACAATGCCTGGTACAATAACCACGATACAGACTGCAGAAACCAAAGCCAGTACAGACACTTCCCGTGAGAACTCTCATGTGAGCCTAGATAGGAAGAAGTAAGAGGAATGGAAACTATAGTCAGGGTGGATGGGAGAGCTGTTGTTTGACTTCAAGCCTTTCATCCTAACACAGAAGTTGCTGAGTTATAAAGACATGTGGAACACACAACACCCACAAAAACTTGGATACCCTTTGTTATTTATCAATGCCTCCATCGTTTCCACTGGTGTACAAGCTAGTATTTGATGTGGACACCTTGAAGGAAAAGTAGCAGAACAGATGAAAGGAATAAATCTTATGTTCAAATGTTACAAGGAGTTTAGAGATGTGTACTTGGTTAGACGTGCAAGAGAAGTTTAAACAAGAGATGATAACAGGTAAAGGTTATACTGATTCAGATTTCAGAATCCTGGAGATATTCTTACATAAAGGATGAATTCCTACCTTTTGAATGCACTCCCAATGAGAGCGTTCCATACTGCCACACAAAGCTGCCTTTGAATGATCAACAATCGCTGGCAATTCGATACAACAAAGACACAGGAATGTTTCGTATCATGCTTCATGGATTAGAATCTGTGCTCAACGAAGAAAGTGTAATGAATGAAGGCAAAACCATGAGAGCCACTTTAATGGATACTCAATGCATCATAATAACGATTGCAGTAACCGGAATGGACCTGCAGGTGGTGATAATCATATGTGTGCTGCTCCAGAAAGAAGAAACTATGCGCGCAAAACGACTGCAGAATGAGTGCTGGAATAACCATAGGCCCAACAATAATTGGCATCTATTTATGTAAAAAAAGCAGCAGATGGTAGAAACCGATAATGGACAGACATTATTGAAATTATGCCATCGAACCCCCTCTCGCACCCCCTATGCAACTCGGAACCAGCCACATAAATATTATTAAGTATGACGACATATCTAACGTGCTGTTTGAAGTGAAACAGCAGAACTTCTACCCTGTAATTAATGTCATGACAGGTGATATAAAACTGAGAGGGATGCTGGATATTAGAAGCCGGATTTCAGCTACAGCTGAGACAGCATTTGAAAAGTGTGCAGAAAATTAGCCACAGATTTGCTTATTGGCATGGACTTTCACAGTCGCTACCAAACAAAGACTTAACATTCTCTTCCAATCTGGCCTATTGTTGGTGGCTAATTATCCTTGTCATCGCCCCTCCAACTCACTTCCAGTGCAAAATTGTGTTGCTGGGTGGATGTTATGAAAAGTGGCAAGCAGTTTGGCGTGTACCTTTTCAGTTAATGTGAGAAATACACCCTAATAAAAGGGTAATGAGGAGTCAAACTATTAAAATAATAACTGATAAAAGTGAACTGGACTACAGTGCCTGTACGTGCTGATTTCTAACTAATTTCATAGCTTAAATATATTTAACGTAGTGCTGGTATTCTTTTTCTGAGAGTGCTTAGGAATAGGGCATACATTGGATTTAGGAGAGGCAAGTTATAACCGAGGGTCCCGTGATCACAGTTGAAACTTAATCGCGAGTTAGTTGTCTCTGTGCGGCACCAACGTTAAACGCCGATCACCAAAACGGGAGTTTCACTGCGGTTAACTCCGCGTGTTACAAAGGAAAGCGTCCATATAGATGCAATGAAAATGATATCCCTGTCTGCCTGTGACAAGGGTGTTATAACCGACTTGGTCTGTGTTACTTACACGTGCTTTTCATATTTTTGGCGTAATGTGATCGTTGTTACTGCACTATGGAGAAAAAGTAAAGGACGCCGAATTTTTCCAAATTCGAAGTAGACGTACTTTTGCAATTGGTTGCCTCCAATTCAAGTATATTAGAGTGTAAAGAAACGGATGGTTGCACAGTTAGGGAAAAACTGGATGCATGGGAAAATATAGCAACACAATTTAATTCAACTCCAGGTGTAACAAAAAGAAGGCCTGCAAGGCTTAAAACAAGTTGCGAGAATTTGAAGAGGAGGTGGCGCAAGGATCTGGCTGAAGAGAAGGTTCATCAGGCTTAATCAGCGTTAATCAGGGTTAAATGCTGACTTGACCGCGCTCAACTTTTAATTGGCGTTGGTGCAGTCGTCCCTTAGGGTCACTGAATGTCAGTGTCAGCCTCTGCAGCCACTAGTGACTCTGGCATTCGCACAGATCAGATAGCGTATGGTGTTGTCCCAGTGAGACTCGCATCACTGGGCGAGCACCAGGGTACCAGTGCTGTATTCTTTGTCTATGACTAGTCCCCAGCATAACAGCCAAGTAGTGACAAGAAAAGGAAATTTTGTAAGTGGCACACTGCTGCTCTGCCGTGTTCTGAAGGCTGCCTTCAGTAGATAACAATCTAACACTATCCTACAGAAAGAGGGAATGCTGCAAAATGAAAGCCTTGCCTCAGGCACAGTATCTTACTTTCTGAGGATCTGTGACACTTTCCTAAAGGAAGAGGGAATGCTGCAAAATGATGAGGTACAGTATCTTACTTTCTGAGGATCTGTGATACTTTCCTAAAGGAAGAGGGAACGCTGCAACATGAGAGCCTAGCCTCGGGCACAGTTTCTTACTTTCTGAGAATCTATGACACGAAACTAACAGCTTAGCACAAAAATGCGCAATCTGTAAAAAAATAAAAAAATAAAAAAATTGGTTTTTGGTAGACAGATCACAGGGCCAAGTCTCTTCGGAGGAAGAAGTGAATCTAAAGTCCATTGGAGTTTAAAAGCATCACGTTTTTCTTGTCAGGATTTTAGGGAAAGAAGCAGTCATGCTGTCGGTGGGCTGAATGTTTTTATACAGCAATTGGCGGTCATGTCTCATTTGCGAGAAGGAAAGAGCAGGCTGTATGGTTCATTTAGAAAACTGCGAGTTAATTCGGCGATGGAGACAAGAGTGGATCGCTGTGAGCTGCCATATCCACTCCAGGAGCCGATCGGAGGTCCAGAGTTCACATTGCCATAAGCACGAACGTCACCATGTACCTCAGAGGGACACTTGCTATAGTAACGCTCTGCGCGTGTCGTGCTGATAATTCATCGTGAGCAGTATTAGCAGAATCGGCAGGTTAGGACAACCTTTGCACAGAATTCAGTCAGATCATTGCAATTAATCTGTCTCAAATCCAGCAGTGCTTTGGGCAAATACATGTTTTTCTCAGTCTTACTTTCAGGCCAGATTCACTGTGCTCATTTCGTGGATCTAAAGAACACGTTCGAAAGACTTTTAAGTAACTCTGAGAACCAGCGGGTTCACGTGGTGTAATCGAAGTAGTGTAAAACTGTAATATTAACTGAGGTGGGTGCTTATACAGTCAGATGTGTTTTTAATTGAATAAAATAATATGTACAATTAAAAATTTTTCTGTTAATACCTTCAGTTATTTTAATTATAATATTACGGTGTTCACTGTATTAGGATCCACATTTAGGACCATAGATTCTTCGCATTAGCTGATTCGTTTCTGCTCAGTAATTCAGCATGTGTCTTAAAGATATGTCTAGCTCTTAATTCACTGTCTGGGTCAGGGTAACGTTTAGAAACACACGCAGGGTTTAGCAAAGTACCATCGGAAGTGGGCAGCACTTGGCTGTGTGACCGTCCGGGTGCGGCGTATGCTGTTGACATTTAACTTTTTGTCTTTAAGGCAGAGGGGATAGGAGCCGCGAGAGTGTGAAGTCCCTGATCACCGATCTTAGCTGCAATGTTCAGCAGTAAGTTCCGAACTTCTGCACAGTGTCTCATGAAGTGAAGTCATGCGGCACTGTTTATAGTGATCTTTCCATTGAAAGCTCTGGGGACCCCTTGGTGCTCTTAGAGAGGAGCAGACGATGTGCCGGCACTGGATTTTACCCTCTCCCACCTCTCCACTACGGATAGTACACTACAATACGAACACGCCAGCACTGTCCATTACACATTACACTTACCAGATGCTCACAGACCTTTCATAAGTTGGTAAGGAAAGATGCCTTCTAACAGGAAGGATAGGAAGGACTCTCCCCATTATGCTGCTGAGCCTGCCCTTCAGGGTCTCACAGCCAATCATGCAATACAATTTTCTTTTTAAATCCAATATTGTTAGGTTATCTAATGTAGCACAAGCAATGAGAACAGTACACTGTTCTAACCAACCTGGAGCCTAAATAATTTCTTTATTTTGACAACTAGTTTCGAGTCCGCAGACCATAATTAACATAATAATAGCATCCATACCATAATATTAGGCGATACAATATCATTGGCGTCAGACAATAAAATACATTAAGTCGTCACAGCTGTCAAAAAATAAATTCAGCTAAAAAATGCTCACGTCGGAGCACAAAAAATGCGAATATGTTCCGCTTTAAAAGACTGAAAGCAAAAATGGGAACCAATTACCTTAATCCAGATTCCCCATTCCTCACCTAATATTTTGGCATTCTACCATATGCAGGCTCTTGTAACACAGAAAATTCTAAATCTTTTACCATGTCTCTCTTTGTACTGAAGTCTCCATACTGAGACTCTCTCGCTCACTGCCACTCTCTGTATATGTCTCTCTCCTCCTGTCTTCTGCCGGCCGCGGTGGTCTAGCGGTTCTAGGCGCTCAGTCCGGAACCGCGCGCCTGCTACGGTCGCAGGTTCGAATCCTGCCTCGGGCATGGATGTGTGTGATGTCCTTAGGTAAGTTAAGTTTAAGTAGTTCTAAGTTATAGGGGACTGATGACCACAGATGTTAAGTCCCATAGTGCTCAGAGCCATTTGAACCATTTCCTGTCTTCTGTTTCTCCCATTGGCACTTCGCCCTGCCAGCCTCCCAAACTGTCACTGTTATCATCTCTTCCTCTAGCTCTTCCTTACGACTGTCTCCTTCTCTGCTCCTTTCTCTGTCTCTCTGTCTCACTGCCATTGTCTTGGGCCAATTCCTTTTCTCTGCCATTGCCATGGTATTTTTCTTTCTCGCTTACAGTATGCTGTTTCTCTCTTCTGCGACCACTGCCTCCTCTCCGCGCATGTCCTCGGGGATGGTTCTCTCGGGATTTTGATTCCTACAATTTGAAGCTATAACACTTGGTTATATGGGGTAGGGGTAGTGGGCAAATATTTGTATGTTAAAGTTTGCCATGCTTGGGGGACCAGACGCCCTAAGCTTTTGTGTAGTCTCATCTCTGTTTTTCATTTACAATGTTTCCTTTCTCTCCAAATATCCATCTCTTTTTTCCCTTTCACTGCCACCGTTTCACACAGACCACCACTGTATACTGTTTCATTGGCACCCACTGCTATTCTCTTCACCCATCTCTCTTTCTCTTTCACCGCCATTTTCTCTCTCCCACCATCACCATGTCCTCTCTCTTTCTCTACCACTGGCACCGTCTCGTCTGTCTTCGACCGTCACTGTCTCTCTGCATGACGTCTTCAGCACAAAAAATCGCGAATATTTTCGTATGTCAAAGCTTTTGGTGAGGAAGGCGGTAAGACGATTGAAGCAGCTGGTTTTACACTTTCCTGTCAAAGACTTTCAAACATGAACATATTCCCCTTTTCTGTGCTCTGACAGGAGCACTGTTCAACTGGTTCCGCTTTTTTCCATGTTAAGCGCGGTGTGCTTCATAGATAAAACGAATTCTGTAGGTCACCAAAATTTTGACAGTTTATTTATATACTTCGACACATTTACGAGCTTTGACGAACATAATCAACAACTAAGTATGATTAGTATAAGGTTAACAGAAAATCATCCAACGAAAGTTTACTTTACACTAACATAAAAATGTACAACTTATTTAAGCTATACCTATGGTATACCAAAAAAATGAAGCGTTAGTTTTGCAAGTACAATGAATTTCGGATGATAAAATAATTCTTTGTAAGGTGCTTACGTCGCCAGATGGCATCATCGAGTAATTTCCTGATCGAGACTGCCTATATAGGCCTGAAGTGCCATTAAACGTAAGCAGAGCGTCATAAAAGTTTTTTGGTCGCAAAATGCCGACAAAAAACAAAGTCTGATGTTGTCAGTATCCTTTCGATGACCCCAACATAATTTCCATGTGTTCGCTACGTCAGTTAATTCTGCATTTATTCCACACTCGTACATTACCTGTATTTGGAACTCTGGATCTCGGTAATGGGTAATGACAACGAGAGCGCTTTCATGATCTCCGAGATCAACATCTGAAGAACACATGGCAAAATTTCGATGATATGCAATGAATATAAATTATAGATGCGGCCTTCCCAATATTTGTAATGTCAGCACTAAAAAAAAAAAAAAATTTGGTTTTTCGAGTGAATATTGATAATGGATAAAGATCTTCGTAAAGAGGAAAGTAGCCTTTCTAGATTCATCTAAAGAGGGTACAGTGAAAATCTGAGTCATATGCTATGGTTCACTAGTTAGATAGTTGCTGCTCACAGCGCCAAAACGACTACGAACCGGCCTCTGTGATTTCCTGCATGCGTATGGCAAGTGAGTACCTCTGGATCTCGGTAACAGGTAATGGTACCGAAAATAGCTTATGCCCCAAGTATATGTCATCTTTAGAATATGTGGTAAATACTTCGACGAGTTATCACCAGTAAAAATTACATAAGTGTCCATTCTCACAATTGGTACTTTTGGTACCCAAAAAACCATTGGTTTTTCCGGGTTTTCTCAGGAGCCACCGAAGAAGAAATGGTGATTTTATAAGCCGCCTGAGATCCACATTGTACCACATCTAAGGCAAAAGAAATAACCCATTTGTTCAATTGGCTTGTGTTTGAGGTATTGTGTAATGTTTATATTTAGACCCTGCACTTTAGGATAGCTGTAGATGTGACTCCAGCATCGGTGTGAAGTGCGTACCTCCAAGATGTCATTTTACTTGGAGAAACATGTGAAAATCGCTTTGGGGAACGATGAACATGGAGATCGTGGGAACACTTCCCAGTTTAATTGTTCCAAGTCTCTCAGAGTCACTCGAGGTGTGTGAGACCGAACATTGGCATGAAGGACAACTTTGGGAGACAAAATTTCAGGACGTTTCCTTTTGATGGCAGCTCGCAGAATCGTCGAAGTATTTCAGTATCTCTCACCATTCACTTTGGTGTTGCTCACTTAGGGAACGAGAAAGAACACCTGACTGTCCCAAAAATTATTGCCATAACTTTCCCTCTCGAATGTTTGATCTTTGCCTATTTTGAAGACCTTACGTCAGGTTTCTTAAAATAACGATCTGACTTTTTTTGTCTCAGAAGTCTAATTATGGGCACAGGTCTCATCCCGAGTGACAAGCCGTTTGAAGAGCATATCTCCATTTGTCTCTTATGTAGAGACATTCTGACCGAATTCATCACTTGCTGCTTGTGGACATCACGCAGCAAACTTCAGAGCCATTTTGCACAGACTTTTCGCAGTAAACATGGGCCGGCCGTTGTGGCCGAGCGGATCTAGGCCCTTCTGCTGCTACGGTCTCAGGTTGAATCCTACCTCGAGCATGGACGTGTGTGTTGTCCTTAGGTTAGTTGAGTTTACGTAGTTCTAAGTATAGGGGACTGATGTCCTCAGATGTTAAGTCCCATAGTTCTCAGGGCCGTTTGAACCATTTTGAACCACTAAACATGGTCTCTCATGATGTTTGCGGTGAATGAGCGTCCAATTGCAGCGTCAGGTCACAGTGACATCAGCTGTTGTCAATGGTAACGCAAAGGTCGCCATCCATACATTGCGAATTGCATTAATGGAATCATCGCGGGTCGCTGCTGTGGGCCTTACCGTGCGATGTTCGCCGTGCACATCTTCACACCCTTGATCAAACTGTACGTGCCAACATCGAACCATTTAAATGTTCACACAGCCGATGGATGTCGATAGCGGATAGTTCTTTTGCTGCGGAAAAACGAATGACAGAGCGCATCTCATACGAGTATATACCTTGTAGTGGTAGCTCTATGCTAACTCGCACAGAACTGGCAAGATGCTGCTGTATGCATCCTAAGTCGGTGACAGCGTCGTCAACCCATATCAGCCGAACTCTCCAGGCCTCACATGTCTCCGGCACAGTTTGGCTGGCTCTGAGCACTATGGGACTCAACTGCTGAGGTTATTAGTCCCCTAGAATTTAGAACTAGTTAAACCTAACTAACCTAAGGACATCACAAACATCCATGCCCGAGGCACGATTCGAACCTGCGACCGTAGCGGTCTTGCGGTTCCAGACTGCAGCGCCTTTAACCGCACGGCCACTTCGGCCGGCTCAGGCACAGTTTATTTTGCCGGGAAATAACATAGGGAAATGTTTGTGAAGGTGGTGTTGTACAGCGTTAATGAATCTCTGCAACTGCATTATTAGAGAGAATCGATTTCAGTCTAGTACCAGACCATCACCGGGTCTAAAAACCATCTCAGTTATGCATATGCGTAATTGGCACGACAGTTATCAGTTATACATTGTTCCATCATTCATACTGGCTGTAAACAGGTAAACTTACTTATTCGGTGGTCCTCGAACTATTGCATGTTACGTAAAGAACAGTGTGTTAAAAAAAAAAAAACGATTTCAAAACTTCAAAATTATTTATGAAAAAACATACTACAACCATGGGATGGATTGCAAAATACTCATAAAATCTTAAAGTAATAGCAGTGCTACTACTAATGTTCCGTGTCCACCACGAACGACATTTAGACGATTGCTAAATTCGTAATAAACTTTACACAGTGTATCTGCTTTTACAAAAGTTGTGGCGCCTTATCTGTTATTTATTTCCCATATGTCACGAGGTAAAGGGGACATGAACAAACTTTCCTTCACTTACCCCCACAAGATAAAATCGCATGGGATCAAGTCTGGCTATCTTGGAGACCTAGAATGCAGGGTCGTGACTCGAGGTCCTGAGCGCCCTATCCAGCGTTGAGGTTCAGAGTCATTGAGAAACTGCCGTACATTGCTGTGCCAGAGTGGCGGAGGTCCATCAGGTTGGAAAATGAAGTCATCGGAGTCGTCCTGAACTTATGGAAAAAGCCAACTCTGTAGCATTTGAAGACAGCTCATTCCAGTCACTGCGTTTTCCTCAAAATATGCATGGGCCGTTCACTTTTCCGCGAGAAATGGCACAAAAAACGTTCATTCTAGGTGAGTTTCTTTCGTGCTCAGTAGTGTCATAATTGTTATGTAGCCCCTAGAGGCGCACATTATGTCGGTTTCCGTTACGGCTAACGAAAAATGTTGCATTATCACTGAAAATTTGCTGTGGTACTAATATACCTTCTTCCATGTCCTCTGTCAGATCATTGGTGATGTCAACCCGTTTCCTCTTAACACCAACCCAAAGAGTTTGTTGTAGTCTGTATGGTTTATAGACCAAACGACCCTTTAACACTCGGCCAGACAGTTACATGAGGCACTGCCGGTTCTTTGCTTGCCCAGGGAGGCAGACTTCCGTGTCATCAGAGGTGTGAGGTAGACACGGACTCTTACCTTTACAGAAGCGTCTTTCCTCTTCAGGTTGGAGACATCTGAGACGAATGTTTTTCGGTGGAAGCACACCAATGCCAAAACACGGACTAAATGCATGCGGGACCGAAATCAGTGACCACTCTTTGCAAACACCTGCTTACAAAAGCCCTTCCGTTAAGTGGACACCATCTTACTGCTGGCTGATTGCATGCTGAGAAAACACATTGACTGACATTTATCGGGAAACTTAGGCCAGGTCCATTCGAACAACCTTGCCACTACGTCCGATGTATCGTAATTATTACCGCCCAAAATCAGGTCATTCTTTTTGAAATACCCTGTAACTAGTACTGTTCAGGTATATGATTCCGGAACACGTTTAAAATTTGCCTCGAACCTTACTTCGTCTGTTCTGGATTTTTTTAAAAGCTATTGCTAACATGATAGAAAGCGGTATCTGTGCCAGATACGTTTATGAATAAATATCGTTGTTATCCTTCTAAAGGTCAGGTAGAAAACTATCGAAAGACATGCAGGAATTTAATAAGGAATGTAGCTGCGCACGCTATTATTTTGTATTGTTCTGTCTCCCATGACTAACAATACTTCGGGTTGCTTCGTTTTGTTACATTATCATAGAATACTACGTAAAACGACATCGCCGTTAATGTCCAGCGACTGGAACAGCCCGAACGTCGACACCTCCGTAGATTCAAGGTTTCCATCTAGTTGCACCCCGGCTCGCTGTCAACTGCAGTTGAGGAGTTTCTTTCTGGTGGGAGTACTCGGTCGCACAAGGCGATATCCACCGCAGCCCCCGAAACTGACGGCTCCAGACGTTCTCTCATTTCCTGCGAGATTTACAGAGGGTTCCTTCTCGTCGTGGCCCGGATTAAACATTCTGCGTTCTCGTCCTCCATTTCCTTTTTCCTTTTTTTACTAATAGCCCGGAAGGGGAAAGTGCAGTCATGCGCGGTCGGCCGCGGAGATAAATGAGGCAATAACTCACCGTCCTGCAGAACATAAGCCCAGTTAGTAACAACATCCTACACAAAAGAGGGGCGAAAAAAAGAACGAGAGGAGCGAAAGCTCCCGGAAAATGAAATTATGTCTGATACTATCTTCTCCTTTAACGGCAAAGGAGCTAGTTCAGCGTAGCGATGTGTCGGCTGCACCTACTCTTGTTGGTTTTCTGCTTTATTCTTTTGTTTTAAGAAGGGGAAAAAGCAGTCCGCGTAAGTCGGTATTGCAAAGAGTTGTTAGCGCTGGAGGAAATTAAGCGCCCGCAGCTGCGGCCGTGGTGCGCCGTACCCTCCGCCACGCACCAGGGCCCTCGCAGGCACCGCCGGTTGGCTGATTTCTCACGAGGGCGGTGCCACCACGCCAGCAGCTTTCGCTATGCCAGGAATTGAATAAAACACGGCCGCACCCGCTACGGCCGCTGCAATATTCATCAAAACGCTTCTGGCCGAGTTTAACCCAATCCTGGGCTACAATTTTATAATCTCTCAAATTGTCAAGTGGAATTTTCTTCTCCGGTGTGGCAGCAGATGCTTTGCGGTGGCAGAAAATCAGGGAGGCAGCGCGGTAGCCCGTCAGGGCAAAGATGGAGGGAGGTAGGCACCGAGATGAAAGCGGTTCACCTTAATTCCAGATTAGTGGAATATCTGCGCCGCAGGACTGAATGATAGAGACAATTCGTTAACTCGCTCTAACAATTTACGAGGCCGAACATTAAATTCTAAATACGGCGCTAGCCTTTGTGTGGTGGACTAAATGTAGAAAATGACGTTCATTTGAACTCAGTTAATTCTACTTCACTGAACATTCATAGGGACAGCTTCTATGCGTATTATGTGTCACGTCACAACAGATTAACCGGTTGTGCTGCAGAAGACGCTTGAAATTCTCGTGCCACGTCAGCGCAATAGCTGCTCGTTGGGAGAATTCGCCGCGCGGGATTAGCCGAAGGGTCTCAGGCGCTGCAGTCATGGACTGTGCGGCTGGTCCCGGCGGAGATTCGAGTCTCCCTCTGGTATGGGTGTGTGTGTTTGTCCTTAGGATGATTTAGGTTAAGTAGTGTGTTAGCTTAGGGACTGATGACCTTAGCAGTTGAGTTCCATAGGATTTCACACACATTTGAATATTATTTTTGGGAGAATTCTATTTCACGAGGGCCAACCTAACAACCATCACAAGTCTTGGACAGTGTTGAAAGGTTCCTCTTCTCGTGTATTGAGTGATACTCCAATGAAAGTTTATCAATAGGTGACATTACACAACACTGCGTAGAATATGAAGCTTCCCTTAGTTTAAAAGTCGATACGACAAAGCACGTTCCAGTGACGATGGCATGAATATCTTTTAAATTGCACAGAATGGCACAAACCAGTTGCTTAATCTAATAATTAGGTCTCTTTCAATTACCTTAAGTTCACCATCGTCTACAATGATTGTTCGCTGAGGCCTTTATTCGACAATGGATGACCAGTCAGTCTAGAACAATGCTTAAGTATGAAGACGCAGAAGGTAAATAAACGATGGGCAATCAATTTCAGGGTGTTTATAGCTTCATTTACGGAAACGTCAACAACAGAACACGAATAGTGGTCGGTAGTTTCATCATCGTACAATCTGCTTCCACCTCTGTACTGCATTTCCTGAAAAATTCCCGAAACACATCCTATCTCTAAGTGTAATGAATTAATGAAATAACATAAAGATTGTTGTTGTTTCGGACGACCTTACAAATGGTAATTAGATAGTTTTCGTCCAGTAGTATGAGGCCATGATGAGACGTCTTCGATGACCTTACATATGGTAATTACATATCTTTCGTGTAATAGCACGAGGCTATATTCGGTTTTCTACCTTGATTAGCTTTGTATATCCGTTCGTCGACGCACTGACAGAGACCAGTGTGGGTAAATGTAAAGCTCGACATGTTAACTTTTATTCTTCTGGTGATTCCTTGTAAGGTATATTATTTAGCCGCTCCTTTCAGTACATACTGTATATCTCCTTTGTTCGGAATTGACGTTGATTACAGTAACTGATGATGAATAAATTAATAAACACACGTATACTTTACACTGTATATTTTACATGTGTATTGCACAAAATACAGCTTCATCTCCTCATAAAAATAAAAAAGCTTGAATCACCCACATCCTTCACGTCAGAATAAGACGAGAGACCATCTCGATAAAGTAACTAAAGTAGATCGTAAAACTTAATTTCTTTCAGTCAATACTCTGTTCCTAATATAAATAAATACACACTTTTTCTTAAAAATTTTTAGAATGACCCTTCTTTCCTTTTAAAAAATTATTATCGAATTGTAACTTCACAGACCAGATCACATCGGCGAACGATACGGAAATGGAAGCAAGAAAAATTAAGCTCAGTCTTTTCGTTGACTAGCTGAGATAACATAAGCAATGAACAGAGTTCTAGAAACTTCGTTGAGAATAAAAATTCTTTCTGTGACAATGAGAAAGAGAGTTCACACATTTCTTACTAGAACAGAGTTATTTGACAAAACACGCTCATAAAATCAATATCTTTGTTGTATCCATCGGTGAAACATTTCATATCACTCAGGAAAAATTATATTATAAGCCGATTGTAAGAAATATGTATTGTGCCACCGACAATCAGCACTGCCAGAAGCAGGTTGAAACTGAGAGGCAGTGGGCTCTGAATGTCTCGTCGGGAATTATTCGAAACATGTTATTGGTCCTAACGTCGAGGGAGAACCCATAACGGGCAACGGACGCACACACACACACACACACACACACACACATACACAGAAATTTCTTATACGAATGTTACTGCCCCTCATAGAGGAATTATCATATGAAACACGTAGATTTTTGGGATACCGGCACTAAAGGTAAGTAGTTCGCTCCTCATTTGTGGCGGAAAGCAATCAACCAGTTTTTTCCTGGACGCTGGGTAAGACGTGAATGCGCCACTGTTTAGTCTGTACTTTCGTCTGCGATTAATCACAGGAAGATTTCGTCTGGTATAAGCTCGACAATTACGTCGATGCACATTAGTCGATATGGGCATCAATGTGCTCAGGTTTTCGTTGATACAAACGTATCCCGAAATAAAACGTGATCATCACAGAAAATTTTTTGGTATGCATTTATGTTCCACTACTACTTGACAGTGATTCAAAAGGCGACACAGGGCTAAAGAGAAAGGTAACAAATTTCTACCGACCATGGGGGGAACAACTTCAATGACTTTCGTATGTCCAAAATGCTGTATGATCCAGAGCCAATATACTACTGACGATGAAGTATGCTGAACCATTAAGAAATGCGTTCGATTTTTGAAGGCGTGCCGAAAGAAAATGTCGTCGCCGGAATCAAAATTAAAGCCATTGGAGTGACAGCATAAATTGTTGGATTATATATTACGAAAGCTGCAAAAACCTTTCAAAGTATCGGTGTCGTTCACAGGGCTGCAGTCGGATTTTCTATCACTCGACGCAAGCCACAGAGGATTGAGATCCGTATGTGAAATGAATGGGTCAATATTTAGCAGCCTCTACGGTAGACAAGCGCTCATTAAAAATGTTTCTCCATTGGTCGTGGTCTGGACCTCAAGTGTTTCCTTCATTACATTCTCTGGCTCAGGAGCAGACCCAGAAGCCTCGGCATTTGCAGTGATGTGTGGCTTGCAATGTACTATCGGCAGCAACAACGTTACGTTGTAAGTAGGCTGTTTGTGTTTTCTTATTGGCAACGTTACGTAGCGCTCTGTATGAAAATCACTGGCTGTGCGGTGTGCAGTCTGTGGCTAGTTTGCATTGTTGTCTGCCATTGTAGTGTTGGGCAGCTGGATGTGAACAGCGCGTAGCGTTGCGCAGTTGGAGGTGAGCTGCCAACAATGGTGGATGTGGGGGGAGAGATGGCGGAGTTTTGAAATTTGTAATACTGGATATCATGAACTGCTATGTATATTATGATTTTTCAACACTATTAAGGTAAATACATTGTTTGTTCTCTATCAAAATCTTCCATTTGCTAACTATGTGTATCAGTAGTTAGTGCCTTCAGTAGTTTGAATCTTTTATATAGCTGGCAGTAGTGGCGCTCGCTGTATTGCAGTAGTTCGAGTAACGAAGATTTTTGTGAGGTAAGTGATTTGTGAAAGGTATAGTTTAATGTTAGTCAGGGCCATTCTTTTGTAGGGATTATTGAAAGTCAGATTGCGTTGCGCTAAAAATATTGTGTATCAGTTTAAGCCCAGTCACGTATATAAATTTTCAAAGGGGACGTTTCAACGTTTTCAACAAACGTGTAAAAGTGAGAAGCTCTCTTACAGAGTCTGGATATCAGATTTTGCTGAGTCTCTAATGTAAATGTGCCTTAACATCAAGGACGTTGCCAGGGGCAGGGAGGGGGCAGGGGGTGAGGAGCAGCTGCGCCCCCCCCCCATCCCACCCCCTTACAGACTCGAATATCGAAATATTCTTTTTTTAATTCGTACTGGTCGCCCAGTTGATGACACGACAACTGAGACCTCTTGGTCACGGCTGCCTTCATTTGAAGAATAGTTGAAAATTTAATTTAAATAGTTCTTTATCTCAGACTCAAGTCCCACTGAAAGCCAAGAAAGTACAGACATTGGAAAAAGGGTGCTACCGGCAAGGTGCACTGTTGTACTAAGTAATGTGGTTTGTTCGCTTTTACTTGATCTTCGTTGCTCTATGTTACACTGATTTCAGCCGTTGAATGTAGTTAGTCGATGTGCTACAGATCCAGCACAGATGGCAGTAACGTTAGATGTTTTTGAGTTCATGTTTCGTAATATAGTAACGCCTCAAAAAAGTGAAATCCAGATCATTTCTTGAAATGAGGGTCGGTGCAGACAACGTCCGTTTGGTGTGCAGCAAGGAATAACAGAATTAAGAATAATAAGTTAAAAACGTCTTTAATTCGAGACATGACAGTACAGTGAAACCCGTGATGCATATATAGTCATTACATCATTCATATGATACACATGGACTATCTAGCGTCTACCTGAGTTTAATCTCTCAATTTTCTGCAGTCAAAGGTAAAAAAAAATCGTTCATCAATTCAAGAAAAGTGGTCATGACTCAAGCGGTAGAGCATTCAACGCACAAGGGTTTCTTGCAACAGTGGTAAACACATGGAAGATTCTCTGGAGTAGATTTTGCGTTGTCACAACCGACAGGCTTCGCTCTGTTACACAGAACACCTGGTAAATTGTTGCTCTATCAGATGCGACAACACACTCTGATGTGCTATCAAACCATTTCAGAATAGTACCCTTCAAGTCCGTACCGGCTGGACACTGAAACCACTAGGCATAGCCTAGGTCTGGTGTTTGGGCAGATAGCGCTCTAAATCCCTCCAAGTGGCTACTGGCGAAAGGAATGACATTTATTCGGGAAGGAAAAACCAGACAACGCTCTAATCCCCTACCACGCCGCTAATAATTGGCAACAGACTAGCCCTGAACGCTAGTGGGCGACGAGATCCCACCTCGGACGGCCACAGTTTGTTGGAAGTACAGAGCTGCTGACAGACATGCAACCACACAACATGAGTAGCAGAAACTTTTTTGGTGAGTGATTACTTTCAGTTTTTATATACGTCTAAAAAATGGTTCAAATGGCTCTGTGCACTATGGGACTCAACTTCTGAGGTCATTAGTGCCCTAGAACTTAGAACTAGTTAAACCTAACTAACCTAAGGACATCACACAGATCCATGCCCGAGGCAGGATTCGAACCTGCGACCGTACCGGTCTCGCGGTTCCAGACTGAAGCGCCCAGAACCGCACAGCCGCTTCGGCCGGCTATACGTCTATTTATGGTTAATTATTAGTGTTGATATAAATTGATTGGATATTGATATAAATTGATTTGAATCACAAGAGGAGGAGGTATACTTGGAAAAGGCCGGGAGATATGGGAAGATTTCAATTAGATTACATCATGGTCAGACAGAGATTCCGAAATCAGATACCCAGTAAGGCGTACCCAGGAGCAGATATAGACTCAGATCACAGTATAGTAGTGATGAAGAGTAGGCTGAAGTTAAAGACATTAGTCAGGAAGAATCAATATGCAAAGAAGTGGGATACGGAAGTACTAAGGAATGACGAGATTCGTTTGAAGTTCTCTAACGCTATTGATACAGCAATAAGGAATAGCGCTGTAGGCAGTAACGTTGAAGAGGAATGGACATCTCTAAAAAGGGCCATCACAGAAGTTGGGATGGAAAACATAGGTACAAAGAGGGTTGCTGCGAAGAAACCATGGGTAACAGAAGAAATGCTTCAGTTGATTGATGAAAGGAGGAAGTACAAACATGTTCCGGGAAAATCAGGAATACAGAAATAGAAGTCGCTGAGGAATGAAATAAATAGGAAGTGCAGGGAAGCTAAGACGAAATGGCTGCAGGAAAAATGTGAAGACATCGAAAAAGATATAATTGTCGGAAGGACAGACTCAGCATATAGGAAATTCAAAACGACCTTTGGTGACATTAAAAGCAACGGTGGTAACATTGAGAGTGCAACGGGAATTCCACTGTTAAATGCAGAGGAGAGAGCAGAAAGGTGGAAAGAATACATTGAAAGCCTCTATGAGTGTGAAGATTTGTCTGATGTGATAGAAGAAGAAACAGGAGTTGATTTAGAAGAGATAGGGGATCCAGTATTAGAATCGGAATTTAAAAGAGCTTTGGAGGACTTACGGTCAAATAAGGCAGAAGGGATAGATAACATTCCACCAGAATTTCTAAAATCATTGGGGGAAGTGGCAACAAAACGACTATTCACGTTGGTGGTAGAATATATGAGTCTAGCGATATACCATCTGACTTTCGGAAAAGCAACATCCACACAATTCCGAAGACGGCAAGAGCTGACAAGTGCGAGAATTATCGCACAATCAGCTTAACAGCTCATGTATCGAAACTGCTTACAAGAATAATATACAGAAGAATGGAAAAGAGAATTGAGAATGCGCTAGGTGACGATCAGTTTGGCTTTAGGAAAAGTAAAGGGACGAGAGAGGCAATTTTGACGTTACGGCTAATAGTGGAAGCAAGGCTAAAGAAAAATCAAGACACTTTTATAGGATGTGTCGACCTGGAAAAATCGTTCGACAATATAAAATGGTGCAAGCTGTTCGAGATTCTGAAAGAAGTAGGGGTAAGCTATAGGGACAGACGGGTCATATACAATATGTACAACAACCAAGAGGGAATATTAAGAGTGGAAGATCAAGAACGAAGCGCTCGTATTAAGATGGGTGTAAGACAAGGCTGTAGCCTTTCGCCCCTACACTTCAATCTGTACATCGAGGAAGCAATGATGGAAATAAAAGTAAGGTTGAGGAGTGGAATTAAAATACAAGGTGAAAGGATATCAACGATACGATTCGCTGATGACATTGCTATCCTGAGTGAAAGTGAAGAAGAATTAAATGATCTGCTGAACGGAATGAACAGTCTAATGAGCACACAGTATGGTTTGAGAGTAAATCGGAGAAAGACGAAGGTAATGAGAAGTAGTAGAAATGAGAACAGCGAGAAACTTAACATCAGGATTGATGGTCACGAAGTCAGTGAAGTTAAGGAATTCTGCTACCTAGGCAGTAAAGTAACCAATGACGGACGGAGCGAGGAGGACATCAAAAGCAGACTCGCTATGGTAAAAAAGGCATTTCTGGTCAAGAGAAGTCTACTAATATCAAATACCGGCCTTAATTTGAGGAAGACATTTCTGAGGATGTACGTCTGGAGTACAGCATTATATGGTAGTGAAAAATGGACTGTGGGAAAACCGGAACAGAAGAGAATCGAAGCACTTGAGATGTGGTGCTATAGACGAATGGTGAAAATTAGATGGACTGATAAGGTAAGGAATGAGGAGGTTCTACGCAGAATCGGAGAGGAAAGGAATATGTGGAAATCACTGATAAGGAGAAGGTACAGGATGATAGGACGTCTGCTAAGACATGAGGGAATGACTTCCATGGTACTGGAGGGAGCTGTAGAGGGCAAAAACTGTAGAGGAAAACAGAGACTGGAATACGGCAAGCAAATAATTGAGGACGTAGGTTGCAAGTACTACTCTGAGATGAAGAGGTCAGCACAGGAAAGGGATTCGTGGCGGGCCGCATCAAACCAGTCAGTAGACTGATGACCAAAAAAAAAAAAAAAAAAATAAATAAATAAACGCCAGCTCTTGCGTACAATTACAATTAATTTGAGAAAATAGTTGTTAATATTTTGACACCATATTAATAATCCTGTTCGCTATTGGGGCTTTGATTAGACCCTTCTAGATTCTCACAAGCAGCAAAGCAGCGTTAAACCATCAGGAAGGAGCAGGTATAGAAAATAGGTGTGACCCCCCACTGACCACGTGTACCGGTAGATATAATTCATTTTAGTGCTCTAAACAACACTGTCGTACGAATTAGCAGTTTCAGTCTCGAACTAAAGATCGGGTATAAAAGCAGCGAATAAAGGAACAAATGGGCGAAGAGTGAGTATATCACACAGCCACAAAAATGTCAGATAAATCTCTTATTATTGTGAAACCACACATACAGAACGGACGGAAACAGAGGGAACCTCTTGATTTAAAAGGAGCTTGCCCATTGTGCATTTGCTCAATGACTTGCTTGTTTTGCTGGATTGGAATTCTAGATTCTATAAACACTAGAACTGAAGAAAACTTGCAATGACAACCATATGGATAGTAGGACACTGATGCGGTACTATACGTGGAGCCCAAATTGAAAGTAATGTGTTGTGACTCAGAACCAACACACCTTCTGTTGTAACTGTCATCAATAAAATCTAATTCTTTCTTCGAAAAATAAGTACTGTTTCTAAGACATTCGAACCGATTATTCAATACATTTTACTTGACTTAGACCTGCGGCAAAACATTCTGGGGATACCAACTATAACCATTAATTAAAGTTAAAGAGCAGCGAAGTCGCACCTTCCTGGCCCTTAGTAGGCGAACATGAATGTTTTTAAGCGATTGTTTGTAATATAAACTTTTTCCTGATGAATAGTGCGCTATTACTGTCGATGAAATGTTTTAATCAAGCATCTTGTCACTTATTATTAACTAGCTTTTTCTTGTGACCTTCCGCATGTGTAAAGTGCCGGCGCGGCCTACAGTCATCAAAGCTTTGCCGTGCGGGCACATTTCATTGTTCACATCAGGCGGCAGTGGCCTGCGGTATGCGCTTTTATGGCAGAAATGTGATATTTTGATTTCTAGGCTGTGTACCAAGGTGAACATGTGCCAAGATGAAATACGTACTCTATTGTTTAGCTTTTGCGTCATGCATCTATTGACAGACCGATACACAGCCAAAAAGTCTAAAAGTATTTGTTTTGTTGTCTATTTCTGTTATAAGGACCTCTCATATTACGTTTTCTTAAATATCTCCTATGTATAGACATCGTCAACTACAATTTTCGTTACATGTATAGATGAGGTACCGAGAAAGAGAATCGGCATATTTATTGCTTACGTTGATTTCACAACAAATTTATTGCATTATTTCCTTCTTTTTTTTTACAAACTAACAATACAAATGGTCATGGAGGCGAAAATAGTCTTCATTATTGTTATAACATTCTGGTAGGCATTGTTGCTTATGATGTCTGATTCCTTGAACAGTTGTCGCACAGATAAACGTCCTCCTCTGGGCCGGAATGCTGGCAGAGCTCATGGTATCGTGTTAAGCAAAACGAGCATTGGATCCATTAGGTCCATTCCTATTGCAAAACATCGCTTGAGTAGGTATGTACCACAAAACTAGTCATCTTATGTCTTTTTTGCGTGTGGTTTTTGTGATCTCTGATTTCGATGCAGAGGCTTTTAGTTGCAGTTCTTTATTGGGACACTTCGCTCCTGAATTTTTCTTTATTCTTTTCTGACACACATTAGGCCTTTTGGATTTTATCGCTGCTGTGGCACCGTCAACAGATCTTTCTTCATGTCTTGTGCTACAGGCCTATTTTGTGTCGGTTGAATAGGCTTATTTGTTGTCTGTGAAGGAGCAACAGCCTCTCCAGAATAAGCATTTCTGTCGAAGGGATAAATTTCAGCTTTTCAGAACGCGTTTTGGATATTCTTCGCACAAAAACTTTGAATAAATTCTGAATTTAAAATTGTATGAAAGTTGCTTCTGTTCGGTTTGTCAACTGGGTATTTTTCCATGTACTGATCCAGTCTTTTGGCCCAGTGAGTCTTCAGTGATTTAAACATACCCACATCAAGTGGCTGTAGCAGATGCGATGTGTGGGCAGGAAATGTCAGCAAGAAAATTTAATTGGGATTAGCCACTGCTGTGACGTCAGGGTTAATATGCGATGCGTGAGAATGCCTCTGGAGGATGACAGGACGATCAGGTGGGATGGTATCCACAAAATAATTGAACCATTCTAAAAACAAATCACTGGTAATGCATCCTTTCAGAGACAGTTTTACTAATGAATTTGGAAGGCTGTCATATTTTAGCTCATCGCTGCACCGGACTCCTTTGAATATGATCATAGATGGAATCCATATTCGATTGGCACAGGATACAACCTTAAAGTGTATGCGACTCTTCACGATCTGCGTAAGTTCTCGTGTGAACGTATCTCTTTCTCACTGACGAAATGACTTTATTCGCTTTCACGACATAAGCCAAACCAATTTCGTCGCAATTACATAATAAATCAGGCAGATCTGAATTATTAAATCTTCCACCAATTTCATTACTTTGGAAAAGATATCATGAATCATCTCTTCATTTGCCATGGAAGCCCTGTAAGCGGCAAGGTTCTCAGGAGTTCACAAAGTAAGATTGTACCATGTCGTGTAGCTCAAACACCACCATTTGCTGGTACTTCCTGTCCTATCTCAAAAGCCTGGAAGTGATGCTTTACTTTGTAATGATTATGTGGGTGTCGCCTTGTCAAACACCAGCACTTCCTAAGGTATGTTTCTCATGGAGTGTAGGGGGAAAACTTTAGAAATTGTTGACTTCTCCGGTTTTCCCACAACCTGATAGCTAATTACTATTCAATAGCATCTCCAAAGTGCACAATAGAATTAGCCTTAAGTACTTTTCCTACGCTACTCTTTGCCGTACTGTAATATAAATATTTGTTTTAGAGATTTGGAGATGGACACAGAGACCAAATTTCGAATGAGACAAAAATGACATTGGTCGATATGTCAAAAGAGAGTCAGTTATATCGACTGAAATGAAGAGAGAACTGCTTGATAGTTATTGGATCCCTCCCTTGTCTTATGATTTCATGAAAGACTCGGCGTATTTAAAACGGAATTTCAATTAATCTTGGTTGGAGATTTACTCACCATGGCTTTTATACACCCGTTACCAAAAAGGAGCCTTCTGCAAATACTGTGCATTGTTTCCTCCAGTTCCAAATTGTGTCAGGGGTGTATTGGGGTCTTTTATTGTCAGCCTATTCTGTAAGTTTAAAGACGTACCCGAGCAGTCCAAAAAGCACGTAGAAACTCACTTCCACGAAGTGGCTTTGGAAGCTGCTAGGACATTTGTTGCAAGTGTGCCAGTGGATGTGCAAATCCACAAATATTCCCAGAAAACCTTAGAAGAAAAAAGGAAAACTATTAAATCCAATAATCCTCGCATTACGTTTTGTGAGACTTATGACATAGCTCTTACAGGTAGGCATTATGGTGAAGGAGTTACTGAAGAGTTATACAAGGAACGCATTGAAGTAGGAGACATAGTTCTCAAACAGCATACTGAGAACGAGAAAAAATGCAAGCTATCCATATCAAAAATGAAATTATCGGGATATGTGGGGACGTTCTTAAGGCTACTACTATAGCGAATGTGAAAAGGGCTGAATCGGTCAGTATTTTAGCAGACTAAACAGCTAACATTTCTGGAAGAGAACAGTTATCTTTATTATTCGATATGTCGATGAAGAATAAAGAAAAGAAGTAGAAACGTTTGTTGGCTTTGTCGAGCTGAAAGCTCTAGATGCTAAATCCATTGCACAGACCATCGACGAATTTTTGTCAACAGTAAATCTTGATCCATCAAAATATGTCGTTCTGGGATTTGATGGTTGCTCGACAATAGACGCTAAAGACAGGTGTGTTGAAGCAATCTTGCTCAAAGAGTACACGAAATCTTTATTCTTTCACTGTTTTTCGCAAAAACATAGTCTAGTGATCAATAATCTCAACAAATTTCCTGAGATTCGGAATTCCATTTGAACTGTCAATGAGGTTATTAATTTTTTTCGTGAATTTCTAGTCAGGCGGAAGCTTATAGACAATGTTTCGTCTCTGTGTGAAACAAGATGGAGAGAAAAACATGCAAACGTCAGACTTTTCAAGGAGAATTTTCCCACTATAATGGAAGCTTTAGAAACCTTATCAAGTGAAGGAAAGGTTTAATAAGAAAATACGCTTTTCAGGTCAATGCTGAATTTCCTTTTATTGCTAGCATAACAATAAATAGATTTTAGCGAAAGTAATGAGGTAAGAGGAGAAAGTAACGGACGCGATTTTGAAAGAAGCTGTGGCCACTGCAGAAAAAATTGGTCTTGAAGATATAAAACCAATGCCGCCTGTTGCTGAAAGTCAGAATCATCGAAGCAACCCTCCAGCAGAAAATGATTTCGAATTTTGGAGGAGGTTATTTGTATTACCTTATTTGGACTCTATCATTAGATATAATTAAAGAAACGGTAAACTTCTTTCCAGAAACCCAAAAAACTTTGAAAATTTTGATTACTCTCCCTCGTAAAACATGCACAGTCGAACGCTCCTTTAGCAGTTTAAGACGAATAAAAACTTCGTTCAGAAGCATGATGATACAAAGTGATCCCAATGGCCTAGCAATGATGACCATCCACAGAAAATTAATTTTTGACAATAAAGAAGTTTTCATTGACAAAGTGTTGCAGGAATTTACAAAAAATCCTTGGAAATTGTGTGTTAACTAACTTCCCTTAAAAGTAAGTCGTTTAAAATATTCATTTTAATTGTTAGTAACATTAACTGTTAATAAACAATATCCTGCTTGAATCATTCTACATCGGTCTTGAAGAAATAAAACCAATGCCGCCTGCGTAAGTGAAGAGGTAGGAGAAACTGAAACAGAAATAATCTCAGTACGAGATGCAGGATACCAAGAAAGGGGAGGGAGATAAAAATAGATGTAATGCGCTGAGAATTACCTCTGAGCGTCGACTGACACTCTTGGTTCTATAAGTGTTATGCATTTCCTCATCCTCTGTGTCATGCTACTCCCCTAATAAATTGGCTGGTGACGCCTCTTGTATTCAGGGCTGATGCTAGGACCTGCAGGTCCTGGGAAAGTGTTTTGAGCCCCTTCCGAAAATTTTTAATTTTAAAGTTTTTCCGGATAAGGTCAGTAAATTTGAATGCAAAAAAGCAAACAACGACTTTTTTAAGAAACTTTTTCTATGCTCACATTTTACATAAATTCAAAAGTATTTTCCGTCAAGTTAGTCATGAGTTATACATGTGTTTCTTGAACAATCCAGCAGGTTCAATAAGGGCCTCTTCCTTCAGACTTTAGTTCAAAATCACAGTGCAGATGTTAAACCTGCTTTTCTTGTGTATTTGTTTAGGCACCTGGGCCGACGAGGCCCCCTTTGGAGACCGGCGCCTGGGGTACTTTTATCCCCCTTACTCCCTCCCCAACAACACCGGTTCTGCATATGCTGTCTTAAACTGTTTTCATTGTTTGGGTTATATTTCACGGCAGTGGAAAAAATGAGAAAAGTTTGTGAAATCTACCCACAACGTTAAACATAAGAAAACTGAAATGTGGAATGAGTACTGCAATGAATCATCTTCCTTTAACATTACCTTTTCTTATATAACCGATACCATGTATACTATCGATTCTAGCATAGGTAAAAATTATGTCAGCTGTTTCACTAAAATAACTCATATGATTTCAGTACATATTTTATTACGTTTCAGAATAAAAAGTCTTAAAAAAGAAATTAATGTGTTATAATCGATATTTACTAACAGTTAAAATTACTTTTCTTTTAAGAATAACTGAAATTACAAAATTTCTGCCATGCTTAAAATTCATATTATTTATTGCGCAATCTAACCCTGATTATTAAATTTGTATCTGGATTTGTTTATGAAATAATGATATAATTTGCTAAAGATTCTTCTCCTGTCGAGAACGTTTGTAAACTCTTTTGCTTAGTAGACCCTTTGGAAATTGTGAGTACCACAGAATGCAAGTAGCCTCTGACGGAAGTAGAATTTTCTAAGTTTGTCAGCAGCTATGTACTTGCTTTTTTTTTTATGTGGAATGTGTGAAAAACGTTGTAATGTTGAAAGTTGTGACAAAGAATAAAATTCAAGAATAACACAGACAAATCTTCATAAATTATTTAGTCATCAACAACCTACAAAATCGAAATTTCAGCTACAAGAATGCGTCATCGACAACAAGATCGAGATAATGAAGATAAGTAAAAAGTTATTCAATTGTCTACCTTTCCCCTCTCGAAAATATCAAAATTTGTACAGAGATAGGGAATTCTTAGAGTGATGTGTGGGAGGGTAAGATTACAATACTGTCTCTCAATAAACAGCATTCAACGAAAGTAACTGTTGTTGATATCTGAAAACAGTCGGAAACATCTTGTCTGGTATGGGGAAAGCGTTAAATGTTTGGTGCTCTCTACGGTGTGAAATTAGGCAGATTAATAAAAATTCACATTAAGCTGATTTTAAGCAATCACGATGAAAATTAATAAATGTTTTATAACGAGAGAAAAAAAGACACCGAAAGTTTGTGTTGTAGTAAATTTTATTTGGCTTCTTGAATTTTTATTCCTACTTTTTGTTGTAGCGCTCGTATATATATATATATATATATATATATATATATATATATATATATATATATATATATTGGGCTATTACAAATGATTGAAGCGATTTCATAACTTATAAATTCACTGTAGCTCCATTCGAACTCATTGATGGGGACATGCTGCGCCGAGTGTGGGAGGAACTTGATTATCGGCTTGATGTCTGCCGAATCACTAAAGGGGCACATATCGAACATTTGTGAATGCCTAAAAAAACTTTTTGAGTTTTTGTATGTGTGTGCAAAGTATTGTGAAAATATCTCAAATAATAAAGTTATTGTAGAGCTGTGAAATCGCTTCAATCATTTGTAATAACCCTGTATATATATATATATATATATATATATATATATATATATATATATATATATATATATATATGATCCACTCTCCTGATGTGCCCTCCCCCGAGTCTTCGGGCTGTCGACGCTGTTGCTTCACGTGTTACCAATATCGGACGCAGTATGTGGACTCTATTACTTTTCGTATAATAGTGCAGGATATACTAGTAAAGTAGGTAGAACACAAGGCTCCATCATTACACCATTTACTAGATGAAGCTGACTGGGAACTAAAGCACTGCATTCAATGTAGCTCGTCAGTCTGATGATTAAATACAACACCCAACACAAATGACACTGAGCCGGCCACTGGTGGCCGAGGGTTTCAAGGCACTTCAGTCTGGAACCGCGCGACCGCTACGGTCGCAGGTTCGAATCCTGCCTCGGACATGGATGTGTGTAACGTCCTTAGGTTAGTTACGTTTAAGTAGTTCTAAGTTCTAGGGGACTGATGAAAAAACTGGCTCTGAGCACTATGGGACTCAACTGCTGAGGTCATTAGTCCCTTATAACTTAGAACTAGTTAAACCTAACTAACCTAAGGACATCACAAACATCCATGCCCGAGGCAGGATTCGAACCTGCGACCGTAGCGGTCTTACGGTTCCAGACTGCAGCGCCTTTAACTGCACGGCCACTTCGGCCGGCCGGGACTGATGACCTGAGATGTTAAGTCCCATAGTGCTCAGAGACATTTGAACCAAATAACACTGATCCACAGTCATTCAGCAGAGTTCGGATTCACACCAATAAAAATAATACTCAAAACAGCAGTTTCTACTGAGATACATTGTCTTCATTTCAACTGAAATTGAAATATCTAGAAAATTACACGTCGGGTCAAAAGAAGCTATAATTCCAGTTTGTTTGACACGGAGGAGACATGCAGTAATATTACACTCGACCCTCCATCCCACCCCGTGCGTTGATGCCGGTAGAGGGGTGGAGGGGGGGCAAACTTTGAAATATTAAGTGGAAACACCGTTTTTTTTTTTTAGTGAAGGTTACAATTCCACGGAAAAACCTACATACGTTTTGTCTGAAGCAATTTCTTCGTTTCGCCACAGATGGCTCTGTAAACGGAGGCATAGAGATGGTTACACAATCGTAATTTACGACATGCCACTCAGTGGCCTCTGAATGTCCAGTGGCGCATGGAAGCCCACCTATGGCACGTGGAAGCCCACCTCCATGTTGCGGGAGTAGTACACGCCAGTATTTCCCAACTTCTAATTGGAAACCCCATTCGCAACGCTGTTTTCCCCCGACATGTGGAACAGGGATACTCGAAGCGCCACTGTGACCGCAGCTCTAGGCGAACGCTGCTCTACTTTTCCATTCAGTGACTTCAATACACATAGTTACCCGCTTTATAAATGATCGTACACAGGACAGAAGCATCTCTGCGAAAATGTCAGCATAGGCGTTTCTCATGCCGTCCATAATGTCTTCACGTCCTGTTGGTACTTGATGGTACACCTTATCATTTAAATATCCACAAAGACAGAAATTCAGCGACGTCAAATCCGGTGACCTAGAGGGCCAATTAACAGGACAACGGCGCCGAGCCACCGACTAGTGTAAACACCTCCCGTGCTTCAATTGCGTAATGCGTTGATCAACCGTCATACTGAACCCACATACGTTGTCGAACGTCCAAGGAAACATCCTGCAGTAGTTCCGGTGGTTCCTGGATCAAAAATGTTCGAAAACTGCGTCCATTCAAGGAGCCGTTGATAAAATAATATACAATGTGTTCGTTCCCCATGATGCCACACCATACGTTAAGCGACCAAGGACGTTGATGGTCAACTTGCTGTTACCAGTGGGGATTCTCTACTCTCCGGTAATGAATGTTATGCTGGTTAACGCTGCCGTGGTTTATGAATGCAGACTCATCGCGGAATAGTACCTCGGCAAAGAATGTGGGCGTCGTTTACATTTGTTGGCGTGCTTATTCAGAAAACACTACCCAGTTATGGAAATCGGCGCCATGAATTTCTTGATGCAGTGACGCATGGTATGGATGATACTTAGGACGATGAAGTATTGTGACAGTACTACCTGCGGACATATTGGAATCGCGGTGAGTTGTGGCGCAGTGCCGTTAATACTGCTATTTCGCTAGCTTCTCCTGTAACACGTTTGAGTCATTTGCTTTTGCCGGTTTGTACCCTGCCATCAGACGTAAGGGCGTTCACGACTTTGCGAATTTTTATTTTTTTTTAAATTGTTCGGCATACAAAGCAACAGTAGACTTAACATTTCTCCTACATTTTCGTAAGTCACGATCATTTCAAATTTTTCTTCTGAGGTTCTAACATTCATCGTCCACTTACACCTCTCTTCTCTAAACGAGACGTAAATGCGCAGTAAATAAACGCAAGTATTGTGGTGTTTAGGGTAGCTGCCTCTTCTCCGTCTGCACGAGACATGAACGATGATCACAGTGAACTGACTGTTATGATACGTCGTAGTTCGCAACATGGCAACAGTGGGGCCTCGAGTAGTCCCATGTTCGATATGCCGGAAGAATACAATGCGAATGGGGTTTCCATTAGAAATTATGAAATGTTAACTTGCCCTACCCTCGCAGAATGGAGGTCGGGTCCCGCATGTCACTGGATATTCAACGATCACTGAGTTGCATGTTGTAAATTACGATTGTGTACCCATTTCTATTCCTCCGATTACAACGCTATCTGTGTTGGAACGAATAAAATGCTCCAGATAAAACGTATGTAGATTTGACCGTAGAATCGTAATGTGCAATAAAACATGGGGTTCCCCACTGAAGATTTCAAAGTTGCCTCCCGACACCCACGCATAGAGTAGGGTGGCGGTTATCGTTGAATGTCACCCTCCGAGACAACCAATTGGAATTATAACTATTTTGGGTCTGACGTGTAGGCTTAGAGGTATTTCAATCTCTTCAGTTAAAATGAACCCACTGGAGAGGCCCGTACAACGAATGGCGCAAGGAAATTAAAGACATTATGAGTACATATTTAATGACGCTGAGAGCGTTCTATAGAGTGAAGGATTGCGTAGATAACACTCAGCATGATAGTAACCATAATATTTATTAATAATAAAACATTATCAGTTTACATAATATTTCCTGCAACGTTTCTGGAAAATCTTACTCTCAGAGAAATGCAGCGTATAATGCATAAATGTGACCACCACCCGTGTTCGACGTCAAAGTGCAAAGAAGTTGGCAGGTAACAGCACTAGCAATGGAGGGCGAGGGGCGGGGGGAGGGGAGCGTTGGGGGTAGGGGGGGACCCAAATAACAGTGGATTCATTGTCGTAATGCGGAAACAGAGAGATTTACAAAACGAATTGTTGTTGGCTTTCGGATCAGGTTGCAAGCATTTCCGAAATGGCTAAGTCTGTAAACTGTTAGCGTACTGCAATTGTGGTGCACCAAGCGCCGTACTTGACAGGAGTGAATCACGGTTATGGATATGTGGACGGGTGAACAGACGTACATCTGTTGAGCAGCTGACCGCCCAGATGAACTAAGTTGGTAACAACAGGGTCTCCTCAGTGACTGTTCAGTGAACGTTGTTGGGTATGGGCTTCTGCAGCAGGCGCCTGGTACATGCACCTGTAGTGACTGCTGATCATTGGCGACGAAGGCTGGAATCAACACGACAGTAACGCAACTGTTCGTCCACTGAGCGCCGACGCATGAATAACGGTTTATGCTCCATCGGACGGTTGGCTGCTGGCGTGTATGGTGATCTTATCAATATGGAAGGCTCAGTGGA
This sequence comes from Schistocerca americana, assembly GCF_021461395.2. NCBI lineage: Eukaryota > Metazoa > Arthropoda > Insecta > Orthoptera > Acrididae > Schistocerca > Schistocerca americana. The sequence goes on from NC_060124.1 coordinate 124,928,057, forward strand.
TCAACGCAGATATGCATCTATCCTTGGGAACAGTGCGCTCCTACGTGTAGTTTGCGTTTCCTCGACTTGATGACATCCACCAGCAGTATAATGGTGCGTGTTACACAGTTTGCAGTGTACGTTCTTAGTCCGAAAAGCACCATAATGAGTTTGCCATACTCAACTGCCTACCAAACTCTTCGGAATGAAACCCAGTTGCGAACGTGTGAGACAACCTCGAACGCGCTGCTCGCAGTATATATCCTCAGCCGAGATACGTAGAGCAGATGGCCACAGGTCTGCAGTCAGAATGGCCGCACATCCATGTTGGTACCTTCCACAACCTTACTGACTCTCTAACTGCAGGTCTCGCAGAGGACCGCGCTTTAAGCTAAGCTCAATTCATAATAGCATAACTGACGCCGAACAACAGGGAAGTGGCATGCATCCTGAGTATAAAATGTAGCCTTGATAATGGCTAGGCGCTAGCCGAAATCTGCATTTTTCAAATAAAACCTGCAAAGAAAAAGGACAACTGATTGCTGCGGTCTATAATTTATGAAACATATCACAGTCGCTGAGTGCACATACGTTCCTAATGGAAGATAACCTGATAATAGCAGGACTCAATTTTCTGATAAGGGATATGGGAAGCTGAGGACAAAAAAAAAATGAAACTTAACATGGTCTTTAGGGTCTTGATGTCAGCTGACAATGTATGTTATGTTACAATATGAAATATAGTATGCCTTGAGTGTGCAGTGATAGTAAGAAATGGACGGTACAGCACTAATATTTTATATTATTAAGTAACTTCTTTGCCAAACAGTCTGGTAACTAGGGATAATCCAAACGGGGTGGAACTGTTTTAAACAGACCTTTCTTGCATTCGGGAGGATCCAAGTTCCAGTTTTCATGCGATAATTCTGATTTAGATATTATGCGGTTACCTTAAATTATTTCTACATCTGCATCGGTATTATTACTTCAAGCGAATGCTGGAGCGGTGCCCACTAGAAAGCTATTACATCCTCGTGGAACTTTCTCTAAGGTGTCGAAAATATCGACGCTACAGTTCGAGGAGTGGAATCGTAGGCTGAGACCGAAGAAATTATACCAAAAGCTAGTCCTACTCAAGACCCACACAAGGTATTATATCCAAATTTAAGGTCAGTGGTGAAAACAAGTTTTGAATACATTAGAGCCGAAGGAAATGTATTGAGATATCATCTAAGTAAAACGAAAAGTCCAGGAAAAATTAAATGTAGTCTAAATTGACAAACTTGTTAACATATAGCAAATTTATCATTACAACAAAGTACAACGTCGTGTAAACTAACGATTTTGTCATTTCAAAAGCATGCCTTCAAAACGAAAATTTAAAACGAAAACCACATACCAGAACATTCCTGAGACCAAACGAAAATTAACGGGTGAAGAAACTTAAATAAATGAAAGCTAAGAGCAATAGCAGATAAAGAACAACGCGGGACCAGCTAGGTCAGCCGTTCATGATTTGAATAAGTGATTTACATGCAAAAGGGGAAAAAACATTACAACGAAGTTGTGTGGAGAGCGTTGAAAGTATGTTATGAGTGATAAAGGAACATATTCAACAGAAACAGTACAGAACTGTAGTAAAACATAACTTGAAGCTAGCAACTTAAATCTCATGAACAAACGGTAAAGAAACAATAAAATCTTTTCTCCCATTTTCATAAGTAGTACGCAAATTTTTATTTCAATGGGGAGGATTATGGCGACGTGGAGTAACGTGCCAAAGTTGTGAGTTAAAGAAACACTTACATGTGCCACTCCTATTAAAAAAACATCTCACTACTGAACAAAATGAAAGGCTTAGCCACTATATGGCATCTGCATCTTTACTATAGTGAGGACTTCAAGATCTACTCAGTTTCTATTTTATAAAGCTGTAAAATGTCCTCCTTTAATATACGTTACCATATTTTTATCCTATGACTATGGTGCCTTATCGTGCGTCGTTCTCACTAAACTAAAATCTGCCTGTCATTCATGACATAAAATTTGTCTCACGTCTTTTCTTACGAAAGCGTTGTCGAGTCCGTCGGCCTTTAGTAAGTAGTTTTTGAATTACTCCTACTGTTAATGTGTCCATTTAGTGATGCTGTCGCTAGCTATTCATTGGTGTAGGAGTTTTTGACAGTGTAGACTTCAAGGTATTGCTATCTTCAGTTTTGTGTAATAGCGAGATGTTCTTTTGGCTCATGACTGTGGTACTTTAATCCATGCCTCAAATCCATAACCACTAAATTAAAAATTATCGTGCCACTCATAATATGGGCACAAAATTTTTTAATGCTTTTACGGTTTATACATAAGCTTTAAGTCGCTTGCTTCTAGTTAAGTTTTACTGTGGTTCTGTACTGTCTCTGTTCAGTACGTTCCTTTACCACTGAAAATGTACTTTTAACTCTTTTCATGGAACTTTCTTATAATTTTTTCCGTTTTGCATGTAAATCACCTATTAAAATTGTGAATGACCGGGCTTGCTAGTCCCGCGTTGTTCTTCCCCCTTTCAGGCGGCAGTACTTTTTCGAATCTAGTCAGTAAAATTCATCTGGGTCCTGAGGAAGGCGCCTTGCAACAGTCCAAAATGTCGGAATTTTATAGTTGACAATGCGGCCTCTAACACAGAAAAATTTTATTCGCTGTGACAACGGCCGCGGAAACCTACGTTTACATTTTCCGAATCTAGTTTACAAGTTTCCCTCCTGCTTCGTATACGCTACTCCGTGCTCTGTGCTCGTAGGTGGTACACAGCGTCTCATACTCGTCCATCGCAGTGCTCGGGGTCATAGCACGAAGTATAAGCGTCCTTGTGTTCGTCGTTTATATTTCTCTACCCAGGCAGACGACCATCGTTTTCTTTGCTGTCGCTTTGGCACTGATTTAGGTTTTACAGCACCAAGCCTGACCGCTGGTTTCTAAAATGTTATGTAGAACATGTTTTTGTTTTTTCATGTGTACTACTGCATGAAAAAATTATTATTATTTGTTTTGATCTCTTGTTTATTTTCAGTATCATGTCTGATGATGGGCTTGTAAGATTCCGAAACTGGTCGTCGTTTAAGAATTACAAAATAAAATAAACCTTACAGTTCAAGAGTTATTTTCGAGCTCTGGTATGACGACATGAACATTATACATCACTTAGTTGCTGACCACTTTAAGTACCATGATCAATATAAATATATAGCACAACCATTGTTAATGTCACTCTAGGATCAATTTCGACTGTAGTAGTTGTTGACACTGCGGCTACTGTGATTATGATGTCATCAAGAGTATTAAGGCTAATGGGTTTTCAAGGGTAGCTTGTTACCAATACAAAACTGCAAGCATATTGGAGCACTCGGTGTCAGGGCACGACCTGTAAAAGTACAGACGCAGGTTGATATAGTGATAGGAAATGGATCTATAGTTTACCCACTCCTAATAGTAAAAGGACTGATTGCAGAATGATTTTTGGCACGGAGTTTCTGAGGGAGCGGAACGCAAAAATGAACTTCTCCTCAGGCAAATTTTAACTGAACATTGATGCTGAAGATAGTTTTGTAGACATGATAAAAGTGAAAGCTGAACTTCGTAAATACTGCCAAGGCATAAGAGCTATGTTTGTTAAGGGAAAAGCTGCACAAATCAGTAGCCAGCCTGTGCACTGTAATTCAGCAGTGGAGAACGAAGATCACAAAAGTAATAACGTTATAGAATCTTCAACTGTGAACTCCCAACGGCATTCTCAACTGAGCGATCTACTGGTTAAATACTTATATGTCGTTAATATGAAGCTGGGTGTCACACAGACTTAACAGTATCACGTGAAAGTACTTCCAAACAAGGTTTGCTGCCTACCTACGAAATACAACATATGTTAGAACGGAAAATTTATAGAAAAGTTAGTGTCTTTACGAGCAATAGCTTAACCCAGTGGTAATATCTGCCTGATACTAGATGCATGGGATAATAATCAAACAAATGTCTTGGCTAGTACTAGAATAGAAAATCTAGGCAAACAGTTATTAAATTCATTACAAGCATTGATCTGAGGGATTTTCACTGATAGGTGAGCTCTCCAAGGAATACACACAGAATTCATAAATGCAGGAGAGGTATCAATTTTGCCTGTTATCACTTTGACTGAATGTAAGTTCAGGCATTTTTATCCCTAGATTAGGGTCTGACTTACTGGACAAAGAAATATTGTATGTACATGACTTATTAACAGCTACTCCTACTTGGGAAGAGAAAGCAAGACAAGTTTTAGTGACACATGCAGAACGAGTACACCTGAGGGAAACATACTATGACAAGAGCTTAGGTCATGTGCAAGGATATCAGATAAGAGATTATATTTCAGAAAAATTACCCCAAAATCTTCTCTTCACCAAATTAAGAACCATAAATAGTAAATATTTAACATCGATCCTTTGGAAACATTCAGGATTTCTTATGAAGGGAGTAACTACCGTAGAAGAAACACAATAAAGGGTTTATACTCCCATTATGTTCTCAAAAACTATCTTCACCGATGATTAATTGCTTGTTATTTGCAAAAAGTGAATAATTAGTTGTATATTAGTAATTTCGGAAAATATTAGCATTATCTTCGTACATGGAATCCACATAGACTTGGAGAGGTTTGTGTCAGCATTGTTGTTTATGCATACACAGTGCAATCTGTGTCGCAGCATTTGCACTCACATATAGAATGCTGGTCTAGATGGGCCATGCAATGTCTAACTATAAAGTACAGACACAAAGCAAACAGGCATTCTTAGAGCTTATTTTGTGTGGATTGCGTACTACAATGCTGCAGACTACCTGCTATAGCATTCCACAGACAAGATGTACAGAGTCATTATTTGAACAAGTAATTTTCGATACATTTGGCAGTTATAGCAATGTTGGCCAATAGCCTAGATTCAGCGATACATGTATCTTATAAAAGTAAGTAATTTACTTTATCTCTTTTCATGCCATTAAGTATTTAGCTGTAAATATATACATCTGTCCTTTCTGGTGACTCTCCGCTACATGAAATGGAATCTTGATCTATGATGGAAATACTTTCACTACTAATCGTTTCTACACACGTTATATAACTTTAACATGATATGTAGATGAAGTTTTGGATCTATACTAACAGTATTCGAAATCATGTGAATAATGGCTTTACAAAATGTATATCGGCTTTTAGTGATTACATGTGATTGGACACTTCACAGTCTATAAGCAAACATTCTGCTCTAAGTTTCAGCTTGCTTTCTGTTATTGATTGGTTTTGTTGTAATTTGGCACATGGATTTGAATTCCATGCAAATACGCAAAAGCTGTTTTTGCTTTAAGTGGGTAATATTGTCCTGGCCTACTTGAATGGTTATATTCAAACGGTCATTACGTTTAGTAGCATAGGCCAGAGTAGTAAAAAAAAAGTGCCATGGTATGGGACATTTTGTTTATTATGAATCATGGGTATTATGGTTCCCATTGACATATGTACATATTTATCCTGTAAATGTTTTGCCTACGTTCTATTTCACCAAAATATTGCTATCCGTAGGGATACAGTTAATGCACGTGCCTTTCAGAAATATTTACTGAAAGACTACTGTAAATTGAGCGCAGTTTTAAGTATGTTATTGTATTAATGAGTGTGCAATGAAACTATAAGACACCGGTAACCAAGTGTGGTGCTATTACGTGTTGAAATGGATAAGTGAACTAGTGGACAATTAAAAAAAAAGTCAAAAATCCTGTGAATAATTTTGCACTTACCTGCTTTGAGAACAGTGAACTTCCATCCATTTGTCTGTGTTGAAGGTTCAAGTCATAGTGAAGTAGGATGAGACAATTTTGTACGTGCTATCGCTTACTATGTGAGTCTGGTGAAAAACGTAATGAACAGTATGTTTCGACGTGGAGTAACCTACAATCTCGTCTGCCTCCAGCAGTCCTAACTGTTGACACAATGTACATTGAATGCTGTCATTCTTAATTTAAATCACGCAGTAAACGTAGATGAGAAGTTGCCCAGCAGAGGCACTTTCCTAGTTCCTGTTTAGTGACTGTTTAAATCACGGAATACTGAAATCTAAGCAGTACTCCCCCCCTAGCTGAACATGGATCCATTTCCAATTGACAGATTAATATGTCTTATTCTTATCTACGTAAAATATTACTTTTGTTAACGAAGTTCTTCTTCCCTCCCACGTAGGTATAATCCTTTGTAGAACTGTTACATGCAACCTCTTTACCAGGGGGCACCTGACGCCTCTTTGAGAGGCAGCTGAGCCTTAGCACGGTTGACTTCGCTTCAGTGTCTGTAGTTATCTTTACTCGATATCTTCCGCTAGTTTCGGAGCTCTGATTACTGGAGGAACTTTCGCGCGGATAGTTAAGAGGCCGAGCACGTTGGCGCCAGGGGAGATAGTGAGACGAGCGCCTTGAAGGGAGGCAGTGAGTGTAGGGGCCTGGAGTGTGCATGGCGCGACCGGGGACTGAACGCTCTTTCCTGCTGAGAGTAGAGGTGGAGCTACTAGCAATATGTTGTATGTTCTGACCTGTGTGCACTAGTGATTGCACGTGTCACTGTTACACTCTGCCAGGCGGAACGAAGTACACGGTGTCTCCGTGTCTCACCTCGACCGGTGTTCGAAGACTGGATTGTGCTTCGCTGAAAATGTAACTGCTGTTTATTCTCTATTAAAGACACCACTCCAGGACTTACTTGTGATACAAGTTACTGGCGATAGTGGGTGGAACGCTGACACCTTTGAATGGGCCTCTGTTTGTGCTGATTTGGGAATAGAACTACTACACTGACAATAAACGATACCCTGTTCTAAGTACATTTTTTGTAGTAAAGGTGTGTGAGTATGTGAGTATCACCATCCAAGTTGTTGAACATAGATTTCTTTCAGTTAAGTGTCTGTTGCGGCGTTCACGTAGTAACGTGACGGAAAGACTGAACTTTAATTTTAAAGAGGGCAGTGCACTAAGTGGTACAGATGCTATTTAGCAATATCTGAATTTTATAGTCGTTACTGTTGTTCAGTTTGATAACGCCATAGCATGTGATGCATCAATCATGCTATACTGCATGTTTCAGAAAGAAACTCAAAACAGTGACACTGTTTAGATACATATTAGTCCTTACTGAATTTGTAACATGATAAAGATTTAAACAAATATAAACTTCCTATGCAGAGTCTTTTAAAATATATTGTAAATAACGCTTTCCTGAACAATATCTTTTGTTGAATTAAATTACCACCAGAGCAACACCCAGAAGACTCAGTACTTATAATGAATTTTTCACAGAATTTCGAATAAACGTGAATTCATTTGAACTAATTTGTAACTTCTTTTATGGTGCAAAGTTTTAAAATGTGAAGGCCCAGTCAATTATTTTTTCTGTTTTCCTGCTGACTACGTCAAAAGGTGCATGGGCGACAAGTTCACAATAAAGAATTTCTGAAAGTAGAGTTAATTCCTCACTTTAACCGTAATTGAAGACACCGAGTATTCTTTTGAAAATTTTGTCAAATCTCTACTTTACAAAATACTTCCGTGTAGTAACAAAGAGCTCAATATTATCATACGCTGACGGAAGAAAAAGGTAAATGAGGGTTGGTAGGGGTGTACCTACATCTGAAAGATTGAAAGATGACGTCTATTCAAATTTCGCGAGCAACTCATAAGAGCGGTGCTAGTAGCCCCACTACGAGGATGCAGAAACAAAAAAAACTAAAAAGGAATGCAAATTTGTGGTGAATTCCTATGGAACCAAACTGCCGAGGTCATCGGTCACTAGGTTTTTCCACTGCTTAGTATGGAATAAAGTAACTTACGCTAAGGACAACACACAAAAAATGTCCAACTGTGTGTGAAATCTTATGGTAGTTAACTTATAAGGTCATCAGTCCCTAAGCTTACACACTATTTAACCTAAATCATCCTAAGGACAAACACACACCCATGCCCGAGGGAGGACTCGAACCTCCGCCCGGATCAGCCGCACAGTCTATGACTGCAGCGCCCAAGACCGCGCGGCTAATCCCGCACGGCGGACCACACACACACCCATGCCCAAGGGAGAACGCGAACCTCCGACGGAGGGAGCCACGTGAACTGCGGTATGGCGGCTGAGACCACGCGCTTACCTCCCGCGGCAGAGGATGCGATCAGGCTTGCTTTATAATAAGCGCTGTAACGATCGTCAACGTTTGTTACTTTGAGGTTGGTGATTGTCAACTGCTGTCAGTGAAGAATGCCTTTATTACGACGAAGACTCCATTATCAACAGTTTACTGAGTTTGGTTCAAATGGCTCTGAGTACTATGGGACTTAACATGTGAGGGCATCAGTCCCCTAGAACTTAGAACTACTCAAACCTAACTAACTTAAGGACATCACACTCATCCATGCCCGAGGTACGATTCGAACCTGCGACCGTAGCGGTCGCGCGGTTCCAGACTGAAGTGCCTAGAGCCGCTCGGCCACACCGGCCGGCACTGACTGAGTTTAAACGAGGTTATGCAACAGGGCTACGAAAAGATGGAGTCAGACGGAATTGGCAAGAATGTAACTGAATGCTGACGGCGATGGTCACGGGACTGTATGGTCGCAAGAAGACCGGGCTTCGAATGGCCACGTGGCACCAACTAGAAGAAAGACCGTTGCGTTCGGTGTATGTCTGTGGAGGATTGTACTGTGGCTGCAGCAGCAATCCCAAGCGCAGTTGTCACCACAGTGACACAACAAATTATTAAAAATCGGTTACTTTACGGATGGCTCCGAGCCAGACGCCCTGTAGCGTGCATTCCACTGATAAGAAACCACCGCCGTTTGACACTTTAGTGATGTCAAGCGAGTGCCCGTTGGAGGGAGGAGTGGAGGGAGGTCCATTGTGTTTCCTGATAAAGGTCGGTTATGCCTCGCTGCCGGTGATGGTAATGTGTTGGTCAGAACGAGGCCACTTCAGGACCTGGAACCAATCTGACTGTGTGTTAAACACGCTGGACCTGCATCTGCAGTTATGGTCTGGAATGAGAATTCGTATGAGAGCAGGAGCACTACCGCGGTTATCCTATGCACCCGTACTGTAGATACGCACGTCAGTGCGGCGATTCTACCTGTTGTGCTGCCGTTGATGAACAGCATTTCGGGGTTAACGCTCGCCTACATACTGCTGTTGTAATCAACGTGCTCTGCAGTGTCGACGTTTCACCTTGGTCTGCTCGATCACGAGATCTGTCTCCAATCGAGCATGTATGGTACGTCATCGGACTACAACACAAGCGTCATCCGCGAACAGCATTAACTGTCCTTGAGTTGACCAACCAAGTGCTATAAGCATGAAGCAACATTCCACAAACTGACGTTCGGCACCTGTGAGACACAAGACATGCATGTTTGCATGGTTGCATTCAACATTCTGCCAGTTACACTGGTTCTTAATGTGCCAGCATTCCTCATTTGCTTTTTCATTTGCCGCACATTGGTTTTTATCGTTGTTATATTAACCTGTAACCTTACAACGTTAATCACTTATTATGTTACCTGCACAATGTGTTCCCGACATTACATTGCATTAATTATGTCTCTGTGTTGGGATTTACTGAACTGCTTCAAGCAACTACTATTAGTTTACAACAAACAGTTGTTTCAACGAAACTACTCCATCTTTCTTTCACAGTGGCTACGTGATTGCTGTTGATGGGTATCGGCTCTGAGTGAGGTGAGTAATGTGAAGCTGAATGGTGCATCCATGAACTATAATGGATAGTGTCTTTAACAAAAAGAAAGTTGCTTGTAAACACCAAAGATATGAACTTTTACAGGAAGACGACGTTTATCTGTTCAACGAAATAGAGTTTTGTTTGCTACACGTTAAGCCAAACTTCAGGGAAAGCCACACAGACCTGATAAACATCGTCAAAAACAATTACACAACTGTTGCTAAACCTAAGCCATAATTGACAAGAATCTTCAACACATTCGCTTTTGAATCGAATGTATTGACATTTCCAAAAATATACGTGTATCAGAAAGTGAAGTGAGTGTAAGAATGGGCGAATCATTGTAATCCATAAAGAAATGTAAGTGACAATGACAATGACTATGATAATACCAACACACATTGCCAGAAATATATATTTTCATACGTGAAATGTGTTTATATTCTCTTGCTTTCAGCGGAATAAGCTGCAAACATGGACGTATTTCGAAATATTCACCATTGAATTGCAGCATATGACAGTGAATCAGATTGATTCGGGTCCTTTTACAAGTATTTCACCGTAATTCACTTCTCTTGGTAAGTTACTAGCGCATAGAAAGCAAAAATGTAGCAACTATTCCGTTAATTAAGTACAAGTTAATTTAAAAAAAAACAATATCCTTAGGGGGTGACGCGTTTCACCGACAGTTTTCTCACCACTTGGAGCGCTAGCGTCGCTCCACCAGTGGAACTGTACCAATTTTCGCAGCGGGGAGTGTCGTGATTGTATAAGCTTTATTTCGATGTCATAGTAATCTGTGGAAATTTTGATTCTTTTGAGTTAAAAAATACGATATCTGATATTTGGTAGTACTTTTCCTTCTTTTTGTAGGGTGAATTATGTTGTAAAATAATACAAATTTTTTTAAACTTATTTACAGGTTTGCTTATTTGGTAACAGAGAGCGTGACACCACGGTCATGTTTATCTAATCTTTTGCAAATAATTTTGAGCGTCTAAAATTATTCGGTAGTTGCCGGTTTGGTTATCAGACGATCGCACGCCATAAGTCCACTATCGTTTTCCATGTTTCAACATTTGTCAATAGAACCTGCAGTCTATATTTCTTAAAGTAGTCCAAGTAATACTTACTGTTATTATACAAATCATTTCCTTGTATTGACAGTTAAATATAAGACGGTGTTGTGTCACCGAATTCGTCACTGTCTAAGACGACTTCTGGGCCTGAATTCGAATTCATTTGACTAAAGAATTAATTTACACTACAATATGAAGACAAGTCGTAGTATAAAATTGTTACCAAAAATCTCGAAGAGAAAAGTTCTAGACCGAATTACTTCAAATTTTTACACGATACTATTACAAACATTCAGACGGACATATGGTACTTATTTTTTTAAATACTACAGACGAACCGTAGTAGAAGCTAGGCAAACGGCCCGCCAATGCGGTTCAGTCCAAAGTGCAGCAGTCAGTGGTGCGACGAGCGAACTCGTGCATTGCGTCCAATGGAGACCACTTCGAACCTCCGTTGTGACGTCAATGCGATGCAGCCGAGGCCCGCGAGAAAGACAGGCCGCAGCCCGCGGTAACGCGCTCGCTCGCTCAGCTCAGCAGACAAATTGCGTCTCTAAACCTGTTTACTCGCAGCTGGGCATTCACGTACTAACGAGAACTGCACCTTCTGCTAGAGTCAGTTATTATGAAGTATTACTGATTAACAGTACTACCACAAAATTTAAGATCAGTTCTTGATACATATATGGTATAAATGGTATGACGGCTTGTTTGTAGCACTTAGTCTCTTCTGGTTGACAGTCCTCATTTAATACAAGAAGTGGGGCCTCATGCAATGATTATCATTTTGTGATGATTTTAATTTTATTGTACCCCAGTACAGCAGTAACAAATTATAAGTAGGCTTATTGACTTCAGATCATTTTAGGACTAAACTACATGATAGCGAATTCCAATAGATGATGCAATTCTCGTTTGTACGTACGCACCTAGTTACGAGTTAACAGGTGTAAGAAAGTTGTTTATCTGCTGAGTTGAGCGGGCGACGGCGTTAACTCAGCCTATCTTCATGACGTACGCACCGCGGCCTGTCTTTCTCGTAGGCCTCGGATGCAGTCCTCTGCTGTGCTACGGGACGATTTGTTGTCGTTGCACGCGCACTGTCCATTTCAGGGCACATGTTCATAGGATCTTTTTTCTTTCATTTCCAGTCACGAATCCGTCCATGCAGTTTCACGGATTTGTTCACCCCGTATACTCTTCCTTTTTATATATATGTATTTTTTAATATATACACAACGAGGTGTAATTCTGTTTTCTTTTTAACAGTCGGTTTTCACATAGAACAGAAAATTTGTGTATATTGCTTAAAGGCTTGTGATTAGAATAGTACTACGGAACATGAGCCTCAGGGTCAGAGATGAAGGAACAGGAGATGGACAGAAAGGGGAGGACGAAATGGAAATAGAATTGATGAAGGAGGAGATGGGCAAAGAGACGTGGGAGGAAAGGGACGTAGAGAGACGGTGCTAGGGGGCTATAGACAGAGAGATGGTGGTAAAGGTGATGGACAGAAAGAAGGGCGAGGAGGAGATTAGGATGTGTGTCCAATTTCAATATGTGTTGAGGAATTGCGAAGCTTTGCTGGGTTCGCTAGTTTCTTATAAAATCCGTTCACAAAGCGGGAAAACTGTTTAAAATTTAACGCTTCATTTCTAAGTTCTGTAACACTATACATTTCTTCTCTTGCTGGCAATGTGATGTGCCCCTCCTTCCCCAGCATTTTACTTTCTTATCTGAAAATAAATCGAGACAGCAGGGACGGGGGATAGCACTGCGGTAAAATGACAAGTAGCCCCGCCACAGCGCTGTAGTCGCAACGGGTGGCTGTTCTGTTGTTCGCTGCTTTCGTTGCTAGTTTTGCAACCATACGTGTAGATGTCATTGGTTATATGTTTATGAAATTGAACCATTAATTCGAGGTTACGCGTATGTAGTCTTTATTTATTGAGCTCATTCGGCGACAAGTTCCCACACCAACACGGAACAGAAGGCTCTACAGCTCATCGATTTTGTACGAAATAGATTTTAGTGAATCGAATAAAGATTCAGATAGCAGGCGATACACCGTCTAGTGATGAAAACAGTAGCGTTTTAAACGAAAGATAATGTGAAAGTATGCAATAAATCTTGGTGACGTAAGAAATGTGTGCCGCTGCGACAGCGAAGCGAGCTGTGGACTGTAATGAGGTGACGTTTTTGGACTGAGACAATGTACCTAAGCACCCTAAAACTAGTACCTGCGCAGTGACATGTGAAACAGAAGCAACGGTTCTATGGCGTCTACAGAGCTGCAACTCGTAAACGCCCTTAAATTAACAGATAAGAACAAAATTGACCCCTTGTCAATGCTTCATGATGGACCACAGCATGTGGGACAACAAAGCTAAGATCTAATTGTTTCATCGATTACAACCTAGAAATAGGTAGAAACAGCGTACACGATCAAGAGACCTTCAGTAGATATGCTGACTTAGAAAATTTTTGTGCAGTTTGAAGTCGTCCAAGAGTGCTAAGTAGGGGCTATTGGCACTAGGGCAGCGCCATCTTGGAAACATAATAATGCGTGAGGGGTGACACAACGGGGCATAAGAAACTGTCACCGGAAAAGAGAGCATTCCTCACTAATAGAAGCCTACTAGTAAGAAAAAAATGGTTCAAATGGATCTGACCACTATGGGACTTAACATCTGAGGTCATCAGTCCCCTAGAACTTAGAACTACTTTAACCTAACCAACCTATGAACATCACACACATCCATCCCCGAGGCAGGATTCGAACCTGCGACCGTAGCGGTCGCGCGGTTCCAGACTGAAGCGCCTAAAACCACTCGGCCACAACGGCCGGCTACTAGTAAGAAACATGGCAGTTACTTCAGAGAGAAATTAATGTGAATGACCATTTGGAGCTCAGGAACGTCTGGAAGTGAATCATGGACCTTGAAAATAGGAAAGCCGACAGTCGAAGCATTGCAGATGTAGTGATATAGGGGAATGTAATAAAGTAGGTGGACTGGTAAGACATGAAATTCTCCGCAGAAGCGACAACGAAAGAAATACGCCCGTGGAAACTGGAGACAAGCAGACAATTATAGAACGTTGCAGTTGTTGTTGTTGTAGTTTTTAGGTCAACACCCTCCTTTTGTATTCAGTAATTAGATAAAAATCAGTAAATCTCATAGTAAACGGATCTGGAAAGCAACGTAGTCATCATTCGATATTTGAAAGGTGTGCCGTCATTATGTTTGTATGTAAGTGAATACAGATATACGCTGTTTACTGACAAAACAACTAGCTTATCTGTGTGCGTATATGGATAGTATGGACATTACGTGCACATTTCCCAACTATCTGTTGAATTTAAAATCGCAAAAGGACTGCGAGAATCCAGTGTTCTGTTCAGAATTTATTTAGAGGAAGCCTTGCGAGAATACTAACAAAATTCCTGTAGCACGGGATTCTGGCTGGAAAAGAAACGTTGTATTCATTACTGTTTCTGGACGATCACGTGATCATAGCAAGAGACGTTGAAGACGTGGAATTATCTTCCGTAAAATCAAAGAACAATATGGGAAATCGGGTCTTCCAATAAATGTTGCCAAAACTGACCATCTTACAGGATGGAAAATGTGGATTTGGAAAATGAATTTCGCAAGGGAGAAGGAAGTAAAGCTTTTAAATATCTTGGATAACATTATCTGCTATTGGGAATATCACAGAAGAAATAAAAAAAGAAAGTTGGAATACGCAAGAAGGCAATCCAATAGTCACATTCTGCCTTCCGGAATAAGCGTAACAATCAAAACTAAAGAGTAATATATTCTTCAGCTGTGTAAAGTGTTTCAACGTATGGGTCAGACACCGGTGTCACTTCATAACTTTGTGCAGGATGTCGATCCCAGCTCAGAGAAATAACTGAAATTTAGGTGAGGATGGGGCAACAGAAGGAGAATTCGAGTGAAACGTCCGTCGATGACGAGGGAATTACAGATGCAACACAAGATCGGAATGGGGAAGGATGTGGAGCGAAATCGCATGTGCCCTTTATAAGTAGCCATTCCTGCGTTCGTATCAAGTGATTAAGGGAAAATACGGGAAAGGTAAAAGTTGGTGGGTGGGCTGGAATTTGAACCGACATTCTCCAGAATACGATGGACATACGGGGATCTGAATTCGGATACTCCAGACGAAAGGTTTGCCAAAAGACAAAAGGTTTGCCAAAACATCTCTGAGGTAAATAAGTTAGATTTTCAACCGATAACCGCTGTGCGGTCAACAATGGCTTCTTGTAATAAGCGTCCTCACGTAGTCCACATTCAGTCGCTTTCTGCACACTGACGTAACAGAAACAGATGAAAATTGTTTGACATTGACTAAGCTAATCACTGTTCAAAATAACTTTTACTTCCAGTAATAAAAGCTATACACCTGTGAACTGCATGACGTTAAAAGGCCGAAATATTTTCTTCGAATAAAATTCACATACTTACCTTTCTAAACCCGGGAGCAGTTTAGAGTGGACGATCAGCAGCCTTAATTGCAAAGACCCACCGGTGTGCATTATAACTCTGTAAATTGACTTTTAAAAATACACTCAATATATTTTATTTAGTTTTATATAGTTTTGTTTTTTCACCTACTTCGTGTCTGGAACGGAAATTCCTCCCAATAACTGCAGGTACACATCAGATCTCCGCGCTGTGTATTGCCTTAGGACTGCAGTACAGTGAGTTACCAGCAGTGCCCACGGTTTAAATCAAATGAAACAAAATACTGCGTATTATAAAACTGCGCCGTAGCTGGCCGCTTTACCTGTGAGCAGTACGCCGGAAAAAATACACCGGCCGGCCCTCTGCTCTGGACCATTTATAAAAGGAAAGGCAGTTTAATTAAACTTTCCACTTTCAAAAAAACGTAGGAAGGAACATGGAACAGTGTTAAAGCGAAATAATTTTCTCCTCAGGTTGCCACGAATAATGACCGTTGCTTGTCTACATTACTTGTTATAGTGACAGTGAAGATCTGCCTATCTTTAGCCTAAGATTCAAGGAAATCCTCGTATATACTCTCTCCTCGTCTGCAACATCGAATGCGTAAATCATGAAAGAATTTTATCTGCTTTTGATAGTAGAACTCTACAAGTTGCACGTCTTGTTATTAGTTAAATCATTTTGTAGCCTCTTTAAGTGGGGTGAGACAAATAAAGAACAACATGATTCCTTACTTTCTCAATAATAGAAAATTATTATGGAACCATATATTTCTAAATGCATTACTTCGCATTTACAAACAATGGAAGTATAATCTCTTTTACCTTTTTGGTTTATTATTGTTTCGAGCACACGAGTTGACAAAGCTAGAGCATGCAGACATTTTGCAATTTGAAATATATATTCTTGTAGTTCTTTTTGCAAAATATTATTCAAAAGATTATGCCTTCTGTAAAGGCGAACAGTTCTACACCGTCACAAAAGCGTGTTAATTCAAGAACTGCTGAACGCTTTTTTGTCTGGTGTCGTTTTCGTAAAGAAGAAGACAACTGAACGTCCAAAGAGCAAAAACACACCTCTGCCTCACTATAGATCGTACAGGACGATACATCGTAAAAATTGGAAAATTGCTGCGCTGGAAGCGTTAAAAATGAAACAGAGATACAACATTGTCCAATCATAGGTAGAAATTATACATTTAGGATCGTTTGTATCTACGTTCAAATCGTACTTTCATAAACTGACATTAATTTGCATTTTTTTGGCAGAGATAGTGAACTAGAAAGTTTACCTTATAAACATTAACAGATTATACACCCATTGTACAGAACGAACAATGCCATATTTTTTCATTTCGTGACTTAATGACAAAATTTTAAACTTTCCTGTAAGTGACTTTTGTTGTAAAGTCTTTCTTTGAAAATCACAAGTTTTGAGCTAGAATTTTACATACATACAAGGAAAATTCATTAGTTCCTGCAGGGGAAGAAATGCATAATGCATAATGCATAATTAAAGAGAGCACTGATACTTTGTCGCAGATTTTCAGTATATAAAATAATCAGTTTTTTTGTGGGTTCCTTGAAGAGCTTATTTTCACTTTATTTATAATGTTTTTCTATACGTGTCACTGTATATACTGGTAAACAAGTAATTTCAGTTCATTATAGAGTATGACGGCAATTAGATAATCCAAAACAATAATATACGTGTTGCATGAATATACAAAAAGTTAAATGTTGGCATTAATTGGCTCCACTGTGTGTGCTGGATGGGAAATACATTCAGTTACATTTCTTTTCAGTATTGTGGTTAAAAGTTTTTATGCATAAATATCAGCAATTGGTTTTTATCGTAAGGGGCGATGTCTGCTCGACTGCCGTCCAATCCAGAATCGCACACTAATCCCTTTTCCTCTTGTCGGTGCCTCTAAATGCACATCAGAGTCGCACTACCTTGTATGTAGGCTGCAGCAACGCCCTCAAACGAGAACTTATTGACCGTTCCTTATAACATTTTGTACAATATTGAAGCTGACTTTTGACGGTTGAATGGTGCTCCAGGTGCGTTTTGTGGAGAAAGAAATTCTTCTTCGCTCTTGCATTAGCGCTGTAGCTGTGGTGAAACTCTTTGTAAAACTGACGCCTGAACAACATTTGGCATTGTAGTTTTATCTGGATACATGATGTGCATTACAGTTTCGACATTATGTAGGCAGGATATCTCAACAATAGCAACAGGGGGTGACAGAATGGGTAGTCAAAAGGGAAGTGAGTCTCCATTAGACGATGTATCTCATTGTGACTTTCACGTAACAGATCGTACAACAAAAATTAGTATTAAATTGTAACAAATACATCCGTCTCTGTGACCGTTAGGTGGACACATATGTACTTGTTTACCGTAGTTTGCAAGAAAGAAGGTACAAGAATTCTCAAAAACATATAATAAAACCGTGTAACACTGATACTGCTAAACATTAGTATGGGATCGAAACGTTTCGAAAAGACATGTCTGGTTCATAAACAAATTAATCTGTAGAACACTTTTCAATCTTAATGTTATATGGAAGAGGGAGTCGTACAGGAACGCAGGCAGTTCAGAATATTTCTATGGCACTTTTTCTTATGTCCTGGAGATGTAAGCTACAAGCTAGTCTCTCACACAAGGGCGCCCACTCAATAGTTTGTAGGAGGGGGACAGGGATAGATCTATGGGTATGGAGTATTTTTAATACTTTGAAGACGAATGTTGATTGTATGCAGCCATTGAAACGCCCTATTCCCGATGATGTTATAAACCTGTGTAACACCAACACTTAAATCATTTCTTTGCAAGAAAAACAGCAGGGTACACTATATTTTTTCCTTACCCTGGAAGCTTCCTCCCGGTTAATATCATCCTTGCCAAAGCATCCATTTTTGCTTAAATTTAAGAGTTGCTGAATGGCAGCTGAAGGCATCACGAAATCATTCCAAAAATTAATCGCAGCTACCGACCCTGTCACAATGAAGATTATGTAATACAATTTAGGAGTTGTAAAAGCGTATATATTTCATATGGCAAGGATTCAGTACAACAAGTTTGAGATCGTTCATTAGCTCACCACAATGTCAATACGTCAGGGAGTTCTCAATCATCAAATCTCACACTGCGAATCAAGTCGTCGAAATGAGGAAAAGCACTTTAAACCGCCAGTACAATTTACACATGCACCCACGTATGCCGTGAGAAGTAACGAGTACTTACAAAGAAGTAAACATTGAGGCCTCCGACCAACGTTTGTAAATAAATAGAAACGTTCAGCCTGGAACAAAAGCATAACAAATTAGAAATTTACCCAACTTAAGTTGATAATAACAATAATGTTGAACTGAAGTGGTGAATTAAACAAACTTAAGTCACAGCTATAGCCATTGCTCGTGGCAAATAAAGCAATCTTTATAAACACGAAGGTAATGCCATCTGGTCTTTAGAGGCAAAGTGTACCGAGTTTGTTCTCGAATTTTTCAAGATGAAATATAGGACATAATAATTTCGATCAGGACAAGAAATCATACAACTGGGAAATAGATCATCATAACTGCTGCCAAACAGCATTGCACCCACATAGAAGGAAATTAACTACCTTACCCCTCTCTGCCCCCCCCCCCCCCCCCCCCATGAACCATGGACCTTGCCGTTGGTGGGGAGGCTTGCGTGCCTCAGCGATACAGACAGCCGTACCGTAGGTGCAACCACAACGGACGGGTATCTGTTGAGAGGCCAGACAAACGTGTGGTTCCTGAAGAGGGGCAGCAGCCTTTTCAGTAGTTACAAGGGCAAAGGTCTGGATGATTGACTGATCTGGCCTTGTAACAATAACCAAAACGGCCTCGCTGTGCTGGTACTGCGAACGGCTGAAAGCAACGGGAAACTACAGCCGTAATTTTTCCCGAGGGCATGCAGCTTTACTGTATGATTAAATGATGATGGCGTCCTCTTGGGTAAAATATTCCGGAGGTAAAATAGTCCCCCATTCGGATATACGGGCGGGGACTACTCAAGAGGATGTCGTTATCAGGAGAAAGAAAACTGGCGTTCTACGGATCGGAGCGGGGAATGTCAGATCCCTTAATCGGGCAGGTAGGTTAGAAAATTTAATAAGGGAAATGGATAAGCTAAAGTTAGATATAGTGGGAATTAGTGAAGTTCGGTGGCAGGAGGAATAAGACTTTTGGTCAGGTGACTACAGGGTTATAAACACAAAATCAAATAGGGGTAATGCAGGAATAGGTTTAATAATGAATAGGAAAATAGGAATGCGGGTAAGATACTACAAACAGCATAGTGAACGCATTATTGTGGCCAAGATAGATACGAAGCCCACACCTACTACAGTAGTACAAGTTTATATGCCAATCATCTGCAGATGACGAAGAAACTGAAGAAATGTATGATGAAATAAAAGAAGTTATTCAGATAGTGAAGGGAGACGAAAATTTAATAGTCATGGGTGACTGGAATTCGAGTGTAGGAAAAGGGAGAGATGGAAACGTAGTAGGTGAATATGGATTGGGGCTAAGAAATGAAAGAGGAAGCCGCCTGGTTGAATTTTGCACAGAGCACAGGAACGAGGTTTTAAATTTTAAGACATTTCCAGGGGCAGTTGTGGACTCTGACCACAATCTATTGGTTATGAGCTGTAGATTAAAACTGAAGAAACTGCAAAAAGGTGGGAATTTAAGGAGATGGGACCTGGATAAACTGAAAGAACCAGAGGTTGTACAGAGTTTCAGGGAGAGCATAAGGGAACAATTGACAGGAATGGGGGAAAGAATTACAGTAGAAGAAAAATGGGTAGCTTTGAGGGATGAAGTAGTGAAGCCAGCAGAGGATCAAGTAGGTAAAAAGACGAGGGCTAGTAGAAATCCTTGGGTAACAGAAGAAATACTGAATTTAATTGATGAAAGGAGAAAATATAAAAATGCAGTAATTGAAGCAGGCAAAAAGGAATACAAACGTCTCAACAATGAGATCGACAGGAAGTGCAAAATGGCTAAGCAGGGATGGTTAGAGGACAAATGTAAGGATGTAGAGGCGTATCTCACTAGGGGTAAGATAGATACTACCTACAGGAAAATTAAAGAGACCTTTGGAGATAAGGGAACGACTTGTATGAATATCAAGAGCTCGGATGGAATCCCAGTTCTAAGCAAAGAGGGGAAAGCAGAAAGGTGGAAGGAGTATATAGAGGGTCTATACACAGGCGATGTACTTGAGGACAATATTATGGAAATGGAAGAGGATGTAGATGAAGACGAAATGGGAGATACGATACTGCGTGAAGAGTTTGACAGAGCTCTGAAAGACATGAGTCGAAACAATGCCCCAGGAGTAGACAACATTCCATTGGAACTGCTGACGGCCTTGTCAGAGCGAGTCCACACAAAACTCTACCATCTGGTGAGCAAGATGTATAAATCAAGCGAAATACCCTCAGACTTCAAGAAGAATATAATAATTCCAATCCCAAAGAAAGCAGGTGTTGACAGATGTGAAAATTACCGAACAATCAGTTTAATACGCCACAGCTACAAAATACTAACACGAATTCTTTACAGACGAATGGAAAAACTAGTAGAAGCCGACCTCGGGGAAGATCAGTTTGGATTCCGTAGAAACACTGGAACGCGTGAGGCAATACTGACCTTACGACTTATCTTAGAAGAAAGATTAAGGAAAGGCAAACCTACGTTCCTAGCATTTGTAAACTTAGAGTAAGCTTTTGACAATGTTGACTGGAATACTCTCTTTCAAATTCTAAAGGTGGCAGGGGTAAAATACAGGGAGTGAAAGGCTATTTACAATTTGTACAGAAACCAGATGGCAGTTATAAGAGTCGAGGGACACGAAAGGGAAGCAGTGGTTGGGAAGGGAGTAATACAGGGTTGTAGCCTCTCCCCGATGTTATTCAATCTGTGTATTGAGCAAGTAGTAAAGGAAACAAAAGAAAAATTCGGAGTAGGTATTAAAATCCATGGAGAAGATTGAAAAACTTTGAGGTTCGCCGATGACATTGTAATTCTGTCAGAGACAGCAAAGGACTTGGAAGAGCAGTTGAATGGAATGGACAGTGTCTTGAAAGAAGGATATAAGATGAACATCAACAAAATCAAAACGAGGATAATGGAATATAGTCTAATTAAGTCGGGTGATGTTAAGGGACTTAGATTAGGAATTGAGACACTTAAAGTAGTAAAGGAGTTTTGCAATTAGGGGAGAAAAATAACTGATGATGGTCGAAGTAGAGAGGATATAAAATGTAGACTGTCAATGGGAAGGAAAGCGTTTCTGAAGAAGAGAAATTTGTGAACATAGAGTATAGATTTAAGTGTCAGGAAGTCATTTCTGAAAGTTTTTGTATGGGGTGTAGCCATGTATGGAAGTGAAACATGGACGATAAATAGTTTGGAGAAGAAGAGAATAGAAGCTTTCGAAATGTGGTGCTACAGAAGAATGCTGAAGATTAGATGGGTAGATCACACAACTAATGAGGAAGTATTGAATAGGATTGGAGAGAAGAGAAGTTTGTGGCACAACTTGACCAGAAGAAGGTATCGCTTGGTAGGACATGTTCTGAGACATCAAGGTATCACCAATTTAGTATTGGAGGGCAGCGTGGAGGGTAAAAATCGTAGAGGGAGACCAGGAGATGTATACACAAGCAGATTCAGAAGGATGTAGGTTGCAGTAGGTACTGGGAGATGAAGAGGCTTGGATAGGATAGAGTAGCATGGAGAGCTGCATCAAACCAGTCTCAGGACTGAGGACCACAACAACAACAACAACAACAACAACCTCACTCTGTCCTGATTCTACAGTATAGGCTAGCCATGAAAATGCATAGTCCAGCTAAGAGTATATAGTATTACGAGACATTTCTAACATGAAGCAAACATTACGTCTCACTTGCTAACACACACGTGATCAGTAATGGTATGCTAAACAAGAGACCACACAAATTCTTGTTCGGAAACTACATACAGTTTCAATACATAACTCTTGTGTGATGCGTTTATTAATTAATGGAATGGTACCATATCCTGATACGGATATAGATCTCATATCCTCCCTAAAGCGGGAGGTTTGTATCATCCCTAACTAGGGTTGCCACGTTCCCTGATTTTGTAGGAATCGTCCCTACTTTTCAATAATACACGGAAAGAAAAACAAACCACTGGGTAATAAAGACAATTTTTTCGCCGCCTCGTTTTCATTACTCTCACTGTTGAAGAGGCAGTTGTGTTTACGGAGTGACAGAGTCAAGGAGTATTGGAATGTTTTGTACTTTTGCTCTTTCGTAAGAACGAAACATTGTTAACGTTACTGTGAATTTAGGGTTCACCAAAGTTTGATTCGATTCAAGTGCTCAGTACAGTCAATGAGTGTAATGATAACATTTATGACTGTTAGAATGAAACCCAAGAGAAAAAGTGAACAGAGCGTTCCTACTTCGTAATGAATGTGTAGAGTATCAGCAGTCACAGAGGTGACGCTATACTCGGAGAATTTAAGTCTATTTTTGCCGAACATTGTAAGTTTCTAATATATCAACTTTTGATGCAGCAGTGAACGTTGGAAAACACTACAAACTTTTTCAAAAGTTTTGATCTTCAAGTTTTAACTGAAGCTAACTGCAACTGTAACGTTATTCATAATCAGTCCAAAATTATGAAATCGGCGTCTAGAGTCTGGTATTTAAAGGTTACAAGGAATTCACGTTCAATATCATGAACTCAAAAATCAAAAAACAAAAAAAAAAAAGGAAACATTTGACTTCGTTGACCAAGAGAATTCACTTTTACAAGGTATACCTGTACGATGGCTATCTTTGTCGCTGACTCTTGAGTGGTTATTAAGACACTGGGAATCTATTCGATCGTACTTCCTCCCTCAAGGAGAAGAGGTGAGCAGTCCCTTAATATAGACTTGGAAGAAGACAAGGACAAGGAAGATGAATGGTGACTTCCCTTTTTTTAAATGCAATTCATGCGTACTACATTAGTCTCGTTACATCAACAATTTTTCAACTTGAGAATAGGAAAATGCAGCTTACAGATCTTTACGATATGTTAGAATTCTTGAACGAAAATATTGATTTTCGAGTAAACGTTTTTAATGTGAATGAGAATTTGAGAGATGAGCGCATCTCATGAAGACTAATTTAGGAAAGATCCTGCTTGCTATTATCAGAGAATCCTAAACTATTTAAAGAACTTGGATTAATTTGGATACCCAGCCTTTTAAGAAATTAGCTGCCTTGAGCATAAAGTGTGACCTTGATAGCCTCATTGGAAAGAACTGCAGTATAAAAGTAAAAAGTAACGAATTGTACAAATGGCATTGAAATTTTTAAATGTTCAGATTTACCTACAGACCAAAAATGGGTTCATTTCTTTAGAAAACGGCAGCCCAATACTTGCTATAGTGAAATTTGCGATTTTTACTCCTATGAGCAGTGTACACGTGGACTCGGTGTTTCTCTGATGAAGGCCTTGTGGCTTGATGCATTAGTGTGAAATTTGTGGAAAGACAACTACCTGTTAAAATAAACGGAAATATGAGCTGCTCGAAGATCTGTTGGCATGTTCTCGAGAGAAGAAATTTCCTTCCAAAGGCTGATACATCAGACAAGAAGTACGTCTGTAAGTTCCAGCCCCAGACCTGCTGAATTTTTGCTGGTGTATAAGGGGCACTCAAATGAAAGCGAGACATGGGAAAATAAGTACGAAAACTATTCCTTATTTCAAAAGAAACCTCCACAACTGTTAATACATCAACCTCACCCTTGGACGAAGCAGTCAGAGCTTTCATAGAAAAATATTTAGCGGTTGACTGTGTAGCCATGAATCCACGCACGCATATTCGTCTTCGTCCGAAGTAGATTGACGGCAACGAATGTTTCTCTTCAAGGCTCCAAAAATGAGAAAATCGTATGGGGAGAGGTCGCGATTGTATGGAGGATGCTTAAGGGCTTCCCAGCGAAATATTTGCAGCATAGTGGAAACAAACTGGGCATTATGTGGGAGGGCATTATCATGCTACGGAATTATGCTGTCCGCCAACATTCCTGAGAGTTTTGACTAGATGGCATGCTTCAGTTTTGGCAAAGTGTCCATGCTCGTTGTGCGCTAATTGTGTCGTGTTTACAAGAAAGGCAATTAGCAGCGAGCCCTAGCAGTCAAAAATATAAATCATTATGACTTTCCAGAAGCTAGCGTGCATGGCTTTGAATGATTCAGTAGTGGTGGGGAGGGTGGCGGATCCTTGTGCTTCCATTGTTATCTCTGACTCACAATGATGAAACCATGTTTCACCTCCCATGATGATATGGGACAGGAAACAACATTCTACATCATGATACCGTTCTGGCTGCTATAGTGATGTCGACATTCTGTTCAGCTTCTGCTTCAGCTTCGTCGGTCTGTGGGGGACCCACAGCATAAGGATTTTCCAGAACTTACAAGCTTTATCATGAGATGTGATCAGTACCATGAGCAATGTCCATTATGACCTGAATGTATTCCATCATCCACCGTCGGTCATTTCTGGGGGCAACATCTACCGCAGCAACGACAGAAAGAATAACGACACGATGAGCCTGTTCTGGCTGACTACTGTCTCTCATTTACGCTGGCTTTCTTGAAGTCGTTTCTTCCACACAAACACACATAGCGTACACGTGACAAACTGTCTTCGCCATACACAGCAAACATTTGGGCATGAATTTAACTCTCTGAGACTTCAAAGACAAAAACTGTTTGCCACACACAACTACTCTTCTTTCCTGGCCTACCTAGTATAGTTGGACACACATACACATACACATACACACACACAACACACACACACACACACACACACGAGTAGCTGACCTGACGCTTAGCGCATCTAACAGTCAAATGTCACAGCAATGAAGATTGGCACTACTCCTTCCTGATTACCAGTTGAGGTTACCTGTTTTACCACCCTGTGTTACCGATGTATGCGCCATGCTCGTTATATAGTCTGTCTATTTTTCATTAGATAGACCCTTGTATTAGGTAAACACTGTTAACTTTCAAATATTTTACGTTTCAAGTATGGCCACGCGGAGTGGCCGTGCGGTTAGAGGCGCCATGTCACAGACGGTGCGGCCCCTCCCGCCTTAGGTTCGAGTCCTCCCTCGGTCATGGGTTTGTGTGTTGTTCTTAGTATAAGTTAGTTTAAGTAGTGTGTAGGTCTAGGGACCGATGACCTCAGCAGTTTGGCCCCTTAAGAATTCGTACACATTTGAAAGTTTCAAGTACGCTATTTCGAGTTTACATTTGGTGTAAGTATTAAAATTGAAGAACATTACTTAAGTGCTACCTTCTGTTTGAAGCGTCCCGACTTTTCGCTTGCCAACCGTGGCAGCTCTGTCTCAAACCATCTTATTCATACAAATCCCCTACTCCTTACCTACTTAGTAATAATGGAAAGCTTATGATGGTTACAAACCGGGACTAAATCACCGATTTTACAGTTGTCAACTTGATTAACTTTCTTGTCAAAATAAGACACCAGTCTGACTGGTAAGCTTGTCTAGATTGTCTTAAGTTATCCGCTTGAGACTCCACATCTCGAACTTTCTTTGGAATGAGTTTTATTCTCTGGGTTGTCAAACAGCAACTCACATGGTGCGTGACTATTTGTTGCACTTGGCCAATCATTCCCTGTTTGCTTGAAGAGTACTAGACAGTGTAACCATTTAGTCTTCGCACCATCTCGTGCCTCGAATGGGCGCATAATCCAAGACAACTGATAAAAACATCGCTCAGCATTATTCCCCTTGGGGTGAACCTGTACAAACAGTATGTGCCTGGTCCCGTTGGTCCTGAGCAACACTTCTATCCTTTCACTCTTGAATTGTATGAGATTGTCGGAGACTTGCGTTACAGGCTTGCCAACTCTCGCATAGTAGTTGGTGCGTATGCATCAAATGGCTGACGTACACTTTGCATTTGGGATTGCATACAGCCTCAGTTACTTGCTAGACATATCACAGAATGCTACTACATAGCAGATTACCGCCTTTAATCACGGAATAGATCCACAAGTATCACTAGCAACAAGTTGAATTGGTCTGTTTTGAGCAATATGCCCTCGTAATCTACTTATTCCCCGATGTTATTTCTTTGTAGATGGGGATGGAGTAGCATGGCAGACGGAAAGGTTCATGATGTACTAAATCAATTTCACACTAGTTATAATTAATTCCTCTAGGCTTTTCTCCAAAAATTTCGTGTATTTGGTCCAGACAACTTCATAAATCGGCTCGCTGATGTTCACCGATATGACTCGATTTGGCTGCTTTCTATTCAATAGCTGTAAATGCGTCAACAGAACTGGGAGAAAGAAAGGTATTTTATGAATAGTTTTCAAATCGTCCCCAAAAGTCACCATTATCATTGTTGTTCAAACATGTGAACTTCAAATCTGTGCCGTTACATCGCCTTAGACCAGAACGCTGGGGCTAACCTCTCTGATACGAGTTAGTTTTCCTGCAGTTGGCTGTCAGTGGGTTAATTAGGCCCTTGTCTCAGTTATTGTTATTGTAACAGAAGTAGTAACGTTCATTGCGTTTGTGATGTTTTCACCTCCTGTTATTTAGTCTCTTCAGAATTCCGTTCATTATTACTATCGTAGCACCACTCATCACATGAGTTTTCTTACGGCAGTAGTGTTTGGGGACCTCGCATGTTTCCATGGGAGCGTCGTCCATTGTGATTTTGTATGCATTGGCGATCGTTGTCATGTGATGCATGTCCATTGTTTTTATTGATATGCCAATCTTCTTCTGATTATACAGTTTGCGGGAAAGAAGTAGTCTGCACTGCGATTAGGAACAGTCACTAATTTTTCCCTATTTAGAGTTATAATTTTCCCTCCAATACTTTTAATAGATCTGTTGGTGCCAGCTGAAGATCCCAGTATCTTGTCCTGCTCAGATATTTATCAAAATGCACACACAGAACTTTGGAGCTTGCCTAGATTGATAAATAGTGTGATTAAATATTTTTGAAGGACTTTGGACCAGTATTTGGCTAAAGTGCTATTTCGAATATACGATAATTATGATATTTTCCAATACTTCAGTAATGGATAGTGCAGAATCATGAGCTAATCAATTTTTTCTATCTTTGATTCTATTATGCAAATGTTCTTGGCAGGAGAATCTATTGAGTTTTACCTTTTCTGCAATAGAATCTATTACTCTTATCCTGAGATTCCACAAAACCCCTCAACTGCCGACTGGTTTGTTTTATTCCTGAATACATTCCTCACCTGGAAGACTAAATTTCGCTGGGTCTGTACTAAAATAATAAGGTGAAATACTCTTAAAACTAATGAGAATTCCGATTAAGAATGAAATAAACCTGTCGGCAGCTCATAGGTTTTTGCGATATCTCGGTAGATGCACTATGGTGCACCGGAAATGTTGTGAGAAACTTTGTGGAGCTGTAGCGGATGTCTTGAGGAACAAATCGAGGCTAGGAAGCCGTGTTAGGAAATGTCATCAAACTAAACTATACAGCACCGAAGTCACAGATGCCGGCGTCTGCCGCTAGGTCATCCCTTCGACAGCAAACGCGGTTTTTTTGTGCTGACGAACCGTAGGCGGAATGTCTGGCGACATTGTGTGTTATTCACTGATCGCCACTGATCCTCAGGAGAGCCAGTGGAGAAGGTGCAGTTAGCTGCTGCGTGGAAAATCCTTGTCTCCTATGAATGCAGTGGTCTCTGGTGTCGGTGGACGATTATTTAGGACACAGTTATCCAGCCCTAGTTTACTTTCCTCCTGGAATTCCAGTGACGTCTTCAGTGTTTGTAGGTGTACGGTAGGAAAATAAATCGTCAGCATACCAAGTCATGTTTGCTGGCGAAGTGTTGGCCTAGCAGCAGGGGCAGTGCCTGTAAATTCGGCGCTACGTAGGTGGATGTCGTTTGCAGCCACGGGTTGCTATCCTCAATTTGTTCCTCTAGACACCCTATACAACCCCTCGAATTTCTCACAACATTTCCGGGACTTTCTGACTATAGCAATTTCATAATCTGTACAATGAAGGTCTAAGAATGTCAGATCTTATACTGGGGAACGATGTTAAGAGACAAATGTTCGCTGATAACACTATGGTCACCGTAGTGATCCTTTAGTACTGGTTACGCTCTCACATCTAAGACGAAACAGTTTACTTAGCGCATATCAGTGTGCGTTCCAAAGGGCCTGCCCAACTGAGAAATTTATTTATGCATTCAGTCACCAAATACACTGCCTGATAAAAGAAGGGAAATACCCAGAAGAGGAGAAGGAAACGAAAAGAAAGTTCACCGTTGAGAGGTTATGTGATGTTATTTCAGTGATTACTAAATCAGCCTAAGTTTACGAAGAACTTGTCACAAGAGCCCACTTGTCAATATGAAGCTACACCCGCAATGTTTTGGATTCGTGCGTTGGTTCGTTTGGGAAACCATTAATAAGGCAGTTGTATCCTCTCCTGAGGCAAACTGGTCCAGTTGTTGCCGTTGTAAGTGGTCCTAAATAACATGGAAAAGAGTGGACTGATGGAGTTAACGTCTAACACATATTGAACCGGAGTAGATGTAGGGTCATTGCTGGCCACGAGAGTACCTCGCCATCACGCAGACAGTAGTTCAGAGAGATGCCATCTGGACGAATATCGTCCTATATAAAAATTGTACCATGATACTGGTGCCGTACAAACAACACATGACGATGCAGCGTCTCAGTAATGTACTGTTGTGTCAGTAGAGTTCCCTCAGTCACTACCGGAATTCAGCTGAAGTCATACCCAATGACTCCCTACATCGTGACACGAGGAGAACCACCACTCTGCCTCTCCCAAACACGAGGTCACCGCATCCGTCGGCAACCACTGACATACAGCATTGTGCTGAATCGTTCAACTCAAGGCGACGCCGTTCATCAACAGTCCAAGGTTCACGGTTACGGCACCACTCCAAACGCTACCATTTGCGTAATGGCGCTAACGGCAGCCTGTACAGGAGAAAATACGAGGGCAGTTCTATAAGTAATGCAACACTTTTTTTTCTGAAACAAGGGTTGTTTTATTCAGCATTGAAATACACCAGGTTATTCCCCAATCTTTTAGCTACACAACACTATTTTTCAACGTAATGTCCATTCAATGCTACGGCCTTACGCCAGCTTGAAATGAGGGCCTGTATGCCTGCACGGTACCATTCCACCGGTCGATGTCGGAGCCAACGTCGTACTGCATCAATAACTTCTTCATCATCCGCGTAGTGCCTCCCACGGATTGCGGCCTTCATTGGGCCAAACATATGGAAATCCGACGGTGTGAGATCGGGGCTGTAGGGTGCATGAGGAAGAACAGTCCACTGAAGTTTTGTGAGCTCCTCTCGGGTGCGAAGACTTGTGTGAGGTCTTGCGTTGGCATGAAGAAGGAGAAGTTCGTTCAGATTTTTGTGCCTACGAACATGCTGAAGTCGTTTCTTCAATTTCTGAAGAGTAGCACAATACACTTCAGAGTTGATCGTTTGACCATGGGGAAGGACATCGAACAGAATAACCCCTTCAGCGTCCCAGAAGACTGTAACCATGACTTTACCGACTGAGGATATGGCTTTAAACTTTTTCTTGGTAGGGGAGTGGGTGTGGCGCCACTCCATTTATTGCCGTTTTGTTTCAGGTTCGAAGTGATGAACCCATGTTTCATCGCCTGTAACAATCTTTGACAAGAAATTGTCACCCTCAGCCACATGACGAGCAAGCAATTCCGCACAGATGGTTCTCCTTTGCTCTTTATGGTGTTCGGTTAGACAACGAGGGACCCAGCGGGAACAAACCTTTGAATATCCCAACTGGTGAACAATTGTGACAGCACTACCAACAGAGATGTCAAGTTGAGCACTGAGTTGTTTGATGGTGATCCGTCGATCATCTCGAACGAGTGTGTTCGCAAGCTTCGCCATTGCAGGAGTCACAACTGTGCACGGCCGGCCCGCACGCGGGAGATCAGACAGTCTTGCTTGACCTTGCGGCGATGATGACACACGCTTTGCCCAACGACTCACCGTGCTTTTGTCCACTGCCAGATCACCGTAGACATTCTGCAAGCGCCTATGAATATCTGAGATGCCCTGGTTTTCCGCCAAAAGAAACTCGATCACTGCCCGTTGTTTGCAACGCACATCCGTTACAGACGCCATTTTAACAGCTCCGTACAGCACTGCCACCTGTCGAAAGTCAATGAAACCATACGAGACGAAGCGGGAATGTTTGAAAATATTCCACAAGAAATTTCCGGTTTTTTCAACCAAAATTGGCCGAGAAAAAAATGTGTTGCATTACTTATTGAACTGCCCTCGTACGTTCCCCAGTCCACCTACTGCTAGTCCCTTAACCGCTAGTGTGAGATGACACAAAGTAACTGGCAGCCCACTCCTTAATCTCGGGTGTCAGACACATGTGAATACGTTCCGACGCTTTTGCTCCACAGTACGACCATTCTCCCTTATCGTGGTAACATTTGACCTACAGGAAATTTGGCAGTGAGTAAGCCTGCCCTCACGTTTCCATGCAGTCCACCATTGGATCCAAATCCCACACACACCTGTATACAGCACTATTCGACCAGCTGGCCATACAGACACCCACCATGAGGCCTCATGCAAAATCTGTCAAATGCTGTTAACGCTGTCCAGCACAAATACAGTGCACCTCTGTGTCCTTCATAGCAATAATTCAACATCTGTCACTGTTTACACCCTTTATATATCCACACAGACATGCTAATAACACTAAATATGAACAGCAGAAATTCATTCAGGTGGCCGTTCCACCTGTCATACATAACCGCAACTCTGATCATTTACACACGCGACAGTGATTTGTACATGTATGAAGTTGCAGTGACATTTGATTATGGCTTTTGGGTACTTCACTGTTTTTGTTAGGCAGTTTGCTGCAAGTTTTAAATAGTAAAATATCGGGTGTTGGTATCAGTTGTGAACTTTCCAAAGTGTTTGCTTGCGTACATCTTATTACCGTCTTAGGAAAACTTGAGTTTGTGGGATTAACGACTTTACACACAACCACTTTTAGCCTTACTTAACAAACAGAATGTATTGAGTTGTGCTGTATAACTTAAAAATGTTGGAATCAGAGAAAATTTTAGAGACTGTCGAGAAATCTCGAATGGTGCACCACAAGATACAAATTTGGATCGTCTCCTTTTCTTTGCGTATGTGAATAACCTTCCATTTACCATTCATGAACAACAATTGATGCTTTTCGCAGACAACGTTAGTGTTGCAATAAATCCCATTAGAGGGACAGCATCACAGGTGACGATTAATGATGTTTTTTAAAGGAATTATTGATTCTCAGGAAACTGACTCGCGCAAAATTTTGAGAATAAGCACTATATTCAGTCAGAATGGTATCAACCGATGTAGCACATGAGCAGGAGTTAATGAAGGGGTTAGTTTGCTCCAATGTTTGGATTTACATGTTGATGAAAACTTGAAGTGGAGGAAGCATGTTACTGAACTGCTGAAAGTATTAAGTTTACCTACTTTTGCTCTTCTTGTAATTGCTGGTCTTGGAAAGAATCAAATCAACCTTCTGCCATACTTGCGTTATTTTCACTCAAAAATGTCTGGCTCAGTCGGCAGGAGTGGCCGACCGGTTCCAGGCGCTAGAGTCTGGAACCGCGCGACCGCTACGGTCGCAGGTTCGAACCGTGCTTCGAGCATGGATGTGTGTGATGTCCTTAGGCTAGTTAGGTTTAAGTAGTTCTAAGTTCTAGGGGACTGATGACCTCAGAAGTTAAGTCCCATGGTGCTCAGAGACATTTTTTGTCTGGCTGAGTAGTTTCTGGAGTTGCTTATAAAATAGAACGAATGTGTAAATCGCACAAAAGCGATCTTGAGAATAACATTTAGGGTTCACCCATAGTCGTCATGCCCATTTTCACTGCACCATTATCATATTCGATAGTGAAAGTAATTGTAGAATGACCATTAAAATTATTAAAATAATGATATGCATCTCTACAACAATAGAGTAAAA
This sequence comes from Schistocerca americana, assembly GCF_021461395.2. Lineage (NCBI taxonomy): Eukaryota > Metazoa > Arthropoda > Insecta > Orthoptera > Acrididae > Schistocerca > Schistocerca americana. Next base: position 124,960,527 of record NC_060124.1, read on the forward strand.
AATACCTTTATTACTCCTTATTAAAGCTGGCAGTGGCAAGGAGGGGTGTGCATTGTATAACAAAAAAAAAAAATATTTATTACTTGCCCAACAACGTAAAATATTTGACAGATAGCAAAATCAGTTTTCAGTTTAGCCTAAACTCATTTCTCCTGCACAACCCTTTCTTTTCTCTGGATCAACTTTTTTTAAAAAAACCTGCAGTCTTAAAGAAAAGATAGTTTACAAATTTGTTCCCTGTCGTTAACACTGATCGTCTATACAAAATGATGTGAACCGGCTCCATAACCAGCCTATTTTGTAGCCTCTTCTATGATCGCACAAGTGTCTTTACCAATTTCCTACCTTGGCAGAAGGTATTTAAATGTGTGTCCAGCTGGTGTTTTAAATTTACCTTATTTATTTCATATTTTTATGTAAATGAAAATGAATGAAAAATGTTGTATGAGTTGGTAATATTCTTCCGTCAATGAAATTATATGTAACCTTTGTGTGTTATGAAGTTTGGTGTGGGAGGAAAAATTTTATCTACGTAAAAGTTATTAAGTACGGACGTGAAGAACTTGTCGTTCTTGGTCGGAACTCGGAAGTGCGTGAACCGACAGGCTCAAGTGTAGAGCTAACCAGAGGAAAAAAATCTATTATTTTGAGGAAAGCAGAATAGCTTTACTAGCTGTGGAAAGTGACGGAGCTTAACAAGAACACGGGGAAATGCATGGAATGTACTAATTACATAAAGAGACGAGAAGAACTCGGAACATTCTGGAACATAACTGTAGCAAAAACCCACCCGAAATTTTGTGAAGAGCAGTAGAGAAGTAATTCCAAAACTCGACGTACAAGAGAATTTCATAGGAACTGAAGAAGTTTGAAGAAAAGAATAGAATTATTAATAATTTAAATTCTAACAACCCTACCACAACAAAGGTCAAAAATTAATTATGATTGTAGTGTTGCTCACGCTGCTAAATATTGCATTTTCGGGCAACAACAAAGTTATATTATGAGGCACGCGTCATTAGAGCATAGTTAATAAAGTCATTTCTTGAAATAATGGATAAACTAGGCATTCATCTTTTCGTGTTTCCCACGCTGGTCTCGTTGTGAACTCATGGCTCAATCGTCGAAAATCTAGGTAGTGATGATTCCAAGCTCATATGCAAAGAGGTCTATGTGTTATTCTGCGATATTCAAAAGTTTTATAGATGTGTTTCATAAACCATTCTTGAAGATGAAACTTTTGCAAGTTAGGACAATGGTGATGTTAAAAAATAATCAGCACTCCGAATTTAAGTTACACTTCCTTTTTTCTTATTACTTTTGTTGCAATATCACGTAACTCGTTCCAAAACATCACTTCACAATATAAAACATACTTGAAAAAATCTTCCTCACTCTTAAGGTTCACATTTCATAAACTGGGTACAAATTGCGTCTTTTTAACATGACGACCAAAGTTTGACTCTCTAATAACCGCTTACGCACCCAAAAATCAGAGTTACAAGTACGTCAACGATCATAGTGACAAAACAAAGAATACACATAAGAATTATGTCATTGCAATATATACACATCTATGTATCGAAGTACCTCTACATGAATGAAATAAAATCTGAATGTTGTCACAGAAATATGTTAACTATTTTACAGAAACACAGTAGAATATTGCTGGTATCGAGAGGTTGAGGTTAGGTGCCATAATGGTTGCGTAATTCAAGTACCATTACAAAATGCAGAAGATTTATTTTGAAAATCCAAAGTAGAAGATTTCGAGAGACGGAAGCTAATATTATACTAAGGTACGTAACACCTGAAGTATGCTATCAGGAGAACGCAAACGCACCACGAATTCTTCAGACAACGTACCGAAATTCCATAAGATGTCTGACAGAAGAGAGACCGTCTTTCGGTTGTTTCTATATGTGGAGAGTCATTGATAAATTGTACAGTGCAGTGAGATTTGTCTTCGAAAGTTAACTAGATCTTGGTAATGCTCGGAGATAGCACTGTTGAAGTCGAACATCAATAAAGAAAATGACTTCCAACTTCAACGCTTAGTTACGCAGTCGTCACTGTTGTAAGTGCGTAATCTGTGCATGCACTATTTCAACCAGGGATAATCCAATCCCACAGCCTGTTGGAAACGTTTTCAACATAGTTACAGTGTTTATTCAGACACGAGATAGTCTGCTGGTGCAGCAGAGAAAATTTCATTTGAATTTTGGTAACTAATTTTCCAATATTCCGATTGACAAGACACCAGCCGCCATCGCGCTCTGACTCAGCGATCTCAAGACGTAAAGCGTGATGGCATCAAAGAGCAATCATCACTACAGATAAGACGCCACGTGAGATATACGAATTTTATATTGAATTCAGCACCACTACCAACTTCGTTCCGTAACTTGTCTGAAGCGCTTTAACAAACGGTTACGTGTATGTTGATACGGATCTACGAAAAGTATTCAGCATTCCTTAAGAAAAGTACTGAGCATTACAAAACTCTCTCGCCGGCAGAATTTGCAATCATACTTCGTGATAAGAATTGTATAAGGTGAAAATCTGGTATCCATTTCCTGCTGGGCTAACGAGAGTCAAAAACTGTTTGTTTAGGTGTAAGGTAGTTGCTGTGATTTCTAAGGAACGAAAACTGATGAAAATGTTTCACACGTAACGAACATCTGTCCTTCAACTATTGATCCATATGTTTGTTAAGCTTGCATTCCTATTGTGAGCAGAATTTTTGGCTTACAAATTCACAGAATGTACAAATATCATAGTCAAATTTTGTTTATACGTGTATGAAGTATAGGCACAACGGTTTTCTGTGTCAAAGTAAGTATCTGATTCATGATTGTTGAAATGTACGAAGGTAACTTAACGAAACAAGTCACTGATCACGTTCAAATTATTGTAGCACTTTACGGCTAACAGCAGCAGTTTATCAGCTGAGGTGTGTAGACGTATTTCATGTGTCTATCGTAGTAGTTCGTGTGTAGTTATCACGACAAAATGAGTTCTTTCCCATGAGTTTCTGGAAGCATTAGTAAATGCAACTGAGAGCGAGGTGAATATTTCTGAGTAAGAAACTCACACCAGTGATGGCAATGTCCAAGCTGTTCACCTCATTCAGTCCAAAGACATAAAAAAGTCACAGGGAACTTGGAACCTTCTTCGCAAACTGGAAGACCGTTTAGTGACAACATTATAAAAGTTACTCCTGGTCCGCAAGTTGCGCTATCGCAGAGTAAGTGGTATAAAATCATCTTTTCAAGTTACGATGAACGATAATTTTCAGAGTATAGTGGTAGAAATGACTAACATTGTGGATAGAGCTACACTTGAAACCCACTTTGGCCCGTTATTACTGGCTGATACGTACATGATATGTAAATCATAGGGAGAATCAACAGTCAGTCTGTGAGAACCAGACGCAGGTAGAACCGTCTCTCCTCCGCTAATGTCGCTCAAACGGTTCTGTGGGTCTCTTGTGTTATACTTTTTTATGACAATCTGATCAAAGCACTGGAAGAGTTAGTGACAAACAGGTACCTATAACAATTCTGTGGGAAGAGTGGGTGTAAATATTTTGGGATGAGTGGGTGGAAATACTTTCAAAACTATATAACCCTGGCACAATTGTAGCTGTGGAGGAACAACTGGTGGCTCTCCGAAGACGTCCTCCATTGAGACAACATATACTGAGCAAACCGTCAAAACATGGGGTAAAAATATGGATAGTGTTTGTTACGGCAACTTACTACGTTTTGGACACACATATCTGCACAGGAAAATACCTGGACAAGCACCTGAGAAAACTCAAGGTATGAAGGTCATCAAGAATGTGACATGCGAGCTAAAAGGACAAAATGTCACATGTGAGAGTTTCTTCACATCATATGCGTTAGACCAAAGACCTCCCAAAAGAGATTTTACAATGATGAGGACGGTGAGGAGAAATAAGCATGAACTGCCTAATAGAATAGCAAGCAAAGAAGGTGTTGACCCTTCAAACATCTTCTTTGCTAAGGATAAAACATTCATATATTACGTTCCAAGGAAGAATAAACAGATTGTCCTGATGAGCAGAAGGCACAACAGTGAGGAAATGAAATGTCGTGTGGCTAGGGCCTCCCGTCGGGTAGACCGTTCACCTGGTGCAGGTCTTTCGATTTGACGCCACTTCGGCGACCTGCGCGTTGATGGGGATGAAATGATGATGATTAGGACAACACAACACCCAGTCCCTGAGCAGAGAAAATCTCCGACCCAGCCAGGAATCGAACCCGGGTCCTTAGGATTGACAGTCTGTCACGCTGACCACTCAGCTACCGAGGGCGGACAGTGAGGAAATAAGCAACAGAGAAGAGAAGAACGCAAAAATGATATTGCTCTACAATGCAAGTAAGGAAGCTATTGACACATTGGATTAGATTATTCGAACCTACACATGCAAGAGGAAAAGTAACCGCTAGCCATCATCTTCTCAAGTAATATTCTTACTTCTACCTACAATGTTTTTGTGCTGTGGAGAGAAATAAATCCAGGAAGGAAAAAAATATTGTTTACGAAAGATAAATATTTCTCGATGAATTCGGAAGACTCCTAATTACTCCTCACCTCTAAACTAGAAAAATGCTTCCACGAAATGAGTAGTCAGCGCCCGTTGTGACAAGAATACAAACAAGAGGTCCATCAACACCAAACTCCAGTACTGGCAACCAAAACTGGAAACATACCAATGCAAATTCTGCCCATCAAGATGTGGCAACAAAACACCAATGAAGTGTTCAAATTATAACAGACATGTTTGTAAAAACTACATTTGACAGCACTGCCTAAACTGTGGAATTATAAGTAAAACTCTGTTCTAATTTTTCCCATGATTGACCGTTTATACATAAAGGAAAACTGTATTGTGTAACAATTCGTAGAGGGCCAGAGCTTACATCATTGTTGAGATTTTTGGAATGTAATACTGTAAAACATGTTTATATTGAAACATATAAATCTATATTTAAAATTATAATAACTTTGACAATTTATAATCATCGGGTACTATAAATAGCTTACCACTCAGTAACACCGGAAAGAGCATATGGGTTTGATTTTTTAAGAAAGGTAGTGGTGTTAAATAAGCAGCCAATTGGGTTAAATAAATGGTGTTACAACAGCGCAAACTACAAATATTGTCTGAAAAGGGCTATGCTCTCTGAGAGCCCACCACCTCTGTCAGAAGTGGAGTGAAAGGTTTGAAAATAAAAAAAAATTCATGCAAATCTTAACTTCGTTCAGAAGCACGTACTCACACATTAATAATACTATTCACAAACATAAGTTTTCGATTTATGGATGGGACAATTCCTTAACGAAGAACTTTATCCCAGAAGTAATTTAAAATGGTTCGAATCCTACAGTTGGGATTAAGTTTTTTTAGGTTCTGCTTGGTTCTAAGGCGAATGCCGATACTGGTAAGTCCCTCCCGATTTGGATTCTACATTTGCCCCGCTATTAGTCACTCTAATAATGTTGAATGGAAGGGCAACTTCCTAAAAAAGAAAAAGAATTGAAGAAAGGGAGAAAGAAAAAGTCAAAAGAGATGTGTATGAAATTTCGTATTTTTCTGGTACATTTAACTCTCGAATAATTGAATCATTACTGAAATAATTCTACTAAATACTTTTGAGAGTTGTAAAAGAAGCTTCCTGGCAGTAATTTTGCTACCAAGAGCGAAATTAAAGGAAGAGTATAAAGTGATACATAACTAAAATATGGCATTTACTTTGCAGCAATCTTGAATCTTAGACTTAATTCGTAAGCGCTTCTTCACTAGAGGCTGTACCTTTCGAGTTATTCATAGTAAATATGCTAAAGTGACCTTCAAACGCACCCTCAATTTCACATGCATCCTTCACTTGTCAGGATTTCTAGCATGTTATTCATGGCATTCACGTCTACCACTACACAAAAATTGATTTGCTATAATTATTTACTACGTTCGACGTCTTTTAGTCTTCATTGACTGCCTTAACACGCCACCGGCATAGTCGAGCACTTACAATTTGTACGTTTGTATAATTATTTCGTAACAATTTCGTGAATTTTAACAAACAAAAACGAACAAATACATGTTATATTCGTCAGGCCATCTCACTGCGAAACTACTGTGCTTGTAAGGGTCACGTTTGGGTCGTATAACTAACGTACTTAGTTTAAGAGTAACGTTTACAAAGGTCGGTTTCCTTCATTATTCCCATGGGAATGTTTAAATTGATAATGGTAACTTAATAACCCAATCAAAAAGATCAAAACAGGTCGAATGTGCGAAATAATTTGTGTTGTCGGAAATCTTTGTTCAGTGGTAGGAAAGACGGCCACGAACAAAATACTAGAAATATTGACTGATTAGGGATGACTGTGGGGATGGAGGTGCGTTTGAATGTCACTATGTTTTTTCTCGAATAATCACACAGATAATGTTGCGTTGAAGGCAAACCAAGCACTGTGTCTTATTGGTAGAACACGTAGAACTTGCAACGGGTCTACTAAAGACTGCCCACACTACGCTTGTATGTCCTCTTCTGGAGTACTGCTGCCCGGTATGGGATCCGATCAGTTCGGATCGACGGACGACGTTGTATATTAACAAAATAGGGACGACAGTATCACGGGTGTGCGGCGGGAGTGGCATTGGCTGTCATTAAAACAAAGCATTTAGTTTACGGCGAGATCTTTTCACGTAATTTCAATCATCAAGGTGGTTCGATAAACCCTCTGCCAGGCACTTAAGTGTGAATTGCAGGATATTCATGTAGATGTACATGAGCGAAGACTTGTAGTGATAGCTCGCCGAATTCCAGTAAACTGTAAATGATGGAATGGATTGAGCAGCGATATTGCATCAGTTCTTTCTAAATAAACTAGGCAATACCAGAGTGAAGACCATTCGAAAGATTCAACAAGCATTCGGGGACGATGACATGAGCTACTAACGCATAAAAGATTGTTAGAACCACATAAAAAGTGGTCGCACATCAGCGCACAGCGAATCGCGGTCAGGCAGATCTTCGAGCCGAAATGTCTTTGAGCAAGTGAGGAATTTTATTAGAGAAGTTCGTCGTACAACGGTACCAGAAACTGCGAACGAGGTAGGAGTACGCTCTGGATCGATACAATTTTGGTCGACATTGTATTTACATGGACACTGTCCAAGAACATCGCAATGAATCTGCTGATAACTGCGCAGATGCGACGTCCTCTGGAAATTGCACAAAACATGCTAGACAGTGCAAACAATAACTTCACCATTCTGAACACCGTGAACACGTGCGATGAGAAGTTGGTTTATGCATACGACTCAAAAGCCAAGATGGAGTTTCTTCGAGTCTCTTTCGGTGGTTTTACCGCAAGTCCATACGATCACAAAAGAATGCTACCGTGAGGTGCTTCGTTGTCTACTTAAAGCTCCGTGATGCAAACGATCGCATACGTTTTGGGCAGCAATTACTTAGCGCCACTATCGTGAATCGCCTCCGTCTACTCTGAACATCTGATTCAGACTCCTTTCGCGAGAAACTTTCTCCAGTAATCATTGTCACGAATGGTCTATGGCTACTTCTAATGCTGAAAATGTCCCTGAAGGGAACACTATTTGTGTCAAAACAAAGTATCATGGGGATAATCATCCCAAATTTCTTGTCATCAACATATGAAACGGTGAAAGAACGGTAGATTGGTGGGCTGAAGTGACAATACTACTAATTCATAAATAGAGCGATATACAAGATCGCAGGAATCGAAAGAGGCATCTAATCAAATAACACAGACAACAATGTATTCTCAAAGATTCTCCAGAAAACACTGGAACCATATTTAAAAGAGGTCATAGATGAGAAACAAGCAATATTTGTGAAGAGATCCACTACTGCCCAGATATATGCAGTGACAGACGCCATATCAAAACATTTGGAACATATCAAAACAGTGGCAATATTGTTTGTTGACAGCCTACGGCAGCGTATAATACAGAGTAAAGGTGTTGGAGAAAATGCTGAATTTCGGAATACCAAAGATGATTATAGTACTTGTAAAAGCTACAATGGAAGGCATGAAGGGGATTGTGAAAATTGATGGAGAATTTAGCAAGGCTTTTGACATAAGAACAGCAGCCAGTCATGAAATGCTATATAACTCCTCTTAAGCAACATTATAATACAGGAAGCACTAGACGCAGCAAAATAAGTAAAAGAGACAATTAGCATACAAATGAACATGAGTGTACTGACCTGTGCTGATAATGTAGCACTCTTCGTTAAAATCTGTTTGACCTGGAAATACTCACAAGAAAACTGTTCAAAAAAGGAAAGGTAGTTGGGTTAGAGGTAAAATGACGAGGAAGCAAAACTCGAGAGAGTAGAAAGAAATACGAAACAAAAAGGAGGAAAACTCAGCAGACTGAAAACCAAATGTTTGGAAAAGTAGATTAGTTTAAGTAACTGAGGGCGGAAGCAAACAACAGAAATGATGAGCTGCAAGAAATAGAAGCGAGGATCAAAGCGGAATCCTGAGCGTCATATTCACTCAGAAAATGGTCATTCAAAATTTTTTCAAGGGTAACCAAAATAACAATATTTTAAACTGAAAATAGACCTTTTTACTACATGAAGGGTAGATAACTCAGCAGTCAGAAAGATAAATGTTTCTTATAATAAAATTCTGCGAAGTTATTTGGGTCAGCTTGTGAGGGAGAAGAATGTTGAAGAAGACCATGGAGATCGTAATTAACCAGATATTTTTGCGGAAGCCAAGACACGGAGACTGTATGGGTAGTGCACGTCTATCGAAGGGAGGAGGAAGAGAGATGCGTCAGAGAAGAAACGCGATGTACTAAGATCTGGATAGACCCAGTAGCCAAAGACCTTCCAATAACTGGAGCAAAGGGACAAGATGTCAAAGACAGACAGCTGTAGAGAAGGTCATCAGACGAGACCAAAAAGTATCTGCGATTTATGTGGCCAGGTGGGTAATTAAGTAGGAGAAATTCAAATCCAAATTCTAGAATAATTACTTCGTCTTCTTCGAAGAAGTGACTTCGGAAATATGTATAGTAACTCCGCTTTAGAGGCTTTCTCATGGCTAACATTACTGTTGCTGTCGCATTGTGAAGGTATTTATTGTGTCTTGCCTCTGGTGTACTTAACATACGACTAGAATATCTTAGGATTTTCTGCTAGCTGTCGAGACAGAGTTTCCTTGTGGAAACTGTTAAAAATATCTCGCACTGAAATCGCAAGTAAACTTCGAGCGTTACTTAGAAATCGTCAATCTGGGAGACTTTGCGTCCTTTTTAAGTTACAAAGCACACGGATAAATCAAAATAAATTGTTTCTACTTAGTTCATAAATCTAACCACAAACAAAATGCCGTGATCTGCTGTGTTGCTGCATGGACAGAAGCTGCCAAATAACTGAGATGTTTACAGCCGTAAGTTATAGGCCTATTGCTAACTTCTGACCATTTCTACTCGCGATGAAAAACTTGACGACTGTGGAACACTGTTCCCTATTATATCAACACATAAGAACATCTACCATGTTTAACGGTTGGAGCGGGAGAGAAGATGATTTGTTACTTTATAACACCTATTTGTGTATTACAGAAACATAGTCATTGGGGAGTTGTCTGACCATCAAGGCATATCTGCGTGTTTCTATTTTTCGTGATACCTTTAGTAACAGTTTGGTAGTGAGAGGCAATACTAATTGTCCTCATACATATGTGAGTGACACCACTAGTTACTAATTTGGATTAGTGTATGTGAACGTATGAACTGAACACATTTCCCTTCTGATGTCGACAAATGTTCTTGAAAGAGTTTGTTAGTCACTATGAGATATAGGTCTCATCCATGCTTTTGTATGTATTATTCTCTGTTTAAGTCGTCGACATGATCATTTCCTACCTCTTGGAATCCATGAACTGCTGCTTTCGTCCAACCATTTAGTTTTTCACGATCTTCAGCACACATAATAATTTACTAGGTTATCAGTTTCAGGTTATTGTAAGTTCCCTATAACTATGCATGCAGCATCACCACAATTCCAAAATTTGTGTCACTGGTCCATCTGCCATAAATTCGCGTATCTGCTTGACGCCCCTCCTCCCCCAACTTCATTGCATTTCCACTCTATTAGTAGCTATGGCTTCTGCTCTAATCTTTTCACAGCTCCTGTTCTCTCTTCTCCTCTGTCCCAAAATATTTCCAGTACGCACCTCTCTTATTGCTCTCTGAGAAATCATCACTTATGGAACGGTTTTTGAGTTTCAGATACATCTTTCACTGCCATATCTCAAACTGGTTAATCCCCACAGATAATTATTTTGCTATCCCCTTAGAAAGGGTGTAGTGCCTGCTTTGGAAGTCTGCACATGGCGTAGAGCTGGAACGATATCCTCGATCATTGACGTACGTTTGCAGTTATAGTAGAGCAGCACTGATAAGACCAGTGAAGTACGGGCCGCAGAGTAGCGCCGTTGCGTTTGATTAGAGTGGCGCTGCAGGTATAGTAGAGCTGTGCAGAACGGCACAGAATGGCACTGAGCGGATCAAACAAGTGTGTTTTGTTTCTGAGAGCGGGGGCACACGTTTGAAGTGACTCCAGTAGCGTACGGGCAACGCCGCAGCATCCGCCTGTTACTGTGGGTAGCAGAGTAACTACTACTGCTGGCTCTTGTGTTTCAGTTATTGTGGTGATTAGGAGATGGTACCAGTAGAAGTCTTAACAGCAGTTGTTTGTACGTACCATCCTTTACGGAACCAGCGAAACAAGTATCAACGCAACTGTATCAATTTGGACAGGTTATCTGATTAGTGGCAGCAGTATTGCAAACTACAAGTACAGAACACTTTCCTTAATTTCATGTTTATTTCATTGTCTTGAAACGATAGGCAATAATAAAGTTGAAATAGTATAGCTGACAAACACGTGAAAATAGTGTTTTATTATCTGAAATAAAGTTTTCAAAACCATTCTCATTTGGACAGCTGCAACACTGTTAAAGGTTTGTCCTGTCTTGTACAGAACGCGAGATTTCTATCGTATGTTGCTCATCGCTACTCAGGGATCCTTTTAGGTAGCGACAGTATTGTGGAGAACATTTTCATTTTACATTATTGGTCAGAGGCGAAGGTTGTATTGGCTTCCGAAATATGCTCCACTAAGCGCTCATTATTCTTAAATCACATTCAGTTAATCGTCATGGTCTGCAAAAACATTAGTCGAAATATACTTTCCTGGATCTAAAACCCATCGACTGTAAAAATGCTTTAACAGTGGATATGCCTCATCTTCAAAGAACACAAACAGCAACACACATGAATTCTTTGGCTCTGTAGATGCTGGCGGTAAATTAGGTTCCCTTACTTGCATCAAGTGAAATACACTAGAAGAATAAAATCTACTACCATTCTATCTACTTCCCATATCAACTTCATTTGTGACTTTGAAGATTATTGAAATTAAATTTTTTACGTTTTTCGGCCTTGGCACATATTTTCTAGATGCAGTGGATTTTTAAATATTTACTGAATTCTTTCCCGGCGTTAGCTATGTAACACAAGACTGTCTCTGTTAGCATAAAATGGTTAAATATTGCCAAGCCGACCTGAACGTTTAGTTATCATTGACAAAACACACCTCACTATACGTTTAAGTTATTTGCTTTAGAAATTGGAAGAACCAACAGATTAACAACTTCAACGTTAATTATCCGCCTACGAATGCAAAAATGTAAAACCAGTAATAAATTCAGTCAGCCTCAGGATCGCTGTAAAAGAAAAGTATTTCGTAATTCACTGCTACTTTTACCTGCTCCCGATTTACGGGTTTGGTTGATTTTATAGCGGAACAATTTTTTAAATGTGCCGCCGCTGCAAATCGTTCGGTCGCGGCACAGCCCAGCAACACCAACGATAATCGCTAAAAGTGCTGAAAATTCTTTAAAGAAATATTATAGATTACATGGGCAAGCTAATTTACATTAGTAATACACAATTTTGATAAATTATAATGTATTTAGACCATAAGAATAATTAAAATTACACACCTGTATAATTTCTCCTCTAATGGCGGCTAAAGATAGATACAGACAAAAGAAGTCTACTCATTCATATAATGCTACGTCACAGGTACCTCTCTCTCTCTCTCTCTCTCAGCTCTTGAGGAAGACGACAAAGAATGCACATTATGTAGTGCTTTTTATAGTATTGCTGATAATGAATATCTCTTTGTAATCTTACAACATTATTTTCCTCTGTGGCCATATTTTACATTTTTTTTTATCGCAGATATTCACATATTTCGTAATTACATTATGAGTATAGAAATATTACAGTCATAAATACATCGAGAATATTATTACACAAAATATTACAATAATAACCAACGTCCTTTGCACAAAATTAAATAATATTTTTTGTTAAACAACTACAGTACATACGAATTGTTTTTTTGTTGGTATGAACTGTACGTAGTGTTCTGATTACCGAACACGTTCCTAACAGGCGTGCTACAGTTGTTGTTAAGCATTTGCAAATGTGCACGCTCGAATTCAGCAATTCTGTGTGTCATTTCATTTTATTAATAGTGTGTGTGCTGCCAGGGAACGTTACATTGCCCCCTGGCAGCATCTGGCTAAAAGTTTCTATACTTTGACACAATGGTGCCAGTAACGTTCTTTACAATTCTGTTTTTTTTATGGAATGGCTCTTTTAATTAGTCCCAGGGTTATATATGTTCATGGCTCCCCCATTTGGGTGAAGGCAGACAGGAAACCTGGACAAAACTGTGCCGGAGCCCAGCCATCCCAGTTGGTTCATGATTAATCTTGTCTCTTTAACAGTCATTGTTCTGAAATGATTTAGCAGTTTGTCATCAACGGTTACACAACATCACAGTGACATACAGTTCAACGAAAGTTTGTTGTGTGTGTGTAACAACTCGTAATTATCATTTTTGCGATGTACTACAAGGTCACTTGTCCTAGGATATATCATTTAGTTTTTTGAAATCATTTAGTACAACGTCACTTTTCATAATGTTATCACTACCTACGTGTTACAAATCCATCTCCTACACTTGTTAGTGTTCATTTTCTCTCGTCAATTTACAGGTATACATAATAAGTGTCCAATGTTTGTCAAAAACCGAGTTCATTGACATGTTATGCAGTTTATGTAAATATTTTGGAATATGCCAACAATGCTGTAGTTGGTGAGCGGTGCGGAGTGATTGTTGAGCGGAGCTCGGCGCGGCGCGTCGGCTCCGTGTAGGTCACCGCCCCCGGTTTTGACATCTACGGCGCGGAGAGGCGTGTGGCTGTCTGGTCTGCTACGGGGTGCTGCGGCCGCTGCATGGCTGAAGTAGCCGGATGCGCGTTGTATATCAGCTCGCCCGTGTGACATCTTCTTGCAGTGCTCCAGCAAACATGCAACAAGTTCACAAACAGTGTGCTATCCTTATGGGCATTTTTCCTGCTGTGGGAAAGAACGCACACAGTTATTGGCAGTTATTATTCAGTAGGCCTTCACTAGTCTGGTTTGCACAATGTTTCGTTGTCACATTAACGCGTTTTATGGGCACACAATATTTTTTCACCATGTCATGACTTGTCATTAGTCACACGCAAGTTTTCAACTTAGAACAAAATGTATCTCTGTAGTCAATGCGCTTTCCTGGCGTCCCTTGACACACACAGGATATATATTTTTTTTGTACACACGCACAGTACAAGTTATAGTTTGACACTAGCTTGGTCCACCGTCTATTATCGGCTCACTATTCGTGTCGTGCTAGTTCATTGTCCATTTGCACACACGGCGATGATACAGTTTCTTATTGCTTGTTCGAAACAACCTCGTGACGTATTGCTGCAGTTTTAACAGTCACTGTCTGTCTCTGCCACACAATACTGCACTTTTGTTTAAGTTTTTTCAGTTACAACGTCCGTTGTGCAATTTTTTGTAACAGTGCATTCGTAACTTCTTTGTTCGCTCTTTACCAAGGTGTGTGATAATTGCGTACATGGTAACAAATATTAAAATTTCGTATTAGTTTGCCCGAAAATCATATATATTTATGTTCGAGTAGATTTTATTTGTGCATTCCAGCCGGAATCAGGAATATTGTTCAATAACTCCTTTGAAACTATGTCCCACTTTACTTGCAAGGTCCTATGTAACTACAGTGTGGTCTCTGTAGGTTAAAATTGACTTGGACTGTATCAGGCTAGCTCTTTTTTACTGATTCGATCTGCACATGCTTCAATTGAAGCTTCCTTGAGCGTAACTTTGCGTTACTTAAATTTGCAATAAGTTTGCCTCCATGGTGCCCTCGGGTCACTACTGGGTGCATTACTCTCTTTGATAATACTGGTTTGAAAATAAAGTTCTCAGGGTCTCATATTATTAATATTATTCTGGGTTCGAACCTGTCAATCTGACAGCTACACACACATATATACATGTAATAGAAAAGACTGTACCAAGAAATATTTCAAGTTTGACACACATGTAGAATATCATGCAGTACACAAACTAATCACTACTAAAATGTTCCTCCTGACTGATCTCTGTTACAATTTAACACTACAAACAATTGCACTAATTAGGTTATCTGTGCAGACATTTGGAGCATGTTTAAGCTAACACTAATTAAAAAGATGACAATAACACAAATAATCATAAACAGAAGAGAAAGTCAATCATTTCCTATAACTAAATACTTCTACACTAGTACATCATGTCTTCAGATCACACATCATCAATGTTTATTCATTTCCAAAAGAATGGTGTACCTTTTTACACATAACGCATAGGACTATTAGCCATTTACTGTAGGATTATTTTCACCTCCTTACGCGGGTAGAGTCCCCGTACTTTCCCTGATTGGGGATCTGCTAAGAGATAGCTACACTCATGTGGCGCACTTACTATTCTAAAAGGTCCATTGTACACCAATTGCCACTTGCTATTCTGTTTCAAGGGTGCCGAGGACTTAGGATGATTGCGTAAGAGCACCAAGTTCCCAACACTAAGTTTTTGATTATTCGTCACATGTTGATTATATTTTTCTTTCCTTTTGTGAGCGCACCTGGTAAGGTTGTACCCTGCTTACCTTATCCTCTCTTCCTTACGCTCAGGAATGACTGGGACCATAGGCAAAGGTGCCAGTCACTCATTCAGTACTCTATTATTATTCATTATAATCTCGGTTGGTGGATACCCCGTAGAGGCACGCAGGGTTGCGTTGTGAATTTCCAAAATGTAATGTATTTCGACCATAACAATAATTAAAATTACACACCTTTATAATTTCTCCTCTAATGGCGGCTAAAGATAGATACAGACAAAAGAAGTCAACTCATTCATATAATGCTACGTCACAGGTTCCTCTCTCTCTCAGCTCTCGAGGAAGACGACAAAGAATGCACATTATGTAGTGCTTTTTATAGTATTGCTGATAATGAATATCTCTCTGTAATCTTACAACATTATTTTCCTCTGTGGCCATATTTTACATTTTTTTTATCGCAGATATTCACATATTTCGTAATTACATTATGAGTATAGAAATATTACAATCATAAATACATCGAGAATATTATTACAGAAAGTATTACAATAATAACCAACGTCCTTTACACAAAATTAAATAATATTTTTTGTTAAACAATTATAGTACATACGACTTGCTTTTTTGTTGGTATGAACTGTACGTAGTGTTCTCATTACCGTACACGTTCCTAACAGGCGTGCCACAGTTGTTGTTAAGGATTTGCAAATGTTCGGCAATTCTGTGTGTCATTTCATTTTATTAATAGTGTGTGTGCTGCCTGGGAACGTTACACACCCAACATCGATTACAAAGAATTTTCTGCGAGCATCCGCAACTGTTCGTAGGAAGATCAAGAACTTTGTAAAATAATTTTCTGAGTGCCTTAGACCAATGTGTTTTTCTATAGGCATCTCCGACTGGGCCTGGGAGTTACGTCATTTACGGTATGTAGAAAATAATCTTCGGAAGGCGCTCATATTGTGTTGTGGCAAGAGGCAGTCCCACAACACTTTGCTGCTTCACTCTACAATCTTTAGAATTGTTATGAATCCTGTGAATTTCAGAGCCATGTCTCGAAAACGTCTTCTACTTTTCTTCATCTACATCTACATACATACTCCGCTAACCACCAAGTGGTGTGTGGCGGAGGGCAAAATTCGCGGCAAAGTCATATTTCCCCCCCTCTGTTCCACTCGCGGATCGCGCGAGGGAAAAGCGACTGTCTGAACGCCTCAGTACGAGCTCTAATTTCCTTAACGTTTCTAGGAATTTTTAATGATCTCCTTCCACCAGCTGTCGATGACGCTGAAAAAAATTACATTAATCGGTTGAATAAAATCTGTAGTAACTTCTAAATCGAGATTGATAAGGAAGTTAATTATGGTACCCATATTGAAACCCAGTCTTCTCTCTGCATGTCATTGTGTGCCAAGATATTGTTCTGATATCACAGATCGTTTATCAGATACAAGCATGTTAAGAATATTTCATTCTCAGTTCCTCGTCTAGGCTTGCAACGGAACGAAGTGGGCTGTATGTGATCCACTTTCTCGAGTATGGAGTGAGTGGCGGATCCCATCCCACGTTTAAAGAATAGTCCAACATATTATCAACATTTGGGATGTAGCAATATACGACCTACCGTGCTCCAAACGCAAATTCATTGCGACCTTAACTATGTGATTTCCTGGCAGTAGCTTGCTTAGTTTTGAAATATCACTATTCATCATGAAGGTGATGAGTAATACTGTGAGATGCGCGAGAATCAATTCTTTTTCCCTAGTAGTCTCTTCACCGTCGTCTCAGACAGACTGAAGATCGGCTGGTTTGCGGGTTTGCCGTCCATGCAGCCGAGAGTGCCTTGCCTGCTGACGCGCCGCTACCCGGCCACCTCCACTATAGATGGCCGCCAATCAGCGCTACGGCAACCAGACTACGCGCGACTCCTCTCCGCTTTGTCGCGCCTCTTTACTATAATCTGCGACTGAGTCGTGGCACTGAAGTGCTGTGAATACACCGGTCGCATCGCATCAGTGGAGTAAGATGGATCTATGTGGTGACGTCACAATGGCAGAAAGGAGATATCAGGTGTGGGCGTGCCCATGGCTACACCATGAGTGAAGTCCAAGTCGTTAGTGTACGAACACAGGTGGTCCAACGTGTCTACAAAGTACGGTTCACTACGTGTGACTAACCGACAAGGATCGTACACGAGTTGAAAACAGCCCGTTCGTGAGTATTAGCTGTCTGAGCTGATATCCAAACAGCATTTTCAACGGATCAGCACTCTCACTGATTATTTCTCACCATATCTTCCGTGTCTACTATCTTTAATGCAACACAAGTTACGATCAAATTTCTATACTTAAGGCCTGTAACATTTTCAATACTTACATACGCAACAGTTAACACAGAGATCAAAAGACGAATTGTAAACGCAGCTGACATATAAAGTTCATACCTTAGACTCGAAGCTTTCTTTTCATTATGGAAGTTACTTACAGCTTTCCCTGAAAGAGGATTATTAACAAGAAGGAATTAGTCACCCGCAATAGGAATTTAATTTAATACATGATTGTTCAGAGGGTGTTTACTGAAGTCTAACCTCAATTTCATTAAGCCAAATTTACACATAGGTAGCAAAAAACAAAGCATAACGGAACATCAGAGCATAGCTCCAGCAGATCAGTTGTATTTATGGTCTAATATTCGAAATACCATTCACTCTTTCCTCGTAAATCGCCCATTCATACAAGAAACAAGGTATAGGATATTCTGCCCATGATTTGTGCCAGAACCAGATGGTACAAGAGTGATGGGGGAAATATGCGACGACAATGGAGCTAAAAAAAAAAAACCTCAAAAAAAAAACCCAAACATGACAGACAGAAACACATTACATGGGTGGCCGAAAGTTTGCAGAACCATGTTAAGTACCTTAACAATCGTATTTTCGGCAAATGAAGGCTAATTACATAGACTTGTGAATATTCATGCAGCTTGGAATTCTGTCTTCTATTCACGAATGAATAGGATTAAGTGTCCATTGACGAAACGCAAACATGCGCACCCGTCTCCACATACATTTCATACACAAAATAGCAATGACGGTGCCAAAATTCACCACTCATTTTCGTCATCTCGGTATCTATTTAGTACAAGAAACGGGAAACGTAGGTGGCAGCCTAAGTTTGTTGTAGTTCTGATCACTTGTGGAGACCAAGAAGAAAAGAAAACCATTCGTGTGGATTGAAACGATAGCCTAAAACTTCAAATCCGATCAAGTGCGTTATTAAATAAGTGCCGAAGGCAAACGAACCTGAAATTTTCTGAGAAGGCAATTTGCGTGGTTCTTGTTAAGTTTCGGAACAGATACAAGTTTAATATGGCACAAGTGCAACAGACTTAGCTGGCGGTCAAAGGAATTAATATTCGAAAGATTAAGGCAATAATTAATATGATCACTTCCATAACATATGTATGCTTTTAACCGGATCTAATAGAAAACCATAGATCATGTACGACTTCGGAACTCAAGGGGAGATCCTTCTGCAGAACAGATGACTCAAGAGAGAACAGCGGAATAACGCCTTTTTAGCTAGCAAAACTCACCCTGAATTAGCTTGGGGATAAATTTAGACAATCGCGGTCAAACTGTCCTTCAAGTTGTCGTAGTGACAGTATAAACCAGTAGAAAGTGAGCTCATCCGGGGATCTCATTTTCTATGCTTAAGGGATACTGAAAAGAGACAAGTTAAACATCGAGATCACGCAGACTAAAGTATTCTGATACCTGCACCCCAAAACCCTACGAAGTGCTTGCTGAAACGTAACTGTTCATAGTGAGCATACTCAACATCCTCACGGTAGCAAACTATTATCTTGTGACAGTACGAATCACATTTACCATTTTTGCGATAGTAAGTGAAATTGACGTACCTTGCATGAAGGAAGTAGATAAGTTCTGGTGTAAGATTCGTAAATTATCCTTTGCTGTCTCAGGCCTGAGAGAGTATGATGATGAATTTGGATTTCTGGATTGTAGGAGGGCTATGCAATGGTGGCCAGCTGAGGGCGCCCAGTGGCCTCTCGCCCCCCCCCCCCCCCCCACCCCCACGTCCTGTAGTGGACTTCCGGTTAGCCTGCTGTCCGGTTTCCATTGTCTGTGAGGCGTCACGAGCCTTGGAAGTTATTGAAGGGTGATCAAAATGTCTCTGAGTATTTCTGGTGTTGGGAATCGGCATTTCCAGTCGGAGTTTGCAGACATGGAACACAACATTCTACCATGTTTGGAGTGGAAAGTTCCGCAGTCTAACTGTCTGGATGACGTCTTTAGTCAGAAGTGTCATCAGTATCAGCGCTGTAGTCTGAATGCCTGAACCACCCTGAGTTGCGACACAGCGTAAACAGTGAACCAACCTCTGGACATTTAATGTGGATCCTGTAAGTGATAGTGCGATATTTTGGAAGGCTCCCCCCCCCCCCCCCAGTGTTACAGCGTGTTGAGAGGAATTATTGGTCGTCACTGTGGCTAAAGTTGTGAATCCTCCCCTCCAATCTGTGGTTTTCTGGGAGCAGAGATGGTGTGGAAACGAGTGGCCGAGAAGTCATACAGAGAGAGAGAGGCGATCGGCCACAGCCTGATGCAGTTTCCCCTATCGAGAAATTTTCGGTTTTCAGCGCTAGTTCTGCATATGATCTGAGCGTCTTACAATTTACTATGTCAGTTTCGCAACAAGTTTTCATTTGACAGCGTATTAGCTTATTTGGATATCGAACCTGTTTTGACTTGCGTTTGTAACTTGCACACGTATTTGGAGAACAGTTTGTCCCAAGTGATGAACTTCCCTGTAAAAGTCATTTATGGTACTTTTGAGCACATCAGTGTGCATGCCATTATGGAATTTGATTTGTTACATTTTTCTATTGTAAAGACAATTTGTTTCCTACTTGATCATCAAATAAGTAATTGTTACTAGAGTCATTCCGAGAAAACATTTATCTAATAGTGATTCATTTTGAAGAAAACAGACTGTGGTTTGAAAGAATAAGTCTGTATTCGTTTTCCTTTACTCCTACTACGAATTATGTCAAGCAACTCATAAATAATACATATGACAGATTTTGTCTATGTAACTAAATTGTGTATACTTTATGATGACGTTCCACTGTGAGACAGGACCCTTTCATTCAGCAATTTATGTGTGGTGGTAGTTTTACTTAATTCTACATCGATTGGTGAAAATTTCTCTCATTTATGGGAGTATTAACCAATTTTGGAATGACATAGCATTTTCACTTGCTATGATTAGCAATTTGCTGGTTTGAGGGAGCATAACGTTCACACCAGTTAGCATATAGTTTGTGTGTTGAATATGTAAGAGTGGCAGGCAGGCAACCTCTCCACTGCAAAAGTCCGGCACGTCACGCACTAACAGCACGTCCGGACAAACATGACATTTAAATTTAACGCTCTGTGGCCGACACAAAAACTCCCCTTGGTGTGCATTATGGATGCAGACAAACCTCTAGTTGTCTTCCCTCTACATCCCAAGATGGTAGAACTACCATGATATGCTACAGTTTACAGCTAAATGAGAAAATTTCAAAAGTAAAAAAAAAAAAAAAATCGAACTTTGTCATTTACGCAGACTGGAAGGGCACAGGCACAAAAACACTGTTGTTTTAATTAGGCATGAGAGCCTCTCTCTCTTCCAAAGGGACGTCACTTTCACATACACCCAACTTGTGGCGTCAACTGCCAGTAGAGGCCATAGTGAGAGGCTTTGTGTAGTGATAAGCCTCTCAAGCCGTATTGCTAAGTGTCACACTCGGACACCGAACTACCTCCACGATTTGATGGATATATTCAGTTATCACTTTTCCTCTACAGTTCTTGCGCTCTGCATCTTTCTCTAGTAACACAGAAGTTGTTTCCTGACCTTTCAATGAATGCGCTATAACCACGCGCCTTCTGAAATGGTTCAAATGGCTCTGAACACTATGGGACTTAACTGCTGAGGTCATCAGTTCCCTAGAACTAAGAACTACTTAAACCTAAGTATCCTAAGGACATCATACACATCCATGCCCGAGGCAGGATTCAAGCCTGCGACCGTAGCGGACGCGTGGTTCCAGACCGTAGCGCCTAGAACCGCTCGGCCACTCCGGCCGACTCCACGCGTTTCGGTACTCGCCGATGCTGTAGAGGTTATCCCTGCTTCTTATTTTACCAGTTCGACAAATTTGCTGCGTCATTCTGTTGCACCACGTCTCAGACGCTTAGAATCAATTAATCGCAGCATCCCACATAGTCCTTGTTTTACTTCCCTAAATTCTCTAATCGAGACGTGTATTCTCTGAAATCTCTTCCTCAAATTATAGATTTGATTCTAATAGACTTTATTTTACTTTCAAGATAGCAAAATTCCTTCGCTTCGTCTACTTTGTAGCCCCCTGTTTTAATGCAATCCCATTTAAGCTAAATCTCA
Source organism: Schistocerca americana (assembly GCF_021461395.2). Taxonomy (NCBI): domain Eukaryota; kingdom Metazoa; phylum Arthropoda; class Insecta; order Orthoptera; family Acrididae; genus Schistocerca; species Schistocerca americana. The sequence goes on from NC_060124.1 coordinate 124,982,131, forward strand.
CAACTCTCGTCATTCTACGTTTGGCTTCTCCACCGAAGATAGCAATGTCTTCAGCGAATCGTATCAATGTGTACTTTCACACCGAATATTTAGTCCCACTTCTGAACGTATATTTCCGTCATTTCTTCTTCGATGCCGGCCGCTGGTGGCCGCGTGGTTTTAGGCGCTTCAGTCTGGAACCGCGCCACCGCTACGGTCGCAGGTTCGAATCCCGCCTCGGACATAGATGTGTCTGATGTCCTTAGGTTAGTTAGGTTTAAGTAGTTCTAAGTTTTAGGGGACTGATGACCTGAGATGTTAAGTCCCATAGTGCTCATAGCCATTTTTACCATTTTTTCTTCTTCGATGTACAGAGAACAATAGGGGATAAAGCCGGCATCCTTCTCTAACATACTTTCAAAATCGATGACTTCGTCCTTTATTTTCGTTATTGTTGTTCTTTACTACTTCTTAAATATACTGTATATTGCTTGTTTCTGTTTTGACACGTAGTCAAACGCTTTTTTTGTCTTTACACTTCCTATGAAACTGTGTTTTTCTTTTTTTTTAAATTATTGTTTCCATTTCGGAGCATAACTGCAGGAATGTCTCTTGTACCTTATTCTTTCCTGAAACGAAACTAGTCATCTAAAAGAATCTCATTTTTTTAAAAATTCTTCTCTATATTAATTTCGACAGCGACATTGATGGATGATCTGCTAACCTGATTCCACCAGTTTTCGTCCTTTCTATCATCATTTTCTTCTAAAGTCGAATGGTATATCTCCATTATGACGTGGTCTACATATCAACTGTAGTAGTTGATTGGTTGCCACTTCCACCATCGATTTCAGAACTTTTGAAGGAGTAACACATATGCTTTCCGTGTTGTTTGATCAAAAGTCATTTAGATGTCTGTTAATCCTTGACTGTAGTCAGCCTATCGACTGTATTCACGTCACCCTAATTATTACAGTTCCTGTGACTCATATGGCTCCTGCCTTATCCTGAGAATTTTTGTATGTCCCTCTTTGGTCCACTAGCTAAAGTATTTCTTCTGTTGCCCAAGTTCTCTTCGCAGTTACCTTCCTCACGCCTTCGGTGCTTTCCTAATTTTGAGATATTCATAGATCTTCATCTCAGTTTCTTACTACGGTATTCATTATCGAGGATCTATAGACTCAGATAACTACACACATACATCATCATTCCTCACTACGTCAGTATACAACTTCTTTTCAACCTGAGTCTTCCTCACGGTTCTCTTACAGTTCAGTTTACTGTGCACCACGACTAAATTGTGGTCTGGGTCTATGTTTGCTGCTTGGTACGACTTACAGTCCGATATCTGATTTCGGAATCTCTGTCTGACCATAACGTAATCCACATAGTGTGATCCCCTGTTTCCAGGTATTGGTATCTATTGGTCTCTCTTCTCATGTTGTGTTTTCGCTATGATCTGTAACAGTCTGTTACTGAACTTTCACAGGTTTACTAGTCTGTTTCGTGTGGTCCAGGGTTAGCGTCTCTGGTTAGTTAACAAAACGTCCTTGGTCCCGAGTAAGAAACTCTCCACCGCTTAAATATTGATTAATAATCAGCATTGGCGGCCGAAGACTTCCGGCCTAATAAGTTACCCCCATTCTGTCAACAACCTTGTCAAAGAGGGAGGAGCAGCGGATGGAGGTTAAGGACACTCTCTTGTCCTTAGCGTGGGAACCCGTCCCCACAGGCGGGAGAGTCAGCAGTGATCAACTGCTTGAGGATGCAAAAGGCAATGGAAACCACTGCATAAAAGACACTTAAAGTGTATCCTTATGACATGTGGCCTGTAACTGAAAAAGTGTCATGATGGCCTCTTCATTGGCAAAAGATTTCGGAATAATCCGCCATTCGGATCCCCGAGAGGGTACTGCCTAGGGGGAGGTGGGGGGTGGGGGTGACTATGAGAAAAGACTGAATACCCAACGAAAGGATGACGTTTTAAGAGTCGGGACATGGAATTTCAGAAGCTCGAACATGCTAGCGAAGCTGGAATACCTGAAAAGGGAAATGCAAAGACTCAATATAGATATAGTAAGGGTCAGTCAAGTGAAATGATAGGAGGCAGGAATTTCAGGTCAGGTGAGTGTAGGAAAAAATGGGATAAGAAGAAAATGGCATAATGGTTGTAGGATTAGTTATGAATAGGAAGGTGGGGCAGAGAGTGTGTTACTGTGAACAGTCAGTGACAGAACTGTTCTTGTTCAAAGAGATTTCGGGATTGCAGCCAATTGTCGTAAACCTCATTCCACGATGTTTCGGCTGGACAACTGCCTGCCATCTTCAGGTGAGCCGAACGAGGACTGACGAAGACGTCGTTCGCTTCGTCTTATATAGTGCGCTTATGGTACTGCCGCGCATGTGTTGAAGTTGCGGTCACAGAAGGGCCACACCGTCCAGCGGCAGCGCCCTCGCTGGTGGAACTGCAAGACTCACCTGACATCGGAATTGCGGCTGGCCACAGCTATCGAAGTGTTCTCGTGTCTTTGTCTTGAGTAAATTTCGGAGATGTCGGAATTCCACGCGTTATTCAGTTGATACCCACTGTCACGGTTCATTAGATTTTCCGGAATGAGTATTTAAACGGATTCTTTGATAATGGAGTTCCAAAAGGTTGTTTCTGTTGCCAAAATCGAAGTTTCATCGTACTCTATTAAATGTCCGTTGGAAATACAATGTTCCCCAACTGCAGACTTACTGGGTTGAAGGAGGCGAGTGCAACGTTGATGTTCCGTACAACGCTCTTCCACTGTACGTGTTGTCTGTTCTATATAAGCCATACCACATTGACACGGAATTTTATAAATGTCCGCCTTCCGCAGTAACAAATCATCCTTCACCGATCCCAGCGGATCCGAAATCTTATAAGATGGACGAAAAATCACTTTCACATGAAAATAATTAAGAACGCTCGCTATTTTGAATTAGATATTTGCAACGAAGGGAAGAAAAGCTAGGGACTCGGCCCGTTCTCTTCTTTATCCACTTACCGCTTCCTGGCTTTTGTTGAGAAGGCCCTATTAATTTGCCAGGTCGAGTATCCATTGTCTCTGAACACCGTCCTTAAATGTGCCAATTCCTTAAGCAAATTCTCTGCATCCGACACCGTATGTGCCCTGCGCGCAAGGCTTTTAAGCACACTCATGGTTTGTGGATGGGGGATGGCAACTTGAAGAATGCATGTACAAATCAGTGTGAGTGGGCTTACGACAAACAGAATGTCCCACCGAGCCGTCACTCTTCTGTTTAACCAAAACATCCAGGAATGGAAGGCAACCATCTTTCTTCTAGTTCCATAGTAAATTGGATATTCTCATGAATGGAGTTAAGATGATGAAAAAACTCCATTAATTTTTCCTCTCCATGGGGCCACACTATGGAAATAGCATCGACGTATCTCCAAAAAACAGTTGATTTACAAACCGTTTATTCAAGTGCTGGTTCCTCAAATTCGTGCATAAAAAAGTTTGCCACCAGAGGAGGCAGAGGGCTGCCTAGGACGACACCGTCAGACGGTTCAAAATATTCCTGGTTGAACATAAAATAGGTTGGGGAAAGAGCAAGTCGAAACAAAGCAATGATGTCCGATTCAAACTGTTGACCAATTAGCGTCTAGGAATCCACAAGAGGTGTGTAAACGGAAACTACACCAAAACTCACTAGAAGATCCGAACTACTAAAGTAGAGATCTCCCAGCAGAATTCCGTATATGTAGAATTCCGTATATGGTGTGAACATTTGCCAACCAATGGTCTCAGCAAAGAGGCTAGATGTTTGGCTATGTCATATGCGTCAATATTACTCACTATAGGCCGTAGAGGAAGACCTTGTTTATGAACTTTAAGAGACTATACAGTCTCGGTGGTGTGCTGCCGTGTGGTCTTAACCGCTTGGCGGTCTCTGGAGCTAACGAGGAAGAGTTCAAAAGTGCACACGTCTTCCGTTGCATACGTGCTGTTGGGTTTTGATCAATCTTCCTGTACATAATATCACTACGTAGACTATACATCGCCGGCCGTTGTGCAGTGCGGTTCTAGGCGCTTCAGTCTGGAACCGCGTGACCGCTACGGTCGCAGGTTCGAATCCTGCCTCGGGCATGGATATGTGTGACGTCCTTAGGTTAGTTAGGTGTAAGTAGTTTTAAGTTCTAGGGGACTGATGACCACAGATGTTAAGTCCCATAGTGCTCAGAACTATTTGAACCAAGACTATACATCCTGTCCAAATACAACCTACGAGGGATTGACAAAGTATATGGGGATGTTGAAAGGGTAATGCAGTACGTAAAGTGTGACGAAAATCTGATAGTCATGGGGACACTAATGAAATTTTAGGGAAAGAGTAGTCGAAAGATATTAGCCAGTAAAAGCGAATACTCTGTTCTAGAATCACAAAACGAGGAGGAATACTTGGAAAAAGACAGTGTAATACGGGAAGATTTCAATTAGATTACATCATAGTCGGGCAGAGATTCCCAAATCAGATACAGGATTATAAGGCGTACTCAAGAGCACATATAGACTCAGATCACCAGAGAGGCAATTCTGATGTGCTTGATAACGCAAGCGAGACTAAAGAAAAATGAAGACACGTTCATAAGATTTGTCGACCTGGAAAAAGCATTCGATAATGTAAAATTGTATAAGCTGTTCGAAATTCTGAGAAAAATAGGGCTAAGCTATAGGGAGAGACGGGTAATATAAACATGTAGTAGAGCGAAGAGGGAATAATAAAATTGGACGACTAAGAAAGAAGTGCTCGGAGTAAAAAAAGGTGTAAGACAGGGATGTAGTCTCTCGCCCATACTGTCCAGTCTGTACATCAAAGAAGCAATGATGACAATAAAAGAAAGTTTCAGGAGTGGAATTAAAATTCAAATAGAAAGGGTATCAATGATTCGCTGATGACATTGCTGTCCTGAGAGAAAGTGAAGAACAAGTGCTTGATCTGCTGAATAGAATGAACAGTCTAAAGAGTACTGATTATGGATTGAGAGTAAATCGAAGAAAGACGAAAGTAATGAGAAACAGAAGAAATGCGAACAGCGAGAAACTTAACATCAGAATTGATGGTCAAGATATACAGGAAGTTAAGGAATTCTGCTACTTAGGGAGCAAACTAATTAATGACGGACGAAGCAAGGAAGCGTCAAAAGAAGACTAGCACTGGCAAAAGGGGCATTCCTGGACAAGGGAAGTATAGTACTATCAAACATAGGAATTAATTTGAGGAAGAAATTTCTGATAATGTGCGTTTAGAGTACAGCATTCTACGATAAGTGAAAAATGGAATGTCGGAAAACCGGAATATAAGAGAATCGAAGCACTTGAGATAAAGTGCTACAGAAGAATGTTGAAAATTAGATGGACTGATAAGGTAAAGTATGAGGTTCTGCAAAGAGTCAGAAAGGAAAATAATATGTGGAAAACACTGACAAGTCGAAGGGACTGAATGATAAGACATCCGTTAAGACATCACAGAATGTTTTCCATGGTACTAGAGGGGGCTGTAGAGGGCAAAAACTGTAGAGGAAGACACTGGAATACATCCAGCAGGACGGAGTGGCCGTGCTGTTCTAGGCGCTACAGTCTGGAACCGCGGGACCGCTACGGTCGCAGGTTCGAATCCTGCCTCGGGCATAGATGTGTGTGATGTCCTTAGGTTAGTTAGGTTTAAGTAGTTCTAAGTTCTAGGGGACTGATGACCTCAGTAGTTAAGTCCCATAGTGCTTAGAGCCATTTGAACCATTTTTGAATACATCCAGACGTAGGTTGCAAGTGCTAGTCTGAGATGAAGAGGTTGGCACAGGAGAAGAATTCCTGGCGGTAGGCATCAAACCGCATCAAATCACCCAGAAGACTAACGACTAAAAAAAAAAGTATTTTTGTACCGTTCCCATGTTCTCACGGAAACCTGTCTTCCGCTCCTTCCACTTGTACCGCATTCCAGACGCCCATGGTAATTAGATCCTAGTTTCCCATTACATATTGAATTACACGTTCAGTATAATCATCTACCCTCTCCACCTCTTCACAATATGCAAGTGACGTTGGCACACATATCTGAACTATTGTTATTGACAGTGGTTTGCTGTTGATCCTGAGAACGGTTCAAAGTAATCACTCTCTACCCTGCCTTCCTACGCATAATAAACAATACATTCTGTCCACAACTTTGGTCTGACCAGAAGTCACTTCCTTTAGATTTCACTTCATCGATCCGTATTGTACTTATTTTGAGCATTTTCATATTTTTTTCAGATTTTCTACTTTCCCTGCCAAGTTCGAGCATCTGGCATTCCACCCTCCAATTAACAGAATGTTACCCATTCGTTGGTCACTCAAACTTTTTCGAATGGTCACCTTCCCATTGGCAGATCCCACAAGTAGATTCGAATAGCTTTCTCATTTATAATCTCTTCTTAATGGAGACATCATGAGTACACTACTTCAATTACACGCCACATTTCCTGTGGATGCACGTAGTGTGTTCGTAAGATAGTGGTTTTCGTTGCCTTCTGCATCCTTACGCCCGTTAGAGGCAGTTTGCCAGTCCTAGGAAAAGAAGGTGTCCCGAGTCACTTTCAGAATCTCCATCTTCTTTGATACGGCTGTTGAAGGAGCGAGGATGACTGCTTAAGAAGAAAGGCTTTCTTCGTTGATGGTTTAGATTCAAAATTTTAACAGTGGCAGCGATCGAACCAAGAATATTTTGTTCAATAGTCATTGCCGTTGCTCCTAGAGCACTGCCCGTACCATATGTAAAGTAAGCTGGAACCTCTGGCAAGGGTACGTGGCCTGCATATTGACTTAAGTGCAGATGGAGTGTATCCCTTCTTCACTGAGGCACTAGGAGAGGAAAACAGGCTCACCCATCTTCCAAGTAGCTTTTTACCTCCAGGGTAAGATCACCAGTACTAATCTGATAGCTGGCTGGTAGGATATGGGACAGTCCTGGAGACACGAAAGAACAAAGACGCTGCCCGTCTGAGACTCAATTCGGGATTGTATTGTCGGAGTCTAGTCTACAACCGCTGCACCCCCCCAGCTGTACTATTGGTACTGAAAGATTTATGCATTGAATGGAATAGCAGTAAATCACAGTTAGTTGGATATATTGTCATTTGGTGCATCATTGAATGCAAATATAATGTAAATTATCTATAATTTATAAATAATAGAGCACATAAATCAGTCGTCCTTTTTGGAAGGTTTCATTTGGCCTGCGGTCCCTTAAAACTTATTATAAATTCTATAACCAATGTTTCCATTAAAATTGTTTCGAACTATTCAAAAATAGAAATACGCTAAGAAATGATTAAATGAGCTTTGTTTCTCTTGATATCGTCAACTAATACACAAACATACCTATAGATAAAACTGTGCAGATATTTCAGCGTAATTTAATGGAACTGTACAAAGCTTTCTATGAGGGAATTAATTGGGCTACTTACCATAATTTTGAAGTTTAGCTACTTTAAATCTAATGGAGATACTTATTCCCACGAAGATGGTCTAAGTATGGGGAGCTCAGTACCTGGAATGCTCGCTCACATATTTATCAATATTTAGAAAGCAGATTCCTTTCTGAAAATCCTTCATTGGCAGATAAAACTGTATGCTGCTTTTGGTACGTAGATCAATAAAAGACAATGATAATGTCATCAACACATTTAATAACTTGGATCAAACGATTAAATTTACATGTGAGACTAAGACAAATAAATCTGTAACTTTTCTATAGCTATCAATTCGGAATGAAAATGCAGGCACACATTTGGTATCTTTCGCAAAGAGACTTGTACTGATGGCATTGAGGATTTCATTTCAGACCACCCAGTTCAACATGGAAAGGCATTTATAATTTTTGCTATCAATCGCTTGTTCGAAATTCCGTTTCCGAAAGAAGAACACGACGATGAATTGGCAACAATAAGGCACACCGAAATAGTGATTAATTATCAATTTGACTTTGTTGCTACTATATATAAGAACATAGTAAATAAATATGAAAATAAGATGATGCTATACTAGAATATTTATTCTAAAGAAAATACTAAGTATTTTAGTTTACATTACTAGGGAAAAATTAGTACAGGGATAGCAATTATCTTTAGAAAGAACAATGTGACTGTCTTTTGGAACCAAAATTAACTTGGGATGTATTTTGCAGCACATTGTAGATACAAAAACATATTTCTTGTTTCTGGAATTTATAAAATTGATTTCCCAGACTGTTGGGCCTCTTACGTCGGTCAAACAAAAAGAAGGCTGGAAATCAGGTTTGGGGAACACGTCGTTTTGGGCAAAAAAGATACCACGGACAAATCGAGTATGGCTGCTCATTTACTTAGAACAAAGCTTACATATAATGAGAGGTTGCTGCATAAATGCGAGAAAGGCAGTGTGCTCCCTGCCGCCGTTGGATAAGCAGCTGAGCAGCAAGTCGTATACTCCTAGCTCACTCATTTGTTACATAGTTTAATTCTTAATTTCTTTGCGTGTTTTTGGTACTTGCATTGTTTAATTCATAAATTTCGAGCGTATTATAGTATTTGAGAGTTGTAGCATCGCGTTTTAGTACCTGAATAGTGTAAATTCGCGTAGTCGTTTGTCTACTGTTTTGTTTTGAACGGCCAGTGTCGGTTGGTCGCAGTCAGTGTGCTCCCTGCCGCCGTTGGATAAGCAGCTGAGCAGCAAGTCGTATACTCCTAGCTCACTCATTTGTTACATAGTTTAATTCTTAATTTCTTTGCGTGTTTTTGGTACTTGCATTGTTTAATTCATAAATTTCGGGCGTATTATAGTATTTGAGAGTGTAGCATCGTGTTTTAGTACCTGAATAGTGTAATTTCGCTTAGTCTCCTTCCGCCGCCGAGCAGTGTCAGCAGTGCGCAAGTAGCAGCATTACTGCATTTACTAGGCAATCTTGTATTTTAATAACCGTTTAAATTTTGTCGATTTGTTTGCGCTCTCTGTAGATTAGTTCAGACGTTCTTAGCAAAACAGTTTTTAGCATGGATAGGGACTGCAACTGCTGTGTTCGGATACAGGCTGAGTTGGCATCCCTTCGCTCCCAGCTTCAGGCAGTGTTGGCTTCGGTCACACAGCTTGAGGCTGTTGCCAATGGGCATCACTGTGGGGGTCGGGATGGGGGTTTGTCGGGGACGGCCAGCTCGTCCCACGCATCCCCTGATCGGACTACGACTGTGGTTGCCCGGGATACTGCCCGCATTGAGGCTGATCCCTCACCTGTGGTAGAGTGGGAGGTCGTTTCAAGGTGTGGCAGGGGGCGAAAGACATCCCTCACCTGTGGTAGAGTGGGAGGTCGTTTCAAGGTGTGGCAGGGGGCGAAAGACATTCCGGAGGGCTGAACGGAAAGCCTCTCCAGTTTGTCTGACGAACCGGTTTCAGGCTCTGTCTCAGGCTGATACTGATCTTCGGCCTGACGTGGCTGCTTGTCCTGTTCCAGAGGTTGCCCCTCAGTCTGCAAGATCCGGGCAGTCGCAGAGGGTGGGCTTACTGGTAGTTGGGAGCTCCAACGTCAGGCGCGTAATGGGGCCCCTTAGGGAAATGGCAGCAAGAGAGGGGAAGAAAACCAATGTGCACTCCGTGTGCATACCGGGGGGAGTCATTCCAGATGTGGAAAGGGTCCTTCCGGATGCCATGAAGGGTACAGGGTGCACCCATCTGCAGGTGGTCGCTCATGTCGGCACCAATGATGTGTGTCGCTATGGATCGGAGGAAATCCTCTCTGGCTTCCGGCGGCTATCTGATTTGGTGAAGACTGCCAGTCTCGCTAGCGGGATGAAAGCAGAGCTCACCATCTGCAGCATCGTCGACAGGACTGACTGCGGACCTTTGGTACAGAGCCGAGTGGAGGGTCTGAATCAGAGGCTGAGACGGTTCTGCGACCGTGTGGGCTGCAGATTCCTCGACTTGCGCCATAGGGTGGTGGGGTTTCGGGTTCCGCTGGATAGGTCAGGAGTCCACTACACGCAACAAGCGGCTACACGGGTAGCAGGGGTTGTGTGGCGTGGGCTGGGCGGTTTTTTAGGTTAGATGGCCTTGGGCAAGTACAGAAAGGGCAACAGCCTCAACGGGTGCGGGGCAAAGTCAGGACATGCGGGGACCAAGCAGCAATCGGTATTGTAATTGTCAACTGTCGAAGCTGCGTTGGTAAAGTACCGGAACTTCAAGCGCTGATAGAAAGCACCGAAGCTGAAATCGTTATAGGTACAGAAAGCTGGCTTAAGCCAGAGATAAATTCTGCCGAAATTTTTACAAAGGTACAGACGGTGTTTAGAAAGGATAGATTGTATGCAACCGGTGGTGGAGTGTTCATCGCTGTTAGTAGTAGTTTATCCTGTAGTGAAGTAGAAGTGGATAGTTCCTGTGAATTATTATGGGTGGAGGTTACACTAAACAACCGAACTAGGTTAATAATTGGCTCCTTTTACCGACCTCCCGACTCAGCAGCATTAGTGGCAGAACAACTGAGAGAAAATTTGGAATACATTTCACATAAATTTTCTCGGCATGTTATAGTCTTAGGTGGAGATTTCAATTTACCAGATATAGACTGGGACACTCAGATGTTTAGGACGGGTGGTAGGGACAGAGCATCGAGTGACATTATACTGAGTGCACTATCCGAAAATTACCTCGAGCAATTAAACAGAGAACCGACTCGTGGAGATAACATATTGGACCTACTGATAACAAACAGACCTGAACTTTTCGACTCTGTATGTACAGAACAGGGAATCAGTGATCATAAGGCCGTTGCAGCATCCCTGAATATGGAAGTTAGTAGGAATATAAAAAAAGGGAAGAAGGTTTATCTGTTTAGCAAGAGTAATAGAAGGCAGATTTCAGACTACCTAACAGATCAAAACGAAAATTTCTGTTCCGACACTGACAATGTTGAGTGTTTATGGAAAAAGTTCAAGGCAAACGTAAAATGCGTTTTAGACAGGTACGTGCCGAGTAAAACTGTGAGGGACGGGAAAAACCCACCGTGGTACAACAACAAAGTTAGGAAACTACTGCGAAAGCAAAGAGAGCTCCACTCCAAGTTTAAACGCAGCCAAAACCTCTCAGACAAACAGAAGCTAAACGATGTCAAAGTTAGCGTAAGGAGGGCTATGCGTGAAGCGTTCATTGAATTCGAAAGTAAAATTTCTATGTACCGACTTGACAGAAAATCCTAGGAAGTTCTGGTCTTACGTTAAATCAGTAAGTGGCTCGAAACAGCATATCCAGACACTACGGGATGATGATGGCATTGAAACAGAGGATGACACGCGTAAAGCTGAAATACTAAACACCTTTTTCCAAAGCTGTTTCACAGAGGAAGACCGCACTGCAGTTCCTTCTCTAAATCCTCGCACAAACGAAAAAATGGCTGACATCGAAAGAAGTGTCCAAGGAATAGAAAAGCAACTGGAATCACTCAATAGAGGAAAGTCCACTGGACCTGACGGGATACCAATTCGATTCTACACAGAGTACGCGAAAGAACTTGCCCCCCTTCTAACAGCCGTGTACCGCAAGTCTCTAGAGGAACGGAGGGTTCCAAATGATTGGAAAAGAGCACAGATAGTCCCAGTCTTCAAGAAGGGTCGTCGAGCAGATGCGCAAAACTATAGACCTATATCTCTTACGTCGATCTCTTGTAGAATTTTAGAACATGTTTTTTGCTCGCGTATCATGTCATTTCTGGAAACCCAGAATCTACTATGTAGGAATCAACATGGATTCCGGAAACAGCGATCGTGTGAGACCCAACTCGCCCTATTTGTTCATGAGACCCAGAAAATATTAGATACAGGCTCCCAGGTAGATGCTATTTTTCTTGACTTCCGGAAGGCGTTCGATACAGTTCCGCACTGTCGCCTGATAAACAAAGTAAGAGCCTACGGAATATCAGACCAGCTGTGTGGCTGGATTGAAGAGTTTTTAGCAAACAGAACACAGCATGTTGTTATCAATGGAGAGACGTCTACAGACGTTAAAGTAACCTCTGGCGTGCCACAGGGGAGTGTTATGGGACCATTGCTTTTCACAATATATATAAATGACTTAGTAGATAGTGTCGGAAGTTCCATGCGGCTTTTCGCGAATGATGCTGTAGTATACAGAGAAGTTGCTGCATTAGAAAATTGTAGCGAAATACAGGAAGATCTGCAGCGGATAGGCACTTGGTGCAGGGAGTGGCAACTGACCCTTAACATAGACAAATGTAATGTATTGCGAATACATAGAAAGAAGGATCCCTTATTGTATGATTATATGATAGCGGAAGAAACACTGGTAGCAGTTACTTCTGTAAAATATCTGGGAGTATGCGTACGGAACGATTTGAAGTGGAATGATCATATAAAACTAATTGTTGGTAAGGCGGGTACCAGGTTGAGATTCATTGGGAGAGTGCTTAGAAAATGTAGTCCATCAACAAAGGAGGTGGCTTACAAAACACTCGTTCGACCTATACTTGAGTATTGCTCATCAGTGTGGGATACGTACCAGATCGGGTTGACGGAGGAGATAGAGAAGATCCAAAGAAGAGCGGCGCGTTTCGTCACTGGGTTATTTGGTAACCGTGATAGCGTTACGGAGATGTTTAATAAACTCAAGTGGCAGACTCTGCAAGAGAGGCGCTCTGCATCGCGGTGTAGCTTGCTGTCCAGGTTTCGAGAGGGTGCGTTTCTGGATGAGGTATCGAATATATTGCTTCCCCCTACTTATACTTCCCGAGGAGATCACGAATGTAAAATTAGAGAGATTAGAGCGCGCACGGAGGCTTTCAGACAGTCGTTCTTCCCGCGAACCATACGCGACTGGAACAGGAAAGGGAGGTAATGACAGTGGCACGTAAAGAGCCCTCCGCCACACACCGTTGGGTGGCTTGCGGAGTATCGATGTAGATGTACCTCGACCTCCTAGGACTGCTGGAGACCTTTTGTCATTAAAAAAAAAGCCAACCACAACCTGATTAATGATTACGTCGATACAAAAAGTGCGCTGTTTTGAGAATTGTTTGAATGCTTATTGCAAGGAATCTGTGGAAGATTTGACACAGGGGGAACAAAGTAATTCCCCTTTTTTTCTTTATTTTAATTTCATTCCCATGCCCCATATGGGCAGGGGAGGGTTGGCGGGTGCACAGTCCACCGCTCTTCAGCCAAATAGCTTTAAGAAAAATACAAGGTGAACGCTTACACAAAAAACGGCGGTAAAAAGGGGGACATAAAAGTACAGTAAATGGAGATGATTGGAGTTAAAATATATACTAAGACGGTGACACTGGGGGACAATTAAAAAGTCGGCGTAAAGTTAAAAGAACACAGCTGGCATTTCGTTGCATACTTAAAATCACTGGAGTCAAACACAAGGTAAAAGTGGGCCACATGATAAAATTTACACAGAGCGAGACAATTAAAAATCAAAACCACTGGAAACAATGAAACACTCACAAAGAATATTAAAACCACTGGTAGGGACCTGCCAAGGGACTGGAGGTCGGATAGGAGGGAAAAAGAGGGTGGGGAGATGCAGAGCATTTAGGAAGAGGAATAGGGGGGACTGGTGGTGCACCAAGAGGCGGGAGACGATCAGGGTGGGAGATGAAGTGGGAAGACAAGTCAGGAGTGGGTGTAGAGACATTGGAAGGGAGCATGTGAGAGGGTGGAGAGGGTGGAGAGAGAATCCGGAGGAGGAGGCAAGAGGAAGGTGGGGTTAGAGTTCGTAGAAGGGGTAGACGTCAAGGCAAAGTTCATCATCTTGGAGGGGTAGGTGCTGGAAGTTGCGTTGGGAAAGGAGGCCGTGGAGGTGGAGAGAGGGCAGGACACAACGGTAAAGGTGTGACAGTTGGTTGGAGGTGGATTGGAATGGGGACACCAGTGGGTGCTGGGAATCGAGTCAGCGGCCAATATACTGGGTGTGGATGTGTTCAAGGAAAAGGAGAAGGTAGGGGAGGGGGATGAGACTGTAGAGGATGTGTGTGGGTGATGGAAGCAGATACGGAAGGCGAGGTTAGTGCATGGTGCTCAAGGATTTGGAGGGCGTCATAGAACCTGGGAGGGGCAGAAATCCAAGCAATGCTGGTTTAAAAATTGGGGGGGGGGGGGGAGGGGATCAAGGATTTCTAGGTGTGAAGGATGGTGAAAGGATGCAGTCCCCATGTCTGGCCAGACAGGAGATTCAGGAGGTGGAGTCTGTTGTGGGCTTTGTGTTGGACTGTAAAGAGATGGGGAGTCCAGGTGAGGTGGCGGTGAAGGGTGAGGCCAAGGTACTTGAGCGTAGGAGAGAGGTGGATAGGACGGCCATAAACGGTTAGGAAGAAATCAAGGAGCTGGTGGTGCGGCCTATGATGATCGCCTGGGTCTTTGAAGGGTTGATACGATGGAACCACTGGTTGCACCAAGTGGTGAACTGGCCAAGGTGGGTCTGGAGGGTACGCTGGGACCATCTAAGGGTAGGGCAAAGGGCTAGGAAGGCGGTGTCATCAGTAAATTGGACGAGATGAAGAGAAAGGGGAAGTTTGGGCATATCAGCAGTGTACAGGAGATAGAGGAGAGGAGAAAAGATGGAGCCTTGGGGCACGCCAGTTGCGGGATATAAGGTCCAAGTTTTGAAATTGTGGGTAGTGACACAGGAGGGACGACAGTAGAGGAAGGAAGCAATGAGATGGACGAAATTGATAGGGAGAGCGTAGGTCTGGGGTTCGAAGATTAGCCTGGGAGGCCAGACACGGTCGTAGGTGTTCAGGAGGTCAAGGGAAACAAAGATAGCGGAGCAATTGGAGTTAGGCTGGAGGGAAAGAAGGTTGGTAAGGTTAAGGAGCTAGTTGTCGTCTGTGAAGGAAGACTGGAAGCCACACTGGGTAAGGGGAGGGAGGTGGTGTTGGTTAAGAGGCAGTGAATACAGCGGGAAAGGATGGACTCGAAGACCTTACTAAACACAGAGGTGAGGCAGATGGGACGATAGGAAGAGGTATGAGAGTGGGTTTGTTGGGTATAGTGAACAGCAGGACATGGGAAGTGTTCCACAGGTCAGGGGAAAAGCCAGTGGAGAAGAGGACTTTGTACAGAGTAGCAAGGACAGCCAGGAAGGACAAGGCGGGATTCCTTTAGGTGGCAGTAGATGATGCTGTCATGACCAGAGGCGGTGTTGCGTGTGGAGTGGAGGATGAGTGTGATGGGACTGTTGATGTCTGAGGGGGTAATTGATCCAAGTACGAAAAGCTAGGGGCGAGTGGTGGGACAGAGGTATCAGTGTGGTCAAGGAAGGTGGGAAAAAGGGAATAATCAAAATGAGGATCGTCAGGAATGGAGAAGACCTAGGAGAGGTGGGAAGCAAAATGGTTAGCCTTACTGAGGTTGTCAGGGAGAGGCAATTGTCATGGAGGATTGGGTAATGTGGGGTGGGAGGGCTACCAGTAAGGTGGTGGAAGACTGACCAGTACTTGGAGGTGTTGACACAGAGGGTGGGGTTGAGGTGTGTGCTTGTCTGGTCCAAGTTCCGGCGTTTCTTTGCAATAAGAAGGCTCCGGATGTGTCGCTGTAATTGCCGGTAGTAGATTAGTGTATCCTGTTCACAGGTGCAGAGGAAGGAGCGGTAGAGCCTGTGGGAGACACGAGGAAGAAGAACGGTCTGCAGAGGAAGAGCAGTGACATGGGGCCCCGCAGCGTCAGCGTTGGTCTTCTGATGGAAGGAAAAGGCATGAGTGATGTCAGTGGGATGGTGAAAGGTGAGGGAGTGGCTATCGACCTGTGAGGCAATGGATTCCCGGTAGGAAAGTAGTTCCTGCCATCTTCTCAATATGTAGCAGCCTTTAACATTATACTGTATGAGTAAGATGGTTATAACGTTGAACCTAAATACCTTTATCCATGGTGCGTTAATGTACATGGATATACTTTGTTAATAAAAACAACTGAGTATATTGGATTTATTGGATTTATAATTAAAATCTGTTCGAAGTGACAAAGAGACTAGTTCTCTCCACATCTGTAACACCAGTCACACCAACTATCCATCTTGCTGACATATAGCGCCACCTATGAACTGTTCAGCGAGTGAGAGCAACAACATATCCGTCATGATGTTTAATTAAAGTAGAAAATACAAAAAAAGATAAAATGATTTAAGTCAAATCAATTCTAGTAGTTGCAACATATAGCATGTGACTACTAGTGTCTTAAAAATATATTAAAAAAAATTGTTTTACCCATCTGACGTTACATATGTGTTTTAAAAAATAACAGAGCAATTGGGTCACAAGGGTGAATCTGGATATTTCTTATATTTTTGATACTTTCTATGTTACCTAGCAAGTATGGAAATAAGTCGGACAGCATTGTAAATAGTTTAACTTATATTTCATTTCATGTAATTCCCATGCAAAACTGAATTTTTTTACTGGAGACCTAAGTGATCTCCTTTGAGTGTTATGTATTATGTAGTTCATATACAGGGCACCATTGAGCTAATCGATTTGTTCTCCACACAGCCTGCCTTCCTTATGCAGTAGTATTCAGAGAACTGTGACCGAGGCCCGAACAACAGGGAACTGACATGCATTCAGACCAGAAAATAGCGGTATGTAATCTGATGCATCAGCCACATAGGTTACGTCACGTGTTGCAACTTTTTACAGTATCGCATGATCATGTACTTCTTGATGTGTTTCTTAGCACTGATAATGGCTAGCCGAAATCAGGATTTGCCAAATAAAACCTGCAAAAAAGACGACTGATTGCTGTGGTCTATCACTTATAAATCAGATAGCAGTCGCTGAGTGCATCCACGTTTCTAATAACCTGACGTAAATTTTCTGTTTATTCGTAATACTATCACTTCAGATAACTGTGGGTGATGATTGCACGGAACACGGTCTCTGGTTTACAGAGGTAGCGTTATTGAGAAATGCGCGGCCAAGCAAGCAGGTAACAATTAAGTCACGTCTCAATCCTGGCCAGTAGTAGTAGTTGTGTCGTTCTTTAAAGTACTGCGGAATGAGTAGCTTTTATGGAGGAGGTGCCGCACAGTGATTTCTGTTTGAGATGTTCGATGATGTTTCACTTTAGGATGAAGAATGATTTTTAAAATGATTGTATCAAGAGACAGGATCTTAGATATAGGTAACTTATTTGGGTTTTGTTACCAGAAAGCTCGAATTCAGTGATTATTGACGTTCAGGTATGGCAGAGTGTCCAACAATATCTGGTGATCAGGGAGAACTATCAGTCATGTACTGAGCATTAATACTTGCTAGATCATATTGTTTTAGTAAGACAAGAAAACACATTTTAATAGAATTTTTTGTAGCATGACAATGCGGAGAGAGAGGACGAGATTTTTCATATTAATTGTAATTTAATTTTGTGCCTTTAAAACGACTGAACTGATCTTATTTCACTAAGCCTATCACCATTGTTGAAAGAAAAATATTCGTTAAATTTTGCATTGTCATACCGTGTAAGTTTGCGTAGCAATAATGAATGAATTCCAAAAGGAAACCAAAACTAATTTGCTAAGACAATTTCTTTAAAAAATATAGAATAAATAGAACACCAAAGCGCACTAATTTAATGCAGATAGTATTTTCAGTGAGGCCAGATGAGAGTCATGTTACCCGTCGCAAGGGAAGGATTTGTTGTAGGGCCTAATTGAACATTTTTCAAAGAATATTAGGCTCAATTTCCAATTACAGAAATTTCACATAAATTCAGCAGATGTGTTTTGGAAGTAGGCCACTCATTCCGAGTATTCTTGTGAATCATTGCATTACGCCTTCTAATTTACATACAATCCGATGCATATCAAATAAATTTAAATCACGGTTCTAGAAAAGTAATTCGCATAAATAACCTCACTTTCGCAAGAAGGGGAGCTAAACAAATTCTAGATGTCAATTGGCAATCGGAATTTTGGAGTCAAAATTTTTTTTAATGTTTTAAGCGAGAAATTCAGTTACACATGGTTTCAGCATACAACCGCCAAATACACAGGCATCTTCCGGTACTACAAAATCAAAATATGCTGATGACAAGTAGTACGCAAAACAGTGTAATTTTAGCCAGCTATGAAATTTATTGACGTTCTTATTGCCTCCGCCGAACCGTTGACGCACATTTCCACATCTTGCATCACATTTATATGTGTTGTGTTACAATTCAGGCGCTAAACTCAATATCTTTTGTGTGTCAAAGTTTCCCGCATATGCCATCTGCTTTCGAACGATTGCTTTTACAGCTCCTACAGGTTTCGTCTACCGGTTGTCAGTATTTTGTGATCTCCTCATCGTGCATGGTAGCTTCTTTTCACAGTCCCTTCAATTTGCATTTTGGCCATGCCGGTTTGAACGTTCAATATATCAGTGTGTGTCGGGTAATATATTCCATTAGTTCTGCAATATAATTACAGTGAGAGTATAGTTTTTCTTTTCCTTTTTTTCATTTTTTCTGCATATTTCAAAGGATTCTGCTTTAAAGCTTAAGCAACCTGTTGGCAGCGGAACATGTTCTTTGGATAATCACTATGAGGTGGAAAGTTCCCTAAATTCTGCAGATACCTTCCTCTGTTGAACGATTTCAGATGATTCCAGAATGAGATTTTCACTCTGCAGCGGAGTGCGCGCTGATTTGAAACTTCCTGGCAGATTAAAACTGTGTGCCGGACCGAGACCCATGCGTGACTCACGCCCTGTCCTCACAGTTTTACTTCTGCCAGTACCTCGTCTCCAACCGTCCTAAATTTACAGAAGCCAGGAAGTTTGAAATCAGCGCACACTCCGCTACAGAGTGAAAATCTCATTCAGGAACCATCCCCCAGGCTGTGGCTAAGCCATGTCTCCGCTATATCCTTTCTTTCAGGAGTGCTAGTTCTGTAAGGTTCGCAGGAGAGATTCTGCGAAGTTTGGAAGGTAGGAGCCGAGGTACTGGCAGAAGTAAAGCTGTGAGGACGGGGTTTGAGTCGTGCTTGGGTAGCTCAAGTGGCACAGCACTTGCCCGCGAAAGGCAAAGGTCCGGAGTTCATGTCCCTGTCCGGCACACAGTTTTAATCTGCTGCTCAGCTTCAGAGTGAAAAACGCATTCTGGAAGCTTCCCCCAGGCTGTGGCTAAGCCATGTGTCCACTATATTTTTTCTTTCATGAGTGCTAGTTCTGCAAGGTTCGCAGGAGAGCTACTGTAAAGTTTGGAAGGTAGGAGACAATGTACTGGCAGTAGTGAAGGTGTGAGGACGGGGCGTGAGTCGTGCTTGGGTAGCTCAGTTGGCAGAGCAAGTTTTGGTCAGGCACACAATTTTATCTGCGAGGAAGTTTCAAATCAGCGCACACTCCCTGACAGAGGGAAAATGTCGTTCTGGAAACATCCCCCAGGCTGTGGCTAAGCCATGTCTCCGCTATATCCTTTCTTTCAGGAGTGCTAGTTCTGCAAGTTTCGCGGGAGAGCTTCTGTAAAGTTTTGGAGGTATGAGACGAGGTACTGGCAGAATTAAAGCTGTGAAGACGGGACGTGAGTCGCGCTTGGGTAGCTCAAGTGGCAGAGCACTTGCCCGCGAAAGACAAAGGTCCGGAGTTCAAGTCTCGGTCCGGCACACAGTTTTAATCCGCCAGGAAGTTTCAAATCGGCGCACACTCCGCTGCAGAGTGAAAAACTCATTCTGGAAACATCCCCAGGGTGTGGCTAAGCCATGTCTCCGCCATATCCTTTCTTTCAGGAGTGCTAGTTCTGCAAGGTTCGCAGGAGAGCTACTGTGAAACTTGGAAGGTAGGAGACGAGATACTGGCAGAAGTAAAGCTGTGAGGACCGGGCGTGAGTCGTGCTTCGGTATCTCAGTTGGCAGAGCACTTGCCCGCGAAAGGCAAAGGTACCGAGTTCGAGTATCGGTCCGGCACACAGTGTTAATCTGCCAGAACGTTTCCAGTTCAGATGATGTTCTGTTCCTTGCTCACTTAGTTAAATGCCTGTCACTATGGAATTTGCGCCAAGATCGAAAGGAGGGATCGTGTTACGATATTTCGACGCGAAATTACTTCGGTAGACCAGATTCAATATTCCGTTCCGCTGCCAGTTGCGTTGTGACAAAATGAATAAATGTTTTAATCGTTTTACTTAGCATCAGAACAAATGAGTGACTGAAATTTTACTTTTCTATTCATTCAACGCGTTTCTCATTCTCTTCCTAACTTCCATTTGGCGTCGTTAAACTTTTGTTTACCAACAAGACATTCGCCTATTTTCAATCCGTAGTAAAACTTGCTTTGCCTCTCTCCATTCTCTATCACAGTGCTTCACTTAACTCACTGCTTAACAATGTTTGACTATTTTGTGGTATTCCACGGCGATGTCAAGAGTAAAGTGAGTGGTACACGTGTCTACATGTCGTTCTGGATTTTCTCTATTCATGTGACTACTACTGAAATTACTGGGAATATAATAGAATCCAATTAAACCTACTGCGAGGTACTGCATAGAAATTCCGTCCCAAGCACTCCAGGCGTAAAATATTTTTTTGTTTTGTTTCCTCTCTGTATTGTCTGTAAGGTCAAAAGATCATTAATCAAGCGCTTTCACTTTTTTTTGAGAAAGTGTTGCTACAACTACAGATGATTTTTTGCCTAAAGCTTATACAGAATGAATGCCAGTTTTTCTTAATAATGAAATATTTAGGGCGTTGTCGGCACGTTCTGTTCCTTGTTTCACAGTTTCATCACTATTGCTTCCCTTCTCATGTTGTCATATGCTCCCCTGCGTTGCGTTATTCACTTATTTCACTGACTTCGCTGCTGTTCAGTTCTATTTCTCAGTCTACGTGAAAGATCTTGCGCTGTTTCTCTATTATTTGAAACCACACGGCCTTCGCAGTTTATGAACTTTCTTTGAGGATGATCGCGTTTGTAATTAGTGGTACGTTGACTTTTAATATGTGTTTTTATGTGACAGATGTTCTGTAACTTAAATGAAATATTCCCCACTATTATCACAGAAAGGATGACACACTAGCAGCAAATTTATTTTTTTGAGGACAGGATCCTCGTTCCAACAGAAACTACAGTTTTCATCGCCATATATATGTTGTGAGTTCTCCGTTTTGGCCATCATTAGGAAAACCAGAGAGCTCTGACCGTTTCCGTTGTGTGCTACCTTCTTGTAAAGTGTTCGCCCTGCAAAGGGAAAACCGCCTTATTTTTCGGTTGTAATCCCTATGGAGATAATATTTGTTCCTCTACTGTGAAAAAACCATTAGTAGGCAGATCGAGGCTCTGTAATGGACCTTAACGTCTCCTCCACAGTACGGTAGCTGCATCCTTTCGTGGTAGTCCTTACTGTAAGGTTCCTTCAGTATGACTGTTTTGAAGCTGGAACACTTCTTGTCTTGGTTATTTCTCTCAATATGGGCTACTTTGTTTTCTTAAATACGACTTATTGCGATGAGTCATCATGATGAGGTGTAATTCATTTGAGTTAGTACAGTGCATACTAAATAGCGTTTCATTTTGTTAGTTTATTGAAGATAGCCGATAAACATAAGAGATAAATTAATACAGAGAAATTTATACCTCCGCGTTATCTGAGCAGTCTGACATTGCTTGATTATCTTTTTGACTTCCGGCCTGTTGCTGGTACTTCGTCTCCTTATTCTGTAAAATATTTCCTGGGGACACTGCCTTGTCGAACTACTTACAGCTCAGAGGGGGCAGATCACGTGTTTGCAAGAAGCTGTGAGCTGTGCCAGTTACTGCGCCATTACTGGCAGGGTGTCGCACGCTGGGCAGGTTCAGCGGACGAACCACACACAGTGTGTTCCATAGCCCCTAGCCTCACTCATATCCAATCCCGTAGTCCTACCCCAATTCCCCAGATACCCAACGCAAGATGCGTGAAGACGTGTCATCAAGGGTACAATGGGGAAACCTGATGACATCCCTGAGTAATTTTTTGTGCTCACTCTCTTAAAATATTATTTTGTAGTCATTTAGTTTATATTTTAAAATTCTGCGATACATATTAATTCTATTTGGTGAATTCTTCTATCACATTTCATTAGCGTTGTAAATTTTTCAGCTAAACCACAGAAAATCTTTGATATCACTTTTCCCATTGAATGTAACACTCAACATTTTCTGGTTAAGAACGTTGCCTATGCATAAACAACGTTCCAAAAAGTTTGTTGTGGTCGAAGCTCATCATTACAGTGGGCATAAGGTACACCCTCTGTCGATAAAACATGTTATAGAAATTTGTAAGGATTACTAAGTGTATGGTAAAAAGACATCTTCAATTTCTGGATCCTACTTATCAATCAAGACCTGTTCAAAAACATCAATTTTATTAAGTCATCAACAGTTAAGTAATTTGTCTTGCTCCATTCTTATATGATAGGCGTAAGGTACCCCTCCCCCCACCCTTGATAATGCGCACTACGAGATACGACTTCAGTTTAGAACATATGTTAATTAGACCACGACGCACAGGACTCCTGGCAATGAGACTGAGATAGCGAAGATCCAAACCCACGTTTATCCGAAATCAGCACTTCTATTAGGAAGACATTAGACTTGGAAAACATGGCTGGTGGTGTGACATCTGCCATTACAGCCTTATAGTTGCAAAACTGCCAAATCACTAAGATGTTGTGACGTCCCCTGGCAAGACATTCACAAAATCGTTGTAATATATGTGAAAAAAAGAAACATTTATCTTTATTATTGTTATTATTATTATTATTTCATTTTCGTATGAACGGTTGTCGATTATGTGGACACTGGAAAAAAAATTATGTTTTTTTAATTTTTATGTTTGTGCAATAATTATGTATGTATATTTTACAAATAACGTCTTTGGTCAATGAGTGTAGAAATCAAGGCAGACAAAGATAATTAAAAAAGATAAAAAAGATGCGTATCAAATGGCCTATAAATAGTGGAGTTTAAAACATTGCTCTCTCTGTCTTCTTGTAACATTTCATATTGTAAGAGCCTGTAACGCTCGATTGAATGCTTGGTTAGCTTTCTTTTGTTCCTTGTTCGAGAAAGACGCCATTGGAGTCTGATGAATATAAAAGGTATGTTTTAAATCTGTGTTGATTTTTGAATATAGACATTGTTAAAAACACTTATTGCTAGCTTTCCCAGTATTTCATTCAACATTTTTAGTCGTTTTCAGTACATTTAGGATTTTTCATGACGAAAAGCTGTGCAGCGATCGCGGGAGCCCCTGCTGTGGCAAATTCAAAATTAAATTGAATAATGCAGTTTTCCCGCAGTTAAACTGGCTGGTAACGTTGAATTAAAATTATTTCTTTCAGCTTCCAAGAGACCTCAGAGGTGAATGGTGGATTTTATTATGTCATTTTCAGGTGAACATGGGCAACAGCTATTACAATAACAGTGACGTAAATAATTTACATAAATCAGAGTAATGGAATTTTACTTGTGCCATATCAAAGACTGCTGTGATGGAACCTATTCTGGCTAATAATACAAAAATCAAATTTCATTTTAAGTTTCATGCTCTCATGTTAGTCGTGGCAATCACTAGTGTTCATATATTAAAAAATCTACTGCAGCTTTTACGTTTAGTGAACATAGGGTGCTGTAACTTCTATACGTGTAATAAGAGTAATTTTCAGAGCATTTTAGCGATGAAAGTAGTAAAGGACATGTTTAATTTAATAATTAGTTACAGTAATGATACCGTGTTCCATTTCCAACGAGCCAGATCGGGGTTATATAAAAATAGTTTGCGAATTAAAGATCGTACTTGCACAGCAGGAAATCTCTTAGTGTTGTGCGAATCCCCACGTAATAGATCAAGGTGCACAAAGTTAAAATATTTTCAGCTGCTGAAACTATTAGCGAGAATCGCATTTTATATGTTGTGCTTGCAACAACACGCAATATAAAATTAATTAAATTTTTATGCCCTATAAACTGCATATAATGTCAAATGTGCGGTGGGGATTACGCAACAAAGTGCACAGACAGAAATGTATCTTGGTGGAAGAACGATAAGGAAGAGCAAAGAAGCAGGTGCGAAGACACTTCCCGCTTGCAAGGAGGACAGCACATTGGTCAAAGCATCCCTGGCAACCTTGTCAAACACTGCCTTACTATTAAACAAGCGGAACTATAATCATCGAAGTAATTGTATGAGGATATATAAGGTACAGCTGCTTGCGCTGGACTTCATAAAATCTTCACTGGAATACCAGCTAACACAAGAGGTACTCTAAGGATGGTGGAAAAGGGGGGGGGGGGGGTTACAGGCATAGGAAGATGCCGGATGTGCTGCCCAAGATTCATTTTCTACAGTGCGCTCTCCCTGAGAGGCACTTGTTTTTTGGGATCTCATAGAGTCCTATGTAGAGTGTTTATGTCCAGCCTAGCAGCAGGAATCATTCCTAATGCTTGGAGTATAGTGAGGGTAGTTTTCATTCCGAAGTCAGGCAGAAATTCCATACACTTGTCAGGTTATGAAAACGGTCAGTCTGTCTTCTTTTCTTGCTGTAACGATTAGGCGAGGGTCTCCCTAATTGTGTTACCGACTGTACGTACTTATTTATGATGGTAATGCACTTTTTAATACTTTGTCATGCGGAGTCAATATTTTTGTCTGTACACAATTGTCTTATGCCTTTCTGTGTTTACTAATTGAGTTAGATACATTAAGTACATTGAAGCACCTACTATAGCATTGTTACTTATGCGTAACGCCTTCATTTTGTATGTAGGACCATTCTTTTGTACAACACTGTCTCAAGTATAGTGCGTGACTATATTACCAATGTCCAGATGGCACTGTACAAATACACCACATGCTACATTCCTAGTTACTATGTGTAGCGATTTTGTTTTTTCATATACCATATTCGAGTGTAAATGAACACTATAATGCAGAGTGAGTGTGATTAACCGTGAGTAGCATTGGCAGCCTCACTCCACACTTTAAAACCAGAAATTACGTTCATCAATGTTTAATCAAGTGTGTGTAACAGTGTATAGATATCTCCATATGTTGTGTCATAATTGATATTCCACACTAATAAGAAATGTGACTCTTCTGGCTGATAATTATTTTTTGTGGAATGTTAATCTTATTTACGTCAAGAATCATATCTCTGATGTTCAGGGGAGAGCAAGACACTTCGTGGCTTATCTTCGCTAGGATTTAGTTCCTTGTACGCTTCAATCGATTTGTAGATTGTTCGTCCTCCAGCTTGACTTCTGGTCTAGGCTTTCGAGCAATTGACACGCTTCCAGAATTGCTGTGTCTTAATGTTATGTGGCTATTTATTTTTTTGCTATGACAGAAACATAGGAATTTACGTAAACATGCTACTTCACAGAGCACCAACGGAAAGAAGTTGTAATTTTTCCTCCTATCTACGTGATTATGTAGCTCTCAATTCGTTCGAGCAATCAATCATTCATGATAGGAAATACAGTCATAGCTCAGTCACTCAAAATGATTCTGAAATTTTACTTGTTAGAATGAAATCAGGCGATGATTCTTCTTCTCTGCAGGCTCGTGCTTTGCGGCAGTCTGCTAATCTGTACAAATAAAATGCCTCGTAATTTTGTGAGCGTTGTATAATCAGTCGGGAAACCTCAGATCAAGCGGATATTTGGCTTTGATGAAGTTTAACCTTCCGAAGAAGCAATGGAGCTCTTGGATTATTAAGTGCAGGTTCGTATCCAGTCTTTCGGAAGTCCCTTCTGATTAACAACTACGCAATATATCGATAAATATCATTAATTCTCAAATTTAAAATACACACCATTTACTTGAAGGAGCCATCTATATATATTTCCATTTAATCGTACAGTTCATATCAGTTATCTTCTGTAATAAATCTCAATAATCAGATTACAGTTCTTCCAAACCAAGCTCAGGCTAATCGGCACGAAGACCATCTCGGAAGCCCCCTTTCTTTTTTTTCTAACAACCACCAGAGAGAGTACTACAAAGAATACTTATGCGCTCATGGCATAGCTATTGTATGAGCTACTTTTCGCATGGATTCCGCGAGTATGAAGATAGAAAATTAGTAAACGGCATTCAAGGGTAGAATTGTATCAGAATAATTCATAGAATATAAAGAGATATTACAAAGTCATTAAAAAGATATGGTAAATGAGACCATATCTTCAATCTATATGGTTGTTAGTTGTGAACGAAAGTAACAAATGACTATTTCTTCTTTACGTTGAAGATGGGAATGCAGTGTTCTGGTAATTTTGGTAGTCCATGTATAATTTTGCTCATGGAGACGGATATCTAAAAATATAACACTTTCAAGGATTTGTCTCAATGCAGTTACGTAAGTAAAGACAGAGAGAAAGAAAGACTCGTACAACGTTGATAAAAGTAAGAAATTTTATTTCAATATTTGATTAATTGCGGTTGAGTGATATTAAAGCTGAATTGACATTGTTTAACAAGGGGGCATAATGTTAAGAGTTCGAACATATTTTATAAGTTCAATTAATAAATTATTCAGTTTAAAAATTATTGGCCGCTGTTCCCATTTACTTTGTAAACAAACAACAGCTTTAGTGTTGATTTTCTTGGCCCACATCTCCAGAATCGTCTCTGACGATTAGGCATCATTGGGATTCTTTCTCATCCACTGTACTTGCTTCCATGTAAATTTGTTCATTGGGTAGTGATCAGTAATCCCATACACTTTGCATACAGACGACAGTCATAGCTTAGATTTTCACCATGCAGCACCTCCAACACGCTCTCCAACGATAGCACAAAGATGGTCTGTCCTAATCATACACTGCCTTAGTCTCCCATGGATAAATGTAATGTCTACTATGCCAGTGTCCCTATCAACTTCGCAGACACACCAGGGTCTTAGCCCTGACATTCTCTGTCCAGCACATCCCACACGCTTTCCAATGAGTAGGCAATGGAATGATGTCCTTGTTATACACAGTTCCGCATGAATTAGTTCACTGGGTAGTGAGTTTGTGTCCATGTCCACTTAGCCCTGAGGTTCCCAGTTCAGCACCACTCTGGTGAGCACCTTCACTCCCCAGTCAAGTTCAGGTTTTCATGGGATGTCACTCTTATCTACTGCCATCAGTTCTTTACAAACAAATGTATTGGTCAGTGAGTCTTTGTCCGTGTCCACAATATACACTCACTGCAGTCTTAGCACTGATTTTCTTCACCCAGCACCTCCAGCACCCTCTGCGACGACGAGGAACTGGTGGGGTGTCGTCGTCATGAATACGTTTAGTGGGTAGAGAGGCGGTGTGCCCGGCCGCCCTGAGGGCTCACGACGGTCTTCGCTGTGACTCTCTCCGCCCAGCACCTCCGACACCCTCTCCGGCGGCGAGGGATCGGCGGGATGTCCTCGTCACACTCCACCACAGGCGGCTCATGGATCTCGGCAGTCGTCACAATCATCCAGCCATCGTTCACCTGCACAGAAGAGCAGTTCTTCACTTTAAAATACATTATACTTTCATTATGTAACAGCATCTGCAAAAGTTCTCTCGTGTGATGGTCATGGAGCGTACATTAGGAGAGAACATCTTTCTACTTTCCTGTTTGATAGAATGAACGAGAAGAAGCTTCGAACATAAACATTAAGTTTCGAAAGGATCACATATATTAACTTTCGGCACTAACTAAACTTGTACCCCTATATAACGCTCTCAAAAAGGGTATGTTGCATGCAATCTAACTCATTCAGTAACAGCGAGTTATCATTGATGATGTGTCTTCAGAGCCGCCTTACCTTCCCGATGGCTTTGCCGCAGGCTACATCAACAGCAGCAGGCGGTGGCCGGGACTTCTCCGCCTGCGCTGCCAGCAGAACCAACTCGTCCACGTCTGAGCGCAGCCGCCAACGCGCGGCGCTCATCCTCTGTGGAAGATTTGGTTCCACGGTCAAAACTCACGAAATTTTTGATCTGCTTTTTCCTACCCAAAATCTAAAATCTATCATGTTTCAGGTGTTTATTAAAGCAATAAAGTGAAATATTATGTAATACTTGTGTTCTCAAATGCGACAGTCTTGGAACATTCAGAAAATGGAGAAAAGGATCTGAGTTTTGGCAGGACACCGTTGGATTATTATCCAGACGGTTATAAGACAACAATATAGAGATTGATTTCCCTTCTGTCTGGATGGAAAATATGTTGCAATTGGTGTAGCTATTCAATAGATGTGCGGGTATACATCAGTTTTGCAAGCGTCAATGTGGTCTGATATATTGTCTACAACAATTATGCTAGAATTTAGACAGGACCCCCACAGTGATGAGACGCTGTATCACCATGCGTTGTACTTGGTGTAAAATACACAGCCGCCGACTTTCGAACCATCAGAGACTAGTTCAAGGAGACAGTCCCCTACTTGCAGTAGATTATTATGGTCTTGTAAATGTAACATTTTCTTTAGAAGAGTAATTTCTGCCTGTATGAAGAATTCTCAGTAAACGAATGTGTAGCAGTCAATCGACTCTTCCTTTGTTTAATGCCACAAGCAAGTTTTACTCAAGGAGCTTTTTTCCTCCAATGTACTGTTTAAAATTATGAGTAACTAAGCTCGATTTGCTAATACAAGAAGGTTTTAAGTGGTCTGTGATGTATGGTTAATCGTTTCACTAAGTAGAAAGTGACTGCTCCTAAAACTGATTAATTTTTTTCAGTACTTCTCGGTGTTCCTCACCTCAGGTTTTCCAACTAAATCGACGTCTATTAGCTCTCCGTAAAAGTCATCAACTGACTCCCTCCGAGAGCGGAGGCAGAACACGCCAAAGAGCCTCCGGAACATCTGTGAAGAAAAAATCGTAAAACACGTCAAATTACATTATGTAGCATCTTTTCCAAAATGTATTTATTATTTCACAAATAATATATCAACTGTGACCAGACTCATGATTTTAGGTGGTATAATCATATACACACTGTCAACCTATTTTAAGAAATAAATCAATTACTGCGGCTCAGTGGCGTAGTGGTGGCGAATATGGCGAATAAAAGAGCCACACAAACTGTTTCAGGATTAGTGTTAAGCTCCACACATCACTGTTAAGAGTGAGAGATTCCGCTGTGCAGTTCCAAATGTTGTGCTACCAATACACTTGATGTCACGGAACAAAATACAGCGTTAAAGGTTACCCAAGAGGTAGGCTTTCCCTTTTCTCTTCGCTTTCTTTCTCTGATCTTTAAGTCATGGAATAGGGACGGTAAATTCAAGTTTGCTGTACCAGAAGTGCCCTCCTCCACACACCATTAGATGGCTTGCTGAGTGTTGATGCAGATATAGGACACAAACACTACGTGTTAAAACCAAAGTACGGACGCCTACACAACATCTGGATTACGACACATATCACTAGTCCGTGAACACAAAATGCTCCAGTTCACCTCAGACGTATTATACAGGTTTGTGTCTGTGTGACTGATGAGAGAGAAATCGGTTTGTGAATATAGTATCATTCTAGGTAGGAAAGCTGCCCCTCTTCTATCTCTGATGGGTATACCCACGTCACACAACCAGCAAAAACAATTTGTATTCGTTTATTTACACCTAGCGAGATACATATTGACACTTTGTCAGTCAACGAAGGAATTTCGTGTAGTCTCAAACTTTGGTATAGAGGTAGGTGTGGGTGCCATGAACAATAAGCAAAGCATTATGACAAGAGGTATATGAGTAGTGTGTAAGAGGTTGTGTTTGAAAGTCAGTTTTTCACGTTTTTCTTGAATAACATAGAAGCGGTGTCAGCTACCGAAAAAGTTTACAGTCACAGCGTCAAACTGCATTAAATTTCCCACAAAACAAGTACTGTTATCCTTTTCTGTAGGGCTAGAAGTTCCCAAGTGGCAGGTTGTGACATTATTCAAACAAACGGCTCTGAGCACTATGGGACTTAACATCTATGGTCATCAGTCCCCTAGAACTTAGAACTACTTAAACCCAACTAACCTAAGGACAGCACACAACACCCAGCCATCACGAGGCAGAGAAAATCCCTGACCCCGCCGGGAATCGAACCCGGGAACCCGGGCGTGGGAAGCGAGAACGCTACCACACGACCACGAGATGCGGGCTGTGACATAATTGCAAGTTAATAAAAACATACTTTCGGTGATATGAAAATAGTACTTAAGTTATATGGATTATGAACACTTTGAAATGTACGTGACACATGAAAGTGCATCAGACCCATATTAAGGAACCACCCATGATTTTATTGTGTAACAAGATGGAGTATGGAGTGGGGGTTAGAAGTGTGACTGAAAGTAAGTCGTCACTCACGTACAGTCATTTACGAGGTTTGATTGGGAAGCTTTAAGAATGGATCCGCTACTGGTCACTGGTTTGGCAAGCAGGTACACGGAGGGTGGGGAGTGATTCATTGCCTTGTTCTTGTGTGCCCTCTGACGGGAAACTGCGTTTCCTTGATTCAGTTCGTTGTGGCAGCTGGTCGAGTGCGGCTCTGTTGTGGATGTTGCCGAATTCTGTCTGCGTGAAGATCGACGTAAAATCGGAGCAACGAGATTGTGTGAAATTTTGTTTTAAAACCGGTAAATCAGCATCTGAGACCTATGAACAAATAGAAATAGCTTTTGGAGATAATTATATGAGCCAGTCAAATGTTTTTGTCTGGTTCAACGGATTTAAAAATGTACGCGAATCATTGGAAGGCGAACCACGGTGCAGCCGTTCTTCCACCTCAAAAACGAATGAAAATCATGTGAACGTTAGTGACATAGTGCGCTCCGATCGTAGACGTACAATTAGGAAGACGGCTGATTAACTCAATTTAAGTTTCTACGCAGTTCAGTCAATTTTAACTGAAGATCTACACATGCGTTGAGTGTCCGCAAAATTCATTCCTCAAGTGCTGTCTAGTGACTAGAGACAATACCGACTTAAAGTGTGTCTGGAACTAATTAATTTTACTAAAAATGACTCAGATTTGTTAAATAGGGTAATTACAGGTGACGAATTGTGGGTATATAGATATGATCCTGAAGCAAAAGTGCAGTCATGGTAGTGGAAGACTCCAGTTTCACCACGACCGGAAAAACCACGGCAAAGTCAGTCGAACGTGAAGAAACTGTTAGTGATTTTTTACGATTCTACTGGTATTGCGCATCATGTATTAACCCCGGGAGGACAGACAATTAGCCAGAACTTTTAAAAATGTGTACTTGACCGATTGCGCTAAAAGATGCAGAAGAAAAGGTCTGCAT
The DNA here is from genome assembly GCF_021461395.2 of Schistocerca americana. NCBI lineage: Eukaryota > Metazoa > Arthropoda > Insecta > Orthoptera > Acrididae > Schistocerca > Schistocerca americana. The sequence continues at coordinate 125,013,392 of NC_060124.1, forward strand.
TGTGGAAAGACAGTAGTTGGGCGCTAAACCGTGGCAATGCTCCGGCTCATCGTGGCTTTTCCATCATTGAATTTTTCACCAAATACAGAGTTCCTGTGCTTCCACAACCGCCATATTCCCCTGATTTGGCCCCTGCGGTCTTCTACCTTTTTCCCAAACAGATATTTTCACTGAAAGTGAACGATTTGACTCGATTAGAGACATCCAGGCAAATATGGAGAGCGTCCTTGAAACAAGCCTGGAAAAAAATTTCCAGGAATGTTTCCAAAAGTCTGAACACCATTGAAGTCGGTGTGTTCAGTCAGAATGGGACTATTTTGAAGGAGATGCATCACAGTAGCACGTAAGTAACGCCATACTACAATTACAAGCCCATTAATAAAACTTTCAGATCACACCTCGTATGTCATGTTTCACTCCCACATAGGTTGGCAAAATAAATAACAAGCAGATGATTTCATTCTATCTCCCTACTCACAAGAAGTGGCTACAGAGGTTTTCACTATGTTATACTGACCTTTCCATAGTACAGACATATTACGGTTGGTGTCTGTTTCACACAAACTGCGTTAACGCTTCATATCATACAAATACAGTTTCCTAGGAATACTAACGAAAGAAAGGTATGTGGACCGATGGACGCCAGTCTCTACCTACTGTTATATGCTGCCATTCCATTAGACATGGTCACTCCCACCAAGCAAGATATACTGTGTATGTGTAGTAACCGGCTTTACTCACTGCAGTCTTCTCAACAAGTGCTAGCAATCCGTGAATGAAAGAGATTTATGCAGTCTATCAGTAACACAACTAATAGCTGGAGAATAGTAATAACTTTCTGTTCATTCATTAATTCACCTTCGACTACAGCTTGGTTACATGACTTTACAGTAAGCTGTTGATTAGTAACAGCAGCAAGGTGCCAAGTTTTCCGATCCTATTCTTTCCGCACCAACACTATGTAGGCTACTGAAGACCTCACACTGACAAATGAAACATTAATACGCCACTGTTTATAGGAACGAATTTCACAGAAAGACCCCTGTTGGCATCTGAAAATTGGTACTCACTTAACAAACAAAAAGCAGTTACACTGCGTAAACACGAGCCCAATGAAGTCATTTTGTATACCGACGTAAGAGAACAGGACATTGAATGACGAAGAGTTATAGTTTGTCTGCAAACAGAATAGCGAGCATCACTCGTGGTAGAGGAAGCCGACTTTGCGAGAAGAGATGTACAAATAGTAATCAGGAGGACTAAAAATATAGCAGTGTAAAACAGTGTGCAGAGGTTTTCATATAAACCCTACTTAACGCTTTTCTTGTGTTGGTATTATTAGTAACTGAAATCTCTATTGCAAATAGTGTCAACACACTCTGTGGAAAACAAACACTGCTTTCGGTATACTTAACAGTGCCTCGCCAGTGATTCATAACGCAAGAAGCGGAGGGGTCGGTAAAACTTCCTGAATCTTCCTGTAGCTTTTTCCTGTGACTTAGAAGGGTAGAGAAACGGAGGGATCAGCGAATTGTCTGGTCGCTCTTCAGTTTGCAGACCTGCGAACCGTCTGTCACCCCACCCTGTCACAGTCCCAGAAAGCAAATAATCCCTTACAATAGTTCTACCGCACTTGTATTTCCCATATCCATTTAATATTTGAACCTAATAAACTTTATGTAATAATAAACATTAATTTCTTACCGCAAATCATTATTTTGTATAAACTACTATATTTCAATCAGCTGCAACACTAAGAATATTCTCCTCGACGGTTCATTTATTTTAAATATGGGGACACATCTTTGCCTGAAGCCTCGGATTGTTAGTTATCTAGGAAAAACAAAGAATTCACCTTCGAAACCCCACACCGTCTAATAGAAATGTATGGATTTTTAATTTAATGTTTTTTACCCTCCCTCCTAGACGAAAACCCCAACAGCATTTATTGAACTCTAAGAACACGGCATGATACATAAAAATCCAATACCGGGTCCGCTTATTTTGTAGAAATGTTTTCGTAGTATGATCCAAAACTCGGATCTTTGGAATGGTTCGTTTTTCTGTTCGGTAAAATGTAGCTGGTACGACTTACATAATAAATAAATCTAAATACGTGTGACTGACATATGAGCCCAGAGTATTTAGGTCAAGTACTTTACAGAGCACATTAACAGCAAAGGATGTTAGTATGGGTAAGAGGAGACTGAGAGAAGATGTTCAATGGTCACTTACGGTTCCGTATAGCGTTCACCCAACGCTGGCCTTGTGCGTTCGTCTACTTGTAGACTGTTCTCAACAAGTTGGTCAGATATTCAGTTAATGAGATTGCCTCGCTCTAGTGTCACCACTAAAGCACAAAGACCTGCTCAAGAAAAATCACGTAAGCACAGACAGTATGTTTACGCAACACGATTCGCAATCGCAATGTTGCCACGCAACTGCCCGCATCTTGATGTGCGATGTATCATTGTTGACAAATTCGCCTGGGACCAAAGGAAAAGACGACGATCACTTCTGACTGTATCACACGGGCTTATCAACCATACGTAATACGTTACTGGCCTATATCGCTCGTAATTGTCCATAATAATTGATTTTTAATGAGCTGTGTGGTGGTGGTGATGACTACTTATGAATATGAATGTATTCGAAACATCAGCATCTTGCGAAGTTTGAATACAAATAAACTTTCTGTTGGACTAAATATGTGTGCACCATACATTTAAGAAGACGTTTTGAAATTCATGACTCGATGCACTGAGGGGTCTGTGGTTCGTTGGGACGTGAAAATGTGTCTTCTTAGATTTCAAACAAAATTAAAATGTTGTTCCAACAAAGTGAGCGTCGAAATGGGCAAAGATATCGAGAAATGGATTCAAAGGGCCTCTTAAATCGCGTCGACCATACATCCAGTTCGATGGCAACTTAATACCAGGAGGTGAACCTGTATTGTAAGACACTATCGAACAGGGTATGCGCTAGTAAGTACTAGAATCCCCAAGCGTTTTTATGTCATTAGTAATGACGGTGTACTCACATGTATGAACGAAACATTTTGTTACCTTACAGAAGCGTTACAAAAGTGAGACTTCACCCACAGTTCCCAGGTTAGTGTCATATGTGAAATATTCGAAAAACCGTTATAGTGTGTTACAAATTTATTGCATCCAACGAGGAAATTTTGGATCACAATTCCTGGAAAATTTCCGATACCATTCATGCACCCTAAAGTGAGACATTTCGAATAGATCGTAGTAGCGAACATAACGTCAGAAGAGCTATAAAATTTCTGAAAGGCAGATCACAAGATAATAGCCATTGAGCAGTATCCAAAGATGTAATTATCAACATTTGGTATAAAAAATATTTATTTAGAGGAAAGAACCAATAAAATGTAAAACCTTTCCACTGACACTCAACAGATAAATACTGTAGAAGACACACTGATTTATTCTCTTCCAAGCCTGTCCCGTTCCTTTTGTACTGTAATAAAAAGCTCAAGAGAGACGTATGTAGGTCACCACAGTACTACTTAAAAATATTCTGAATTAAATCATCTACAATATTTTCCACAATATTCTGAAAACATGAAAAAATTGCAGAGACAAGGTTTTATGTGCAAATTCTACTGGAGCTACGTGATGTGAACGATTAGACAGTGAAGGTTTCATGTTTTCTTGGAAATATTCAGCCACACTGAGGAAACTTTGTCGTCTCCATCTCTTGTGTTTCTGTTTTCGTTGCTTTAAGTAATCAGCTACCAACAGGCGACCCATGTAAGTCATCTTCAAAAACTGGGCCGATGATTTACATCGGCACATACAGAGAGATTCTTTAACGGAGGGCAGAACCTCGTCAACTTCATCGGACCTCCGCCTCATGATAGAGCTACAAGCACTATGTATGTGTAAAACCAAGCTTACGAACCTGAAATTGCTAACATGTTAAAGCCGTAATCTGCAGTCTTATCAAACCCCGATGTATGCCTTTGGTGACAAGGCTCTTATTAGCTAAATAAATGTCTTGCTGTATTAGCACACGTCTGAAAAATATACAAGATCCACCATGAAGTTGCCATCCTCCAACTGTATGTATTTACCTGTCTGAAAGACACATACACAGCGGACAGAAAGAGAGAGAGAGAGAGAGAGAGAGAGAGAGAGAGAGAGAGAGGAAGTGGGAATAAGAGAAAGAGCGAGAGAGCTAGAAAGCAATCTAATAAACAAAAAGGTGGTAAAAAGTGCAGCTATTCTGGTGATGCATCACAAGTATTCAGAGATTCACCATCTTGCTCTAAGGCTTGACGACTGACCTCTTGTGCCGCCTTGACTCAGCAGAACCAAGAGCAATACTGACGTTGTCCAATGCAGCACTGGATGAGTCGCTGGGAACGAGAGAGTTTCATAAACCATGGCAATACTACCCGGAATATTGACCAGCCGCACAGACATTTCGTCGTTACAGTTTTCATTAATGATCGTAAAACTGAATGTTCCATTTATTGTAATTACATTAATATATTTTGTATATGATGCTGATATCTACAAGAAGGTTGTATCGAATGGCGAAAGGACCTGCAGAGGATAAAAAAATGGTACAGTGCCCAGCAGTTGACCATGAATACAACTGCAAGATGAAATACATTATGTTACAACTACACTGTTGAGGCTAAAATTACGTGTTTGGTCCAACTAAACGTTCTGTGTTATCAAACTTCACAAGATGTGGATGATTCTAGTGTGTTCATATTCATCATTCTTATACAGTTCACTGCTCATTAAAACTGATATAAGATATGGCTCTGACCTAAAACACGTTTTACAGTCGTCAACAAATTGTGGATAAGGATACACGGCCACGGCCTTTAAAATTATTAAACAATTTTGCGGGCAACTCGTTGTTGTTGCTCTCATGTGTAACGTTTTCTACCACCACTCGATCGCCTTACTTTGCTTAATAGGTAAATGTTAACCCTGATTGGAATGATCACGTGAAACAAATAGTAAGGAACTTCCGACTAAGATTCGTAGGACGATTCTTAATGAAATTTAGCTCTTCCACGAAAGAAGTGGCTTACAAAACACTTTGCGATATATTCTTGATTGCTGATCTTCAAGCTGGGAAACTTACCACGCAGGAATAATAGCAGAGTTGTGTGCTTCGTCACACGATCGTTTAGTCGGTGCGAGAGCGTTACGTAGACGCTCTACAAAGACTAGTAACAGGCTGTACGAGAGAGGGGTTGTGAATCACAGATAGGTTTACTACTCGAATTAGAGAGAGTACTTTCCGAACAGAGTTGGAAAACATACTTGCTTCCTCCCACATACGTCTCGCGGAAAGAACACAAAGGGAACGTTTGCTAAATTAGAGATCATGTAGAGGTTTATCTACAATAATTCTTTTCACGCGCCTTTTGCGAATGGAGCTGGGTCGGCGAAATCGGTTGACGGTGCCAGAAGTACCCTCCTCCACAAACCAGCACATTTCTTGTGGAGTGTTGAGGTTGATACAGGACACATACACTGCTCGGTAAATAGTAAGTACTGACGGTACACTAGAAGCGGGTACATGGACGTGTGATAGAAAAGGCTAGGGTAGATAGTTAGCTCATGTTATTTTAGTATTGAAGCGTGAGACGGCACAGATATATCACGATACGCATCACTATTTCCGTGCCAACAAAACGCTCCAACTGACCTCAGACTTAAAATGCAGTTTTGTGTCTGTATGGTTGACGAGAGAGAGAGATTTCGATTTGTGAAGATAATGTCTTTCTAGGAAGGATAGCTGCCCACCTCGTATTCCCGTTTTGTACACCCTCGTCACACAACCAGCAAAAAACAATTTGTATTCGTATATTTACAGCTAGTGAGACAGATATTGATACCCTGTTAGTCAACGAAGGTGGAGCAGGCTATAAATTCATGAGGACGCAACAGAGTTACGAGTAGGTGGCCATGAACAACATGCAAAAAATTCTGACAGAGTGAGTATGAACTTGTGTGTAAGAGGTTGTAGTTAAAAGTCAGCTTTTTTTATGATTCTCTTGAATAAGTTAGGAACTGCGTCATCTACCGGAAAAATTGCCAGTGACCAAATTAAACTATGTTAAATTTCCTGCAAAACTATTACTGTTACGTTACTCTCTAGGGCTATTAATTTCCACTTGTCAGGGGATGGATTCATTGCAAGTTAGTAAAAACAAAGTTTTAATACTACACAAATAACATTTATTGTTAAATTATATGGCTTACGAACACTACGAAATGTGACACGACAAAGTGCATCAGAGATGTATTAAGGAATCGTCTGTGATTTGGGGGTGTAACAAGATGGATTAGGGGGTCGAGGTTAGAAATGTGACTGACAGTAGGTCGCAACTCATGTAGGGTCATATATGTCATGTTTCACTCCTTAATAGGTCGGCAAAATAAATAAGAAGCAGGCGATGTCCTTCTTTCTCCCTACTCTACAGCGTCTCAGAAAGCGGCTAACGAGTGTTTCACAATGATATACCACCCTTTCCATAGTACGGACACATAACGGGAAGTGTCTGTTTCCCCAAAAACTGCGTCAACACTACAAGTAATACTAATACGATTTCCTAATAATACTAACGCAAGAAACGCATATGGACAGAAAGTACGCCAGTCTCTGCCTACTGTTATATGCTGCCATTCCATTAGTCATTTTGTCTCCCACCATGCAAGATACACTGTGGATCTGTAGCAAGTGGCTCCACTCAGCTCAGATTTCTCTACAAGTGCTATAGTTCGCGAGTGAAAGAGATTTGTGTAGTCTACCAGTAACACAATTAATAACCCGAGAATTGCCGTAGCTTTCTGTTCATCCATTAATTCACCATCGACTACCATATGGTTACAAGTCTTTACAGTAAGCTGTCAATTATAAACAGCAGCATGGTTCCAACACTATGTAGGCTACTGACAACGTCACACTCACAAATTAAACGCTAATAAGCCCCTGTTTGTTGGAACGAATTTGGCAAAAAACCTCTGTTAACGTCTACATATAATTGTATGTAATTGTATATAAAAGCCAGTGATGTTACTTTGTATACCACCGTAACAGATTTGGACATTACATGACGAAGAGGTATAGTCTGCCTGCAAAACAGAACAGATAGCAGCGCTCGTCGTAGAGGAAGCCATGTTTGACAGAAGAGTGCTGCAAATTGTAATCAGGAGGACTAAAACTGAGTTTTCCTTCTAGTAGTGGATAATAGTGTGCGGAGATTTTCGTAGATTCACATTTACGCTTATCTGGCGGTGGTATTATTAGTAACTGATATCTCTATTCCATGTAGTGTCAACACTATCTTTCTGAAGTAAACTCTTCTTTGGCCATGCTGCACACTGCCTTGGAGTGATTCGTAACGCAAGCAGCGGAGGGTTCAGTTAACTTCCTGAATCTCCCTGTAGTTACTTCTTCTGACGTCAAAGGGTAGAGAAAGAGAGTCAGCAGAGAAGTGTCTGGTTGCTCTTCAGTTTGCAGACCTACTAACTGCGTTCTCTCCACACCATATCACAGTCCCAGAGAAAAAAGAATCCCTTACAACAGTTCTACCGCACTTAAATTCAAATTAATTTTATACCACAAATCATTATTTTGGATAACCTCCTATTATCCAATCAGCAGCAACAATAAGACTATTTTACCACGAAAAAATGAATACGACTCTTTTTGGACGAAATTTAGTGTATTTTGATTACGGGAGACATCTTTCCCTGAAGCCTTGGATTTTTAGTTATGTAAGAAAAAAAAAGAATTCACTTTGAAACCTCCCACACTATCTATTGACATGCCACCTGGCTGGATTTTAAATCTAATGTTCTTTTCCCGCCATTATAAACGTACAAAAACTTGTAACTATACGAATTTTTACCCCAATTACACCAGTTCTTGTCTTTGTTGCTTGGGCTAAGAATGAAATAAAGGACCTTGATATTCTACATAGCATGTAGAACGTAAGGTTATAGTTTCCTAATGCTACGCTGAATAACGTAAAAGCACAGCCAATAAACCAGCACGACAATTCAAACAAAAACTCCAACAGAATTTATTGCCCGCTAAGAACACAGCGTGGTGCGTCAAAAACCAAAATGGTGTCCGCCAATTTTGTAAAAATTTTCATATTTTGATCCAAAACTCGGATCGTGGGAAAGGATCGTTTTTCCGTTCGGTGGAATTTAGCTGGTACGACTTACATAATAAATAAATCTAAATACGTCTGACTCACATGTGGGGCCAGAGAATTTAGCTCAAGTACTTTACAGAGCACATCAACAGCAAAGGAGGAGACTGAGAGAAGATCTTGACTGCTCACTTACGGTTCCGTACTGCGTCCCACTCAACGATGGCCTTGCGCGGTCTTCTACTTGAAGACTATTCACGACAAGCAGGTCAGATATTCAGTTAATGAGCTTGCCTCGCACAAGTATCACCACCAAAGCACAAACAACTGCTCAAGAGAAATCACGTAAGCACAGACAATACGTTTACGCAATACGATTCGCAATCGCAATGTTGCCACGCAACTGCCCGCGGCTTGATGTGCGATATATCATTGTTGACAAATTCGCCTGGGACCAAAGCTAAAGAGCAACGATCACTTCTGACCCTGCCACAATACACAATACGTTACTAGCCTATATCACTCGGAATTGTCCAGAATAATTGATTACAAAGGTAGAAATGCGATTAACTAAGAAACTTTTAACTTCCAGCAAAGAAGAGGCTAGTATCGATTTTAAAAGTTAACATTCACAGTTGCTAGTTTCCTCTTAAGTAATATTGTATAAAGGAATTATCCTTCTTTGGGAAGTCTCGGAATGTTGGCGTGCTTGCGTAAGTTGTTACAATTGAAAGCCGATATGTGCAGGTCCCTCTAGAATCGTGTATTAAATCGACTTACCCCCTTTCTTTTATGTTTCGATTGATACAACACGTCGTTTTAACTTACCGCACTGCTAATTCACATCATTTTGTAAAGAGTTATGGAGTGATATTGCTGAAACTTATCAATGTGAAGAAATTTGTTATATCAGTATCTTGTAAAGGTTGGATAACGCTGAGGTTTTAGTTAGACGATATATGTTTACATCACGTATTTACTACGAAATTGTTGAGATTTGTGCACCGATGCGATTAGTCGATCTTTCAGATGCTGAAAAAACTACAATAGAGTACGAATCGTTCGGAAGTCTCCAATGTCGACACTTCCAATATAATAGAGAATTAATTTAGTAGGAACTCATAGAGTTGTTGAAACTACGGTTAAAAAGAGGTTCAAAATGCATATGCGATAATAATTACTATGTACAACAAGACAACTTACCTCTCTAGTAAACCACATGTGCACGCGCCATTGAACACTTACAGTGAGTAACACTATGTGGTAATACGCAAGTGACTAACGTTAGATTTTGTATCCAATTCCTAGGTCATTGTCGCACGTGAAACATTCAGCGAATATTGAAATAGTTAGACAATTACATTAACTATGACAGAAAATTTACATAAGTTTCATGAAAGTTAGTGGAAATGTAAGTTACGTTGCGGTCTCTATGGATGTTACAGAGTGAGACGTCACGAAAAAATGAAAGCTTATTTATGAAAATAACGTCATAAGAGCTACAGAATTTGTTTAATCTAAATGATAAAACATTTGCCGTATAACAGTCTCCGAACGTGTAATTACCAATATTCAGGATCCAGAAATACGTCTTCAGAGGAAAAGCAGTTTACTATTATTATACATCTCCGCTGCGACGTAATAGTTAACACGTTTGGTTACCAAACTAGCCCTTAGCTACAGGTATTCTTCTGAAACGTGAAGGTTTGCTCCTCACAGCAGTTATTCTGTTCCAGCCTGGAAGCCTGCAAAATGTATGTCCAATGGGGTAAGTGCTAGACGTCGATTATATCCGTTCAAAATTACCATGCTTTTCATCTCCTACGTTTTATTGTAAGAGAAATTTAATTTAGATTAATAGACGAAAGTTATCACGTTTCAGTCTGTAAATTTCACTGCTAAATTTATGAGGAGTTCTCAAAATGTATCATGAATTTGGTTGGCAGAATTACTTTTGTTGATTTGGAGCTCTAAATCCTCTTCAACGCAGAGTGTTTCGTAGCGCACACTCTTCTGTTGCTATTATTGGGAACGCTTCTGGTGTCCTTTGGAATGACTGTCCACATGATGTCTTCTTTTCACTCAAATAGTGTTGCTTTCACGGGTATTTTCAGCTTTGGAAGTAGATTGTTGGTTGGTTGGTTTGTTTGGTTGGTCTGTTTAAAGAGGGATTGCTGAAGGAGGGGGGGGGGGGGGGGGAAGATCCAAACTTCAAACCCATCAGTACCTTGTATGTAGACATAAGCTATTCGTTGCCATCACTAACCACAGGAAAATTTCGTAATAAGAGAAATCTCAATCAGATGCTCAAAGTAGATGCATGCGATATCATGATGGAGATGCCAAGTTTTTATTGCCCACAACCAATACGATCGTTTGCACCGCGCAGCCTCCCGAAGACAACCAAGGACCTCTTGGCAGCTTTTTTTTTAATTTTATCTCCATCGTGCATATCGGATGTTTCCACTCTGACGACTCCATCTTGCATTGTAATTTTTACGTACAAACCGACTTTCTGTACAGTTTCCTGACTTCGTTGCTTCTGCTCTGCTGTCAGCAGCTTGATTACGAATTTCTCGGACACTCTCGCTATGTGTTCACTATCGGTGAAAATTGAATATACCGATAAAATTCGTACCCCTATCTCTGTCACAAGGGATCGTACAGTTATACGATGGTCTTCCATCACGAAATGCGGCATTTATTCATTGAGTGTCTGCCCGACAGCGGTTCGCTGTCCACTGATATGTGGCCATCTTGGAAGCAGATGTGCCACTTCTTTATCGGCTAGGTGCCTATGGCATCACCCCGAATGCTTGTTGAATCTTACGAATGGTCTCCACCCTAGTTTCGTGAAGTCTTTTGCAGAATTCCATACAATACCTCTGCTCAATTTGTTCCATCGCTAACGATTTGCTGGAATCTGGTGAGCGCTCACTACACGTCCTCACTCATATAAACTTATATCTACATGACTTCACTGCAATTAACGATTAAGATACTGGCAGAGGGTTTACCGAACGACCTACAGACTATTTCTCTACTGTTGTAGGAAATACTAGATCTTTCCGTGCGAATTCTGATTGCTCTTATGATATCGCGATGAACATTTCCCGATACATACGATTGCGTCAACAGAATATTTTAGCATTCGGAGGAGAATGTTGATGATTGAAATTTCGTGAAAAAATCTCGCCGCTAAGAAAAACACCCTTGTTTTAATGACATCCACAGCAACTCGCGTCTCATTCCCGGATACTGTCTGGTCTGTTTGGCTAATATACGAAATAAAGAGACATTCTTTTAAATACTTCGACGTCTTCCGTCAGTTCAAACTGATAGGGATACTGTACTGCACAGCAATACTACAGAAAACGATGGACAATTATAGTCTTTGCTTCGCATTCCCCAGGTTATTATCCACGTGACCACTTAAGTTTAAGTTATTCATAATTTTAATCCTTAGGTATTAGATGGTTTGACAACCTTTAGATTTCTGTTGTTTACCGTGTTCTCGAAATTTAACGAATTCCTTTTAGTAATCATATGTATGTACACACACTTGTAGGAATATAGAGTTAAATGCCGCTTTTAGCACTATATCGCTTTTTTAGGTAACTCATTTTTCAATTTGTATTGATCTTATGATGGTTTGATTAGGGCATAACGACAGCATCAGTTGCAAACAATTTTATAGGGCTGTTCGGTCTCGCAAATCGACTGTATAAATTAGGAACAGCAGAAAGCATACATTGCTTACGTGAGAAACGACTGGTATCAATTCCGATAATTTTCCGTCAGTTACTACGATACGTAACCTATTTGGAAGAAAATCTCGGTCGCAGGACTGATACGATAATTTTAAGCATGCAATATGATTGGAAGCTATGTGTGATGAATGGCGTCGAAAACCTTATGTAAGTCTAGAAATACGCAACGAATTTGAGATACGCTGTCAACAAGCACTCAATACGTCTTGTGAATACTGAGTTAGTCGTGTTCTACGATAATGTAATTTTGTGAATTCGTGCTGTCCGTCTATGAATACATCATTGCCTTAGAAGTAATTAATTACGTTTGAACATAGAGTAAGTTCCAAAATTTCGGTGCAGATCGATATCATTGGCGTCGGTCTGTAAATTGTTAGTTGCTCCAATCTCTCTTCTCGAGTGTTGTTGTGAACTGTGGAATTTTTAAGTGTGCTTGTTAGTGGAGAAATCCGTTGTGCCGGCCAGTCTGTGGATGGCTTTTAAGGTGGTTTTCCATCTGCCTCGTCAAATGTGGGCTGGTTCCCTTTATTCCGCCTCAGTTACACTATATCGGCGATTGGTTCGCATACACCGACTCAAGAATCGTGCGCACAGGAGCCTTTCGTGGATTAGTTACATTTCCTTAAGATTCTCTGAGTCTGGGGTCTTATTTTCCCACTATCTGTTTTATGAGACCTCCCTCTAACCATGGAGACCTATCAGTCACGTGTTGAGCGTTATAATAAGCTTTACCTGATTTGACTGGTTAGATCATATTGTTTTAGGAAGACAAGAAAACATTTTTTAATAGAATTATTTTGTAACATGACAATGCTGAGAGTGTGGAGCAGTTTATTCATATCAGATGTATTTTACTTTTGTGTCATTAAAGGGACATTTGAAAGCGCTTTCTTTTGTCACTTATCATGTTTCAGAAAGCATATCACCATTGATCAAAGAAACATATTCGCTTAAATTTGAGTCGCTACACCATGCATGGTTGGCTAACAACGATGAATAAATTTCTAAAGAAAACTAAAAGTTATTTGGTAGAACAATCACTTAAATAAAATAAGTAAAAGGAGCAAATTAAAACGCACTAATTTAATGCAGATTGTATTTTCAGTGCAGCCAGAACAGACTCATGTTGACCGTTGCAAGGGAAGGATTTGTTGTAGGGCTTAATTGAACATTTTTCAGCGAATAATAGGAACAGTATTCAATAAGGGAAATTTCACGTAAATTGTTTTTGAAGTACTGCACTCATTCTGAGTATTCTTGTGAATCATTGCTTTACGCGTTGTAGTTTACACACAATCCGGTGTACATCAAATCAATTCAAAATGCAGTTCCTGAAAAGTAATTCTCGCAAACAAGCTCATATTCGATAGTAGGGTATGTAAGAAGATTCTGGATGTCAACCTGCAATCGGAATGTTCGAAGTCAGTACTACTAAATCAATATGTACTCCATACATAAAACGGTGTATTTTGGCACCTGTGAAAATTAGTTACGTTTAGTGTTGCCACTGCGAAATCGTTGACGCCAGTTTGCATAACTTCTATCCCGTTTATATGTGTAGTTTTATTGTGGAGGGATTGTAACCATTTTTGGGTTGTCCTCACAGTGCGAGGTAGCTTTCTCTCACGGTCCTTTCGGTTTGGGTTTTGCTCGTCCCGATTTTTATGCGGAATAAATCAGTGTGTGTCGGGTAAGATATTGCATTAATTCTGCAACAAAATTACAGCGAAAATATACACTCCTGGAAATGGAAAAAAGAACACATTGACACCGGTGTGTCAGACCCACCATACTTGCTCCGGACACTGCGAGAGGGCTGTACAAGCAATGATCACACGCACGGCACAGCGGACACACCAGGAACCGCGGTGTTGGCCGTCGAATGGCGCTAGCTGCGCAGCATTTGTGCATCGCCGCCGTCAGTGTCAGCCAGTTTGCCGTGGCATACGGAGCTCCATCGCAGTCTTTAACACGGGTAGCATGCCGCGACAGCGTGGACGTGAACCGTATGTGCAGTTGACGGACTTTGAGCGAGGGCGTATACTGGGCATGCGGGAGGCCGGGTGGACGTACCGCCGAATTGCTCAACACGTAAGGCGTGAGGCCTCCACAGTATATCGATGTTGTCGCCAGTGGTCGGCGGAAGGTGCACGTGCCCGTCGACCTGGGACCGGACCGCAACGACGCACGGATGCACGCCAAGACCGTAGGATCCTACGCAGTGCCGTAGGGGACCGCACCGCCACTTCCCAGCAAATTAGGGACACTGTTGCTCCTGGGGTATCGGCGAGGACCATTCGCAACCGTCTCCACGAAGCTGGGCTACGGTCCCGCACACCATTAGGCCGTCTTCCGCTCACGCCCCAACATCGTGCAGCCCGCCTCCAGTGGTGTCGCGACAGGCGTGAATGGAGGGACGAATGGAGACGTGTCGTCTTCAGCGATGAGAGTCGCTTCTGCCTTGGTGCCAATGATGGTCGTATGCGTGTTTGGCGCCGTGCAGGTGAGCGCCACAATCAGGACTGCATACGACCGAGGCACACAGGGCCAACACCCGGCATCATGGTGTGGGGAGCGATCTCCTACACTGGCCGTACACCACTGGTGATCGTCGAGGGGACACTGAATAGTGCACGGTACTTCCAAACCGTCATCGAACCCATCGTTCTACCATTCCTAGACCGGCAAGGGAACTTGCTGTTCCAACAGGACAATGCACGTCCGCATGTATCCCGTGCCACCCAACGTGCTCTAGAAGGTGTAAGTCAACTACCCTGGCCAGCAAGATCTCCGGATCTGTCCCCCATTGAGCATGTTTGGGACTGGATGAAGCGTCGTCTCACGCGGTCTGCACGTCCAGCACGAACGCTGGTCCAACTGAGGCGCCAGGTGGAAATGGCATGGCAAGCCGTTCCACAGCACTACATCCAGCATCTCTACGATCGTCTCCATGGGAGAATAGCAGCCTGCATTGCTGCGAAAGGTGGATATACACTGTACTAGTGCCGACATTGTGCATGCTCTGTTGCCTGTGTCTATGTGCCTGTGGTTCTGTCAGTGTGATCACGTGATGTATCTGACCCCAGGAATGTGTCAATAAAGTTTTCCCTTCCTGGGACAATGAATTCACGGTGTTCTTATTTCAATTTCCAGGAGTGTAGTACTTTAGTTCGATACGTGTTTCCGTCAAATCTTCTTGAAAGGTCAAGCGACCTACGGTTACAGTTGCTGAAAGGGGAACATGTTCTTCGGATAATCGCAACACAGTAGTAAAATTGCCCCATATTCTGCGTATATCTTCGTCTGTATGCAATAGTTGATGAGCATTTGTATCAGGAGACATGCTGATATGCGTATGATCTATCCTGAAAGCGTTTTTAAACCTTTATAATAGCCGCCAAGATGAAATTGAATTACAATTATCGTTATCCAACAGAGTAAAATTCTTCAGCATGTATTGTAATACTTAACACGGCCCTCAGGTTCACAGTAACACTTCGACATATCTCATATGAGTGTTGTGATAGCATGGAGGCGTCGTTAGTGTGGAACTACTGGGAAGTATACAGTGAACCAAATGAACCAACTCCAAGGTACTGACTAGAAATTTCATCTCACCTCACCTACCTTAAACTCTTAATGTTGTTTTGGTTCCACTCTGTATTGTTTGAAAGTTATAAAGATCATGCATCATGTGATTTCACTTTCTTTGACAAAGCGTTTTAAAAGTTACCGTTGATAACATTGTCCCTCTACCTTTTATAGGATAAATGACAGTTTGGCTTAAGAATGGAATATTTGGTGCCCTGTCGGCACATTTTGTTTCTTGTTTCACATTTTCAAAACAACTGCCCCGCTTTTCATGCTATAAGAAGCTTTAATCGCACCTGCACTGCTATTGTTCACCTGTTTAATTTTCTTCGTATTGTCTCCTCGGCTAGTCAGTCCTATTTTCAGTCTATGTGAAAGATTTTCTCACACTGTTGGTCTGTGACTGAGAGGAAATTTGGCAATTTGTGGTAAGGACTATGGGACAAAAATGATGCCCCTAGGCTTACACAGTAATTAATCTAACTTAGCCTAACTTACGCTAAGGACAACACAAACACTCATGCTCTTGAGAGGACTCGAACCTCCGACGGAGGGAGCAGCCCGAACAGTGACTAAGCGCCCGCGACCACGCGGCTGCCCCGCGCGGCTCTGATTGGGAGCTATACGTTCCTGGCAGCTTATGAACTTACTTCCTGCATGATTGAATGATGTATTCACTTTTATATTATCTTTCCATTTCCATTTCCGAGGGACAGAGCTTTTGCCAGTGGAATAATTCATAAGGGAAAATGTTTTACAGTGTATAACATTAAAATAAAATTCGTTTACTCAATACATCAATAGCGTCTGATGCTGCAGAAAAATGCGAACGGCTTCTGGTGAATGAGTATTTTAGTTTTTAGTTCTCTTAAACCAGGAAACCACAATTAGTTGCGACAACTACTAAAGAGGAGAGCACCCAGAAAATTGCCCCTGCTGTCTACTTAAGATGTTCGAGTCGGGGCATCTGGATGTCAACTTACCTACACTTTAGATCCGAATCGTTGTTACAGCAATGCGAATGAAACAAATTGGGCCTTGTCAGGTATTTCTACTCGCGGTCAACGGAGTGGGGGCCAGCGCCTCTGCTTTTTCCAAATGGTAGCTCTACGAGTGCTAGCACATGCTTCCTGCCTGTCGCTAGTACGGTAGATAACTGCCAACCATGTCATCGCCGATATATTTCCTGGAGTTGTTCAGAATTCACTCGACGTTTTCTTGCAACTAAAATGAACTTATCCCTCATTAAAGAACAGGGAGCTCTGACTGTTTCAGTTGTGTGCTACCTCCTTGTAAGGCGTTCGCCCTGCAAGAGGGAGACTGCCTTTACTTTCCGGTTCTAATCTGGATGGAGATATCATTTGTACCTCTACTGTGATACGGTCATTAGTAGGCAGATCGAGACTCTGTAAATCGATCTTAAGACAACGTCTCCTCCACAGTACTGTAGTTGCGTCCTTACATGGAAGTCCACATTGTAAGGCTCCTTCAGTATGACTGTGGGCAGAATATAGACACAGACCGTTTAGAAAGCTGGATGACTTATTGTTCTCATAAACCCTCTTAATATGGGATACTTTGTAAATACGACTTGTAGCGATGAGTCATCATGATTAGGTGTAATTCATTTGTGTTAGTACAGTGCATACTAAACAGTGTTTCATTTGTTAGTTTAATGAAGATAGCTGATAAAAAAGAGATAAGTTAATGAACAGCGATTTAGTCTTCCGCATTATCTAAACATCCGCCCCCGGAAGCTGAGTGGTCAGCACGACAGGACGTCAGTCTTAAGGATCCGGGTTTGATTCCAGTCTGGGTCGGAAATAATCTCCGCTCAGGTACTGGTTATTGCGTTGTCCTAATCATAATCATTTCATCCCCATCAACGCACGTGTCACCTTTTGACTTCACGCCTGTTGCCAGTAATTTTTTTTTCTTATTCTGTGCAGTATATCCTGGTGATAACGCCTTGTCGAACTACTTACCACTCACAGGGAGCAGCTCATGTGTTTGTATGAGGCTGAGAGTTGTGCCAGTTGTGCCGTATTTACTGGCAGGGTCTCCCACGCCGGACAGTTTCAGTGGATGAACCACACGTTGAATGTTCCAAAACCCACCACATCTCCCATGCCCAGTCCCGCAATCCTGCCCCAATTCCCGAGATACCCAACGCAAGTCGTAGAGCGACCCGTACAGATGCGCGTTTCATACCTGTGAAGACGTGTCTTCAAGGGTAACATGGGGAAACCAAGTGACATCTCTGAGGTTCTCTGATGAAAGAGAAAAAAAAGGGGGGGGGGGTGTTCATAATAGCAAAGCAAGAAAGGCTCGGATGTGCTGCTCAAGATTCATTTTCTCCAGTGCGCTCTCACTAAGAGGCACTTGTTTTCCAGATTATCATAGAGTCCTATGTAGACTGTTTATTGGCCATCCTAGCAGCAGGAATCATTCATTATGTTGGAGGGTAGTGAGGGCAATCTTCATTCCGAAGCCAAGGAAAAAATGTCATACACGCCTAAGGTTATGAAAACGTTCAGTCTGTCTTTTTTTCTTCTAAAGCCATTAGGAAAAGTAGTTGATATGCACGTTAGGAGAAAGAGGATAACTGACGTTCTTCTACATGCAGACCAACAGACATATCAAACAGGTAAACAATGTGACACGGCACTTCACCAACTTTTTTTTTTTGGAAGGTGGAAAAAAGCTCTAGACTTTCAGGGAACAGCTCTCCATCTTCGTGGATATCGAGCAGGCTTTTCGCGATACGCTGTTCGAATCCATGGTTAGCGCTGCGGAAGAGCACAGCACTGAGAGCACCATAAGCTGAGGGTTAAGACCATGCAAGGAAGGAGATATCTAATAGTCACTATGATGAATGTGAAAATGGCCATCAAAAGCAAGAGAGTGGTGTTCTTAAGGAGGTGTTTTCTCCTTACCACCGTGGAACTTAGTGGTGAATGAACTCACTGCAGAGCTAAGTGCTAGAGCCTACTGTTTCCAAGGATATACAGATGATTTAGTCATATTAATACTTGGCTAATTTGCTAGTATCCTTAGAACAATTGGGCAATGTGTAATATACTTTCAGAATACTGGTGCAGAAAACTAGATCTAAGGTTCAATCTCAAGAAAAGTTAGCGCTATTTTGTCGAAAGTCGATATGTTAAGAAACGTGGATGTTGTATTTAAGGCTTATAATTTATATAAAAAACAGCTACCAGCCACATGTATGGTTTAAAAAGGTTTATTATCTTCAGACCATGACCGGTTTTGGATTTTTCTTTACAAATCCATCTTCAGATGGCAGGTTACAAGCATTCTTAGTTCGACCTAGTTTTGTTCGTCAGGCAGAACTACACAGCTCTGCAGCAAACGAATCCGGTCATGGTCTGAAGATAATAAACCTTTTTAAACCATACATGTGGCTGGTAGCTGTTTTTTATATACATTATAAACTCAAGAAAACTATTGGAAAAGGATTCAAAAGAAAATGAATCCAGCACAAATACTGAAAACTCAGGCGAAACTGTCATGGGCCCTTCACAACAAGGAAATATATTCCGAAGCAAGAAGGACTCTTATGAGCACTACAAGTCTTTGCGTTAGTAAAAATTAAGAAGCTGGTAGACTAGCCTACACAGGAAGGATAGCTCTATTTATTAGCCCGAAACCTGTCCTATGGGTCACTTTGGTGATGGCAAAATCACAACTAAGTTATTGGACCTGAAGGCAGCATTTTGAATATTGGACTACGATCCAAAACCAAAAATATGGAAAGCTAATGATGCCGATGCCAATCTTCAAGAGAAGTTCTGTGATACCAAACTAGGACAGGAAACAGATTAAATTCGTGGCAGAACTCACTGCTGTCCATGAGAACGTTAAGAAACAGCTACAAACGGTGGGTGTAGAAAGGTAGGCCCCTAAGTGTAGACTAAAAGGTGAGGACGATGATACCGGTCCTCATCTAATCTTAAAATGGGAAGTTCTGGAGGGCAATAGACACAGAATATTCCTATCGGTAGAGGCTGAAGAAATTGTGCCTAGTAAGGAGCCAGTAAAGGGTCTCTTAATACTTGTTAATTATGATAAAGTCACTGCTGTGGAAGAAACAGTAAAGCTATAAGCTGGTCATAAGGATCAGGCGAGTGTTCTCACTAATTGAGTTAGTGACTGTACGTACTTATTTATTATGGTAACACACTGGTTAAAAGTTTTGATATATGAAGTCACTATTTTTGGATGTGCACACCTATCATCTGTGTTAGTGACTCAGTTAGATACATTAAGTACATTGAATCACATACTGTAGCCATGTTACTTCTGCGTAACGGCTCTATTTTGTCTGTAGGACCATTCTTTTGTACTTCAACACTTATAGTGTCAGGTACGGGGCGCGACTACTTTACCAATGTTCACATAGGCACAATGCAAGTACACCCCATGATACATTGCTAGTTATTACATGCATCGATTTGGTTTTATTTCTATACCATATTCGAGTGTAAATGACCATTACAATTCAGAGTTAGTATGAGCAGCAGTGAGTGGCATTGGCAGCCTCACTCAACACTTTAAAACCAGAAACTACACTCACCAATGTTTAATCAATAGTGTTTAACAGAGTATAGGGTTCTCCATATGTTGTGTCATAATTGATATATTACATGAATAAGATATATGATTCTCGTGGCTATTAATTATTTTTGTTGGATGTTAATTTTATTAACTTCAAGAATCATGTCTCTGATTTTCAGAGAAGAGCAAGACACTTCGTGGCTTATCTTTGCTAGGATTTAGTTCCTTGCACGTTCCAATCGTTTTGCAGATTGTTCATCCTCCATCTTGACTTCTGGTCTAGGCATTCGAGCAACTGACCCGCTTCCAGAATTGCTGTGTCTTAATGTTATGTCGCTATGTAATTTTTTGCTATGACAGTAGCGTAAACATTTACGTAAATTGCTACTTCACAGAGTACCAATGGAAAGAAGTCATTAAAAAGCTAAGGTAAAACTTGTGAATCAAATTAACTAAGGATTATTTCTTCTTTGTAATCAAGATGGGTATGCAGTGTCCTGGTAATTGAGGTAGTCCATGTATAATTTTGCTCATGGAGGCGGATATCTAAAAATATAAGACTTTCAAAGATTTGTCTCAATACAGTTACGTAAGTAAAGAGAAAGAAAGAATCATACAACGCTGACAAAAATAACAAATTTTATTTCAATATTTGTTTAATTGCGGTTGAGAGATATTAAAGCTGAATTGACATTATTTTTCAAGGGGGCATAAAGTTAGAAGTTTTATTTCAGTTAATAGATTATTCAGTTTAAATATTTGTTAGCCGCTATTCGCATTTACTTTGTAGACAGACAGATTTAACTTGATTTTCTTTGCCAACATCTCCAGCATCGTCTCTGACTACTATGTATCGTTGGGATGTCCTTTTCATCCACTATACTTGCTTCCGTGTGAATTTGTTCATTGGCGTGTGAACCGTAATCCCCATACACTTTGCATACTGCCGACAGTCATAGCTTAGATTTTCACCATGCAGGACCTCCAACGTTAGCACAACGATGGTATGTCCCAATTATCCACTACCTTAGTTTCCCATAGGTAAATGTAATGCCTAGTTTGCTAGTGTCCCCATCAACTTCGCAGACACACCAGAGTCTTAGCCGTGACATTCTCTTTCCAGCACATCCCACACGCTTTCCAATGAGTAGGCAATGGAATGATGTCCTTGTTATACACAGTTCCGCATGAAATAGTTCCCTGGGTAGTGAGTTTGTGTACTTGTCCACTTAGCCCTGAGATTCCCAGTTGAGCACCACTCTGGTGAGCACCTTCACTCCCCAGTCAACGTTCAGGTTTTCATGGGATGTCACTCTTATCTACTGCCATTAGTTCTTTACAAACAAATGTATTGGTCAGTGAGTCTTTGTCCCTGTCCACAATATACACTCACTGCAGTCTTAGCACTGATTTTCTTCACCCAGCACCTCCAGCACCCTCTGCGACGACGAGGAACTGGTGGGATGTCCTCGTCATGAATACGTTTAGTGGGTAGAGAGGCGGTGTGAAGGGCCGCCATGAGGGTTCACGACGGTCTTCGTCCCGACTCTCTCCGCCCAGCACCTCCGACACCCTCTCCGGCGGCGAGGGATCGGGGGGATGTCCTCGTCACACTCCACCACAGGCGGCTCATGGATCTCGGCAGTCGTCACAATCATCCAGCCATCGTTCACCTGCACAGAAGAGCAGTTCTTCACTTTAAAATACATTAAACTTTCATTATGTAACAGCAGTTGCAAATGTTCTCTCGTGTGATGGTCATGGAGCGTACATTAAGAGAGAACATCTTTCTAATTTCCTGTTTGATAGAAAGAAAGAGAAGATGATTCGAACATGAACATTAACTTTGACAAGGGTCACATATATTAACTTTCAGAACTAACTAAACCTTGTACCTCTATATAACGCTCTCAAAAAAGGGTATCTTGCATGCAATCTAACTCATTCAGTAATTGCGAGTTATCAATGAAGTTGTGTCCTTAGTGCCGCCTTACCTTCCCGATGACTTTGCCGCAGGCTACATCAACAGCAGCAGGCGGTGGCCGGGACTTCTCCGCCTGCGCTGCCAGCAGGACCAACTCGTCCACGTCTGAGCGCAGCCGCCAACGCACGGCGCTCATCCTTTGTGGGAGATTTGGTTCCACGGTCAAAAATCAGGAAATTTTTGATGTGCTTTTTCCTACCCAAAATCTAAAATCTACCATTTTCCAGGAGTTAATTCAAGCAATAAATTGAAAAATTTGAAATACTTGTGTTATCAAATGCGACAGTCTTGCATCTTTCAAAAAATGGAGAAAAGGATCTGAGATTTGGCAGGACGGTTGTAAGACAACAATATAGAGATTGATTTTCCTTCTGTCTGGATGGAAAATATCTTGCAATTGGTGTAGCTATTCAATAGATGTGCGGGTATACATCAGTTTTGCAAGCGTCAATGTGGTCTGATATATTGTCTACAACAATTATGCTAGAATTTAGACAGGACCCCCACAGTGATGAGACCCTCTATCATCATGCGTTGTACTTGGTGTAAAGTACACAGCCGCCGACTTTCGAACCATCAGAGACTAGTTTAAGGAGACAGTCCTCTACTTGCAGTAGATTATTATGGTCTTGTAAATGTAACATTTTCTTTATAAGAGTAATTTCTGCCTGTATGAAGAATTCTCAGTAAACGAATGTGTAGCAGTCAATCGACTCTTCCTTTGTTTAATGCTACAAGCAAGTATTACAAAAGGAGCTTTTTTTCTACAATGTACTGTTTAAAACTATGAGTAACTTAGCTCGATTTGCTAATTCAAGAAGGTTTTAAGTGGTCCGTGATGTATGGTTAATCGTTTCACTAAGTAGAAAGTGACTGCTCCTAACACTGATTAATTTTTTTCAGTACTTCTCGGTGTTCCTCACCTCTGGTTTTCCAACTAAAACGGCGTCTATCAGCTCTCAGTAAAAGTCATCAACTGACTCCCTCCGAGAGCGGAGGCAGAACACGCCAAACAGCCTCCGGAACATCTGTGAAGAAAATATCGAAAGACACGTAAAATGTTGAGCTGAGCGTTCACATTACTGTGGTTGAATTATAGTGTGACCACAGTGGACTGGTGATCAGGCTTCAAAGTTTGGAATGAGAATATGTCGAGAGTCGTACGAAGGCTTGGTATTGTACACAGTGTGCAAATGAAACCAATAGAAACGTCATAAATTTGATTATGTAGGACCTTTTTTAAATTGTAAATATTATTTCACAAATAATATATGAACTGTGACCAGACTCATGATTTTAGGTGGTGTAATCATATACACACTGTCACCCTGTTTTAAGAAATAAATCAATCACTGCGGCGCAGTGGCGTAGTGGTGGCGTATATGGCGAATAAAAGAGCCACACAAACTGTTTTAATATTAGTGTTAAGCTGCACACATCACTGTTAAGAGTGAGGGATTCCGCTGTGCATTTCCAAATGTTGTGCTACCAACACACTTGATGTCATGGAATAAAATACAGCGTTAAAGGTTACCCAAGAGGTTAGCTTTCCCTTTTCTCTTCGCTTTCTTTCTCTGATCTTTAAGTCAAAAGAAAACGCAACGACAATCTATTGTTAACACGAGGGCGTGCTGCTCGACACATTGGTTCCCTCCCCACATTTTTCCCCACACCCTTTGCCTTACCAGTTTAAACCCACTTCGTCATAAAGACAGCCTACCGACAATCTGACTGGAAAACCGCAGGCAAAGAAAGATGGACACCCGGGGGAAAATTACCAAATATCCAGCCCTCTGCCATCCTCTGCTTAATGATTCACGATATGCACCGTGCCTCAAAATTTGTAATAGGAATGAGAAGGAATAGTTGAGTGAGGCAGGAGTATATTACTTGTGCTTTATACGGCCTTAGATAAGTTCAGATTATTGTTCAACATTATTAACTGAATTATGTATTTACGTTAGCTTCCATCACGAGGAAGATGGAATTTCGAACCTGAAAAGGAAATGGTGGGGTTTTGCTACATAGTTGTCCGATTCCCATTTTGGTTTCTGATGATTCTCTCATAGGCGAGAGTCCTAAGAGCCTCTACAATTTTCCTTGATCGGGTCGTAAATTTGCCGCTTAGTAACCGTTCTATTCCATGTGTAACTGAGTCATTTGACTTCCATTCATTCATAAAGCTCCCAAAAGTTACTGATCATTTCGCTTTGAGGTGTAGTAGCATGCAGAGTAACAAATGTAACTTCTCATACCATAACTGGACCAACTGGGACAGAATAATAGGAAGTGACCTTTCGTTGACCATATCTTTCAATCACTGCATCTACATTGCGGTCTGGTGAAACTGACATGAAGTGAAGTAGCTTAGATAGCATGTATTGCTTGTATTGGCGGTGAGGTGGAACTCAGCAAGCTGTCCTTTAATCTGCTTCTATGCGTGTCCCATATGTAATTGTGTGTGTTGGTCCCATCTCCCATTGATTGATAAGTGAGTTACAGTTGAGGCTATATAAAATCTCTTAAACTGTAGAAACACTCGGCCTCGGAGGAATGCAAACGCAATCGCAAGAAAATAGTCGGTGGTGATGTCCACGAACATCGCAGAAATTCGTAAACGTTAACAATAATCTACAAAAGAAGAAAATGGGAGTTACCGCGACAAACATGTAGATGAATGAAATAAACTAGTTCACTTAGGTGAAAAGAAGCTGAAATTAATCGGAAATAAACCACACACATCCGTTGTGTTCACATTAGAAAGTGTGAAGTCGAGTGACAAATTTGTCACGCACAAGAGTAACGAAAACAAAACAATTATTAATGTAAAAATAAGATTTTAATAAATCATACTTTTCAATGGGACAAAGAAGAATAGATTAACTACCGTAGGCCCATACAGAGTCCTAAACCTCACGAATATTTATCAAAACGCCTGACTGAAAATTATTAATGTATATGAAAATATTTTTTTTCTTTATAGATCATACAAGCATTTTTAAAGACGTTATGAATTCACATCACAACTTTTGTAGCTCACTATTTGGGTAGGAATTTTCAAGGGCCTATGACACTTTTTTGTTTATAGTTTTTGTTCGATTTAAAAACATAGCAGATTAGAAAAATGATTTTAATTAGATAATTATTTTCTGGTTGTACTCCCGTCTTTGTGGCTTTTTTCCCGCCGTTTGAAACATTTTGATGAGATCACAACAATGGGGTATATTTCATGCTTACTTCCTCTTCCCTTCACCGGAGACAACCAGTTTATCGCTTACTTACGTGTGTACCTCACGATAAGACGGGGAAGGTGATTTTAGGTCACACGGAAGCTTGTTGGCAATGCTTCATCCCGCGACCCATTCGAGACATCAACAGGAAATGATAAGGGGGTGGTGGTGGTGGTGGTGGTGGGGGTGGAATAACAATGGACACGTACTACCCTGCGCCACACAGCAGACAGTATAGCGATTTGCCACTGCATTGTTATACACTTCTGAGCTACATTGAGGGTTTCAAATCTCTATTCGTCGGGAAACGTCAACGGTAAACAAAGTATAGTCACCACAAAAGAAAAAAAAATTTTTTAAGACATAGTTACTGAATCATGGACTATGCTGATAGTTTCTAGTCTGAAGCACATACCTAAGTTAATTTAGAATCAATTACAAAGGCTGTAACGAACAGAAAGACAGACAACGAAGTTATCTAATAGAAACGTGGTTAAAAGGCACGCGTCTCTGGCAATAAGATGATAGAGATACTTGCTGTGAAACTCATAAACCAGCAGAATAAAGCACTCTGACATTCAGTAGTTTTATACTGATGTATTAAATGAAGTTTAGGAGTCTGAAGCAACTAAACATGTGACAGCTATGTGCAACTAACTTATTCGAGACCAAATGTGCTACTGTTTGCAACGAGGCCCTTATTAGCTAAATAAATGACCTGCTATATTAGTATTCCTATGAAAAAATGTAAAACCAAAGATGAAGTGTTAGAAAGTTCAGCTTTTCTGGTGATGCATTACATATTCAGAAATGCTCCTTGTTCCGCAATGGTTTGTCGGCTGTCCACTTGAGTCGCTATCATCCAGCAGGATCAATAACAACATTGACGTTGTCCAACGCACCACTGGACGAATCGGTAGGAACGGGAGATTCTAATAGACCACGGCAATTCTACTCAGAATATTCACCAGCAACAAAGACATTTCTCGTGAAGGATTTCATCGTTTGATCGTAAGTCTGTGTGTTCTGCTTATTGTAATTACAGCAATATATTACCGCATATGATGATGATTACAAGAAGGCTGTACCGATTTGCGAAAATACGTGGAGAGTATTAATAAATGGTAGAGGGCCTCGCAGTCTACCGTGAATACAAATATATGTGACATGTTGCGCATGCATGCTAGATGATATCGATTATTTTACAACTGTACAATTTACGATACATTTAAATGTTTCTTCCAATTAAAGGTTCTGTGTTATGAAACTTCACAAGATGTGGGTGCTTCACGTCTCTTCATATTCATCCGTATTAATCAGTTCACTACTCATTAAATACGATATAAGGTACCGCTCTGATCAGAAACCCGTATTGTAGTCGTCATCTAAATGTGGGTATTGATATAAGGCGACTTCTTTCCTTTAAAGGAAACTCATTACACAATTTTGCAGGCACCTAGTTGTTGCTGCTCATATACATCCACTCCTATCAGCACATGATCGCCTTAGTTTTATTAGTAGGTAAATGTTAACCCGGAATCGAATGACTACGTGACACAAATAGTAAGAAACTTCCAACTAAGCTCATGTAGTTCATCCACGAAAGAAGTGGCTTACAAAAAACTTATCAACCGATTCTTGACTGTCGATCTTCACTCTGGGACCCTTACCAGGCAGGAATAATAGAAGAGCTGTGCGCTTCGTCACACGATCGTTTAGTCGGCGTGAGAGCGTTACATAGACGCTCAACATACGCCATTGGCAGACGTTACAAGAGAAGTGTTGTGCATCACAGATAGTCTTACTACTGGAACTCTGAGAGATTACTTTCCTATAAAAACTGGATTATATGCTTACTTCCTCCCAAATACGTCCCACTAAAAGACCACAAAGGGAACAATTCGAGAAATTAGAGCTCACGTAAAGGTTTATCGACAATCATTCTTTCCACGCGACTTTTACGAATGGAATAGGAACGGCAAAATCATGTTTGTGGTACCAGAAGTGCCCTCCTCCGCACGCCATCAGATGGCTTGCGGAATGTTGATGTAGATGTAGGATACAAACACTACGTGTTGAAAACAAAGTACTTACGCTACACAAGATCAGGATATCTGAACATTAGATAGAAAATTGAACAGTGGGGGAAGGGTGATAGGCAGCTCAAGTCGTTTTAAGTAGTGAAGGGTGCAAGAGATATGGCGACACATATCACATATCCGTGAACATAAAATGTTCCAGTTCACCTCAGACTTATAATGCAGGTTTGCGTCTGTCTGACTAAGGAGTGAGAATTCGGTTTGTGAAGATAGTATCATTCGAGGTGGGAGTCATTTCCTTGTCCTTGTGCGCCCTCTCACAGCAAACTGTGTTTCCTTTATCCAGTTCGATGTGGGAGCTGGTTGAGGGATGTATCTGAATTCTGTCTGCGAGAAAACGGACGTAAAAACGGAGCAAAAAGTTTGTTTGAAATTTTGTTTTAAAACCGGTAAATCAGTTTCTCAGACTTACGAACTATTAAAAATAGCTTTAGGACATAATTATACACTCCTGGAAATTGAAATAAGAACACCGTGAATTCATTGTCCCAGGAAGGGGAAACTTTATTGACACATTCCTGGGGTCAGATACATCACATGATCACACTGAAAGAACCACAGGCACATAGACACAGGCAACAGAGCATGCACAATGTCGGCACTAGTACAGTGTATATCCACCTTTCGCAGCAATGCAGGCTGCTATTCTCCCATGGAGACGATCGTAGAGATGCTGGATGTAGTCCTGTGGAACGGCTTGCCATGCCATTTCCACCTGGCGCCTCAGTTGGACCAGCGTTCGTGCTGGACGTGCAGACCGCGTGAGACGACGCTTCATCCAGTCCCAAACATGCTCAATGGGGGACAGATCCGGAGATCTTGCTGGCCAGGGTAGTTGACTTACACCTTCTAGAGCACGTTGGGTGGCACGGGATACATGCGGACGTGCATTGTCCTGTTGGAACAGCAAGTTCCCTTGCCGGTCTAGGAATGGTAGAACGATGGGTTCGATGACGGTTTGGATGTACCGTGCACTATTCAGTGTCCCCTCGACGATCACCAGTGGTGTACGGCCAGTGTAGGAGATCGCTCCCCACACCATGATGCCAGGTGTTGGCCCTGCGTGCCTCGGTCGTATGCAGTCCTGATTGTGGCGCTCACCTGCACGGCGCCAAACACGCATACGCCCATCATTGGCACCAAGGCAGAAGCGACTCTCATCGCTGAAGACGACACGTCTCCATTCGTCCCTCCATTCACGCCTGTCGCGACACCACTGGAGGCGGGCTGCACGATGTTGGGGCGTGAGCGGAAGACGGCCTAACGGTGTGCGGGACCGTAGCCCAGCTTCATGGAGACGGTTGCGAATGGTCCTCGCCGATACCGCAGGAGCAACAGTGTCCCTAATTTGCTGGGAAGTGGCGGTGCGGTCCCCTACGGCACTGCGTAGGATCCTACGGTCTTGGCGTGCATCCGTGCGTCGCTGCGGTCCGGTCCCAGGTCGATGGGCACGTGCACCTTCCGTCGACCACTGGCGACAACATCGATGTACTGTGGAGACCTCACGCCCCACGTGTTGAGCAATTCGGCGGTACGTCCACCCGGCCTCCCGCATGCCCACTATACACCCTCGCTCAAAGTCCGTCAACTGCACATACGGTTCACGTCCACGCTGTCGTGGCATGCTACCAGTGTTAAAGACTGCGATGGAGCTCCGTATGCCACGGCAAACTGGCTGACACTGACGGCGGCGGTGCACAAATGCTGCGCAGCTAGCGCCATTCGACGGCCAACACCGCGGTTCCTGGTGTGTCCGCTGTGCCGTGCGTGTGATCATTGCTTGTACAGCCCTCTCGCAGTGTCCGGAGCAAGTATGGTGGGTCTGACACACCGGTGTCAATGTGTTCTTTTTTCCATTTCCAGGAGTGTATGAGCCAGTAGCTTTTTTGGGTGGTTAAACAGATTTAAAAATGGACGCGAATCATTGGAAGATGAACCTCGGTACAGCCATCCTTCCACATCAAAAAGAATGAAAATGTTGTGAAAGTTAGTGACATAGTGCGCTCCGATCGTAGACGTACTATTAGGGAGATGGCTGATGAACTCAATTTAAGTTTCTACGCAGTTCAGTCTATTTTTACTAGGAGGAATTGGGTGCTAAACCACGACAATGCTGTGGCTCATCGTGCCTTTTCCATCGTTGAATTTTTGAAAAAATTCAAAATTCCGTGCTTCCACAACGGCCATATTTCCCTGATTTGGCCCCTGCGGACATTTACCCATTTCCTAAACTGAAATTTTCATTGAAAGTGAAGTGATTTGACTTGATTGACGACATCCAGAAAAATACAGAGAGCGTCCTTAAAACACTTCAGGTAAGAAATATCCCGGTATGTTTCCAAAAGTGGAAACACCGTTGAAGTCGGTGTGTTCAGTCAGAATTGGACTATTTTGAAGGAGATGCATCACAGTAGCACGTAAGTAACACCATTCTACAATTACAAGATCATTATTAAAACTTTACGATCAGACCTCGTATGCCACGTTTCACTCATTCATAGGTCGGCAAAATAAATAACAAGGAGATGATTTCTTGCTTTCTCCCTACTCTACAGCGTCACAAAAAGTGGCTACAGAGTGTTTCACTATGTTATACTGTCATTTCCATAGTACAGACGTATAACGGCTGGTGTCTGTTCCCCACAAACTGCGTTAACGCTTCATTACATAAAAATACAGTTTCCTAGGAATACTAACGGAAGAAACGTATGTGGACTGATGGACGTCAGTCTCTGCCTACTGTTATATGCTGCTATTCCATTTGACATGTTCTCTCCCTCCAAGCAAGATGTACTGTGTATGTGTAGTAAGTGGCTTTACTCACTGTAGCCTTCTCTACAAGTGCTAGCAATCCGTGAATGGAAGAGGTTTATGCAGTCTATCAGTAACACAATTAATAGCGGTAGAATTACAAACTTTCTGTTCATCCATTAATTAACCTTCGACTACAACTTGGTTACAAGACTTTACAGTAAGCTGTTGATTAGTAACAGCAGCACGGTGCCAAGATTTCTGATCCCATTCTTTCTGCACCAACACTATGTAGGCTACTGAAGACCTCACACTGACAAATTAAACATTAATACGCCACTGTTTATAGCAACGTATTTCACAGAAAGACCCGTGTTATCATCTGTAAATTGGTTCTCATTTAACAAACAAAATGCAGTTCCACTGCGTAAACACGAGCCCAAAGAAGTTATTTTGTATACCGACGTAAGAGAGCAGGACAGTGAATGACGAGGAGGTATAGTTTGTCTGCAAACAGAATAGCGAGCATCACTCGTGGTAGAGGAAGCCGACTTTGCGAGAAGAGATCTACAAATTGTAATCAGGAGGACTAAAAGTATAGGAGTGTAAAACAGGGCGCAGAGGTTTTCGTAGAATCCCTGCTTAACGCTTTTCTTGTGTTGGTATTATTAGTATCTGAAATCTCTATTTCATATAGTGTCAACACACTCTGTGGAAAACAAACACTGCTTTGGGTATACTTAACAGTGCCTCGACAGCGATTCATAACGCAAGAAGGGTAGAGAAAGAGAGAGAGCAGGGAATTGTCTGGTCGCTCTTCAGTTTGCAGACCTGTGAACCGTCTGTCACCTCACCCTGTCACAGTCTCAGAAAGCAAATAATCCCTTACAATAGTTCTACCGCACTTTTATTTCCCATATCCATTTAATATTTGAACCTAATAAACTCTATATAATAATAAACATTAATTCCTTACGGCAAATCATTATTTTGTATAAACTAATATATTTCAATCACCTGCAACACTAAGAATATTTTCCTCGACGAAAATAAATACGACATTTTTGTAGGATAGTTAATTTATTTTAAATATGAGGACACACCTTTGCCTGTAGCCTCGGATTTTTAGTTATCTAGGAAAAACAAAGAATTTACCTTCGAGCCCCCACACCGTCTAGTTGACACTCATATGTATGGATTTTAAATCTAATGTTCTTCACCCTCCCTCCTAGACGAAAACCCCAACAAATTTTATTGACCTCTAAGAACAAGGCATGATACATCAAAATCCAAAACCGGGTACGCCTATTTTGTAGAAATGTTTTCCTAGTTTGATCCAAAACTCGGATCGCTGGAATGGTTCGTTTTTCTGTTAGGTAATATGTAGCTGGTACGACTTCCATAATAAATAAATCTAAATACGTCAGACTGACATGTGAGGCCAGAGTATCTAGCTCAAGTACTTTACAGAGCACATCAACAGCAAAGGATGTTAGTAAGGGTAAGAGAAGACTGAGAGAAGATGTGCTCTGGTCACTTACGGTTCCGTATAGCGTTCCACCCAACGCTGGCCTTGTGCGTTGTTCTACTTGAAGACTGTTCTCGACAAGCAGGTAAGCTATTCAGTTAATGAGCTTGCCTAGCACAAGTATCACCACCAAAGCACAAAGAACTGCTCAAGAAAAATCACGTAAGCACAGACAATATGTATACGCACCACGATTCGCAATCTATAATATTTTCCACAATGTCCTGTTTTCTTTAATACAGACAAAACTTGTAGACTAGAAACACGTGCAAATTATACTGGAGCTACGTGATGTGAACGATTAGACACTGAAAGTTTCATATTTTCGTGGAAATATTCAGCCACACTTTGGAAACTTTCGTTCGTCTCCAGCTCTTGCGTTCCTGTTTTCGTTGCATTAAGAACTACCAACAGGTGATCCATGTTAGGTCATCTTCGCTACCCACAGTTCACCTTACGGTTACCAACTTAATAGCACAACCAAAGAGCTAGGCACACCTTAACTGCACTTTCATCTAAAAATGGGCAAATAATTCACAGCGGCCCACACAAAGAGACGCTTTGACGGAGGGCAGAACCTCGTTAAGTTCATTGGACCTCTTCCTCATGCTAGAGCTACAAGCACTATGTATATGTAAAACCAAGCTTACGAACCTGAAATTGCTAACATGTTAAAGCTGTAATCTGCTGTGTTATTCAAACCACAATGTATGCCTTTGGCGGTAAGGCTCTTGTTAGCTAAATAAATGTCTTACTGTATTGGCACCCATCGGAAAATGTACAAGACCCACCATGAAGTTGGCCTTCTCCAACCGTCTGTGTGTACGTGTATGAAAGACACATACACAGCGGACAGACAGATCGAGATAGAGGAAGTGAGAATAAGAGAAAGAGCGAGAGAGCAAGAAAGCGATCTCAGAAAAAGATGGTAAAAGCGCAGCTTTTCTGGCGATGCATCACAAATATTCAGAGATGCTCCTTGTTCCGCTAAGGCTTGCCGACTGATCTCTTGTGTCGCCTTGACTCAGCAGAATCGGGAGCAACACCGACGTTGCCCAACGTAGCACTGGATGAGTCGCTGGGAATAAGAGAGTTTCATAAACCACGGCAATACTACCCGGAATATTGACCAGCAGCAAAGTCATTTCGTCGTGACAGGTTTCAATATGTGATCATAAAACTGAATGTTCCGTTTATTGTAATTACATTATAATATTCCGCAGATGATGGTGCTATCTACAAGAAGGCTTTAGCGGATGGCGAAAGGACATGCAGAGGATTAATAAATGGTACAGGGCCTAGTAATTGACCATGAATACAACTACAAGATGTTATACATGGTTTTACAACTATACCTTTGAGGCTAAATTTATATGTTTCTTCCAATTAAAAGTTCTGTGTTATCAAACTTCACAAGATGTGGATAATTCGAGTGTATTCATACTCATGAGTATTAATCAGTTCATTGCTCATTAAAAATGATATAAGGTACCGCTCTGACCAAAAACACGTTTTACAGTCGTCAAAAAAATGTGGATATAAGTATAGAGCTACTTCTTCATTTTAAAGCAAAATTGTTATACGATTTTACGGGCACCTAGTTGCTGTTACTCTGATACGTAACGATTTCTACCACCACTCGATCGGCTTACTTTACTTAATAGGTAAATGTTAACCCTGATCGGAATGACCACGAGATACAAATAGTAAGCAACTTCCGACTAAGATTCTTAGGACGATTCTTAATGATATTTAGCTCGTCCACGAAATAAGTGGCTTACAAAACACTTTTGGACAGTTTCTTGACTGCTGATCCTCACGCTGGGGCATTTACCACGCATGAATAATAGAAGCGTTGTTTGCTTCGTCACACGATCGTTTGGTCGGCGCGAGAGCATTACGTGGTTGCTCAACAAACACCACTAACAGACGGTTCGAGAGAGGGGTTGTCAATCACAGATAGGTTTACTACTCGAATTAGAGAGAGTACTTTCCAAAAAGTGTTGGAAACATACTTAGTTCCTCCCACATACGTCTCACGGAAAGGCCACAAAGGGGAACTTTGCTAAATTGGGACTGATGTAGAGGTTTATCGACAATACTTCTTTCCACGCGCCTTTTGCGAATGGAGCAGGGACCGTGAAATCCGTTGATGGTACTAGAAGTACCCTCCTCCACACGCCATCACGTGGCTTATGGAATGTTGATGCAGATACACGACACATACACCACTTGACAAATACAAAGTACTGACGGTACACAAGAAGCAGATACATACACATGTGACAGAACATGCTAGGGAGATAGTCAGATCATGTTATTTTAGTACTGGAGGGTGAGACGCCACAGAGATATCACTATACATATGACTACACCGTGCCAACAAAGCGCTCCAATTGACCTTAAACTTACGATGCAGTTTTGTGTCTGTCTGGTTGACAAGAGAGATTCGATTTGTGAAGATAATGTCTTTCTAGGAAGGATAACTGCCCACCTCCTATCCCCGTTGGGTACACCTTCGTCACAGAACCAGCAAAAAACGATTTGTATTCGATATTTAAAGCTAGTGAGACACAAATTAATACATTGCCAGTCAAAGAAGATGGAGCAGGCCATAAATTCGTGAAGACGCAAATTTTGCACGGAGTTACGAGTGGGTGGCTATGATCAACATACAAAACATTCTGACGGAAATGGTACGAAGTTGTGTGTAAGAGGTTGTGGTTAAAAGTCAGTTTTTATGATTTTCTTGAATAACATAGTAATTCCATAATCTACCGAAATAATTCCAGTCACAAAATTAAAATATGTTAATGTTCCTGCAAAAAATTACTGTTACGTTATTCTCTAGGGCTATTAATTTCCATGTGGCAGGGGATGGAATAATTGCAAGTTAATAAAAACAAAGTTTCAATGGTGTACAAATAATATTTATTGTTAAATGATATGGATTATGACCACTACGAATTGTGACAGATCAAAGTTCATCAGAGATGTATTAAGGAATCTTCTGTGATTTTCCGGGTGTAACAAAATGGATTAGGCGGTCGAGGTTAGAAATGTGATTCAAAGTAGGTCGCAACTCATGTAGGGTCATATATGTCATGTTTCACTCCTTCATAGGCCGACAAAATAATAAACAAGAAGGATATTTCCTTCTTTCTCCATACTCTACAGCGTCACAAAAAGCTGCTAACGAGTTTTTCACAATGTTATACCGACCTTTCCATAGTACGGACACATAACGGGAAGTGTTTGTTTCCCACAAACTGCGTTGACACTATAAGTAATACAAATACGATTTCCTAATGATACTAACGCAAGAAACGCAGATGGACAGGAAGTACCCCAGTCCCTGCCTGCTGTTATATGATGCCATTCCATTAGACTTATTGACTCCCACCACGCAAGATACACTGTGGATGTGTAGTAAGTGCTTTCTCATCAAGGGCTACAGTTCCCGAGTGAAAGAGATTTGCGTCGTCTATAAGCAACACAATTAATAACGCGAGAATTGCAATAGCTTTCTGTTCATCCTTTAATTCACCATCAACTACAACTTGGTTACAAGTCTTTAGAGTAAGCTCTCAATTATAAACAGCATCATGGTCCCAACACTATGTAGGCTACTGATAACGTCACACTCACAAATTAAACGCTAATAAGCCCCTGATGTAGGAACATATTTTGCAAAAAAAACCTCTGTTAACGTCTACAAATAATTGCTCTCTTAATAAGCATAAAGTAATTCCATTGCCTATACACGAGCCCAGTGAAGTTATTTTGTATACCATCTCATTCTGGGAACATCCCCCCGGCTGTGGCTAAGCCATGTCTCCGCAATATCCTTTATATCAGGGGTGCTACTCCTGCTAGGTTTGCAGGAGCGCTTCTGTAAATTTTGGAAGGTAGGAGACGAGATACTTGCAGAAGTAAAGCTGTGAGGACGGTGCGTGAGTCGTACTTTGGTAGCTCAGATGCCCGCGAAAGGCAAAAGTCCCGAGTTCGAATCTCGGTCCGGCACACAGTTTTAATCTGCGAGGAAATTTCGGGTATAATTTGCCTGCAAACAGAACAGATAGCAGCTCTCGTCGTATAGGAAGCCGACTTTGACAGAGGAGGGCTGCAAATTGTAATCAGGACTACTAAAATGAGTTTTCCTTCTAGCAGCGGAGATTTTCATAAATTTACATTTGCACATATCTTGTGGTGGTATTGTTAGTAACTGATATCTCCATTCCATGCAGTGTCAACACAATCTTTCTAAAGTAAACACTGCGTTGTCTATGCTATACACTGCCTTGTCAGTGATCCATAATGCAAGCAGCGGAGGGTTCGCTTCACTTCCTGAATCTCCCTGTAGTTTCTTCTTCGGACGTGGTAGGGTAGAGAAAGAGAGAGGGCGGGCAACTGTATGGTCGCTCATCAGTTTGCAGACCTACGAACTGGGCTCTCTTCTCACCCACTCACTGTCCCAGAAAACAATGATTACCTTACAATAGTTCTACTGCACTTAGATTTGGCATATCCATTTAATATTTGTACCTAATTGACTTTGTACCACAAATTATTTTGGATAAACTACTATTTTCCAATAACTGCAACACTAAGGATATTTGTCCTCGAGAGAAATGAATCGGACACTCTTCGTAGGAAATTTAATATATTTTGATTACGGAAGACATCTTTCCTTGAGGCCTCGGAATTTTAGTAATCTAGGAAAAACAAAGAACTCACCCTCAAACCCCTCACACTATCTAGTTGACATTAAACCTGCTGCATTATAAACCTAATGTTCTTGGACCTCCATCCTAAAGGTTTAAAAATTTGCAACTATACGAATTTTTACACCAATTACACCTATTTTTGCCTATGTTGCTTGGGATAAGAAAGTAGTAAAGGACCCTGATACTCTACACAGCATATATAACTTAAGGTTATAGTTTGCTAATGCCACGCTGAATAACGTAAAAGCACAGCCATTAAATCACCACGACAATGCAAACGAAAACTCCAGCAGCATTAATTGACCGCTAAGAACACAACATGGTACGTAAAATCCAAAACTGTGTGCGCCGATTTTTTAAAAGGGATTTGTAGTTTGATCCAAAACTCGGATCACTGGAAAGGATAGTTTTTCTGTTCGGTGGAATGTAGCTGGTACGACTTACATAATAAATAAATCTATATACCTCTGACTGACATGTGAGGCCGGAGTTTTTATCTCAAGTACTATACAGAGCACATCAACAGCAAAGGATGTTAGTGTGTGCAAGAGAAGACTGAGAGATGATCTTGACTGCTCACTTACGGTTCCGTACTGCGTCCCACCCAACGCTGGCCTTGTGCGTTCTTCTACTTGAAGACTGTTCTCGACAAGCAGGTCAGATATTCAGTTAATGAGCTTGCCTAGCACAAGTATCACCACCAAAGCACAAAGAACTGCTCAA
Organism: Schistocerca americana; assembly: GCF_021461395.2. NCBI lineage: Eukaryota > Metazoa > Arthropoda > Insecta > Orthoptera > Acrididae > Schistocerca > Schistocerca americana. Next base: position 125,050,534 of record NC_060124.1, read on the forward strand.
GAAAAATCACGTAAGCACAGACAATATGTTTACGCAACACGATTCGCAATCACAATGTCGCCACGCAACTGCCCGCGGCTTGATGTGCTATAAAACATTGTTGACAAATTCGACTGGGACCAAAGGTAAAGAACGACGATCACTTCTGACTGTACCACAAGGACTTACCAACCATACGTAACACGTTACTGGCCTGCATCGCTCGTAATTGTCCAGAATAATAGATTACAAAAGTACAAGTACGATAAAAAAAGAACTTTTAACTTGCTAGTGGGAACAAGCTAATATGGATTTTAAAAGTTACATTCACATTTACTAGTTTCCTCTTAAGTAGTATTGTATAAAGGAATTATCCCTCTTTGGAAAGTCTCGGAATGTTGGCGTGCTTGTGTAAGCTGTATTGAAAGTAGATGTGTGCAGGTCCCTGAAGAATTGTGAAATAAATCTACTTACCGCACTTCTCTTATGTTTCGATTACTACAACACGTCGCTTTGACTTACCGCACTGTTAACACACATGATTTTTGTAAAGAGTTATGGAGTGATGTTGTTGACAACTTATCAATGTGAACAAATTTCTAATATCCGCATTTTGTAAAGATTAGATAAAGCTGAGCTTTTAGTTAGACGATATATGTTTGCATCACTTATTTACTACGAAATTATTGAGATTCCTGCATCGATGCAATGGGCCGATCTTTCAGTTGCTGAAAAAATTACAATAGAGTACGAATCATTCTGGAGTCTCCAATGCCGACACTTCTAATGTGATGGAGGGTTAATTCAGTAGGAATACATAGAGTTGTTGACACTCCGGTTAAATAGAGGGTCAAAATTCATATGTTGTAAAAATTACTATGTACAACAAGATAATTTACCTCCCTAGTAAACCACATGTGCACGCGCCATTAAACACTTACAATGCATAACACTATTTGGTAAAATTCAAGTGCCAAACGTGAGAGTTTGTGTCAAATTCCTCGGTCATTGTCGCATCTGAAATATTCAGGGAATAGTCAAAGAGTTAGATAATTTCGTTAACTATGACAGAAATTTTACATAAGTTTCATGAAAGTTAGTGGAAAAGTACTTTTCGTTCCGGTCTCTATGCCCGTTACAAAGTGAGACGTCATGAAAAAATGAAAGCTTATTTATGGTAATAACGTCATAAGAGATGCAGAATTTGTTTAAGCTTAGTCATAAGACATTCGCCGTACAACAGTATCCGAACGTGTAATTACCAATATTCAGAATCCAGAAATACGTATTCAGAGGAAAAGCAGTATACTATTGAATGAGATTTTCACTCTGCAGCGGGGTGTGCGCTGGCGGAAGTAAAGCTGTGAGGACCGGCCGTGAGTCGTGCTTCGGTAGCTCAGATCTTAGAGCACTTGCCCGCGAAAGGCAAAGGTCCCGAGTTCGAGTCTCGGTCGGGCACACAGTTTTAGTCTGCCAGGAAGTTTCAGTATACTATTATTCACTTCCACAGCGACACTATAGTTAACACGTTTCGTTACCAGACTAGCCCTCAGCTACAGGTAATCTTCTTAAAGGTGAAGGTTTGCTCCACTGAGCAGCCATTCTGTTCCAGCTTGGAAGTCTGCAAAACATATGTCCAATGGGATAAGTGCTAGACGTCGATTATTTCCGTTCAAAATTTCCATGCTTTTCATCTCCACATTTTATTATAAGAGAAATTTAATTTAGATTAATGGAAAAAAGCTATCACGTTTCAGTCTGCAAATTTCTCTACCAAATTTACGATTTCAGAATAAGTGTCGTAAATTTGGTTGGCAGAATTACTTTTGTTGATTGGGACCTACAGAACTCTAATCCGCTTCAACGCAGTCTCCTTCGTAGCGCACTCATTTCAGCTGCTATTGTTGGGTACGCTTCTGGTTTCCTTTTTCCTTTGCAATTACTGGACCATGATGTCTTCTTTTCACTCAAATAGTGTTCCTTACATGGGTATTTTAGCTTTGGAATAAGATGGTTGGTTGGTTGGTCTGTTTAAAGAGGGGGGAGGGGGGGGAGGATAGACCCAAACTGCTAAGCAATCGGTCCCTTGTATGTAGACATAAGCCATTCGTTGCCACGACTAACCACAGGAAGATTTTCGTGATGAGAGAAATCTGAATCAGATGCTCAAAGTAGGCGCTTGCGCTATCATGATGGAGATGCCAAGTTTTCATTGCCCATAACTATTGCGGTCCTTTGCACGGCGCAGCCTCCCGATGACAACCAAGGACCATATGGCAGTTTTTTTTTTTTTTTTTTTTTTTTTTTTTTTTTTTTTTTTTTTTTTTTTTTTTTTTTTTCCCCTCCGTCTGGCATTTCCGATATGTCGACTCTGACGACTGCATTTTGCCTTGTAATTCGTACGTCCAAACCAATTTTCTGTACAATTTCCAGACGGAATTGCGTCTGCTCTGTTGTCAGCAGCTTCATTACGAATTTCTTGGACACTCTTACTGTACGTACACTATCAATTACAACTGAATAAATTGATAAAATTCATGCGCCACCTCTGTCCCAAGCGATCGTAGTGTTATACGATGGTCTTCCATCACGAAGTGCGGCGTTTATTCATTGAGGGTCTGCCCGACAGCGGTTCGTTGTCCACTGATATGAGTCCATATTGGAAGCTTTATCCGCTAGGTGCTCATGGAATCACCCCGAATGCTTGTTGAATCTTGCGAATGGTCTCTGGTATGGTGAAGTTTTTTGCAGAATTTGATGCAATACCGATGCTCAATTTGTTCCATCGTTTACGAATTACTGGAATCTGGCGAGCGCTCACTACACGATCCTGATCCGACTAAACTTATATCTAAATGTGTTCACTGCAATTAACGATTAAGTTCCTGGTAGAGAATCCACCGAACGACCCTCAGACTATCTCTCTATCATTGCAGATAATACTAACGCTTTAACCTTTCCGGGAGAAATCTGATTGATCTTATTTTATCACGATGAACATTTCTCCTTATATACGATGGCGTCAGCGAAATATTTTCGCATTCGGAGGAGAAAATTGATGATTGAAATTCCGTGAAAAAATCTCGACGCTAAGAAAAAAGCCCTTCTTTTAATGACACCCAAAGCAACTCACGTCTCATATCCGTGATACTGTCTCCCCTGTTTGGCGAATATACGAAATAAACCGAGATTCTTTGCAATTTTTCGACATATTCCGTCAGTTCAAACTGATACGGGATACTACACTTCACAGCAGTACTCCAGAAAAGGATGGACAATCACAGTGTGGGCAAACTTTAGTAGAACCGTTGCATCTTCTAAGTGTTCCGGAAATAAGGCAAAATTATTGTTTCGACATTCCCCTCGTTATTATCTACGTGACCACTTCAGTTTAAGTTGTTCGTAATTTTAATCCTTATGTATTAGATGGTTTGACACCCTTTAGATTTGTGTGGTCCCATCGAAATTTAACGAATTTCTTTTAGTAATCATATGTATGATCACAAACTTTTCGGAATATGGAGTCAAATGCCACTTTTTGAACTATATGGTTTTTTTATGTAACTCATTTATCAATTCATATTAGTCTTATGATGAAATGATTAGGTGTAAGTGACAGTATCATTTGCAAAAAATTTTACAGATCTGTTCAGTCTCCCAAATCGTTTCTATAAATTAGGAACTGCAGAGAGCCTATACTGCTTACGTGGGAAACGACTGATATCAATTCCGTTTTACTCGATAATTTTCCGTCAGTTACTACGACACGTAACCTATCTGCAAGAAAATCACTAATTCAGTCGCATAACTGATACGATAGTCTTAGTCATGCAATCCGTTTGGAAGTTGTTTGTGATTAATGCTGTCAATAACCTTATGGAAGTCTAGAAACATGCAACTAATTCGCGATACGCTGTCAACAGGCACTCATTACCGCTTGTGAATACTGACGTAGTCGTGTTCCACAATAACAAAATTTTGTAGATTAGTGCTAGATGCCTGTCAATTCATCGTTGCAGTCGTGGTAATTCATTATGATCGAACACAGAATATGTTCCAGAATTCTGGTGCAAATCAATGCCAATGATATTGGTACGCAATTTAGAGGATTGATTCTATCTCTGTTCTTGAGTATTGATGTGAACTGTGAAATTTTACAATGTTTAAGTACACATATTTCATCGACCGTGAGGTCGTGTATGATTGCTAAATATGGAAGCAAAGCAAACTCGTAAAGGAACCCAACTCGGAAGCAGTCTGGCCCGGAAGACTTTCCTACATTACGTGATGTAAGCTGCTTCTCCACACCGATATTACCTAAGTTACTGAGGTGAAGTATTTGAAGAAGTAATTAAAAAGTACCAGGATATGAAGTAAAGCCATTAATACTGACTCCATAGCTAAAGTCGGAAGTGAGAGCATTTGGCAGGGAACAGTATGGACTAAAAGCCGAATACAATGATACTGGAGTGAGAACACACAGTTGTGCAAATGCTGCCAACCTAAAGGTTATGAGAAATTGTTGAACTTGGAAGGTAACTTGAATATCGTCTGATTTTAGAACAAGAAATCAATTAGAGCATAACGTGGTAAACCAAAGCTGTTGAAACTGTGTTTGAATATAAAAACCGTAAGTGGATCAGAACCTGGCGCACAAGAAAATTTAGTCATGATAGAAGTACAACAACGAACAGTAATAGCAAACCCAAACGGAGGAAAGAGCATAGCAGTAACAGATATTGACGTAGAGAGAGTGAAGAAGAATGAAAAGTCAGAGGAGTTTGTCAATATGCTTCAAAATGTATTTAAGGTTGTAGCAATGGAAGACGACGTCCACATTGATGGCCAGTATGAAATGATAAAAAGAAATGTGGAAGTATTAGCAGTAGAAGTGTGCGGAAAAAAACCTAAGAAAAATACCTGATTTTCTGAAGCATTTAGGAAGAACAGAAAAATGAAAGGAGAGTACGGAAGGAAAAACACGCACAACTATATTTTGTCTAAGAAAAGTAGCATATGAAGAAGACGGTAGCGAAACAAAAAATTCTCTCAGAAGGAAGAAAGGGTGAAATGTGGCTGCTCTAAGTAAAGAAGAAAATACTATAAAACTCTAGGGAAAGATAGTACGACAAGTTTGGAGCTCAGGAAAGGTTACGTGCCACGCACATACGGCATTAGAGATGAAATTGGCAATACGATTCTGGGAAGAACAAAATGTATGGCCATTAGGACGGAATATTTTGAGGAGTTTTTAAGTGCTGAAGATCGATTAGAAATGGAGGAACACCACAAATCTGAGAACGTAGATAGCTTAGTTGGACTGCAAATAATGAAAGAGACGATAGAGCGGAATCAAACTGCTAAACATAACAAAGCTACAGGGCGACGTGGAATAACAGCTGAGCTGCTTAATAAGGGTGGATATACAATTGCAAAACAATTAGACGCACTTGTGTTCAATATTTGAAACGATGAAAAATGCCAGATCAGTGGGTTAAATCGAATATAATATCAGTCCTTTATAAGCGCGCTAACAAGACCCCAGGAAACAAAAGTGGCATCTAATTAATTAGCACAGTATCCCAAGATTTCTCAAACATATCGTAACCAGATTAAAAAGAGGTGATAGATGAAAACCAAACTACGTTTATGAAGAATCAGTACACCACTGCTCAGATATTAGCAAAATTAGGACAGCGAGACACATAACATGAAGATTGATGGTCACGAAGCAAATGAAGTTAAGGAATTCTGCTATGTAGACAGCAAAGTAACCAAATCGGACGTAACAAGGAGGGCCTCAAAAGCGGACTAGCACTGGCAGAAAGAACATTCCTGTCCAAGAGAAGTGTACTCGTATCAAACATAGGCCTTAATTTCAGGAAGAAATTTATGCGAATGTAGGTTTCGAACGCAGCACTGCATTTAGTGAAACTTGGACTTCGGGAAAACCGGTACATAGAAGTATCGTAGCATTTGAGATGTGGTGATAAAGGCGACTGTTGGATATTAGGAGGACTGATAAGGTAAGAAATGGAGGGGTTCTACGCAGAATCGGAGAGGAAAGGAAAATGTGGAAAGCACTATCAGGGGGAAGAGGAAGGATGATAGGACGTGTGTTAAGACATAAGGGAATGACTTCCATGAGGGAGATGTAGAGGAAGACGAAGGTTTGAATTCATACAGAAAATAATCCTACTACCTTCCCATGTTCTGCAGTAAACCTGTCGTTTACTGCTTCCACTGTTAGCGCGTTCCAGACGCCCATAGTAATTAGATTATCATTTCCCTTTAAGTACTGAATTATACATTCAGTATCCCACCTATCCTCTCCACCCCTTCATGTTCTGCAAGTGACGTTGGCACATATACCTGAACTATTGTTGTTAGCTACGGTTTGCAGTTGATCCCACGAACTATTCAAAGTAATCACTCTGTGTCTCACCTTCCTACGAATAACGATAACCATTTTCTGCTCTCCAATATTCGTCTGACCTGAAGTCACTTTCTTAGCATTTCACTTCACGGATCCGCACTGTACCTAGATTGAGCCTTTGCATTTATCTTTTCCGATTTTCTACTTTTACTACTAAGATCCCGGCGGGGTCAGGGATTTTCTCTGCCTCGTGATGACTGGGTGTTGTGTAATGTCCTTAGGTTAGTTAGGTTTAAGTAGTTCTAAGTTCTAGGGGACTGATGACCATAGATGTTAAGTCCCATAGTGCTCAGAGCCATTTGAACCATTTGAACCTACTAAGTTCAAGCATCCGACACTCTCGCTCCGATTAACAGAATGTTACACGTTCGTTGGTTATTCAAGCTTTTTCTAGTGGTCCCCTTCCCCTGGGAAGTTCGAATACGTTAATCCTGTTGGAGGGCCAATCTAGAATCTTTTGTTAATCGAGACATCGTCACGGCACTACTTAAACTACAGGCTACACAGCGTTTTCATTAAGCAGTGTTTCCCATTGCCTTCTGCATCCTCGCACCCTTAGAGGCACTTTCACACTCCTAGGGCAGGAAGGGGCCCTGAGTCACATTCGACTTCTCCATACCATTCGACAAGTCCGTTGAAAGACGGAGGATGACTCCTTACGAAGAAAGTGTTTGTTTACCTTTTCTGATAGTTTTAATTCAAATGATAGCAGTGGCTGCGACAGAACCAAGAACATTTTCGGTACTAGTCGGAGCAACTACAACTAAATCGCTGCTCCTACCATAACTAAAGCAAGCTAAAGTGTGTGGCACGATTCTGACACCCGGTTATTGACCTAGCTGCCAGTGAAGTGCAGCGCTTCTTCCCTGAAGCGATAGGTGAAGGAAACAGGTGAGCCCGTCACAGGTGGAGCTACATACCTCGAGGGAAAAGCTCCAATCAAAAATTTTGATAAGATTTTAGGGAAACAGTGATCTTGTAACCTATTTACAATCAGTGAAAAAACAATCTTGATGACGATGGCTATTTTATTGAAATGACTGGTTTTGGCCTAAGGATCTCAGACAGTACCACAGCTGAAGTTGACGATGCGTGGAACAGTCCCCTGACCTCAGTCTGAGGGTTCGACTACCGATGTGACAGCAGGCTGATTGCAGTCTGAGTCGTCCTGGAGAGACGGAGGAAGAAAAGTATCGCCCTTCTGTCAGAATGAACCGGGGACCTGTAGGGTCAGAGTCTATTTTATACCCGCTGCCCCTCCCAGGCTGCACTACTGGCTCTGAAAGATTTATGTAATAACTGAAATACTAGTAAATCATAATTATTTTGCACTGGACTCGCATTCGGAACGACGACGGTTCAATCCCGTCTCCAGCCATCCTGATTTAGGTTTTCCGTGATCTCCCTAAATCGCTTCAGGCAAATGCCGGGATGGTTCCCTTGAAAGGGCACGGCCGATTTCCTTCCCAACCCGAGCATGAGCTCCGTCTCTAATGACCTCGTTGTCGACGGGATGTTAAACACTAACCACCACCACCACCATAATTATTTTGTTTGGTATATTACCACTTGGTGCATCATGCAAATATAACAAAAAATACCTGTATAACGTAATATTGCCACTTCAAAATATCCTTGGGTTCTGATCGAACGTAACACAGTCTCTGGTTTACAGAGGTCATGTTATTGATAGATGCGCAGCCAAGCAAACAGTGAATAATTAAGTCATATCGCAGCGTTGAGCAGTAGCAGTAGTGGTCTCATGTTCTGAAGCATTTCGGAATGACATCTACATCTACATTTATACTCCGCAAGCCAACCAACGGTGTGTGGCGGAGGGCACTTTACGTGCCACTGTCATTACCTCCCTTTCCTGTTCCAGTCGCGTATGGTTCGCGGGAAGAACGACTGTCTGAAAGCCTCCGTGCGCGCTCTAATCCCTCTAATTTTACATTCGTGATCTCCTCTGGAGGTATAAGCAGGGGGAAGCAATATATTCGCTACCTCATCCAGAAACATACCCTCTCGAAACCTGGCAAGCAAGCTACACCGCAATGCACAGCGCCTCTCTTGCAGAGTCTGCCACTTGAGTTCGTTAAACATCTCCGTAACGCTATCACGGTTACCAAATAACCCTGTGACGAAACGCGCCGCTCTTCTTTGGATCTTCTCTATCTCCTCCGTCAACCCGATCTGGTACGGATCCCACACTGATGAGCAATACTCAAGTATAGGTCGAACGAGTGTTTTGTGAGCCACCTCCTTTGTTGATGGACTACATTTTCTAAGGACTCTCCCAATGAATCTCAACCTGGTACCCGCCTTACCAACAATTAATCTTATATGATCATTCCACTTCAAATCGTTCCGCACGCATACTCCCAGATATTTTACAGAAGTAACTGCTACCAGTGTTTGTTCCGCAATCATGTAATCATACAATAAAGGATCCTTCTTTCTATCTATTCGCAATACATTACATTTGTCGATGTTAAGGGTCAGTTGCCACTCCCTGCACCACGTGCCTACCCGCTGCAGATCTTCCTGCATTTCGCTACAATTTTCTAATGCTGCAAGATCTCTGTATACTACAGCAACATTCGCGAAAAGCCGCATGGGACTTCCGACACTATCTACTAGGTCATTTATATATATTGTGAAAAGCAATGGTCCCATACACTCCCCTGTGGCATGCCAGAGGTTACTTTAACCTCTGTAGACGTCTGTCCATTGATAACAACATGCTGTGTTCTGTTTGCTAAAAACTCTTCAATCCATCCACACAGCTGGTCTGATATTCCGTAGGCTCTTACTTTGTTTATCAGGCGACAGTGCGGAACTGTATCGAACGCCTTCCGGAAGTCAAAAAAATAGCGTCTACCTGGGAGCCTGTATCTAATATTTTCTGGGTCTCATGAACAAATAAGGCGAGTTGGGTCTCAGACGATCGCTGTTTCCGGAATCCATGTTGATTCCTACATAGTAGATTCTGGGTTTCCAAAAACGACATGATACTCGAGCAAAAAACATGTTCTAAAATTCTACAACAGATCGACGTCAGAGATATAGGTCTATAGTTTTACGCATCTGATCGACGACCCTTCTTGAAGACTGGGACTACCTGTGCTCTTTTCCAATCATTTGGAACCTTCCGTTCCTCTAGAGACTTGCGGTACACGGCTGTTAGAAGGGGGGCAAGTTCTTTCGCGTACTCCGTGTAGAATAGAATTGATATCCCGTCAGGTCCAGTGAACTTTCCTCTGTTGAGTGATTCCAGTTGCTTTTCTATTCCTTGGACACTTATTTCGATGTCAGCCATTTTTTCGTATTTGCGAGGATTTAGAGAAGGAACTGCAGTGCGGTCTTCCTCTGTGAAACAGCTTTGGAAAAAGGTGTTTAGTATTTCAGCTTTACGCGTGTCATCCTGTTTTTCAATGCCATCGTCATCCCGGAGTGTCTGGATATGCTGTTTCGAGCCACTTACTGATTTAACGTAAGACCAGAACTTCCTAGGATTTTCTGCCAAGTCGGTACATAGAATTTTACTTTCGAATTCACTGAACGCTTCACGCATAGCCCTCCTTACGCTAACTTTGACATCGTTTAGCTTCTGTTTGTCTGAGAGGTTTTGGCTGCGTTTAAACTTAGAGTGAAGCTCTCTTTGCTTTCGCAATAGTTTCCTAACTTTGTTGTTGTACCACGGTGGGTTTTTCCCGTCCCTCACAGTTTTACTCGGCACGTACCTGTCTAAAACGCATTTTACGTTTGCCTTGAACTTTTTCCATAAACACTCAACATTGTCAGTGTCGGAACAGAAATTTTCGTTTTGATCTGTTAGGTAGTCTGAAATCTGCCTTCTATTACTCTTGCTAAACAGATAAACCTTCCTCCCTTTTTTTATATTCCTACTAACTTCCATATTCAGGGATGCTGCAACGGCCTTATGATCAAAAATGTGGAACGCTTCACGATTTTGCGTATCATCCTTGCGCAGGGGCCATGCTAATTTTCTCTGTATCGTTCCAATTTTAGTATATGTACCGCCGAAGCAGCTTTTATGGCGGAGGTGCCACACAGTGATTTCTGTTTGAGATGTCCGATGATGTTTGACTTTAATATGAAGAATGATTTTGAAGATGATTGTATAAGGAGTCAGGATCTGAGAATTAGGTAGCTTATTTTGTTTTTGTTACCAGAAACATCGAATTCAGTAACTATTGCCATACAGGGATTTCAGTGTGTCCAACAATGTCTAGTAATCAAGGAGAACTATCAGTCATGTATTGAGCATTAGGACTTGTTGGATCACATTGTTTCAGTAAGACAAGAAAACACATTTTTAATAGAATTTTTTTGTTACATGACAATGCGGAGAGAAATGAAGAGATTATTCCTATTAATTGTAATTTAGTTTAGTGTCATTAAAATGACTGAATTTATCATATTTCACGAAGCGTAATACCATTATACAAAGAAAAATATTCTTTTAATTTTGCATTGTCAGACATTGCACGTTTGCATTGCAGTAATGAATAAATTTCAGAAGGAAACCAAAACTAATTTACTAAAAGAATTTCTAAAATAAAATTAGAATGAAGGGCACACTAAAGCGCTGTAATTTAATGCAGATTGTATTTTTAGTGAGGCCAGATCAGATTCATGTTACCCGTCGCAAGGGAAGGGTTTGTAGTAGGGCCTAATTAAACAGTTTTCGGAGAATATTAGGCTCAATTTCCAATTTGTGAAATTTCACGTAAATTCAGGAGATGTGTTTTTGAAGTAGGGCAATCATTCTGAGTATTCTCCTGAATCATTGCTTTACGCCTTCTAATTTACATACAATTCGATGCATATCAGATAAATTCAAAACAGAGTACTAGAGAAGTAGTTCGCTTAAATAAGTTCACGTTCGTAAGTAGGGTAGCTTAGCAGAGTCTAGATGACAATTTGTAATCGGAATTTTAGCGAGAAATTTAGTTGGCTCTGAGCACTAAGGGACTTAACATCTATGGTCATCAGTCCCCTAGAACTTAGAACTACTTAAACCTAACTAACCTAAGGACATCACACAACACCCAGTCAACACGAGGCAGAGAAAATCCCTGACCCCGCCGGGAATCGAACCCGGGAACCCGGGCGCGGGAGAAATTTAGTTACACATAGTTTCAGCCTGAAACTACCAAGTACACCGGCATCTTCCAGTGCTACCAAATCAAAATATGCCGTAGAAACGTAATACATAAAACGGTGTGTTTTGGCAAAGATGTAATTTCCTGACGTTCAGTATTGCCTCCGCCGAACCGTTGACGCAAGTTTGCATGTCTTGCATCCCATTTATGTGTGTTGCGTTATACTGCAGGCATTAAACCAAACATCTCTTTTGTCTCCTGCAAATGCCACCTGCTTCCAGGTTTCGTTTACCGGTTGTCCTCCTAGTACGTGGTAGCCTCCTTTCACAGTCCCTTCAATTTGTGGTTTGGCCGTGCCGGTTTGCACCTGGAATATATCATTGTGTGTCGGGGAACACATTTCATTAGTTCTGCAACATGATTACAGTAAAGATATAGTAGTTTTGTTTGCTGCATCTTTCAAACGATTCTGCTTTAAAGCTTAAGCAACCTACGATTACAATTGCTGGCTGGGGAACATGTTCTTTGGAATCCACTATAGAGTTGAAAAGTTCCCCATGTTCAGCAGATACCTTACTCTGTTGAACGAGTTTGTATGAGTTTCTGTTCCCTGTTCACTCAGTTAAATGCCTGTCACTATGGAATTTGCGCCAAGATCGAAAGGTGGGAGCGTGTTACGATATTTCGAGACGAAATTACTTCGGTAGACCAGATTCAATATTCCGTTCCGATGCCAGCAGCGTTATGAGAAAATGAATAAAAGCTTTTGATCGATCTACTTACCATCAGAGCAAATCAGTGACTGAAATTTTACTTTTGTATTCATTCAATCATTTTCTCATTCTCTTGCTAACTCCCATATGTCGCCGTTCACCTTTTGTTTACCAACAAGACGTTCAGCTATTTTTAATCTGTAGTAAAACTTACTTTGCATCTCTACCCATTCTCTATCACCATGCTTCACTTAATTCGCTGCTTAACAATGTTTGACTTTTTCGTGGTATTCCAATGCGACGCCAAGAGTTAAGTGGCTGGTCTACATGTCTACATGTCTTACTGGATTTTCTCTATTAATGTGATTACTACTGAAACTACTGCGAATATACTACTAGCCGATTAAGCAAACTGCGAGGTACTGATAGAGATTCTGCCCCACCCACTCCTGGCGTAAACTCTTCTTGTTGTTTGGTTTCCTCTCTGTATTGTCTGAAAGTTAGAAAGATAATTAATCTAGGGGTTTCGCATTTCTTTGAGAAAATGTTGCTACACCTATTGATAATTTTGTCGCTTTAGCGTAAACAGAATGAATGACAGTTTTACCTAATAATGAAATATTTAGGGTGCCGTTGGCACCATTTGTTCCTTGTTTCACAGTTTCATCGCAACTGCTTCCCATCTATGGTTGTTATATGCTCACCTGCGTTGCATTATTCACTTTTTTACTGTCTTCGTTGCTCTTCAGCTCTATTTCTCAGTTGTCTGAAAGGTTTTCTTGTGCTATATATCTATGATTTGGAACTATACGGCCCTCTCAGCTTATGAACTTTCTTTGAGGATGATCGCGTTTCCAATCAGTGGTACGTTGGCTATTAATTTGTGTTTCTATGTGATAGATGTTCGACGTCTTAAATGGAGTAATCAGAACAATTCTCACTCAAAGGATGACACAGTAGAAGGAAATTTAATTTTTGGGGGCCAGGAAGCTTGTTCCAATAGAAACTGCAGCTCTCATCGCTATACATATGTTGTGAGTTGTCCGTTTTGGCCATCATTAGGAGAACCAGTGAGCTCTGACTGTTTCAGCTGTGTGCTAAATTCTTGTCATGTGTTAGCCCTGCAACGGGAAGATCGCCTCATTTTTCGGTTCTGGTCTCTATGGAGATATTATTTTTATCTCTGCTGTGAAAGAACTATTTGTAGGCACATCGAGTTCCTGTAAAGGCATCTTAAGACAATGTTTCCTCCACAGTACTACAGTTGCATTCTTTCGTGGTGATCCTGACTGTAAGGCTCCTTCAGTATCACTGTGGGTGGAGTATAGACACAGACCGTTTTGAACCTGGAAGGCTTATTGTCCTGGTAATTTCTCTCAATATGGGCTACTTTGTTTTCCTAAAAACGACTTATTGCGATGAGTCATCATGATAAGATGTAATTTATTTGTGTTAGTACAGTGCATACTAAATAGCGTTTCATTTTGTTAGTTTATTGAAGACAGGTGATAAACGTAAAACATAAATTAAAGAAGAGCGATTTAGTCCTCCACATCATGTAAACAGTCTGACATTGCTTGAATATCTTTTTGACTTCACGCCTGTTGCTAGTACTTCGTCTCCTCATTCCGAGGAATGTCGAACTACTTGACGCTCAGAGGGAGCCGGTCACGTGTTTGAATGAAGATGAGAGCTGTGCCAATTACGGCGCTATTGCTGGCAGGTTCTCCCACACTGGACAGATTCAGCGGACGAACCACACGCAGAGTGTCCCACAACCTCTAGCCTGACTTATATCCAATCCGGTAGTCCTAGCCCAATTCCCCAGACACCCAACGCAAGTTGCGAGGTGACGTGTGCAGATGAGGGTTTTACACATTTGAAGACGTGTCATCAAGGGTACGATGGGGAAACCTGATGACATCCCTGAGTAATTTTTTGTGCTCACTCCTTTATAATATGATGATGTAGTCATTTAGTTTGTATTTTAAAATTCTCAAATAGACATTTATTGTTTTTGGTTAATTCTTCTACCGCATTTCATTAGCGTTTTAAATTTTTCAGCTAAACATCAGACAAATTTAGATATCACTTTCCCATTGAATGTTATACTCAATATTTTCTTGTTAAGAACATTACTTATGCATAAACATTGATCTAAAATGTTTGTTGTGGTCGAAGCTCAACATCACATTGGGCATAAGGTACACCCTCTGTCGATAAAACATGTTATAGAAAGTTTGTTAGGATTACTAAGTGCATGGTAAAAAGACATCCTCAATTTTTGGATTCTACTTACCTATTACGACCTGTTCAAAAGGCATCATTTTGATTAAGTCATCAACAGTTAAGAAATTTGGCTGTCTCCTTTTTAATATGATAGGCGTAAGGTACCCCTCCACCCCTTCATAATGCGCACTACGAAAACCGACTTCAGTTTAGAACATATGTTAAATAGATCACGACACACAGGACTCCTGGAAATGGGACTGACATAGCGAAGATAAAAACCCACGCTTATCTCAAGTCAGCACTTCTGTTAGGAAGCCAGCAGACTTCGAGGAAATGGCTGATGCTGTGACGTCTGCCATTACAGCCTCATAGTTGCAAAACTGCAAATCACTAAGAAGTTGTAACGTCCCCTGGCAAGACATTCAAGAAATCGTTGCAATATATGTGAAAAAAAAGAAACATTTATCTGTATTATTATTATTTCACTTCCGTATGAACGGATATCGATTATGTAGACTCAGTTAAAAATAAATATTCGTTTTTAATTTTTATGTTTGTGCAATAATTATGTATCTATATTTTACAAATAACTTCTTTGGTCGGTGAGTTTTAGAAATCGAAGTAGAAAATGATAATTAAAAAAGATAAGAAAGATGCGTATTAAATTGCCTATAAATAGTGGAGGTTAAAACATTACTCTCTCTGTCTTCTTGTAACCGTTAAAGTTGTAAGAGCCTGTAACGCTCGAATTAATGCTTGGTTAGCTTTCTGTTGTTCCTTGTTCGAGAAAGATGCCATTGGAGGCTGATGAATGTAAAAGGTATGTACTTTATGTTGATTTTTGAATATAGAGATTGTTAAATTTACTTGTAATAATATATTACTAGCCTGCCCAGTATTTCATTTAACATTTTTAGCCGTTTTCAGTATATTTAGGACTTTTCATGACGGAGAGCTGTGCAGCAATCGCGGGAGCCGCTGCCGCGGCAAATTCAAAATAAAATAGAGTGAATGCTGTTTTCCCGCAGTTAAGCGGGCAGGTAACGGTGCATTAAAATTATTTCATTCAGCTTCCTAGAGACCTCGGAGGTGAATGGTGGATTTTATTATGTCATTTTCAGGTGTGCATGGGCAACTGCTATTACAATATCAGTTACGTAAATATTTTACGTAAATGAGAGTAGTAAAATTTTACTTGTGAGATATCAAAGACTGCTGTGATGAAATCTGTTCTGAATACTAAAACAAAAATCAAGTTTCATTTTTAGTTTCATGTAGTCGTCTTAGTCGTGGCAATCAATAGTGTTCATATATTAAAAAGATCCACTGCAGCTTTTACGTTTAGGGAACACAGGATGCTTAACTCCTATACGTCTAATAAGAGTAATTTTCAGTGCATTTCAGAGATGAAAGTAGTGAACTACGTATTTAATTTCATAATTAGTTACAGTAATGATACCGTGTTCCATTTCTAACAAGCTAGATCGCGGTTATATAAAAATAGTTTGCAAATTAAAGATCATACGTGCACAGCAGGAAAGCTTTTAGTGTTGTACGAATCGACACGTAATAGATCACGGTGCACGCAGTTAAAATATTTTCAACTGCAGAAACTAATCGTCAGAATCGCATTTTACCTGTTGTGCTCGCTACAAAAAGTAATATACAGTTAATTAAACTATTATGCGATATAAACTGCATACAAAGTCAAAAGCGAGGTGGGGATTACGCAACAAAGTGCACAGACAGAAATGTATCTTGGTGGAAGAACGATAAGGAAGAGCAAAGAAGCAGGTACGAAGAAACTTCACGCTTGCAAGGAGGAAAGCACATTGGTCAAAACATCAGGTCCACCCTTGTCAAATACCGCCTTACTATGAAACAAGCGGAACTATAATCCTCGAAGTTATTGTATGAGGTTGTGGAAGGTACAGCTGCTTGCGCTAGACTTCATAAAATCCGCACTGGAATACTAGCTAACAGATGAGGAACGAGAAGGAGAGGTTGGGGTTGGGTGATACAAGCATAGCAAAGTAAGACGCCAGAGTTGGTGCTCAAAATTCATTTCCTTCAGTGCGCTCTTCCTGAGAGGCACTTAATTTTCGGTTTATCGTAGAGTCCTACGTAGACTGTTTATGTCCATCCTAGCAGCAGGAATCATTCCTAATGCTTGGAGTATAGTGAGGGTAGTTTTCATTCCGAATTCAGTTAGAAATGTCCTACACTTGCAAGGTTACTAAAGCGATCAGTCTGCTTTTTTTCTTCTAAAGTCATTACAAAAACTAGTTGATGTGCACCTTAGGGTGAAACGGTTAACTAACGTTCTTCTAAATGCAAACCAACAGACATATCAAACAGGTAAACAAATTGACACGACACTTAACGAACTATTTTTGGACTGTGGAAAAAGCTCTACACTTTGAGCAATCAGCTCTCTGCATCTTCGTGGATATCGAGCAAGCTTTTAACGATACGCCCCTCCAATCCATGGTTAGTGCTGCAGAAGAGCACACCACTGAGAACACTATAAGCTGAGGATTAAGACCATGCAAAGAAGGAGAAATATAAAATTCACTATGATGAACGAGCAAACAGCGAACGACAGCAACAGGATGGTGCTCACAAGGAGGTGTTCCCTCCGTGCTACCGTAGAACCTAGTTCTGAATGAACTCATGTTAGAGCTAAGTATTAGAGGCTATGTTTCCCAGGGATACACATACGATTTAGCCGCCGGTGTGGCCCTGCGGTTCTAGGCGCTTCAATCTGGAACTTCGCGACCGCTACGGCCGCAGGTTAGAATCCTGCCCCGGGCATGGAAGTGTGTGATGTCCTTAGGTTAGTTAGGGTTACGTAGTTCTAAGTTCTATGGAATTGATGACCTCAGATGTAAAGTCCCATAGTGCTCAGAGCCATTTGAACCATTTGAACACGATTCAGTCACAGTAATACTTGGCTGATTTGCTAATATTCTAAGAACAATGGTGCAATGTGTACTACACTTTCAGAATAGTGGTGCAGAAAACAATATCTATGGTTCAATCCCAGGAAAAGTATTGGAATAGCATTTATGAGAATGTAAATCCAGCACATATACTGGAAACTCCGGCGAAACTGTCATGGGCCCCTCACATAAACGCGGCAAAAAGGACTCTTATGAGCACTACTAGGCTTGGTGTTAGTAAAAATGAAGAAGCTGATAGACTAGCCAGGTCAGACACGACGGCTCTATATATTAGGCCGAAACCTGTCCTAAGGATCACTATGGTGATGGCAAAGTCACAACTACGTTACTGGATATGAAGGCTGAATTTATTATATTGAACTACGATCTAAAACCAAAAACATGGAAAGCTAATGATACTGATGCCTCTCCTCAAGAGAAGTTCTCTAATACTAAAGTTGAACAGGAAACAGATTAAATTCGTGGTAGAACTCATGGCTGTCCGTGAGAACATTAAGAAACACCTACAAACGATTGGTGTAGAACGGCAGGCCCCTAAGTGTAGACTAAGCTGTGGGGACGATGAAATCGCTTCTTATCTAATCTTCGAATGGGAAGTTCCGATGGGCAGTAGGCACAGAATATTCCAATCGGTAGGGGCTGAAGAAATCGTGCCTAGTAAGGAGCAAGTAAAGGGTCTCTTACTACTTCTTAATGATAATCAAATCAGCGCTGTAGAAGAGACTATAAATTTATACAGCTGAGCATTACGATTAGGCGAGTGTTCTCGCTAATTGTGTTACCGAATGTACGTACTTATTTATGATGGTAACGCACTGTTTAGAAGTTTTGTTACACAAAGTAAATATTTATGTCTGTACACCCTTTCTTATGCCTTTCTGTGACTAGTAATGCAGTTAGATACATTAAGTACATTGAAGCACTTACTATACCATTGTTACTTATGTGTAACGCCTTCACTTTGTCTGTAGGATCACTTTTTGTACGTCAACCCTTATAGTGTTCAGTATGGTGCGTGACCACTTTACCACTGTCCAGATAGGCACAGTACAAGCACACCACATCTTACATTGCTAGTTATTACGTGTAGCGATTTTGTTTTTTCATATAACATATTCGAGTGTAAATGAACACTATAATTCAGAGTGAGTGTGATTAACCGTGAGTAGCATTGGCAGTCTCACCCCACACTTTAAAACCAGAAACTACACTCATCAATGTTTAATCAAGAGCGTGTAACAGTGTATAGATATCTCCATATATTGTTGCATAATTGATATTCTACACTAAAATGAAATGTGACTCTTGTGGCTGTTAATTAATTTTTGTGGAATGTTAATCTTATTTACGTCAAGAATCATGTCTCTGATGTTCAGAGGAGAGCATGACACTTCGTTGCTTATCTTTGCTAGGATTAGTTCCCTGTACGCTCCAAACGATTTGCTGATTGTTCGTCCTCCATCTTGATTTCTGGTCTAGGCTTTAGAGCAATTGACACGGTTCCGGAATTGCTGTGTCTTAATGTTATGTGGCTATTTATTTTTTGCTATGACAGAAACATAGGAATTTACGTAAAACATGCAACTTCACAGAGCACCAACGGAAAGGAGTCATCAAAAAGCTATGGTAAATGAGACCATATCTTAAATCTATATCGTTGTTAGTTGTGATCCAAAGTAACAAATGACTATTTCTTCTTTGTGTTGAAGATGGGAATGCAGTGTTCTCGTAACTGTGGTAGTCCATGTATAATTTTGCTCATGGAGACGGATATCTAAAAATATAACACTTTCAAGGATTTGTCTCAATTCAGTTACGTAAGTAAAGAGAGAGAGAAAGTAAGAATCATACAACGTTGATAAAAGTAACAAATTTTATTTCAATATTAGTTTAATTGCGGTTGAGTGATATTAAAGCTGCATTGACATTGTTTTACCAGGGGGCATAAAGTTAGAAATTCGAAGATATTTTATTAAGTCAGTTAATAAATTATTCGGTTTAAATATTTGTTAGCCACTATTCCCATTTACTTTGCAGACCGACAACAGATTTACTCTTGATTTTCTCTGCCAAAATATCCAGAATCGTCTCTGACGATTATGCATCATTGGGATTCCTTCTCATCCACTGTACTTGCTTCCATGTGAATTTGTTCATTGGCTAGTGAACCGTAATCCCCATACACTTTGCATACAGACGACAGTCATAGCTTAGATTTTCACCATGCTGCACCTCCAACACGCTCTCCAACGTTAGCACAACGATGGTATGTCCTAATCATGCATTGCCTTAGTTTCCCATTTATAAATGTAATGTCTAGTATGCCAGTGTCCCCATCAACTTCGCAGACACACCAGAGTCCAGCACATCCCACACGCTATCCCATGAGGAGGCAATGGAATGATGTCCTTGTTACACACAGTACCGCATAAATTGGTTCACTGGGTAGCGAGTTTGAGTCCATGTCCACTTTGCACACAAACACAAAAGTCTTAGCCCTGAGATTCCCAGTTCAGCACCTATCTGGTCAGCACTTTCATTCCCCAGTGTACGTTTAGGTTTTCATGGGATGTCATTCTTATCTACCGCCATCAGTTCTTCACAAACAAATTTATTGGTCAGTGAGTCTTTGTCCCTGTCCACTTTATACACTCACTGCAGTCTTAGCACTGATTTTCTTCACCCAGCACCTCCATTACCCTCTTCGACGACGAGGAAGTGGTGGGAAGTTCTCGTCATGAATACGTTTAGTGGGTAGTGAAGCGGTGTGCCCGGCCACCCTGAGGGCTCAGAACGGTCTTCGTCCCGACTCTCTCCGCCCAGCGCCTCCGACACCCTCTCCGGCGGCGAGGGATCGGCGGGATGTCCTCGTCACACTCCACCACAGGTGACTCATGGATCTCGGCAGTCGTCAAAATCATCCAGCCATCGTTCACCTGCACAGATGAGCAGTTCTTCACTTTAAAACAAATTAAACTATCATTATGTAACAGCAGTTGCAAAAATTTTCTCGAGTGATAGTCATGAAGCGTACATTAAGAGAGAACATCTCTCTACTGTCCTGTTTGATAGAAAGAAAGAGAAGAAGTTTGGAACATGAACATTAACTTTGACAAGGATCACATATATTAACTTCCAGCATTAACTAGACTTGTACCTCTATATAATGCTCTCAAAAAAAGGGTATGTTGCATGCAATCTAACTCATTCAGTAATAGTGAGTTATCATTGATGCTGTGTCTTTAGTGCCGCCTTACCTTCCCGATGGCTTTGCCGCAGGCTACATCAATGGCAGCAGGCGGTGGCCGGGACTTCTCCGCCTGCGCTGCCAGCAGAACCAACTCGTCCACGTCTGAGCGCAGCCGCCAACGCGAGGCGCCCATCCTCTGTGGGAGATTTGTTTCCACGGTCAAAAATCAAGAAATGTTTGGTCTGTTGTTTCCTACCCAAAATCTAAAATCTATCATTATCCAGGTGTTTATTAAAGCAATAAAATGAAAACTTTCGTAATACTTGTGTTCCCAAATGCGACAGTCTTGGAACATTCAGAAAATGGAGAAGAGGGTCTGAGTTTTGGCAGCACACCGTTGGATTATTATCCAGACGGTTATACGAAAACAATATAAAAATTGATTTCCCTTCTGCCTGGATGGAAAATGTGTTGTAATTGGTGTAGCTATTGAATAGATGTGCGGGTATACATCAGTTTTGCAAGCGTCATTGTGGTCTGATATATTGCCTACAACAATTATGGTAGAACTTAGAATGGACCTTCGCAGTGATGAGACGCTGTATCAGCATGCGTTGTACTTGGTGTAAAGTACACAGCTGCCGATTTTGGATCCATGAGAGACTAGTTTAAGGAGACAGATACCTGCGTGCAGTAGATTCTTATGGTCTTGTAAGAGTAATTTTTCCTATATGAAGAATTCTCAGTAAACGAATGTGAAGCAGTCAATCGACTCATCCTTTGTTTGATGATACAAGCATGTTTTACAAAAGAAGTTGTTTTTCTCAACGTATTGTTTAAAACTAATAGTAACTTAGTTCGATTTGCTAATTCAAGAAGAATTTCAGTAGTCTGTATGGTTAGTCGTTTACTAAGTAATAAGTGACTGGTCCTAACACTGATTAATTTTTTCAGTACTTCTCGTGTTCCTCACCTCTGGTTTTCCAACTAAATCGGCGTCTATCAGCTCTCCGTAAAAGTCATCAACTGACTCCCTCCGAGAGCGGAGGCAGAACACGCCAAAGAGCCTCCGGAACATCTGTGAAGAAAAAATCGAAAGACACGTCAAATGTTGAGCAGAGAGTTCACATTAATGTTATAGAATTATAGTGTGTCCACAGTGGACTGGTGTTCAGTCCTAAAAGTTTGGAATGAGAATATAACGAGCGTTGAACGAACCTTTCTTACTGTATACAGTATACAGGTGAAACCAATAGAAACGTGATATTCCTTGGTTATGTAGGACTTTTTCCAAAATTTAAACATTAGTTGTCAAATAATTTATGAACTGTGAGCAAACTAATGCTTTTAGGTGGTGAAATCATACACACAGAGTCAACCTATTTAAAGAGAGAAATCTATAAGTAAGGCACAGTGGCTTGGTGAGGGCGTATAGTGGTGAGTAAATGAGCAACACCAACTGCTTTCGGATTTGTGTCATGCTACATACATCATTGTTAAAAGTGAGGGGTGCCACTGTGTATTTCCAAATGTTGTACGACCAATACAATTGGTGTCATGGAACAAAAAATAGGTTACCCAAGAGGCAGGCTTTCCCTTTTTTTCGCTTCTTTTTCCCTGTTCTCAAGTCAAATAAAAACGCAATGACAATCTATAGTTAACATGATGGCGTGTTGCTCGACATATTTGTGCGCTCCCAACATGTTTCCACACACTCTTTGCCTTACCTGTTTAAACCTACTTCGACATACCGACAGCCTTCCGACAATCTGACTGGAAAACCACAGGCAAGGAAAGATGGTCACCCATGGGAAACGTACCAAATATCCAGCCCCCTGCCACCCTCTTCTTAATGAATCACGACATGCACCATGGCTCAAAACTTGTAATAAGAACGAGGAGGAATAGGTGAGTGAGTCAGGAGTATGTTACATGTGCTTTATACGGCCGTAGATAAGTTGAGATTATTGTTCAACAATATTAAACTGAATTTTGTAGTTGCCTCAGCTACTATCACGAGGAAGATGGAATTTCGTATCTGAAAAGGAAATGGTGGGTTTTTGCTACATAGATGTCCGATTCCCATTTCGTTTTCTGATGATTGTCTCGTAGGCGCGAGTCCCTAGAGCCTCTAAAAATTACCTTAATCAGGTCGTAAGTGTTTGAAACAGTAACGGTTCTATGCCATGTGTAACTGAATTATTTGACTTTCATTTATTCATGAAGCTACCAAAAGTCACTGATCATTTCGCTTTGAGGTGTAGTAGCATGCAGAGTAACAAAAGTAACTTCTCATACCAAAACAGGACCAACTGGGACAGAATGATAGGAACTGACCTTTACTTCCACATATCTTTCGATCACTGCATCTACACTGCGGCCTGGTAAAACTAATATCAAGTGAAGTAGCATAGATAGCATGTATTGCTTGTATTGGCGGCGAGGTGGAACCCTACATTCTGTCCTTTAATCTGCTTCTATGTGTGTCCCGTTTGTAATTGTGTGTTGGTCCCAGCTGCCAATGATTGATAAGTGATTTACAGTTTAGGCTACATAAAATCTCTTAAAAGGGAGTAACACTCGCTTTCGGAGGAATGCAAACGCAATTGCAAGAAAATATTCGATGGTGATGTCCACGCAAGTAACACCATTCTACAATTACAAGACCATTATTAAAACTTTCCAATCCCACCTCTTATGTCATGTTTCACTCCTTCATAGGTCGGCAAAATAAATAACAAGCAGATGATTTCATGCTCTCTACATACTCTACAGCGTCACAAAAAGTGGCTACAGAGTGTTTCAGTATGTTATACTGACCTTTCCATAGTACAGACATAGAACGGCTGGTGTCTGTTTCCCACAAACTGCGTTAACACTTCATGTCATACAAATACAGTTTCCTAGGAATACCAACGCAAGAAACGTATGTGGACTGATGGACGCCGGTCTTTGCCTACTGTTATATGCTGCCATTTTATTAGACATGTTCACTCCCACCAAGCAAGATATACTGTGCATGAGTAGTAAGTGGCTTCGCTCAGTGCAGCCTTCTCTACTAGTGCTAGGAATCTAAGAATGAAAGAGATTTATGAGATCTGTCAGTAACACATTTAATAGCGGGAGAATAGTAATACCTTCCTGTTCATCCATCAATTCACCTTCGACTACAGCTAGGTTACAAGGCTTTACAGTAGACGGTTGATTAGTAATAGCAGCAAGGTGCTAAGTACTCCGATCCCATTATTTCCACACCAACACTACGTCGGCTACTGATAACGTCTCACTGATAACTTATACATTAATAAGGCACTGTTTATAGGAACGTATTTCACAGAAAGAACCCTCTTAACATCTGCAAATTAGTACTCACTAAACAAACAAAAAGCAGTTCCACTGCGTAAACACGAGAGCAGTAAAGTTATTTTGTACACCGGCGTAAGAGATTTGGACAGTCAATGACGGAGATGTATAGTTTGCAAACAGAATAGCCAGCAGCGCTCGTGGTAAAGGAAGCCGACTTTGTCGGAAGAGAGCTACAAATTGTAATCAGGAGGACTAAAAATATAGCAGTGTAGAACAGTGTGCAGAGGTTTTCATAGAAGCCCTCCTTAACGCTCTTATTGTGTTGGTATTATTAGTTACTGAAATCTCTATTCCATCTAATATCAACACACTCTGTGAAAAACAAACACTGCTTTGGGTGATTCATAACGCAAGAAGCGGAGGGTTCGGTAAAACTTCCTGAATCTTCCTGTAGTTTCTCCCTGTGACGTAGAAGGGCAGAGAAAGAGAGAGAGCAGGGAATTGTCTGGTTGCTCTTCAGTTTGCAGACTTGCGAACCGTCTGTCACCTCACCCTGTCACAGTCCCACAAAGTTAATAATCCCTAGCAATAGTAGTACCGCACTTGCATTTCCCATATCCATTTACTATTTGAACCTAATAAACTTTATATAATAATTAATATTAATTTCTTACTGCAAATCATTGTTTTGGTCAAACTACTATATTTCCCTCGACGAAAATAAATAGGACACAAATTTGTAGGAACTTTAATTTATTTTAAATACGGGGATATATTTTTGCCTGAAGGCTAGGAGTTTTAGTTATCCAGGAAAAACAAAGAATTCAGCTTCAAACCGCCACGCCGTCTAGTTGACACTCATATGTATGGACTTTAAATCTAATGTTCTTTATCCTCCCTCCTAGACGAAAAATCCAACAGCATTTATTGAAATCTAAGAACACGGCATGATACATCAAAATTCAATACCGGGTCCGACTATTTTGTAGAAATGTTTTCGTAGTTAGATCCAAAACTCGGATCACTGGAAAGGATCGTTTTTCTGCTAGGTAAAATTCAGGTGGTACGACGTACGTAATAAAAATATCTTAATATGTCTGACTGACATGTGAGGCCAGGGTATTTAGCTTAAGTACTTTACAGAGTACATCAACAGCAAAGGATGTTAGTAAGGGTAAGAGAAGACTGAGGGAAGATGTTCACTGGTCACTTACGGTTCCGTATAGCGTTCCACCCAACGCAGGCCTTGTGTGTTCTTCTACTTCTCGAATGTTCTCAACAAGCAGGTCAGATATTCAGTTAATGAGCTTGCCTCGCACAAGTATCACCACTAAAGCACAAAGAACTGCTCAAGGTAAATCACGTAAGCACAGACAATATGTATATGCAACACGATTCGCAATCGCAATGTTGCCACGCAACTGCCCGCATCTTGATTTGCGATGTATCATTGTTGACAAATTCGCCTGGGAACAAAGGTAAAGACGACGATCACTTCTGACTGTATCACACGGGCTTATCAACCAAACGTAACACGTTACTGGCCTGTATCGCTCGTAATTGTCCATAATAATTGATTTTTAATGAGGCCTGTGGTGGTGGTGATGACTAATTATTGATAAGAATGGATTCAAAACATCAGTATCATGCGAAGTTTGAATAAAAATAAACTTTTCGTTGGACTAAATATGTGTGCATCATACATTTAAAAAGACGTTTTGAAATTCATGAGTTCACGCACTGAAGGGGTCTGTGGTTCTTTGGCATGTGAAAATGTGTCTTCTCAGATCTAGAATAAAATTAAAATGGGGTTCCAACAAAGTGAGCGTCGAAAGGGGCAAAGAAATCGAGAAATAGTTTCAAAGGGCCTCTTAGTTCGCGACGACCATACATCCAGTACGATGGCGACTTAATTTCAGGAGGTTAACCTGTATTGTAAGACACTATCGAACAGGGTATGCGCTAGTAAATACTAGAATCCACAAGTGTTTTTATTTCATTAGTAATGACAATGTACACACGTGTATGAACGTGAAACGTTTTTTTTTACCTTACAGAAGCGTTACAGAAGTGAGACCTCGCCCACAATTCCCAGTTTACTGTCGTATGTGAAATATTCGAAAAACCGTGATAGTGTGTTACAAATATATTGTATCCAACGAGGAAATTTTCTATCACAATTGATGGAAAATTTCCGATACTATTCATGCACCCTAAAGTGATACATAACGAATAGATCATAGTACCGAACATAACGTCAGAACAGCTATAAAATTTCTGAAAGCCAGACCACAAGACAGTAGCCATTCAGCACTATCCAAAGATGTAATTGTCAATATTTGGTATCCAAAAATACTTATTTGGAGGAAAGAACCAATAAAATGTAAATCCTTTCCACTGACACTCAACAGATAAATACTGTAGAAGACACACTCATTTTCCTCTTACACGCCTGTCCCTTTCCTTTTGTACTGTAATAAAAAGCTCAAGAGAGACGTATGTAGGTCAGCACAGTACTACTTAAAAATATTCTGAATGAAATCATCTACAATATTTTCCACAATATTCTGAAAACATGAAAAAATTCCAGAGACACGGTTTTATGCGCAAATTCTACTGGAGCTACATGATGTGAACGATTAGACACTGAAAGTTTCATGTTTTCTTGGAAATATTCAGCCACACTTAGGAAATTTTGTCGTCTCCATCTCTTGTGTTTCTGTTTTCGTTGCTTTAAGTAATCAGCTACCAACAGGCGACCCATGTTAGGTCATCTTCAAAAACTGGACCGATGATTTACATCAGCACATAGAGAGAGATTCTTTAACGGAGGGCAGAACCTCGTCAGCTTCATCTGACCTCCGCCTCATGATAGAGCTACAAGCACTATGTATGTGTAAAACCAAGCTTACGAACCTGAAATTGCTAACATCTTATAACTGTAATCTGCAGTCTTATCAAACCCCGATGTATGCCTTTGGCGACAAGGCTCTTATTAGCTAAATAAATGTCTTGCTGTATTAGCACACGTCTGAAAAATGTACAATTTCCACCATGATGTTGTCATTCTCCAACTGTATGTATTTACCTGTCTGAAAGACACATACACAGCGGACAGACAGAGAGAGAGAGGGAGAGAGAGAGAGAGAGAGAGAGAGAGAGGAAGTGAGAATAAGAGAAAGAGCGAGAGAGCTAGAAAGCAATCTAATAAATAAAAAGGTGGTAAAAAGTGCAGCTTTTCTGGTGATGCATCACAAGTATTCAGAGATGCACCATCTTGCTCTAAGGCTTGACGACTGACCTCTTGTGTCGCCTTGACTCAGCAGAATCAAGAGGAATACTGACGTTGTCCAACGCAGCACTGGATGAGAAGCTGGGAACGTGAGAGTTTCATAAACCACGGCATTACTACCCGGAATACTCACCAGCAGCAAAGACATTTCGCCGTCAAAGGTTTCATTACATAATCATAGAACTGAAAGTTCCATTTATTGTAATTACATCAATATATTTTGCATATGATGGTGCTATCTACAAGAAGGCTGTATCGAATGGCGAAAGGACCTGCAGAGGATTAAAAAATGGTACAGCGCCTAGCATTTGACCATGAATACAACTGCAAGGTGAAATACATTATGTTACAACTACACTGTTGAGGCTAAAATTACGTGTTTGGTCCAATTAAAAGTTCTGTGTTATCAAACTTCACAAGATGTGGATGATTCGAGTGTGTTCATATTCATCATTATAATTCAGTTCACTGCTCATTAATACTGATATAAGATACCGCTCTGACCTAAAACACGTTTTACAGTCGTCAACAAATTGTGGAGAAGGATACACGGCGACTTTTTGCCTTTAAAATTATTACGCAATTTTGCGGGCACCTCGTTGTTGTTGCTCTCGTGTGTGACGTTTTCTACCAGCACTCGGTCGCCTTACTTTGATTAATAGGTAAATGTTAACCCTGATTGGAATGACCTCGTGAAACAAATAGTAAGGAACTTCCGACTAAGATTCTTAGGACGATTCTTAATGAAATTTAGCTCGTCCACGAAAGAAGTGGCTTACAAAACACTTTGCGATATATTCTTGATTGCTGAACTTCACGCTGGGAAACTTACCACGCAGGAATAATAGCAGAGTTGTGTGCTTCGTCACACGATCGTTTAGTCGGTGCGAGAGCGTTACGTAGACGCTCTACAATGACTAGTAACAGGCTGTACGAGACAGGGGTTGTGAATCACAGATAGGTTTAGTACTCGAATTAGAGAGAGTACTTTGCAAAAAGAGTTGGAAAACATACTTCCTTCCTCCCACATACGTCTCGCGGAAAGGCCACAAAGGGATAGTTCGCTAAATTAGAGCTCATGTAGAGGTTTATCTACAGTAATTCTTTCCACGCGTCTTTTGCGAATGGAGCTGGGTCGGCGAAATCGGTTGATGGTGCCAGAAGTACCCTCCTCCTCAAGCCATCACTTTTCTTGTGGAGTGTTGAGGTCGATACAGGACACATACACTGCTCGATTAATAGTAAGTACTGACGGTACACTAGAAGCGGATACATGCACGTGCGATAGAAAAGGCTAGGGGAGATTGTTAGCTCATGTTATTTTAGTACTGAAGGGTGAGACGGCACAGATATATCACGGTACGCATCACTATTCCGTGCCAACAACACGCTCCAACTGACCTCAGACTTAAAATGGAGTTCTGTGTCTCTCTGGTTGACGAGAGAGAATTCGATTAGAGAAGATAATGTCTTTCTTTGTCTTCCGTCACAGAACCAGCAAAACAACAATTTGTGTTCGTATATTTACAGGTAGTGACACATTCATTGATATATTGTCAGTCAACGAAGGTGGAGCAGGCTATAAATTCCTGCAGATGGCAACTTGGGCACAGAGTTACGAGTGGTTGGCCATGAGCGACATGCAAAATATTCTGACGGGAAGGGTATGAACTTGTGTGTTGTGGTTACATGTCAGTTTTTAATGTTTTTCTCGGATAACATAGAAACTGCGTCATCTATCGAATAAATCTGCAGTCACAAAATGTTCCTGCAAAACAATTACTGTTACGTTATACTCTAGGGCTATTAATTTCCAAGTGGCAGGGGATGGATTAATTGCAAGTTAGTAAAAACAAAGTTTTAATGCTATACAAATTATATTCATTGTTAAATGATATGGATTATGAACATTACGAAATGTGACACATCTAAGAGCATCAGAGATGTATTAAGGAATCGTCTGCAACAAGATGGATTAGGGGGTCGAACTTAGAAATGTGATTAAAAGTAGGTCGAAACTCATGTAGGGTTATATATGTCACGTTTCACTCCTTCATAGGTCGGCAAAATAAATAACAATCCGGCGATTTCCTACTTTCTCCCTACACTACAGCGTCACAAAAAGCGGCTAACGAGGGTTTCACAATATTATACCGAGCTTACCATAGTACGGACACATAACACTAGAAGTAATACAAGTAGGGTTTCCTGATAATACTAACGCAAGAAACGCATATGGACAGAAAGTACGCCAGTCTCTGACTACTGTTATATGCTGCCATTCCATTAGACATATTGACTCCCACCACGCAAGATACACTGCGAATCTGTAGTAAGTGGCTCCACTCAGCGCAGATTTCTCTAAAGTGCTACAGTTCGCGAATGAAAGAGATTTGAGAAGTCTACCAGTAACACAATTAGTAACGCGAGAATTTCAATAACTTTTGGTTCATCCATTAATTCACCATCGACTACAATTTGGTTACAAGTCTTTACAGTAAGCTGTCAATTATAAACAGCATCATGATTCCAACACTACGTAGGCTACTGACAACGTCACACTCACATTAAACACCAATAAGCCCCTGTTTGTAGGAACGTATTTTGCAAAAGAACCTCTGTTAACCTCTAGAAATAATTTCTCACTTTATAAACGTAAAGTAATTCCACTGCCTAAACACGAGCCCACTGAATTTATTTTGTGTGCCACCGTAAGAGAATTGGATACTCAATTATGGAGAGGTATAGTTTGCCTGCAAACAGAATAAGCGAGTAGCGCTAGTGGTAGAAGAAGCCGACTTTGCGAGAAGAGATTGTAATCAGGAGGACTAAAAATACAGCAGTGTAGAACAGTGTGCAGAGGTTTTCGTAGAAGCCCTCCTTAACGCTCTTCTTGTGTTGGTATTATTAGTAACTGAAATCTCTATTCCATGTTGCGTCAACACCATCTTTCTAAAGTAAACACTGCTTTGGCTATGCTGCACACTGCCTTGCCAGTGATTCATAACTCAAGCAGCGGAGGGTTCGGTGAACTTCCTGGATTTCCCTGTAGTTTCTTCTTCTGACGTGGAAGGGTAGAGAAAGAGAGAGGGCAGACAACTGTCTGGTCGCTCTTCAGTTTGCAGACTTGCGAACTGGGCTCTCTCCTCACTTTGTCACAGTCCCAGAAAACAATGAATCCCTTACAATAGTTGTACCGCACTTAGATTTGGTATATCCATTTAATATTTGTACCAAATCGACTTTATTTAACAATTTGCATTAATTTTATGCCACAAATCATTATATTGGATAAACTACTATATTCCTATCTGCTGCAACACTAATTATATTTGACCTCGAGAGAAATGAGTGAGACACTTTTTGTAAGAAATTTAATAAATTTTGATTACAGGAGACATCTTTCTCTGAGGCCTTCGATTTTTAATTATCTAGGAAAAACCCCCCACACTGTCTAGTGTAATGTTCTTTGCCCTCCATCCTAAGGTTACAAAAATTTGAAACTATAGGAATTAGTAGACCAATTACACACGTTTTTGCCTTTGTTCCCTGGGCTAAGAACGAAATAAAGGACCTTGATATTCTACACTGTATGTCGAACGTAATGTTATAGTTTTCTAATGCCATGCTGCATAACGTAAAAGCACAGCCAATAAATCACCACGATAATGCAAACGAAAACTCCAACAGCATTTATTTAACTCTATGAACACAGCATGGTAGGTCAAAATTCAAAACTGTGTCCAACGAAATTGTAAAAAGGTTTCGGAGTTTGATCCAAAATTAGGATCGCTGGAAAGGATAGTTTTTCTGTTCGGTAGAATGTAGTTGGTACAACTCACATAATAAATAATTCTACATACGTCTGACTGACACGTGAGGCCAGAGTATTTAGCTCAAGTACTTCACAGAGCACAACAACAGCAAAGGATGTTAGTGTGGATAACAGAAGACTGAAAGAAGATGTTCAGTGGTCACTTACGGTTCCGTACAGCATCCCACCCAAATGGCGATGCGCGGTCTTCTACTTGAAGACTATTCACGATAAGCAGGTCAGATATTCAGTTAACGAGCTTGTCTCGAACAAGTATCACCACTAAAGCACAAAGAACTGCTCAAGAAAAATCACGTAAGCACAGACAATATGTTTACGCAATACGATTTGCAATCGCAATGTTGCCACGCAACTGCCTGTGTCTTGATGTGCGATGTATCATTGTTGACATTTTCGCCTAGGACCAAAGGCAAAGAACGACCATCACTTCTGACTGTACCACAAGGCCTTACCAACCATACGCAATACGATACTAGCCTATATCGCTCGTAATTGTACAGAATAATTGATTACAAATGTACAACTAACAAAGAAACTTTTAACTCCCAGCAAGGATCTAGCTAGTATCGATTTTAAAAATTAACACTCACATTTACTAGCTTTCTCTTAAGTAATATTGTGTAAAGATATAGTACTTGTTTGGAAAGTCTCGGATTGTTGGCCTGCTTGTGTAAATTGTTATAATTGAAAGCAGATATGTGCAGGTCGCTGTAGAATCGTGTAATAAATCGACTTACCGCCCTTCTTTTATGTTTCGATTACTACAACACGTCGCTTTGACTTATCGCACTGTTAACACAAATCATTTTGTAAATATTTATGCAGTGATACTGCTGACAGCTTATCAATGTGAACAAATTTGTAGTATCCATATCTTGTAAAGATTAGCTACCGCTGAGGTTTTAGTTAGACGATATGTTTGCTTCACTTATTTTCTACGAAATTCTTTAGATTTGTGCATCGATGCGATTAGTCGATCTTTCAGATGCTGAAAAAGCTATAATAGAGTACGAATCCAGAATGAATTCTGGAAACATCCCCCAGGCTGTGGCTAAGCCATGTCTCCCCAATATCCTTTCTTTCAGGAGTGCTAGTTCTGCAAGGTTCGCAGGAGAGCTTCTGTAAAGTTTGGAAGGTAGGAGACGAGGTACTGGCAGAAGTGAAGCTGTGAGTACCGGGCGTGAGTCGTGCTTCGGTAGCTCAAATGGTAGAGCACTTGCCCGCGAAAGGCAAAGGTCCCGAGTTCGAGTCTCGGTCGGGCACACAGTTTTAATCTGCCAGGAAGTTTAATATGATCGAGAGTTAATTTAGTAGGAATTCATAGAGTTGTTGAAACTCCGGTTCATAAGAGGTTCGAAATGTATATGCGGTAATAAATATTATGTACAACTAGATAATTTACCCTCCTAGTAAACCATATGTGCACACGCAATTGAACACTTACAATGCATAACACTATGTGGTAATACGCAAGTGACAAGCGTGAGAGTTTGTGTGCAATTCCTAGGTCATTGTCGCAAGTGAATTATTCAAGTAATAGTCAAAGAATTAGATAATTTCATTAACTATGACGGAAAATTGTATATAAGTTTCATGAAAGTTAGTGGAAATGTACGTTGCGTTCAAGTCTCTGTGCCCGTTACAAAGTGATGCGCCACGATTATATGAAAGGTTATTTATGAAAATAATGTCACAAGAGCTACAGAATTTGTTTAAGCTTAATCATAAGACATTAGCCGTACACCAGTACCCGACCGTTTAATTACCAATTTTCAGAATCTAGAAATACTTATTCAGAGGAAAAGCAGTATACTATTATTCACTTCCGCTGCGACACAATAGGTAACACCATTAGTTACCAGACTAGCCCTTAGCTACAGGTAATCTTCTGAAAGGTGAAGCTTTTCTAAACTCTGCGGTCATTATGTTCCAGCCTGGAAGTCTGCAAAATATCTATCCAGTGGGATAATTGATAGACTTCGATTATTTCCGTTCAACATTGCCATGCTTTTCATCTCCTGCATTTTATTGTAGGTTAAATTTAATTTACATTAATGGACAAATGCTATCACGTTTCAGTCTGTAAATTTCATAAGAACGTTATGAGAAGTTCTAAAAAGGTATCGTAAATTTATTTGGCAGGATTACTTAAGTTGATTTGGAGCTACAGAACTCTAATCCACTTCAACGCAGTCTCCTTCATAACGCACACCCTTCAGTTGCTGTTGTTGGGAACGCTTCTGGTGTCCTTTGGAATGACTGTCCCCATGATGCCTTCTTTTCACTCAAATGGTTATCTTTACACTGGTATTTTCAGCTTTGAAAGTAGATGGTTGGTTGGTATGTTTCAAGAGGGGTGGGGGTTAAGATCCAAACTGCTACGCCATGGGTCACTTCTATGTAGACATAAGCCATTTGTTCCCATGACTAACCACAGGAAAATTTCGTGATAAGAGATATCTGAATCAGATTCTCAAAGTAGACGCATGCGATATCATGATGGAGATGCCAAGCATTTATTGCCCACAACTACTGCGATCGTTCGCACCGCGCAGCTTCCCGAAGACAACCGAGGACCTCATGACAGTTTTTAAAAAAATTTTCTCACTCGGGCATTTCGGATATTTCCACTCTGATGACTGCATCTTGCCTGGTAATTCGTACATAGAAACCGACTTTCTGTACAATTTCTTGACTTCGTTGCTTCTGCTCTGCTGTCAGCAGCTTGATTACGAATTTCTCGGACACTCTCGCTATGTGTTCACTATCGGTGAAAATTGAATATACCGATAAAATTCGTACCCCTATCTCTGTCGCAAGCGATCGTACAGTTATACGATGGTCTTCCATCACGAAATGCGGCATTTATTCATTGAGTGTCTGCCCGACAGCGGTTCGCTGTCCACTGATATGTGGCCATCTTGGAAGCAGATGTGCCACTTCTTTATTGGCTCTGTGCTCATGGCATCAACCCGAATGCTTGTTGAATCTTACGAGTGGTCTCCACCCTAGTGTCGTGAAGTCTTTTGCAGAATTCCACACAATACCGCTGCTCAATTTGTTCCATCGTTAACAATTTGCTGGAATCTGGTGAGCGCTCACTACATGTCCTGACTCCTCTAAACTTGTATCTACATGTGTTCACTGCAATTAACGACTAAGTTCCAGGAAGAGTGTTCAGATTATTTCTCTACCGCTGCAGATAATACTAACACTTTAATCTTTCTGAGCGAAATATGATTGCACTTATTTTATCGCGATGAACATTTCTCCTTATATACGATAGCGTCAGCGAAATATTTTCTCATTCGGAGGAGAAAATTGAAGATTGAATTTCCGTGAAAAAATCACGACTCTAAAAAAAGCGCCCTTGTTTTAATGGCAGCCACAGCAACTCGCATCTCATATCCGTGATACTGTCTCCCTGTTTGGCGATTATACGAAACAAACTGCCATTCTGTGTAATTTTTCGGCATCTTCCGTCAGTTCAAACTTCACTTCACAGCAGTTCTCCAGAAACGGACGGACAAGCATAGTGTGTGCAAACCTTAGTAGACCCGTTGCATCTTCTAAGTGTTCTACGAATAAGAAACAGTCTTTGCTTCTCATTGCCCACTTTATTATCTACATGACCACTTCAGTATAAGTTGTTTGTAATTTTAATCCTTGCGTATTAGATGGTTTGAGAGCCTTTAGATTTGTTTGGTGCCATCGAAATTTATCGAATTCCTTTCAGTAATCATATGTATGATCACAATCTTTTCGGAATATAGACTGAAATACCACTTTTCGAACTATATGGCTTTTTTATGTAACTCATTTATCAGTTCATATTGGTCTTATGATGAACTGATTAAGCGTAAGCGACAGTATCATTTGCAAACAATTTTACAGGGCTGTTCAGTCTCCCAAATCGTTTGTATAAATTAGGATCTGCAGAGAGCCTATATTGCTTACGTTAGAAACAACTGAAATCAATTCCGTTTTACTCGATAATTATCCGCCAGTTACTACGACATGTAAACATTCTGAAAGAAAATCACGGTTTCAGTCGCAGAACTGATACGATAGTCTTAGTCATGCAATGTGACTGGAAGCTGTTTGTAATTAATGGTGTTAAAAACTTTATGGAAGTCTAGAAATGTGAAACTAATTTGCGATACGCTGTCAACAGACACTCATTACCGCTTGTGAGTACTGAGGTATTCGTGTTCCACAATAACAAAATTTTGTAAATTCGTGCTAGATGCCTGTCAATTCATCGTTGAATTCGTGGTAATCCATCAAGTTTGAACACAGAATATGTTCCAAATTCTGGTGCAAATCTTTGTCAATTACGTTGGTCTGTAGTTGAGAGGATTTATTCTGTCTCTGTTTTTGAGTATTGATGTGAACTGTGCAATTTTAGAATGTTTAAGTACACATATTTCGTCGACTAAGTATGGAAGCAAAGCAAACTCGTGAAGGAACCCAACTCGGAACCAATGCGGGCCGGAAGACTTGCCTATATGAAGTGATGCAAGTTGCATCGCCACACTGATGGTAGCTAAGTTACTGAGGTAAAGTATTTATAGAAGTAATTAATAGGACACCAGGATAAGAAATAAAACCAATAATATAGACTCCGTTGCTAAAGACGGATGGGAGAGCATTTGGCTGGGAACAGCATGGACTAAAAACCGAATGTAAGGATACTGGAGTGAGGTCACACAGTTGTGCAAATACTGCCAACCTAAGGGTTATGGGCAATTGTTTAACTTGGAAGGCAATTAGAATATCGTCAGAGTTTAGAACAAGAAATCAGTTAGAGCATATCGTGGTAAACCAAAGGTAATAAAACAGTGTTTGAATGTAAAAATCGTAAGTGGTTCCGAAGCTGGCGCAGAAGACAATTTAGTCATGATAGAGGTACAGCAACGTACAGTAATAGAAACCCAAACGGCGGAAAGAGCATAGCAGTAATAAATACTGACGTAGAGAGATTGAAGTAGAATGGCAAAGCAGAGAAGTTCGTCATTATGCTTTAAAATGGATTTAAGGTTGTAGCAATGGAAGACGACCTCCACATTGAAGGCCAGTGTTAAATGATAAAAACAAATGTGGAAGTATTAGCAGTAGAAGTGTGAGGAAAAAAAAACTAGGAAATATACCTGATTTTTCAGAAGCTTGTAGCGGAAAGAGAAAAATGAAAGGAGAGAAGAGAGGAAAAACACGCAATACTATATTTTTTCTAAGAAAAGTAGCGTATGAAGAAGCCGGTAGCGAAATTAAAAATTCCCTCAGAAGGAAGAAAGGGTGAAGTGTGGCTGCTCTAAGGAAAAGGAAAAATATCATAAAACTCTAGGGAAAGATAGTACGTCAAGTTGGGAGGTGAGGAAAGAATATATACCACGCACGAATGGCATTAGAGATGAAAGAGCAAATACGATTCTGGAAAGAACAAAATGTATGGTCATTAGGACGGAATATTTTGAGGAGCTTTTAAGTGCTGAAGATCGATTAGAAATGGAGGAACAACACAAATTTGAGAACGTAGATAGCTTTGTTGTGCCGTAAGTATTGAAAGAGACGATAGACTCAATCCAAATGCTAACAATAACAAAGCTACAGGGAGACGTGAGATGCTTAAGAAGGGTGGATATACAATTGCAAAACGAATAGACGAACTTAAGTTCAATATTTGAAACGATGAAAAATGCCAGGTCAATGGGCTAAATCGAATACAAGATCAGCCCTTTAAAAGAGCGCTAACAAGACCCCAGGAAACAAAAGTGGCATCTAATATTAGCATAGTATACAAAGATTTCTCGAACATTTCGTAACCTTATTAAAAAGAGGGCATGCAGCTTTACTGTATGATTACATGATGATGGCGTCCTCTTGGGTAAAATATTCCGGAGGTAAAATAGTCCCCCATTCGGATCTCCGGGCGGGGACTACTCAAGAGGATGTCGTTATCAGGAGAAAGAAAACTGGCGTTCTACGGATCGGAGCGTGGAATGTCAGATCCCTTAATCGGGCTGGTAGGTTAGAAAATTTAAAAAGGGAAATGGATAGGTTGAAGTTAGATATAGTGGGAATTAGTGAAGTTCGGTGGCAGGAGGAACAAGACTTCTGGTCAGGTGACTACAGGGTTATAAACACAAAATCAAATAGTGGTAATGCAGGAGTAGGTTTAATAATGAATAGGAAAATAGGAATGCGGGTAAGCTACTACAAACAGCATAGTGAACGCATTATTGTGGCCAAGATAGATACGAAGCCCACACCTACTACAGTAGTACAAGTTTATATGCCAACTAGCTATGAAGATGACGAAGAAATTGAAGAACTGTATGATGAAATAAAAGAAATTATTCAGATTGTGAAGGGAGACGAAAATTTAATAGTCATGGGTGACTGGAATTCGAGTGTAGGAAAAGGGAGAGAAGGAAACATAGTAGGTGAATATGGTTTGGGGGACAGAAATGAAAGAGGAAGCCGCCTGGTAGAATTTTGCACAGAGCACAACATAATCATAACTAACACTTGGTTTAAGAATCATGAAAGAAGGTTGTATACATGGAAGAACCCTGGAGATACTAAAAGGTATCAGATAGTTTATATAATGGTAAGACAGAGATTTAGGAACCAGGTTTTAAATTGTAAGACATTTCCAGGGGCAGATGTGGACTCTGACCACAATCTATTGGTTATGACCTGTAGATTAAAACTGAAGAAACTGCAAAAAGGTGGGAATTTAAGGAGATGGGACCTGGATAAACTAAAAGAACCAGAGGTTGTACAGAGATTCAGGGAGAGCATAAGGGAGCAATTGACAGGAATGGGGGAAATAAATACAGTAGAAGAAGAATGGGTAGCTTTGAGGGATGAAGTAGTGAAGGCAGCAGAGGAGCAAGTAGGTAAAAAGACGAGGGCTAGTAGAAATCCTTGGGTAACAGAAGAAATATTGAATTTAATTGATGAAAGGAGAAAATATAAAAAAAGTGAAACAGGCAAAAAGGAATACAAACGTCTCAAAAATGAGATCGACAGGAAGTGCAAAATGGCTAAGCAGGGATGGCTAGAGGACAAATGTAAGGATGTAGAGGCCTATCTCACTAGGGGTAAGATAGATACCGCCTACAGGAAAATCAAAGAGACCTTTGGAGATAAGAGAACGACTTGTATGAATATCAAGAGCTCAGATGGAAACCCAGTTCTAAGCAAAGAAGGGAAAGCAGAAAGGTGGAAGGAGTATATAGAGGGTCTATACAAGGGCGATGTACTTGAGGACAATATTATGGAAATGGAAGAGGATGTAGATGAAGATGAAATGGGAGATACGATACTGCGTGAAGAGTTTCACAGAGCACTGAAAGACCTGAGTCGAAACAAGGCCCCCGGAGTAGACAATATTCCATTGGAACTACTGACGGCCGTGGGAGAGCCAGTCCTGACAAAACTCTACCATCTGGTGAGCAAGATGTATGAAACAGGCGAAATACCCTCAGACTTCAAGAAGAATATAATAATTCCAATCCCAAAGAAAGCAGGTGTTGACAGATGTGAAAATTACCGAACTATCAGCTTAATAAGTCACAGCTGCAAAATACTAACACGAATTCTTTACAGACGAATGGAAAAACTAGTAGAAGCCAACCTCGGGGAAGATCAGTTTGGATTCCGTAGAAACACTGGAACACGCGAGGCAATACTGACCTTACGACTTATCTTAGAAGAAAGATTAAGGAAAGGCAAACCTACGTTTCTAGCATTTGTAGACTTAGAGAAAGCTTTTGACAATGTTGACTGGAATACTCTGTTTCAAATTCTAAAGGTGGCAGGGGTTAAATACAGGGAGCGAAAGGCTATTTCCAATTTGTACAGAAACCAGATGGCAGTTATAAGAGTCGAGGGACATGAAAGGGAAGCAGTGGTTGGGAAGGGAGTAAGACAGGGTTGTAGCCTGTCCCCGATGTTGTTGAATCTGTATATTGAGCAAGCAGTAAAGGAAACAAAAGAAAAATTCGGAGTAGGTATTAAAATTCATGGAGAAGAAATAAAAACTTTGAGGTTCGCCGATGACATTGTAATTCTGTCAGAGACAGCAAAGGACTTGGAAGAGCAGTTGAATGGAATGGACAGTGTCTTGAAAGGAGGATATAAGATGAACATCAACAAAAGCAAAACAAGGATAATGGAATGTAGTCTAATTAAGTCGGGTGATGCTGAGGGAATTAGATTAGGAAATGAGGCACTTAAAGTAGTAAAGGAGTTTTGCTATTTGGGGAGCAAAGTAACTGATGATGGTCGAAGTAGAGAGGATATAAAATGTAGGCTGGCAATGGCAAGGAAAGCGTTTCCGAAGAAGAGAAATTTGTTAACATCGAGTATTGATTTAAGTGTCATGAAGTCGTTTCTGAAAGTATTTGTTTGGAGTGTAGCCATGTATGGAAGTGAAACATGGACGATAAATAGTTTAGACAAGAAGAGAATAGAAGCTTTCGAAATGTGGTGCTACAGAAGAATGCTGAAGATTAGATGGGTAGATCACATAACTAATGAGGAAGTATTGAATAGGATTGGGGAGAAGAGAAGTTTGTGGCACAACTTGACCAGAAGAAGGGATCGGTTGGTAGGACATGTTCTGAGGCATCAAGGAATCACCAATTTAGTATTGGAGGGCAGCGTGGAGGGTAAAAATCGTAGGGGGAGACCAAGAGATGAATACACTAAGCAGATTCAGAAGGATGTAGGTTGCAGTAGGTACTGGGAGATGAAAAAGCTTGCACAAGATAGAGTAGCATGGAGAGCTGCATTAAACCAGTCTCAGGACTGAAGACCACAACAACAACAACAACATTAAAAAGAGGTAACAGATGAAAAACGGGTGTGAAGAATCAGTACGCCACTGTCAGATATTAGCAAAATTAAGACAGCGAGACACATAACATCAAGACTGATGGTCACGAAGCTAATGAAGTTAATGATTTCTGCTATCTAGATAGCAAAATAACCAATGACGAAAGGAGTATGGAGGGCATCAAAAGCGGACTAGCACTGTCAGAAAGAACATTCCTTGCCAAGAGAAGTCTACTCCTATCAAACATAGGCCTTAATTTGAGGAAGAAATTTATGCGAATGTAGGTGTGAAGGGCAGCACTGTATACAGGGTGTTACAAAAAGGTACGGCCAAACTTTCAGGAAACATTCCTCATACACAAATAAAGAAAAGATGTTATCTGGACATGTGTCCAGAAAAGCTTAATTTCCATCTTAGAGCTCATTTTAGTTTCGTCAGTATGTACTGTACTTCCTCGATTCACCACCAGTTGGCCCAATTGAAGGAAGATAATGTTGACTTCGGTGCTTGTGTTGACATACGACTCATTGCTCTACAGTACTAGCATCAAGCACATCAGTACGTAGCATCAACAGGTTAGTGTTCATCACGAACGTGGTTTTGCAGTCAGTGCAATGTTTACTAATGCGGAGTTGGCAGATGCCCATTTGATGTATGGATTAGCACGGGGCAATAGCCGTGGCGCGGTACGTTTGTGTCGATACAGATTTCCAGAACGAAGGTGTCCGGACAGGAATACGTTCGAAGCAATGGTGCGTCTTAGGGCACACGGAACATTCCAGCCTATGACTCGCGACTGGGCAAGAACTAGAACGACGAGGACACCTGCAATGGACGAAGCAATTCTTCGTGCAGTTGACGATAACCCTAATGTCAACGTCAGAGGAGTTGCTGCTGTACAAGGTAACGTTGACCACGTCACAGTATGGAGAGTGCTACGGGAGAACCAGTTGTTTCCGTACCATGTACAGCGTGTGTAGGCACTATCAGCAGATGATTGGCCTCCACGGGTACACTTCTGCGAATGGTTCATCCAACAATGTGTCAATGCTCAATTCAGTGCAAATGTTCTCTTTAGTGATGGGGCTTCATTCCAACGTGATCAAATTGTAAATTTTCACAATCAACATGTGTGGGCTGACGACAATCCGCACGCAATTGTGCAATCACGTCATCAACACAGATTTTCTGTGAACGTTTGGGAAGGCATTGTTGGTGATGTCTTGATTGGGCCCCATGTTCTTCCACCTACGCTCAATGGAGCACGTTATCATGATTTCATACGGCATACTCTACCTGTGCTGCTAGAACATGTGCCTTTACAAGTACGACACAACATGTGGTTCATGCACGATGGAGCTGCTGCACATTTCAGTCGAAGTGTTCGTACGCTTCTCAACAACAGATTCGGTGACCGATGGACTGGTAGAGACGGACCAATTCCATGGCCTCTACGCTCTCCTGACCTCAAACCTCTTGACTTTCATTTATGGGGGCATTTGAAAGCTCTTGTCTACGCAACCCCTGTACCAAATGTAGAGACTCTTCGTGCTCGTGTTGTGGACGGCTGTGATACAATACGCCATTCTCCAGGGCTGCAACAGCGCATCAGGGATTCCATGCGACGGAGGGTGGATGCATGTATCCTCGCTAACGGAGCACATTTTGAACATTTCCTCCAACAAACTGTTTGAAGTCACGCTGGTACGTTCTGTGCTGTGTGTTTCCATTCCATGATTAATGTGATTGGAAGAGAAGTAATAAAATGAGCTATAACATAGAAAGTAAGCGTTTCCGGACACATGTCCACATGACATATTTTCTTTCTTTGTGTGTGAGGAATGTTTCCTGAAAGTTTGGCCGTACCTTTTTGTTACACCCTGTATAGTGAACTTCGTAAAAAACGGTACAAAGAATTATCGTAGCATTTGACATGTGGTGATAAAGGCGAATGTTGGATATTAGGAAGACTGATAAGGTAAGAAATGGAGGAGGTTCTGCGCAGAATCGGAGAGGAAAGGAAAATGTGGAAAGCACTATCAAGGGGAAGAGACAGGATGATAGGACATCTGTTAAGACATGAGGGAATGACTTCCATAGTACTAGAGGGAGATGTAGAGGATGACGAAGGTTTGAATTCATACAGAAAATAATCCTACTACCTTGCCATGTTCTACAGTAAACCTGGCGTTTACTGCTTCCACTATTAGCGCGTTCCAAAGGCCCATAGTAATTAGATTATCATTTTCCTTTAAGTACTGAATTATACATTCAGTATCCCACCTATCCTCTCCACCCCTTCGTGTTCTGCAAGTGACATTGGCTCATATACCTGAACTATCGTTGTTAGCAACCGTTTGCAGTTGACCCTACCAACTGTTCAAAGTAATCTCTCTTTGTCTCACCTTCCTACGAATAACGATAACTATTTTCGGCTCTCCAATATTCGTCTGACCAGAAGTCACTTTCTTAGCATTTCACGTCACGGATCCGCACTGCACCTAGATTGAGCCTTTGCATTTATCTTTTCCGATTTTCTACTTTTCCTACTAAGTTCATGCATCCGGCATTCTCGCTCCGATTAACAGATTGTTACATGTTCGTTGGTTATTCAATCTTTTTCGAGTGGTCACCTTCCCCTGGGAAGATCGAATACGTTAATCCTGTTGGGAGGCCAATCTAGAATCTTTTGTTAATTGAGACATCGTCACGGCACTACTTAAACTACAGGCTACACAGCGTGTTCATTATGCAGTGTTTGCCATTGCCTTCAGCATCCTCGCACACCTTACAGGGACTTTCACACTCCTATCGCAGGAAGGTGCCCTGAGTCATATTCGACATCTCCATACCATGTGACGAGTTCGTTGAAAGACCGAGGATGACCGCCGACGGTGTTTGTTCACCTATTCTGATATGTTTTATTCAAATGTCAGCAGTGGCTGCGACAGAACCAAGAACATTTTCCTTAGTAGTCGGAGCAACTACAACTAGAGCGCTGCTGCTACCACACGTAATGTAAGCTAAAGTCTGTGGCACGAGTCTGACACCCAGTTATTGACGTAGCTGCAGGTGAAGTGCAGCGCTTCTTCCGTGAAACAATAAGAGAGGGAAACAGGTGATCCCATCGCAGACGGAGCTTTATACCTCCAGGGAAAAGTTCCAATAAAAAATTTTGATAATACTTTTGGGAAACAGCGATCTTGTAACCTATATAAAATCAGTGAAAAAACAGTCTTGTTGACGATGGTTATTTTATTAAAATGACCAGTTTCGGCCTAGGCTTATGCCATCTTCAGGCAGTACCACAGCTGAAGTTGAAGATGCGTGGAAGAGTCAGTTGACCTCAGTGTGAAGGTTCGACTACCGATGTGACAGCAGGCTGATAGCATTCTAGGTCGTCCTGTAGAGACGAACGAAGGAAAGTATCGCCCTTCTGTCAGAATGAACCGGGGACCTGTGGAGTCAGAGTCTATTTTATACCCCCTACCCCTCCCCAGCTGCACTATTGGCACTGAAAGATTTATATAGTAAGTGAAATACTAGTAAATCATATTTAGTTTGGTACATTACCACTTGGTGCATCATTGAATGCCAATATCACGAAAAATAGAAGATTAACGTAATACTGCCACTTCAAAATATCCTTAACTTCTGATCGAGCAGAACACAGTCTCTGGCTTACACAGGTCGGGTTATTGATAGAAAGGCGGCCAAGCAAACAGTAAACAGTTAAGTACTGTCGCAGCCTTGGCCAGGGGCAGTAGGGGTGTCATGTCTGAGGCATTGCGGAATGAGCAGCTTTTATGGCGGAGGTGCTGCACGTTGATTTCTGGTTCAGACTTCCGATGATGTTTCATTTTAATATGAAGAATGATTTTTAAGATGATTGTATCAAGAGACAGAATCTGAGTTATAGGTAACTTATTTTGTTTTTGTTACCAGAAAGCTCGAATTCAGTAATTATTGCCATGTAGGGATTCCAGGGTGTCCAACAATATCTGGTAGTCAGGGAGAACTATCAGTCAAGTATTGAGCAATAACACTTGTTAGATTTTTTTTTTTTTTTTTTTTGTAAGACAACAAATCACATTTTTAATAGAATCTTTTGTAGCATGACAATGCGGAGAGAAA
Organism: Schistocerca americana; assembly: GCF_021461395.2. NCBI lineage: Eukaryota > Metazoa > Arthropoda > Insecta > Orthoptera > Acrididae > Schistocerca > Schistocerca americana. The sequence goes on from NC_060124.1 coordinate 125,094,588, forward strand.
GGATGAGATTATTCATATTATTTGTAATTAAGTTTTTTGTCATTAAAACGACTGAACTTATCATATTTCACGAAGCCTATCACCATTATTCAAAGAGAAATATTGGTTAAATTTTGCATTGTCACACCTTGCACGTTTTCGTTGCAATAATGAATAAATTTCGGAAGGAAACCAAAACTAATTTACTAAAAAAATCTCTAAAATAAAATTAGAATGAAGAGCACACTAAAGCACACTAATTTAATGCAGATTGTATTTTCAGTGAGGCCAGATCAGAGTCATGTTACCCGTCGCAAGGGAAGAATTTGTTGTAGGGCCTAATTGAACCGTTTTCGGAAACTATTAGGCTCAATTTCCAATTAGTGAAATTTCACGTAAGTTCAGGAGATGTGTTTTTGAAGTAGGGCACTCATTCTGAGTATTCTTGTGAATCATTGCTTTACGCCTTCGAATTTACACACAATGCGATGCATATCAGATAAATTCAAAACAGAGATCTAGAAAAGTAATTCGCATAAATAAGTTCACGTTCACAAGTAGGGTAGCTAAGCAGAATCTAGATGTCAGTTTGTAATCGGAATTTTTGCGTAACAAATAATTTCAGCATGAAACCGCCAAATACTCAGGCATCTTCCAGTACTACCAAATCAAAATATGCCGCAGACACGAAATACATGAAACGGTGTATTTTACCACCTATGAAATTTATTGACGTTCAGTATTGCCTCCGCCGAACCGTTGACGCAAGTTTGCATGTCTTGCATCCCATTTATGTGTGTTGTGTTATACTGCAGGCATTAAGCCGAACATCTCTTCTGTCTCAAGGGCTCGCGCAAATGCCACCTGTTTCCAGGTTTCGTTTAACGGTTGTCCTCCTAGTGCATGGTAGCTTCCTTTCACAGTCCCTTCATTTGTGTTTAGGCCGTGCCGCTTCTCACTTGGAATATATCACTGTGTGTCGGGAAACATATTCCATTAGTTCTGCAATTTAATTACAGTGACGATATAGTAATTTTATTTGCTGCAATTTTTAAACGGTCCTGCGTTAAAGCTTAAGCAACCTACGATTACAATTGATGGCAGGGGAACATGTTCTTTGGATATCGACTATAGAGTTGAAAAGTTCCCCATATTCTGCAGATACCTTCTGCTGTTGAACGAGTTTATATGATTTTCTGTTCCCTGCTCACCTAGTTAAATGCCTGTCACTATGGAATGTGCGCCAAGATCGAAAGGACGGAGTGTGTTACGATATTTCGACGCGAAATTACTTCGGTAGACCAGATTCAATATTCCGTTCCGCTGCCAGTTGCGTTATGACAAAATGAATAAAAGTTCTTGATCGATCTACTTACCATCAGAACAAATCAGTGACTGAAAGTTTGCTTTTGTATTCATTCAAAGCGCTTCTCATTCTCTTGCTAACTTCCATTTGGCGTCGTTCAAGTTTTGTTTACCAACAAGACATTGAGCTATTTTCAATCTGGAGTAAAACTTACTTTGCATCTCTAGCCATTCTCTATCACCATGCGGTACTTAATTCTCTGCTTAACAATGTTTGACTTTTTCACGGAATACCACGCCGATGTCAAGAGTAAAGTGACTGGTCTACATGTCTACATGTCCTTCTGGATTTTCTCAATTTATGTGACTACTACTGAAACTACTGGGATTATAACACGAGCCAATTAAGCAAACTGCGAGGTACTGCATAGAAATTCCGTCCCACGCACTCCCGCCGTAAACTATTCTTGTTTCCTCTCTGTATTGTCTGAAAGTTAAGAAGATCATTAATCAAGTGGTTTAACATTTTTTGAGAAAATGTTGCCAGAACTACCAATAATTTTGTCCCTTTAGCTTAAACAGAATGAATGACAGTTTAGCTTAATAATGAAATATTTAGGGCGCTGTCGGCACCTTCTGTTCCTTATTTCACAGTTTCATCACAACTGATTCTCATATCATGTTGTTATATGCTCACCTGCGTTGCTTTATTCATTTTTTTACTGTTTTCGTTCCTCTTCAGTTCTACTTCTCAATATATGTGAAACATTTTCTTGTGCTGTTTATCTACGATTTCGCACTATACTGCATTCGCAGCTTATGAACAACCTCTGATTATGTTCGCGTTTCTCTCAGTAGTACGTTGACTAAGTGATTGGTGTTCTGCACCTTGAATGGAATATTCCGAACGATTCTCACTCGAAAGATGACACGGTAGTAAGGAACTTACTTTTTGAGGCCAGGAGGCTCGTTCCAACAAAACTGCAGCTTTCATCGTCATATATATCTTGTGAGTTTTCCCTCTTAGCCATCATTAGGAGAACCAGAGAGCTCTGACTGTTTCGATTGTGTGCTACCTTCTTGTAAAGTGTTAGCCCTGCAAGGGTAAGGCCACCTTATTTTTCGGTACTAATCTGGATGGAGATAATATTTGTACCTCAACTGTGAAAGAACCATTAGTAGGCAGATCGAGTGTCTGAAGGGATCTTAAGACAAAGTCTCCTCCAAAGTACTGTAGTTGTGTCCTTTCGTGGAAATCCTTACTGTAAGGCTCCTTCTGTTTGACAGTGGGCAGAATATAGACACAGACCGTTTTGAAGCTGTAACACATCTTGTCCTGGTAATTACTCTCAATATGGGCTACTTTGTTTCCTTAAATACGACTTTTTGCGATGAGTCATCATGATGAGGTGTAATTCATTTGAGTTATTACAGTACATACTAAACAGAGCTTCATTTTGTTAGTTTACAGAAGATAGCTGATAAACATAAGAGATAAATTAATGAAAAGAGATTTATTCCTCCGCGTTATCTAAACAGTTTGACAATGCTTGGTTAACTTCTTGACTTCACGCCAGTTGCTAGCACTTCATTTTCTTATTCTCTGGAATATCTCGTGGGGACAACACCTTGTCGAACTCCTTACCGCTCAGACGGAGGGAGCAGCTCATGTGTTTGCATGAAGCTGAGAGCTGTGGCAGCTACGGCAGTGTGTCGCACGCTGGGCAGGTTCAGCGGACGAACCAGACGCAGAGTGTTCCACAGCCCCTAGCCTCACTCATATCCAATCCCGTAGTCCTACCCAATTCCGTAAATACCCAACGCAAGTTGCGAGGAGACCTGTGCAGATGCGCGTTTGACACATGTGAAGACATGTCATCAAGGGTACGATGGGAAAACCAGGTGACATCCCTGAATAATATTTGTGCTCGCTCTTTTAAAATATTATGATGTAGTCATTTACTTTGTTTTTAAAAATCCTGAAATAGCTATTTATTGTTTTTGGTGGATTCTCCTACCACAATTCATTATTGTTTTAAATTTTTCAGCTAAACAACAGATAAACTTAGATATCACTTCTCCATTGAACGTTACACTCAATATTTTGACGTTAAGAATGTTACTTATGCATAAACATTATTATAAAAAGTGTGTTGTGGTAAAATCTCAATATTGCAGTGGTCATAAAGTACACACTTTGTCAATAGTACACTTTATAAAAAAACATCTTCAAATTCTGGATCCTACTTACCACGCACCTATTCAAAAAGCAACATTTTGATTAAGTGATCAACAGTAAAGGAATTTTGCTTTTTCTGTTTTTTCATTTGGTGGTACCCCTCCCCCACGTTCCTCGATAATGCGCACTACGAAAAATGAGTTCAGTTTAGAAGAAATGTTCAAATATGTGTGAAATCTTATGGGACTTAACTGCTAAGGTCATCAGTCCCTAAGCTCACACACTGCTTAACCTAAATTATCCTAAGGACAAACACACACACCCATGCCCGAGGTAGGTCTCGAACCTCCGTCGGGACCAGCCCCACAGTACGTGACTGCAGCTCGTTAGACCGCTCGGCTAATCCCTCGCGGCGGGTTCAGTTTAGAATATTTGTTAAGTAGACCACGACACGCAGGACTCCCGGAAAAACGGAATGGAACTGAGATAGCGAAGATCCAAACCCACGCTTATCTGATATCAGTACCTCTGTGAGGAAGCCAGTAGACTTCGAGGAAATGGTTGATGCTGTGACATCTGCCATTACAGCATCATAGTTGCAAAACTGCCGAATCACTAAGAAGTGCACAGACAGAAATGTAACCTAGTGGGAGAACGATTAGGAAGAGCAAAGAAGCAGGTACGAAGACACTTCACGCTTCAAGGAGGAAAGCACATTGGTCAAAATATCGGGACCACCCTTGTCAAATACTACCTTACTATGAAACAAGCGGCACATAATCCTCGAAGTTATTGTATGTGAATGTGAAAGATACAGCTGCTTTCGCTAGACTTCAAAAATCCTCACTGGAATACCAAATAACAGAGGACGTATACTAAGGAAGGAGAAAAGAGGGGGGGGGGGGGTGGGGTGTATACAAGCGTAGCAATTAAAATGCCGGATGTGCTCCTCAAGATTCATTTTCTCCAGTGCGCTCTCACTGAGAGGCACTTGTTTTCGGGGTTATCATAGAGCCCTATGTAGAGTGTTTACGTCCAGCCTCACAGTAGGGATCATTTCTAATGCTGGGAGGACAGTGAGGGTAGTTTCCATTCCGAAGCCAGGGAGAAATGTCATACACGGCTAAGGTTATGTAAACGGTCAGTCTGTCTTTTCTTCTTCTAAAGCAATTAGAAAAACTAGCTGATGGGCACGCTAGGGTGAACTGACTTTCTTCTACATGCAATCCAACAGACGGAACAAACAAGTTAACAAAGTGACACGACACTTCAGCAACTTTTTTTGGAAGGTGGAAAATGCTCTGCACTTTTAGCAATCAGCTCTCTGCATCTTCGTGTATATCGAGCTGGCCTTTCGCGATACGCCCCACGAACCCATGGTTAGAGCTGCAGAAGAGCACAGCACTGGGAACACCATAAGCTGCCATGCAAAGAAGGAGATAGCTAATAGTCACTATGATGAATGAGAAAATAGCGATCAACAGCAACAGGATGGTGCTCATAAGGAGGTGTTTTCTTCGTGCTACCGTGAAACCTAGTGGTGACTGAACTCACTGAAGAGCTAAGGACGAGAGCTTACTTTTTCCAGGGATATACGGACGATTTAGTCGTAGTAACGCTTGGCAAAATTACTAAAATTATTAGAACAACGGGGCAATGTGTACCACACTTTCAGAATACTGGTGCAGAAAACATGATCTAAGGTTCAATAACAAGAACAGAATTGGAATAGCATTTATGAGAAAGAAAATCCAGCACATATACTGGAAAATTAGGTGAAACTGTCATGGGCCCCTCACACAAAGGAAAAGTATTTAGAGGCAAACAGGACTCTTATGAGCACTACAAGGCTTTGTGTTAGTAAAAATGAAGAAGCTGGTAGACCAGCCAGGACAGACACGACGGCTCTATACATTAGGCCGAAACCTGTCCTAAGGATCACTTTCGTAATGGCCAAATCACAACTACGTTACTGGACCTGAAAGCAGAATTCAGAATATTGGACTACGATCCAAACCCAAAAACCCGGAAAGCTAATGATGCCGTTGCCACTTTTCAAGAGACGTTCTGCAATACTAAAGTTGAACAGGAAACAGATTAAATTTGAGGTAGAGCTCATGGCTGTCCGTGAGAACATTAAGTAACACCTACAAACGATGGGTGTAGAAAGGTAGGCCCCTAGGTGTAGACTAAAAGGTGAGGACGATGAAACCGCTCCTTATCCAATCTTAAACCGGGAAACTCTGGAGGGCAATAGACACAGAATGTTCCGAACGGTAGGGGCTGAAGAAATTGTGCCTACTAAGGAGCCAGTAAAGGGTCTCTTAATACTTGTTAATGGTTATGAAATCAGTGCTGTGGAAGGGATGGTAAAGCTATACAGCTGGGCATAACGATCAGGCGAGGGGTCTCGCTAATTGAGTTACCGAGCGTACTACTTATTTATGATAGTAATACACTGGTTAAAAGTTTTGTCATGTTGTTTTTGTTGTGATCTTCAGTCCTGAGACTGGGTTGATGCAGCTCTCCATGCTACTCTACCCTGTGCAAGCTTCTTTATCTCCCAGTACCTACTGCAGGCTACATCCTTCCGAGTCTGCTTAGAGTATTCATCTCTTGGTCTCCCTCTACGATTTTTACCCTCCACGCTGCCCTCCAGTACCAACTTGGTGATCCCTTGATGCCTCAGTACATGTCCTACCAACCGATCCCTTCTTCTAGTCAAGTTGTGCCACAAACTCCTTTTCTCCCCAATTCTATTCAATACCTCCTCATTAGTTATGTGATCTACCCATCTAATCTTCAGCATTCTTCTGTAGCACCACATTTCGAAAGCTTCTATTCTCTTCTTGTCCAAACTATTTATCGTCCCTGTTTCACTTCCATACATGGCTACACTCCATACAAATACTTTCAGAAACGACTTCCTGATACTTAAATCAGTACTCGATGTTAACAAATTTCTCTTCTTCAGAAACGCTTTTCTTGCCATTGCCAGTCTACATTTTATATCCTCTCTACTTCGACCAACATCAGTTACTTTGCTCCCCAAATAGCAAAACTCCTTTACTACTTTAAGAGTCTCATTTCCTAATCTAATTCCCTCAGCATCACCCGACATAACTCGACTACATTCCATTATCCTTGTTTTGCTTTTGTTGATGTTCATCTCATATCCTACTTTCAAGACACTGTCCATTCCGTTCAATTTCTCTTCCAAGTCTTTAGCTGTCTCTGACAGAATTACGATATCATCGGCGAACCTCAAATTTTTTATTTCTTCTCCATGGATTTTAATACCTACTCCGAACTTTTCTTCTGTTTCCTCTACTGCTTGCTCAATATACACATTGAATAACATCGGAGAGAGGCTACAACCCTGTCTCACTCCCTTCCCAACCACTCCTGCCCTTTCATTTCCCTCGACTCTTATAACTGTCTTATGTTTCTCGTACAAATGGCAAATAGCCTTTCGCTCCCTATATTTTAACCCTGTCTCTTTCAGAATTTGAAAGAGAGTATTGCAGTCAACATTGTCAAAAGCTTTCTCTAAGTTTACAAATGCTAGAAACGTAGGTTGTATTGCCCCCTCCGCTTATTAATTGGATAGCCACTGAATTGCTATTTGTTTATTTAATTGGATAATAATAATTATTAAAAGGTGGCAATTTTATTTAAGCATTGATTTTACTCTTTCGATTGTTGCGAGTCAGCGATAGTGCATTGCTGCTCGTTTTGGAAAATACACATTTTATAAGAACTATTTGGTCCAGGAAACACTTTTGCGATCACGGTTGCGATTTAGACGGTATTCGCGTAATTGTACTGATTAAAAGTTAATCGTTTCCGAAAGACGCAGGTTCGATTAAAGCTGTGTGCACTTTTGCGCGTATGATGAAAATATTCATAACACGTCGCGTAACAACAAGAAACATGCGAATCACAACCGTGATCAAACAAAGAAAATATGTGATAACATAAATGTTCTTCGATTTTATTCAGGACAGGCTCAGATTAGACCTTGCAATTTTTAGTTATAGGAAGTGACAAGACGTTACACTTGGGAGATATTTGTTTTGAATAACTTGTATTTACCTTCTCTCTCTCTCCTTTTTACAGCCTTTATACCTTCACATCGATTAAGGAACTTTTCCTTTCTACCGAGCAGTACGAGAACAAAATTCAGAATCAACAAAATGTCTTACATCGAATTATTACATGCTTAACCCGTAACAATCATATATAGTTTCGTAGTACAAACAATGCTAATTTATTCTGTGCACTAGAAAGTCTTTGATATACTGAGCACAAAAAATGAAAGTAAAAAAATTATAATTACATTTTTAATATCATGAATACTTCTTTAATTCATGGAAATAAGGTTTGACATCGTCGTAATATTAATTTTCATCGTTGTAGCACTACAAGGTTTGTCTTTCCTTAATCTAGCTTCTGATATAAGTCGTAGGGTCAGTATTGCCTCACGTGTTCCAACATTTCTACGGAATCCAAACTGATCTTCCCCGAGGTCGGATTCTACCAGTGATTCCATTCGTCTGTAAAGAATTCGCGTTAGTATTTTGCAGCTGTGACTTATTAAACTGATAGTTCGGTAATTTTCACATCTGTCAACACCTGCTTGCTTTGGGATTTGAATTATTATATTCTTCTTGAAGTCTGAGGGAGTTTCGCCTGTCTCATACATCTTGCTGACCAGATGGTAGGGTTTGGTCAGGACTGGCTCTCCCAAGGCTGTCAGTTGTTCTAATGGAATGTTGTCTACTCTCGTGGCCTTGTTTCGACTCAGGTCTTTCAATGTTCTTTCAAACTCTTCACGCAGTATCGTATCTCACATTTTATCTTCATCTACCTCCTCTTTCATTTCCATAATATTGTCCTAAAGAGAATAGCCCCTGTATAGACCCTCAATATACTCCTTCCACCTTTCTGCTGTACCTTCTTTGCTTAGAACTGGGATTGCATCTAAGCTCTTGATATTCATGCAAGTGGTTCTCTTTTCTCCAAAGGTCTCTCTAATTTTCCTGTAGGCAGTATCTATCTTACCTCTCATGAGATAAACCTCTACATCCTTACATTTGTCGGCTAGCCATCCCTGCTTAGCCATTTTGCACTTCCTGTCGATCTCATTTTTGTGTCGTTTGTATTCCTTTTTGTTGCTTCACTTACTGCATTTTTGTATTTTCTCCGTTCATCAATTAAATTCAGTATCTCTTCTGTTACCCAAGGATTTCTACTAGCCCTCTTCTTTTTACCTACTTGATCCTCTGCTGCCTTCACTATTTCATTACTCAAAGCTACCCATTCTTCTCCTACTGTATTTCTTTCCCCCATTCCTGTCAATTGTTCCCTGATGCTCTCCCTGAAACTCTGTACAACCTCTGGTTCTTTCAGTTTATCCAGGTCCCATCTCCTTCAATTCCCACCTTTTTGCAGTTTCTTCAGTTTTAATCTACAGTTCATAACCAATAGATTGTGGTCAGAGTCCACATCTGCCCCTGGAAATGTCTTACAACTTAAAATCCGGTTCCTAAATCTCTGTCTTACCATTATATAATCTATCTGAAGTCTTCTAGTATCTCCAGGGTTCTTCCGTATATACAGCCTTCTTTCACGATTCTTGAACCAAGTGTTAGCTATGATTAAGTGATGCTCTGTGTAAAATTCTACCAGGCGGCTTCCTCTCTCGTTTCTTAGCCCAAATCCATATTCACCCACTAAGTTTCCTTCTCTTCCTTTTCCTACTGTCGAATTCCAGTCACGACTATTAAATTTTCGTCTCCCTTCACTACCTAAATAATTTTTTTTTACCTCATCATGCATTTCATCAATTTCTTCATCATCTGCAGAGCTAGTTGGCATATAAACTTGTACTACTTTAGTAGGCGTGGGCTTCGTGTCTATCTTGGCCACAATAATGCGTTCAGTATGCTGTTTGTAGTAGTTTACCCGCGCATTTTTTTTTCATTATTAAATCTAATCCTGCGCATCCCCTACTTGATTTTGTATTTATAACCCTGTATTCACCTGACCAAATGTCGTGTTCCTCCTGCCACCGAACTTCACTAGTTCCCACTATATCTAACTCTAACCTATCCATTTCCCTTTTTAAATTTTCTAACCTACCTGCCCAGCTAAGGGATCTGACATTCCATGCTCCGATCCGTAGAGCGCCATTTTAGTTTCTCCTAATAACGAAGTCCTCTTGAGTAGTCCCCGCCTGGAGATATGAATTGGGGACTATTTTACCTTCGGAATATGTTACCCAAGAGGATGCCATCATCATTTAATCATACAGTAAAGCTGGCGAGGGTTCTCGCTAATTGAGTTACGGACTGTACCACTTATTGATGATAGTAACACACTGGTTAAAAGTTTTATCATATTATAAAATTATAAACAGCCGACCAGTTGCAATGGGTGAAGAATTCTTTACCTAGGTTTCGACAAACATAAATTTGTCTTCTTCAGAAGGTGGCCTAAGGACAATGAACATCATAGCTTACATTAGAAAAGTATGAAACTTAAGCCAAGAATAAATTTTAACACAAATTAGAGAGCTCTTGCATTACAGAAATACGATAATGACGACTGGTACTTACAATTTTACATTAGTAAGGACTAATGTACCATCGCCGTTTTTACAAATGTCGGCATAGATCCATTTGTCAAAAATGAAATTTAGCCCCAGAATTACGGCTTGTCACATAAATATAAAATAGTACATGGATCTTGCAGAGCTCACAACCGACTGAGTGTAATCGGCGAGCGTAATTACTCTGAAACCAGGGCAGGTGGCGCTCGTGGTGAGAAACATATGCCAATTGGCGTACAAAAGCAATGTGTAAATTATCAGTATTAATAACGTCCTTAGATAAAGTAACAATGAAAAAGGAAGGCAATTAACACTCCCGTTATAACAGTATGGGAGCACTGGTACAAATAAAGTAGTTGCACATAAAAAAAGCAGGTGGCGCATACGCCGAGAAAATTGCTCCCAGTGGCATATACAGCCAAAATATAAAAATTACATTCCTATATTAGTGAATCCCACAAACGCTATATATGTCAGAACTTTAAAACTGGCAATAATCGCTCTCGTCAAAAAAGAATTACGAACACTGGTATACAATCCTGTTAATACACATTCGCAGGGAAACCAAAATTTTAGAGCCAGACAAGATCACATAAGGGCCGATGTAGTAGCAAACATACATCGTGAGAAAACCACCATTACATAAAGGGGAGTGAGCTTAAAGCATTGAAGGTGCATCATAGCTTCCAGAGGAAATAAACCACTAAGGTTACCAGCATTAATGTTGTACCATAAACAGTAGAGGTTTAAAGCCTTCGAAAAATTGTCTACAAGCAAGGTTCGACTGGTCGTTCAGTGTATTACCATCCTTGAGCTCAAGATGTTTGAAAATTTGTAACTCTTCCCACAGATCTATCTACGCCCTTTGACTTCTCAGTGTAGGATAACAGTGTCTTCTAAATGTTTAGGCGTATGACTGGCTATCAGGAGGTGTTCAGCAAAAGTAGAGCTGTGTATATTCGCTCCTTTTTTACCTAATAGGTGTTCTTTATATCTTGTTTTCACAGCTCTGCCTTTTTGATTAATATAATATGAAGGACAGTTATTACAGGCATAGTTTGTAAACCCCTGAATTCGAAAACCAATCGCCGGCAATCTCTACTGAATGTACAAGATTTCTCTTTAAACTGTTATCTGTAGAGGAGGAGACGTTACAGTTATATTTTTTTCATTAGAAGACGTTTTATCCTATACGGTATATTAACCAAGAAGGGAATAGAAATAAATTTTTTAGCTTCTTTGCTATCAGTGGGGAGGTTGTTGCTCAAAGTCGAACAGTTTTGGGAAGTTTTCGTACTGAACAAGTAATCAATCATATTCTGATTGTACCCATTACTAACCGCAATCGCTTTGATGGCATTCAATTCTTTTTGTTGATCGGCAGGTGATAAAGGAGTAGTTATTATACGGTGAATGGCAGAATGAAAAAAACGCCAGTTTATGAGCTTTTGGATGAGTTGAGTCAGCAGGGATGACATTATCTGAATACGTTTCCTTACGGAAGATGTTGAAATTGAAGGAATTGTTCTGTATAGAAATTGTTAAATCAAGAAAGTTAAGTTCACCTTTTTCATTCTGAAGTTCTTTTGTGAAGGAAATCTTTTCATGTAAAACATTTAAAGTATTGAAGAGAAGCCCTAACTCATGATCAGTACCGTCAAAAGCAATGATAATGTCGTCAACATAACGTGCATAGTAACGGATTTTGTGGCGTAATTCTGAACTTGAATTGAAGAACGTTATTTCCAGAGCGTTGATGAAAACATCTGCCAAAATACCAGCGAGGGGACTACCCATTACTAAACCATCTGGTTGCACATACATTTTCCCACTGAACGTGAAATAATTGTATTTCAAAACGACTTTAAGCAAACTAATCTGTTCCACAATCTGAATTTCACTTAGTTTTTCATGTCTTAGTAGATTCTTTTTTTACAAGGGCTACGGCTACATCGACAGGGACATTTGTATAAAGACTGACGATGTCAAAGGAAACCAGTCTAGTATCAGGTGTACATCTTACAGTCTGAATATTGTTGATCAATTCCTTGCTGTTTTTAACCGAAAAATTATTTTCAAATATGAAAGCATCTTTAATTTTAAAATGGAGCCGCCTAGCGAGTGTGTGATGTGCACTACAGGGCGAATCGGGTGCTTTTCTTTGTGCAGTTTAAACTGACTTCTGAGCACGGGTGGTTTCGGGTTCATATTTATAAGCCCTTTCTTTTGGAAGTTATTGAACAAGCTGACAGAACTATCTAAAGTACGCCGGATTTCTTTTTGCAGCTCCGCGGTTGGATCTACGGTAACCTCAGTGATGTCATTTGCCTCAAAAAACTTTACAGTCTTTTCAATATATTCATTTTTATAAACCACGACAGCAGTGTTCCCTTTGCCATATGAAGTACCTATTTTGGGGTGTACACACTTATCTTCCGTGTTTAGTGATGAAGTAAGATACATTAAGTACATTGAACCACCTACTATAGCATTGTTACTTATGGGTAACGCCTTCATTTTGTCTGTAGGACCATTCTTTTGTACGTCAACACTTATAGGGTCAGTATGGTGCGTGACTACTTTACCAATGTTCAGATAGGCACAGTGCATGTATACCACATGCTACATTGCTAGTTACGAAGTGTAGCGATTACATTTTTTTCCTATACCATATTCGAGTGTAAATGAACACTATAATTCAGAGTGGGTGTGATTAGCCGTGAGTAGTATTGGCAGCCTCACTCAACACTTTAAAGCCACAAACTACACTCACCAACGTTTAATCAAGAGTGTTTAACAGTGAATAGGGTTCTCCATATGTTGTGTCATAATTGATATTCTACAGGAATAAGAAATGTGATTCTCGTGGCTATTAATAATTTTTTGTGGGATGTTAATTTTATTTACGTCAAGAATCATGTTTCGGATGTTCAGAGGAGAGAATTTAGTTCGTTGACATACTAATCGATTTGAAGGTTGTTCCTCCTCCATCTTGACTTCAGTTCTAGGCATTCGAGCAATTGACACGCTTTCGGAATAGCTGTTGCGGTGTAACGACGCATTTAGGTTTTCGTTTGATATATGACCATGTGCAGACTTCGTCACCTACGTCAGTTACAACCCACTTCAAAAAATTATTTATATTCTTTTTTTAAATTGTCATAGAATGGTTCTTGAACGAAACTGTAAAACATCAGCTGAGTCGTGTGCAGAGAATTACATCACTTGTGCCAATTGGTTTTCGTAACTTTTTCGAATTTAAATTTCGTTTGTTTCTCCTCAGAAAATTATATCGACACACGTTATCTTGATCTAATCGATATCAGAATCACACATTAAATAAACCTTTTAGATTCAAAGTTTCGGCCAACGCTGTCTGAATCAATAATCTTGTCAAATATATTATTAATCCGTTCACATAACTCTTCATAAATAAATCTTCAAGACACGTGTTTCAACTTTAGTAGCATACCCTATTTTATTAGCTTCCTACACATACAGATGTGAACTTGAGCGTTGACAGACAGTGACTAACATTTCAATAAGACTAAGATCTATTTGATGTCATTGTTGTACAAAAAGAGTATAAAAATTCATTTTTAATTTTTTAGAAACACGACGCAACAACTCGGTTCCAGGATCTTCTGTTGCTCCTTGGCTGTCGACCCGCGACGTATAGCGGCCAGCAATTTCCTCTCTGGTCGCGGCAACGAAGATGCTGTCCCCGTTCGTTGCGCCGATCTCTCCGTACATGAAACACATAAAAAAAATACAAAACTTTTAGATAATTCACATCTATTATAAATAATAAGAAAACACATAAGCAAAACTAAATTAAACTTATAGTCACCTGCAAACTGGGCTGACTTTGGTGGATGGGTGACGCTTAATTTCGTCCCACTACATACCCCACCCACAAGCTCAGTTTGTCAGGTTTTAACCGAAATTAAAACTTTTCAATATACAATATTTAACTATTAATACATTTTCCTCACATTTTACGTAACCTAGAGTTCTTGCTATTAGATAGATTTAATCCTTTTAATACGATATTGTTGTGACTGTTTATCATTTCCTCTTAATTGTGCTATTATGGTAATTCGTAACCGAATATAGGGAGATTGCTCCTCTTCAGTTAATAGTTGCTAATAAATACTAATTTAGTACGTTCTTTAACGTTGTACATTAGGACAGAGCATTCAAATTGTGATAGATTAGTTATAGTTTCATTTATTTACTAGAGTTATTCTTTTCAAGAATGTATATTACTACTAAGTTTCTCACAATAACTAATAGTACTATTTACTTTACGTCATTTTTTTTCCCTAATGCCTTATTTATGCCTGAGGTCAAGAAGAAATCAAGCAAAACTTTCTTTAGAATCTCGGCACGGCTTTCTTTACCTTCGGACACCTTGTTGGGTAATGGCCATTTATTTAGGAGAAACAAGCGAGAGAGCCCCGTTTGGTGTGTTCCATATTAACACTATTACAAACCTCTATTAAAGGCACTCTGCTATGTTCTCGTGAGCCATATAGCTCTGGACGCCCATGGTCCCTAAAACTATTAACCATCCCCTTTGGTTCCTACTATCCGAGTAAATTTAAAATACGCAAAATTCCTTTAGACCTAAGATCAAAATTTCCTCCATATAAATCCCCCTTTTGGTTATCTTTCTCTTTTTGAAGTACCAGTAGATTATTGTAGAACACTTGTTTAAGCTTTCTGTCATTTATTTAAAATAACGCGTAACTATCACGAAAAACTTCACATGAATAAACTATGAACGCTCTTCCGTGTGTAACATATACTAAATATTAACTTATTTAGGAATGAAGGGTTTCATTTGATCAACACTATATAATCCTTTAATTACACCTGATGAAGGTTCCATAAGAAGTAATGCTTTGGGATGTACAATCTTATGTACAACATATGGACCTTCAAAGATAAAGAAGAATTTTCTACATTCCTTACCGATCTTAGAACTTTTAGGATGAGATCGTACTAACACAAGATCTCCTACCTGAAATGAGGGTTCTATAGCCTGTTGATTATAACTTTTAATTCTCCGTTCGGCATTTTTTTACAATCTGTTCGCAAACTTTTTCGTCTGGGATACATTGTTGGATCTCATTTACTGGTGGCCAAGGTAAAGCATCTAGTAAAGGCTCACCTATAATTCGTTTGCCTAAAATTTCTATAGGTGATAATCCCGTCGTTAGGTGAGGCAATTCATTTAATATCTTTTCGAATTCAGGCATTAGTTTGGCCCACCGAGTATGTTTATGTGCACAATAAGTTCTACATAATCGTCCTAATTCTTTCATGACTCTTTCTACTAAATTACTTTGAGGGTGATATTTCGAAATTAAGATATGTTTGATTCCATATTGTCTTATCATATCTTGAAATCTTTGACTAATAAAGGCACTACCGTTGTCAGACATAAGTCGTTTAGGAATGCCCCAGTTAACAAAGTAATTTCGGGTGAGGCAGCGTATAACGCTTGCTGTATTCGCTCGTTTCAAAGTATATAGTTTCACATGTTTGGACCAACATTCCATTACAACAAACACATATGTTAATCCTCCTGAACTCCGAGGCAGAGGGCCGAAAAAATCTAATGATAGTAGATCCCACAAACCTCGAGGAATTACAGCATATAATTTATAACGCTTGGATTTGTTATTAACTTTAACCTTTTGACAGGTTTCACAAGCCCTAATAATACTTCTCACAATACGTGACATATTTTTGAAATAATAATACTTCATTAGATGTTTAATACATTTATGAATTCCAAAATGCCCGTAACCTTCATGAATATAAGTAATTAACTCGTCCACAACAGTTTTCGGAATGCAGATTTTCCATCTCTGGTGTTCCCTCTGTGCTTTCCAATACAACAAGTCGTTAAAATATAACCACACACCCCGGGTGTTAACTGCTTCGTCCCCATTATTAAGGTTTTGTATAATTCGTAGAATAACATTTTTCTTTCCTTTATGTAATATGGTAATCCACTAATTAGGACTCGCATTAGATGACTTTCAATTAATTTAGCACGGTTTAAATTCCATTCAAAATAATTCCTATAACCTCTCCACCGTTTAGAATATGGAGGAGGGTCTAACAACTCTAAAGTTAAGTGTTGTTGTTTTCCTCTTGACCAATAATTTTGTTTAAACTGCTTAACAAAATCATCCCAATCCCTGAATTCAGTTCTATGCAGTACTGCCCACTCCGCAGCTTCTGCTTCTAAATGTCCTATTACAAATTGAATGCGTTTTTCATTACTCCATTTAGGAGATAATGATGTTTCAAAAGCTTTTATAAAGATTATAGGGTGCAGTTCGCCTCCTGGTTTGAATACAGGAAATCGACTTGCTACATTTGAATTTGTTGTTATGTCATCCAGACATTCTGCGAGAGAAATAGTCGGATTTTGTTTAGCTGGCAGAGACGGAGTTGCATCGGATTGGCTTGCCGTGATTGCTTTATTCATATTGTTGTCGTCTGAGCTAGCGAATTCGATGCGACTGTTGTCTCTGATTATGTTATTACCTCTGCTACCTGAAATGTTATCGTTATTATCTAATTCCGGTAACCGTTTAGTAATTTCCTGTATCCGCATTTCTGTATTGGATACGCGATTAGCTAATATCGATTCTTCACTGTGTTCACGATGTGAACGCTCTGTACCTTCGTCAATATTATTATCTTTGGCAGTCTCAAGATTACTGCATATCTCAGTAATTAAAAATTTCATGTTTTCGATTTCGGTATGGTCCTTTTCTACTTGATGAGTTAATGTCTCTAATTCTACATTATCTATTGAAGAAATCTCTACAGGTTTGGTAGAGACCTCTTTAATAGATTTCAATAATTCTCTGCGAACAGTTTCTGTTTGCATAGAAAATTCATCTCGTAACATATCGTTATTTTTCTGTATTTCACTTACAACTAAGATATTGACACTATCTAGTCTCTCGGATAAGTCAGTAATATCGTGTCGCATGCGAGCTTTTTCCTCGCGCGATTCCTGGATATGTTCTTCTAACCTTTTACAATTATCAGCAATCTTATTACTAAGTCCTACTAGTTTTTCCTGCATTTCAACTTTAGAAGACTCTATTTTATCACTTAATTCTCGACTGGTTTCATTAAGATATTCCTGCAACCTGTCTGTTGATTTTGTTAGCTCCCCTTTAAGTCTAGCAGTAGATTCCTCGTTAGACTGTTTTAATCTAGCCATAGATTCTTCGTTAGACTGTTTTAGTTCCTGTTTCAATCTAGCAGTAGATTCCTCGTTAGATTGTCTTAATTCCTGTTTTAGTTCCTGTTTCAATCTAGCAGTAGATTCCTTGTTAGCCTGTTTTAATTCCTCTTTTAATCTAGCAGTAGATTCTTCGTTAGATTGTTTCAATTTAGCGATCGCCCTAAAAAGGGATCTCATGCTCCTATCGGACATAGATTGCTCTTCGTCTGACATTTCACTTCCCGACATTATTGTAAGATATTAACTATTTACACACGCAAACTTGTAATCAACAATCCTGTAAAAGCACACTTCCTATGTACAACACTCCACTTCCAACTTGAAACAAACTCACCGGACACTAATATTGTAATTTGTAGTTCTCGATGATCAGTGTGCTGCTATGGGCTGCAGATGTAACAGCCGTCGATGCAGCCGCTGAGATGCTGCGACCCCGCTTCCGCAACCGGCAAGACGCTGAGTCGAACACCGAAAACGTCGCTGGCTGCAACCACGCCCGGCACCGCCGTAGACAGGCGAAGCCCTCAGCAACACCTCTAATACCAGCCGGAGGAACGCCCCGCAGCTGACGTACTGGGCCTATTAGTTTAGGGAGAAAAAAGGTTGTCGGGGTTTGCAGCGTTCAGCTGCTGCCCAACAGATGCGCCTTCTCGTGGAACAACTGCGTGACCGTACTGCTTGGCTGCACTCCGTCAGATGCCCACACCCACGAAGTCGCCGCTGGCTGGTGAAGGCTCCACGAAAACTCGCGTTGACTTCCGAAGGACTCTTGATGTTTTGTTTCGTACCTGTGTGCCTTAGTTGCACACAAGTCCTGTTTCTAAGGTCGCCACGGTGCGGTGTAACGACGTATTAAGGTTTTCGTTTGATATATGACCATGTGCAGACTTCGTCACCTACGTCAGTTACAACCCACTTCAAAAAATTATTTATATTCTTTTTTTAAATTGTCATAGAATGGTTCTTGAACGAAACTGTAAAACATCAGCTGAGTCGTGTGCAGAGAATTACATCACTTGTGCCAATTGGTTTTCGTAACTTTTTCGAATTTAAATTTCGTTTGTTTCTCCTCAGAAAATTATATCGACACACGTTATCTTGATCTAATCGATATCAGAATCACACATTAAATAAACCTTTTAGATTCAAAGTTTCGGCCAACGCTGTCTGAATCAATAATCTTGTCAAATATATTATTAATCCGTTCACATAACTCTTCATAAATAAATCTTCAAGACACGTGTTTCAACTTTAGTAGCATACCCTATTTTATTAGCTTCCTACACATACAGATGTGAACTTGAGCGTTGACAGACAGTGACTAACATTTCAATAAGACTAAGATCTATTTGATGTCATTGTTGTACAAAAAGAGTATAAAAATTCATTTTTAATTTTTTAGAAACACGACGCAACAACTCGGTTCCAGGATCTTCTGTTGCTCCTTGGCTGTCGACCCGCGACGTATAGCGGCCAGCAATTTCCTCTCTGGTCGCGGCAACGAAGATGCTGTCCCCGTTCGTTGCGCCGATCTCTCCGTACATGAAACACATAAAAAAAATACAAAACTTTTAGATAATTCACATCTATTATAAATAATAAGAAAACACATAAGCAAAACTAAATTAAACTTATAGTCACCTGCAAACTGGGCTGACTTTGGTGGATGGGTGACGCTTAATTTCGTCCCACTACACTGTGTCTAAATGTTACGTGGATATTTAATTTTTTGTGTTGATAGAAACATAGACATTTACGTAAACATGTTACTGCACAGAGCACCAAAGGAAAGAAGTCCTTAAAAAGCTAAGGTAAATGAGACAATGTCTTAAATCTATATTGTTGTTAGTTGTGAACCAAAGTAACTAATGATTATTTCTTCTTTGTGTTGAAGATGGGTATGCAGTGTTCTTGGAATTGTGGTAGTCTATGTAGAACTTTGATCTTGGAGACGGTTATCTAAAAATATAACAGTTTCAAAGATATCTCTCTATGCAGTCACATATGCAAAGAGGGAGAGAAAGAAACAATCGAACAACGTTGATAAAAGTAACAAATTTTATTTCAATATTTAAGTGGGGTTGAGTGATATTAAAGCTTAATTGACATTGTTTTACAAGGGGACAAAAAGTCCGAAGTTCGAAGATATTTTATTAATTCATTTGTTAAATTATTCAGTTTAAATATTTGTTAGCCACTGTTCCCACTCACTTTGCAGACAAACAACAGATATAATCTAAATTTTCTTTGCCAAAATCTCCAGCATCGTCTCTGACGATTGGGAATAATTGGGATGTTCTTCTCATCCACTGTACTTGCTTCCATGTGAATTTGTTCCTCTTCTAGTGAACCGTAATCCCCATACACTTTGCATACATTTGACAGTCACAGCTTAGACTTTCACCATGCAGCACCTCCAACACCCTCTCCAGTGTTTGCACATCGATGGTATGTCCTCCTCATCCTGCATCAGTTTCTCATGGATAAGTGTAACGTTTAGTATCCCAGTGTCTCCATCAACTTCGCAGACACACCAGACTCGTAGCACTGACATTGTCTGTCCAGCATCTCCAACACGCTCCCCAATGAGTAATCAATGGTATGATGTCCTTGTTATACACAGTATCCTGCTCCTCATAAATTTTTTCACTGGGTGATGAGTTTTTGACTATGTCCAATTTGCACACAAACACAACAGTCTTAGCCCTGAGATTCCCAGTTATGCCACTGCAGCACCCTCTCTTACGACGAGACATTGGATGTCGTCGTCGACCACTGTTCTTGGTTTACGCGAGTATATTTACTGGTTAGTAAGCAGGGTGCCCAACCACTATGGAGACACGTAAGAGTCTTAGCCATGACTTCCTCTGGACAACACTTTCATTCCCCAGTCCAACGTTCAGGTTTTCGTGGTATGTTCTTCTTATCCACTGTCCTCAGTTCTTCACAAAGATGTTTATTGGTGAGTGAATCTTTGTTCATGTCCCTTTTGGACACGCGCTACAGTCTTAGCAGTGACTTTCTTCAGCCAGCACCTCCAGAAACGTGTTGGACGACGAGGAAGTGTCGGCGTGTCCTCGTCATGAATACGTTTAGTGGATAGTGAAGCGGTTTGCCCGGCCACCCTGAGGGCTCACAACGGTCTTCGCCACGACTCTCTCCGCCCAGCACTTCCGACACCCTCTCCGGCGGCGAGGGATCGGCGGGATGTCCTCGTCAAACTCCGACACTGGCGGCTCATGGATCTCTGCAGTCGTCAAAACCATCCAGCCATCGTTCACCTGCACAGAAGAGCAGTTCTTCACTTTAAAATACATTTAACTTTCGTTATGCTACAACAGTTGCAAAATTCTCTCGTGTGATGGCCATGGAGCGTACATTAAGATAGAACATCTTTGTGTTTGATGGAAAGAAAGGGAAGAAGATTCGAAGGTAATCATTGAATATGACATGAGTCATACTTATTATCTTCCAGCATTAACTAAACTTGTACCACCATATAATAGCCTCAAAAAAGGGTATGTTGTATGCAATCTAACTCATTCGTCGATAGCGAGTTATCATTGAAGCTGTGTCTTCGGAGTCGCCTTACCTTCCCGACGACTTTGCCGCAGGCTTCATCAACAACAGCAGGCGGTGACCTGGACTTCCCCGCCTGCGCTGCCAGTAGAACCAACTCGTCCACGTCTGAGCGCAGCCGCCAACGCGCGGCGCTCATCCTCTGTGGGAGATTTGGTTTCACGGTCAAAAATCATGTTTGGGTTTCCTTTTTTCTATCTAAAGTCTAAAATCTAACATCTTAAAGGTGTTTATTCAAGGAATTAAAGAAAAAAAGATGAAATTCTTGTGTAACCAAATACAACAGTTTCGGATCATACAGCAAATGGAGAAAAGGATATGAGCTTTGGCAGCACACCGTTGTATTATTATACAGACGGTCATAAGGCAACAATACAGAAAGTAATGTCCCTTCTGTGTGGGTGGAAAATATGCTGCAATTTGTGTACCGATTCAATATATGTACGATATACATCAGTTTTCGTGTCTACAATAAGTATGCTAGGATTTAGAGGGGACCTACGCAGTGATGAGACACTATAACAGCTTGCATTGTACTTGCTGTAAGCTACACAGTTGTCGACTTTGGAACCATCAGAGACTAATTTAAGGAGACAGTTCCGTACATGCTGTAGATTCTTATGTACTTGTAGATGTAGCCCTTTCTTTAAAAGTGTAATTTCTTCCTGTATGAAGATTTTTCAGTAAACGATTGTGTAGACACTTCCTCTGTTTGATGCTACTAGTAAGTTTTACACTAGAAGCTGTTTTTCCTCGATGCACTGTTTAAAACTACGACTAACTTAGCTCGATTTGCTAATTCAAGAAGCATTTCAGTAATCTGTGAAATATGGTTAATTGTTTTACCACGCAGAGAGTGACTGCTCCTAACACTGATTGTTGTTTTTTCAACACTTCTCGGTGTTCCTCACCTCTGGTTTTCCAACTAAATCGGCGTCTATCAGCTCTCCGTAAAAGTCATCAACTGACTCCCGCCGGGAGCGGAGGCAGAACACGCCAAACAGCCTCCGGAACATCTGCAAATAAAAAAACAAAGTCACGTAAAATGTTGAGCTGAGGGTTCACATTAATCTACTGGAATTACTGTGTGTCCATTGTGGACTGCTGTTCAGTCCTGAAAATTTTGGAATGAGCATATGACGAGGGTCGTACGAAGTCTTCTGATTGTAAACAGCATCCAGATGAAAATAATAGAAACGCAATAAAAGTTGATTATTTATGACTTGTTCCAAAATCTAAATATTAGTTCTCAAATAATTTATGAACTGTGACCAGACTATTGATTTTTGGTGGTATAATCATACACAGAGGGTCAACCTATTTGAAGAGATAAATGAATTTGTAAGGCTGTGTGGCGTGGTTGGTCGTATATTGGCGAATAAAAGAGCCACACAAACTGTTTTCGTATTAGCGTTATGCTACACACATCACTGTGAGGAGTGAAGGATTCCACTGTATACTTCCAGATGTTGTATGCACGATACACTTGTTGTCATGGAAGAAAAGGCAGCGTTATAGGTTACCCAATATGGAGGCTTTCCCTTTTTCTTCGCTTTCTTTCTCTGTTTTTCAAATCAAATAATACCGCAAGCGCAACCTATTGTGCTCATGAGGTCGTGTTGCTCGCCGTATTTGTGCTCTCCCCACGTATTTCCACACAATCGTCACCTTACTAGTTAGTTGTTAGCAAGCCCTAACTAGGTCAGCAATACAGAGGTTCCTAAGAGGCAGGCCACATTCTTGCCTTGTTATTTATTTAGACAAGTCGTCCCCTACTTCGTTTATAAATTTTCATCATTGTAAAGAGCTTTAACAGTGATGATTACAACCTCTGGGAAACTTCTTTTATCCATAATCTTTCAAAGCATTTTGTCTAAGACTTTCGCATAATCTACAATAGTTACTGTGTCTCTACGTTAAATTCTTTCCAATTCTCTTCCAGCTGGCATATACTAAAATATATTATAATCACTGGATCGACCGTTAATGAACCAAAAGGCGTATGGATCAAAACTCACGGTTTTATGCCCACCAATATACAACTTGTAAGATTCATCGATAGTGTTGACAATCGGTCGTGGAAGCCTCGACTGTGTAATTATTATTTTGAGTGTTCCAACTATTCTAGTTACAAAACACATACGCAACGTGACAAACAGCATGTACGTACACTTCAGACAAGTGCGTACCTCGAATGTGTGATAGGAATACGTTGATGGGGGCAGTGGGTGCATGCAACTCGTATTAGCTTTTCTGTGAAGTCTGGTATGGTGTAACGAGTTTACTACCCATGCCGCTAGTCAGCAACCAACTATTACGTTCCTCTGGTTTTCGAGACAGGGGGCTAACCCTTTCCAAGGAGGAAAGGTCCCTGCCCCTACCCTCTTCTTCCAGGGAGGTACGCACATGGTCCAGAACTAGCAAAAACAACGTGATTTCGTATATCTACATCTCGTGAGTCGCGTATAAGGAAATAAAGTACCTTTATAAGGTAGAGTTTATGCCTTATGTAATACGTTACAGTTTGCTAATAAGACTCATAATAAGACCAACAGACGCTGCTGTCAGGTCACTTAGGGTTCCGTACAGCGTCCCACCTAACGCTGGCTTTTTGCGTTCTTCTCTCAGAAAAGTGCCTCCGACAAGCAGTTCAGACATTCAGCTAATCAGTTTGTCACGCACAAAAATAAGCACTATAGCACAAAGAATTGCTCAAGGGAAATCAGGCAAGTACAGACGTTACGTTCACGAAACACGATTCCCATTCGGGACGTGGCTACGCAGCTTTCTATGCGATATTTCATTGTTGACAAATTCTCCTGGGACATTAGCTAAAGAGCGACGATCACTTCCGATTGTACCATAGTACTTTGTCAATTATACGTAATACGTGGCTGGTCTAGACGAACATAGTAACCCTGGGTGACTACAGTACAAAAGTAAAAGACGTATAAACAAGGAAATTTGCAACTTCCACCACTAAGTGTTAACACTGAGTTTAAAATCTCACTCTCAGATTTATTATCGCTTTTTAAGTAAGATAAAGAATAATGTGTAGCAGCACATGTCTCGAAATTAAGCTACAAGAAGATACAAGTCGATTAATGTGAGAGCAGCTGTAGGCAGGTGCCCGCAAGGTTGTATAATAAGTTTGTTTTAGAAGTAAGCAGTGGACTTACACCCATACCCATATTTGTTAGATGACTACAACATGTCTCTTTGGGCAGAACTGTACCTTCTATCGTTTTTTAATTAGGTGTATGGTGATGGTGGTGATGAATACTTATGAGTATGATCAGGTCAGGATGTTGGCCTAAACATGTTTACTCCTTTAATTCCGAGAGAGTGCTTTCCCAGAAGAGTTCGAAAATGTACTTAATTTCTCCCACATACGTCTCACGAAATGACCAAAAACAGAACAATTCGAGATATTAGAGCTCGTGTGGAGTTCTATCGACAGTCATTCTTTCTACATACCTTTTGCGAATGGATCAGGGACAGCGAAATCACGTTTGCGCTACCAAAGTACCTCTTTTACACGCCATGAGATGTCTTGTGAAGTGTTGGTGTATATAAAGGAGACAAACACTACGTGTTAAAAAGAAAGCACTGACGCTACACAAGAAGTGGATACATGGACGTGTGGTAGAAAAGTGAACAGTAGGGGAGGGGAGATAGGCAGCTCATGTTATTTTAGTAGTGAAGGGTGAGACGGCACAGAGATATCACGACACATATCACTTGTCCGTGCCCACAAAACTCTCCAGTTGACCTCAGACTTAAAATACAGTTTTGTGTATGTCTGTTAGACAAGACAGAATTATGACTGTGAAGATTATATCTTTCGAGGAAGGAAAGCAATGGCAGCAAAATCAATTTGTATTCGCATATTTACAGCACGTGAGATATCCCACATGTCTGGATTTTAAATCTAATGTTCTTTGCCCTCGCTCCTAAATGTACAAACATATGCAACTATATGAATTTTTACCCCAATGCAAACTGTTTTGGTCTTCGTTGCTTGGGCGCACGAA
This sequence comes from Schistocerca americana, assembly GCF_021461395.2. Classification (NCBI taxonomy): domain Eukaryota; kingdom Metazoa; phylum Arthropoda; class Insecta; order Orthoptera; family Acrididae; genus Schistocerca; species Schistocerca americana. The sequence continues at coordinate 125,119,559 of NC_060124.1, forward strand.
ATAAAAAACGTTGATAATCCAAACAATATGCAGAACGTCTGGTCGCATAGTGTGCTAATAACATGCTGAATAACTTCAAAACAACCAATAAATCAGCACGATAATGCAAACGAAAACCCCAGCAGCATTTATTGAACTCTAAGAATACGGCATGATACATCATGATCCAGAATCGGGTCTGTAAATACATGTTTTCGTAATTTGTAAAAATATTTTCGTAATTTGATCCAAAACTCGGATCACTGGAGTGGATCGATTTTCTGCTCGGTAGAATGTTGCTTGTACGACTTAAATAATAAATAAATCTGAATGCGCCTGACTGACATGTGAGGCCAGAGTATTTACCTGAAGTACTTCACAGAGCACATCAAGAGCATAGAATGTTAGTGTGGGTACGGGAAGACTGAGAGAAGATGTTTACTGGTCACTTACGGTTCCGTATAGCGTTCCACCCAACGCTGCCTTGTGCGTTCTTCTACTTGAACACTATTCACGACAAGCGGGTCAGATATTCAGTTAATGAGCTTGCCTCGCACAAGTATCACCACTAAAGCACAAAGAACTGCTCAAGAAAAATCACGTAAGCACAGACAATATGTTTACGCAACACGATTCGCAATCGCAATGTTGCCACGCAACCGCCCGCGTCTTGATGTGCGATATATCATTGTTGAAAAATTCGACTGGACCAAAGCTAAAGAGAGACGAACACTTCTCACTGTATCACAGGAGTTTACCAACCATACGTAATACGTTACTGGCTTGATTGCAAAAGTACAAGTACAATTAACAAGGAAGTTGGTAACTTCCAGCAGTGAACAAGCTAGTATCGATTTTAAAAGTTCACGCTCACGTTTACTATTTTCCTAATAAGTACTATTGTATAAGGGAATCATCCCACTTTCAAAAGTCTCGGAATACTGACGTGCTTGTATAAGTTGTTATCATTGAAAGCAGATATGCGCAGGTCCCTGAAAAATTGTGTACTATGTCGACCTAAAGCCTTTCTTTTATGTTTCAATTACTACATCATGTAGCTTTGGCTTACCTCAGTGTTAACTTAGGTCAGTTTCTAAACAGTTATGGAGTGATAGTGCTGGCAACTTATAAACACTTTCTTTAATATCCGTAACTCGTGAAGATTATGTAACAATGAACTTTTGGTTCGACGATGTATGTTAGTATCACTCATTTACGAGGACCGATGCGGTGAGTGGAAATTCCAGACCCTAAAAAATTTACAATAGGGTACGAATCGTTCGGGAATTTCCAATGCCGATACTTCCAATATGATTTCGAATTATTCTAGTAAGAGTTCGTAAAGTAATTGGTTATAACTCCGTTTCAAAAGACGTTAAAATGGCGTATACGTTAATAATTGATATGTATCACAAGATAAGTAACCTCTCTAGTAATCCAAATGTGTACTCGCCATTGAACACCTACAGTGCAAATCATTATGTGGTAACACGCAACTGACAGTTGTGAGAGTTTGTGTCCACTTCCTACGTCAGTGACGCATGTAAAATATGCAGGGAACAGTCAAAGAGTTAGATAATTTGATTAACTATGACGGAAATTTTACATGTGTTTGATGATAATTAGTGGATATCACGTTACATTACGGTCACTATGCCCGTAACAATGTGAGACTTCACGAACAAATGAAGCCTTATTTTTTTAAAATAACGTCGTAAGAGCTGCAAAATATGTTGAAGCGTAATCATAAGACATTCGCCGTACAAAAGTATCCGAAATATATAATTAGCATTATTAAGAATTAAGAAATACGTATTAAGAAGAAAAGCAGTACACCATTATTCACTTCCGTCGCGACACGATGATTAAGACGTTTGGTTACCAGACAAGACCTTAGCCGTAGGTATTCTTTTGAAAGGTGAAGGTTTTCTCCACTCAGCAGTCATTCTGTTTCAGTCTGAAAGTCTGCAAAAAATCTGTCCAGTGGGATAAGTGCAAGACCTCGATTACTAACGTTCTTATTTAAATTGCCCTGCTTTTCATCTCCTACGTTTCAGTCTATAAACTTTACTACTAAACTTACAAAGAGTTCTCAAATAGTATCCAAAAATTTGGTTGGCAGAATTGCTTTTGTTGATTTGGAGCTACAGAACTCTAATTCCCTTCAAAGCAGTCTACTTTTCAGTGCACACACTTTAATAGTTATTGTTCGGAACTCTTCTGGATCTTTTGTAATGACTGTCCTCGTTATATGTTCTTTTGAGCCAGCCGGTGTGGCCGCGCGGTTCTAGGCGCGTCAGTCTGGAACCGCGTGACCGCTACGGTCGCAGGTTCGAATCCTGCCTCGGGCATGGATGTGTGTGATGTCTATAGGTTAGTTAGGTTTAAGTAGTTCTAAGTTCTAGGGGACTGATGACCACAGATGTTAAGTCCCATAGTGCTCAGAGCCATTCGAACCATTCTACTTTTGACTCAAATAGCGTTCCTTACACATTTATTTTGAGCTTTGGAAGCAGACCTGAGCCTTGAGAGAAATCTGAATCAGATGCCCAAAGTAGACGCGGGCGATAACATGAAGGAGGTGTCAAGTTTTTGGTGCCCACATCATAAGCGGTCGTCTTTACCACGCGGCATCAGCAAGACAACGAAGGATCTTATGGTAGTCTTTTTATAATTTTTTGCCCTTCGGCGATTTCGGATATTTCCACACTGACTACTGCTTCTTTCATTTAAATAATACGTACAAACCGACTTTCTGTACTATTTCCAAACGCTCAGTTGTCAACAACTTCATCATGAATTTCTTGGCAATCTCGTTATGCATTCACTATATATTAAAATGGAATATACCGATAAAATTCGTACCCCTACCTGTCTCTTGAGTGATCGTACTGTTTTACGATGGTCTTCCATGAGTAAATGAAGCACTTTTTTAATGACATTTCGGCTCGTTGTGGGTCTTTTCGACCACGGTTCGCTGTCCCTTGATATGTTGCCATTTTGGATGCAGTTGTGCCACATCTTTATCCGCTAGGTGCTCAGGGCATCATCCCCAAATGCTTGTTGAATCATGCGAATGGTCTTCACTCTGGTATCGTGAAGTTTCTGGCAGAATTTGATGCAATACCGCTGCTCAGTTTGTTCCGTCGTTTACTATTCGCTGCAATCTGGCGAGCGCTCACTACATATCCTCACTCTTCTAAACTTACGTCTACATGACTTCACTGCAATTAACGATTGAGTTCCTGGCGGAGCGTTTATCGAACGACCGTCAGACTAGTTCTCTACCGTCCCAGGAAACACTTACGCTTAAACCTTTCGGTGCGAACTCAGATTGCTCTTATTTTATCGCGATTAACATATCTCCGTATGTATGATGACGTCAGCAAAAGATTTTCGCAATCGGAGGAGAAAGTATTGATTGGAATTCCATGAAAAAATGCGCCGCTAAGAAAAACACCCTTGTTTTAATGACCGCCACAGCAACTTACGTCTCATATCCGTGATACTGTCTCCCCTGTACGGCGAATATACGAAATAAACTGCCATGCTTTGAAATTTTTTGTCGTCTTCTGTCAGTTAAAACTGATGCAAATAAGACACAGTCTTTGCTTCGCTTCCTCACGACATTATCTAGGTTCGTGATGTTAATCCTTAGGTGTTAGATGATATGACAACCTTTAGATTTGTGTGGTTTACCGTGCCATCGAAATTTAAGGAATTCCTTTTAGTAATCATATGTATGATCACACACATTTCGTTATATAGAGTCAATTGCCACTTTTCGTGCCATATGGTTATTTCATCTAACTCTATTTTCAGTTCATATTCGTCTTATAATGAATTTACGAGGCGTAAAGGACAGCATCTTCTGCAAACAATTTGAGATTGCTGTTCAGTCTGTTAAATCGTTTGTATAAATTAGGAGCAGCAGAGAGCCTGTAATGGTTAGGTGGGTAACAACTGCTATCAAATCTGTATTACTCATTGACTTACGGTCAGTGTCTACGACACCTAATCTTCTTGAAAGGAAATCACGATTCCAGTCGCAGAATTGTTACGAAACTCATAGTCATGCAGTCTGACTGGAAGCTGTTTGTAAGGAACGGTGTCAAAATACTTCCTAAAGTTTGCAAACATGGAATTAATTTCAGATACACTATCAAGAAGGACTCATTACCGCTTGTAAGTACTGAGCTAGTCGTGTTCTACAATAACGAAATTTTGTGAATTCATGCTGTTTGTCAGGCAACACATCGTTGCCTTCGAGGTAGGTCATTATGTTAGAACACAGGGTATGTTCCAAAATTCTGGTGCAGATCTATCTCAGTTGCGTTGGTCCGTAATTTCGCGGATTGTTCCTATCTCTATTCTTGTGTATTGGTGTGAACTGTGCAGTTTTCCAATGTTTATGTACACATCCTTTGTCGACCGTGCGGTCATATATGATTACTAAGTATGGAAGTAAAGCAAACACGGAAAGAAACCTAACTGGGTACAATTTGGGCCGGATATTTGCCTTTAGTAAGTGATGTAAGTTGCTTCGCCACACGGATGGTACCTAGGTTTCTGAGGTGAAGTATTTGAAGAAGTAATTAATAAGACACCAGGATATGATATGATACCATTGTTATAGACGCCACTGCTGAAGTCCGAAAAGAGAGCATTTGGTAGGTAACAGCATGGACTCAATACAGAATGTAAAGATACCGGCGAGAGATTATTCATCTGCTCAAATGCAGCCACCCTATGGGTTATGTAGAGCTATTTAGCTTGGAAAGCAACGTGAGTTTTATCAGATGGTAGAAGAAGAAACCAATTAGAACATGTTGTGGTAATCCAAAAGCGTTAAAGTAGTACTAAAAATCATAAGGTGGTACGAGGTTGGCACAGAACACAATATAGTCATGATAGAGATGCAGCAACGAACAGTAATGGCAACCCCAAACGGAGGAAGGAGCATAGAAATAATAAATGTTGACGTAAAGAGCGTGAAAAATAATGGCAAGGCAATGGAGTTTGTCATGAAGCCTCTGAACGGCTGAAAGATTCTAGCAATGGAAGATAACCTCCACATTGAAAGCCAGTAGGAAATGACAAAGAGAAATGTGGAAATATTAGCAATAGAGATGTGCGAAAAAAGAAAAATCAAGGAAGAAAAATACATTATTTTGAGAAAAATGTGAGCCAGAAGAGAAAAACGAAAGAAGAGTACCGAAGGAAAAACACGCACAGCTAAGTTTTAAGTAAGTAATGTCGCATATGAAGAAGCCGGTACAAAAACCAAATATTCTCTCAGAAGGAAAAGAAATTGAAATGTGGATGCTCTAAATAAATGGGAATATGCCATTAAACTCTAGGGAATCCAAGATACTACGTCAAGTTGGGAGTTGAGAAAAGAATCCATATCCCACACATATTGTATCATACATAAACATGCTAATACGATTCTGGAAAGAACGAAATAAGTGGCCATTAGGCAGGAATATTCTGTGGAGCTGTCAAATGCTGGAGAACGAGTAGAAATGAAGGAACAACACAAGTATGGGAACGTAGATCGGTTAGTTGGCCCGCAGATAATGAAAGAGACAATAGACGCAATCAAAATGCTAACCTTAACATAGCCACATGGAGACGTGGAATAACACCTGAGATGCTTAAGAAGAAAGGGGATCCAATTGCAAAACCAACAGACGAAGTTGTGATAAATATTTGAAACGATTAAAAAATGGCAGATTAGTAGGCCCAAGGGACCTTAATATCAGTTCATGAAAAGAGCGATAAACAAGACACCAGCGAACAAAAATGACATCTAATTAGTTAGCACAGTCTATAAAGGTTTCTAAAACATTCTGCACCATATTAAAAAAAAGGTAATAGATGAAAAAAATAGAGGCTTAGGAGGAATCAATTCACCGCAACTCAGATATTAGCAGAAATGATAACAGCGAGAAACATAACATCAAGATTGATGGTCACTAAGAAAATTAAGTTAAGGTATTCTGCTATCTAGATAGCAAAATAACCAATGACGGATGGAGCAAGGTGTGCATCAAAAGTAGACTAGCACTGGCAGGAAGGGCATACCTGGCCAAGAGAATTCGAATAGTATCAAACATAGGCCTTAATTAGAGGAAGAAATTTCTGCGAATGCACGTTTGAAACACAGCACTGTATGATAGCGAAACATGGACGTTGGGAAAATCTGTACATAGAAGAACCGAAGCATTTGAGGTGTGGTGATCCAGGCGAATGTTGGTAATTAGGCGGACTTTTAACGTAAGAAGTGGAGGAGGTTCTGCGAAGAGTTGTAGAGGAAAGGAAAATGTGGAAAACACTGTCATGGAGAAGAGGCAGGATGATAGGACATCTGTTAAGACATCAGGGAACGACTTTCATGTTACTAGAGGGAGCTGTAGAGGACAAAAGCTGTAGAGGGTGACGGAGATTGGAATACATACAGCAAGTGATTGAGGACGTTGGTTGCAAGTGCTGCTCTGAGATGAAGAGGTTGGCACACGTGAGCAATTCGTGACGGGCCACATCAAACAAATTCAGAAGAGTGAAGACTCAAAAAAAGAATTCTACTACCTTCCCATGTTCTGCAGTAAATCTGTCTTCTACTCCTTCCGCAACTAGCGCCTTCCAAATGACGGTGGTAATTAGATTTATACTTCCGTTTACATACTGAATTACACGTACAGTATCCTCACCTATCCTCTCCATCTCTTCGTGTACTGCAAGTGACGTTGGTGTATATAACTGACAATTGTTCAAATGAATCACTCTATGTCCTACCTTCCAATGAATCATGAATATCATTTTCTGCTCAACAATATTCGTCTGACCAGAGGTCACTTTCTTTGCACTTGAATTCACTTCACGCATCCGCACTGTACCTAAATTTAGGCTTTGCATTTATCTTTTCCGATTTTCTGAATTTCCTACTAAGTTCAAGCAGTCGGAATTCTCGCACCGATTAACAGAATGTTACATGTTTATTGGTTATTCAATCTTTATTACATAGTCACTTTCCCCTTGGCAGTTACCAGACGTAAATCCGAATAGCGGTCGAATCTATAATCCTTTGTTAATTGAGACATCATCACGGCACTCCTTTAATTACAGGTCACTTAGCGTGTTCATAATGCAGTGCTTGCCATTGCCTTCTCCATCCTCGCGACGCTTAGAGGCACTTTCCGGCTCGTAGGGCAAGTAGGTGCCCTGGTTCGCTTTCGACGTCTCCTTCCCTTTGACACGGCCGTTGAAAGAACGAGGGTGACTCATTAAATTTCAGCCAAGGCTGCGTTAGAACCAAGAAAATTTTACTAGTCTGAGCCACTACTCCTAGAGCGCTGCTCCTACCACATGTAAAAGTAAGCTAAAGGTTGTGGCGCCAGTCCGCCACCCACTTGTTGACCAAGCTGCAGGTGGAGTGCAGGCCTTCCTCCCTGAAGCAGAAGGAGAGGGAAACAGGTGAACCCATCGCAGACGGAGCTTTTTACATCAAGGGAAAAGTTCCAATCAAAAATGTTGGTAAGAATTTTGGGAATCAACTATCTTGTAATCTATATAAAATCAGTGAAAAACCGGTCTTGAGGACGATGGCTATTTTATTAAAATGACCGCTTTCTTCCTAGGCTTAGGCCATCAGCAGACAGTACCACAGCTGAGGTTGACGATGCGTGGAACAGTCAGTTGACCACAGTCTGTAGATGTCCTGAGCCTAGGCCGAAACCGGTCATTTTAATAAAGTAGCCATAGCGATCACCACTGTTTTTTCACTGATTTTAGAAAGTACCGATGTGTTGCAGGCTGATTGCATTCTGTGCCGTCCTGGAGAGACGAGCGATGAAAAATCTTCGCCCTCTGCGAAACTGAACCCGAGACCCTTAGGGTCTGAGTGTACTCTATAACCGCTACAACTCCCCGGCTACACTACTGGTACTGAAAGATTTATATACTAAGTAGAATACTAGTAAATCATATTCAGATTGGTATATTACCACTTGGTGCATCATTGAATGCAAATATCACCAGAATTACCTGTTTAACGTAATATTGCCACTTCAAATATCCTTGCGTGCTGATCGAGCGGAACACAGTCTCTGGTTTACACAGATCGCGTTATTGATGAATGCGCGGCCAAGCAACATGTTAACAATTAATTCATGTCGCAGCCATGGTCAGTAGTTGTGGTTGTGTTATGAAGCATTGCGAAATGGGCAGCTTTTATAGCGAAGGTGCCGCACAAAGATTTCTATTTGAGATGTTAATTGATGTTTAACTTTAGGATGAAGGATGATTTTTAAGTTGATCGTATAAATAGACAATATGTGAAAAATAAGTTCAAATGGCCCTGAGCTCTATGGGACTTAACATTAATGGTCATAAGTCCCCTAGAACTTAGAACTACTTAAACCTAACTAACCTAAGTACATTACACAACACCCAGACATCACGAGGCAGAGAAAATCCCTGACCCCGCCGGGAATCGAACCCGGAAACCCGGGCGCGGTAAGTGAGAACGCTACCGCACGACCACGAGCTGCGGACGAGAAATAAGTAACTTGTTTTGTTTTTGTTGGCAGCATACTCGAATTCAGTAATTTTATCCGTGCAGGGATTTCACTGTGTCCAACAGTGTCACGTATTTACAGCTACAGCATACTCCGCAAGCCACCTAGTGGTATGTGGCGGAGTTTACTTTTGGTACCATTATCTGATCCCTCCATCTCTGTTCCACTCGCGAATAATGCACGGAAAGAATATATATTGTCGGTAAGCGTCTGTATTGGTTCTAATTTCTCGAATTCTCTTCTCGTCGTCAACACGCGAGACGTGTGTTGGGGGAAGTAATATGTCGCGCGACTCCTCCTGAAAAGTGCTGTCATGAAATTCCAATAGTAAACGTCTCCGTTATGTACAACGCTCTCTTGTAACGTCTGCCAGTGTAGTGTTTTTAGTATCTCAATAACTCTCTCTCTCCAGGTAAACGATCCCGTGACGAAACGCGCCGCTCTTCTTTGGATTTTCTCTAACTCCTCTAGCAGTCCTTCAGATAGATGAACAATACTCAAGAATTTCTTTAAGATTCTCCCGATGAATCTGAGTCTGGTGTCTGCTTTTCCCACTATCTTTTTTATGAGGTCTCCCTGTAATCATGGAGAAGGATCCGTTATGTGGTGATCATTATAATTACCTTTAATGCTTCAAATGGCTCTGAGCAGTATGGGACTTAACATCTGTCGTCATCAGTCCCCTAGAACTAAAACTACTTAAACCTAACTAACCTAAGGACATCACACACATCCATGCCCGAGGCAGGATTCGAACCTGCGACCGTAGCGGTCATGCGGTTCCAGGCTGAAGCGCCTAGACCCGCACAACAACACCGGCCGTAAATTAACTTTACCCTCTATGACTATTTAGATCATATTGTTTTAGGAAGAGAAGAAAACACATTTTTAATAGAATTATTTTGTAGCATGTCAACGCGGGGAGAGAGGAGCTGATTATTCATATAGGTTGTTATTTACTTTTGTGTCGTTAAAAGGACTGAATTTCAAAGCCCTTTCTTTTGTAATTTATCATATTTCACAAGGCATATCTCCATTGTTCGAAGAAAAATATTCGGTTAAATTTGCATCGTAACACCTTGCAGGCTTGCGTACCAATAATGAATGAATTTGAAAAGAAAACTTGAACTTATTTTCTAAATTAATCACTCAAATAAACTAAGTATAAGGAGCAAATAAAGGCGCACTAATTTTATGCAGATAGTATTTTCAGTGCAGCCAGAACAGAGTCATGTTAACCGTTGCAAGGGAAGGATTTGTTGCAGGATTTTATTGAACATTTTTCAGAGATTATTAGGATCAATTTCGTATCAGTGAATTTTCACTTAAATTCAGCATATGTGTTTTTGATGCAGGGCACTCATTCTAAGCATTCTAGTGGTTCAAATGGTTCAAATGGCTCTGAGCACTATGGGACTTAACTTCTGATGTCATCAGTCCCCTAAAACTTAGAACTACTTAAACCTAACTAACCTAAGGACATCACACACATCCATGCCCGAGGCAGGATTTGAACCTGCGACCGTAGCGGTCGCGCGGTTCCAGACTGTAGCGCCTAGAACCACTCGGCCACTCCGGCCGGCTGCATTCTTGTGAACCATTGCTTTTCGTCACCTAATTTACAGACAGTCCGGAGTATATCAGATTAATTCAGAACGCAGTTCTTGAAAAGTAATTCTCACAAATACGCTCATATTCGACAGTGGGTTATGTCAACTTGCAATCGCAATCTTAGAAATCAGAACTACTAATTCAATATATACTGCAGACACGTAGTACATAAAATGGTATATTTTGGCACTTATGAACTTGATTGACGTTCAATGTTGCCACCGCCCAACGTTGACTCATGTTTGCGTACCTTGTATCCCGTTTGTATGTGTTGTGTTTTAGTGGAGGGCTTATACGCAACTGCTCGTTGTCTCAAGGGTTCCCGGAAATTCCATCTGTTTTTCTTTTTTCTTCTTCTTCTTTTTGGATCAAACAATTTCGTTTACAGGCTTCGTTTACCGGTTGTCAGTATATTGGGTTGTCCTCGCAGTGCGTGGTAGCTTTCTTTCACGGTCCCTTCAGTTTGTGGTTTGGTCGTCCCGATTTGGATCTGAAATGTATCAGTGCGTATCAGACAACATATTTCATTAATTCTGTAACACAATTACAGTGACGATATATCCTTTAGTTTGGTACATCTTTCTGACGATACTTCTTGAAAGTTGAAGCGACCTACGATTACACTTGCTGATAGGGGAACATATTTTTTGGATAATCGCTACAGAGAAGTAATATTTCCCAAATTCTGCAAATATCTTCGTCTGTTGAAAGAGTTTAGATTATTTTCTGTTCCCTGTTTACCTAGTTAAATATGTATCACTACGGCATGCGGCTTAAATCGAAACGAGGGAACGTTTTACGATATTTCGCAGCGAAATTACTTTAGTAGAATAAATTCAATACATCGTTCCGTTGCCAGTTGGGTAACGGCAAAACGAGCAGTAGTTTTTGACCAATTTACTTACCTTAAAATCAAAATGTCTCGATCATACCAGTGACTAAAATATTACTTTTGTATACATTTAACGCGTTACTCATTCGCCTACTAACTTTCTTTTCTCTGTGTTCAACTTTCGTATACCAACAAGACATTCAGCTATTTCCAATCTATAGTAAAACTAGATTTGTTCCTTAGTCATTCTCTTACACCGAGCTTCAATAAATTCGATGCCTTACAATGTTCGAATTTTGATGGTATTCCACTCTGATTACAAGAGTATAGTGGTTTGTCACGAAGTCTATTTGCCGTAGATTTGGCCTATTTATGTGACTCGTTCATACGCAATATCTGATGAGCATTTGTATCATGAGAAAAGTTGATATGCGTACGATATATCGTGAAAGCTTTATTAAACCTTTATAAGAGCCTCCAATATAAAATTAAATTCGAATTAGCGTTAACCATGGAGTAAAATAACTCGGCTCTCAAGTTCTTCGATATATCTCATATGAATGTTGTGATATTATGGAGGCGTCATTAGTGTGGATTTTCTGGGAAATATACTGTGAGCCAAATGAGCCAACTATGTGATACAGCCTAGAAATTCAGTCCCGCGTCTCCTAGCTTCAACTGTTCATGTTGTTTTGATTCCACTCTGTATTTCCTGAGAGTTAGACAGATCATTCATTAAGTGCTTTCACTCTCTTTGACAAAGCGTTTTTAGAGCTACCGATAACTTTGTCCCTCTAGCTTCTATAGGTTGAATGACAGTTTGGCTTGAGAATAACATATTTAGGGCGCTGTCGTCATGTTTTGTTTCTTGTTTCACGTTTTCACGAGAACTGCTCCGCTTTCATTCCATCAGAATCTGTAATCGCACCTATTGTTCACAGGTTTAGTTTTCTTCGTATTGTCTTCGTGGTTATTCAGCCATATTTCTCAGTCTACGTGAAAGATTTTTTCACACTATTTGTATGTGATTGAGAGGGCCTTTGGAAATTGGTGCTAAGGACTATGGGATCAAAGTGCTGAGGTAATCGGTTCCTAGACTTACACAGTAATTGATCCAACTTAACCTCACTTACGTTGAGGACATTACACACACCCATGCCCGTGGGAGGACTCGATCCTCCGATGGGGGGAGTCGCGCGGCTACCTCACGCGGCTCTGACCGAGAGTTATGAGTTCTTGGCAGGTTATGAACCTGCTTCCTGGATGACTGAATGTTGTATTCAATGTTATGTTGTCTTTTCATTTCTGTTTCTGTGTGACAGAGGTGGTGTCAGTGGAATAATTTATAAGGAAAAATGTTTTCCAGTGGATAACATTATAATGAAACACGGCACCTCTGCGTTTTGGAAATTGGTGGTACGGACTATGGGATCAAAGTGCTGAGAATCGGTTCCTAGAACTGTTAGTGCTAACCAATTGAAAAAACACACCGTGTGAGCACATGCGTTCTGCCTGTCGCAAGGATGTTGGTGAACTGCCAACTACGTAACCGTCGATATATTACCTGGATGCCGGCCGGTGTGGCCGAGCGGTTGTAGACGGCTCAATCTGGAACCGCGTGACCGCTACGGACGCAGGTTCGAATACGGCCTCGGGCATGGATGTGTGTGATGTCCTTAGGTTTAAGTAGTTCTAAGTTCTAGGGGACTGATTACCTGAGATGTTAAGTCCCATAGTGCTCAGAGCCATTTGAACCATATTACCTGGAGTTGTTCAGAATAAGCCTGGTAAATTCACTCGATATTTCCCTGTAACTTCTTCAGTTTTCGGTTCTAATCTCGCTGGAGATAATATTTGTACTAGTTCTGAGAATGAACCAGTAGCACGAATATAGAGACTCTGTAAAGGGCTCTTAAGACGCCGCCTTCTCAGCACTACAACTACATCCTTTCATGGTAGTTCGTACTGTAATGCTCCTTCATAGGAAGAGACAGTAAAGCTATACAACTGAGCGTAACGATCAGGCGAGGGCTCTCGCGAATTGTGATCCGACGGTACGTACTTATTTATGATGGTAACACACTATTTAAAACCTTTGTCATACGAAGTAATTATTTTCGTAAGTATGTATTTATCTTACGCCTTTTCGTGTTAGTAATTAAGTTAGATACATCACGTACATTGATAAACTTGCTGTAGCACTGTTACATATGTATAACGTCTTCAAGTATCTCTTTTTTTTTGTCTGTCAACACTTATAGTGTCAAGTATGGTGTGCGACTATTTTCCCAAAGTCCAGATAGGCACAGTACAGATTATACCACCTACAACAGTGCTAGTTATTTCGTGTAGCGTCTTCGTTTATCCCTCTATCATGTACAAATGTAAATAAACACTACTATTCAGAGTGAGTGTGATTAGCCTTTGGAGTCAATGGCTACTCCACTCAACACTTTAAAACCAGAAACTACACTCTCCAACTCTGGAATGTTAATTTTATTTACGTCAAGTATCATGTAACTGATGTTCAGAGGGAGGAAGAGGCTTTTTGGCTTCTCTTTTCTAAGATTTAGTTCCTTGCATATTTCAATCGATGTGCAGATTGTTCGTCCTCCATCTTCACTCCTGGCGTAAGCTTTAGAGCAACTGACACGGTTTCGGACATCGCTGTGCCATAATGTTATGTGGAAATATTATTTACCACTATACAGGATCATAGGCATTTTCATAAAAATGCTACTGCAGAGAACACCAACGTACAGAAGCCATTAAAAGACTAAGTAAACTAGAAGATTTCTAACACTTATATGGTTGTTAGTTGTGAACCAAAGTATCTAATGATTAACTAATGATAATTTCTTTCCTGAGTTGAAGAGGGCTATCCATTGTTCTGATAATTGCGGTAGTCCAGGGTTTAATATGCCCTGGGTGATGGATATCTAAATACATAACACTGTCGAGGATTCGTCTCTATCCACTTACATATGTAAAGAGTGATAAAAATGGAGAGAAAATCGTACAACTTTGATAAAAGTGACAAATTTTATTTCTATATTTGTTTAATTGGTGTTGAACATTATTAAAGCATATTAACATTCTTTTATAAGGGGTCATGAAGTTAGATGTTCGAAGATATTTTATTAATTCTTTTAATAAATTATTCAGTTTAATCATTTGTGAGCCGCTGTCCCCAATCACTTTGAACACAAGCAACAGATTTAATCTTGATATTCTCTGCCAGCAACTCCAGCTTCGTCTCGTCATTTTTCAGTTTAAGTATTTGTTAACCGCTGTTCCCATTCACTTTGCGGACAAACAACAGGTTTAATATTGATTTTCTTTGCCAACATCTCCAGCATCGTCTCTGACGATTATGCATCATTGGGATGTCCTTCTCATCCACTGTACTTGCTTCCATGTGAATTTGTTCATTGCCTAATGTACCGAAATCCCTCTACTCTTGGCATACAAATGACCGTCACAGGTCAGACTTCCTTCATACAGCACCTCCAACGATGGCCCAACGATTGTATGTCCTCCTCATCCACTGCCTCAATCGCTCATAGGTACGTGTATTGGCAAGTAAACTGGTGTCTCCAACAACTTCGCAGACACACGAGAGTCTTAGCCCTGACATTCTCTGTCCAGTACCTCCAACACGCTCTCCAATGAGGCGACACTGGTATGATGTCCTTGTAATACGCAGTACTCTCTTCCTCATGAATTTGTTTACTGGGTAATGAGTTTATGTCGAATGTCCACTTTGCACACAAACACCACATTCTCAGCTCTGACATTCCCAGTTCAGCACCTGCAGCACCCTCTCTAACGACGAAACACTGGATGCCGTCTTTGCATACTGTTCTTGGTTTACGCGAACAGATTTACTGGTTAGTATATAGGTGACCCAACTACCATGCAGACACTAGAGTCTTAGCCATGACTTTCGCTGGACAACACCTTCATTGCCCAGTCCCACGTTAAGGTTTTCGTGTAATGTTCTTCTTATCCACTGTCCTCAGTTCTTCACAATCATATTTATTCTTCAGTACTTGGTTCCTCTGCACTTGGTTGCACATGCATATGTATATTGGGTAGTAAACTGGTGTCCCCATCCGCTTTGATGGCAGGAAACATCCTCAGCCCTGACCTATTTCCGTCCAGCAACTCAATAACTCTCTCGGACGAAGAGGCATCGGTGGTATATCCCTCTCATCCACAGCTCTCAGTTCCTCATGAATATATGTTTTGGCTTGTATGCCTATGGTGTCCCCATTAATTTCACAGACACACAACAGTCTTAGCGCTGACTTTCTCTGTCTAGCACCTTCAGTACCCTCTCCAACGACGAGGCATTGACTGGATGTCCTTCTCCACTGTTCTTGGTTTCACGTGGATATATTTATTGTCTAGTAAGCAGCTGGCCCTATCCACTCTGCAGACACAAAACCGTCTTATCCCTGGCCTTCTCTGTCCAGCACCTCCAACACCCTCTTGAGCGGTGGGGTTCTCGTGGGATGTCATTATACACCGTTCTCAGTTCCTCGTGAATGTATTTATTGGATAGTGATTTGTCCCTGTCCACTTTGCGCGCTCACTAGAGTCTTAGCACTGATTTTCTTCACCCAGCACCTCCAACACCCTCTCCGGTGACGAGGAACTGGAGGGATATCCTCGTCATGAACACGTTTAGTGGGTAGTGAGGTGGTGTGCCCGGCCACCGTGAGGGCACACAACGGGCTTCCGACAGCCTCTGCGGTGGCGTGGGATCGGCGGGATGTCCTCGTCACACTCCGACACTGGCGGCTCATGGATCTCGGCAGTCGCTAGAATCATCCAACCATCGTTCACCTGCACAGAAGAGCAATTCTTCACTTTAAAATACATTAAACATTCATTATGCAACAGCAGTTGCAAAAGTTCTCTCATGTGATGGTCTTGGAGCGTACATTAAGGGAGAACATCTTTCTACTTTTGTGTTTGATTGAAAGAAATGAAGAAGCTCCGAACATAATCATTGTCTGTGACAAGGATCTAATTTTTAATTTCCAACATTAATATCCATCATTTAATTTCCAGCATTAACTCTCTAACTCATTAGTTAACAGTGAGTTATCATTGAAGTTGTGTCTTCTGTGCCGCTTTACCTTCGCGATGACTTTGCCGCAGGCTTCATCAACAGCAACAGGCGATGGCCAGGTCTTCTCTGCCTGCGCTGCCAGCAGCACCAACTCATTCACGTCTTAGCGCAGCCGCCAAAGCGCGGCCTTCATTCTCTGTGAGGGATTTGTTTCCACCATCAGAATTCATTCAAATGTTGGTTACCACTACTCTTCTACTGTTCATCTGATATCTAATATTCTTTAGGTGTTTATTCTAAACATAAAATAGAAATTACTGAAATACAGTGTTATCATATGCGCAAGCCTTGCCACATTCAGCAAATGGGCAATCCTGAGATTTGGCACCACACCGTTGGATTGTTTTCCAGATGATCATGTGGCTACAACATCGGTATTAATTTACCTTGTACCTAGATGCAAAATATGTTGTTATTAGTGCAGCGAGTCAAGCGAATTACTGTGTAAATTCGTTTCTCAAGTTAAAACGATATGGTGCCAACACTCTGCAGCTGACCCTACGCACTCGCTGGGTCGTGGCTTAAACAGCACTACGCATTGCTCAGCAAACATACTGAGAAACGTTTGTTGGGAGACCCATATTAATTCCCTGCACTCCTATTAAAATAGTTTAAATCTAAATAAGGGTCACCACCACCAATTTGACCGCCGAGACACTGTTATGTATCACTACTTCTATATCAGTCATAGATGTTGAAAGGTGGCTACACTGAGCCACAGCGCCAGAGAGTTTTGTTTTGCCGCCTCCACTGGCAGTGATTATTGAGAAGTAGCGGAGGGCAGTGCTTGTTGAGAACTCGTAGTAGGGAGTGCTTGTTGAGAACTCGTAGTAGGGAGTGCTTGCTGAGATGTAGTAGTGAAGAGTGCTTGTCGAGATGTGGCAGTAGTCAGTTCTTCTTGAGATGTGGTAGTAGCGAGTCGGTGCGGAGATATTGTAATGATTAGAGTGTTTTTCATCAATATATATGAAGGTAAAAGAAAAAAAATTTTTCCTTTTCTTTTTATTATCTCAATGTCTTAAATAATGCGTCATTACAGGTTCAGTCAACAAAGCATCTGGGTTGTGTTCTTGTATTAGGGTGTAATTCTGGTTTTCTTGCGCAATTACAGTATTTCTAATTTCTTTTAATGACTTCAGTATAAATGGTATTTGAAATTTCTTGTCTTATTTAAGAAGAACCGTGACAGATGTGTACGTTGAATCACACTCCCACAGACAGAACAATTACATTTGTGTTTTGGTTTCGTAGGTTTTATAGTTGCTGGGGACTTAATTAATTAATTGCGTTAACGAAAACTTTCATTTCATTCTTTGTTGTTGTTCTATGCAGTCAGACTGCGTACAAAAACTAGTCAGGGCCAACCGTTTACGAGACACAGCGTAATCGGACATACAGCTGCGAAAAATAAAAAAGATTTTCAAACTTAATAAGAAATACTATAATTGCGGAAGAAAACCAGAATTACACTATAATACAATGACACAAGCCAGATGCTTTGTTGACTGAACCTGTAATGACGCATTATTCAGGACATTGAAATAATGAGAAAGAAAAGAAAAGTAGTTTAATACCATCATTTATATTGAGGAAAAACACTCTAATCATTACAATATCTCCACAACGACTCGCTACTACCACATCTCAACAACAACTCCCTGCTACGACCTTTCGACAAGAACTCTTCACTACTACATCTCAGCAAGCACTCACTCCTACGAGTTCTCAACAAGCACTGCACTCCGCTACTTCTCAATAATCACTGCCAGTGGAGGCGGCGAAACCAAACTCTCTGGCGCTGTGGCTCAGTGTAGCCACCTTTCATTTGCCCTTCCTCCACGAGCTAGAATGTGATGGTATTTTTGCCAGAATTGGTGGTGAAAATACCACCAAATTTGTCAAAGAAAAAAAAAATACCGACAAAAATAAAAGATAATATTAATACGTAAATATCACATAATTAGATAAAATTTTGGCTTTGCACAGACCTTTCAATAATCTAATATATAAAATACAGTAGGCAATACAAATTCTTTCATACATGTGGCTTTACATAATAGTTAACACAATACACAAAAAATCAGTTTATACAAATGTTCACATAAAATGCATTCAATGATTAAAAAAAAAAAAAAAACAAGTAGTTGATAGTTCCAGCAGCAGCACCCAGCAATGGTCAACAGGTGCAAACACCAACAAGTGACATCATTTTAGTAAAAGCAGTTCCATCTGTGGCACCCAGTAATGTTGAACAGGTGCAGACAGCAAGAAGCAACATCATTTCAGTAGAAGCAGTCCATCAGTGGCACCCAGCAATGTTGAGCAGGTGCAGACAGCAACAAGTGAAATTATTTCAGTAGAAGCAGTTCATCAGTGGCACCCAGTAATGTTGAGAAGGTGCAGACACCAACAAGTGACATTACCTCAGTGGAAGCAGTTCCATTAGTGGGACCCGGCAATGTTGAACAAGTGCAGACACCAACAAGTGACTTCATTTCGGTAGGAGCAGTCCATTAGTTGCACTTAGCAATGATGAGCAGGTCCAGAGAGCAGTCCATAATATTCACTATCACTGATCACACTGTTCATCAGAGTTTATAAGCAGAAATTAAACATATCCTAGTGGCACCAATCATGTAGAAAAAGTACAAGTAACAGTACATAATATTCACTATCCTAATCACACAGTTCATCAGTAGAAGTTAAACATTTCTGAGTGTCACACATCAATGTTGAACAAGTGCAGGTAACACTTCATAATATTCACCATAACTAATCAGACAGTTCAGGCATGAACCATAGTTTGAATGCACATACAAATGCTTTTACAAAATTATTCTCAATGCTCTTACACTAAACATACAAATACTAATAAACAGACAAATGATATCAGATAATTGTCATATTAACTATTACAAATACTCATATATCAGTAAACCTATAATATTTATGGGTGCCAGTGCAAGCCACTACAAACAAATAAAATAATATTTAGGAGATAGGTGGGTAGGATTAGGAAAGGAAAACACACAAAACACACTCACTCATCTTTCATCCACATTAAGTACTACTGTGTAATTGAATAGTGTTAACTGTGTAAATGCAATTCTGTCAAAAATTGATGTTCATCATGTGTATCGAGTAGTAGTGGCAGCATTGTATAACAGTCAATAATAGTTAATTCAACGTCATAGTCATCATGTCAAGATCAATGTTTGCCAAGCCAGATCAAAATGTATGGTTGCTGAACAACCGTCAGTGAGCCAAGATATGCAATTACTTCCTCTCTCTAAAAAAAATATGTACTGCTTATTGATTTAACAAAGTGTGTGTAGACAATCTTCCTCCTACTTGAGTGTTGTAGCCTGTTATCTTCATCCTCCTTGTTCCACATAGACTAACAAAAAAAAATATGCACCTCACTTACTTTACCTCTTATCCACCAAAACTCCAATAATCATCAGCATCACATAATCTCAATACTTCAATAATACCTCTTACGTCGATACATATAAATCTTATCATCACTATCATTTACCTTACCTCTTGTCCACAAAAACTCCAATAATCATCAACTTCATATAATCTCAATACCTCAATAATACCTCTTCAATACGTCGACACATATAAACCTTATCGCCAATATCATTTCACTTCCATAACAACTCTTTCCTCTAGTCAGTCTCATCGAACAAGTACAGATAGAATCCTAATGCAAACCTCATCATCCCATACAATCCGAAGACACACTGTCAACACACAACCTCTGTGTAATCCATCTGACCGAAATCTTCTACTCATTATAAATTATAAGATGGATTTTGGTTACCTTGTCCATCATTAAATAAAAGAAATGCATACATGACCTCTACCAGACTTAGTTCGAATAACTCTCAGTAATTAAGTACGATTACGGAGTGTGAATGATCATATTATTTCACAGTGTGTACACCACTTCAAGAATTATGGCAAACAGAAGCAAACATGTGGAGTATTTCTTGTGTCAAGTCTCACTTCCTATTTCAATTGCTCACGAAAAATGCAGTGTAATAACTGTCAATGGTCTAAACCTAGTTTTGGTATGTCATGTCGTTAGCTTCCTTCCTATTAGCAAAAATTTATACAGCTTCCATAAAACCTCCAGCTCATGCGACTTCTTTGAAGTTTCTTGTACTAATGTCGATTATGTCGAATTATAGCAGTTCATTTTCCTATCTTAAAAATATAAGGCACTGAGCGTAAGCAAAACATACAATAGCGAGTAAATATACCAGTAGAGAACAGAATGTCAACAAGTGGATGCAGCACAATTCTTACAACGTGGCTCTGCCAAGCGAATAATCTATCATTAATACCATAATGTGACCTAAACTCTATGTTCATACACAGTATAACAGCATTTCTATATACCAAATTAAAGAGTAGTTATGACAACAAACAGAAATGTATAAGTATGCAATCCATACGCATAGCAGCAAACATATATCTTACGTAATAAACAGGTCATTAGCATCATATCAGCATAAGCAAATAAATGTTCATATGTCATCTTAATAAGTAAACATGAAGGCGCAAGCAGATAAATCACAAAGTATAACTTACATACATATCAGCACAACTAATCAGGTGACAATTATAATTTAAATAAATAAGCACAGCAGACACATAATTAAAAAATATGACATCAGTGAAAAAGCATTGCTGCCAGCGATGCATAATATATACAAATTACAACCCAGTTCATTAATAAAACATTGACAAAAATCAGCAAATGTACGCAAGCACGTCGCTTCACAAGTAAATTCATAGAACATGAAATTAGCACAAAGTATGAATCACGTAATTGCGAGCAGCAAATTACGTCTAAAGTACGTACCTAAGTGGAAATATGTTACCTGAAAAAATAAACTCAATTAATAGTTACCTTTTTAGTTTATTAGTTTCGTCTTGGAAATTACATTCTTTCTGAAATTTTCTCGATAGCAAGTCCTCTTAACGTCGGAGACACACAGAATTTACCTGAAGTTCTTAAATATTTTATACAACCGTATCCTGAAAAATACTGAACGTTAATAACATAATTCATCAAGTCACTATAGCTTTATACTGAATTTTAGTCGGAGAAATTAGACTGTGTATTTGTTTACGGCTGTCAGTGCATTCGCACTGAGCGCTCGATCAGCTGTAGGCGCGTGACGTAGGAAGCAATTGTTTGCGGTCAACGACTGCCTTGTGCGGCGCGCAGATTTGACTGTTGCTTTGAGTATATGCCGCCGCCAAAACACAGCGCGGTATCCTTGTATTCTCTGCATGTTTACGTAAACTGTTGGTTTCTCGAAAGTATGTCATTCCACAAAAATTTTAACGTTTGATATATGATGTATTCCCTTAGAGCGTCGAGATTTAAGAGTTTCTACTTCGACAGTGTTTCATGAATAATTTTGCGAGTTCTATATCGACCGTTATAAAGCAGAAAAAATTTGCGACACAAGCCTTTTCCTTTGTGAGACAAACGATGAGACTTAATTAATACCTTTTGGCCAACTGAAAAAGTTTTTAAACGACCAGGACGTTTTGCTGATTTCTCTCTTCTAGCAGCCGCAGATGCAATATTTTGTAGAGCCAGGTTGACAACTTCAGAATGCCGCAGTTTCCGTGAAGGCGGAAAAGGAACGATTTCAGATATGCGATTTGTCGGTGCTTTGTCTTTTCTTTTTAATATCAGTATAGGCGGTAAAGAAGTTGAGTCGTAAGGAAGTTCATTCAAGATGTTTTGAAAAATGTGAAGATACTGATCCCACGTTCTGTGATTCTGATGACAATAAAGTCGACACAAGTTATTGATTTCCTTCATCCATCTCTCTGAAGCGTTAGATTGAGGGTGAAAAAGTGAAATGAAAATTGGTTTTATTTATAATGGAAATACTTTTTAAATTTTTAGTAGCTGTATGTCCGATTACGAAGTCTCGTAAACGGTTGGCCCTGACTACTTTTTGTACGCAATCTGACTGCATAGAACAACAACAAGAATGAAATGAAAATTTTCGTTAACAAAATTAATTAATTAAGTCCCCAGCAACTACAAAACCTACGAAGCCAACAAAGCACAAGTGTAGCTGTTCTGTGTGTGGAAGTGTGATTCAACGTACACATCTGGCACGGTTCTTCATCAATAAGACAAGAAATTTTAAATATCATTTACACTGAAGTAATTAAAAAATAGAAATACTATAATTGCGCAAAGAAAGCAGAATTACACTCTAGTACAAGAACACAAGCCAGATGCTTTGTTGACTGAACCTGTAATGACGCATTATTTAAGACATTGAGATATAAAAAGAAAAAGAAATTTTTTTTTTCTTTTACCTTCATATATTGACGAAAAGCACTCTAATCATTACAATATATCTCCACACCGACTCGCTACTACCACATCTCAACAAGAACTGACTACTGCCACATCTTGACAAGCACTCTTCACTACGACATCTCAGCAAGCACTCACTACTACAAGTTCTCAACAAGCACTGCTCTTCGCTACTTCTCAATAATCACTGCCAGTGGAGGCGGCGAATCAAAACTCTCTGGCGCTGTGGCTCAGTGTAGCCACCTTTCATATGCCCTTCCTCCAAGGGCTAGAATTTGATAGTATTTTTGCCAGCATTGGTGGTATGAGAATAATTTTTTATTTTTCGTCGCTGTATAGAGCAGTGCTTGTTGAGAACTCGTAGTAGTCGGAGTGCTTGCTGAGATGTCGTAGTGAAGAGTGCTTGTCGAGATGTGGCAGTAGTCAGTTCTTGTTGAGATGTGGTAGTAGCGAGTCGGTGTGGAGATATTGTAATGATTAGAGTGCTTTTCATCAATATAAATGAAGGTAACATACTCCTTTTCTTTTTTTTCGTTATTTCAATGTCCTGAATAATGCGTCATTACACGTGCAGTCAACAAAGCATCTGGCTTGTGTTCTTGTATTAGAGTGTAATTCAGGTTTTCTTGCGCAATTATAGGATTTCTATTTTTCCAAATTACTTCAGTATAAATGGTATTTAAAATTTCACGTCTTATTGAAAAAGAGTCGTGCCAGATGTGTACGTTGAGTCATACTTCCACACACAGGACAGTTATACTTGTGCTTTGGTTTCGCAGTTTTTATAGTTGCTGGGGACTTAATTAATTAATTAATTGTGTTAACGAAAATTTTCTTTCTTTTGTTGTTGTTCCATGCAGTCAGATTGCGTACAAATACTAGTCAGGGCCAACCGTTTACGAGACGCAGCGTAATCGGACATACAGCGACGAAAAATAAAAAATTATTCTCATTTACTTAATTAAGCCCCCATGCACGTGGCGACCGCTGCTTCGGATCGTCCCTTGGAATTCTTCTGATTGTAAAAATAGTAGACAGTAGTATTGTTATAGTAATTTGTAGTTCAGTAATTGTAGTCTATATTGCATGTGTAGATTTGGTAATTGTCATTCTCCTAATGGTATTTTTTTTTCAGAATTTAATTTTGTTGTCTTGTATACGCGTTTGACAATTTAGTGGAATTATTTCAATTGTTCGTTAGTCGTGTTTGAGGGAAACATTTCGTGTGAATGGTATTGTTGGAGATAAGGAGGCATTGTGTGTAATTTTCGTACAGTGACGAGTTTTGTATGTTTTGTAAATGATTACGCGATCGATGAAAAAGGCAAAAATGATGGATAGTGAGAATGACGAAATAGTTGACATGGCGAACTCGCCAAAACAGGGGAACAGTATAATGAATAATGAAGTGGAAAACAATTTAATAAGTCGGGAAGATAGTCCGGAACCATTTCAAAATTTTCTCAATCAGAAAATTCACAGAATACGAGATTAACGATAGAAGATTCTGAAATAGTATTGAACACAGATAGCTTTATGGGTATGCAGAAGGAAGTTAGTTTTGCGGGAAATGTTAGGGGCCAAAAGAATTTTGAACCATTTAATATGGAGCAGTTGATGGGTGCAATATTAAATTTGGGATCTCGGTTAGACTCACTGGGAACACCAATAAGAACAATTAAAACCGAGATGGGAACTTTGGGATCTGAAATTAAAACAGATAGGGGAACAATGGGTACACGGTTAGACTCACTGGGATCACAGTTGGGATCTAAATTTAAAACAGAGATGGAAACAATGGAAACACGGTTAGATTCACGAATAGGGACATGTTTCAAAAACATGAAAGATGAATTAAAGAAAGAAATCAGAGAAGAAGTACAACCGATTTTGAATTCTCACAATAATAGATTAATTGCAGTAGAGATTTGACAAAAGGAACAGGATAGAGAACAGGAAGAAAGAGATCGTGTGATAGTACAAAAATTTTCAGAGTTAAATTTACAACGTGCACATGATAAGGAAGAAATATTTGAGAGAATCGAGGAATCCGTACCAAATGACAGATTAAATAACCTAACACAACAATATGAACAGCTAACTACCAAATGTGTAAATGCTGAAACCCGAGTCACGACACTTACGGAAGACGTAAATAAACAGAAAGAACAAATAGGTGATTTATCAGAAAGAGTTGAGGAGATTACAGATAAATTGACAAGTCTTAGTTTAAATGGGGACAGAGATTCAGATGATACAGCACCATTACCATTTGCAGAAACCGAAGAGCACCAGAACGTAAATAAGTATGTTGAAAATCAGGGAAAATTTAATGAACGCGTGAAAATGGTATTTGAGGCATTAAAAAAGCAAGTCAAACAAATTGAAGGCGAAATCGTAGGAAAAGACAGCAGAAGAAATTTAGAATCACAGATAGCAGAGGGGTTTTAAGAAAGTAATTTATTTCATTTATGAGAAGCAACAAGAGAGCGCCAGGCGCGCGAAGTTGACAACAATCGACATTGGGACAGGGACAGACGCGGTAGGTCTTTGTCGCGACGAGGAGAAAACTTTGACTATAAACACTTTTTGACTGTTCGGAAATTTAAGATCTTTCGTAATTCTAAGAATGACATACATCTATGTTCATGGCTAGATCAATTTATGTACGCACTTCTACCAAATTGGCCACTAAGTGACAAACTGGAAATTATGTGCGGCTATTAAAGTCCTCAGGGAATTCACTACTCTTAAGTGAATATGTGCCGTAGCGTGCATAGGGCCCCGAGCTGTAGTGGTGCTATTTCCCTTTTAGTTTTCTGCACCGCTGCCTACTCTTTTACTATTCTTTGCATCTGTCAAAAACAACTCTTCTACTATCAATCTATCTAGAGAGTAAGTAAACAGTAGCCGGACATGACTATTTTAACCAAAACTGATTTCGGAAATTACTGTTTGGACTTACTATATTGTCTGCAGCATTCATTCGTAGTTTAAAAGAAATTTTAACTGTTTATCTTCGTGACAATATTACTTCTTATGTTGACGATATTCTTATTGCTAAACGTTCTTGGAGTGAGCTCAACAAAATTTTGGATTCATTAGTACGTATTTTTGCACGAGTTGGCATTACAGTGAACTTGGAAAAATCTGAATTTGGACGTTCACAGGTGAAATTTCTTGGTCACATTATTTCTACAGAAGGTATTCTTCCTGATCCAGAGAAGCTAGACGCAATTCGTAATTATGCTGTTCCTACCACAAAACGTGATGTTCGTAGTTTCCTTGGTGTCTGTAATTTTCTTAGACGCTTTGTTAGATTGGACAATTTGGCCACACCTCGTTTATGTGAACTATCTGGAAGGAAATCTAATTGGTGTTGGGATGAGGAAGCTCAATCAGAATTTTAACAACTTCGTGATGCTTTAGTTGCTGCTCCACTTCTTTCACCTCCGGATTTATCTAAAGATTTTTGTTTGTCGATGGACTCATCATACAAATGCCTAGGTGCACATTTATTTCAAGAGATAGAAGAAAACGGCGTTGTAGTACAGAAAACTATTGCATTTGGAAGTCGTGTTCTCTCTAAATCAGAAAAGAATTATTCGATTACGGAACTTGAAGCTTTGGCTGTTGTATGGGCTTTCACAAAATTTCGGACATTTTTGTTTGGCAGACATACTAAGGTTTACACCGATCATCGAGCTCTGGAATTTCTTATGTCGACAAAATTAACTCATGGCAGATTGTCACGATGGGCGTTGTACCTACAGGAATTTGATTTTAGTATTGTTTACGTACAGGGTTCTTCAAATATTGTTGCTGATGCTTTATCACGTGCACCTATGGGTTTGAAACAAAGTGCTGAAGAGGACTGCAAGGAAAACAATTATTGTTTGATGTATGTTCAAGGTGTTGCGTTTGAGAACTTTATTTCGTCTTTGCTCCAGGAATCGCTAAGGAGCAAAATAAGGATCCAATCTGGAAGGACATTAAGGAGAAGTGGAGGAGAAAGGAAAGCGTAGCGATTAAACAGCATTATTTAGTTCGCAATGACATTCTTTTTAAACGAAAATCGGTCAACAACTCTGTTTGGTAAGTTTGTATTCCTGATAAGAGGGTTAATAAGCTGATTTGCTATACGCATTTCAGTAATGCACACTTTGGTCCCAGAAAATGCTTTCATAAATTACAGGAAAATTGCTACTTCAGTAATATGGGAAAACGTATTCGATCTGTTCTGGCCAAATGCAAATTATGTCAAAAGGCTAAGCCGCCAACAATTTCTCACAGAACACCGTTGTTTCCTATCATTCCAGCGAAATTAAAGGACATGGCTGCAGTCGATTTGTTTGGTCCAGTGGTTCGTTCTACTAATTGTTTTGCGTACATTTTCGTAGCAGTGGAGTTGACATCAAAATATGTGTGTTTTACACCTTTACGCAAAGCAACAGCTCGTTCAGTATCTAACGCTTTCATCAAACATTTTCTTAAAGAAGTGGGTCATGTTGATAAGGTTATATCAGATAATGGATCACAGTTTCGTTCTAAAATTTGGCTTCGTATTCTACGGCGTCGTAAAATTAAACCAATTTTCATTTCACTTTTTCACCCTCAATCTAACGCTTCAGAGAGATGGATGAAGGAAATCAATAAATTGTGTCGTCTTTAATGTCATCAGAATCACAGAACGTGGGATCAGTATCTTCATATTTTTCAAAACATCCTGAATGAACTTCCTAACGACTCAACTTCTTTACCGCCTATACTGATATTAAAAAGAAAAGACAAAGCACCGACAAATCGCATATCTGAAATCGTTCCTTTTCCGCCTTCACGGAAACTGCGGCATTCTGAAGTTGTCAACCTGGCTCTACAAAATATTGCATCTGCGGCTGCTAGAAGAGAGAAATCAGCAAAACGTCCTGGTCGTTTAAAAACTTTTTCAGTTGGCCAAAAGGTATTAATTAAGTCTCATCGTTTGTCTCACAAAGGAAAAGGCTTGTGTCGCAAATTTTTTCTGCTTTATAACGGTCGATATAGAATTCGCAAAATTATTCATGAAACACTGTCGAAGTAGAAACTCTTAAATCTCGACGCTCTAAGGGAATACATCATATATCAAACGTTAAAATTTTTGTGGAATGACATACTTTCGAGAAACCAACAGTTTACGTAAACATGCAGAGAATACAAGGATACCGCGCTGTGTTTTGACGGCAGCATATACTCAAAGCAACAGTCAAATCTGCGCGCCGCACAAGGCAGTCGTTGACCGCAAACAATTGCTTCCTACGTCACGCGCCTACAGCTGATCGAGCGCTCAGTGCGAATGCACTGACAGCCGTAAACAAATACACAGTCTAATTTCTCCGACTAAATTCAGTATAAAGCTATAGTGACTTGATGAATTATGTTATTAACGTTCAGTATTTTTCAGGATACGGTTGTATAAAATATTTAAGAACTTCAGGTAAATTCTGTGTGTCTCCGACGTTAAGAGGACTTGCTATCGAGAAAATTTCAGAACGAATGTAATTTCCAAGACGAAACTAATAAACTAAAAAGGTAACTATTAATTGAGTTTATTTTTTCAGGTAACATATTTCCACTTAGGTACGTACTTTAGACGTAATTTGCTGCTCGCAATTACGTGATTCATACTTTGTGCTAATTTCATGTTCTATGAATTTACTTGTGAAGCGACGTGCTTGCGTACATTTGCTGATTTTTGTCAATGTTTTATTAATGAACTGGGTTGTAATTTGTATATATTATGCATCGCTTGGCAGCAATGCTTTTTCACTGATGTCATATTTTTTAATTATGTGTCTGCTGTGCTTATTTATTTAAATTATAATTGTCACCTGATTAGTTGTGCTGATATGTATGTAAGTTATACTTTGTGATTTATCTGCTTGCGCCTTCATGTTTACTTATTAAGATGACATATGAACATTTATTTGCTTATGCTGATATGATGCTAATGACCTGTTTATTACGTAAGATATATGTTTGCTGCTATGCGTATGGATTGCATACTTATACATTTCTGTTTGTTGTCATAACTACTCTTTAATTTGGTATATAGAAATGCTGTTATACTGTGTATGAACATAGAGTTTAGGTCACACTATGGATTAATTATAGATTGTTTACTTGGCAGAGCCTCGTTGTAGGGATTGTGCTGCATCCACTTGTTGACATTCTGTTCTCTACTGGTATATTTACTCGCTATTGCATGTTTTGCTTACGCTCAGTGCCTTATATATTTAAGATAGGAAAATGAACTGCTATAATTCGACATAAACGACATTAGTACAAGAAACTTCATAGAAGTCGCATGAGCTGGAGGTTTTATGGAAGCTGTATAAATTTATGCCAATAGGAAGGAAGCTAACGACATGACATACCAAAACTAGGTTTAGACCATTGACAGTTATTACACTGCATTTTTCGTGAGCAATTGAAATAGGAAGTGGCACTTGACACAAGAAATACTCCACATGTTTGCTTCTGTTTGCCATAATTCTTGAAGTGGTGTACACACTGTGAAATATTATGATCATTCACACTCCGTAATCGTACTTAATTACTGAGAGTTATTCGAACTAAGTCTGGTAGAGGTCATGTATGCATTTCTTTTATTTAATGATGGACAAAGTAACCAAAATCCATCTTATAATTTATAATGAGTAGAAGATTTGGGTCAAATGGTTTACACAGAGGTTGTGTGTTGACAGTGTGTCTTCGGATTGTATGGGATGATGAGGTTTGCATCAGGATTTTATCTGTACTTGTTCGATAAGACTGACTAGAGGAAAGAGTTGTTATGGAAGTGAAATGATATTGGCGATAAGGTTTATATGTGTCGACGTATTGAAGAGGTATTATTGAGGTATTGAGATTATATGAAGTTGATGATTATTGGAGTTTTTGTGGACAAGAGGTAAGGTAAATGATAGTGATGATAAGATTTATATGTATCGACGTAAGAGGTATTATAGAAGTATTGAGATTATGTGATGCTGATGATTATTGGAGTTTTGGTGGATAAGAGGTAAAGTAAGTGAGGTGCATATTTTTTTTTTGTTAGTCTATATGGAACAAGGAGGATGAAGATAGCAGACTAGAACACTCAAGTAGAAGGAAGATTGTCTACACACACTTTGTTAAATCAATAAGCAGTACATATTTTTTTTTGGAGAGAGGAGGTAATTGCATATCTTGGCTCACTGACAGTTGTTCAGCAACCATACATTTTGATCTGGCTTGGCAAACGTTGGTCTGGACATGATGACTATGATGTTGACTAACTATTATTGACTGTTATACATGGCTGCCACTACTACTTGATACACATGATGAACATCAAATTTTGACAGAATTGCATTTACACAATTAACAATATTCAATTACACAGTAGTACTTAATGTGGATGAAAGATGAGTGAGTGTGTTTTGTTATTTTCCTTTCCTAATCCCAAATAATTGATCCCAACCTATCTCCTAAATATTATCTTATTTGTTTGTTGTGGCTTGCACTGACACCCATAAATATTATAGGTTTACTGATATTTGTGTATTTGTAATAGTTAATATGACAATTATCTGATATCATTTGTGTGTTTATTACAATTTGTATGTTTAGTGTAAGAGCATTGAGAATAATTTTGTAAAAGCATTTGTATGTGCATTCAAACTATGGTTCATGCCTGAACTGTCTGATTAGTTATGGTGAATATTATGAAGTGTTACCTGCACTTGTTCAACGTTGATGTGTGACACTCAGAAATGTTTAACTTCTACTGATGAACTGTGTGATTAGGATAGTGAATATTATGGACTGTTACTTGTACTTTTTCTACATGATTGGTGCCACTAGGAAATGTTTAATTTCTGCTTATAAACTCTGATGAACAGTGTGATCAGTGATAGGGAATATTATGGACTGCTCTCTGGACCTGCTCATCATTGCTAGGTGCAACTGATGGACTGCTTCTACTGAAATGATGTCAGTTGTTGGGGTCTGCACCTGTTCAACATTACTAGGTGTCACTGATGGACTGCTTCTACTGAAATGATGTCACTTGTTTCTGTCTGCACCTGTTCAACATTGCTGGGTGCCACTAATGGAACTGCTTCTGCTGAGATATGTGACTTGTTGCTGTGTACCTGTTCAACATTGCTGGGTGCCACTAATGGAACTGCTTCCACTGAGGTAATGTCACTTGTTGGTGTCTGCACCTTCTCAACATTACTGGGTGCCACTGATGAACTGCTTCTACTGAAATAATTTCACTTGTTGCTGTCTGCACCTGCTCAACATTGCTGGGTGCCACTGATGGACTGCTTCTACTGAAATGATGTTGCTTCTTGCTGTCTGCACCTGTTCAACATTACTGGGTGCCACAGATGGAACTGCTTTTACTAAAATGATGTCACTTGTTGGTGTTTGCACCTGTTGACCATTGCTGGGTGCTGCTGCTGGAACTATCAACTACTTGTTTTTTTTTTTTTTTTTAATCATTGAATGCATTTTATGTGAACATTTGTATAAACTGATTTTTTGTGTATTGTGTTAACTATTATGTAAAGCCACATGTATGAAAGAATTTGTATTGCCTACTGTATTTTATATATTAGGTTATTGAAAGGTCAGTGCAAAGCCAAAATTTTAACTAATTATGTGTTATTTACGTATTAATATTATCTTTTATTTTTGTCTGAATTTTTTTTTTCTTAACGCCGTTCGCCCAGCCCCTTTCAACTGCTCACACTCTATGTGTTACAGACACCAAGGAAACTACGAACATCACGTTTTGTGGTAGGAACAGCATAATTACGAATTGCATCTAGCTTCTCAGGATCAGGAAGAATACATTCTGTAGAAATAATGTGACCAAGAAATTTCTCCTGTGAACGTCCAAATGAATTTGGTGGTATTTTCACCACCAATGCTGGCAAAAATACGATCAAATTCTAGCACGTGGAGGAAGGGCATATGAAAGGTGGCTACACTGAGCCACAGCGCCAGAGAATTTTGTTTCGCCGCCTCCACTGGCAGTGATTATTGAGAAGTAGCGGAGAGCAGTGCTTGTTGAGAACTCATAGTAATCGGATTGCTTGCTGAGATGTCGTAGTGAAGACTGCTTGTCGAGATGTGGCAGCAGTCAGCTCTTGTTGAGATGTGGTAGTAGCGAGTCGGTGAGGAGATATTGTAATGATTAGAGTGCTTTTCATCAATATAAATGAGGGTAACAGACTCCTTTTCTTTTTTTCATTATTTCAATGTCCTGAATAATGCGTCATTAGACGTTCAGTCAACAAAGCATCTGGCTTGTGTTCTTGTATTAGAGTGTAATTCTGGTTTTCTTGCGCAATTATAGGATTTCTATTTTTCCTAATTACTTCAGTATAAATGGTATTTAAAATTTCACGTCTTATTGAAGAAGAGTCGTGCCAGATGTGTATGTTGAGTCATACTTCCACACACAGAACAGTTACACTCCTGCTTTGTTGTTGTGTTGGTTTTATAGTTGCTGGGGACTTAATTAATTAATTAATTGTGTTAACGGAAATTTTCATTTCATTCTTTGTTGTTGTTCTATGCAGTCAGATTGCGTACAAAAACTAGTCAGGGCCAACCGTTTACGAGACACAGCGTAATGGGACATACAGCTACGAAAAATAAAAAAGATTTTCAAATTTAATAATTAAGCCCCCATGCACGTGGCGACCCTGCCAGGATGCATATGAAAGGTGGCTACACTGAGCCACAGCGCCAGAGAGTTTTGTTTCGCCGCCTCCACTGGCAGTGATTATTGAGAAGTAGCGGAGTGCAGTGCCTGTCGAGAACTCGTAGTAGTCTTTGCTTGCTGAGATGTCGTAGTGAATAGTGCTTGTCGAGATGTGGCAGTAGTCAGTTCTTGTTGAGATGTGGTAGTAGCGAGTCGGTGTGGAGATATTGTAATGATTAGAGCGCTTTTCATCAATATAAATGAAGGTAACAAACTCCTTTTCCTTTTTTTTCTCATTATTTCAATGTCCTGAATAATGCGTCGTTACAGGTTCAGTCAACAAAGCATCTGACTTGTGTTCTTGTATTGGAGTGTAATTCTGGTTTTCTTGCGCAATTATAAGACTTCTATTTTTTTTAATTAGTTCAGCATAAATGGTATTTAAAATTTCTCGTCTTATTGAAGAAGAGCCGTGCCACATGTGTATGTTGAGTCATACTTCCACACACAGAACAGTTACACTCCTGCTTTGTTGTTGTGTTGGTTTTATAGTTGCTGGGGACTTAATTAATTAATTAATTGTGTTAACGAAAATTTTCTTTCATTCTTTGTTGTTGTTCCATGCAGTCAGATTGCGTACAAATACTAGTCAGGGCCAACCGTTTACGAGACACAGCGTAATCGGACATACAGCGACGAAAAATAAAAAAATTATTTGCTTTAGTTGCTGCTCCACTTCTTTCACATCCGGATTTATCTAAAGATTTTTGTTTGGCGACGGACTCATCATACAAAGGCCTAGGTGCACATTTATTTCAAGAGATAGAATAAAACGGCGTTGTAGTACAGAAGACTAAGGCCATGAGTTGGCTTGTACGTCCTGTGCGAACGCAGTCACTCTGATGCCGCTCTCCTTGTCTGCGAAGAACAAAAGTAGGACTACCATTTTCAAACAAATGGAATCTAGATTCGTCCGAAAATACTCTGCTGCCATCCCTCTCTCCATTAACGTCGTTCTATACACCATAGCCGTCTAGAATGATTCTGCACAGGCGAAGTGAACGACGCGTCTTTTTTAAAAAATAAAAAAAAATAAAAAAGAAACGTGCATGGGGGCTTAATTATTAATTTGAAAATAATTTTTATTTTTCGTAGCTGTATGTCCGATTACGCTGTGTCTCGGAAACGGTTGGCCCTGACTAGTATTATTATGCAATCTGACTGCATGGAACAACAACAAAAAATGAAATGAAAATTTTCGTTAACACAATTAATTAATTAAGTCCCCAGCAGCTATGAAACCAACGCAACAACAAAGCAGGAGTGTAACTGTTCTGTGTGTGGAAGTATGACTCAACGTACACATGTGGCACGGCTCCTCTTCAATAAGACGAGAAATTTTAAATACCATTTATGCTGAACTAATTAAAAAAAATAGCAGTCCTATAATTGCGCAAGAAAACCAGAATTACACTCCAATACAAGAACACAAGCCAGATGCTTTGTTGACTGAACCTGTAACGACGCATTATTCAGGACATTGAAATAATGAGAAAAAAAAGAAAAGGAGTTTGTTACCTTCATTTATATTGATGAAAAGCACTCTAATCATTACAATATCTCCACACCGACTCGCTACTACCACATGTCAACAAGAACTGACTACTGCCACATCTCGACAAGCACTCTTCACTACGACATCTCAGCAAGCACAGACTACTACGAGTTCTCGACAGGCACTGCACTCCGCTACTTCTCAATAATCACTGCCAGTGGAGGCAGCGAAACAAAACTCTCTGGCGCTGTGGCTCAGTGTAGCCACCTTTCATATGCATCCTGGCAGGGTCGCCACGTGCATGGGGGCTTAATTATTAAATTTGAAAATCTTTTTTATTTTTCGTAGCTGTATGTCCGATTACGCTGTGTCTCGTAAACGGTTGGCCATGACTAGTTTTTGTACGCAATCTGAGTGCATAGAACAACAACAAAGAATGAAATGAAAATTTTCGTTAACACAATTAATTAAATAATTAAGTCCCCAGCAACTATAAAAACTGCGAAACCAAAGCACTTACACTGCAATGAAGGATTTAACATGGAAGCCGTTTTGACTGGCACTTCTCTTCTCGTAATGAAAATAATTCCTTTGACGTTTTCACATACACGTCGCACAATAAATTTATTGCTATGCAGTACTGCACTTTCAGTATTGCACTTTTACTTTACACTAAAATAATATGAATTTTAACGAAAATAATACGGCGGCAAGACATGCGCGTCCGACACAAGTTACAAGAGACAGGAGGAAAAATGAGTAACTGTTCATCGAGAATATCTCGTACATCAAAAATATGTGTAAAAGCGTTCTTCTTCTGTCCACTTTTCGCGCCGCTGTTTTCAAAGTCAGTAACTCACTGCATCTCTGACGGCGCTTCGGCAATAAACAAATTACGTCACAGGTCGTTCACCTTTTACATTCTCGCAGCATTATTTGCTAACTGTAGCTGTTGCCGAGCGACTGCCCGTTTAGTGAATGATTTAAAATGATAGGCAATCACATAATGTTACAACACCCATATGTCGCCATGGGTCGACTTGAAAACCAGCACTCTGTCGCACGAGGAGCACAAGTGAGAACTGTTTCAAAAATCTCGGCATGGGCAGAACAACTTTATTGATGACTGAGAGAGAGTCCCTGAATACCTACTTTCGAAACACACTCTGCAACACAGTCTCCGTCTCAAAATGGTTCAAATGGCTCTGAGCACTTTGGGACTTAACTTCTAAGGTCATCAGTCCCTTAGAACTTAGAACTACTTAAACCTAACTAACCTAAGGACATCACACACATCCATGCCCGAGGCAGGATTCGAACCTGCGACCGTAGCGGCCGCGCGGTTCCAGACTGTAGCGCCTTTAACCGCTTGGCCACCACGGCCGGCTCTCCGTCTCAAACGACTCAAAATTTACCACCTGTACCCCTCAAAATCTGACGGCCAATTTCCACAACACCTCGAGTTCCAAGCAGATCCTAGAAATTATTTAACATTTATCACATTCAGGCAACCAGTCTCAGGAACAGAAAACAGGCATTGTGTTTACCGTTTCGTTTGAAGCTAATTGTCTTCACTGTATGGTGCTCCTTCTTGAGATTACTTCTAGATATTTACGTCCTAACAGATGCTGCCATCAAGGTAGAATCACTTGCCTTCATCCTACCCCATAGGCCCTACCACTTCCCAATCCGGAGGACTAAAGACAGACACCTATCGTCCTAAGGATACAACATCTGCAGCACTAGAATTCAGCTCTGACATGCACAATGCCGATAGACGAACACACAGACGCAGCCAGGTAGTACGAGTTGCAGTACTAGCGGGAAGTGTAACGATCGGGCGCACTGAGCCGTTAGACCTAGAATAACCTCTTGACTCCTTATTGATATCGCTTTTTAACTAGTGATCAACGTCTTCGTTTTTGCGGGTTTCGCGGTAGGATATAGAAGATCAAAGCGATCACCAGCGACCAAATTTCCGACACTCGTATTTTCCGATTATTTCGGTATAAGGGACCATTGATGTCATGTGGCTCTTATTTCTACTGTACAGAATATATACGATCAGTAGTGCAACCGTGGGGGTTGGTGGATGGGGAGGGGGGGGGGGACTCGTGATCACATATGGAAACAAAGATGTTCCGTTCGCTCGCTGTATTTTCTTTTGGCAACGGTATTATCAGCTTCACTCTTCACCTTCGATGTTGAATTCACTGCACAGATGTGTCCCAGGTTTGTTTCGAAGGCAGTGTTAGTTGCAATTTAACATTGATAAACAGTAGTAAGGATGGCTTTACTGACGAAAAATTGACAGATTTGCTCCTCGTGTATGGTTTCACTGAATGCAGCGTAACAGCCACGCAACGAAGGTACATTGCGCTATTACCGCAGCGACAGAAATCACATCATAATACTTCAGTATCTGAAACTTTTTGCAGTACTCTGCGTTTTGTGTTATAGGTTCCGGTGACTGCATACTACTGCTTTTCTCATTGTTGAGAAGGTATTTATGCAGAAACCATGTAAATGGTGTAACAAACTGAATAAATCGTAATTACATTACTGCTCTGTAGCCAGCAAACGATGATACTCGTAATATGTCCCTGAACCAACTCCGAAATTTGGTCAGTGGAGTTCACGTTCTCTCTGTATATGTACTAATCACCCGTGAGACATTCCTGATTCAGTGCAGGTCAGGTAGAGATGCCAGTTGCATGAGGACGTGAGAGGTCATAGGGCAGACGAAATTTGCGTTGACGACTGGGCGATGTCACTTGGTGTTCCGTGTACGATGCCGTCATTACACTGTGGTGCGTTGAAAGAAGGTCTTATGTCGTGCAGGTCTAAGTACTCCGTGTGGTACTGCGGCAGTTGTAGATGTGGGGGTCTCCGCGAAAGACGTGGTTGCCCTGTACCGTCGCAAATTGCTTGACAGTTCTGTGACATTCGGTGAAGGTCGTGAGGAACTGTTTTCCTGGTTTGGGCTTAGTCAGTGCTGAAGAAATTCTTGTGTTTGTCAAAACATTTCGATAATGGCCTTTCCTATACTGCAGCAAATGATTGGAATCTGGTGTGATCTGTATAAAAAGGGAAGGAAGGAAGATTAGAATAATAGTGTCGTCATAGTGGGGTCATTAGAGGGGCTCAGATTGGTGAATGATGACCAATGATATTAGACGTGTTCCGTAAGGAACCGTGTGGGCGTGCACGTTAAGCGGTTTGAAGAAGTAGTAGATATGCCAAAAGTGGATTGTCGGACGGAGATTTAAACCTCATACGATTCCATTTTGTCAACCACTATTCACTAGAAAATGTGTCCTAAGGTCCTGTCTCACAAGACCATCTATGTCACGAACGAGATCGTAGTAATTTGCCTAGTCAGTTGTCTAAGTATTTTATCATGCGTCAGTATGACTCTGTACAATTTCAACAGTAATTATACCAGAACTTAGAGAAAACTCTCCACGCTGATTAGATGCTGAATTAGCATGCATTGTACGAGCTGTAAACTACAATATTGCCTACTTTGGAACCATCAGAGACCAATTTTGGGAGACCATTTTCCAAATGCTGTATATTCATATGAAGTTGTTTTCGCGACCTTCTGAACTGTGAATCACATGAAGAAGAGCTGGAACTGGGGACTGACACAGAAGAGAGAGAGCCACGCCCTCCAACCAGGGAGGAAGTCGCACGTGCCGTAAACGATCTAAAGAATAATAAGGCAACTGGAGAAGATGGTATAGCAGCCGAGATGATAAAGTGGGGAGGCTACAAAGCAGTAGACAACATGAACAATATAATTCACCAGATCTGGAGAACAAAGAAGTTGCCAGAAGGATCGAAGAATGCAATTGTAGTACCAATACATAAGAAGGGGGATAAGAGAGACGCAAACAACAACAGAGGAACATCGCTACTACAGGTCGGATACAATGTGCTGTCAAAACTATTGCTCAAGAGAGTAGAAGAACAGGTAGAAAGTACAGTTGCCGACTACCAAGCGGGATTCAGGAAGGGCAGAGGTTGTATAGAACAGATATTTATCCGGAAGAAGCTGATAGAACATAGGGCCTTAAAAACAAAAAGACAGTAATAACCTTCGTGGCCTTCAGAAAGGCATACTACTCCATCGACAGACAGACTCTTGTTAGGATCCTGAAGAATAGAGGACTTGATGGAACTACACAAGAACTCATAAAAGAAATCATGGCAGACAGAAAAACAAATGTGAGATACAGAGGAGCACTGTCAGAAGAATTTGAGATCGAGACTGGTGTTAAACAGGGAGACGGATTGTCGCCATTGTTGTTCCATATAGCACTGGACGAAGTGATCAGGCAGTGGAGAGCAATAAACGAGGAAATGGGAATACCAAAGACCCATGTGGGGGACAAAAAGGACAACAGGGCTCAAGTGGACTGCCTAGCCTTTGCAGACGACATAGCAATAGTAAGTGAGACGGAAGAAGACGAAAAGACACAACTCGACAACTTGAGTAAGGTGGCCAGAAAGGTGGGACTGAGGATAGCCCATAACAAGAAAAAGACATTAAATACCACTGCAAACTGGGAAACACCGAAAGGCACTGTGGAAATGGTGGACACATTTAAATACCTCGGAGAATTTATAACAAAATGGCTCTGAGCACTATGGGACTTTACATCTATGGTCATCAGTCCCCTAGAACGTAGAACTACTTAAACCTAACTAACCTAAGGACATCACACAACACCCAGTCATCACGAGGCAGAGAAAATCCCTGACCCCGCCGGGAATCGATCCCGGGGAAATTTATAACAGGAAGGAATAGGAGCAAGGAGGGAATAACAGAGAGAATAAAGAAATGATGTCAGCTTTCTGCATGGCGAGAGAGCTATACAATAAAAAGAATATCTCCACAGAGGCAAAGATAAGCCACTACAAGGCAACAGTGAGGAATGCAGTATTATATGCTGCTGAGGCGATGACACTAGGACGAAATTGGGCAGAACGACTAAAGAAAGAAGAGAGAAAAATACTGAGAAAAATACTAGGTCCCAAAAGAGGTGGAGAGAGGTGGATGCAAAGACCTAGGGAAGAACTGTACCGGAACGTGAGAACAATATCCGGAGATATCAGACTCAAAACATGTAGTTAGGGTGAGTATGGACAGAACGACGAAGAGAGTGTGGGAAACAACAGGGAGGACAAGGGGAAAGACAGGATCCAAATGGGTTGTTGAACTTCGGAAGGACTGGTTGGAATTGGGGATCAAGGTCGAAGGAAAGGAAAATTGCAGGAACAAATATACACCGACCAATATGCCAGGGATCAATGACAGAGAAGAATACAGAAAAAGATTAGAATGTCACCAGTGGAGCCGACAGGAGAAACGGACACTGATGATCTTGGAAGAAGAGCGCGAGAAGGAATGAAGAGGTTCTAGGAGGAGAAGAGGAGAATGTAGTCCACGAAGGGGCTACCCGTGGTCCTACAGAGGCCGTAACGCAAGAAGAAGAAGAAGAAGAGTTGTTTTCGTGAACTCCGAAATTTCCATAAGACATTAAAAGTCAGAAGTTACCTAGAGAAATTAAGTAATTTTTAACATTGATGTTTAGTATAGAATTTCTTGATAAAGACAAATTTCT
This sequence comes from Schistocerca americana, assembly GCF_021461395.2. Classification (NCBI taxonomy): domain Eukaryota; kingdom Metazoa; phylum Arthropoda; class Insecta; order Orthoptera; family Acrididae; genus Schistocerca; species Schistocerca americana. Next base: position 125,158,991 of record NC_060124.1, read on the forward strand.
TCCTTCATGATGAGTTTTCATTAAACGAATGTGTGCATGGGATTGGCCCTACAAGCACGTTTACACGAAGGTGCAGAAGAAGCTGCTTTTCCACGATGTACTGTTCATAAATACGAGTAACTAGGATAGATTTGCTGTTTCCAGAAGTGGTTACAGTAATGTGTTATGTATCGTTAACTGTCTTACTACACAGGAAATGGCTGCTTCTCACACAGATTGTTATTTTTCCGATAAATCTCGGTTTTCCTCACCTCTGGTTTTCCAACTAAATCGGCGTCTGTCGGATCTTCGCAAAAGTCATCATCTGACTCCCTCCCAGGCAGAACACACCATAGAGCCTCCGGAACATTTGAGAAGGAAAAATTAAAATCACGTGAAGTATTGAGCTGAGCTCACACATAAATCTACCAGGATTGCAGCGCGTCTATTGTGGGCTGCTAGGTAATCACAAAGTTTGGAATCAGATTCAGGTTCTACGAAGACGTTTTACACTAAACAGTATGCAGTATGCAAATGAAACCACTAGAAACGTCAAAATCTCTGTTAGTTTAGACGTTTCCCGAAATGTAAAGATTAGTTCAAAAATAATTTATTAACTCTGACCAGAGTAACTGTTTTATGTAGTAGATGAAACACACAGATTCAGTGACTAAGGCTCAGTGGCGTTTAGGGGACTTAGACTGATAACCCAAAACATTACGACCACTGCCCACTGCCACGACGGTAGCTGTCTGGTGGCGGTGCGGGCGCGTGACATGGTAACAAAAGATTGTGAGGCGAGAATAGACGTAAGCTGGACCAGCCTAGCAAAGATATGGGCAGCAAATGGGCAAATATACTGAGAAAATCAACTTTGTCAAAAGTCAGATTATTATTACGCAGAGGCTGTGAACGAGTATTTCGAAAACGGCGTACATGGTCCAGTGTTCAAGGCTAAAGTCATGAGCATCTACGGAAAGGGGCAGAAGCACAGTGAAACTACCAGCAAGAGCTAAATGGCTTGACATTCACGATTCTTCAAAGAATGGCGATTCGGAGGCTTGTCTGCTCTGGAACGTAGGACTGATGGTGACGTGTGGCGTATCTGTGAAAGAGTACAATTTCAGAGCATACCGTTCATAGTACAGTGTTGAAGATGAAGCTCTCCAGCAGGCCACCCTTACGTGGACACATGTTCACCTAACGACATCGTCATTTACGACTGTAGTGGGCACGGGACCATCGGGATTCGACCGAAGATCAGTAAAAAGAGTCAGCTCTTCGGGTGAATAACGTTTTTGCAACACTACATCGATGTTGTCCGCAGAAACGCAATCATCGAGGTGGACGGCGGCTTTTAGCAGACTGCCAAAGCAAAAGTAAAATCGGGGTGAAAAATGTATTAAAACAGTCGACGATGACTTAGAATTGATGCTTAACTATTATTCACCCACATTGCCTGAATATGTAAAGTCTGTTTCCTTACATCTTAGTGTTAGCGTCCGTCAGTATGTCTCCAATCCGATGTGCTGTTTTCTACTTCAGATATTTGGGCAAGAGGATACCAACTTGTGGTAGGCGTACAGTAGATGCTCAAAATCGAGGATCTTCGTGCATTTTACCACCTTGTAGTTTAAATGTCCAGGTGCACATCCAGTGTGGTCAAACAAATGCGCTTTCTATGTACAGAAGCAGAAGACCCAGGAGCCTCGTGTCACAGGTGGCTACCATGCATGTAGACAAAAAGATAATCGAGCCTATGCAACTTCCAACGTTTGTAACCTGTACCATCATAAAGCAGCCAGTTGCCAAGTCTGATGCCTCAAGGCAAATGCCCACTTCAGATCCTAGTGCATCTACTATCGTAAAGAAACCAGTTGCCGACTCAAAGGCCTCAGTGCGAATGCCCTGTTCATCCACCCGTAATTGTAGCTGCCCCCGTAAATGCGCTGTTGCAGTTACTAACATGCCTAGCACACAAGCACTGAGTACAAAAGCAAGTTCCGCTCCAAAAACGTAGACACGGAACTAAATGTCTATGTTTGCGTCCTTACCACCCTTATCAGACAAGGGAAGCCATCGAGCTGAAAGCACAGACCTAAAAAGCAATACATCAAACCCTCTAAGGGTAGGACTTTACTAATGTCTCATGTGGGAGATTTCCCGGCGGAACTAAAAACCTCTTTCGACGATCCACGCAGTCCATCTACCTAGTGCTCAGTCTAATGCACTACTTCCTACAGTGCAGGTTTCAGTGGCTGCCACCTTTGGTGGAATGTGAATAATTACAGGGCACATTTAGAGGAATTAAAACTGCTAGTACTAGAAATGCCTATAAGTATATGCCTTAACAAGAACTCTCTAAGGCCTCTGACGATCCCGTGTTGCCAGTATATAGCTTTCACAAGAACAATGATACAACTGATGAACGAGAAAATAGCAATTTCGCTATGTTCTTCAAAGAAACATATCGGTACATGTTCCTAAGCCTCGCCAATGAGTTACGAGCGGCAGCAGGAGCAATATATACGCCATTTAATCACCTGGTAAACTCTGCGTACATTTGACTGCAGACAACCAATGACAGCACAGCACATACGACTCTTATGAGGCAACACCCCAGATACTTCTGTTACTAGGCGACAGAAATCCCACGATGTACTCTGGGACTCTTCTACTGTCTATCCTATTGACCGCATAATTGATAGGCAACTAGTGTTCGAGGGTATATGCATTCTGGGGAAATTACGCACTTACGCACGGCCTCTGCGTCGTTCTCCACTATAGACCTCTCCTTACGTCCTCTTGCCCTCGCAGATACAACTGTGTCGGAAATAGCCAACAATCTACACTCATATGCTCACTTTCCCATCTGGTATCACCTTGCTGAAACTACGAAGCCCAGAAAAAGGCCATCTAAGCAGACGTACGGCAGAGCGAACTGAAATCTTTAATAACATTTCTTTATCATGCAGATTTACAGGGGTGTAAGTGTTTCAGAGCTGCAGTCAGTAACCGGGAAGAAACGCATGTGGTATCAACGAGTGCTTACACCTTGTCAGCGAGTCATGATGTCGTCTCTGCTGAACAGTGCCACGGCTGCAGATAGCGCTGGTGATGATAGAGAGGCGACGAAGGTGTTGCCTACCCAGACGTTTTTGCAGTGACCTAGTACGGGCCCAACTTCAAAGTCACGAAGGTCCATCTTGCACTAAGATGGAAACTGCCGGCTGTCGTCCAAGAATTCGGCTGTCGTGAAGACTAGGCCCTCGTCAACTACCATGAATTGATCAAGACTGCAGCAGATGGTCACGAGTCGGCTGTGCGGAAGCACCTCGTCTGACCTGTGGGAAAATGATAGTTTGCACATCATCCACGGTGACGCAGTAGCGGAGGGCTGGGTGCACAACAACCATCTCGTCTTCAGTTACCCAGTTGGCAGCACCAGCAAGCGCTCAGTTAGAGAGTGGAATAAAAAAGATTACTGTTGTTTGCTGACGTTCTGCTAGGCACTTAAGTGTGATTTTGCAGAGCAGCTAAGTACACGTAGATGCAGTCTATCACTGTGGTAGGCATCAGGTTGGCTCCATCTCGATATTGAAATACAAGGCAAGTAGCAGGCTGGTCTTCATCAATCAGGTAGTTGTGGTTTCACTGAAACTTTAGAGATTGTCATTCGAAAACTGTTTCGTTACTCGTTGATATATCTCCATTTTTGAGATTGTATCAAAACTTTACATTGCCATTCCTTAAAAAAAAAAAATTATTCTTTACATTTGTTTACAACTGTGATCTTCAATTATATCTAAAAAATAAGAAAAATTACGCTTAATAACATCATCTGTTGGAAACTTCTTAACAGTATACTTTGATGTACAAGGATCACTGCCATGCTATGAACATACGTGCACCGCCTTGTTGATCGGTCACTGCCTCATCAAAAAAAAAAACTTCAATAATGTTAAGAGCCCTTATCTCAAAACAACATTGCCTTATCAGCTTTTCCAAAAGTCTTACGCTCAATAATTCTCACACTAAGGCAAATAATTTAGTAAGGACGACGCTAAAGAACTTCGAACCAAATAAAAAAAAAAAAAAACGGAAACCATTGAAATCACGCGAGCTAGACAACTTAATCAAGCTCACACGCACTTTTATTAAAATATTCTTGATCTCACCCACCATGGACCAAACGCAACACGAAGGCCACTCTATGTCGACAGTATCGTACATACGGCGACCTCTGGGAGAGTTTACAGCTGCTCTGCTACAGTCAGTCTCACTGCTGGTATTCGAAGGTAAGACCTCTCAGTTTTACTTCCTCTCAAAGAAAAATGGAACCCTTTTGTTTGAGACCATTCCTATTTCACTTTGTACATGTTATGATGTACCCCAGAATAGCAACGCAGGCGACCACTCAAAATTTGTTAAAGCTTTTCACGGGGGACGCCAGAAGCCATGGCATCTGAGTCAATGACTTGCAGACTGCCAGCTAGGTGGAAGTGCTAAGCAGGATGGAGTCATTGCAGAAGGATCGCAACATACGGGACCTGCAGAAAGATAAAGTCAGTGAACAAAGCAGATGAGATTAGGATAACAGATAGATGCTGTTGTTGTTGTTGTTGTGGTGGTGGTGGTCTTCAGTCCAGAGATTGGTTAGACCTAGCTCTCCATACTACTCTACTCTGTGCAAGCTTCTTCATCTCCCGATACCTACTGCAACCTACATCTTTCTGAATCTGTTTGGTGTATTCATCTCTTGGTCTCCCTCTACGATTTTTACCCTCCACGCTGCCCTTCAATACTAAATTGGTGATCCCATGATGCCTCAGAATATGTCGGACCAACCGATCCCTTCTTCTGGTTAAGTGGTGCCACAAATTTCTCTTCTCCCCAATTCTATTCAATACCTGCTCGTTAGTTGTACCCATCTAATCTTCAGCTTCTTCTATAGCACCACATTTCGAAAGCTTCAATTCTCTTCTTGTCTAAACTATTTATCGTTCACATTTCACTTCCATACATGGCTACCAGTAAAGCTGCACGCCCTAGGGAAAAATTACGGCCGTAGTTTCCCCCTGCTCTCAGACGTTCGCAGTAACAGCACAGCAAGGCTGTTTTGGTTAGGCCAGATCAATCATCGAGACTGTTGCCCCTGCAACTACTGAAAAGGCTGCTGCCCCTCTTCAGGAACCACACGTTTGTCTGGCCTCTCAACAAATACCCCTCCGTTGTTGTTGCACCTACGGTACGGCTATCTCTATCGCTGAGGCACCAAGCCTCCACACCAACGGCAAGGTCCATGGTACATGGGGGGAAGGTAGATGCTGTTATACCTGGTGAAAGAGCAGAGAGTCACAAGGAAGCCCAAATACAACACAGTAGTAACTATTCAGCCAATGACGCAGCAGTAAGCATGGAGTTAAACAATCCAGATTCTGTCCCACAAATTATGGTAGGTTCTGAAGTTTAATGAGGAGTGAGATGGCTTTGAACTTATAAATCTTTATTATTTACTTACACGATGAGCATCTGAGTGCCTTACCAGACTCTCTGTTCCTGCATTTCGGAAAAACAGCTCAGTATGACAGTCATGGTAGAAGTTCTGAACTAATCTGAAATTGTGTCACCTGCAATATCTCCCCAATTATAGACAATCGTCTTATCTTCAGCAGCACTACCACTCTCTTTTGGGGGAGGGTGAATGAGCTTGCAGCACAGAGCTGCACTGCCCTTAATGGAGATTATACAAAGCTCCATCTCCTAATCAGGTTGACATATGTTAAGGAAAGTGGCAGGTTCTTGGTGTCCCACAGTACGTTTTATGTGGGCTTTGACATCCTGTCTCCAAAAGCGCCTGTAACCACGCAGTAATTCAAAGAATGTGCTCCTGTAACCTGGTGCTCATTAACAGAAAAGGTCACGAGATCCAGGATATGGTGATCGTGGCATTGACAGGTGTGGAAAGCTAATCATGGTACTGGGATGAGGTGAAAGCATGACTGATGGGTCCAGCCATGGTGTTGGTGCAAGCCCATCTCTAGACGGTTCCAGTACTGCTGCAAGGGAGGAAAATGAAGTGACTGAGAAGTACCATGTGTGTAGCGATGCATATGCTGTAATTTACAATAATAATTTCTAGTACTTACTCAGAAAATCATCTGTGTAGTTATTGATAAAAATCACGACTCTCGTTGCTCATGTACTGGCATAGTGCTCCTTACCAGAGTTTTCAGATTATAACTCGCCTTTGCGATATTGTCACGGAGTGCACATAAGAATAAAGCGTCATAAGCAATGCATGTAAGTATGTGAAGAAAATTATTGTAGATTAGAATAAAATGAAATACTATCATTTACGGATCTGCTTCTGGACGATTGTGTCTCTCAGTTCAGGCCCGGAAATTCTGTTCTAGCACCGCGTCTTTGGTATCCACCAACAATAGGGACATAGTCAGTTACAGCCTCTGGAAAGAGACGAGAACATCTCATAAGTAACACATGCAAATGTAACTATTATAGAAGAATTTAATTACTATATGTGTATGCATTCCTTAATGGTAGTGGCCATCCCTGGGTGGAGAAAGGCATTCACCAAATAACCGACTTTTGCGTCCTATTAGTATAATCTACCCTACAGCACATCTCTATAATATTATCCGACCCTCTATGGAAAAGATCGCGCGAGAGAGAGAGAGAGAGAGAGTGAGAGAGAGAGAGGGGGGGGGGGGAATACTTCATGACAAGCACAGTATGCATACATATAACACTCTTACGTGAATTGCTAATAGCAACTACGTATTCGAGTGTGTGTAGTCTGAGTCAAGTCCTGGGTTCTCAGTTAGGTCAGGATCAGCCCCAGATATCCCCATAAAGAACGAGAGATATTGTGTCGTACTAGTATGGTGCACACACACACACACACACACACACACACACACAAACAAACACACACACACACACACACACACACACACACACACAGAGAGAGAGAGAGAGAGAGAGAGAGAGAGAGAGCGAGAAAGAGACATGCAAAGAGGGATAATATATTTTATGTTAACTCAGCTACTGCTGCAAGTGTTGTGTACTGAATCGATCATACGTTCCACGGTGGACATACGTCATCCATTCTCATTGCTACAAGCACGAAACAAAATTCTGCAAGATAGAGAGAAAGTACCACGTTAGATAAACTTATGATTGTTATTCACCGATACGGAGAGAGAGAGAGAGAGAGAGAGAGAGAGAGAGAGAGAGAGAGAGAGAGAGCGCGAGAGAGAGAGAGAGAGAGAGAGAACGTCCATAAATAATTGCCTGAACATTGTGACTGCTGCAGAATGAGAAAGAGTTCAATAAATGCGAAGGTTTTTTAAAACAAAATACATTCTAAGACAAGAAAAGACGCATCATGAAGGAACTATCTGAATGTGACGCAAATCGGATGACGTGCTGGACATGTAAAGACGAACTAATGATAACAATTGCAGGAGAAATTGATGATTGGTTCAAGAGAAAAAGCTTAACGAATTAAGCAAGTCAAAAATGTATCGGTTCCCGTCTGGCCTTTACGAAAGCAGTCATTCGGCTTGGCCTTGTTTGATAGATTTGTTGGACGCAATTTTGAAGGATATCGTGTCTCATTCCGTATAACTGACTCATTAGATCATCAAAATCCCACGTCTATTTAAAGGTCCACCCAATAATGCTCTAAATGTCCTCAGTTGGGCAGAGACCAGTGATCTTGCTGGGCAATATAGGACCAGCTTTCAGAAAAGTAGTAGTTATAGCCGCGTGTGTTCGGGCACTATCTTGCTGAAATGTAAGCCCTAGATGGCTTACCACGCAGGGCAACAAAACAGAGTGCAGAATACATTGGCGAATCACTGTACTGTAAGTGTGCCGCAGACGGCAACCAAAGGGGTCCCACTATAAAAACAAATGGCTCCCAAGACCATCACTCTTGGTTGTCTGACCACATACACTCCTGGAAATGGAAAAAAGAACACATTGACACCGGTGTGTCAGACCCACCATACTTGCTCCGGACACTGCGAGAGGGCTGTACAAGCAATGATTACACGCACGGCACAGCGGACACACCAGGAACCGCGGTGTTGGCCGTCGAATGGCGCTAGCTGCGCAGCATTTGTGCACCACCGCCGTCAGTGTCAGCCAGTTTGCCGTGGCATACGGGGCTCCATCGCAGTCTTTAACACTGGTAGCATGCCGCGACAGCGTGGACGTGAACCGTATGTGCAGTTGACGGACTTTGAGCGAGGGCGTATAGTGGGCATGCGGGAGGCCGGGTGGACGTACCGCCGAATTGCTCAACATGTGGGGCGTGAGGTCTCCACAGTACATCGATGTTGTCGCCAGTGGTCGGCGGAAGGTGCACGTGCCCGTCGACCTGGGACCGGACCGCAGCGACGCACGGATGCACGCCAAGACCGTAGGATCCTACGCAGTGCCGTAGGGGACCGCACCGCCACTTCCCAGCAAATTAGGGACACTGTTGCTCCTGGGGTATCGGCGAGGACCATTCGCAACCGTCTCCATGAAGCTGGGCTACGGTCCCGCACACCGTTAGGCCGTCTTCCACTCACGCCCCAACATCGTGCAGCCCGCCTCCAGTGGTGTCGCGACAGGCGTGAATGGAGGGACGAATGGAGACGTGTCGTCTTCAGCGATGAGAGTCGCTTCTGCCTTGGTGCCAATGATGGTCGTATGCGTGTTTGGCGCCGTGCAGGTGAGCGCCACAATCAGGACTGCATCCGACCGAGGCACACAGGGCCAACACCCGGCATCATGGTGTGGGGAGCGATCTCCTACACTGGCCGTACACCACTGGTGAACGTCGAGGGGACACTGAATAGTGCACGGTACATCCAAACCGTTATCGAACCCATCGTTCTACCATTCCTAGACCGGCAAGGGAACTTGCTGTTCCAACAGGGCAATGCACGTCCGCATGTATCCCGTGCCACCCAACGTGCTCTAGAAGGTGTAAGTCAACTACGCTGGCCAGCAAGATCTCCGGATCTGTCCCCCATTGAGCATGTTTGGGACTGGATGAAGCGTCGTCTCACGCGGTCTGCACGTCCAGCACGAACGCTGGTCCAACTGAGGCGCCAGGTGGAAATGGCATGGCAAGCCGTTCCACAGGACTACATCCAGCATCTCTACGATCGTCTCCATGGGAGAATAGCAGCCTGCATTGCTGCGAAAGGTGGATATACACTGTACTAGTGCCGACATTGTGCATGCTCTGTTGCCTGTGTCTATGTGCCTGTGGTTCCGTTAGTGTGATCATGTGATGTATCTGATCCCAGGAATGTGTCAATAAAGTTTCCCCTTCCTGGGACAATGATTTCACGGTGTTCTTATTTCAATTTCCAGGAGTGTAGTTGGCGACATTCGTTTTGTTACTCCACTGGTGTCCAGGGCATCTCCAGACAAGTTTTCGCTGGTTTTCAGGGCTCATTTTGATGCGGGACTCACAGAAGATACTTATAATGAGATTCCAGACAGCATTTTATGAAATTGGAATCACCTGTTTTTTTGTACATGTACACCACATCTACAGATTTCCGTCCCATTTGGATAATTCATGTGTTGTTTTTTGTCTTAGAGTGTATTGTTGATTGTTAAGTCATCTTAAGAGTGTTTGTGCACAATCTGTAGCACACATATTATCATTTCTGTCCTCATCATACACTTGCTTGAGTCGTTGAATACATGAACAGTTGTACTCTTTGAAGTTGTGATTAGATGCGTTCTTGTAGATGGTACGAATCCAGGACATCTTCTCACAGCCTTTGACGGAAACGTTACTTTCTGTGTGGCGAATGTTTCGGAGTGATGCCGTGTCTTTGAGTCGAGTTCAAATAATTCTCCAACATGTTACATAGAGGAAATATGCTAACCATGCTGCGGTTTTTCGAGTTTTTGAACCGCCATACTCAGTACAAAAGCCTCGATTGTCCGCTGTAACATTCTCAATCTAAGGTGTCGTAGTGAGATGCCTCAGGTAATAGCATCTCTGCGTTTATAAAGTCACTCTACAATCCCAGTGAGAGGTAAGCAATTTATCATATGATCATGTAGCAGTGAAGTGTATGCAGCAGTGCTAGAGGGTAAATTGCTTAATCATTCACTTTCAATACAATCGTCTGTTGTTCCTTATCTTACGCTTTAATTCTGCTTCGGGGAATAAATCAAACAAGTGCCACTAATTCATTGAACAGCAGTGGGTTCAGCAAGTGGAGTGAAGCCTCACATACATATCATACAGCAGGTTAATATTGATATTATCTCAGTCAGATTATTGATCATTGTGTTGGTAACACAGAATTCAAGTAAACTCTTGCAATGGTTATTTTAAAATTGCCGAATATGGTGAAATCCTTTTTCACATTTCTCATATGGTCTTTTATAAATGCCAGATTAATGAATCGAGTGGTCTCTAGCTGAACTTCTGTTTTCATAGCCAATGTCTCTCTAGCTTTTATTCTCTTCTTGCTCTCCTTGAATGTACAGACCTTGAACGAGAACCAGTTCTTGTTTAGCATTCATGATGATGGTATGTCTATTATCCTCGAAGAACGCTGTAAGCATTTTGAACAGGACACACAAACTAAAATGATTACTTATCAATCCATTTATTAGCCGTTCTGCATTTTTAAGTGCATTCAAGCCTGAAAATGATGCGGAAATGCATATTTTGAGGATCGATATGATTGCAACATTATTTGTGCGTTGAAACTTGATATTAATATGTTTGTGTCTCAACTCTTGAAACAGAAGGACAGACGTTTTACATGTAAGATATTTTGCTGCTGCTTGTAACTTCCATCTTTCTTCATATGTTCCATCCAAGTACAGGGAAAAGTTTCTCTTCATTTTTAAATCACCTTGGTCTCGAATGGGAGTGCTTATCTTATCATTCTTATCATGTGTCACTGAAGCAAAAAGAATTGTGGGAGAAATAATCCCAGCAAATCACTCGTCATACTGAACTGGAGATGTTTTGTTGCGTGACACCATTTTATAGTTTCCGTCCTATACATTTAGGGGACCTTTAATATACCTACGTTGCCAACAAGTGCTTCGACTGCGAGCTGTGTGCATCAGTTTTATACCTTTTATCCACGCTGCTGCTTCAAGTGGAAGAATGCCACAGTTTTCTCTCCTCAAAAACGAAAGGTTTTCCATGATGGCCCACATTGCTCAACCTGATTTGGTCTAATATCTGAACAATCACTGTGTGGTTTATTTATATACTGGTACTATTGTAGGGAAGGGTCTGGGGATTGTATGACTTAAACTGTTGTTGTGATATGAATTCGCTGTCATATTTCACTCAACTCAGATCCTGTTAACAGTCAAAATATCCACTGGTTGATCCCACTCATAAATTTTGTTAGTATTGTTTTCCAGAACTTGACTCCCAGTAATGGTTCCATTGAACATTCCTGGTTAAAGCCAGGTGTCTGGTTTGTCGTTTTATGTCTGTTTTAAAGATATCAACGTTTGCGCATAAGACAACCGATAACTTATTGAGAATACCGCCACCCCTCAGAAGCACTTTCTGGCGCTCATGCTACGCTGCTCCTCTGTTATGCTTTGTGCACCCTGTTACATACCATATCGTGAGTACTCACCTATCAGTTGTGTGATGATGTAAAACCAAGCCATTTAACTAAAGCCTCGCTACCCTTACCTATTATAAAAGGCCGTTGGAGAAAAACGTTTGGTTCAGAGCTTCTCTGTAATTCTCCTGTGTAAAGACTCAAAGCAGTTGCTAAAAGTGTTGCATCGGTTTGCAAATGAAAGGTCTTCCAGTAATTCAGTTATTCCTCAAATAAGCGCACAGGATTTATTAAGATATTTGTAGCAGATACGGGGTCATGTTTGAGAATAAGTAATTTTCGCTGAGGAATATATAGACAGTAGAACATAAATGGAAAGACTTCCGTAATCAGTGATTACCTGTTTAATTAATGTGGAAACAAGCTAATATGATATCAGATGACTAGCACATGCACAGACGGCGATAGCTCTCAATCAAACTCTAACGTTTCTGGTACACATGCAGATGGCTCGTCAGTGGATGAAGAATGCAATTAGAAACAGAAGGCGCAAGCAGATAATGAAATGAATAAATATGCACAGATAGTGACAACATATTATCGGATCCACAAGTTCTTCACATAGATGGAGATGTATTTTCAGTGGATAGGAATTTTACTTCGGAGTAGAGTATTCTGGGAGAGGGTAAGAAGATTATTGCTGGAGAAAATTGGGAACAAAGCGATTCAAAACATAAACATGAGTCACAAAAAAATGCCAGACATTGTCATATTTTCATGAGAAACAGGATGACGTGTTGTCTTTGACAGAAGAAGAAGTTATTTCGTCATATGCAGAGGAAGATAAGAAGATACTCTCTGGTACTGAGAAGCTGATTGTGATTCAAACAGAGGATACGAAGATTATTGGCTTAGAAGAGATGGAGCAAACTCTTATGCAATAAAAAGGAGATTTAGAAATTTCATAATGCTTTGGAATGTAAAAAGAAAACTGAACATACATTGTTGGAAAACAAAGAAGAAGAAAGTTTGCTTTACGAAGAGATTGAGAAGGCATTCTTTGATAAATACGGATCCAGGAGCATAAGAGGCGAGAGTTGCAATATTATTTGTAATGATGCAGAGTATCAGAGATATCGAGAAGAGGATGCAGAATTTTAGGAAAAGAAGTTAAGAGGGGATCAGTTTTCTGGACTGCAGTATAAACGAAACAAGATTGTAAATAGGGCAACGGAATGGCTAATGCGCAGAGTGAATGGTGTCCTGCCTGGCGCAATAACTAGAACTGTGGGGCAGGCGTGACGAAGATCCACACAAAGCAGAGCAGAGGAGAAGCCACAGGAGACAAGAGGAAACGTTAGCGAAGAGAGCAGTAGTAAACACGATACAGTTGCGCTGACTTATGGACCGAAACATAAATGGAATGAGAAAAGTGCCATCGGCCTAGATCAAATGAGTATGCGCCTACTGGTGAGAAGCAGGACAAGCACAGCTGAAGTGATTCACTGTCGTTTGACTGCTTACGGTAACGTACATAGTATGCAGTGGAAGAGGACAGAAGAGAGGTCCGCATGATGTGTTAAGCTTGCCATACGGCCGCAAGCAGCCGGAGCGACTCTTAGAAATAAATAAAATTGTCAAATATTTATGGACAGTGATTTGTTTAGTAATTTTGTATTGGTTGCTTTAGAATGTTTTACCTGTGTTGGGCTAGCATCAATGCTGACTGTCGATAGAATGAACAGTAGTATGTTATTTTTTCGCATTCTGTAAATGCATCACTTACAAAAGTAGGAGTGCCACCCATCCACCCATTGCACATGTTTATATTTCTTGTTAGCCATAGAGATGTTGCGAAATGCTGATGGTTTCCATGTTTGGTCATTTAGATGTTGTGGAGTTGGGGTTCTGCCTACGAAATCTGCCCTACCACCTCCCTCAGCTCGTTCACTCCCTAGAAGAAGGGGGATTTGCCTGCGACATAGTACTCCTGATACCCGCTACCTTCACAAAGTCGATACAACGTAAAGAGGGGGGGGGGGGGGGGGAATGCGCAGTGGCAATGTTTATATCTCATCCATGACAATGGGGCTACTGGAGGCCACTGACTGTACACACAGTCACCGTCAACATGCTGCATGCCCTAGGAACCGCCATTGGCCCACAGTACGACTGGAGGCCACAGTGTTTCCTTGCAGCTGTCAAGATGCGAGTAATGACGACCCTCATCCGTAACAGCAACCACTATGCAGACAAGCGAAGCCTGCCTCACCCATCTGTAATCAACAGTCAGTTCCTTTGTCCAACTGTCGACGTATGGGTGTGTTGCTATTCTTGTAGTGTGTCAAAGAAAAACGGCAAGTAGCCTTCTGTTTGTGAGTTGTTTCAAGAAAATGGCCAGCAATTTGTGTTGTCTGTATTTTTTATGTTTTTCAATAACAAACACACACTTACTGCGCGTTTTACAATACTTGCAAGAGAATCCCTTTTCTATTTCTACGTGTTATGCTGACTAACATTCTTAGAAGTATTATTTTTACTGACCACACTGATGGGATGTTGATTTCTCTTGGAATATAAAGATTTCTGATTTTTGCCTTTGGGCCTATACATGTAGTAAAATGCAGTAGACGTCACTTTTTGGAAGTCGTGGAATAGGTAGTAAATATTCTTGTGCATTTTTTCTTTTTGTTTCTCGTTTTTACACAGAAAAAATAAATTAGTTTGCCTATCACATGAGTAACAACAATTTCGTGATTCATTATGTATATTGAGCTGCAGTAATACCTATAAAATAGTTTCCTTTGCAAAGGCTGACCAGACTTTGAACAGAAAATTTTATAGAAGTACATTATTACAGTATGTTATACAGTTACAAAAAGGAGTTTCAGTAATGTGATAATTTGCTAATGTACTTCTTATCTGTACAATCTGTGCATGTAACTTCTGTGGATTATAGGAATAAGCATTAACTTTAGTAGGATTAAAATATATTGTACGCTGTAGAAGATTAAGCAGACTGCATTAGATATTACTTTGTACAGTTTTCGTGGTCTTCTGTGCAAAAGCATTTCGATATTTTTGTTGATATTTGATCCAGTTGTATCACAAGTTTGATGTTCATTGTCGGTTTAGCACATATGTAAACAAATACGTCAATAATGGAAAGATATAAGTTAATGCGGATGAATAGGAAACAAATGTGTAATGTTCGGGTACAGTATTACTAGTCTCTTGCTTGACACAGTTCAGTGCTTTAAATATCTGGGAGAAGCGTTGCAAGGCGATATGAGGTAGAACGTTGTTGTTGTTGTGGTCTTCAGTCTTGAGACTGGTTTGATGCAGCTCTCCATGCTACCCTATCCTGTGCAAGCTTTTTCATCTCCCAGTAATTACTGCAACCTACATCCTTCCGAATCAGCTTAGTGTATTCATCTCTTGGTCTCCCTCTACGATTTTTACGCTCCATGCTGCCCTACAATGCTAAATTTGAGGTAGAACAAGCATGTGAAAACTGTGCTAGGGAAGGCAAATGGTCGACTTCGGTTTACTGGGAGGAAACCGTATGTAGGACGCTGGTGCGATCTATTCTTGAGACGTCGAAGCAGTTAAGAGGAGGGCTGCTATATTTGTTACGGCTATATTCGACGATTGGATTAAAAGATTGGATTCGAAGGTTGATAGCAAAGGGAAACTACAGCCGTAATTTTTCCCGAGGGCATGCAGCTTTACTGTATGGTTAATGATGATGGCGTCCTCTTGGGTAAAATATTCCGGATGTAAAATAGTCCCCCATTCGGATCTCCAGGCGGGACTACTCGGGAGAACGTCGTTATCAGAAGAAAGAAAACTGGCGTTCCACGGATCTGAGCGTGGAATGTCAGATCCCTCAATCGGGCAGGTAGGTTAGAAAATTTAAAAAGGGAAATGGATAGGTTAAAATCAGATATAGTGGAAATTAATAAAGTTCGGTGGCAGGAGGAACAAGCCCTTTCGTCAGGCGAATACAGGGTAATGCAGGAGTAGGTTTAATAATGAATAAAAAAATAGGAATGCGGGTAAGCTACTACAAACAGCATAGTGAACGCATTATTGTGGCCAAGATAGACACGAGGCCCACGCCTACTACAATAGTACTAGTTTATATGCCAACTAGCTCTGCAGATGACGATGAAATTGAAGAAACGTATGACGAAATAAAAGAAATTATTCAGATAGTGAAGGGAGACGAAAATTTAATAGTCCTGGGTGACTGGAATTCGGTAGTAGGAAAAGGGAGAGATAAAAACGTAGTAGTTAAATATGGATTGGGGCTAAGAAATGAAAGAGGATGACACCTGGTAGAATTTTGCACAAAGCACAAATTAATCATTGCTAACACTTGGTTCAAGAATCATAAAAGAAGGTTGTATATATGGAAGAAGCCTGGACATACTGACAGATTTCAGATAGTTTATACAATGGTAAGACGGAGATTTGGGAACCAGGTTTTAAATTGTAAGACATTTACAGTGGCAGATGTGGACTCTGACCACAATCTATTGGTTATGAACTGTAGATTAAAACTGAAGAAACTGCAAAAACGTGGGAATTTAAGGAGATGGGACCTGGGTAAACTGACTAAACCAGAGGTTGTACAGAGTTTCAGGGAGAGCATAAGGGAACAAATGGCAGGAATGGGGGCAAGAAATACAGTAGAAGAAGAATGGGTAGCTTTGAGGGATGAAGTAGTGTAGGCAGCAGAGGATGAAGTAGGTAAAAAGACGAGGGCTAGTAGAAATCCTTGGGTAACAGAAGAAATATTGAATTTAATTGATGAAAGGAGAAAATATAAAAATGCAGTAAATGGAGCAGGCAAAAAGGAATACAAACGTCTCAAAACTGGCTAAGCAGGGATGGAAAGAGGATAAATGTAAGGATGTAGAAGCTTATCTCACTAGGGGTAAGATAGATACTGCCTACAGGAAATAAAAGAGACCTTTGGAGAAAAGAGAACCACTTGTACGAATATTAAGAGCTCAGATGGAAACCCAGTTCTAAGCAAAGAAGGAAAAGCAGAAAGGAGGAAGGAGTATATAGAGGGTCTAACCGAGGGCGATGTACTTGAGGACAATATTATGGAAATAGAGGAGGATGTAGATGAAGATGAAATGGGAGATGTGATACTCCGTGAAGAATTTGGCAGAGCACTGAAGGAACTGAGTCGAAACAAGGCCCCGGGAGTAGACAACATTCCATTGGAACTACTGACGGCCTTTGGAGAGCCAGTCCTTACAAAACTCTTCCATCTGGTGAACAACATATATATGAGACAGGCGAAATTCCCTCAGACTTCAAGAAGAACATAGTAATTCCAATCCCAAAGAAAGCAGGTGTGGACAGGTGTGAAAATTACCGAACCATCAGTTTAATAAGTCACGGCTGCAAAATACTAACGCGAATTCTTTACAGACGAATGGAAAAACTAGTAGAAGGCGACCTGGGGGAAGATCAGTTTGGATTCCGTAGAAATATTGGAACACGTGAGGCAATACTGATCCTACGACATATCTTGGAAGCGAGGTTAAGGAAAGGCAAACCTACGTTTCTAGCATTTGTAGACTTAGAGAAAGCTTTTGACAATGTTGATTGGAATACAGTCTTTCAAATTCTGAAGTTGGCAGGGGTAAAATACAGGGAGCGAAAGGCTATTTACAATTTGTATAGAAACCAAATGGCAGTTATAAGAGTCGAGGGACATGAAAGGGAAACAGTGGTTGGGATGGGAGTGAGACAGGGTTGTAGCCTCTCCCTGATGTTGTTCAATCTGTATATTGAGCAAGCAGTATAGGAAACAAAAGAAATATTCGGAGTAGGTGTTAAAATCCATGGAGAAGGAATAAAAACTTTGAGGTTCGCCGATGACATTGTAATTCTGTCAGAGACAGCAAAGGACTTGGAAGAGTAGTTGAACGGAATAGATAGTGTCTTGAAAGGAGGATATAAGATGAACATTAACAAAAGCAAAACGAGGATAATGGAATGTAGCCGAATTAAGTCTGGTGATGCTGAGGGTATTAGATTAGGAAATGAGACACTTAAAGTAGTAAAGGAGTTTTGCTGTTTGGGGAGCAAACTAACTGATGATGGTCGAAGTAGAGAGGATATAAAATGTAGACTGGCAATGGGAAGGAAAGCGTTTCTGAAGAAGAGAAATTTGTTAACATCGAGTATAGATTTAAGTGTCAGGAAGTCGTTTCTGAAAGTATTTGTATGGAGTGTGGCCATGTATGGAAGTGAAACATGGACGATAAATAGTTTAGACAAGAAGAGAATAGAAGCTTTCGAAATGTGGTGCTACAGAAGAATGCTGAAGATTAGATGGGTAGATCACATGACTAATGAGGAGTTGTTGAATAGGATTGGGGAGAAGAGACGTTTGTAGCACACCTTGACTAGAAGAAGGGATCGGTTGGTAGGACATGTTCTGAGACATCGAGGGATCACCAATTTAGTATTGGAGGGCAGCGTGGAGGGTAAAAATCGTAGAGGGAGACCAAGAGATGAATACACTAAGCAGATTCAGGAGGATGTTGGCTGCAGTAGGTACTGGGAGATGAAGAAGCTTGCAAGACCAAAACAACAACAATATGTTCGACCAAAACTTAAGCGTTACAGGGACGCTTCAGGAACTCAAGTGAGATCCCTGGAGAGAACGCGTCGTTCTTTTCGCGAAATAGTACAGAGAAAATGTAGAGAACTGGCATTGGAAGCTGACTGCCGATCTATTCTGCTGCCACCAACATACATAGTTCTTAAGGACCACGAAGAAAAGATATGAGAAATCGGGGCTCATACGGAGGGGCACAGACAGTCTTTTTTCCCTCGCTCTATTGCAAGTGGAACAGGAGCGGAAATGATAAGTAGTGGTACAGGGTACCCTCCGCCATGTACCTTAAGATAGCTTTCGGAGTATCTGTGTGGATGTAGGTAATGAATCGATGTTGTACTCCTTACTGGTCACCGGCTCCTGAAACTTTCTGGGCCAAGTTCACCAATTACCTGACGGGGCATTGTCTTGGTGCACAATACCCCAGCGCTAGAGGTCACACACCATCTTGGCGTGTGCAGAGGGATCGTTTTCAGTTTCTCCACGTAGCAATCGCAGGTTCCCATGCTGCAGATAAGTATTTTGCAGGATGTGGAATTAATGGCTAAAAGTGTTACATCGGTTTATAGACGACAGGTATTCTGTAATTCAGTTACTTCACATAAAGCCATACAGGATTAATTAAGAGATTTATGGTTGGTACTGGGTCCTGCTTGAGAATCGGTAATTGTCGTGCAGAGACATATTGATGCTATATCGTAAATAAGATGGTTTCCATGATCAGTGATTGCCTGTCTTACTCATGTGGAAATGCGATGTATCAGTGGTTACTTTATTGTGAATGGGAAACAAACATACCTGTTTAATGAGGCTGGATGAGCATAGGTATTGTTATGGAAGTGTGTTATGTGTAAAAGCTACGATAAACGAAAGTAATTTAACATGTGCTGTTATTAATTCAAAGTGACATTTTTCATTCTTTAACTGAGTAAGTTTAAGATGTGAGAAGCATAAAAGGCATGTATTGATATTACAGGTACTGTTCGGTTATTTTCGTAACGAAGTGTGATCTCTTAGCTAAGCCACCAAACTCAAGTCTCAAAGCCACAAGAAACACAATTAAAATGAAAGAGATAGCTACAAATGTACAATCTGTGCGGAAATGTCTTGAGCATCGGTATGAGGTGTTCTCCGATCACTGTCTCGATAAGAATTCTTCCTAATTCGTCTTTCTCAAGACTCTGAAATGACAGATACCATTTTATTTGCGTGAATTGTATCTCTCGTATCAGCTGATGCTATGAGCACTCGTATCCGTCTTGTTATTTCATTTGGTGAAAATGGTATATACTCAAGAGGTTGGCTGTTTATTTTTTTATACTAAATGTAAATGCCTCCACCTTTGCTACGTACACCAGCTAACATCGGTTTAAACTTATTCACTAAGGAAATCCCTGCGCATGGTAATAAATTCATTGAATTAAATGTTGGTTCCTACATGCATTCGATAAATATTATTGAAATTCATAATACCCTGTTCGAAGGCTATAGTAAGATTTACATTATCTCTTATCAACTGCTTTAGAACTTTGGAATATGTCTGACTCAAATAAAAGATGTCAGCTTTCGTATGAGGGTCGATACAAAAATATTTCCGTATTTGATCCTGGTTTTCCACTGCAACTTCGTCAAATATGAATACACCCTTACGCCTTAATTTTTCACGCTGTGGGGTGTCACTGCTTTCACTGAATATCTGGTAGGTTACTCCAATGATTTCATGCAGAATCTTCAGCAAAATCTGGCATGTCGGCTGGAATAATGTTTTTAAAATATATATACAGGCTCAAAGGAGATCACCTCAGGATGTGTTAACAATGACGTAACAACTTTTGTCTTCTCACAGACACGTGGCCCAATAAGTAGTCCATGTACGTACTAAAATAGGAAAAACGACGCAGTAAGTGGGAATTATCTCAATGGGACGAAAATCGGTAGATGTGATGCCATGTACTAACAAACAAATGATTACAATTTCAGAAAATTTGAACTACTTATCGAAGAAAGAGATCTTTCCACACTCAGCAAACCAATAATGCATTGGTACGCCTCTGGCTCTATTATGCCAGCAGTTATTTGGCTCGACATTGACTGAAACACTTGTATATTTCCGTTACACATATTGTGCAAAATTCTGTCCCGTTATCTCGCTCGATCGTCAAAATCCCGAGCTGGGTGGAGACCCTACCAGTAATGTTCATGTAGGCTTATAGACGGTCGTTTTTCCCTCACTATATTTTCGAGTGGAATGGAAAGGAAATGACTGGCAGTGATTCGTAGTAACTACCGCCATGCCACGTACTTACCGGAAGCATCAGGGCCAGATGAGGTGTCTATTGATCCTACAATGATTCTGTGAAAGAACTTACTCCCTTCCAGCAGCAGTGTATCGTTGTTCACCGAAGGATACTTAGCGACTGTAAAAAGTGGAAGTCATTTCCGTTTTCAGGGAAGGTCATAGGACAGATGCACATAATAATAGGCCTATAACGTTGAAATCAATTTATTTCACGAATGTGGAGCATGTTGTACGCTCAAGAATGCTGACGTTTCTTGAGAACGGAAATCGTCACCTGTAAAAGTCGAGCATGGCCTTTGAAAACAGGGATCCTGCGCGACTCAGTTCGCTCTGCTCTTCTATGTGATCCATAGCGCTGTAGACCACGACGCTCAGGTTGATGCCGTATTCCTTGAATTCAGGAGGCCATTTGAAACTGCCCCAAATTGGCGTTTCGTGAAAAACGTAGTATGGGACTAGTTTTGTGACTGGATTGAAGACTTCCTTGCAGATACAAAAAATGGTTCAAATGGCTCTGAACACTATGGGACTCAACTTCTGTGGTCATCAGTCCCCTAGAACTTAGAACTACTTAAACCTAACTAACCTAAGGACATCACACTCATCCATGCCCGAGGCAGGATTCGAACCTGCGACCGTAGCGCTCTCGTGGTTCCAAACTGCAGCGGCCAGAACCACGCGGCCACTTCTGCCGGCTTGCAGATACAGCTCTATACGTCTCTCTTAGTGGAAAAGTATTGGTAGATGCAAAGTCAGTTACTGGAGGAGCCCAGGGACGTGTAATAAGACCGTTACTCCTTGCGATGTATATAAATGATCTAGTAGGAAGCCTCAGGAGCTATTTAACACTGATCGACTGTGATGTGGTTCTCTGTCAGAAAGTAGTAACACCAAATGACGGTATCGATTTGCAGAATGACCCACAGAGGATTGATGAATGTTATAGCCTCTGGCAGTCTACCCCGAACATCAATAATTGTAAAATATCTCACACGCATAGGAAAAGAAATCCACTACTGTACAACTACACAAATGATGACAAATTGCTGTAAACAGAATCTACTGCAAAATTCACTGAGGTGTCTGATGTCATGGAGTATCGCCGAACGTAATGTCGCTTCGTGCAGCAGCGCGACATTGCATGGCCTCAACAAGTCGTTGAAAGTTCTCTGCATAAATACTATGTTAGGATGGCTCTATAGCCGCCCATAATTGCGAAAGCGTTGCCATTACAGGATTTTGTGCACAAACTGACATCTCGATTAAATCTCATAAATGTTCTATGGGATTCAGGTCAGGCGATCTGGCTGGCCAAATCATTCTGTTGGACTGTGCAGAATGTTCTTCAAACCATTCGCGAACAACTGTGGCACGTTACATAGGGCATGGTCATTCATAAAATTTCCATGGTGGTTTGGGAGCATTGTTGTTGTTGTTGTGGTCTTCAGTCCTGAGACGGGTTTAATGCAGCTGTCCATGCCACTCTATCCTGTGCAAGCTGCTTCATCTCCCAGTACGTACTGCAGCATAATGTCCTTGAAATGCAGCAAAAGCTCTCCAAGTAGCCGAACATAATTATTTCCAACCAATTATCTATTCAGTTGGACCAGAGGACCCAGTCCATTCAAGGTAAATACAGTCCACACCACTGTGGAACCAACACCAGCTTACACAGTGCCTTTTTGACAACTTGTGTCCACGGAGCCGTGGACTCTGTCACACACTCGAAACCTATCATCAGCTATTAACAGCTGCAGTCAGGACCCACCTGACCAGCTCACGGTTTTCCAGTCGTGTAGGGTCCAACCGATATGAGCCTAAGCATTGGCCACCCTATACAAACGCCACTGACCTGGTCGTTAAGTGAAAGCTGTCGGCCACTATGTTGTCAGTAGTGAGTGGTAATACCTGAAATACCCTAACGATTCCCGAAATGCAATGTCCCATGCCTCAAGCTGCAACAACCATTCCGCGTTCGGAGTTTGTTAATTCCCGTCGTGAGCCCGTGGTCAAGTCGGAAACCTGAGTACCATTAGCTCCGCCAACGTACTGCCCTTATTTACCTTGTGGACGACGAACTACCCTCATCTGTAGTGTGCATATCGATATCACTTCAGTCTACCTAGGAGTATCTGTCCACAGGTTTCAGTGGAATTTTCACAAAAAACAAATAGTAGAATCAGCAGACCACAGAGGAATATCGAGGATATGTAACTTATTCAAGGAAGAATAGCTCTTGAGTACTGTAGCTCAGTCTGGGACCCTCAACTGGTAGGTCTGGCAGGGGAGAACATGGAAAGAGGAGTGGTACGTTTCGTGACGGGGTCGTCTGGTCGGCGTGAGAGCGTCACAGAGAAGTTTGACCAACTCCAATGGCAGATCATAAAAGAGAGGTGTTGTGTGCCATGGAGAGTTTTACTATTAAGATTTCAAGAGTTGTTTTCGGGAACATAATTCCTGCCACATACATGTACCATGAAGAGAACATTCGAGAAATTCTTGATAATATGGGGGATTACGATCAATCATTCTTGTCGCGCGTGTTTCTCGAGTGGACAAGGAAAGGTAGATCAGTTTTGGAACGGAAAAGTATCCCTCGCCACACATCGTCAGATGCCTTGCTGTTACTTCTAGCTTTTCCAGTTTAAATAGTACATCAGTATCATGTCTGTTTCACACCCCCCCTGCGCTGTAGGTCGTGTTCTGCTAAGTACACACGGCTAGGATTTACTGTTGCATGGCATTTCTGTTTGTGTTCCCGGTTGCACAGCGTGAGGGGAACCGTTTTTGTGGACTTCATGTATTTACTTCCACGCAATATGTGATAGCGCCCACCCTATTCATTTTTATTGTATTTTACATTTTATCAGGTGAGAAGGTGAATAGATCTCTCACAGAAATGACAACAACAACGGATGCGAACTGTGTTACAACAGAATTCAAGAGTCAAAACAGAATGCAGGAATCATAACATGTGGTATCTGTGTAGAACAAAAAAAGGATATACGTACGTGTGGAGGTTTCTTCCGCACACCACACCGCAGAGGTAAATTTAAATATAGCGAACAGACACATCAATGACCGGATGGACAGTTCACAATGATGCGGGAAAAAATGGAGATGTGAACACGGATCTCCCCCTGCACACTCCAACACCGTTACTACACAACCACGACGCCACAATGTCACACATCATGACCTTGGATAGTTCACTGCTTCGACTTTCTTTCTTTTTTCACAGTTCAGCACACGATGTTCCTGTTGTCATGCTTGATCTGTGTACACCTTTTGACGGGCTATCGTCTGAGCCATCTTACCACTAGATCTGAGTGAGGTGCGATGGCGAGTTTCCCTTGTAAGTTAGGTATACCGCCTGACGTGGCATGACATTGTTGTAGAGCAGTCTTGTGGAATTTGAACGAACTTCATTAGCAATTTCCATTCTTCTAAAAGTGAAATCATTCGATATACTATCTTTGCAGTGTTTGCATGGACCATGCGAGTGATAAATGAGTGTGTTGTTCTGTTTGCGTGAGTTAGTTTGCAGTTAATAATCCTCACTGCACAGTGGAAGTAAAGTAAAAATTTGATTGGATCACATGGAGAGCTTATAATCTGTGATTGTGTAGTCAGGAGGTAAGATTTTCTTTTTCGGAAAATTTTCTGTTGTAGTTGTTCTTTGCAAAACACCACAAAATTTACTTTAAATAATTAATTAAATAAGAATGCCAGTCTTTTGTTTCAAGTCAAATAGCATGTCTCATCTGCTTCACATATTGCAAGAGCATGAAAATTAAAAGAATCTCCAGTACACCATATTCAATTATTTATTATTGGTTCCGTGCTTAAGCCACCGCAAAATTATTTTAAGTGGGTTTGTGCGATTCTTTTTTACGAGCAAGTATACCACTTGAGAAGCTCAGAAATTCACCTCGTAAGGGTTTTTTGTAGACGTATACGTGAAAACTGTCCCTGATCCCTCGATGCTGAGGAGAAGTGATGTTACAAAATCTCACAATCAGTAATGTATCTGTCAAAATAAATTTATGCATTAAAAAATATTTGTTGTTTTGCTAACCAGGTATTGGATAAAATTCGCGAGGGCCTGGGAACTTCAAACATATGGGTACCTACATTTGAAACAACTGCTGCAGTGGGTTGCTATGTTGACAAATTAACTGAGGATGGACCTGATTTTTCAGTCTAACTTCTGCAACAAGCAGTTAACTCCACAACCGTTAGTTCCTTTGATGACAGATGGTTGAAGTTTTGAATCAGTTGGTATATTTGAGTGAAATCTAAAAAACAATTATTTAACTCTCTTTTAAGTCTCTAATTATACAGATGTTTTTCGGAGAAGATGCTTCTTCTGTTTTAGGTATTCTGTGGCCAACTAATATAAATAAAAGCAGATTTCTTTTACTGTTGCGTGATACTGCTCCATACATGCTGAAGGCCAGAGTCAATTAAAATATTGTACACAAATGTAAAACACATCACATGTCTTACTCATGAGCTTCATCTTGATGCACAAGCAGTGCGCTCTAGTTAAGACGTCAGTAATTTGACATGTTCAGCTAAAGTTTTTAACATTTAGGGATAGATCAGTTTCAATAGTCCCAAAGCTGTAAAATAAAATTAGTCATCTTAAAATGTTATTTTGTTCTGCACATGAGTTTTTAAAAGTCCCTGCTTGCAAAAAGAGTCTATTCGATTTACTATCAACCCATGAACCAACGTTACTGTGTGTCTGTGTGCGGGGAAAGGGGGGGGGGGGGGGTTACGGGCTTGGAATTTGCAATGTTTTACTGTGACAATTTTGATGCCATTAAATGGTTATGAAATAAAATTGATATGTAGGTAACGAATAGTTCAATATTTATTTCTAACGTAAATACTTCTTTCAATTTAGGCAGTAGACAGTTTCTCGACAAAAGATGGTGTATGTATCGAGAAGCATAAGCACCATTTAAAAGAATATTTAATCAAGGCTCAGATAAAGTTCTGTAAGTAGCACTCTGCAGTAAGAAAATTGGAAGCAACATGTCTGCCACTGGCGCACACAGAGTCAGTTGTTGAGTCATGCCCAAGATAAAGTAGGAGTAGACGCAAGGAACGGAGCGGACAGTATCATAAAACAAAAATGCAGACTGTGGATTCTTTTGTTCAGTGACAAATGTATTTTGTGGTAACATCATGGATGAAGAACACGACCTGACACTATCGCCGATATGTTCCTTCAAATCTGCTCCAGTAGATTCTTGTGACGTAGATAAATAATTTCCTAATCACAAAAATATTTTGAGTGACAAGCGCAGGAACCTCACAGAAAAGTATTTAGATTTGTTGTTAGTTGTGCCAGAAGGGAAGTGAACTTGTAAACTGGAAACGATAATGATAATGTGTATTTTGTTGTATTTTTCATTTGATCTTGTATGTATTGTAGTTTGATAGTGCATGAATGTATGCATATTTTCCGATTTTGTAGTGCGTGGAGTCCTCGTCCTTAATCGTGACTCAACACTGTCAAAATAGGGACGGAACAGTTTCGGAAATTGTTTTAGGTGGTGATATGTAAATTGTGAAGCCTGTGTCAGCTGACGAATGACACATGCTGCCTCTGAGGAGACGGTCTACCGAATGAAAGAACTGTGAAAACTGCACCCAGCGTGCGGCTCCAACGCCGGCAAGAGCTTAAACAGACGGGATAACGTGTTTATTGCTAAACCAAGTTAGAATAATTGAAAGGTCGTTTGAACGCTTCCCGCTGATGGAATTAACACGCCAAAACAAGGGTTACTGTATCAATTCGGTTCATTATTTCGTAACACTCGCATTATTAAATTTGCGGAGCAGTAAAGGGAAGAGGCGAATTAAGCGAATTGTTGCCGTCCGTGGGCAGACGTGCGAAGCCGAAGGGAGCTCAGGCAGCCGCGCGTCGAGTCTGCGTTTCAACGAGGCTGGGGTCCGCTGCGCATGCGAGAGTGCGGTAGGCCATCTGCTGATGTAGTACACACTGGAGGTACGGTAGTCTCATGAAGCGATTGTGGCGTTAACGCTCCGACTTCTTGTGGGGCACCCTTATCTTCAACGCGTATCACAGGGCACGTTTGATTTTTATAATAGGTATAAATATGCCAAGTAGAGGCAACGAGTGACGATGGTACATTTCAGCCTGGTTTCCTTTTTGTATTTTCGTTCGTCACTAATCCCTCTTACACATATATTTGTGTTTCGACTATATTCGTAGTCTTCTCATGTGAATAGCTAATTACAACACCGATCGCCCTGAGCTACATAAGAAAATTCTACAATTGTGTAATACACTAGTTTTTTATCCGTGGATTCGCCCGTGGACGCATATGTCACATAGTTAGATAGTTAGTAAGCTAGTTTCGTGTTCCATGGATCAAAATGGTTCAAATGGCTCTGTGCACTATAGGACTTACCATCGGAGGTTATCAGTCCCCTAGAACCTAGAACTACTTAAACCTAACTAACCAAAAGACACAACACACACCCATGCCCGAGGCAGGATTCGAACCTGCGACCGTAGCGGTCGCACGGTTCCAGACTGTAGCGCCTAGAACTGCTCGGCCACCTCTGCCGGCTCCTTGGATCATTTTTCACTATAAATTTCAGTGATACGGAATGTGTAACTACATGCAATTCTTAACTTGTAAAGATGATTAATTGCTGAGAACTAATATTTTTAAAATTTATTCACTTGTTTATTTTCTTTTAACATACAAGTATGAGTTAGTAATTCCCACCCACCACCTGTTACATACTATAATAACAGGAATTCTTGCGGGGTATAAAAGGAGATGTCAAGTAGAAACTTTTAACTATACCTTTACAAAATCAGTCAGACGTTTTACATCCCTAGATAACTGATGAAAAATCTAGTAGACAGTGGCCCCTTTTCTGTGCTAAGATCACTTTTAACGTGGAGTACTGAATGCCATTTTTTCTGCTATTTAAAATATGCACATCTCTTATCCATATGAACTGCAGTGGATTATGTACAAATTCTTAAACAGATATCTACTAGATGGTCGTGAGTGAGGAACACATGTATTCACACAGCACGTTTTTTGAGCTTTTAAGGATTTCCCTTATTAAAGATGTCTTACTCCGCAGCATTATTCCACATAAAGTTATTGAATTTAATTATGTAAAGGATGTCAACTTACTAATTTCTCACTCCTCAAGCTTATCTATTTGTTTATTTTTCACCCATCGTGTAGGACCTCCTTAGTCCCAGCTTCGAAACCCACCACAGCTTAAATTTTGAATTAATCATCAGTAGTGACGTCAAAGATTTCCACCATGAGAAGTTACCCTCATTCGGCCAACGGCACTATCAAAGAGTCCAGAAGAATGGACGGAAGTTCAGGGCACTAACCTGCCATTGGGGTGGGAAACTGACACTAAAAGGCCGAAAACCAGCAGTGAACTTCGGCATGAAGTTGCATAAACATTGGAAACCACTGCATTAAAGACATATCTGACCTGCAGCTGGAAAAGTGTCAAGATGATCTCTCCATTGGCAAATGATTCCGGACTAATCCAAAATTCGGATCTCTGAGAGGCGGTTGCCAAGCGGGCTCTGACCATGAGAAAAAAATTGTTATCGTAGTTCCGTAATGTGCTTTCTTCAGCTTAAATACTCATCAGTAGGGACATCTTAATGTTTTCAAGTTTCTACCCTATTTATTATTTCTTTACCACGTTTTATACTTAACATTGGTATAGTGCCTGTAGATATGCAGAACTGAATGAGTTGTGTCTATTTAAAATTGAGACGGAGGTCATCCACAGAAAGCGAGTCAATTATGCTGTTAAGGACATTGTTTACCATTTTTTCCGTTTGTGAATTTTTGCTTAGATTCACTACAAATTAGTGTTATCTGCAAAAAGAACTAATTCTGCTTTTGTATATTAGATGGAAGATCATTTACACATGTACGAGAGACAATAGTGGACCTAAAATTGAGGCTTGAAGAACCTCATACACGATGTCTCCACAGTCGCCACAACATTCCTGTGCAATATTTGTTGAATTAATAAGTGCAACTTTCTGTATTCTTTTGGTTCATATCACATTGTCCATTGCTTGGCAATACCATCAGTTCAATAAAACTGCAATGTATGTAGGAGAATATTGTGGTTCACACAGTCGAATGCCTTAGTGAAAGCGAAGAAAATAATAACTGGTGCTATTTACTTGTTTAATACTTGTGAAATTTTGTCAGTCAATGTTTAAACGGCTTTCCCAGTTGAGCAACTCTTCTGAAATCCTAACTGCGATTTCCTGATGATATTATTGTTGTTCAGGTGAGGTATTATTCTAAAATACGTCACTTTCTCAAAAAGTTTGTAAGAGACATAGGCAGTGAAACATATACTACAGACGTATATGTGTGATTGGCTGCACTGTACGACTACAGAGAGAGCGTTAAATATATCAGTCGCATTCAGCCGTTTGGCATAACCTTAGATCCCAAAAGAGGCTGATAAATCTGTTGAGTTGCCACAGTTCTCACCCTCACGACCTGGTTGAAACGCTGAAGAGCATAAATAAGAGACAACTTGCACTACTTTTCAAGCATTCCAACGCTTCTATTCTCTTCTTGTCCAAACTATTTATTATCCATGTTTCACTTCCATACATGGCTACACTCCATGCAAATACAGTACTTTCAGAAACTACTTCCTGACACTTAAATCTATACTCGATGTTAACAAATTTCTCTTCTTCACAAACGCTTTCCTTGCCATTGCCAGTCTACATTTTATATCCTCTCTACTTCGACCATTATCAGTTATTTTTCTCCCCAAATAGCAAAACTCCTTTACTACTTTAAGTGTCTCATTTCCTAATCTAATTACCTCAGCATCACCAGACTTAATTAGACTACATTCCATTATCCTCGTTTGGCTTTTGTTGATGTTCATTTTATATCCTCCTTTCAAGACACTGTCCATACCGTTCAACTGCTCTTCCAAGTCCTTTGCTGTCTCTGACAGAATTACAATGTCATCGGCGAACCTCAAAGTTTTCATTTCTTCTCCCTGAATTTTAATACCTACTCCAAATTTTTCTTTCGTTTCCTATACTGCTTGCTCGATATACAGATTGAATAGCATCGGGGAGAGGATACAACCCTGTCTCACTCCCTTCCCAACCACTGCTTCCCTTTCATGCCCCTCAACTCTTATAACTGCCATCCGGTTTCTGTACAAATTGTAAATAGCCTTTCGCTCCCTGTATTTTACCCCTGCCACTTCAGAATTTGAAAGAGAGTATTCCTGTCAACATTGTCAAAAGCTTTCTCTAAGTCTACAAATGCTAGAAACGTAGGTTTGCCTTTCCTCAATCTTTCTTCTAAGATAGGTCGTAAGGTCAGTATTGCCTCATGTGTCCCAACATTTCTTTTCTCCTGATAACGACATCCTCTTGAGTAGTCCCCGCACGGAGATCCGAATGGGGGACTATTTCACCTCTGGAATATTTTACCCAAGAGGACGCCATCATCATTTAACCATACAGTAAAGCTGGATGGCCTTGGGAAAAATTACGGCTGTAGTTCCCCCGTGCTTTCAGCCATTTGCAGTACCACAACAGCAAGGACGTTTTGGTTACACCCACAATGTATCTTTGCACAAATAATGGATATAATGAGTCATCTATATACAAGAATGGTTGAAATAAATCGAGAAATTCCTGAGTTATGCTTCTATGTCATCCAATTTCACTCTGACTCCCATCCATATGAAAGATAGGTGGTTTTTACTCAGGCAGTGCTTCTTTTCAGAGAGTAAATGATATGTGTACCAACTTTGGTTGAAACTGATCCACTGATTTAGGAGGCAACCTGGGACATAGATACAAAAGTATATACATATACTTTTTATGACATACTAGCTGAGAAACCTGCCATTTTCAGGTATTTTCCTATGAGTCTCTGTCCTCATCCCTCCTGTCCCTGTCCTTCTCCTTCTCATCGTATCTGTGCCTACCTCCTCCTACCACCTCAATGTCTCCCTTGTCCTTGTCCTCCATTCTCTCTTCACATTATCACACCTTATAGGAGGCTAGTGGTTCTTAATCCTACAGTACTTCTTTCCAGAGTGTAGTTAACATGTGTGCCAAATGTGACTGCAATCGTTCCAGAGGCTTAGGACGACCTTCTTTACACAGGCCTTGCTTGCTTATGCATATATAAGATATATTTCACACGCAATTAACATACGAGGGCTATGCTGAAAGTGTTTAGCAGCATGTGTGAAAAAAATTTATTTGCAGAAAATCGTTTACAACTTTTAAAAATACTCTCCATTAGCATGTATACATATTTCCATTCTCTGAAACCACTTAGAAAATGTCTCAGTCCAAGCTTCTTTTGCGATGTCACTTAGTGCACTTTCGTACGCTGCAATGGCCTCTTCATCTGATGAATACCGCTGCCCTCGAATTTTTTCGTTAGTATTAGGGAACAGAAACAAGTCACAGGGGTCCAGGTCAGGTGAATAGGGCAGATGGGGTAACACTCACACTTTTTCCTTCTCCAGAAAGTCCATCATTCTGGAAGCCCCGTGCACAGATGCATTGTCATGATGCAGCAGAAGGTTACCACTCTTGGACTTTTGATGCTGTGTCTTCCATGTGGCGATGACTTTTGGAAGACAATCGTTCACGTACCATTCAGCGTTGACTGTACGACTTGTGTCCAAGGTCACGGAGGTGAGATGTCCCATCTTTGTCAAAAAAGTTGCCGCCATCTTTTTTCCAGAGGTCCGACTTCATCGAACTTTTGTCGGTGGTCCCTCCACTGGAAAGCACCACACAGAAGACCGTCTCTTCGTTTCAGGGTCATAATGGTAGTTCCACGTTTCATCACCTGTGACGATATTGTAGGTGTCTTGGGACTTCCCTCCATTGAATTTTTCGAGCATGAAACGACACCGGTCCACTGTCGCCTCCGTTTGGCTTTCTGTCAGGGAATGAGGCACCCAACTGGCCCATCTCTTAGTAAGGCCTAAGTGACTATGAACAATGGTCTGTGCTGCTGTTGAACCAATATTTAGAGTCCCTTCAATGCCGCAAAATGTAAGATGTGTATCTTCTTTGATCATTTTCCTCACAGCATCAATGTTTTCAGGAGCCACTGCTGTTGCTGGCCGACTGGGACGAGGTTCATCTTCAATTGACTGCCGACCCCTCGAAACCTCTCGAAACCAATTTCCAACTGTGGCCCTAGAAGGGAAATCTTAACTAAAAGCACGCAGCAAAGAAGAATGGCATTCTTCGTCACTTAAACTCTTTTTATAACCGCAAAAAATTATGGCGCGAAAGTCGCGGCGTGACAGGTCTATCCTGCACCGTCTCTCACTCAGCACTACCTGTGCTTTCTTACTGCGCTGTGTGGGGATCACCGCTAGCCAGGTGTTGCGCGCGCGCCCCAAGGTCGAAAAACATCGCTCTTTCGAATGAAAACAACCCCATTGTCCTCCGCCTTACGGTTTACGGGCTGCTAAAAACTTTCGGCATAGCCCTCGTATTTCACCCCACATATGTCAGCTATATTCAAGCGAATTTCACCCTTTCTTTTTCATGCAGTGTAACGTCTACGACGTATCTCCTCAACTATGATTTGTACAATAATATAATTTTGCAGAAACACCCTGTGTTACACGTGCATGCTGTCCGAGAAATGCGTTGTGAATAGTGTTAGCAGCAAAGAAGCAATAAATTTAAACGTAATGTTTAATGCTGCCATTTTTCACCCATCTTAGTGTTTATAACATCATATCTCATGAAACATGTGTTCTAAAATGATACAGTTCCCTATATACATTCAGCGGCGTAAGTGAATGCTGTCTAAAGAAATGTTATGAGTATAGAATTAGTAGCAAAGACGTAATAAATTAAAACGTCATGTATGGTGCTGCAGTTTTTTCTCGCATCTAAGTATTTGACATCGTATCTCCTGAATTATGCGCCGTACAATCGTACATATTTGTAGGTGTATTCAGTGGTAAATGTTGATACTGTCAGTGAAAATGGTTGTGAATAGAGTCAGGATCAGAGAAATAATAAATTTAAACGTCTTCCATGCTATCGTAGTTTTTCACTATTTATGACGTCGTAACTCATGAACTGAGAGTCATATAATGATGTAATTCTTCTGGTTGATTCAGTGGTGTATGTGAATACTGTCTGCAAAATGCATCATGAATACAGTTAGTAGTAAATATGTAAAAATTTAAAACGTCAGTTGGAAATAGTTTCGCGAAGATTTGAAATTATGTGTAAAGTTTGTTGGAAGTGCTCTGATTCCAAAATGCGGTGAACCTAAAATCTGGATATTCTCGCGTCGTGAGCTACATTAATTTTTCAATTCTACTGCATCTCTTGAGCAGGTGGGTGGCTTTCAGATCGACAGTGATTCTTGTCAGACAGTAAATGATATGCGTCTCAAGTCTGATTGAAATCGGTGCATTTATTTAGGAGGAGATGTGGAATACACATACAATTTTATAATTTTTTTGCGTACAGACGTAGATTGTGATCAAGACTCCCTATGAACTCTAAATTAAAGGCTGTTTTCAGTTTCTTTTGCTTTTCTATGGACAATACTGTAATACGCTCCTGGAAATGGAAAAAAGAACACATTGACACCGGTGTGTCAGACCCACCATACTTGCTCCGGACACTGCGAGAGTGCTGTACAAGCAATGATCACACGCACGGCACAGCGGACACACCAGGAACCGCGGTGTTGGCCGTCGAATGGCGCTAGTTGCGCAGCATTTGTGCACCGCCGCCGTCAGTGTCAGCCAGTTTGCCGTGGCATACGGAGCTCCATCGCAGTCTTTAACACTGGTAGCATGCCGCGACAGCGTGGACGTGAACCGTATGTGCAGTTGACGGACTTTGAGGGAGGGCGTATAGTGGGCATGCGGGAGGCCGGGTGGACGTACCGCCGAATTGCTCAACACGTGGGGCGTGAGGTCTCCACAGTACATCGATGTTGTCGCCAGTGGTCGGCGGAAGGTGCACGTGCCCGTCGACCTGGGACCGGACCGCAGCGACGCACGGATGCACGCCAAGACTGTAGGATCCTACGCAGTGCCGTAGGGGACCGCACCGCCACTTCCCAGCAAATTAGGGACACTGTTGCTCTCCTGGGGTATCGGCGAGGACCATTCGCAACCGTCTCCATGAAGCTGGGCTACGGTCCCACACACCGTTAGACCGTCTTCCGCTCACGCCCCAACATCGTGCAGCCCGTCTCCAGTGGTGTCGCGACAGGCGTGAATGGAGGGACGAATGGAGACGTGTCGCCTTCAGCGATGAGAGTCGCTTCTGCCTTGGTGCCAATGATGGTCGTATGCGTGTTTGGCGCCGTGCAGGTGAGCGCCACAATCAGGACTGCATACGACCGAGGCACACAGGGCCAACACCCGGCATCATGGTGTGGGGAGCGATCTCCTACACTGGCCGTACACCACTGGTGATCGTCGAGGGGACACTGAATAGTGCACGGTACATCCAAACCGTCATCGAACCCATCGTTCTACCATTCCTAGACCGGCAAGGGAACTTGCTGTTCCAACAGGACAATGCACGTCCGCATGTATTCCGCGCCACCCAACGTGCTCTAGAAGGTGTAAGTCAACTACCCTGGCCAGCAAGATCTCCGGATCTGTCCCCCATTGAGCATGTTTGGGACTGGATGAAGCGTCGTCTCACGCGGTCTGCACGTCCAGCACGAACACTGGTCCAACTGAGGCGCCAGGTGGATATGGCATGGCAAGCCGTTCCACAGGACTACATCCAGCATCTCTACGATCGTCTCCATGGGAGAATAGCAGCCTGAATTTCTGCGAAAGGTGGATATACACAGTACTAGTGCCGACATTGTGCATGCTCTGTTGCCTGTGTCTATGTGCCTGTGGTGCTGTCAGTGTGATCATGTGATGTATCTGACCCCAGGAATGTGTCAATTAAGTTTCCCCTTCCTGGGACAATGAATTCACGGTGTTCTTATTTCAATTTCCAGGAGTGTAGTAACAATCATTTAGTTCGTTCTTTATATTTCTGAGTAGTTTAAGATGGAATGGAATGTCTGAAACGTCAGCTTTATATGATCTGTATCAC
The DNA here is from genome assembly GCF_021461395.2 of Schistocerca americana. NCBI lineage: Eukaryota > Metazoa > Arthropoda > Insecta > Orthoptera > Acrididae > Schistocerca > Schistocerca americana. Next base: position 125,193,676 of record NC_060124.1, read on the forward strand.
AGTGAAGGTCATCAGCAGTTGGGAACTAATGCATGACTACGTATTCCGAACGTGTTTTCTTCCAGTCATTAACCTAAATATCATTTGAAGGATATCCACTTTTTGTAACAATCTGTAGGTCATTTCCAGGTCCTCTCCCGTACCACCTCTGAAGGTAACATTGCATCTGTAAACGTAGTAACGTTTGGATCATTCTTGAGTTGTACACAATGAATTTCTCGTGGCTGGTATTAACTGAGACCTTACGTGTCAAGTAGTGTCCAGTCAGATTCCTGTAACATGTAGTTGGGTGGTTTGTGACGTTAGAGCCGCTGTGGGAGGAAGCAATGTGAACGGAAATGCAGTTCATCGCGACTGCTTGAAGAGTGTAGATGTGTTTTAAGAGGGTGATGTAATGATTCAAGTTCTCTCAGCTATACCGTTAATGCAACTATGTTTGCAAATGATTCGGTCCGTGCATGGATTCCATATTTATAACATACTTGACGTTGCTATTATTTTGTGGAAGTGTCCGAATTCAGTGGATTGCGTTTATTCTAAGGTCTCTCTCCGTTTTCAGGTATTTAAAGGCCTACATTATATACATGAGGCTCTGAGCACTATGGGACTTAACAGCTGTGGTCATCAGTCCCCTAGAACTTAGAACTACTTAAACCTAACTAACCTAAGGACATCACACACATCCATGCCCGAGGCAGGATTCGAACCTGCGACTGTAGCAGTCACACGGTTCCGGACTGCGCGCCTAGAACCGCGAGTCCACCGCGGCCGGCTATACATGAGGTATTAGGACTTTAACTTCTACTAACGGCAAGCTCAATGTGTTTATTGTGCGTTTACAGTGACTATACTACCAGTCTAGACTGAATAATTTCTCTTCTTCAGTGCTTTGCTAAAGCTGTGGGAAGCGCTGGTATCTTCGTTTACTCTTCTGGATATTTTCTATTTACTGCGTTTCAAAATGGTAGTCACGTTGGTGTTATGGTTGCGTCAGGAAATTATTTCACATTTTTGAAATGTAACCGGCATAAATTCTTGTTGGTAGCACCCGATTGTCCTTTTTACCATTGACCAAACCAGGGCCGGATTCAGTTTTACTAAGGGGGCAAGCTTAAATTTTGCAGCCCCTTCCTTCACCTGCACTCATAAAAATCTAAACTTTTTGAGAGTAATTTGGGTAATATATTTCAAAATAAATGTCAGTATCTGACAACATCAACTTATTTTATTAAATGAATGAAGGTAAAAGAAAACAAAGATAAACAATTTGAAAATATACAAGAATATACCATAAATCTCGTACAATAATCAAATTAAAAATTTCGATTTCTGAGATTTTTTGGCTTAAAAAACGTTCATGATATCATCATAGTTTATAGAATGAGCTCGTTTGTACTCTATGAAGATTATACTGAGATTTGTTAATCTTTGTTAGACAGTCACGCTCCTCAAATGATTTTTAATTAATTTCAGTTTGCTGAAACTTTTTTCTCCAGAGGAAACAGAAACTGGTATGGTAAGGCATATTCATAGGCTTTAGTAATGTTGGGATACCCCTCTGCCAATTTATTTTTATAAATCCAACTTGATGTGTATGATACAGTGTCTTTTTGCAAGTCTGTCTCTGTTACCAGGGCATGGTGATTGAAACTTTCAATTTCACAAATAAATTCTTCCTTGTTTAGTCTTCTGCAGAGGTATCAGACAGTTCTACTGCTTTGGCCTTTAAGTTATCCACTTCTATTTCTTGAATTTGGAAACCACACAGAAAACTAAATTTTGCACTAATGTTCTCCAGTGCAGTAAACCAGGTACTCAGCTCCATTATAACTCTGTCAATTATTTCTAACAGGGATATCCTGAATAAATCTCCCTGTGAACGTTTGGATACTTCATCCTCACTAAGCTCATTGGTCATTTTTGTTCTTTCTTCTGGTCCTTTTTTTTGTTTTTTTGAGAGTACCGTTGATACCCCATTGTCTTTTGATAGCACTTTGGCCTCAGAAATAGCTTCAGGGGTACAATAGTCTCTGGAAGTTTTCAGGAAGCTCAAAGTTCTGAAGTTCTGAACCTTTACAACTTTATGAAAATGCTTATAAACAGCTTCAAGTGCCTTTACTCTTTCAGACCACCTAGTCTTGCTCTGACATTTTAATGTTGCGGGTACATGTTGTTGTAAGGTTCCATGTTGATGTAGAACCCATAAAGAATAGATATAAACGGTAGAAACTTATAAAAAACGTTTGGACTTCAGCAGATGTGTCAGCTGCATATGCTCCTACTAAATTTAAACAGTGAACAGCACATGGTAAGAAATAGGCCAGCTTATTCTTCTCAAGTATTCTTGACTGGACACCTTTGTACTTTGCAGCCATGTTTGCCCCATTGTCATAAGACTGACCTCTGCAGTATTTGATGTTAAACCGATCTTGTTCTATTGTTTTCAGTATTTCTTGACTAAGACCTTCACCTGTTTTTACTGTGACTATAAACGTCAACAAGACTTTCCTCAACCTCTGAGTCATTTGCCGTCACACAGCGAACTACTTGACTCATCTGCTCATTGTGGCTGATATCTGGAGTGCAATCAAACATCAATGAAAAGTATGTAACATTTAAAATATATTTCATTATGTCATGTCTTATTTTGTTAGAAATCAATTCAAGGAACTCATCTTGTACATGTTTGGAAAAATAGCTAGTATGCACTATCTAGTGGCGTTCAATATGCAGACGAAGGGGGACTCTGTAGTGTGATATAAGATCAATGGTATTTATAAATGTCTCTCCTGTGTGGATCAGCAAAATCACGAACTTATTTTGTTCCTCTAAATGAACTTCCTTGCCTTGCTAGGAAAATTACAGCATAAATAATACAGTGAATCACTGCTCTCCAGTTAGATTCCTTTTTGTTTATCTGTCTAGTAGCTCTCTGTCAACGCCTCCGCTTCGGGGAGAAGACTCTAGAGCCTTCCAAGAGCGAAAATAAATTTATCGTTTGGAAAATTTTTTTGGGTAGGCAATTTTTCAATAAGCCTTCTCCAGTTAACAATCTTTACTTAAATTGCGACCTTCTTTATAGCTCTTGCTAATGTCAGGATCATGATCGATTTCTGCTCTCATTTTTATAATGTTACATCTGTCAGAGTCAGCAAATCTCTTCGGCCATGTACCAGGATCATTAAAATCAAACTCAAACCCAGAAGTTTCATCCTTTTGCTGAACACTAGCTGATGATCCACTAAGTAGTGTTTCACATTTCTACGTAGTGTCGTCTATTACCTTAGTACTCGGGCCATCTTCGGTTTCACTTGAGAGCAAAAAATATGTAATCCATACTGAACTTGAGAGATTTTCTGGCTTTGAGTAATTTGATTATGTCCTTCTCTGTTGTGGTAGTGTTACAGTAACTGTAAGGGGCTGATCACTGAGTCAATCCATATGAAGTGGTGCAATGAGGATTGCTTGACCATTTTTAAATATTTTGACTTTTTTAAGAGATTACCCTATAACTGAAAAGTTCAAAACAGCTTAAAAAAATTACTTTGCACCGTTACTGAACTTTTATTTGTAAGAGCAAGACGATTTTCCAGTTTGGAGACATTTGCGATAATTAGAAGATCTCTGATTGGGATCAAGTTACAACTTTGCAATTTAGAAAAGTCTCCTTTACAACATTGTCCGTTACACAAAATACCCTAAATTCAATTTATACTATATAATCTTACCTGATGTTTTGTTTTCTGTACTGAGAGCAGGCTTAGTGAAAAGGGGATCCAATTTTGCTGTCTGAGATAAAACCTCATTTAATTTTTTCTTCTTCTCTTCTGCTATATTTGTATACGTCGACACACTACTCCGTTTTCGACCATCCATTACTAAATAAATTGTTAAACAAATTTAAATGCACAACAGAAGAACAATAGAGATCAATACAACAGAAAACAATTTTACGCCATGTAACGCCGTCGCACCTCAACAAGAAATGGCGACGACAGAGGGTAGGGTGCGCGCTCATCATGTCTGAGAGCTTTAGTGTGAAACTATTCCCTGTCAACTAGTGTTGACATCTTAGCCGATTTTCGGTTGATGGTCGTTGATTTAAGGAATACAAAGCCGGAAAATGTATTTGTTAGTCGACAGCCACATAATATAAATTTAATGCATTTGCTTATTCCAGTTTAAGTCATGGCATTTTTCTTCTTTGGGAATTACAAAAATTTGTCCGAAAAGGTAGGGTTTTTCCAAACGTGAAAAAATTTTTCACGCTTCAATATGATCATGTAACTAGGAACAAATATTCTTTAAAAGTGGCACGATCGAGTAAGTATTGTTAGTACTGTGTTTGTGGGTCTACTGAGATAACACACAAGAGGAGTTTGCGACAGTTGATACCAGAAGTACCGTTGACATCCAACTGCACTAGAAAGATCTCTGCGTGCAAACCAGTCACGTTGCCCACGAGAATCACACCCCCCTGGATGGGCAGCGCCACGAGCAAGAGAGACGCGCAGTTAGGTATCCGTGCACGGGGTGAAGTTTTCAGCTGCAAGTTGTAAGTTAGTTCGAGTCTTGCTAGGGAGATCCTGCAGAACGTTCATCGTGTTTTCAAGTCTTCAAGTCGTCGAGTGAGATAGGAATAATGGTCGATAGGCAGGCAGTGGTTAGTCTTCACTAGAAACAGAGCAGTGAATAGAATTATTATGTATGGACACAGACCGCTAACCTAGAGATTTATGTGTGTTTTGTTAGTCTGGTACTGTTCTTCGAAAAGTATATCAGGACAGAAGATAAGTTTCCTTCCGACTTCAGTTCAGAGACCGTTATTTAATTTATGTTAATGGAACAGTAGTCATCACAGGGCAGATATGCTAAACTTGCATTCTACAATTGCTGTTAACAGCATTACCAAAGCTGAGTAATATGTTTTACAACTCACTGTTCCGGGTAACTTCCGTCGTGAGAATGTGCTGCCCTAGAACCAACAACGCATACGTCGTGTTAGGCCATCTGTATTACCCTTTTGCAGTGGCACTTAGATTTATGTCAAAGTGGACGCCACCGAACAACAACAATTTTATTAGTCTATGTGTTACATTATTACTCTGTGGCGCACCGGTAATCAACAAGTGACATCAAATTAAGTAGAAGCATTATATGAACCGCTTAAAGTTGAATACGTTTTTAAATGGGAATCATACGAAAGTAGCACGAATCGTCAGTTTCAAGACAGGTACAAATGTTCAAAAATGAAAGAAACTCAGTTTTCTTGAAAATATCACATGCTCCCTGATGAAAGAAGTTCTAGACATTTCAAGATTCAAGATAGAGCACGACCGAAATAGACTAACTCAACTGTTCACATGTTAAATAAAAAGTCTGAGAAATATGAAAAATTTTGTTTGCCACAAAACGTGTCGATATAAAAATATTAAGAAATTCTTCACAAAGCACAGCCCATTACTCACAACCGGAACTTCAGAAATCGCCAAAATCTGTTCATGGTGATCAATAATGCGAATTCCTCCATGTGATTCTAAGATCTGTCATTAGTTAGGAACACCGAACAGTGAACAACATATGGTCCTAGGTACACCACTCTGAAGGTAAAACACCCCGTCATACCTGTTTTTGAAGCAGAACCCTAAATGGTTCATTTGTTAATCCACATTCTATGCTCGGGGCATTCTCAAAACCGTAACACATATTCATGCAAACACTCTATTCAGTTTAATAATAAACTGAATACCATTTTGTAATATCGTATTACATTGTGGACACGGAAAGAGGTTAACATTCAAAGGTGGTAACAGTGGACATTGATAGACAAGGCCACTTGTTGGAAGAAACAAGTCCGCTAATAGCGGCGTTGCCTGCTACAGAGTCGCAGTTCTTTTTGGCCAATAACCAGCGTAGATGGTAGCTGGAAACGGCGTTTCCATCTAGAACTAAATGAGAAGGGCTTACCAATTCCGGCATTTACGTGATGTCCCAGGGACATGGTTAAAAGAACTGTACGGAACAGGAATGTTGCAAGTATTTCAATTTATTCCTCGAGCAATGTTCACCATTTTCACACACAGAAGTTTAAAATTATGTGTGTATGTTGTGTCTGAACATGTGTGGCATGGTATGTGGTCGTTAGAATATGTGTTGTTCTTAGAAGTTTTTACTTCGATTATGTTCGAGTACTGACCAGTCAGAAAGTCAGGGACTTTGTAGGAAAATATGAGACAGGTCGACAGTTGGACGAATTGAGTCAAAATGGAAAATATTTCGAAGGGAGTTTCCAATTGCAAAATATGGCTAACAATTAACGAAACCTCGCGAAAACGGTCAGTACCGGGAGAAGGGAACTACATTTTATTTAGAAGTTAAGTCACCCAAGAATCCTATGAAAGCCTAGTGAATGTGTAAGTATACTTATTTATGAGTATGCAGTGTAAATTCGATGTGTTGTCCGACATGCGCAGTGTAACTAACGCTTGAGAGTGATTCACAATGCTTGATATTTTGTTCGACTTCACCGTACATTTCGGATAAAAGAGACAAAGCCTACATTTAGACGCTCGGTATAAAAGAAGTCTAATTTGGATGATGGAGTCACAAGACTCAACGATTGCGTTATCACAGTCATTTGGGATGGCACTGGGATCCAACTAATGAACTGGTACTCATGGCTGGATACAGGTGAGAGCAACTGAATTTCACCAGATGAGTCACATAGGAATGAAATAAATATGACGTGCAAGGAAGTGAAGGTCAAATTCTGTAGGAAGAATGAGGAGATATCCAAAATGATGGTCGTCGTTAATGGTTGTCTCAAGGACATATTCAGTATAGAAAAACGAAAAAAATAGGTAAAATTAAAAGCAACGAATCAAAATTAGGACCGCAACAGCAAGTCCACTGTTGAACACATTTTAACTAGTGGACAGGTGGAAACAGCACGTTGAAGGCTTCTATAAAGGAGGGAAATTGAGACTTAACAAGAAAAGAAACTCTATTTGGAAGACAGAGGTGGGCTACTAGGATGTTATTGTAGCAGATTCACTCAGAAAATCAAGAGGTAGATTCAGAGTTTCACGAGTATTATGAGACATGCGATCAAGTAAGGCAGAAGGCACAGATTACGCGTCTTCGAATGTTCTAAAATCATTGGCAGAAGTGACAACGAAACAGCTATCAAAGTTGACTTTGGAAAAAGAATATCTTCCACACAAACCCGGAGGTAGCAAGGGTAGATACGTGTGGGAACAATAGCATAAGCCATTAAAATAAGCGAATTTTACATTTTTAAAAAATATAATGAAGCAGTCAACTTAAAGCTTTTGCGCATGATTTATTGATTCTTGGACAACATACTCCATTTTATTTAAAGAAATTCAGTCATCATCTCCCCAGCCACTGGAATATCCCTTGTATAAAATGACGTGTGTGTCCATGACGAAAGTACTCCAGTCTGCTAACCTTACCTGAACTCAAAAAAACCAAAAAATTTTCTTCAATTTTAGGATATTGTGCACAGAGTAATTGAACATTATTTTTTCTAAGTTAGAGAAAATAATTAAATGGCGGTCGTTTGACACACAGATGTAATTTTTTTCGTATGTTCTGGTCACGAGTTTTGCATTAATTAATGAATAAGTTAAAACATAAAAAGTAGCTTATCACTCCTTTCCGACTTGTCCGAGCAATTCAACCAAATTTCTCAAAGTCATCTTCATTAGTGTGCCTGCAATGTATTCCATTAGCTTCAAATACACTACAATTAGCTGATTATATACTCACTTGTTGTCAGGTTTCCATGTACAATTTTTGTACAGGCACTATCAATCACATGATCACAGGAACATCCTGCATACATCTTACTTCTGATGCTTGCAAATAATGAGGTAATTATAACCTAATGAAGAAGGGCACTGGATGCATGAAATTAGTAAGGCTATAAAATTTTTTGTGCAACTGGTTGCTGATTATTTCAACGCATTTTTCGACTTCGTTTGTCTATAATGTTACTATCGCATCCAATCCATACAGCTATTTGTTTGACTCTGTATTCGTTTTCGTAGTTGTCTTCACTGAGTAAAGTTTGTGTGGTGTGTATTGGAACTGGTTTTCTGTGCACAATTTGATGGTTTTAATTTCTGTGTATGACTGAACTGGTGGTAGTGACATCCGTAAATATGAGGAATTGATGTTGGTTGTTGTCTGTTTATCTTGCAGCGAAGGAAATGTAATTTATGCAGTTTCTGTGCTGAATATTAGTTTTGGATGGGCAGTGTTTACGTCTTTGTGTAGTTGTTGGATGCGACTCTGTGGCTCATCTAAAAGGTACAGGATGTCAGATACACAGTTATAATAATATAATTTCCAGTATTGTTTGGATCTTACTATAGTTTCAAATATTTTCTTGTCACTGTGTTTAAGGAAGTTTGTTATGAGTCCAATAACTGGTTACCCCGGGGGAAGTCCATCTTGTAACTTGAGTTGGTTGTCAAATGAGATGTTCTGCGATTAGTTTTAGAAGGTTTTTTTATTTCTTGGAATTTTGGAAAGCCTTTATGATATTATAAATGCTGTTTGCTGATGTTGATGACTTCTGCAATGAGGATGTTGTTTTACATGTATGAGATGTTGAATGATGTGTGGCTGTTGCAGGTATATTGGTGTATTTGATCTTCTGTATTAGCTCCTCGGTGTTGTCTATGTTTCGGTTATTTGTGTACATACACTACTTCTGGCGAGATAATATGAAAGTAAATTTGTTATATTTACAACTAGTATACTGGCATATGCTGTGTAACATCATAGATTAAGGATCGATCTGCGACAGCAATCGCACAACTTGTGTACCGGCCGCGAGGTGCCGCCACGAGCGCAACCGTATATAAGTGCCGACGGAGTTCGGCCAGCTCTCATGTTGTTGGCATCTCATTTTTGCCTATTGTCTTATTTACTTAGTTGCTTAGCTCTTATTCGTTTATGGCTCACGTTATTGTGCTCTCTTACAGCCATTCTGATTGTTTTGATTTACTCCCAATTGAGAAGTGCTCATTTTGGCATTTCACTTTTGCATATTTCTCTTTTTGCTAATAATATGCTTCCTAGCTTTTTACAGTTGAATTGATTGACGTAGTCTCATGCACTGTTTGTTAATTTCCTATGTTGATGTTCTTTAAATACTGTAATAATTATTAGAAGCATATCCTCCCTTTTACTTGTGTAAAGTGTTCTCGATGTAGGATTTGTTCCGTGACACAGTTGTAAGGTTTTTAATATAAATTATATACGAAACTGTGCTTTAAAAGGAATTAATTTTTCAGTTTGTACTACATCAGACGACAATTTTGTGATATGAGGGAGAAATTCGAGGGGCGAACTCATGGAAATAGTCTTAGGTGATACCATTTAAAAATAAAAACCTGTGTGACATTGAAAGACGTGACACTGTAGGCACCGAAAATTTATATATATAAAATTATACGTCACAGCTGCTTATGGATTATTCCTAAGTTGTTCAGGGTGGGTAACTTGGGATTCATACATTTTAACCATTTCACTTTCTGTCCTTTGAGTATGTGTCAAATGGTTTTTTGAAGTGCATATGCATCACTTTGGTATCGTTGTGTTAGAACATTGGTTAGCGTTACTATTTTGTTATGTTCTGGAACTGTTAAGATTTTATTTTAGTATTTTCCCAGTTCTTACTACCATGGTGTTACTCTTGTCAGCTTTGTGATGAGAACCCAGTTGTTTCTAAGTTTCTTCAGCACTTTTCTAGATATCTTTTTTTCTCCCTTTTTGTTCCTGTCAATGCCATATTGGTTTCTTCTTTTATGCATGTAATTCCTTCTATAACTACCTCTCTTGCCTTGCTGTTCCTTTCCGCAGATGCATTGCAGCATATACACTAATGGCCATTAAAATTCCTACGACAAGAAGATGATGTGCCACAGACGCGAAATTTAACTGACAGGAAGAAGATGCTGTGATACGCAAATCATTAGTTTTTCAGAGGATTCACATACAACGTGCTGACATGAGGCAAGTTTCCAACCGAATTCTCATACACAAATAGCAGTTGACCGGTGTTGTCTGGTGAAACGTTATTGTGATGCCTCGTGTAAGGAGGAGAAAAGCGTACCATCACGTTTCCGACTTTGATTAAGGTCGGATTGTAACCTATCGCAATCGCGGTTTATCGCATCGCGTCATTGCTGCTCGCGTTGGTCGAGATCCAATGAGTCTTAGGAGAATATGGAATCGATTGGTTCAGGAGGATAATTCGGAACGCCGTGCTGGATCTCATCGGCCTCGTATCACTAGCAGCCGAGATGACCGGGATCTTGTCAGCATGGCTGTAACGGATCGTGCAGCCACGTCTCGATCCCTGAGTCAACAGATGGGGACGTTTGCAAGACAACAACCATCGGCACGAACATTTCGACGACGTTTGCAGCAGCATGGACTATCAGCTCGGTGACCATGGCTGCAGTTAATCTTGACGCTGCATCACAGACAGGAGCGCCTGCGATGGTGTATTCAACGACGAACCTGGGTGCACGAATGGCGAACCGTCATTTTTTCGGATGAATCCTGGTTCTGTTTACAGCATCATGATGGTTGCATCCGTGTTTGACGACATCGAGGTGAACGCACATTGGAAGCGTGTATTCGACATCGCCATACCGGCGATACACCCTGCGTGATGGTATAGGATGCCATAGGTTACACGTCTCGGTCACCTCTTGTTCGCACTGACGGCAGCTTGAACAGTGGACGTTACATTTCAGATTTGTTACGACCCGTGGCTCTACCCTTCATTCGATCCCTGCGAAACCCTACACTTCAGCAGGACAATGCACGACCGCATGTTTCACGTCCTGTACGGGCCTTTCTGGATACAGAAAATGTTCGACTGCTGCCCTGACCAGCACATTCTCCAGATCTCTCACCTACTGAAAACGTCTGGTCAATGGTGGCTGAGCAACTGCCTCGTCACAATACGCCAGTCACTACTCTTGATGAACCGTGGTGTCGTGCAGCTGTACCTGTACACGCCATCCAATTCTGTTTGACTCAATGCCCAGTCGTATCAAGGCCGTTATTACGGCCAGATGTGATTGTTCTAGGTACTGATTTCTCAGGATCTATGCACCCAAATTGCGTGGAAATGTAATCACATGTCAGTTCTAATACAATATTTGTCCAATGAATACCCGTTTATCATCTGCATTTCTTCTTGGTATAGCAATTTTAATGGCCAGTAGTGTATTTCTAATATTTTCAAGGCTGATTTTTCAGTTTATAATACAACGTAATAAAGGGCAAGGGTCTCGGTACACTCCAAGCCGCTCACAAGAAAGTGTTCACACTCCATGTTTTCAGTGATCTGGAAAAGCTAAAGTAGATACATTAAACACTAATGATTTACTGCCTGTCCTGGCTGATACTACATATTTCGCTGTGAAACAGATTGCTATGTAGGGTGATGCCCTACCCCACTGTATATCTTTCAGCGGTTTTTCAGGATACATACCCAGCATTTTGATGTAATGATTGCAGCATGTCTGGCATTTCTTTACAGAGTAATTCAGGTGACTTATTTATAATTTATTTGGGTTCTTATTGAAGACAGTATTGTAGATGTTAAAATACCATCACAACAGTGAAGATGCGTGTGGTATGGAAAAACAAACTGTACCACACAGAACACAGAATAATTCGACAACCTCAGATATAAATTTACTGTGATGTTGCTGCCGCTGGTGCAGGAACAGCTCAGCATAGCGTCATTGTGCCACTCTTTCATTCCATTCAAAAGGCGCATGTCAGCCAGATCTTTATTACAAATCAAATCCGTATTATTACTTTGTATCACTGAAAACAACACCCTTTCCAGAACCGAGCAGCACTGAATGCAAATTTGAAGGTAACAATGTACAGTAAATATGCATTACAGTGAGTGAATGGAAAGACAGACATGCAGTGCATAGTGTCAACATATGCACTGTGTTCAGTAAAAGACCAACACAAAGCTAAGTTGGGAGAGAAACCATACCAAATGGAAAATCTCTATAATAGGCTGAATGAGGAACATGGGACCTATATGCCAAAATATTTGGAAGATATTCCTCAACAACTTTTGAAAGATTTTCACTAGAGTTCAGTTTCACACTGTGTGGTTGAACCATGTAAAACATTATGTTCTCATGTTTTCATGACACCAAAACCATTCTTTGTTGACACTAACATCCCTAACAGCACATTCTATTGATTCTTTGCAATAGTAAAACTTATATTTCTTTCATAAGACTCTTTCTCAATAAAACCGAATGAACAGTATCACTCTCTGTTCTAAAATATGGCCTGTAGGAATGTTGGAAAGATACTGATAGGAGCTTGTAGGTTACAAAAATTGGCAAAATGCTTTAAACACATCCTGCGCTACTAACATGCTAGAAAGAGTTGAGTGCAAGTGTGAATCCCAATCCACTAGTAAGAGAAATAAACCCACGAGGAGATATGGAGAAATTTAATGGGGTGACTATAATAAGCAGTATGTGGTCACCTACCACATTTCCCACTGGGCTGGTATAGGGAATGATATCCGATGGTGATGGTTCGCTGGTAATGATCCTAACAGGCTGCGTGACAGTCATACAGACGTGCAGCTGTTGCCTGTGCCTTCGTGAACACCCATGCTAATGCTCTCTATTTCAACACGACAACGCTCACCCAAATATCACTTCCACCACCCTAGCATGACTTGCAGCTGTAGATACTCCGCCATTGACAGACGCCTCACCCGATCTCTCCAAGATCAAGAAATTATGGGATGCCATGGAGCCTCCAACGACCAGTACGAGCTGAGATGCAACCAGCATGAGGTGGAGTATCACGCGACAACATCCGAGACCTGTACAGCTCCATGCAGGGATGTCCGGACGCTTTTTTTGACAACCATGAAGGTCCAATGCCGCACTAAAAGTTGCATTTTGTGGCCATGTAGCGCAATAAACGTTTGTCGTTAAAAGATGGCAGTGTTATAGTTTTGTATGTATGGCATCGTTTTGTATGTACGGCATCGCCTACCTGCCTGCCAATAACGGCCAAAATCGCCTTTTCCTTCCGGTGGAGTTCCTATTAGGACGATGACTATAAATTACGCGATAATAAGTTTTCCAATCAGTCACTACGAATGGATGTGGCACGTCCAATGATATGTACTGAGTACTAATAATTCAGTGCCTCTCACTTTGTTAGAGACCTCGACTAAACTCACATGTACGTGTTCTGACACGTGGCGACTGTGACTTGTGCCGTTGTTCACAATCTGAACAGCAGGGAGAGCAACAACCGAAGAGTGAGAAAACCTCACGTATAGACTATAACGGTAGGATACCTACAGCATTTGAGGGAAATTCCTCCTGGATGGCCCGTTATAAGAGGCGATGCACATAAGAGGAGAGGCGTCGATACGGCGCGGCTAACGGGCGCCGCTTCAGCGGCCAGCGCCCGGCGCCCGGTGGCCGGGGATTCCCAGAGGCGTCGTAAGTCGGGCGCCCACTCTGGCCGCGCGGCCGTTTCCCAGGAACAAGCCTGACCGCCTCAGGGGTTGCGCCCCTTTGCCGCGCCATTAAACGCGCCCGTAAACAAGGATTCGATTTATAAAGCAACAGCGTCGCCAACAGGCCCCGGGCTCCTGGCTTCCCGCTGGGAGCCGTGTTAAATGTTGCATTGCCTGCCGGCGGCCGGGCTGACCGCTATGGCCTCTCTGGCAAGGCGGCGATTTCACCCGCTATTCCCAGCAAAGTAAGTCAGTCCTTGCTTCTTTGCTTCCCTCTCTACTACGACTCACAAATGTAGCAGACACATTAGTCTCTGCTAACAGTAGTTTCCCTAACAACAACTTTCAGCGCACGGTACACATATAAAGGCAAGGAGTCTGTTTCCCTCCTTTCATTACCAATTTGTGTCACTGACACTGAGTTCCTTTCACTCATTCAAAGCTCACTGGGTCATGATGGGTAACGTCCCTAGTGATGGCGACAAATCTTCGACTGTAGTTAAAATCTTCTGGGTTATAAGGCCGCGTCATGATTTGTTCTAAAATGTTCGACGTTTCGACCCCTCTGCTGGGAACTTACTCCGGATCTTTTCGTGTCCACTACTGCTAGAACACTCTAGATCCTGAGGAAGATCCCAGTACACGGGTCGAAACTTCAAACATTTTAGAAGAAACATGACGTGGCCTAATGACCCAGAAAATTTTAATTTCAGTGACAACGGCCACGAAAGCCAGCAGACTTACATACATCTTCGACTGTCAGGAGGTTATCGTCTTTGACGAATCTCTGACAAACCACAAGCCAGTCTGTGTCAAGTTATCTTCGAAATGTGTGGCGGACAAGACTGGAGGTCGGAGGTGACATCCATCTCTCCTCTAGTTATAAATGGTTCTACATTCTTGTATCAGTCCTCTAGCAGTTTCTACTCAGTCATTTTGCAGTTTCCATTACTCTTTCTTTTTACATTTATCTGTTCACTTTTCCCTGCTTCATTTGCTACATTTATATATTTTGTTATTTCGTTAATTAAGTATTATATCTCCATAGATATCGAAGTATTTCTATTGGGTCTTGTCTTTCTACTTATTTGATCCGCTGCTGATTTCAGTACTTCAGGTCTCACTCGTCTTCTATGCCTTCGTTTTCATTGTTTCAAACATTGCCCAGCGCTCCATTTGAAACTCTCAGCAGTCTCTGGTTCTTTCGACTTATGCAAATAATATATTCTCCATTTATTACCTATTTGAAATTTCTTGAATTATAACTTCCTTTCATAACCAATTGTAGTCATAGAATCTGTCCCTCATGCTGTCTTACAGTTTAAAATTCGGGTCTTTAAAATGTGCCTCTTAACATTAGATAACACTGAACAACATATTTGAAGTGAAAGTTTGTAAATTGCATAATATTGACTTAGTTATGTTTATTTCAGTTAAAGTGATACAAAATCATCAGCTTCATAAGTACTTAGCTCCAGTTTTTTTTAAAAGTAATCTACATTTTCGTATAAATAATTCACTACCTAATACGCATTAATGTTCCAAGATTCAGCATTACAAATTTGAAGTGAATAATTACTTGAATTATGTTATGTGTTATGCATTGATAAATTTCAGTGTCATTCTGGAAGTACAAAACTAAAAAACACTACTGGCCATTAAAACTGCTACACCAAGAAGAAATACAGATGATAAACGGGTATTCATTGAACAAATATATTATACTAGAACTGACATGTGATTACATTTTCACGCAATTTGGTTGCATAGATCCTGAGAAATCAGTACCCAGAACAATGACCTCTGCCCGTAATAACGGCCTTGATACGCCTGGGCACTGAGTGAAACAGAGCTTGGATGGCGTGTACAGGTACAGCTGCCCGTGCAGCTTCAACACGATACCACAGTTCATCAACAGTAGTGATTGGCGTATTGTGACGAGCCAGTTGCTCGGCCACCATTGACCAGGCTCTTTCAATTGGTGAGAGATCTGGAGAATGTGCTGGCCAGGGCAGCAGTCGAACATTTTCTGTATCCGGAAATACCCGTACAGGACCTAAAATATGCCCTCGTGCATTATCCTGCTGAAGTGTAGGGTTTCGCAGGGATCGAATAAAGGGTAGAACCATGGGTCGTAACACATCTGAAATGTAACGTCCACTGTTCAAAGTGCCGTCAGTGCGTACAAGAGGTGACCGAGACGTGTAACCAATGGCACCCGATACATTCACGCCGTGTGATACGCCAGTACGGCGATGACGAATACACGCTTTCACTGCGCATGCACCGCGATGTCGTTAAACACGGACGCGACTATCATGATGCTGTAAACACAACCTGGACTCATCCGAAAAAAATTACGTTTTGCCATTCGTGCTCCCAGCTTCGTCCTTGAGTACACAATCGCAGGCTCTCCTGTCTCTGATGCAGCGTCAAGGATAACCGCAGCGAGCGGTTCTAGGCGCTACAGTCTGGAGCCCCGCGACCACTGCGATTGCAGGTTCGAATCCTGCCACGGGCATGGATGTGTGTGATGTCCTTAGGTTAGTTAGGTTTAAGTATTTCTAAGTTCTAGGGGACTGATGATCTCAGGAGTTAAGTCCCAAAGTGCTCAGAGCCATTTGAACCATTTATTTGGCAACCGCAGCCATGGTCTCCGAGCTGATAGTCCATGCTGCAGCAAACGTCGTCGACCTGTAGGTGCAGATGTTGTTGTCTTGCAAACGTCCCCATTTGTTGACTCAGGGATCAAGACGTGGGTGCACGATCCGTTACAGCCATGCGGATACCTGTCATCTCGACTGCTAGTGATACGACGCCGTTCTGACCCAGCACGGCCTTTCGTATTACCTCCCTGATGCCACCGATTCCATATTCTGCAACCAGTCATTGGATATTGACCAACGCGAGCAGCAATGTCGTGGTAAGATAAACCGCAACCGCGATAGACTACAATCCGACCTTTATCAAAGTCAGAAACGTGATGGTACGCATTTCTCCTCGTTACACCAGGCATCACGTCATCGTTTCACCAGGCAACGCCGGTCAACTGCTGTTTGTGTATGAGAAATCGGTTGGAAACTTTCCTCATGTGTGCACGGTGTAGGTTTCACCACCGTCACCAACCTTGTGTGAATCCTCTGAAAAACTAATCATTTGCATATCACAGCATCTTCTTCGTTTCGGTTAAATTTCGCGTCTGCAGCACGTCATCTTCGTGGTGTAGCAATTTTAATGGCCAGTATTGTATTAAGAAAAAATGAAGATATTATCATATGAATCAAAATACTTCGAAAGTCTACTTTGTACCAGAACTACGTAAAGCACAAAAGAAAATATGTAAATTAACTGGTTGCAAATGTATGTACAGGTTTACAAATGTTATATGATCATATGTACAGCATATACATTTACATCTTTTGTTCGGAGATAAATTCAGGAAATGGCCGTTTTCGCTTGGCCTGATGTTTTTACACATACTCGGGAACATCCTTTATGACAGTCCAGCAGTAAACTGCTAAAATAGTAGGGCTACACTTTCCCGCATACCTCTTCTCAAACGTGGCAATATCTTGATGAAATCGCTCCCCATGTTCATAACTTACTGCACCACAATCTTTGGGGAACAAGTCAAGATGACTATGTAATAAATGCATTTTCTATGACATGTTTTAACCTAGCTATTCATAAGATGACAACATGTTATCTCATATCTCCTTGTCATTTATTGATCGTTTGTTCCCTAAGAGCTGTAAACAGACAGTCTTAAAACATTCCTATGCATGCCTCTCATTGGGTTGTATGATTCCATCAAAAGTATGGTTTCCAAAAACCTCTCGAATCTGTGGGCCTAGAAAGATGCCCTCCTTTACTTTGGCATAAATTATGTGAGGAAGTTTTTGCCTTAAGTACTTAAACGTGTCACCATCGTTGTTCATTCCCTTAACAAAGTTTCTCATGAGACCCAACTTGGTATGCCAGGTCAGGAGCAGAATCTTTTAGGGTCTACTAGAGGTTCACTCTTAATGTTCTTTATACATGCTTGAAGAGATTTTCTGGTAGGCCATTCATGTTTACTGTAATGAGATGCATGACCTGGGCTATCCCATTCACAAAGAAAACAGTAATATGTAGTATACCCTAACTGCATACCGATACAGCAGTGCAACCACTTTCAAGTCACCACAGATCTGCCATTGGGATTAATTATGCTTGAGGGCTTCTAGTAAAATTTGCATGTTTTGGCGTGACTCTTTCAAATACATTCTATGCCCAACTTGAATAGAAGGAATCTCATTACCAATATGTAAAAGTACTGCTTTTAAGCTCAATTTTGACGAATCAATAAACAGTCTCTACTCACCATGGTTGTAATTAATTCTGAGACCCTTCATGAGACTATTTATGTCTACACATACCACAAGACTATCTTGCATGTAAAATAAAGTACTGAATTATAGCTTTCTTCTGCGGTAGAGTGAAAAATTTACATTGCTTTTCAGAAAACTGCGCTGCTGGAATCTTGATGCTAACATCTCAGCCTTAGCCTTAGAGAGCTCCAAATCTTAATGAGATCACTTAACTCATTTTGAGACAATTTTTGTGGATCATCAGTTGATATATTTGGAAGAAACTCTGTATCTTGTGATGTACATGGTCCAGGACATTCAGGATCCCAATCAGAAGTAATCTCGTACTCTGTTAGTGGTTTAGGTATTGGTGATCCTTCCCCATGTAGAACTGGACGCATGGCAGATGGAATGCAAGGATGGATCCCTGTCCGCTTCTTCTTCTTAGATATTCCCTTCTTGATAGGAGGAATCTTACAAAAGTAGCAGTCACTGACATGGTTAGTTGGGGCATTGAACGTCCTTCTCCATGCTTCCAGTTCGTGAGGTTGCTAGCACAAGTGTTGCACATCACATTTGGAGACCAGAGTTTATCGTGATCACCAATTTTGCAACCAAAATAACAACTGTAAGCTTTTTTAACCAGTGGAGTTATTTGCTGTTTTTGTGAAGCAAATGTAGCTTCTCCACACACAAATAGCAAAATGTGTCAGCACTGTTAACACAAACTCGTGGCATTTTTGTTCACTTCAATAGTAGTCAACTTGAACAATTCGTAGTTAATCTGGAAACAAATGTACAAACATTAGTACATCCATTAATAAAGTCACTAAAGTTGAAGAGGAGGGTGAAAAAGATCACTAAAATGGGTATCAAAATGTTTACTTCCAAAATATTGCACACAAGTAAGACCAGGTACAATAATACAATCCATTGCTACTAGTTATTACGACTCTGACAAACCATTATAATACTTGATTTTAAACTTAACTTAAAAATCCATACATTTTTATCTCACCATAATAAAACAGTGTAAAATGAAAACTAGAGCTAATTTAGAATTGCATTTACGATCAGCACATTAGAACTGATACGAATTGGCTATTTTCATTCTATTTACATTTTCATTGTTACATAGTGTTTAATCAGTTTGAAGCTTTGAAGTGTATCCGACTGGACTGTCTTCCACATATATTGCCTTCTTATATGAATCTTAAACCATGTGTTATAGATGATTAAATTAAGGCTACTCAAAAGTGTACCAGGTGGATTCTTCTTTAATTCCTTTCCCCAACGCCATATTCTCCTACTATTTTTCCTTCAGTCTCCTTTCCTAATATCAAATTCCAGTCGAACAGGACCATTAAACATTCCTCTTTTTTAACCATCCGAATAATTTCTTGCATCTCATTGTACATTTGTTCCATCTCTTCGTCATCTGCGAAGCTATCTGACACACAAAGCTGTATTACTAATGTAGGTCTTTCCTAATCTCTTCATCATCTGCAGTGCTATTTGATGTATCAACTTGTACTACTGTGGAGTATGTTCGTCAATCCAGGCTAGTGTAGCGCGTTCATTACATTGTTCATAGCAGCTTATCCACATTGTTATTCTCTTATTCATTATTATATCTACCTTTTCATTACCCGTGTTTGATATTGTGTTTATAACCCTGACCAGAAGTCCTGTTCTCCAGTCACTTACCTTCACTAACGCGTACTACATCTAACGTTAACCAATCCATTCCTAATTTTTAACCTAATTACCTGATTAAGACATCTAACATTCCACGCTACGAACCGTAGAACGTCAGTTTTGCTTTTCCTGATGGCGATATCTTCCTGTACAGTCCATAGAAATTCGAATGGGGGTCTTCTTTACGTCTGGAATATTTTACTCAAGAGAGTGCCATTATTATTTAATATACAGTACTATTGCACGTCCTCGGGAGAAACAATGACTGTATTTTCTCCTTGTTTTCAGCCGTATTGAGCACTAGCACAGGAAGCTCATATTGGCTAATAATACAATGTCTCATCATCAGTCATTCAGATTGTTGCCTCTGCAACTACAGAAAATGCTGCTGCCCCTCATCAAGAGCCACACGTTCGTCTGACCTTCAGCAGACATCCATCTGTTCTCTTTGCTACTGTGGTACGGCTATCTGTATCACTAAGACATACAAGGCAATACATCCAACATTAAGGTCGACTGTTCATGGGAAAACTAGAGAATCATATTTCCATAATAATATTAAGTAGTATAGGGAGCAGGAACCAATCGCAGGCAACTTTATTCCATATCCAGATGTCGGTCAGTGTGTGGCTGTCTTCAGTGCTAAAGAACATATAAAAAACAGTTACAAAAGGTAAGTGCAAGCCTTATTAAATGTACAGGTATATAAGATTTAAATGTGAGTCAGTCACAAAGTAAATGTAACTTATAACATTAAAACTTCTTATACATGAACATATTCCCAACTAGACTCTTCATGTCAAAGGCTGAGTTTATACTGAGGCCTCTGTCTACAACTATAACACCGCTGGCTTCACTTTGAGTCATACCAATCTGCAGCGCCCGCATACGTGTGTGATGCGATGAGAAAATTTATTAAATTTCTGTTGCTGCTCGTATGTTTTCTCATCTTGTTTTTAATATTTTATACTTTTTTAAAAGTTACTTACGTAAACCAAATAAGGTGTTTGAAACTAAAACCAATGAAGAATGTTTTAAAATTATGCATAGTGGTGACTGTGTGAACAAACTACAGACATCAGTAATTGCTGCACATTTTACAAGTGAACGAAGTTAGAAAAATGCTAAACATCTTGTTCAAAACACGGAAATTATCTAGAGCATTGAACCCTGTTGCTGCTCCAGGCCAGAGCAGACTGGAGCAATTAGTAAATTAGTACAATGGTCTTATTAAAATGTGTTACAGACCAAGCACATTTGAAGGAATTGAAACAGACAGGAGTGGGATTTTGCGTTATGATACCAGCCATAGCAAGTTGGAGCAATTTGTAAATTAATAAAACGTTTTTATTAAAACCGTATTGCAGACCAAGCACAGTTAAAGGAATTTGGGCACATAAGAGTGGTTTTTTAAAACATCGTACCAGCAGCAGTATATCTGAAGGGCCAGTAATCTTTCTGTTTTAAAGTATCCTCCTGCTGTAAAATGTCTTTCCTCCTTAGTTCCACATAAAAACATACTATAATTTGTACAGTTTGCTGTTAAAACAAATAAACTTTCTACTACATAATGGAAATTGGGAATACGTGGCAAGGGACAAAACTGCTGAGGTCATCGCTGCCTAAGCTTTCGCACTACTTAATCCGACCGAAACTGAATTATGCTAAGGACAACACACACACCCATGCCAGAGGGAGGACTCGAACCTCCGACGGGGGCAGCCAGGCTGGCCGTGACAAGGCGCCTGAGCCCGCGCGGCCATCCCGTGCTGTTACATCGTGTAATATTGGGGAAAATGCCTTATTTCTCCACAAACATGTACTCATATGCTATCTACAAGGAGTATAATAGATCGTTATTGAAGGGAGTATAATAGATCGTTATTGTCAGATCACAGCCTTTGTGAGGACTACAATGTGGTAACCGAATTCCAATTATTTTTAAACAGTTGCGAAAATTAAGAGCTTCTTGTTTCCACCTGCTCATTAGGCTGTGTCATATGAGGGGATGCATGATGGCAAACGGTTTCAAAATCCTCCCACAGGTCAATACGTCTTCCTTTCTCTCATGGATGGAGCGTTGACATATGCAATGGTTTAGTTTCATTAAGTATATGCAAGTACTATAAACAGTTTTCTGTTCAACGATATAGTTACTTTGTTACATTCAATTTTGAAAATTTTTCATTTTTTACTTCCTCGCCCGAACCTTCACCTTTACTGTCGCCCTCCGACATCTAATAACAGTCGGCCACGATGCTTTACTTCCACCAACCCGGGTACCTCTTGTCCATCTCCTTAATTTATTGGTGGAACTGTTCTCCTTGCTTTTCACTATCATAATCCTAATTTTCAGAGAAGTAGTCAACATGTAAGGCTAGGAAGTGGAGTTTTACACTCCTGTGCACATTTCAACTTCTAGTAATTTTCCAACATAATATTGACATTCTTCTTCTGTTTACGTATTTTTTTATTGCGTGCAAGATTTTCACTAATAGACGTGAAGCTACTCATGCACGTCTTCCCTTAACACTTTCACCGTTGTGATATTGGTGCGCCTTCTTCAATTTGGTAGTATGTGGACGAACAGAAGATCTAGGTTTCGATTTTTTTCACTGAAGAAAATCTTAATAGAGAGGTGCCTAAAGTAGAATCCATATTGTGGGAAAGCCGTAATAACTCTCTTCACGTAGCCCAGTTTAAAAATTAGTAGTGAAAGAAATATTTCTTCTTATGGTGTCGGGTGGATCATGCAAGATATTTTAAGTCTAGGGCAAAAAGTGTCTCAGGTATGAGGAACCCTCTATACTCAAGTACCTTTGATTTTCCCAGGTACCCAACTGACATAAAAGGCATAGCATTTCCATGTTGTCAACCTGTTGTCTTTAAAATTTCTGCAACTATAAATACGAGGGTCGTTCAATTAGTAATGCCCCACATTCTTTTTCTCAGAATATGTTAATTGTTAAGAGTCACAGTTTGCTGACAATATACAGCCGTGCGGGATTCGCCGATCGCTCTGGGGCGCTGCAATCATGGACTGTGCGGCTGGTCCGGCGGAGGTTCGAGTCCTCCCTTGGGCAAGGGTGTGTGTGTTTGTCCTTAAGGATAATTTAGGTTAAGTAGTGTGTAAGCTTAGGGACTGATGACCTTAGCAGTTAAGTTCCAGCTCGAGCCGAGCGACTGCTCCGGTCGCAGGTTCGAATCCTGCCTCGGGCATGGATGTGTGTGATGTCCTTAGGTTAGTTGGTTTACTTAGTCCTAAGTTCTAGGCGACTGATGACCTCAGAAGTTAAGTCGCATAGTGCTCAGAGCCATTTGAACCAAGTTAAGTCCCGTAAGATTTCACACACACATTTTTTTGACAAAATAGATAAACATGTTTTGTCGATGTCCTATTTTTCTACGTAGTCTACATCACGTTCTATGGCCGTATGTCAACGTTGTGGAAGAGCATGTATTCCCTGCTGGTAAAAGCTCTTGTCCTGTAGGCATGGTCATGTTTCCACTCCATGACTGACACTCTCGTCATCTTCATAGCGTGTTCCCCGAAGAGAATCTACGTCGGAAACGATTATTAAGAGTAAGTTTGTTCAGGGTCTTCACGAATGACTTTGAATTGATGGTTGACGCTCTTGACATCACAACAATGAGAATGACGTGATCTCAATCGCAAAAGACTGTCGCCTTGACTTTTCGGCAGAGAGGGTTGTCTTGAATTTCTTATTTTGTGGTGAAGGACGAGTATGCCACTCCATGGACTACCCTTTTGTTTACAGAGCAAAGTGGTGCACCCAGTTTTCGTCCCCCGTAACGATCCGTGACAAAATGGCCTCTCCATTGGTCTCAAAACGCTCCAACCATTCAGGCGAAATGGCATTACTGTGAATCCTCTAGGCCGCAGTGAGTATTCGTGGAACCCGTCGTGAGCACCTCTTTGAATATCCGAGAGTCGCGACCATTGCAGACGCACTTCCAATGCTGACCGACAACTGCAGAGCCAGTTGCTGAGTTGTGATGCGCCGTTCGGCACGAATAATGGCTTCCGCACGATTCAGCAAGTCAGGAGCAGTGGCTGTGACAGGACGTCCCGAGCGTCGCTCAATGTTCAAATGTTCAAATGTGTGTGAAATCTTATGGGACTTAACTGCTAAGGTCATCAGTTCATAAGCTTTCACACTACTTAACCTAAATTATCCTAAGGACAAACACACACACCCAATGCTGGAGGGAGGACTCGAACCTCCGCCAGGACCAGCCGCACAGTCCATGACTGCAGCGCCATAGACCGCTCGGGTATTCCCGCGCGGCCGAGCGTGGCTGACCATGGAGCTCTGTTTCTGTATTTTCTGAGGCTGTACTCTTTACTCATCGCCCAACTGTACTCCAGTCAACTGCAACATCGCCATACATTGCACACAAACGTTTATGGATGTTCACCAAGGTTTCTTTTCCTGCACACAAGAATTCAATAACACCACGCTGCTTGTAACGTGAGTCGTATGTAAACGCCATTTTGACCCTGTTCTACGCCTCTGTCATCTACCAGAACGGTTCGAAACTTCACTGGCGTGCAAAACGAACACCAAAGCGCCAACGAGGAAGTTTTTCTATGTACATTAATGACTATATAAAAAGAGGAGGGGCATTACTTACTGAACGAGCCTCGTAACATAAAATAGATCCCACTATAAAAACCGTACGTGATGTAAGAGCAGTTCTGAAACCAACATAAAAAATTAATTTAAGAGCAAATATCTATTTTTCATTATCTAATTTCATGCAGACTGTGAAGAAGATGGCTTTAAATACCGTGTCTGTTGAGCTGGAAAATGGCTGTAAAGAAGGGCGCTATTGAAAGGCTATTACGTACAGACCTAAGTGTGAATCATCGGTCCTGCAGTTAATAGTGAACGTTGGCGATGGATCTCGATCCTAGGCATTTGGACATAAAGGGGAACGAGGAATCGCTCGCAACCTTTCGTTGATCGTCGCTTGGTGAGGCAGGATGTATGTCGGTTTGAGTAGGTGGTACGTTCTTGAACGACTTGACGGCGGACCAGGTTTCGTACTTCAGCTATTAGCACATGTTACAGTGAACCTGAGGTCAGAGGCGTGGACCAAGCCCGAGCAGCCAACCCGGGCTGTAACCTCGACTACCGGGCAAGGCTTGACTCGAGCTGCCCGGTCAGCAGGTGGAGCCGCACAGGGGCGCGCCGGAACATACGGTACCGCCCCGGCGCCCGTGCGGCTGGGCTAGGCTACTCGCCAAGTCTCGCACCCGTCAGGCCAGTTTGGAAACAGTTTTTTGATTTTCACAGTTCTTACCGACACAGTATTTTTACCTGTGGTCATATATTAAAATAACTGATGGCTGTAACATCAGCAACAAGGTGGTAATCAAATCTCCACAATTGCTTGTAATTATTAAATAAATTTACTGTTAGATGCATGTGAAAAACATCTGTACTTTACGATGCAGTGAAATTTAAAATTGCTACACCAAGAAGAAGTGGACATTATAAACTGGTATTCATTGGACAAATATATTATACTAGAACTGACACGTGATTACATTTTCACGCAATTTGGGTGCATAGATCCTGAGAGATCAGTACCCAGAACAACCACCTCTGGCCGTAATAACGACCTTGATACGTCAGGGCATTGAGTCAAGCAGAGCTTGGATGTCGTGTACAGGTACAGCTGCCCATGCAACTTTAACACGATACCACAGTTCATCAAGAGTAGTGACTGGCGTGTTGTGACGAGTCAGGTGCTCTGCCACCATTGAGGTTTTCAGTTGGTGAAAGATCTGGAGAATGTGCTGGCCAGGGCACCAGTCGAACATTTTCTGCATCCAGAAAGGCCCGTAGAGGACCTGCAACACGCGGTCGTGCATTATTCTGCTGAAATGTAGGGTTTCGCAGGGATCGAATGAAGGGTAGAGCCATGGGTCGTAACAAATCTGAAATGTAACGTCCACTGTTCAAAGTGCCGTCAATGCGAACAAAAGGTGACCGAGACGTTTAACCAATGGCACCCCATACCATCACGCCGGATGATACGCCAGTATGGCGATAACGAATACACGCTTCCAATGTGCGTTCACCGCGATGTCGCCAAACACGCATGCGACCATCATGATGCTATAAACAGAACCTGCATTCATCCGAAAAAATAACGTTTTGCCATTCGTGCACCCAGGTTCGTTGTGATGCAGCATCAAGGATAACCGCAGCTATGGTTACCGAGCTGATAGTCCCTGATGCTGCAAACGTCGTCGAACTGTTCGTCCAGACGGTTGTGGTCTTGCAAACGTCCCCAGCTGTTGACTGAGGGATCGAGACGTGGCTGCACGATCCGTTACAGCCATACGGATAAGATGCCTGTCATCTCGACTGCTAGTGATACGACGCCGTTGGGATCCAGCACGGCGTTCCGTATTATCTCCCTGAACCCACCGATTCCATATTCTGCTAACAGTCATTGGATCTTAACCAACGCGAGCAGCAATGTCGCGATACGATAAACCGCAATCGCCATAGGCTACAATCCGACCTTTATCAAAGTCGGACACGTGATGGTACGCATTTCTCCTCCTTACACGAGGCATCACAACAACGTTTCACCAGGCAACGCCGGCCAGCTGCTGTTTGTGTATGAGAAATCGGTTGGAAACTTTTCTCATGTCAGCACGTTGTAGGTGTCCCCACCGGCGCCGACCTTGTGTGAATGCTCTGAGAAGCTAATCATTTGCATATCACAGCATCTTCTTCCTGTCGGTTAAATTTCGCGTCTGTAGCACGTCATTTTCGTGCTGTAGCAATTTTAATGGTCAGTAGCGTAGTTAATTTTATTTGTGGTCATCCCAGAATCCCACTAATTAGTACATTTTTGTGAAACTAACCTAAATATTTATAAGTTTTGATTGACTAACACGTATGTATGATGGTTATACCACTGCATAAATTTTCTCATACTGCATGACGTTTATCTCTTTCTCACTAGGTACACCTTACCTTAGGCAAAGTTTAATTTCCGACTGTACCTCATTTCAGAAATATTTTGTTAAAAATCAACTGTTGAAATATATTACTTCAGGGACCCTAACTAATATGCAACGCCGTATGAATCGTTCATTAAAAGCCTTGCAGTTTGGGAAATATGTCTAAATTCCAATCAAATTGAGTGCTTCGATACCCTTCGCTATTTCCTAGTAGAAATGCACTTACATCGGACTAAAATGTCGAGGATAAAATCAAGGAAGATTGGAAGGGATGGAAAAATTTCTTACTCTGTTCCACTGCTCTATCTAGTAATAACAAGTGGATTCGCATTCGCTTGGAAAAGAGAACAATTTTGAGCTCCCCACGAAGTGTATATTGAAACGAGCAGCTTTCGGAAACCTCCAGCCACTAAGTTACAGGAAGGTAAGTTTAAAGACGGAGTTTCCTATGCTGTCGAATAAAGCGGCAACAGATTTGTTACATATCACGTCCACATTTCAGTATGAAAAAGCTTTTCCTTCTTACAGGTATATGAAAAATGACTCCGGAAACAAACTCCACAATAAAAGTAATTTGAAACTATCTTTACCTTCAGTGGTTCCTGATTTGAAAGTTATGTCACATGCAAAGCAAATGATTCCTTCTCAACAAAATCCAAGGAAAGGTTGAGCCAGTCAGTTCCCTAGTGAGAACTACTAGATTAACAGAAAAGTGTAAAATAATTTTATATTGCCTACTAGACCAAGTCCATCACAGATGTTAGGGAGTAAAAAAATAGGTGCAAAGAAGGAAACTGCGAAAAACCATGGGTAACAGAAGAAGTACATCAATTCATCGATGAAAGGAGGAAGTACAAAAACGTTCTGGGAAACTCAGGAATACAGAAATACAAGTCGCTGAGGAAAGAAATAAATAGGAATAGCAGGGAAGCTAAGACGAAATGTCTGCAGGAAAAATGTGAAGACATACAGAAATGATTGTCAGAAGGACAGACTCAACAGGAAAGTCAAAACAACCTTCGATGACATTAGAAGCAAGGGTGATAACATTAAGAGTGTAACGGGAATTTAACTGTTAAATGCAAAGGAGGCAGCGGATAGGTGGAAAGAATACAGTAAAACAATCTATTAGGGGGAAGATTAGTCTGATGTGATAGAAGAAGAAACAGGAGTCGATTTAGAAGAGAGAGGGGCACCAGTCTTAGAATCTGAATTTAAAAGAGCTTTGGACGATGTAACATGAAATAATGCAGAAGGGATACATAACATTCCATCAGAATTTCTAAAATCATTGGGGGAAGTGGCAACATAACGACTATTCACGTTGGTGTGTAGAATGTAAGAGTCTGGTGACATATCATCTGACTTTCGGAAAAGCGTCATCCACACAATTCTGAAGACGGCAAGAGCTGACATGTGTGAGAATTATCGCACAATCAGGTTAACAGCTCATGCATGCAAGTTGCTTACAAGAATAGCATTTAGAAGAATGGAAAAGAAAATCGAGGATGTACTAGATGACGATCAGTTTGGCTTTAGGAAAGGTAAGGGCACGAGAGAGGTAACTCTCACATTGCGGTTAATAATGGAAGCAAGACTAAAGAAAAATCAAGACACGTTCATCGGATTTTCCGACCTGGAAAAAGGGTTTGAGAATGTAATATAGTGCAAGATATCCGAAATTCTGCAAAAAGTAGGGGTAAGCTATAGGGAGAGACGGGTCGTATATAAGATGTACAATACCCAAGATGGAATAATAAGACCAAGAACGAAGCGCTCGTATTATAAACGGTGTAAGAGAAGGATGTAGCCTTTCGCCACTACTGTTGAATCCGTACATCGAAGAAGCAATGACGGAAATAAAAGGAAGCTAAGGAGCGGAATTAAAATTCGAGGTGAAAGGGTATCAATGATACGATTCGCTGGTGACATCGCTATCCTGAGTGAAAGTGAAGAAGAATTACATGGTCTGCTGAACGGAATGAACAGTCTGGGTTGAGAGTAAATCGAAGAAAGACGAATGTTATGAGAAGTAGCAGAAATGAGAACAGCGAGGAACTTAGCATCAGGATTGATGGTCTCGAAGTAGATGAAGTTAAGGAATTCTGCTACATAGGGAGTAAAACAACCAATGACGGACAGAGCAAGGAGCAGATTAGCAGTGACAAAAAGGGAATTCCTGGCCAAAGGAAGTCTACTAATATCAAATATCGGCCTTAATTTGAGAAAGAAATTTCTGAGAACGTACGTCTTGAGTATGTAGTATGGTAGTGAAACATGGACTGTGGGAAAAACCGTTTCAGAAGAGAATCGAAGCGTTTGAGATGTGGTGCTACAGATGTTGCAAAATATGTCGACTGAAAGGTAAGGAATGAGGATTTTCTGCGCAGATTGGAGAGGAAAGGAAAGGGAAAACACTGACCAAGAGAAGGGACAGGATAATAGGACATCTGTTAAGACGTGAGGGAATGACTTCCGTAGTACTACAGGGAGCTGCAGAGGGCAAAAACCTTTTAGCAAGACAGAGATTGGAGTACATGCAGCAAATAATTGAGGACGTGGGTTGCAAGTGCTACTCTGGTATGAAGAGGTTAGCACAGGAGAGGAATTCGTGGCGGCCCGCATCAAACCAGTCAGAAGACTGATGAAAAAAAGAAAAAAAAGACATAGCCATTGAGCAAAACTTCATCAGCCGTTTTCATGTGGTAAAGGTGAGACGTAATGCGTTACAAAAGCATTAGGGCTGTTTAACCATTAGCTTCGAATTCAATTACTTCCGTGTTACAGTAAGTACTCTTTGTGTGCTACAGCCACTATTTTACATTATGCGTTATTTTTCGTTATAAAGGATCAAGAACACACTGTTCCTATAGTTGAATTCTTTTATCTTGGTGTCTCGCGCATGTCCGCCCAGACGCGGGAGATAGCTGCGTTGCCAGTTGGAAACTACGCACGCGCCAAGGGAAGCAGCGCCAACTTACGTTTAGGAGGGAGCGAGCAGTTTATGAAGTAAAGGCACCACGGCCGCATTAGCCCTTTCGCTGCTACAGAGACGTGTTCCGACGGCTTTGACAAACTGGTAATTCGATTTCACAAAAACTATTTGGCCCAAAAATTTGATTTTTACACATCTTCTTGACTGATACCTTCTCCCCATAAGTGACTTAATTTTGTTTCGATGTTCAACGTAGTTATTGTGCAGCATTAAATGTAGTAAACCATTGCACGAAATTTTGAAGAGTTTTCAGAGGTAAAAGTCCATAGCCTATACTTTCTGTATGGTCGATTTTAGTTGCCACAATGTTGAGAATGAAATGTGGACAAGATACCTAAATTTCATATAAATTTACTGTAAACAATATCTCATTTAATTTAAGTACCAGATAGGTGTCGTATGTAATATTGAGAAATATTCGCGACTGTAATAAAAGTCTTACTTACACTGGGCACTTTTGGCTTTATTTTAAAGCACTTCAATCAATCAAAAGGAAGTAGACAAAAGAGAAGATATACAAAGAAAACAGATTACATGAATATTGTATGTGTGCCATTGCATTGTTTTTAATTGCTATGAAAAGAAATATTGTAGGACAAAGTCGAAAAACGGAAAACTTATTATGATTAAATGAAGAGACAAAGCACTAGAATTTTCAAAGAATTACATTCAAACGAATAAAATTCTGAAGTAAGACACTTCAATATTGTTTTCAAATACAGAAAATATTAAGTACCGAACAAGGATTGTACTCACAACCTTCCGCTTAGCAGCCGAACATCTTAACCATTACACAAACACAGCTTGTTGTTTAACTCCTGGAGGAGTCTAAAATATCATGCAAATTACCGACAAACACGGTTGGTATGTCTATCAATTACTCACGTTTCGTCGAAGTACAATAAGAAATATACAATTACCGTTGTTCTTTATTGCGGAAAAGCGGTTCGTGAGAACAATTCAAACACCTTTCCTTGCTATAGCCTGAATTAGGAAGCTTATTCCTTGTTTTGTTTAATTAATTAATAGAATATGAAGCAGTTGGAATAAAGAATGCTTTTTCCAAACTATCTATAAAGGAAAGTGTGCCATCAAGATATTGCTTTTTTTTAATTACTTTATTTATGACTGAACGTTTCTAACACTGAAGACACTCGTCCGTGCTCTGCACTGCAGTCGAGCTCTGGGCAACGTTGTTCTCTGTTCATTGGCTGACTGTGTTTTGTGACGTCAGATGCGCAGAACGAACCTAAACTCGGCCGCCGTCGTAAATGACGCGCACTATAGTGCATCAAAGCTTCACGATTGTCGAAGGAGTGCAGACGATTCAGAAAGCAATTCCGCGTTCGACACGCGTGCGGCCAGTCAATGCCGCCTTCCCAGCGCTGGCTGTTACCCGGTTGTTCGGAGCCTTGTTGGCACCCGGACAATGCTGGCTAGCCGACGAGCCACGAGCCTCGATGGCGCATCGCAGCTAGCTCTCTCCATTGCCGGTACACTTCAGCTCGATTACTGGTGGTGCAGGCAGCAGGACGGAGCGGTCGGCCGCAGCTGGACTCTATGCACGGCTCTGTGTGAGGTGCCACAGCACTTAGCACTTACACATCATTTTAGTAAGTAGTGGTTCTAGGAAACGTTCTAGCACTCATTCACGGGCACTCAAGCTTAACTACTCTTGCAACACCTATAAATAGCGTTCCAAATGCATCTGGTGTTTGAAGTATTGTGAGCTTACCATTCGCAGGTTTTATTACCCTGGACGAAAAAAAAAAAACAACCTTCACCAACTGCGACATGGTCACGTATACAAACAGTGATCCAATACTGTCAAATGTTTTTTATTCCAGTCTTGGATCACAATATGAATTCTTTAGACGATGACCGGTTTCAGTCCGTAATGACCATCCTCAGATCTTTTTTACACCATGTCCTAAAGTGATAAGGCCATGATGGCATCGTCAAAACATATAATCAGCATAGCATCGTCACATAGATCTAAAATAAGGTGTAGAATAGGCTGCATCGTCCACACTGCAGTTGCAATAATGACTGTGTGGACGATGGGGCCTATTCTACACCTTATTTTAGATCTATGTGACGATGCTATGCTGATTATATGTTTTGACGATGCCATTTTGGCCTTAGCACTTTAGGACATGGCGTAAAAAACATCTGAGCATGGTCATTACGGACTGAAACCGGTCATCGGCTAAAGAATAGATATTGTGATCAAAGACTGGGGTAAAAAACATTTAAAAAAACTTTCATTTTAATGTCAGCTGCCGTTGGTGATATACTTCTGTAACATTCGCACCGTTATTATTTTCATGACAAACACGCGTGGGAAGGTACTACTGATGCGATCACAGTTCTTACCTATAATCCTATTTATGTTCAACTATTTTAAAAACCAAGGGCGTTAACGTACTATGTACGGCATAGCCAAAAGACATCGGAAAGTTAGTACATTTGCAAGTCGACTTAGCTGGTTTCCTATTACTTTTATCTGAATGAGGCTTCCAAGCGTCAACAATTAGGGGGGGCGGGGGGAAGGTATTTTTCGTTTTATTTCAATTTTATTAACTTTCGATCGTTGCCCTTACAGCCATCTCAGTAGCGGAAAGACGATACGACGGTGTGTGTGAAGTGACTTTTTTTGTCAGTTATGACGGCACGAACGAAAGGACAACAGAACACCCAGCTCCCGAGCAGGGAAAAATTTCGACCTCCCTGGGAATGGAACTCGGATCCCTTCCGTTAGCAACCTGCAGCGCATACCTTTTTTTTTATTCTCATTTTGTTCTATATTGTTCGTTGAATTTGTTCGTGGCGGACGTCCGATGACACTCGTTCAGGTTGTTCGTTTACGCGTTTAATTAGTTTATTTTATTACAGAGGGTAACTAAACCGTCTGACCAAACATGCTGAGCTACCGTGCCGGCTATTTAAGTTCTTCTTTATTTTATACCTATCCTTTAAGTGTCAGTTTCACTTCTGCAGTAGCGCTGGAGCACAACGAATTTTCTCGATCACATAATCATTTGCATCTGTTTATGTGCGTTCCGCTCATCATACTCTTTGCAGGACTGGCACCCGTGGGATGTCTAACGCTAAAGGTAGTCCGCCACGTAAATACCACTCTGCCTCGTGGTACAGAATGACAACGAGGTAAAATTTTGTTACCGTATGGGTTCACATGGAAATGGCTCTGTTTTCCGTCCAATGAACGGATGTACTCAATGAGCATAACGCGATGTGCTTGACTTCCCCTAACAAGAAAGTCAAGGATTTATGGTGAAATTCTAGTCTTAACTGCACAATATCTATTTTATTTGTCCCGTACACGTTTCGACATTTCGACATTGTCAAAGGAACGTAATACTTTTGATACAGAGTATCGTGTCGAACTTAATCCTACGAAGCATAAGTGCACATGAACCATATACTTTGTATAAACAGTTTCTCCTCCTTTGGAAATGGTGAAGTGCCAAAACGCGTAAGGAAGAATAAAATAAATTTTTCGTTGTCAGGACGATCTAAAAACTTCTCATAAAGTTTATAAGAAATATGTATTTAAGGGGTAATTAGAATTTCGGTGCACGTAATCTCATCTAGCGTTTAAACCGATGTCAACTGCTTAGTTTATCCGTCCATTCCTTATTCCGAGAATATCTTCCTAAAACTAGCGCGCCGGCCAGTATGGCCGAGCGGTTGTAGGCGCTACAGTCTGGAACCGCGCGAGCACTACGGTCTCAGGTTCGAATCCTGCCTCGGGCATGGATGTATGTGATGCCCTTAGGTTTATCTAGGTTTAAGTAGTTCTAAGTTCTAGGGGACTGATGACCTCAGATTTTAAGTCCCATAGTGCTCAGAGCCATTTGAACCATTTGAACCTAAGAGTAGCAAGCTGATAACAGGCCGTGGTGTCAGTAACACCGACTTTTGAGCACAACGTCTTTTTCCATCGTGTTGGTTCGAAACCTACTGAATGTGATAGAAGTAGTATAGCCTACCAAACGCAAAGGAAACAATTTCACACACAACATATCACAGCCACAAAATTCTCTAAGTAATTCCGTGTTGTTCTATCAAAAGTCTACCACGATATATTGTATTCAAATACAGGACGCAGCCACTCGTCTATCTGTAAGAAGACTGTAATTGATGCAGCAGTGCATTTCATACTCAAATAATGTGATAACGTAAATATGCCACCACTAAAACATTTCTAGTGTCAGAAACTACTTCCAAAAGTATAGTCCTCCATACAATTCATTCTCCTAAGAGAACATTTGTAAGTACAATCCGACGTCTCTCCGAGTATTCCGAAACAGGTTGTGTGTGTGGCAGCATCCGCTGCTGACCACGATCAGCTTGGTGACCCATACCTCTCGTCCTCTACAGGATGATTTCCTGAAGATGTTACAAAACTTTGTGGATGCTCGACAAGGGTAAATGTATCAGTTTGAGGTATGGAACCCTGGTTAGAAAACGATCGAATCTGAAGTTATAAGCGAGAACAATTCTGGTACCTCCAACAGTGGAATACTTGTTGTCGCTAAGATTGTGGAGGAAGCCAACTTTCAGAGGTGATAGTATGGACCAAAACAAGAAAAACATAGCCGGCCGAAGTGGCCGTGCGGTTCTAGGCGCTGCAGTCTGGAACCGCGAGACCGCTACGGTCGCAGGTTAGAATCCTGCCTCGGGCACGGTTGTGTGTGATGTCCTTAGGTTAGTTAGGTTTAACTAGTTCTAAGTTCTAGGGGACTAATGACCTCAGAAGTTGAGTCCCATAGTGATCACAGCCATTTGAACCATTTTGAACAAGAAAAACATATGTAGTAACCGTGGGCTCTGAAGTGCATACTTAAAGTGCTGTGATCACTTGTTCAACTTCGCTACTGTGAAACAGATTTCCTCTACTGAACAAATACCCATAGTTCTTAAGGTACACATTTTAGAGCCCATTTTGGAAACATTTTGTTTTTGTGTTGGTCCACATTACGACGTCTGATAGTTAGCTTCTCAACAATCCTCCAACAACACTGCCGGTACATGTATCTCACTACCAGAGGTATTAGATCGATTTTCGCTGGTAGCATTTGACTCGGGCGTTTCTGGACCAGGATTCCTTACCGCAAACTGATACAGTTACCCTTTCCCATCGTCACCATCACGGACCACCCCATGTAAACAGCGTGTTTCCGGAGGTTTGATAAATACTCCAGGAGGTGGTAATATGGACTCACTCAAGTAAATTCTTCCATATAACATGTATTATTGCTTACAGACGTAAAGATGCTATAAAGCAATACGAACAAATATTCACAGAACGTGCTAAGTTCGAAGTAGCTTTTCATAAATACCACCTAAATCTATAGTAAATTTTCGAATTTATTTGACAACACCGCGTGTAACTCCTCAGAGGTCGTTCTGGTGTTCTTTTCTGAGGACTGTGCTATTCTTTAAGGCGATCAATTCGTCCCCTGCCTTTCCTTTCTTTATTTTTTCTATGCACTTTGCCTTTCAACCATACCAACAAGCAAATATCTAAAGGTGTAAGAACCGAGGGCATTGGTGGCGAAGGAACGTGATCATATCTGCCGACCCCTCTTTCGGAGAATGTTAGACTTAGGTGATTTGTCACTTGACGACTAGAATGTGTAGGAGACCCCTAAATTCTGGAAGAACACATCTATCCCTCTTGCAGCAATGCTGGAAGCTCAAGAAATTCTAGACAATGGGACCCTGTGGCACGATGCGGTAACAAGACAGGCCTAATCAACTCATTGTCTGTCATACTGCATCACACATTTACTCGGAAGCGTTCTTCGAAATATGCCTCATAAAGACGTTACAACTGTATAATATCTAGTTCATTTACACGTTCAGATAAAATATGATTACCGGAGACAGCAGCAGTCTATCGCAGTTCAGTGAAAACAGGGTAAATAGTCTTGAATCTTGTACCTTGCAGCTTCGATATACTCTTCCTTATTCGCAACAGCCAAAAGCACCGTTTCCATCACAAAACTGTACACAAATACCATAATGGCATACTCACCAATAGCAAAAACGATCTGCATGAGTAAACATTGCAGCAGAATTGGCCAACCAATCGGGATCACTGTCACAGGTGCAACATTCAAGTATTTAAATTCGAATACAAGTTGGCAAATTCAATTTCGAAACAAAAATGACGATCAGTAAGAAGAAGTAAGAAATTAATAAATCACTAGCAATTGGAGCACGGACATGCGAAACAAACTGTTAACACTAAATATGTTAACACTAAACTTGATGCTATCCTGCAATAATACTGCCTCCAACGTTCTTTCCTTCTGGCACCTCTCTGGAAGTTTCAAATCGTGCAAATGGCTCTGAGCGCTATGGGACTTAACTTCTAAGGTCATCAGTTCCCTAGAACTTAGGAGTACTTAAACCTAACTAACCTAAGGACATCACACACATCCATGCCCGAGGCAGGATGCGAACCTCCGACCGTAGTCTGTGGATGGTCTTGCAGCTGTAGACAGGTAGGCTGGACAGATCGGAAAAATGCCTGGCATGGCATTTGAATCAAGTTGTGGTTTTGAAAGTGGAGCAGCTATGACTCTTCCGTCTGTGGCCAATACTTCCTATATAATTTCACTAGCTTCGTAATGATTGTCACACCCAAAAAATGAGCAGTGGAGAACGTTAATCGTAATATATTCAAGCCAAGTAATCCGGTAAGCAATAATACACCTTAATCTAAAACATACATTACTAAATTACTGTAAAAAGAAAATTTGGCACTGAATAAATAATAACAGCGGAATTCTAAGTAGGAATTCAGTGGAGCCTCTTCTGTCTCATTTCTCACATCTGGCCTTTAGGAAACCTGAACACATGAACCTCGTTTCCTGCTGTACAGATTCCATTACCTTTCGGTACGCAATTCTTCATATCCGTAATGAAGGTGAAAATGTATAATCGTATTCCTTGTTGTGTTAAACTCACACAAATACAACTTAGTAAAATACAATATGATTTCTTTCTTGAATAACAATCTCGTAACGATCACATAACATAAGTTCTGCTTCCCAACACGTTGTTGATACAACACAACAGAGCTGTTGACTTCCACCGCTTCTCGCTGAAGGCCCAGCTTCGAGTTCTCACAGTTGTTCGACCTTTCCATCAAGATGGTGCTAACTGCGCGGCGTTACACAAAACATTTCTATCCGGCCCGGAGTAACTACTAACCATGGCACATTATCAGGGGATTTAGCTTGATTCCCTATAGCTGGCGCCGGAAAACGATAACGTTTTGGAATCTCCGCACGTCCGGATTCGAGAAGGTGGGAGGCGAGCAGACTTACCAACGCTGGTTACAATATTCATTTTTCGATCGACTGACCGCACCAAAACTATATGGCTAGCGAGTTACTCACATGAACCATTATCACAGCTATAGATCTACTGAGAATTTATTTATTGCAGTGCTTCCCCATACGGTAATTTACTGTGTATTGTATTTACTTTTATTGTGGCTCGGCGCTCATATTTTGATATATTTTCTAGTTTTTCCCAAACATTTTTCTGCGAAATTGTCTTCGATTCTCAAATTTTTATTAAGATTTCCGCTTTATTAAAGTAGTTTGCTCCGAAATTTTAACTCGATACTATTTCTTCAGTCCCCAACCATTCTCACTTTTATACGATAGTCTTTCTCACCTGTAAGGCTATAAAACATTTCTAAGAATCATAATTATACAAGATTATTTCTACTCGTTTTTTCTCCACAATGCAGCGCTAATCCGTCAGGCATTGAAGATATTGTCTCCACAACCTACGCATCTGCTATAATACACCATAGTAAATGTGGAGCTTGTAGTGTTGCTCAGACGTACCTCGGCTCACATTTTAGGACAGTTAAATAAATTTTTCTTGTGGCTTTTCGTTTAGCGAATGAGTTGTTAATTGATGAAAGAAAGAGCTGCATAACTATTTTCAATGTATCTCCGAGACATCAGAGAGACGTAAGGTAAATAATATTATCGGCCAGGTATGGAAATATTCTACCGTTACTTTAAATTTTTTGTAGCTCCTTCATAATTGAAGTTGTAATGGTTTAAATGGCTCCAAGAACTATGGGACGTAACATCGGAGGTCATCAGTCCCCTAGACATAGAATTACTTAAACCTAACTAATATCACACGCATCCATGCCCGAGGCAGGATTCGAACCTGCGAACGTAGTAGCAGCTCGGTTCCGGACTGAAGCGCCTGGAACCGCTTGGTCACAGCGGCCGGCTGTAATTGAAGTCACGGGCAACGAACATTGGCAAGGCACTGTCGATGAGAATCAGAAATACTGCATGTAAAACATGTAAAACGAAGTGTTCTATTCATGCTAATTGAGAGTTCCACAATAAACCTACAAATGGCAGCTCTGTCTCAAATTTCAGGCCGTCGCTATTGGAACATTGATCAGGATGTATGCATGTAAACACTGGTAAGTATCAAAAACATGTCTGCCAGCAGTAGTAACGCCTACGGTGTTCCTGCCACGGAAATGCTATTAGGGCACAATTTTTACGAATCTGATGATTATGGGTATAACAACGATTCAGACAAAGATCCTCAATATGATCGTGAACGCAAGTGTATTTCAAAAAGTAGCTGGTATTTATTTAAGCAAGTAACCAATGTCAATATATGTCCCTTTCCATAGTTTATGTTAATGTACTTGACAGTGTGATAACAGAAAGATTAAGGGCCATCCCTAATATTGCTTCTGTGCTGTATTAAGGTGACTGCTAAAATTAATTTTATATCATGCTGAATAAGAGTCATTTTTGTGGTTGTTGTACTTTAGTAGTGCAGAAATTGTTAATTCAGGACAAAGTTTTAAACACAGAAGCAGTGCGGACTTTTTAAAATTGTGTTTTTGAAAGGTTTTGCACTGTAGCTTGATTCACCCAGCAAGTAGACAACGGTAAGTCAAACCAAACTTCTATCCACTCACGTTATATGTAAATAATGTTAAGCACCTAATGACGAATTTTTTAGAGTAAAATTTTAGCTAGAGTTTACCATGTTAAAAATGTGTCTTCATTGCGAATATAATTGTAAACAGTGACTTATATGAATAAAAAAGTCACATTGCATGCTTAGGAAATATCTGCATCTACGTCTACACCTACACGACTACTCGGAGATTCAATGTTAAATGCTTGGCGGGGACTGACAGTGGGGTGGTCATCATGAGAAGAAGATTGATAGGCAACGAACAAGTAACAGTCTACGAGAAGCAGCATGCAGTGTCAGAAGTTTGAACGTAGTACGTAAACTAGAAAATCTGAAAATGGAATAGCAAATCATTAATGTGGAAGTGAAATGGAAAGACGAAAGAAAGAATATCAACAGCAGCTGAAAACTCTATGAGCAGGATAGTAGGGCCGATAATGAGTTAATGTGACAGTTCAATAGTAGGATAACTCAGCGCCACAAAAAAGATTTCAGATCTTTATATAGGATATTATGTTCAAGAACCAAAAGAGGATACTTGAAAGACCAGGAAACACGAGAAGATTCTATTTGGATGGTCAGACAGGGATTTCGAAATCAGATATCGCATTGTAAGTCGAATCGCAATTTAATACTGGTGAAAAGTGGACTCAAGTTTAACAGAATCGTCTAAAGTATCAGTGTGCAAAGAATGGGGATTCTGAAGTAGTGAGGAATGATGAGATGCAATTGATGTTCGCTAAAGATGTGGATACTGCAATAATGAAAGTTAGATAGCGCTGTTCAGTTGACGAAGAGTGGAAATGTGCCAAAAGGACAATAATAGATGTTGGAGAGACAACTTCATGTACAAGGATGGTAACGGTAGGGGAAGCATGGGTAACAGAAAAGATCTTCAATTCAACGGCAATACAAAAAAGAACTTACATATAAACAAGGAAATATAAGTCACATAAGAATGAAACAAATAGCAAGTGCAGGGAAGCCGAGGCAATTTGGTTGTAGGAAATATCAAAAGTAATAGGAGAAATAATATTCAGCGTTAAGGTGGACTTACCACAAGACAACTCAAAACAATCTTTTGTGAAATTAAAAGCATGGTGATAAGTAAAAGTGCAAGGATTATTTCGCTATTGAAGCAGATGGGAGAGCGGATAGGTGTAGTAATTGTCTAATGAGGTGATAGAAGAAGAAACTGGTGTCTAAATGGAAGAAATAGCGGTGCAGCACTAGAGTCGGAATTTAAATGAGCTAAGGAAGACCTGAGATCAAACAGGACATAAGGGATAGATAACATTACATCGGAATTTCTAAAATCATAGGGCAAAGTGCCAGCCAAACAACTATTTTAGTGAGTGTGTAAAGTCTATGAGACTGGCATCAACGAAGTTCTGCAAAAGTATCATTCACACAATTCTGACGATTGCACGGAAGGAAAAGTGCAAGATCTATCGCAGCTGCTGGCAAGATTAATGTATAGAAGAATGGAAAAGCAATTTGGGGATTTGTTACATGACGATCAGTTTGGGTTTAGGGAAGGTAAAGTTACCACAGAGCTTCTGCGTTTGGTAATGGAAGCAAGACTGAAGAAAAATCAAAATAAACATCATAGGTTTCGTCGATCTAGGAAAAGCTTTTGGTATTGTAAAATGATGTAAGATTTTCAAAGTTATGAAGAAAAAAAAAAAACAAAAATAAGCTTCAAGGGAAGATGGGTAATATTTATACGCTTAAGAATCAAAAGGGGACAGTGAGACTGAAATACCAAGGAAGAAGCGCTCTGATTAGAAAGACTGTAAGAAAGGAATGTAGTCTTCCGTCGTGCTATTGAATCTATGCATCGAGGAAACATTGACGGAAAGAAAGAAACGGGATTAAAGTTCAGGCTGAAAGGATATCAATGATAAGATTCGCTGAAGAGATCGGTAACCTCAGTGAAAGTAAAGAAGAATTGCAGGATCTATCGAACAGAATGGACTATGTAATGAATACAGACTATGGATTGAGAGAAAACCGGAGAAAGACAAAAGTAATGGAAAGGAGCTAAATCGAGAGTATCAAGGAGCTTAACATCGAAATTGCTGATCACGAAATAGACGAATTTAGGAAATTTGGACACCTTGAAAGCAAAAGTACCCTTAAGGGACGAAGCAAGGAGAACTAAGGCAAGGACGAAGCCAGGGCAAAGGGCGCAATCCTGGCCAACAGAAGTCTGCTGCTATGAAACATAGACCTTCATTTGAGGAAGAAGTTTCTGAGACTGTACGCTTGGAACACAGAACTGAATGGCAATGAATAATGGTCAGTGGTAGAACCGAAACACAAGCGAATCTAATCGTTTAAGACTTGGTACTGTAGAAAAATGTTGGAAATTACTTTCGTGATAGGGATTGAGGAGGTTCTCCGCAGAATCGGAAAAGAAAGGAAAATGAGGAAGGTTCTGACAAGAGGAAGGGCAGCACAGTAAGACACATTGTAAGACATTAAGAAATAGCCTCTAGGTACTAAAGTGAGCTGTAGGGGAAGACAGAGATTTGAGTACATGAAGCAAATCATTGTGGACGTAGGGTGCAAGTACACCTCTAACATTTGGAAATTTGTGGTAAGTTGTATGGGACCAAACTGCTGCAGTCATCGGTCCGAAACTTACACACTACTTAATCTAATTTAAACTAACTTACGCTAAGGATAACACACACACCCATGCCAAAAGTAGAACTCGAACCTACGACGGAGGAACCGCGCGAACCGTGACAAGTCGCCCTAGACCACGCGGCTACCCCACGCAGCACATCTCTGAAATGATAAGGTAATCGCGGGAGAGGAATT
Organism: Schistocerca americana; assembly: GCF_021461395.2. Classification (NCBI taxonomy): domain Eukaryota; kingdom Metazoa; phylum Arthropoda; class Insecta; order Orthoptera; family Acrididae; genus Schistocerca; species Schistocerca americana. Next base: position 125,235,144 of record NC_060124.1, read on the forward strand.
CTTGTCGGGCTGCATCAAACCAGTCAGAGGACTGATGACTCAAAAGTAATACAGTGTAGAAAAGTTGACAATGCATTGCCGTGCAGTGTGGAATTCGTATCAGACAGGATCAACGAAAGACAACCAAAGCGTTCAAAGGAGGGCAGCACGTTTTGTACTATCGCGAAACAGGGGAGAGATTGCCACGGACGTGGTATGTAAACTGAGGTGGCAATCATTATAACAAAGACATTTTTCGTTGCGGTAGTATCTTCTAATGAAATTTCAGTCACCGAATTTCTCCTCGGAGTGTAAGAATATTTTGTTGGTGCCGACGTGCATAGGGAGGTACAATCACAATAATAAAATCAGAGAAATCAGTGCTCGCACAGAAAGGTTTAAGCGTTCCTATTTCCCACACGTTTTTTGAGATTGGATCGGTAGAGAAATAGCTTGAATGTCGTTCGATGAAACCCCTGCCAGACTTTTAACTCTGAACTACAGAGTAGTCATGTAGATGTAGATAAACATGCGAGGCTATTAATTTGGAATCATCTCTGAATATCTGTATTTGCAATTAATATTTGGCCATGCAATGCCGGAAAACGAGAAGCCAAAACACTGAAGCAAAGCCCTAATATTCCATCTGGTTATGTTCATCATTTGAGGGTCGACTGCTTATGAGCAAATTGTAGGAAATTAGGTACGTCAAAATGTAAATCAGGGTGGTGACCAAAACAAAAGGTTTTTTTGATCTGGTCATGTGAATGGCAACAAATGGCAATGTTCTGAAATACACAATAAACTAAAGTAAAATGATTCTAAACAATGTTCTTCTTGCTTCGTCAATTAAGGGTACTTTTCCTTCCAAAGTGGCAGAATTTCCTAACTTCGTCTACTTCGAGATCACTAAGGACTACAGGAAGAAAAAGGAGGAAGACTTCAACACCTGGACAGTTGGGAATTTCAAGGTAAAGTAGACAAATATTAAATTCAAAGAAATGACCATGCAAGATGTGTAATAGAACAAGTATGCAGCTAGCTGCTTATAAATGAATTGCGGTACAGCTAGAGCCATAAATCTTCAAAATTCTGAGGGTGGATTCCAGTCAGGACGACACGAGAGCTGGGAAGAAAAATAAGTACGAAATCCAAGTTCTCTCTCATGAATTTCCCACAATTTCCAAACGCCATTTTGAAGGTTTACTTAATGCTGCCAGTGCGATGAACAAAAATGTCTTTCGCCGACATTAAACAGGGGAACGCACTAAGCCGACACACTAATGCAAATTAGGATTTCTGACGGTAATACTGACAACAAACAGCCTCACTCCATTCGGTAGCATCTTATGTTCCGTGTCTGGTGTTGATTTTGGTGTAGGTGGGAGCAGATATAGATATTCAGTACTGGGCAGTCTGTGAGCTGGAGGGAAAGTAACGATTTTTCTCACGCGACAAGTTTAGCGCCGGTAGGCGGCTGTTCTTAATGTGCCGACAGAAAGGCAAATTTCAAGCTCAAGTAACCACAGGGGAACGCTTTGGCAGCCGGCGGCCTTGCGCCTGTTAGCAACGGATTAACGCCAGGAACTGATTCCGGAGACCTTTGAGATATGGCGATAGCCTTCTGCTGACAAAGTGGTACACTGCCGTGCTCCTCAGACTCACTTCTCCCTTCCTGCGATAAGTCGAATAACTTTCCACACCCACAAAAAGCATCAAACTCCCAAAATAGATTACGAAGTAAATGTAACACAGCTCAAGAGAAATCGTTAACTGATATATGAAACTTCTTTTAGAATCACTGAAGATTAATTTTAGCACACCAAAAGTATGAAGTTCTTGAAATAGTACTTGTGGAGGATGTAAATAATGCCTGTAGCTTGTTCTACGTCGCTCGCTCAGAGGTCGCCCAAGCAAGTCGCAAATGTCAGCCCCACCTAAGCCCACCTATAGCGCTAACACGTCCACCGACAGCTACGCCGGTCTCTAGTGAACAGAACGCCTTTCACTCATCTACATTTACGTCTATATCCATACTCCGCAAGCCACCTGGCGGTGTGTGGCGGAGCGTACCTTGAGTACCTGTATCGGTTCTCTCTTCTATTCCTGTCTCGTATTGTTCGTGGAAAGAAAGATTGTCGTTATGCCTCTGTGTGGGCTCCTATCTCTCGCATTTTATCGTCATGGTCTCTTCGCGAGATATATGTAGGAGGCTGCAATATATTGCTTGACCCTCAGTGAAGGTATGTTCTCAAAACTTCAACAAAAGCCCCTTACCGAGCTACTGAGTGTCTCTCTTGCAGAGTCTTCAACTGTAGTTTAACTATCATCTCCGTAGCGTTTTCGCGATTACTAAATGATCCTGTAACGAAGCGCGCTGCTCACTGTTGGACCTACTCTATTTCTTCTATCAGCCCTGTCTGGTACGGATCCGACACCAGTGAGCAGTATTCAAGCAGTGAGCGAAAAAGTGTACTCTAACCTACTTCCATTGTTTTCGGACTACATTTCCTTAGGATTCTTCCAATGAATCTCAGTCTGGCATCTGCTTTACTGACGATTAATTTTGTATGGTCATTCCATTTTAAATCACTCCTAAAGCCTACACCCTGATAATTTACGGAATTAACTGCTTCCAGTTGTTGACCTGCTATATTGTAGCTAAATGATAAAGGATCTTTCTCTCTATGTATTCGCAGCACACTACACTTGTCTACATTGAGATTTAATTGCCATTACCTGCATCATGCGTCAATTCGTTGCAGATCCTCCTGCATTTCAGTACAATTTTCCATTGTTACAACCTCTCGATACACTACGGCATCATCCGCAAAAAGCCTCAGTGAATTGCCGATGTTATCCACAAGATCATTTATATACGTATATTGTGTACATTGTGTATATTGTGAATAGCAATGGTCCCTCCATTGAGAATGACATGTTGCGTTCTGTTATCTAGGAACTCTTCAATCCAATCACACAATTGGTCTGATAGTCAAGCTGCTAGAAGACCACTCTGGCAGCTAGAGCATTTGTTCTCTATGAAATGACAACAAATTCTGAATTTCGTTTCAGACTTTTTGCTGCAGATGTGCCACAGTCGTTTTTAGTACAACAATATCCGGAACTATCCCAACGTGTCTTTGTTAAAGCATCTGGTAGTGGACTCCCTTTATGATTTCAGACTGAGAGCTATATTCACATAGTTTCAAATCAGGCGCTCTCCTTACGTTTAACAACTAATAATTACAATATAGGTTCTGATTAGTATATTTACCAACGGAGTGGGGGAAGGACGGGAGGGGTACCAATTTACGAGGGGCGTTCAATGTGTAAAGCAACATTCTTTTCTGTAGTCAGATTGGTTTTATGCAGAATTCGAATACATCATATTAATCTCCACTCATTTTTGCTATAAACCTTATTTTTCAGCCTGCTCTCCCTTCAATGCGACGGCCTTGCGAAACTTTACTGGGTATGCCCGCAAGGTACTAGTCATCTGGTCGATGCCTGAGCCAACGTTTTGCTGCATGCTTGATCTCCCCATCAGCCATGTGCTGCTTCCCTCGGAATTCAGCCTTCGTTGCGCTAAACACATGGAAGTCTGATAGCTCGAGATTCGGGCTGTGGGGTGGATATGGGAGAACAGTCGATCCAAGTTTTGAGAGATCCTCTCAGGATCACAGACTTGTGTAAGGCTTTTCACGGAGATGGAGAAGTTAGCTTGCATTTTTGTGGTGACAGACAAGGTGAAGAAGTGTTTAAAATTTTCTGATAGTGTGTGCGGCCCTCCTTCACGTGAGAGATTGGACAGGTTTGCGTGAGCTTGTAGCGCTGTTGGCAGACTCCCAGCCTAACGATTCACCTTACTTTTGTTCACTACCAGATCTCTGTAGACATTCAGCAAGCACCTCTGGATACCTGTGATGCACCATGCTCCGGTTTTCCACCAAAAAAACTCAACGACATCTCTCTATTTGGAACGGTCTTCCGTTACAGACGCCATTTTGAATACTACGTAAAGCGCTGCCATCAATCGGAAATTCATAAAACTGTAGATGATGAAGCGGGAATGTTCCACGGTATCCCACAACACATCCCACATTTTTTCGGCCGAAACTGGTTGAGAAGAAATGCGTTGCATTACTTATTGTACGCCGATTGAAAATTCTATGTCATCTTCTTATGTATGAAGCATGTCTAATATCCTCAACATTGACAGAGCGACATATCAGGTTCCAAAGCAACAATGTTGAACGTGGCGTCTGTGGCATTTAGAAGCTTTTAACAATAAAACCTGCGTAGAACTTACTATGTACATAATGAAACATCGATTCACTTGACATGACAACGAATTTTCTGCTTTCACTTTAAAGTCATGAGTTTTTACTGCGAGCAGAGTATCTTATTATGTAAGTAAGAGGTAATTATTTTCAGCAATAATGGCTATATTTGTGAACCGTGACTGTGTGGGATAATTATTTATTTCAAGTTTCTGCTAGCAGTCACTTCTTATTTTATGCTTAATTTAACATAATGCTACGCGTTTCGAACATGTTCTGTTCATCTTCAGGCGTTTATACACACATAGATACATATAGAAATGTTACTTAAAAGTAAACAGTCTTAAACTAGATTAATCTAGAACACTCTGTCCATTGTTTTTTACTGTAGCTGCTGGTGTGGCATTTCGGGGGAAAGAGGGGGGCAGTGTATGGCTAGAAGCAGTGAAGGAGCAAGATGATGACATTGTAAGTGATCAACTGTCATATAAAGGCCTTTCACACTATTTTCGTAACACATAACTAATGCAAATTTATCTGAATTCTATACAGGCTGTGATATACATAGTCAACTACAAAGAAGAAAACCAGCAGAAGACATCACTGATTTCGATTTCTAGACATAAACTGCGCCCCTCCTTCCCCCCAAAATTCCACACCAGCAGCTACAGTAAAAAACAATGGACAAAGTGTTCTAGATTAATCTAGCTTAAGACTGTTTATTTTTCAGTAATATTCCTCTATGTATGTATGTATGTGTGTATGAACGCCTGAAGATGAACAGAACATGTTCGAAACGCGTTGCATTATGTTAAATTGAGCATAAAATAACTAGTGACTGGCAGCAGAAATTTGAAATAAATAAATAAGAGGTATATTAGCCTAGAACAGGCTCTGTCGTAAGCTACAATGGAGAGAGCAATAGAGTTTATATGTGGATCCGAGGAAAATGTTTAGAAGTATGAAGAAGAGAGGAGAGGATCATAGTGTGTCAGCATCACAGAGTGATACCGTTTTTCAAACACGTGCCTGGCCATCCTGATTTAGGTTTTCCGCGATTTCCCTAAATCACTCCAGGTATGAGCAGTGCGCGGCTCGTCTTCCCCCCGTCATCTATTTTACACCCTGTTTTTAACGTACTTCCACCTCACTACGTTAGTTTAAATTACTACTGAGTTGCTGCTTTGCCTGTCCGTATTCGGCGCTAGCAGCGCGCATCGATATATCCCCTCTCGTAGTATCTTTGCTCGACTGCTATTACATCCCGGTCGTTGTCTGTCGTAGGCGAGTTCGGGTTTCGGGTTCGGGTCTGCAGACAGCTGGAATACGTGTGGAGCGCGGTCTGAACCTGCCAGTCGGGGAATGGCAATGAGGCACTAGTGCAGTCGGGCTGGAGCTGTGAGGACTGTGTCGACATGGCTCGCCCGACCATTGCCTCCACGCATCACTTGAGCCGGGCCACGGTCTTGGTGGATCGTCGGTCGGTCGTCCTACTGGACGACGCGTTTTAGCTCTTCGATCTTTCATGAGTCAGCTGTGTGTGTGTGCATCGACTCCCGATTTGTCTTCTTGCGTGTTTAGTTACTGTTGGGTGTCGTTCAGGTCCTCGTGCAAGTGTTTGTCAGGTTGTGAGTGCAGTAGGCGCTATTTCCACTGACAACTATTTTAGATGTTGACGGCATTCTGCGGGCAGTCGGTCGGTTGCTGCGGACCAGGGAAGTTTTCTCCACGCTATGCAGACAGCTGGGTCCGCTGGCGGTCCCTGCACAGTGTCGGAGCGTGTGTGGAGCTGTCTGATCGCTACGAGCTTCGTGGTTCACTGACCCAGGACGTCGAAGTTGAGTAGTGGTTTCAGCTACCCAAGCAACCTCCGTTCATGTTGTGTGGTTCTTTTCGGTGTTTCGTTGTTGGGGAAGTTTTCTTGTGAGCAACACCGATTGTTTCTATTGCTGAAATTTAGGCGCCATGCGGTGCAATTAACTCTAGTGTTTGACTACAATTCAAGTGCATAAGGCCGGACGGTGTGGCCGAGCGGTTCTAGGCGCTTCAGTCTGGAACCGCGCCACCGCTACGGTCGCAGGTTCGAATCCTTCCTCGGACATGGATGTGTGTGATGTCCTTAGGTTAGTTAGGTGTAAGTAGTTCTAAGTTCTAGGGGACTGATGACCCCTGATATTAAGTCCCATAGTGCTCAGAGCCATTTGAACCAAGTGCACCAGCGGAATTTTCTGCCTTGTGGCCGTTAGTATTTTGGTTACCTGCCCTGGCCACTAACATAATTTCAGGCGACGTCCTTTCCTCACCTGTTGTCGCTGTCCAACATGGTGTGTAGTTTGGGCAGCTAATACATATTTCATTGCAGATAATCACGTTCGTAACTTTTTGTTTTTGAGTTCTCATGTGGCAAGCAAGCCGTTTTGTCGGTCGGTCCGTGGCTGTCCCCTATTTGGGTTCCGACGGATCAAGTGTAGTTGGGCTCACCACCTGTCTCACCTATGTGAACGAGGGCAGACCGACATCCCTGGCGGCTTCTGAGTGCCGTTTCCTTTATTGTCCTTCTCACTGGTGTTTAATAGTCTGTTTATAATTTATCATAGCCAATGATTTAGAAGATTCTTGCCTTAACTGGATTTTAAGTATTTTGAATTTTGGAAAATCAGTTGTGGGCCTTCAGCCACTTAATTCCTTATTTTAAAACATTGCGGCCTTCTGCCTTTGAAAGGTTATGGTAACTTATTTTAAAATCTTGAAAATTTTATTGCGGGCCTTTAGCCGTTTGTATTGGACCTTGTTTATGTTTGTCTATTCACACTTGCCTTGAGGCTCTCATCCTCGCTGTATATTATTTGCAATTTTAACTGAATGTTTATACCACTTGAGATTTATCTTGTTGCTTTAATATTTCTGGTTTGGAGGCCTTCGGCGGTGAAATAATTGCCTTTTTGAAACTCGTAGTTCTAAAGGTTCGGCTATGGGCCGTTTTGGTTTAAAGGTGTTACTAATTACAATAAACTACAATTTTAAGTGGCCTGACCGACACCTTATTTGGCTTTTTCCACAGTCCTAATCACCTGTTCTGCTCAGCTGGTTTAGTGGGCGTTTCAAGGTAAATGCTGGGATGGTTCCTGTGAAAGGCATGGCCGCCTTCCTTCGCAATCATTCCCTTGTCCTGTGGGACCGTTGACCTCACTGTGTGGACCCCTCTCCCGAGTCAACCAACCAATCAATCAGAGTGGGAGACCGAAAGTTGACTACAGTAAGAAAATGCAATTGAATTTAAGTTGTAATAGTTATGTGAAGATGAGGTGTCTTATATTGTGTGGACCACATTTCACAACTGTATCAAACCAGTCCTCGGACAGGCGACAATAACAACAGTCTGAATATGGTTATTTAACCGAATCCTATAATTAAGTATGAATAAATAAAAAGCAACGTGGACTGAGGAGTATTGGGGGAAGAAACTGTTATCATGAATTTTCATGATTAGGGTAGTGCTACATTGGATGGTCGTACGGAGCTTCTCCTCTACATGAAAGACAGAAATTTCTTAGCGAACACAGTTACAGAGGGAATGTACCATAACTAGATGTGCTACGTTTTAGATGTTCACTCGGTTCACAAACGATCGTCACAGACGGCCGCATTGTATTGACACCTAAGTTGTTCAGAGAAATGTATTCCTCTGTTATATTATTTTTATGTTATCATTTGCCTCGTAGAATACAGGACGAATTTTTCACTTTTCAGAGAAGTATTGGCTGTTAGGAAACTTTCCGACAGGCAAAAATATTTACGAAGTATCTGAGAGGTAGTGGAAGAGGTGAGTATATGTGGTTGTACGTCAGCCCTGGATACCTCAATCAGTCAGAGAACAACCCGGAAATGACAATATACTGCGTTCGTGTTCTGTAGCAACACAAAGTTTTAATCATTCAAGAATTTTTCGAACAGGGCACACACCGCTGCACAGTGAAAGGTTGAACTTGGACACAGCCCACTAGGCTGTGAATAAGCTCTTCCTCTTCGCGATATTCTGTCTTACCGAACGATGTGGAGAAGAACTCCTCAGAAGTTTGGAAAATATACTGAAGATTTTGTCTCCTCCTTGATCCCTATTTTGCAAATTTTCACTGATTTCAGGAGTGCATGGACAACACTTTCCATGATAATACTCCAGGCGGGTATAAAATAAATGTGCGCAAAGGAAATGAAGATTTGACCCTGTCTGACTACCCCCTTAGGAGCTCTTAATCCTAAGAGTGTTTATGGAAAAAGTTCAAGGCAATCGTAAAATGCGTTTTAGAAAGGTACGTGCCGAATAAAACTGTGAGGGACGGGAAAAACCCACCGTGGTTCAACAACAAAGCTAGGAAATTACTGCGAAAGCAAAGAGAGCTTCACTGCAAATTTACAGGCAGCCAAAACCTCTGAGACAAACAGAAGCCAAACGATGTCAAAGTAAGCGTAAGGAGGGCTATGCGTGAAGCGTTCAGTGAATTCGAAAGTAAAATTCTATGTACCGACATGACAGAAAATCCTAGGAAGTTTTGGTCTTATGTTAAATCAGTAAGTGGATCGAAATAGCATATCCAGACACTCTGGGATGACAATGGCATTCAAACAGAGGATAACAAGCGTAAAGCTGAAATACTAAACACCTTTTTCCAAAGTTGTTTCACAGAGGAAGACCGTACTGCAGTTCCTTCTCTAAATACTCGCACGAAGGAGAAAAATGGCTGACATCTAAATAAGTGTCCGTGGAATAGAAAAGCAACTGAAATCACTCAACAGAGGAAAGTCCACCGGATATGACGGGATACCAATTCGATTCTACACAGAGCACGCGAAAGAACTTGCCCCCTTCTAACAGCCGTGTACCGCAAGTCTCCAGAGGAACGGAAGGTTCCAAATGATTGGAAAAGAGCACAGGTAGTTCCAGTTTTCAAGGAGGGTCGTCGAGCAGACGCGCAAAACTGTAGGCCTATATCTCTGACATCGATCTGTTGTAGAATTTTAGAACATGTAGTATTTTGCTCGCGTATCATGTCATTTCTGGTAACCCTGAATCTACTCTGTAGGAATCAACATGGGTTCCGGAAACAGCGATCGTGTGAGACCCAGCTCGCTTTATTTTTTCATGAGACCCAGAAAATATTAGATACAGGCTCCCAGGTAGATGCCATTTTCCTTGACTTCCGGAAGGCGTTCGATACAGTTCCGCACTGTCGCCTGATAAACAAAGTAAGAGCTTACGGAATATCAGACCACCTGTGTGGCTGGATTGAAGAGTTTTTAGCAAACAGAACACAGCATGTTGTTCTCATTGGAGAGACGTCTACAGACGTTAAAGTAACATCTGTCGTGTCACAGGGGTGTGTTATGGGACCTTTTTTTTTACAATATATATATAAATGACCTAGTAGATAGTGTCGGAAGTTCCATGCGGCTTTCGCGGATGATGCAGTAGTATACAGAGAAGTTGCAGCATTAGAAAATTGCAGCGAAATGCAGGAAGATCTGCAGCGGATAGGCACTTGGTGCAGGGAGTGGCAACTGACCCTTAACATAGACAAATGTAATGTATTGCGAATACACAGAAAGATGGATCCTTTATTGTATGATTATATGATAGCTGAACAAACACTGGTAGCAGTTACTTGTGTAAAATATCTGGGAGTATGAGTACGGAACGATTTGAAGTGGAATGATCATATAAAATTAATTGTTGGTAAGTCTGGTGCCAGGTTGAGATTCATTGGGAGAGTCCTTAGAAAATGTAGTCCATCAACAAAAGAGGTGACTTACAAAACACTCGTTCGACCTATACTTGAGTATTGCTCATCAGTGTGGGATCCGTACCAGGTCGGGTTGACAGAGGAGATAGAGAAGATCCAAAGAAGAGCGGCGCGTTGCGTCACAGGGTTATTTAGTAAGCGTGATAGCGTTACGCCGATGTTTGGCAAACTAAAGTGGCAGACTCTGCAAGAGAGGCGCTCCGCATCGCGGTGTAGCTTGCTGTCCAGGTTTTTTTTTTTCGAGAGGGTGCGTTTCTGGATGGGGTATCGAATATATTGCTTCCGCCTACTTATACCTCCCGAGGAGATCACGAATGTAAAAGTAGAAAGATTCGAGCGCGTACGGAGGCTTTCCGGCAGTCGTTCTTCCCGCGAAAAGTACGCGACTGGAACAGGAATGGGAGGTAATGACAGTGGCACGTAAAGTGCCCTCCGCTACTCACCGTTGTAGATGGACGGTGATATTATTTCCTCCTTCTTGCTCTTTTACATATAAATTACAAAATAAACATAAATGAATGATTAAGGGAAGTAGTAACTACAAATGATAAATGCTGTTCATTTATTGTGGATTAAAACCTCTTTCTGTATTACAAATGTTTATATATCAATGTCCAATGGTCATAAAGAGATATAAATGGATATCCTAACTAATATGATTTATCAGTTGATCAAATATGCCCCTTTTTATGGCTGCGAGATGTAATATAAATAGCGCGAGATGACTGGCATCACCTACGTACCAAACACTAGAAGACACTACGTTCAAAGATGAACTATAGTGGTATGCAACCTCAGGGGAAATAAATTTTTCGCTATATATCCATAATAAGCTGCAGCGATTAGCAATATCACCGTATGTACTGTGTCCGGTGCGTCGGAGTGATGGTTCCCGTACACGTCTGCAACGACGGAAGAACTCCAGCCACAAAATATAAAAAAAACCCTCATTCAAACACTAGGACGGCAGAAGACGGTCCTCTGACTAGGATAATCTAATACTCTCCTCCCCTCTCTGCGTTCTCCAGAAGAGAAACGCCAACTTCCAGCCACAAGGCCGTACTTCAGATAACGTCTCAAAGTGATTATAGGCAGAAGTAGTGCTCTCAATCATTGAACGCTGCATACTCAACGACGACTCCCTATCCAGAGGAGTCCGCAGCTCGTGGTCGTGCGGTAGCGTTCTCGCTTCCCACGCCCGGGTTCCCGCGTTCGGTTCCCGGCGGGGTCAGGGATTTTCTCTGCTTCGTGATGACTGGGTGTTGTGTGATGTCCTTAGGTTAGTTAGGTTTAATTAGTTCTAGGGGACTGATGACCATAGATTTTAAGTCCCATAGTGCTCAGAGCCATTTGAACCATTTTGAACCTATCCAGAGGTGAGATCCAGAATAGTATAAGGTCACAACAGTACAGTTCCTAACCGTTCTAACTATAAAATATCCTGAGAGCAAAGACAGCAAGTCCATCTGTACCAACAAAAGCTGATACTGAGCGACCGTCAAACACGGGCGCTCAAAACGGATGGCCTCTTTCTCTCCACCGCTGGTCTCCCAGAAAATCTCGTAACCGGAGAAGGCGAATCATTCTCGAAACCACGGAATATTTTCTCTCTCTACAGATTCTTCCGTACGCCGACCAACGATATTTTAGTCTTTTGTCGTTCAGAGCGGAAAGTTTGCGAGGAAATACCTACCCCCATTAATTAGGAATACATACAATGATACGCTTCTCAGAGTAAAAAATCCTCGGAAACAACCCAGCCTGCGTCATTTCCGAGGTAAGGCTTCCTCTCTGTGTTGTCCAAGATTTCCAGAGTTTGCGAAGTATTATCCGCTTATCCTTCCGGCCCCGATACAACACTGGCCAGCCGCTGCTGTATTGTGTTTCAGCGCTCAGGTGCCCCGACTGTCCGTGTTGGGAAACTTCCTGTGTTAAGCAGACCACACCCCTGTGCGGGCTTTTCCACCCAGAGCCTGAGCTACTCCCTGCCGTTTCATTTCCACTGGCGTTGCTACCTCTGCTAGTATAGGCAATCATTCATTACGCTGTTTTGATAATAAAGACAATCCATCACCTTTCTTGCAGTAAGCGTTAACAACTATTTACAAGGCGTACGTGACAATGCCAGTCTTCTTTAAATATTCATATATACGATGTACAACCTATCAAATGATACCAAATTCCGGTTTTAAATCACGGCAAAGTATGCAGGTGAGTGCCTGTAAGATACGAAATTATAGCCACCTTACAAGTTTCTGTGGTATGGGTGACAGGAGACTTAATGTTGGCAGGACGAAAAAGGCAGCAATATTTGAGATACGACTCCTCAAAAATCTCTTGAAGAGCACGACTAACAGGTGTAAAGATTTCGCATTTTAAGAAAAATGGTAGATAGTTATAATAAATGGTACAAAAAAGTGTAAATTTAAGTCGCCTTACGTGAATCAAAAAATTGGCAGCTGCTGTAATTGGCTGCCCGCCTCCTTAAATGAGTGGTCAGCGCCGTTGGCTTCCATGCGGAGGACTCGGGTTCGATTACTGGTACTCGTATTTTTCATTGGTGGCTTGACTGGAACGGAGCATTAGCCTGATGGTGCCAGTTGAGTTGTTACTTGATCAGGTAGTAAAGCCTCTAGGTAAAAAAAATACAAACGGAGAGCGATCGAGAGAGCTGTGTGCGCCTCCGTAACGCGTCTAGTGATGCCGTTGGCGGAGGGTGACATGGCGAATAACCGGTACTGATGGGCCCGCCACAACCTGTGGACGGGGTTTAGGCGTTGCGTATGATCGTCCAAAAAAGTGTGTTTGTTGCAGCACATAACGCAGTAAACAGGATATATACATGAAAAAACAGTGCTCCACCCAAAGACGAAGAAGAATTTAACTGACGTCAACGCAAGTGTAGGTAATTCGTGAGGGGTGTGACGCAGGTTGTCAGTTTTCTATCGTTTCACCTCTTTTTTTTTTTTTACATCCACATCTACATGATCACTCTGCAATTCACACTTAAGTGTCTGGCAGAGTGTTCATGAAACCATTTTCATACTACTTTTCTACCATTCCACTCCCGAATAGCGCGTGGGAAAAAGGAAAACCTAAATATTTCCGTTCGACCTCTGATTTCTCTTATTTTATTATGATTATTATTTCTCCCTACGTAGGTGGGTGTTAACAAAATATTTTCACATTCGGAGGAGAAAGTTGGTGGCTGAAATTTCGTAAGCAGGTCTCGCCGCAAAGAAAGCCGCCTTTGTTTCAGTGACTTCCACTCCAACTTGCGTTTAGTATCAGTGACATTCTCCCCTCTATTGCGCGATAACACAAAACGAGCTGCCCTTCTTTGCACTTTTTCGATGTCCTCCGTCAATCCTACCTGGTAAGGATTCCACAAGGATTCCACACCGCGATTCAATATTCCAGCAGAGGACGGACAAGCGTAATGTAGGCTGTCTTTTTAGTGGGTTTGTCGCATCTTCAAAGTGTTCTGCCAACAAAGCGCAGTCTTCACCACAATATAAACCTATGTGGTGTATCCAATTTAAGTTGCATGTAATTGTAATTCCTAGGTATTTAGTCGATTTGACAGCCCTTAGAGCAGGTATGAGTGGCCGAGCGGTTCTAGGCGCTTCGGTCTGGAACGGCGCGACCGCTACGGTCGCATTTTCGAATCCTGCATCGGGCATGGATGTGTGTGATGTCCTTAGGTTAGTTAGGTTTAAGTAGTTTTAAGTTCTAGGGGACTGACGACCTCAGAAGTTAAGTCCCTTAGTGCTCAGAGCCATTTGAACAGCCTTTAGATTTGGGCGATTTATCGTATACCCAAAATTTATCCGACTTCTTTTAGTACCCATGTGGATGACCTCGCACGTTTCTTTGTTTAGTGCCAATTACCACTTTTCGCACCATGAAGAAATTCTCTCTAAATCATTTTGTAATTGGAATTGAACGTCTGATGATTTTATCAGACTGTAAATTACAGCGACATCTGCAAACAAACTAAGGGGGCTGCTCAGATTATCACTTAGATCTTTTACGTAAATCAGGAACAGCAGAGAGCCTATGACAATTGCTTGCATAACGCCCGATATCACTTGTGTTCTACTCGATGATTTACCGTCTATCACTATGAACTGTGACCTCTCTGAGAGGAAATCACGAATCCAGTCACACAACTAAGACGATACTCCATATGCACGCAATTTTATCAATATTCGCTTCTGAGGAACGGTATCAAAAACCTTCTGGAAATCTAGGAATATGGATTCTATCTTAGATCCCTTGTCGACAGCACTCGTTACTTCATGGGAATAAAGAGCTAACTGTGTTGCACAAGAACGATATTTTATGAATCTGTGTTGGTTACGTATCAAGGTGATTCATAATGTTCGAGTTGCAGTATATGCTCCAAAATCCTACTGCAAATTGAGGCCAGTGATATGGGTATGTAATTCAGTGGGTTATTCCTATTTCCTTTCTTGAATATTGGTGTGACCTGTGCTACTTTCCAGTCTTTAGGAACAGACCTTTCATCAAGTGAGCGGTTATATATGATTGCTAAGAAAGGCCCTATTGTGTCTGCATACTCTGAATGGAACCTGATTGGAATACCATCTGGTGATTTGAGTTGGTTCGCAACACGGAAAGACATCAATATTTATGTCACTGATGCTAACAGCTGTTCTGGTTTCGAATTCTGGAATTTTCACTTCGTCTTCTTTCGTGAAGGAATTACGGAAAACTGTACTTAGTAACTCCGCTTTAGTGGTACCATCATTGGTAACATTTCCATCGCTATCATGCAGTGACGGTATTGACTAATTTTTGCCACTGATGTACTTTAAACACGACCAGAATCTCGTTGGGTTTGCTACCATATTTTGAGACAATGTTTGATTGTGGAAACTATTAAAATCATTCGCGCTGACGTCAGCACTAAATTTCAAGCTTCCGTGAAACTTAGCCAGTCTTGGGGATTTTGCGTTCTTCTGAATTTGGCATGCTTTTTTCGTTGCTTCTGCAACAGTGCTCTGACGTGTTTATTGTACCATGGTGAATTACCTAATGCGATATGAATCTATCTATTGCTGTCGATACTGTATATTCAAATTCGAGCCATATGTGGTCTACACATGCCGACGACCGCACAAAAACAAACGCTTAACATCACTGAAATGATTTTTCTGGGTAATATTGCAGGATATAGCTTTCAAATCCAAAAATGCAAGGAAATTGTAGCCAAGAAGGATAAATCTAATAGCAGACTCTCTACAGAAATGCAGACAAAACAGACTGCAGCGTGTCAGACGAATAGTCTTAGAAGTTTCAAATTGTATTCCCAACTGGAAAATATTAATTGGTTACCCATATGAGGGATCCAAGGAGACCAAAACAGCCCACTAGGTCTATTAAAGGCCTATCAAGTGAAAGGATAATAATAATATTAACGACGACGTTACTTAGTCGAAATTCTAAGGAAGCAAGTAACGCTATCAGCCCTGGTAATGGCAAATAATGCAAGCTGTTTTGTAGGCATAAGTCTCCATCGCACAAGGGGGCTTCTTCCTCAGTGAGACAGACCTGTATCTGTTTTTGTAAAACAGCCTTACGAACAGCCAAAAATAGCAGTTATTTCTGTGCCATGGGATGTATACGGACGTCTTCTGATTAGAGGCTCCTCGCTACAGGGAAGTCTTCTCCTAGCCCATAGTTTTTTCTTCCATTTATCTATTCGTTTCCCAGCTCGTCACGTTTACACATTAATCTTACAATTTCTCATCTTATCAGGCTCGTTAAGAGGTGTTCGGAACCCTGCAATTACATTCCGTTCTACTATCTCGCAATTCAGCTCTTCAGTCTCCGACGTAAGTGTGTACGACTATTTTACCATCTCTCCACCAATTCATCCGACATGATTCTTGCCAAGGACTGTCATTCACACCGTGGAGTAATTCAGAATTGAGTTTACAGTAGCAGTCACGAACTTCGTTATGGCAGTCAGTTGGACTTGGAAACATGACTGAATAACAGAAATATAAAAACCCTAAGCGAAGTCTGTTACTTTGAGTCAGGGCAGTAACAAGAGCTGCGAAGCGAAGATGAAGCCAACGCCACATCAAATAAAGAAGCCAGCGCGACAAATGTCTTTGCCCCCGTTCTTGTTCAGGAATCGAAGAAGATAACGTCGCCCGCTTTCTGCCACCAGTGTGAAGCCAATCTCACGGTCAGAACAGCGCGCCAGACAAGAAGCCTTGCGGTGACCACTTCATTGCGTTCAGAAGTACACGTTAGAAGGGCGGGTGACCTGTGACAGGTTCCACATGGCACGGAGCATTGACTTCAAACGCTAAGGTACAAAGCAGAGCACAGACGCAAAGTTTTATTTAGAAAGTTCCGTAAATCAGGCAGTGCGGTAGCGGAAACGTAACTGCAGCGACGTAGAAGAGAAAGTGTTGCCATTAGGACTTATTCAAAGGCAAAGTTGTCGCCCTTTCGAGATACTCGATTTACTGTGCTGTTCTACAGATCTTCATGAACATATTTTCTCGAAAAGCCATTGCTTAGGGCGTGATGGAGCGTAGTTACTAAAATGATTACCCACGATCCACCCTAGCTGTTTCGCATATTAATCGAAGTCTCCACCAGTTGAGCCGAGTGTTAATGTGTTCTCCTACCGTACAGTGCATCCGCGTTCGTTTTCCGACCAGGTTGGAGATTTTCTCCGATAGTGGATTTAGTGTTATACTATCCTCATCATCATTTCATCATCGCCGACGTGGAAGTCGCCCAATATAGCGTCAGCTGAAATGAGACTTGCGCCCGGCTGCCGAACGTCCCCGAATGATGCTACCCGGCCATCAATGTCACCCAATCATTTCATTTCACTACGCGAAGTAAAAACCGGCCGAAGAACAATGTAGAGGGGGCGTCCCAGCACCCATCAACAGGGCATCTTCTTATGGCGTGAATCCGCAACGGCATCTTCCTGACTGGAGGCTTTAACTTCTGTTCTGTCTGTGTCTTGTTGGGACACGGCAGAATCAGTATTTTATTCCCATGGGACTGATCAATTGGCTCAGAAAACTGTGCAGTATGGCAAAATTGAATGGAAATTATTAAAAAAAAGTGAAGAGAATGATGCATTTCTAACTAAAACATGGAATTATTCGTACTCAATGTTCCTACCATTGCGCCGCCTCTATCCGCCAGGGTGTCAAATTTGTAAGTATGCGTTTTATTGTCTAAGACATTCTTAACTGACATACGCAGGGACTTCTCACAAAATGTTGTAAGATTATTGACATTGTAAACCATAACATCTTAGGCTAGAAATGTTAATACATCAGATATAAATGTTTAATATTTCAACTTAGGTGCTCATTTTCACGGTTTTCACCCTTATTTGCTTGCTTACTTCACCGTTTGATTAAAACAGAATAACGCCAGCAAATTTTCGCGTTGTTTCGTTTGCAGACGTAATTCACTCAGCCAACCTCTGGTACGTGCCGCCGGAAGAGTCGGCAATTGCTCCCATTGTCACGTAATCTGTTAATGATACCCTCAGCCACCTCCCAACGCAATCGATCCCCCACACCTTCAATGCCTATTCACCATACAGTTAGCTCTACAAATCTTGAGTGTAAAAACATCCATATGTTTTATTATTTGCCCTATACAAAAAGTATAAATTGTATTTCTCTATCTTCGAATAATTTTAAGCTAACAAATTTCTACATTTTACTAGATACTATAGTAAACCATTTGCCTGTTGTGATTATGTTGTATATGTAATACTTCTGTCTACGATGCAAAGACAGCTGACTAAGCAAAGACATCGTGGCATGCTGCAGACCAATACGCTATTACCATTAATAATATTAAATAGGAACTCCTTCTAATGCTCTACAAAATTGTATTTATTTGGTGGCGGACCGATATTCGGCTCTTTGGCCATCTTCAGGAGACATCTCAATGTCGTACGCAGAGATAAATGATATGCTACCTACGCAGCTATTATTTGTTTAGAAGATACAAAAATGACGTAGATTTTTTTATTTAGGAAAATAGTAATTTTTCTTTGTCACATAGAAATAAGGGCTTTAATTAAAGAGAGGAAAAAGAGTTGATTTGGAAATACATTTAACAACTGGTGAAATATAGAGGAACCAAAAACCAGTGCAAGTTGCAGATTTTTACTTTTATTCGTTCGATGAATAGTTTCGGTCGAAGACATATTTTCAAACCATCATAACAAAGTCGTTAATGGCATTTCGGAAAACTTCAAAAATGGGCAGTGAACATTTTTGACATCTTTGGAAATGCCATTATCCACTTTGTTATGTTGGTTTGACAGTGGGTCTCGGCTCGAAAGTAGTTGTCGAATGATAAAAAGGGATAATTAGCCATTTGGACTGGTTTTTAATTCCACTGATTAACAGACGTTGCTGAGCAAACCTACTCCAGCAAGCTGGAAGCTCGAGTATTGATGAAAAATAGTTGAATTTACAATGTGAGTCAAGTACTTGCTACTATAACTTATGTTAACAAAGGGAAAGAAGGAAACTGCGATTGATCGCTTACTATTAAGCTGGCATTCCGTCTCATCTGTTTGTTGATTTCCAATATTTTCAGTATGGTCATCTTTCTGCTTTTCTTAACAGAACATAAACTTTCACTATGTGTATAGTATGAATGGTTTTTTGTTGAAAGATGATCGCCAAATGAGTTTCATGGCCGCATTGGAGCACTTTGGTCAATCACTTTTTGGTAAATGGAAAGGAGCGTATGGCATTGTTGGCCGGGTGGCCCCATGGGGGGGGGGGGGGGGGGGAGTTCGGCCGCCGCATTGCTAGTTCTCTTCAGTTGACGCCACTTCGGCTACTTGCGGGTCAACGATGATGAAGGACGCACAGCACCCAGTCCCCTGCCGGGAATCGAACCCGGGCCCCCTGCGTGATAGGCGGAGACGATATCACTACGCGACGTAGGCGGACATCACGTGGTGGTCATCTCCTTTGATGCCTGTATGTTTCGTTCCTTCCGAATTGTTCTATATTTTCTCACTCATTCTAATCCTTTCCATCTTTCCTCATATACCCTTAACACTGTGTGTCATTTATCTATTTTTGATTTCTTGTTTTACAATTTCTTGAGATTTTTTTGTTTTGTTGTGTAGATCATTCATACTTCTAGTTCCTCCATATACTCTCTAGTTTTCTTGACGCTGCCTAGTTACTGTAGACACACTGACGAAAAAAAAAAACAGTACACTCTTTTAGAGGTTTCCAATTCACTCAAGATTTACCGTTGAAACAGAGCATAAGGAGCACGTGAAGTGACTGAAATGATAACATTTACAGATCAATAACTCAAGCGATTCTGAGACACCTGGTATCGACCCATGCTGATAAACCCATATTAGCACAGGATGTATAATCCGCAGGAGGCAATACAGGCGCAGATTCTGGCATACAGTTGGTAGTAAAGACAGCAAATACTATCCTAGGATTCGTTATGCCACATCTTCTCCACCTGTTCACGTTGTTCTGCGACAGTTGAATGACGAGTCGTACGAATCACTTCTCGTCGCATCATAACCTATACGTGCTCGGTTGGAGACAACGCCAGAGACCGTGTCGGTCAGGGAAGTTGCTGCGCGTCTAGCAGACCGCGTTGCGTTCCCGAGCAGTGTGTGGGCGAGCATTATCCTATTGGAACAACAAACCACCTTCCTGTTGCCAGAGCGACAGAAGAACAGGTTTAACAACATTCTACACGTATCAGCGCTGTTTAGCTACCCCATCAGAAACCACAAAGGTGAACGAGAGTTGTTGCTTATCGCTCACATAGCATAAGGCCTGGGATGGGTCAGTGTGTCTTGGACGAATCCACTCTATGAGACAGCGCTCACCGGATCTACGCCGTTTGAGCAAACGACATCACTTACGTGCAAGCAGAATCTACTTTCATTGCTGAAGACCACGGTGTGCCTCTCCATCTTCCAAGTGATCCTCTGATGGCAGCTGTCGAGCCAGGCACGTCGTTGCTTTGGCGTGAGTGGAAGAGGTGTCCGTGCCTGTAGAGTATAACGATATTTTTACGTAATGTGTATACATAAACATACAGTTATAATTGTCACCGTTCGTAGTCGCTAATTAAAACAATATGTTTACTTTCGTGCTGTAACATATAGCCATAGACCGGCCGGAATGGTCGTGCGGTTCTAGGCGCTACAGTCTGGAACCGAGCGACCGCTACGATCGCAGGTTCGAATCCTGCCTCGGGCATGGATGTGTGTGATGTCATTAGGTTAGTTAGGTTTAATTAGTTCTAAGTTCTAGGCGACTGATGACCTCAGAAGTTAAGTCGCATAGTGCTCAGAGCCATATAGCTATAATCAGCGGTGGAAATATATTTGCGAACGACGACCGTGTGCTGCTGTTTCTTGTCTGGTCGTCTGATCAGAAGGAAGTTGCATTGCAGAGGAGAGTAAATGCCTATTCAAAATATAATTATTTTTTGCATAGCTCAACATGAATTTCCTAAGCGACCGTAGTTTATCATGCATTTACCAGTAGAATATGGCGCGGAGAAAATATTTCGCCGCATGCTACTTCCGTCCGATTTCGACGAAAGAATTCGTAACTGTGAACTCTCTATTTGGATGAAACATAAAGCAAATTAAATAACTTCATGAAGGAGTGAGACATAGATTCTATACTAAATGAATAGACCATACACCAGTTCCATTTAACTCTGAATTTATTGCAATTAATTGATGAACTTACACTGCAATGAAGGGTTTAACATGGATGCCGTTTTGACTGCCACTTCTCTTCCCGTAATGAAAATAATTCCTTTGACGTTTTCACATATACGTCGCACAATAAATCTACTGATATTCAGTATTGTACTTTTAGTATTGCACGTTTACTTTACACTAAAATAATATTATTTTTAACAATAATAACACGGCGGCAAGACATGTGCGTCCGACACAAGTTACAAGAGACAAGAGGAAAAATGAGTAACTGTTCATCGAGAATATCTCGTACATCAAAAAAATGTGTAAAAGTGTCCCTCTTCTGTCCGTTTTTTCGCGCCGCGGTTTTCAAAGTCAGTAACTCACTGCATTTATGACGGCGCTTCGACAATAAACAAGTTACGTCACAGGTCGTTCACCTTTTACATCCTCACAACATTTTTTGCTGACCGTAGCTGTTGCGACTGCTCGATTAGTGATTGATTTAAAATGATAAGGCAATCACATAATGTTACAAGTCCCACTAGTAATAACCGGTTCGCAACACTTCGTGTTGACAGGTCTGGGCTCACAAGCCCTTTTATGTGCTGTAGTAGCTCTACGATCTGTCACTGCTGTCCTTACAATGTGACGATCATGACGGAAGTCTGTGTTGGGTGAACGTCCAGAACCTCGTCTATGGGTGTGAGAATGTTTAGATGACCACTGATACCAGAATCATTCCACAACCAAAGCAGCACGTTCAACTTCTGTGGTTGTTCTCCAAAAAGTCAATTCCATCACTAGGAGGGCCAAATTTGACCCCATTCAAACTCGCTCAGTTAGCTGTTGGCAGCACCAGTGCGTCTTCGTGACACTTTGGTAGTTATGCCACTACGCTATCTGTTAGCGGACGACACTGAAACTATTATCAGTACATGTACTACCCCGCTGGTGGCTTATGCCGTCATTAGAGAGAAAGCGACATCGTCTTTCCAGGTACAGTATTTTTTTTAGCACTGTATGTTAGGATATGTTTTCTGTTTAATATAAATAAATTCTTGGAGTTAAGAAACTGGGTCATTCGAAGACGAGCACAATAGCCTGAAATCTGTAATGGCGAAAGGGGACCACACTCTGCCTATCTAACCCATGTTAATTTAGTCAAGTATTTGATCCATTTCTGAAAAAACTTTTTTGATGCAGAATCTTAATGTTTTTACTGTATGTTACATGATGCTAATAGAGTGAACTGTACTTAAATCGACTTTATCGATTTTACAGTTCTAAGAAATTCTTTTTTTAAGTTCATTAACAAGAAATATTAAGTTTTCTTCTGCAGAAAATACTTTTTTGAACTTCCTAATGGGGTAATGTTAATGAATGTAGTTGAGTTGGCTTTTAATGTTTTGCAGAGTCTCTGAAAATTTCACTCATTTATCTATGATAGCCTCTGATATAATGGGGGATATGAACTGAAAATTTTAGTTTGTGGGAAACTGACTTAAGGGAAAAAACTTTTGAAATTTGTTACTTACAGTTGATTAAAACTGTCCTGCTGCGTATGATGGCCCTTCTTTCGTCTGTAGCAGGTCTTCCAGTTTCTTTTTCACCTTCCTGGATGTTTGTCTTGCTTTCTTGGTCACATTGTATGCAGACCAGTCTGCATCGTCTATCCTCATTTTATCGCAATGTTGCACCCCAGTGATCATATTTTCACCAGGATTATTTCCCAGCATTTTCAGTACCCAACGCTTTCCCTTATTACCACAATTGAATGTAATAACAGCATCATGAACTCCTAGTTTCACTGTATGCATGCCTACAAATACAGTTTTAGTAAGGCGGTTCAAAATTATGGTGTTGAAGCATTCATTTGGGTTCTGTGTCTGCCCATCCTTAGAAGGTGAGGATGAGCCAAGTCTCTGAAAATAGGTTTAATTGCTGTAGTAACAGCAGCAGGAAGAGAATGCTGATGAGAATCGGATTCCCCAGTTGCCTGAGTCCTATTATATTTGCACAACGAATTTTCTCTTGATGGACACAATCCATGACGTAGCTTATCATCACTAGAGGACTTACGGAAGAATATGGGTCAAACACCTCTCTTCATTGCCTCCGGATTTTCTTTGTTTCTAACTGCCTGCCCACCTGCCCGCTCAACAATTTTCCATCTTCTAATTTTTTTCCACTCATATCAATAGTTAGTTTTCTCAGCCTTGTTCCCAAACGTTTTTGAACATGGCCTACACATTCTATTTTGCTAATAATGGCATCTCCATATGGCTTAGAGTTCACCACATTATTGTATGCCTTACTGTCACCATCGCCCAAATATTTGGTGTACCGTACACCTCTTGTTTCTACGTAGGGATGAAATTATTGTTGTACTCGATGAACTTCCGTGCCACCATTTGTTCCTCTAAAATTAGCCACACAGTTGTGCTCTTTATGTTCATTGACTTTACAACATTTGCAGTATTTAGACATTATCTCAACATCTAACACTTTACCGGTGTCTACACTCTTGGCAGTCACTACTCTATTCAGAGAAGAATGTCTTCTTTTCTGCCAACTTCCATCAAGTGCAACAGCAATATCCGAACATCCATCATTTTCTTCCACTGCTTCCCTAGCAGCGAGTTTCTTGCATTCCTCACTGACCTCACATATAGCTTTCTCTAATATTGCAGTCAGTTTTTCAAATTTATTTGATTATTGATGTAAGGATGTAAGTTCATCACTGAGCAAAATGTTCTCCGTGCAGCCATGCCCTTGCCAATGGATCGTAAGGCATAAACTAATCTGGTATTGATTTCATAAGGGCCACTTGCATGTGGTTTTGAGGAACTCGTAAATGAAATCACAGCTGAGCATATCGTGCAAATTAAGTGCAAAGCAAATGCGAGGCTTCTTCTCCCACTGGCACTCTAAAAATTTTCACACTCTGTGCTTCACCACACTGTCTACATTGTACAAATTTTGAAACTACATCTGATCATATTCTCAAATTTATAATAATGTTACTGCACACCTCGTCACGTACAGTAAATTCGTTGTAACTCTCTTGAAAAAGTGAGAGCTTCTCTGGTGATTACAATTACAAACATCGTTGCCAGGGGACATAACCTCTTGTAGCTTTCTAAACTTGTTTCCTCTAAATTGTAGTTTCTTGAAAATGCCTTTACGTTTCGTCATCTTCAATAAACACAACAAAACACACGTAAGAAAGCACTGCAGATGTAAGTATAACAACTACTCGCAATCAAACTTCAACAAAACTAACCACGTGTTTGAAAGCGTGTTGTTTATAAACAGCAAAAACAAAAGAATACCAACCGTTGCATTCCAAGGATAGCCAAAACACTTTGGAGTGAAAAAAAATCCCTAATGTGGAATGTAGGGAATATAAAGATCTAAAATATATGGAGAAAAGTGGGTGACAGAAAAGTGGGCGTGGCACATAAACACACGTGGTAGGAAAAATGCTCTTGAAATGCTTGAAACACAAATTTTCAGCAAAATATTTTTCAGAGTACTTAAATAAAACCTTAATCTTTCGAAATGTGATGATAACCGAAAATCGATTTTTTCGACCTGAACCACGGTGTGGTGCCTTTAAAATGCAGATTTTTTAAAAGTATTTGTGGTTAGTTTCTATATTAGCCAACACACCTTATTGGACGTTGACTACAGAAAGAGCCAGCACAGATACTATAGAATTTCGGAATTAAGTTGTGGTGGTGCTATGTCACGAGACAATTCCTTTGATACATTTATAGTCATATAATTGTGGTGATGGATTATTCCGAACTATTTCGTCTTAGTGAGTGTTAATAATTATACACAGAGAGTGTGATAGCACGCTACAACAGTGTACAACTTTTTGGAGGCGGCGAAGTGTTGTCGGCGCCCGCAATCAGAGCAGCATTCCTCGTTTGCGGTGCCCGCGGAATATTTCAGCGTCGCGTGGCGTGGTGTGGCGTGGCGTGGTGGCACCCTAAGTGAGGTCGGCTGCGCGGCCGCAGAAAGGCGGGCCGTGAATCACGGCCACCATTTCGACTTGGTTACGGCGCGCGCTGCTTTATGTGCTGGAAGGGGCGCTGTTTGTCACGCGCTGGACACCCCTGACCCGGCCGCGGTGCCTCAGGCGCTACGGGGTCCCAGCAGCGGGGCGCCGCGGCGCGCTGCGTCGTTATGACTCTTGCCGCAGTACTCGTGTCAGTTGGGAGATTTCCAAGGTCACGGGGAAGCACTGGGGAGGGCCGCAGCTGGAGGGGTGCCGACTGCCTCTCCTGACGACTACTTGTTTCAATTGGAGATGGCTGATACGGCGTTATCTGCGAATGCTGCTTCTCGGTAACTGCGATTTTTAGCTGTGATTTGTCACAGTTTACAGTCTCAGTTCACGAATTCAAATCTTATATCAATCCGACCTCTACCAACTTAAAAGTGCTGGTTCTGCGACTAATTCGATTTCTGCAACTTCTGCAACTCCTACGACTTCTGCGATTATCGCTGTAAATGTTCCATAGTGTCTGGTCGCAAGTAGCAACTACCTGGAACTGGAAATTACATCTGGTAACTGGCATTTCTGGCAAGGTGAACAGAGTCAGAGCAAAGAAACTTGTATGTTCTACCCTATAAAGGGCGCAAACTGAGTATCTCTCCAATCATTACCGAGCGAGGTGGCGCAGTGGTTACCACACTGGACTCGCATTCGGGAGGACGACGATTCAATCCCGTCTCCGGCCATCCTGATTTAGGTTTTCCGTGATTTCCCTAAATCGCTTCAGGCAAATGCCGGGATGGTTCCTTTGAAAGGGCACGGCCGATTTCCTTCCCCATCCTTCACTCACCCGAGCTTGCGCTCCGTCTCTAATGACCTCGTTGTCGACGGGACGTTAAACACTAATATCCTCCTCCTCCTCCAATCATTGTCCGGTTCGAACCGGTGAAAAAGGAATGTGAAATAGACTTTCAGTGAATAATGATAATTCAGTTGGACAGAGCAGGGCAAGAAAATGGTTTTCTCGTTTAAGAAGGATTGATTTGACATTAGTACCTCTCCATTTTGAGGCAGACCTTCGCTGTTTGAAGAAGATCGTTTAAACGCATTAATCCGTAATGATCCAGGTCGCTGTATTCGAGAACAGGCAAATGTGAAAAGGTGTGACCGTTCCACTATTGTGCAACATTTGTATTCAGTGGGTAAGGTTCAAAAATTGAGTGTGTGGGGTACCGCATACTCTAAGCCAAATTTCAAAAATCAGTAAGTAGCCACATGTGCATCTCTTTTATTCTCGTCATCAACTGGCTCGTGAACAGCACCGACCATTCCTACTAACGTCAAGAAATGTTGGCTCTATGCTAACATAAGAAAAATTAAAGAATGCAGAGACCCAGTAAAGCAACAACGCCCCATACAAAGATCTGAGCGCAGCCACAAAAGATAATGTTATGTATCTGATGTAACAGCGACGGTGTGGTGTACTGGAAATTGCTTCCCCGGAGTTTAATCACGATGCTGACATTTATTGTCAACAACTAAGCCCTAAGATTTCTTGAAAATGCAATCTATAATAACGACCAGGGAGACTGCCTGAAGTGATGCTTCTCGCTGGTTCGGGCGGACGTTCGAGTCCTCCCTCGGGCATGGGTGTGTGTGTTTGTCCTTAGGTTAAGTAGTGTGTAAGCTTAGGGACTGATGACCTTAGCAGTTAAGTCCCATAAGATTTGACGCACATTTCTATATGCTTCTCCAAGATAACGACCGCCCTAATTCTGATAGACTGAAAAACAGCTATATACACCGTATTCCTCTGGTCCACCTTCAGAGCCTTCTTTTCAAGATGAAAAAGCGCTCCGGTCATGGCTCGATGAGCTCTGTCCAACTGAATTATCATTATTCACTGAAAGTCTATTTCACATTCATTTTTCACCGGTTCGAACCAGACAGTGATTGGAGAGATACTCAGTTTGCACCCTTTATAGGGTAGAACATAAGTTTCTTTGCTCTGACTGTGTTCACCTTGCCAGAAATGCCAGTTACCAGCACGCCTCAAAACCACGTGATCTCTACAGTCGCAGTCGAAAGGTTATCCAGCGATGCCAGTCTGTTGTAAATAGTGAAGGAGAATGTGTTACAGATGACTAAACTTTCTGTTGTGTGCATCTGTAACATTCACTAAAGGTACGGGAAAACACTGCGATCTTCTGCACCAACCTAAATACATTTTATGAATTTACCCTGTTTTAGTTTTTGTGGTGAAACGTGAGTTGTGTATGATTAAATGTGGCGCGAACGTAAACGTTAGGCTACGCTGTAGGTCCATCTGTTACCATAACCTCCGCAATTCGGCATCCACAGACTCCCAGCCGAATTATCACCTTTAAACGGTGCATATATTTCAGGTTACGCTATTGTCACCACAACCAAAATTTCAACGGGGTCCAATACACCCTCTAGCCAAACATTGGCGGCCGAAGATTTCCGGCATGAGAAGTCAGCCTCATTCTGCCAACGGCCTTGTCAAAGAGGGCGGAGGAGCGGATAGAAGTTCAGAGCACTCTCTTGTCCTAGGGGTGGGAAATTGCTACTAAAGGCGGAAGAATCAGCAATGATCAACGACATGAGGATGCAGAAGGCAATGGAAACCACTGCATTAAAGACACGTAACGTGTATCCATAGGACATGTGACCTGTAATTGAAAAAGTGTCATGATGATCTCTCCATTGGCAAAAGATTCCGGAATAGTCATCCATTCGGATCTCCGGGAGGGGACTGCCAAGGGGGAGGTTACCGCGAGAAAAAGATTGAATAATCAACGAAAAGGATTACGTTGTACGAGTCGGGGCGCGGAATGTCAGAAGCTTGAACGTGGTAGGGAAACTAGAAAATCTGAAAAGGGAAATGCAAAGGCTTAATCTAGATATAGGAGGGGGTCAGTGAAGTGAAGTGGAAGGAAGACAAGGATTTCTGGTCAGATGAGTATCGGGTAATATCATCAGCAGCAGAAAAGGTTTTTAACAGGTGTAGGATTCGTTATGAATAGGAAGGTAGGGCAGAGGGTGTGTTACTGTGAACAGTTCAGTGACCAGGTTGTTCTAATCAGAATCGACAGGAGACCAACACCGACAACGATAGTTCAGGTATACATGCCGACGTCGCAAGCTGAAGATGAACAGATAGAGAAAGTGTATGAGGTTATTGAAAGGGTAATGCTATATGTAAATGGGGACGAAAATCTAATAGTCATGGGCGACTGGAATGCAGTTGTAGGGGAAAGAGTAGAAGAAAAGGTTACAGGAGAATATGGGCTTGGGACAAGGAATGAATGACGAAAAAGACTAACTGAGTTCTGTAACAAGTTTCAGCTAGTAATAGCGAATACCCTGTTCAAGAATCACAAGAGGAGGAGGTATAGTTGGAAAAGGCCGGGAGATACGGGAAGATTTCAATTAGATTACATCATGGTCAGACCGAGGTTCCGAAATCAGATACTGGACTGTAAGGCGTCCCCAGGAGCAGATATAGACTCAGATCACAATATAGTAGTGATGAAGAGTAGGCTGAAGTTCAAGACATTAGTCAGGAAGAATCAATACGCAAAGAAGTGGTATACGGAAGTACTATGGAATGACGTGATACGATTGAAGTTCTCTAACGCTATAGATACAGCGATAAGGAATAGCGCAGTAGGCAGTACAGTTGAAGAGGAATGGACATCTCTAAAAAGGGCCATCACAGAGCTTGGGAAGGAAAACAGGTACAAAGAAGGTATCTGCGAAGAACCCATGGGTAACTGAAGAAATACTTCAGTTGATTGATGAAAGGAGGAAGTACAAACATGTTCCGGGAAAATCAGGAATACAGAAATACAAGTCGCTGAGGAATGAAGAAAATAGGAAGTGCAGGGAAGCTAAGACGAAATGGCTGCAGGAAAAATGTGAAGACATCGGAAATATATGATTGTCGGAAGGGCAGACTCAGCATACAGGAAAGACAAAACAACCTTTGGTGACATTAAAAGCAACGGTGGTAACAATAAGAGTGCAACTGGAATTCCACTGTTAAATGCAGAGGAGAGGGCAGATAGGTGGAAAGAATGCATTGAAAGCCTCTATGAGGGTGAAGATTTGTCTGATGTGATAGAAGAAGAAACAGGAGTCCATTTAGAAGAGATAGGGGATCCAGTATTGGAATCGGAATTTAAAAGAGCTTTGGAGGACTTACGGTCAAATAAGGCAGAAGGGATAGATAACATTCCATCAGAATTTCTAAAACAATGGGGTAAGTGGCAACTAAACGACTATTCACGTTGGTGTGTAGAATAAATGAGTCTGGCGATATACCATCTGACTTTCGGAAAAGCATCATCCACACAATTCCGAAGACGGCAAGAGCTGACAAGTGCGAGAATTATCGCACAATCAGCTTAACAGCTCATGCATCGAAGCTGCTCACAGGAATATTATACAGAAGAATGGAAAAGAAAATTGAGAATGCGCTTGGTTACGATCAGTTTGGCTTTATGAAAAGTAAAGGGACGAGAGAGGCAATTCTGACGTTACGGCTAATAATGGAAGCAAGGCTAAAGAAAACTCAAGACACTTTCATAGGATTTGTCGACCTGGAAAAAGCGTTCGACAATATAAAATGGTGCAAGCTGTTCGAGATTTTGAAAAAAGTGGGCGTAAGCTATAGGGAGAGACGGGTCATATACAATATGTACAACAACCAAGAGGGAGTAATAAGAGTGGACGATCAAGAACGAAGTGCTCGTATTAAGAAGGGTGTAAGATAAGGCTGTAGCCTTTCGCCCCTACTCTTCAATCTGTACATCGAGGAAGCAATGATGGAAATAAAAGGTTCAGGAGTGGAATTAAAATACAAGGTGAAAGGATATCAATGATACGATTCGCTGATGACATTCCTATCCTGAGTGAAAGTGAAGAAGAATTAAATGATCTGCTGAACGGAATGAACTGTCGAATGAGTACACAGTATGGTTTGAGAGTAAATCGGAGAAAGACGAAGGTAATGAGAAGTAGTAGAAATGAGAACAGGGAGAAACTTAAAATCAGGATTGATGGTCACGAAGTCAATGAAGTTAAGGAATTCTGCTACCTAGGCAGTAAAATAACCAATGACGGACGGAGCAAGGAGGACATCAATAGCAGACTTGGTATGGCAAAAAAGGCATTTCTGGCCAAGAGAAGTCTACTAATATCAAATACCGGCCTTAATTTGAGGAAGAAATTTCTGAGTATGTACGTCTGGAGTACAGCATTGTATGGTGGTGAAACATGGACTGTGGGAAAACCGGGACAGAAGAGAATGGAAGTATTTGAGAGGTGGTGCTATAGACGAATGTTGAAAATTAGGTGGACTGATAAGGTAAGGAATGAGGAGGTTCTATGCAGAATCGGAGAGGAAAGGAATATGTGGAAAACGCTGATAAGGAGAAGGGACAGGATGATAGGACATCTGCTAAGACATGAGGGTATGACTTCCATAGGACTAGAGGGAGCTGTAGAGGGCAAAAACTGTAGAGAAAAACAGAGATTGGAATACGTCAAGCAAATAATTGAGGACGTAGGTTGCAAGTGCTACTCTGAGATGAAGAGGTTAGCACAGGAAAGGAATTCGTGGCGGGCCGCATCAAACCAGTCAGTAGACTGATGACCAAAAAAAAAAAAAAAAAAAAAAGCCAAACATATCAGTGCTGCTGTCAGGTGAAACACCAAGTGGAAAATTTTTCTCATACGAAATTAGCTTCTTTGTTAGTTTTTTCGATCACAGGTTATACACCCATAGCAGTAAATATGACTTTCTTAGCTTTGAACGCTAAATGTTTGTTTTAATTGGCTCGTACGTCTTTTAGTTGAGACGTATCATCGACATCACAGCCAGACTCAATAGTGTGACAGAGGTTCTTGGATAGAATTAGTAACTTCGGCACTGAATGCTGAATTATATTTTTAGATGGTACTTGCAATTGTGACTGAAATCGCAGGCAGATACCGTATAGTTGCTATTGTGAAAACCGCGACTTCTCAATCGCTGTGATTTGTAGCAGATGCGACTTCGTACCTACTCCTAGTTTCAGTATACGGAGACAGCCTGCAGGTCACTGTTCCAGAGTGATTCACGCTGACTTATAGACGCCAATTCAACCATTACATCAAGTCCATAGAAAGAGAGAGCATACCATGAATCAGATCACGTACATCACAGGCTTTAACAACTGACGAAATCAGGCTTCCAACGGCAGCAGCCTAGGCCCACTGCATGCAGACAGCTTCTGATCAAAAGTATCCCGACACCCTTTGAACACTAAGTACCAGAGGCAAACCTGCTAGTATAAGAGAAGGGTAGGTGTAGTGTGTTGTCAGTAGAGAACCACTAACCGCACAATGGTGTGGTCTAGGATTTAAAAGGCATGTGGTTGAGGCTGGAGGTTGAGCAGATGTTGGACTCAATTTAACAATAAATTTCTTACTGAAAAATACTTGACATGAGAATGATTATATAATCAAAGTAAAACAACATACTCTGAAACCCATAAAGAGCCTCAAATACAACAAAATATCTTCCATACAATAAACGGAATTAAAATGCAACCTTTGCTCTAGTATTTATAACCGGACAACAGCAGTAACAATTGCAGTGTATAGCCATCGGCCATCAACAATAAACATAACAAATACAAATTCTGCAATTAAACTTAAAATATCAAACTAGTCTTAGGGTTCACTAACACTACTTCATAACTACGTACGAGTTTAAAGCTACCGCCGTCAACATCGTAAACTAAATGATCATCGACAAAGCAGAAATAACAAGGAGAGTTCTTAGTACAAATGGCGTCCAAAAAGTGAGCTATGCTCACGGTGTAGACTTTGCGTCCTACAGAGTTAATCACACTCACAGAATGTAATTTAACGATATAATATTCTCTCGCTCACGGCGCACACACACCACACTGCACGTCTCATCACTCAACAACATGATAGCCACATAATTCAAGGAGGAATGTTATTCGCTAGAAAATATACCCAATCCATTACACGTACTCACCCAATGGCTCTGCATAGAAGCTCTAAATCTAAATCACTGGAGTGTAATCGATGACTGCTGGTGCACTGAGGTTGTGCTCTTCTTTCCATGCAGAAGTCCGGCTTTCCGCCTTCAATGAGACTGCTGCCCTTTCGACAGGGCTTCACCATGCTGTCGTGTCCTGACGGGTAACGACGTCTGGCTCACCGCACTGCAGCTTACCATCTTGCCGACACCTTCGAACTTGGCTCTGTGGAGGACTCTCCGTGGAGCAAGTGACCACCCCGCCTACCATGCTGCTCCTACGGTTCTCTTTGGGTGAGTACGTGTAGTTGATTGGGTGTATTGTCCAGCTGTAGACTCTCTCTGCTGCCCATCTCCAACCACAGCCTGGGCCACCAACCTACACCACCATCACTGTTGTCCGTGCCCCGTGTTAACTCCTGACGATGCGCAGCAGATTATCGGATCTATTTCATTAGAAGTAAAGCAAGTGGCTGCCCACTCTCGCCCCACTGTACCACGAAGGCTCGGCGTACCACCATCAGCACAGCAAAAGCTGCCGATCACGTCTCCAGTCGATGTGCCAGGTCGAGAGTAACGCTAACACAGCCAGCCGGGCGGGTCAAAAAACTAGGAATGACCCTTCACACCCCACTGACTACGAATGTCAAGTCACCGGAGGCCAATTCCGTCAAAAATCCATCAGCGACATTTCAACCATTCTAAAGCTGCCCAAATTGACTTTCCCTGATATGATTGCAAAGTGGAAATGGAATGGAACAATCACAGCAAAATCAAGACTAGTCAGACCTAATGTACCGATGGATAGGGATCGTCAAGCGTTGCGGATGGAGGTTGTAAAAAATCGCATGAAATCAACAGAAGGAATAATTACCGAGTCCCAAGGTGCTACCAGCACTCCAGGTAGTGCAATGTGTGTAGAGAGTTGGGGAGAATGGGGTACAGTCTTCGAGTAGCTCCTCATAAGCGACAGTTTCATATAGTCACTTCTAAAAGACGCTTGAGGCGGAATGAAGAGAGATATCACTGGACAGTCGATCACAGACGTCTAATTTAGAGCGAGGAATTACGCTATACCCAGCGGCATTCTAATGTAAGGGTTTGTGTGTGGTGAATGCATGAGAAGCGTTGCCTGTTGTCATGGTTGTGTGTGTGTGTGTGTGTGTGTGTGTGTGTGAATTGCTAAAGGACCGAACTGCTGAGGTCATTGGTCCCTAGACTTACATACTACTCTTATGCTAAGAACAACACACACACCTATGCCCGAGGGAGGACTCGACCCTCCCGCGGGAGGGACCGCGCAAACCGTGATATGGCGCCTCGCACCGCGAGGCCACTCCCAGCGGCCTGCATCGTGTGTAGTGCCAATAGTGAAGTATCGCGAAGGTGGTGTGTTTCGTGAGTATGTGTATGTATTTTATTGGACCTAAGGATACGCAAAATGCGAAACGATATGAACACATATTACTGCATTGTGTACTACGTACAGTAAAGGAACTGTTCGCTGAGGATATCGGTGTTTGTCAGTATGACAATGCACCCTGTCATAAAGCAGCATCTGTGAAAAGTGTTGGTTTGTGAACAATATGTATCTTGAAATGAACTGAACTGCCCCCTACGGAAAACTTTTGGCATGAGTTCCAACGTCGAATTTGCTGCAGAAAGCAGCTACTTGGGTTACTGTTCTTGAGGAAATTATTCAGACACCTGATTGAAAGTGTTCTCAGGAGATTTCAAGACGCCACAAAGACGAAGGGTGGTCACATCCCGTACTAATATCCACTAGTCGGTTTCGGGTACGCTGGATACTAGGTGACACGAAGAGAGAGAGTTTGCTAGGGATAAAAAAGTCCTCATACCTACGGTAGGTTATTGCAATCTCCCTGCAGAGTTTACGAACGAACAATGTTTCTGACCGCACTGCCCAGGATATAAAACGTCCCAGGACACTTCTATATCAACACCAATTCACATTCTCTATGGGCGCTTTGTTTCCTGCAGTGAATCTGAAATTGTAATCATTTTCTTTGTTTTGTATACAAATATGGCAGGTACTATGCATAACACCATCTTGTCGTTCCGATTGAACAAGCTACGGGTTAGAATAAGCGAACGTATCTGTCTTTCCAATACTTTGACAGTTCAAATATTTGTCTATGAGAAACAGAACTATTTCCCATGATAGTCCGGGATTATAATTTAGTGACTCCCGTAATGGAAAGGCTTTTCCAAATTTTATTTTTACTGGAGAATATACAAGATGATGAGTACCCGTGGTCTAGGCGTAGCATCTTTGATTCATAATCAAAACGTCTAAGGTCCTGGGTTCGATCCCCGCCTCTGCCGAAATTTTGATAAATAATCAGCATTGGCGGCCGAAGACTTCCGGCATGAGAAGTCAGCCTCATTCTGCCAACGGCCTTGTCAAAGAGGGCAGAGGAGCGGATGGAGATTCAGGGCCCTCTCTTGTCCTAGGGGTGGGAAATTGCTCCTAAAGGCGGAAGAATCAGCAATGATCAACGACATGAGGATGCAGAAGGCAATGGAAACCACTGCATTAAAGACACGTAACGTGTCTCCACAGGACATGTGGCCTGTATTTGAAGAAGTGTCATGATGATCTCTCCATTGGCAAAAGATTCCGAAATAGTCCCCCCATTCGGATCTCCGGGAGGGGACTGCCAAGGGGGAGGTTACCATGAGAAAAAGATTGAATAATCTACGAAAGGATAACGTTCTACGAGTCGGGGCGTGGAACGTCAGAAACTTGAACGAGGTAAGGAAACTAGAAAATCTGAAAAGAGAAATGCAAAGGCTCTATCTAGATATAGTAGGGGTCAGTGAAGTGAAGTGGAAGGAAGACAAGGATTTCTGGTCAGATGAGTATCGGGTAATATCAACAGCAGCAGAAAATGGTATAACAGGTGTAGGATTCGTTATGAATAGGAAGGTAGGGCAGAGGGTGTGTTACTGTGAACAGTTCAGTGACCGGGTTGCTCTAATCAGAATGGACAGCAGACCAACACCGACAACGATAGTTCAGGTATACATGCCGACGTCGCAAGCTGAAGATGAACAGATAGAGAAAGTGTATGGGGATATTGAAAGGGTAATGCTGTATATAGAGGGGGACGAAAATCTAATAGTCATGGGCTACTGGAATGCAGTTGTAGGGGAAGGAGTAGAAGAAAAGGTTACAGGAGAATATGGGCTTGGGACAAGGAATGAATGAGGAGAAAGACTAATTGAGTTCTGTAACAAGTTTCAGCTAGTAATAGCGAATACCCTGTTCAAGAATCACAAGAGGAGGCGGTATACTTGGAAAAGGCCGGGAGATACGGGAAGATTTCAATTAGATTACATCATGCTCAGACAGAGATTCCGAAATCAGATACTGGATTGTAAGGCGTACCCAGGAGCAGATATAGACTCAGATCACAATATAGTAGCGATGAAGAGTATGCTGAAGTTCAAGACATTAGTCAGGAAGAATCAATACGCAAAGAAGTGGGATACGGAAGTACTATGGAATCACGAGATACGTTTGAAGTTCTCTAACGCTATAGATACATCAATAAGGAATAGCGCAGTAGGGAGTACAGTTGAAGAGGAATGGACATCTCTAGAAAGGGCCATCACAGAAGTTGGGAAGGAAAACATAGGTACAAAGAAGGTAGCTGCGAAGAACCCATGGGTAACAGAGGCAATAAGTCAGTTGATCGATGAAAGGAGGAAGTACAAACATGTTTCGGGAAAATCAGGAATACAGAAATACAAGTCGCTGAGGAATGAGGTAAATAGGAAGTGCAGGGAAGCTAAGACGAAATGGCTGCAGGAAAAATGTGAAGACATCGAAAAAGATATGATTGTCGGAAGGACAGACTCAGCATACAGAAAAGTCAAAACAACCTTCGGTGACATTAAAAGGAACGGTGGTAACATTAAGAGTGCAACGGGAATTCCACTGTTAAATGCAGGGGAGAGAGCAGATAGGTGGAAAGAATACATTGAAAGCCTCTATGAGGGTGAAGATTTGTCTGATGTGATAGAAGAAGAAACTGGAGTCCATTTGGAAGAGATAGGATTTCCAGCATTAGAATCGGAATTTAAAAGAACTTTGGAGGACTTACGGTCAAATAAGGCAGAAGGGATAGATAACATTCCATCAGAATTCCTAAAATGATTGGGGGAAGTGGCATCAAAACGACTATTCACGTTGGTGTGTAGAATACATGAGTCTGGCGATATACCACCTGACTTTCGGAAAAGCATCATCCACACAATTCCCAAGACGGCAAGAGCTGACAAGTGCGAGAATTATCGCACAATCAGCTTAACAGCTCATGCATCGAAGCTGCTTACAAGAATAACGTACAGAAGAATGGAAAAGCAAATTGAGAATGCGCTAGGTTACGATCAGTTTGGCTTTAGGAAAAGTAAAGGGACGAGAGAGGCAATTCTGACGTTACGGCTAATAATGGAAGCAAGGATAAAGAAAACTCATGACACTTTCATAGGATTTGTCGACCTGGAAAAAGCGTTCGACAATATAAAATGGTGCAAGGTGTTCGTGATTCTGAAAAAAGTAGGGGTAAGCTATAGGGAGAGACGGGTCATATACAATATGTACAACAACCTAGACGGAATAATAAGAGTGGACGATCAAGAACGAAGTGCTCGTATTAAGAAGGGTGTAAGACAGGGCTGTAGCCTTTCGCCCCTACTCTTCAATCTGTACATCGACGAAGCTATGGTGGAAATAAAAGAAAGGTTCAGGAGTGGAATTAAAATACAAAGTGAAAGGATATCAATGATACGATTCGCTGATGACGTTGCTATCCTGAATGAAAGTGAAGAAGAATTAAATGATCTGCTGAACGGAATGAACAGTCTAATGAGTACACTGTATGGTTTGAGAGTAAATCGGAGAAAGACGAAGGTAATGAGAAGTAGTAGAAATGAGAACAGCGAGAAACTTAACATCAGGATTGATGGTCACGAAGTCAATGAAGTTAAGGATTTCTGCTACCTAGGCAGTAAAATAACCAAAGACGGACGGAGCAAGGATGACTCAAAAGCAGACTCGCTATGGCAAAAAAGGCATCTCTGGCCAAGAGAAGTCTACTAATATCAAATACCGGCCTTAATTTGAGGAAGAAATTTCTGAGGATGTACGTCTGGAGTACAGCATTGTATGGTAGTGAAACATGGACTGTGGGAAATCCAGAAGGGAAGAGTATCGAAGCATTTGAGATGCGGTGTTATAGACGAATGTTGAAAATCACGTGGACTGACAAGGTAAGGAATGAGGAGGTTCTACGCAGAATCGGAGAGGAAAGGAAAATGTGGAAAACACTGCTAAAGAGAAGGGGCGGGATGATAGGACATCTGCTAAGACATGGGGGCATTACTTCCATGGTACTAGAGGGAGCTGTAGAGGGCAAAAACTGTAGAGGAAGACAGAGATTGGAATACGTCAAGCAAATAATTGAGGACGTAGGTTGCAAGTGCTACTCTGAGACGAAGAGGTTAGCACAGGAAAGGAATTTGTGGCGGGCCGCATCAGACCAGTCAGTAGACTGATGACCAAAAAAAAAAAGAAAATACAGGATGAGCCTTATTAACGTATAGAAAACTCTGAGACTTTAAAGACGATGCATGCACGAGACACTTGGGGCCGCAAATGAAGCGAATTTTCCCAAAAGTCAAAGACAAATGTTGCACATACGATGTCACCAGATGACGTACCTCGCTGCATATGCTGCGGTTGGGCTCGTCGACCCTACCCTCGCCGTTTCGCATTTTTTCAACAGTTGAAATTACTAATCTGTACCACTGCACATACCAGGTACGTAAATGTTCAGTCTTTCAGTAGAGGAGGTAACTTTGTTGCTGCATGAATCTGTGAATAGTGAGACAAATGCACAGAGAGATTCCGCTTCGTAAATTAAAGGTTGATACATTTCTGGACTATGAATTCAGGGTTAGAATGCATGGGAGTAAGTTATGTTCCTCACCAAGTAGTAAAAGAGGATACAGAAACTGTCGGAGAAGACAGTAAAAACAACGGAGCGTATGTAGTGTAGGCGCCACTCTGAAACGGAAATCAGAATGCACTTCAGAGTTGATCCGTGCACCATGAGGGAGAAAATCAAGCAGAGTAGCCTCTTCAGAGCCCCACAAGACCGTCACTATGACTGTACCGGCTGGCGGTGCAGCTTTGAAGTTTCTCTTCGTAGAAGAGGTGCTGTGGCGCCACACTATGTGCTGACGTTTCATTTTATGTTCTAATTGATGAACCCATACTAAAAATTGCCTGTGACGATTTGAGGCAAAATAGTGTCACGTTCAGCCCCGCAAAGCGCAAGCAATTCCGCAATGGTTCGTTGTTGCTCATTATGGTCTCCTATTAGGAGGCCTGGAACCCAGCAGTCACCCACTTTTGAGTACCTCACTGGAGGACGAATGTGTCAGCGCTACCAACAGAGACATCAACTTGTGTTAGATTGTGGTCCATCAGTCACCATGAATGAGAGTGTCGGCACCTTCCAACATTGCAGGATCACAGCTGTGTGCGGCGGCCAGCAGGATGGAGATCAGACAGGTTTGCGCGACTTTGTTGCGATGATGAAAGACGGGTCACAAAACAACTCACCCTTTTAGTTCACTGCCAGTTCGCCATACACATTCTGAAAGCGCCTACGAATATGTGACAAAAGAAACTCAACGACAGGTCTCTGCTTGGAATGCACTTCCTTTGATGACTCCATTTTGAAGGCTACGATTAGCTCCGGCACCAATCGGAACTTCAGAAATTACAGGGGCTGAAACGGGAATGTTCCACGACGCCCCACAACAGAATCTGAATTATTTGCACCCAAAAAGGACCGAGAAAAAAATGGGTTCCATTACTTATTAAATGGTCCTCAGTTGTTGGACTTGTTGCAGTGTGCAGATCTGATATTCGTTTCGTTTTCCTGTGTGATTCGTTGTGCCAAAGCACTTACAGAGATCGTGTGATAATATTAGCATCATGAAAAATGTTTGTGGTACTACAACGTGTTTCACAAACGGGAGAGATACATGGGATTTTATGTTGCCTCAGTGTGCTCTCTCGAAAAATTGTATGATGTTCTTCGTCGACTCAGCAAGCATTCTCTCTTCTCTGACGTCAGTAAGGTCATTGATGACAAATTTAAAATAAGGCTTGCACAGTGGAAGAAAAGGGCTGTACTATAATTGTCTTTAATAACTTTTTGGACATTGCTTTTGTTGTTGTTGTTGTGGTCTTCAGTCCTGAGACTGGTTTGATGCAGCTCTCCATGCTACTCTATCCTGTGCAAGCTTTTTCATCTCCCAGTACCTACTGCAACCTACATCCTTCTGAATCTGCTTAGTGTATTCATCTCTTGGTCTCCCTCTACGATTTTTACCCTCCACGCTGCCCTCCAATACTAAATTGGCGATCCCTTGATGCCTCAGAACATGTCCTACCAACCGATCCCTTCTTCTGGTCAAGTTGTGCCACAAACTTCTCTTCTCCCCAATCCTATTCAATACTTCCTCATTAGTTATGTGATCTACCCATCTAATCTTCAGCATTCTTCTGTAGCACCACATTTCGAAAGCTTCTACTCTCTTCTTGTCCAAACTATTTATCGTCCATGTTTCACTTCCATACATGGCTACACTCCATACGAATACTTTCAGAAATGACTTCCTGACACTTAAATCAATACTTGATGTTAACAAATTTATCTTCTTCAGAAACGCTTTCCTTGCCATTGCCAGCCTACATTTTATGTCCTCTCTACTTCGACCATCATCAGTTATTTTGCTCCCAAAATAGCAAAACTCCTTTACTACTTTAAGTGCCTCATTTCCTAATCTAATTCCCTCAGCATCACCCGACTTAATTAGACTACATTCCATTATCCTTGTTTTGCTTTTGTTGATGTTCATCTTATATCCTCCTTTCAAGACACTGTCCATTCCATTCAACTGCTCTTCCAAGTCCTTTGCTGTCTCTGACAGAATTACAATGTCATCGGCGAACCTCAAAGTTTTTATTTCTTCTCCATGAATTTTAATACCTACTCCGACTTTTTCTTTTGTTTCCTTTACTGCTTGCTCAATATACAGATTGAACAACATCGGGGAGAGGCTACAACCTTGTCTTACTCCCTTCCCAACCATTGCTTCCCTTTCATGTCCCTCGACTCTTATAACTGCCATCTGGTTTCTGTACAAATTGTAAATAGCCTTTCGCTCCCTGTATTTTACCCCTGCCACCTTTAGAATTTGAAAGAGAGTATTCCAGTCAACGTTGTCAAAAGCTTTCTCTAAGTCTACAAATGCTAGAAACGTAGGTTTGCCTTTCCTTAATCTTTCTTCTAAGATAAGTCGTAAGGTCAGTATTGCCTCACGTGTTCCAGTGTTTCCACGGAATCCAAACTGATCTTCCCCGAGGTTGGCTTCTACTAGTTTTTCCATTCGTCTGTAAAGAATTCGTGTTAGTATTTTGCAGCTGTGACTTATTAAGCTGATAGTTCGGTAATTTTCACATCTGTCAACACCTGCTTTCTTTGGGATTGGAATTATTATATTCTTCTTGAAGTCTGAGGGTATTTCGCCTGTTTCATACATCTTGCTCACCAGATGGTAAAGTTTTATCAGGACTGGCTCTCCCACGGCTGTCAGTAGTTCCAATGGAATATTGTCTACTCCGGGGGCCTTGTTTCGACTCAGGTCTTTCAGTGCTCTGTCAAACTCTTCACGCAGTATCATATCTCCCATTTCATCTTCATCTACATCCTCTTCCATTTCCATAATATTGTCCTCAAGTACATCGCCCTTGTATAGACCCTCTATATACTCCTTCCACCTTTCTGCTTTCCCTTCTTTGCTTAGAACTGGGTTTCCATCTGAGCTCTTGATATTCATACAAGTCGTTCTCTTATCTCCAAAAGTCTCTTTAATTTTCCTGTAGGCGGTATCTATCTTACCCCTAGTGAGATAGGCCTCTACATCCTTACATTTGTCCTCTAGCCATCCCTGCTTAGCCATTTTGCACTTCCTGTCGATCTCATTTTTGAGACGTTTGTATTCCTTTTTGCCTGTTTCACTTACTGCATTTTTGTATTTTCTCCTTTCATCAATTAAATTCAATATTTCTTCTGTTACCCAAGGATTTCTACTAGCCCTCGTCTTTTTACCTACTTGATCCTCTGCTGCCTTCACTACTTCATCCCTCAAAGCTACCCATTCTTCTTCTACTGTATTTATTTCCCCCATTCCTGTCAATTGCTCCCTTATGCTCTCCCTGAATCTCTGTACAACCTCCGGTTCTTTTAGTTTATCCAGGTCCCATCTCCTTAAATTCCCGCCTTTTTGCAGTTTCTTCAGTTTTAATCTACAGGTCATAACCAATAGATTGTGGTCAGAGTCCACATCTGCCCCTGGAAATGTCTTACAATTTAAAACCTGGTTCCTAAATCTCTGTCTTACCATTATATAATCTATCTGATACCTTTTAGTATCTCCAGGGTTCTTCCATGTATACAACCTTCTTTCATGATTCTTAAACCAAGTGTTACTTATGATTATGTTGTGCTCTGTGCAAAATTCTACTAGGCGGCTTCCTCTTTCATTTCTGTCCCCCAATCCATATTCACCTACTATGTTTCCTTCTCTCCCTTTTCCTACACTCGAATTCCAGTCACCCATGACTATTAAATTTTCGTCTCCCTTCACAATC
Organism: Schistocerca americana; assembly: GCF_021461395.2. NCBI lineage: Eukaryota > Metazoa > Arthropoda > Insecta > Orthoptera > Acrididae > Schistocerca > Schistocerca americana. The sequence goes on from NC_060124.1 coordinate 125,276,786, forward strand.
TGAATAATTTCTTTTATTTCATCACACATTTCTTCAATTTCTTCGTCATCTGCAGAGCTAGTTGGCATATAAACTTGTACTACTGTAGTAGGTGTGGGCTTCGTATCTATCTTGGCCACAATAATGCGTTCACTGTGCTGTTTGTAGTAGCTTACCCGCATTCCTATTTTCCTATTCATTATTAAACCTACTCCTGCATTACCCCTATTTGATTTTGTGTTTATAACCCTGTATTCACCTGACCAGAAGTCTTGTTCCTCCTGCCACCGAACTTCACTAATTCCCATTATATCTAACTTCAACCTATCCATTTCCCTTTTTAAATTTTCTAACCTACCTGCCCGATTAAGGGATCTGACATTCCATGCTCCGATCCGTAGAACGCCAATTTTCTTTCTCCTGATAACGACATCCTCTTGAGTAGTCCCCGCCCGGAGATCCGAATGAGGGACTATTTTACCTCCGGAATATTTTACCCAAGAGGACGCCATCACCATGTAATCATACAGTAAAGCTGCATGCCCTCGGGAAAAATTACGGCTGTAGTTTCCCCTTGCTTTCAGCCGTTCGCAGTACCAGCACAGCAAGGCCGTTTTGGTTATTGTTACAAGGCCAGATCAGTCAATCATCCAGACTGTTGCCCTTGCAACTACTGAAAAGGCTGCTGCCCCTCTTCAGGAACCACACGTTTGTCTGGCCTCTCAACAGATACCCCTCCGTTGTGGTTGCACCTACGGTACGGCTGTCTGTATCGCTGAGGCACGCAAGCCTCCCCACCAACGGCAAGGTCCATGGTTCATGGGGGGGGGGGGGGGGGACATTGCTTTATGCCCAACTATTGGTGCTTGGACATCGTTCCTTTGCTAAGAAATTTATTTAAATCCAAATTACAATCGTTTGGAAACTGAATAACAGTCCTCAAAACAGGTTTCACGTTTGTCTCTTGGAGGAGTGCTTTTCGCAAAAATTCTTCACAAATTATGGACTTTTTCTTGCGTTGATGGCTAATTGTTCTGTACAAGTAATGTCAGCGGTCTCATAAGCCAAAGTCGTAAAAGCATAAGCCTGCTTCTCATCATCAATATGTTTCCTCCATCGATACGCTCTCTCCTCTGCGTTTAACAGCGAAATTTCCATTGCATTATTTAATGTTACCGCCCTTTCTTTTAATTTCACCGAAGGTAGTTCTTACTTCTCTATATGGTGAACCAGTCCTGAAGTTCATTTCCTTTTCGATTTCTTCACATTTTTCCAGTAGCCATTGTGTCTTGGCTTCCGCCGTGGATTTGCTATTTCGTTCAGTCCCAAATTATTTATATTGCTGCATTCCTGTTTTCCCCTGAACGTTTTTGTACCTCTTCCATTCTTAGATAAATTGAAGTACACTCCTGGAAATGGAAAAAAGAACACATTGACACCGGTGTGTCAGACCCACCATACTGGCTCCGGACACTGCGAGAGGGCTGTACATGCAATGATCACACGCACGGCACAGCGGACACACCAGGAACCGCGGTGTTGGCCGTCGAATGGCGCTAGCTGCGCAGCATTTGTGCACCGCCGCCGTCAGTGTCAGCCAGTTTGCCGTGGCATACGAAGCACCATCGCAGTCTTTAACACTGGTAGCATGCCGCGACAGCGTGGACGTGAACCGTATGTGCAGTTGACGGACTTTGAGCGAGGGCGTATAGTGGGCAAGCGGGAGGCCGGGTGGACGTACCGCCGAATTGCTCAACACGTGGGGCGTGAGGTCTCCACAGTACATCGATGTTGTCGCCAGTGGTCGGCGGAAGGTGCACGTGCCCTTCGGTCTGGGACCGGACCGCAGCGACGCACGGATGCACGCCAAGACCGTAGGATCCTACGCAGTGCCGTAGGGGACCGCACCGCCACTTCCCAGCAAATTAGGGACACTGTTGCTCCTGGGGTATCGGCGAGGACCATTCGCAACCGTCTCCATGAAGCTGGGCTACGGTCCCGCACACCGTTAGGCCGTCTTCCGCTCACGCCCCAACATCGTGCAGCCCGCCTCCAGTGGTGTCGCGACAGGCGTGAATGGAGGGACGAATGGAGACGTGTCGTCTTCAGCGATGAGAGTCGCTTCTGCCTTGGTGCCAATGATGGTCGTATGCGTGTTTGGCGCCGTGCAGGTGAGCGCCACAATCAGGACTGCATACGACCGAGGCACACAGGGCCAACACCCGGCATCATGGTGTGGGGAGCGATCTCCTACACTGGCCGTACACCACTGGTGATCGTCGAGGGGACACTGAATAGTGCACGGTACATCCAAACCGTCATCGAACCCATCGTTCTACCATTCCTAGACCGGCAAGGGAACTTGCTGTTCCAACAGGACAATGCACGTCCGCATGTATCCCGTGCCACCCAACGTGCTCTAGAAGATGTAAGTCAACTACCCTGGCCAGCAAGATCTCCGGATCTGTCCCCCATTGAGCATGTTTGGGACTGGATGAAGCGTCGTCTCACGCGGTCTGCACGTCCAGCACGAACGCTGGTCCAACTGAGGCGCCAGGTGGAAATGGCATGGCAAGCCGTTCCACAGGACTACATCCAGCATCTCTACGATCGTCTCCATGGGAGAATAGCGGCCTGCATTTCTGCGAAAGGTGGATATACACTGTACTAGTGCCGACATTGTGCATGCTCTGTTGCCTGTGTCTATGTGCCTGTGGTTCTGTCAGTGTGATCATGTGATGTATCTGACCCCAGGAATGTGTCAATAAAGTTTCCCCTTCCTTGGACAATGAATTCACGGTGTTCTTATTTCAATTTCCAGGAGTGTATTTCTTGCGTTACATTAAGTATCTTCGCAGTTACCTTCCTTATTCCTGTGTTAGTGTTTCCAACATTGGTAGTTGCATTTTTAGATATGTCCACTCCTCTTCAACTGACATGCTTCCTGTGTTACTCCTTATCGTAGACATTAGTGAACTTCAAACGCATGTCTTTATTCGTAAGTATTTCAGTATCGCACTTCCTTCCACACTGATTCGTCTGTATGCCCGTCTTAAACTTCAGCCTACTCTTAATACTAAAGTGGCACCTGAATCACTATCATCTCTTGGGTACAAGTTACTGTTCACAATCTCATTTTGGGAACTCTAGCAATGAGTAATACATCTGGAATATTTCTGTGTCTCAGGACCTTTTCCACGTACACCTCTTCCTCTTGTGATTCTTCAACAGAGTATTCGCTATTACAAGGTGCAATTTATTAGAGCACTCAATTGGTTTTTCTGTTCTCCCATTCCTGCTACAAATTCCATTTTCTCTCTTAGCCCTTTCTCCTACTCCTTCACACAAAACCGCATCCCAGTTCTCCATGCCTGATAGATTTTCACCACCCTATACGTGCTGAATTACCTGTACACTGTCTTCAAATACTTAATGTTGTGTATTGCGTCGGCAACGGTTACGCCCTCGTTGCTAATGAAAAAGAGAAGGAAGGTGGCCAAAAGATCTGTCGCCGAAGGGATCTGGACACACAAGTAAAGATTACTTGACAGAAATGCAATTTGAATAAATATTTTGTAGTCAAATTGTTTTGAAGACCTGCTACATTGCCGACATGTTACAGCCGCTATTAGCTGTAAGCAGAGGCCCGGCACATGCAAGGGTCTATAAGAAGTGAATATTTTCTTGGTGGACCTATCTATCAACAACTTGGAGCAACAACTAACAATAACGAACTCTCACTACAAGCACGGAACTAAAGTAGAAGTAGAAGCAGAAGCAGAAACAGCAAACAGCTGCCCAGATGGCAGCCGCCTATGACTCTGTCCAGGTGGTGTTCATTTGTCGGTGGCCTGGAGGTTTTACATTGGTGGCGATGTACAAAGCGCCGCTCGCACCACCTGCAGGAATCTTCGACTCGTGGACATGGGTGGTAACGATACTACACTCCTCCCCTATCCATGAAATCCCCGAAATTCCTTATCCTCGTCGTGTAGTCAAAATTGCTGCTACGACGGCAGAGGGAAAGGGGGGAGGGAGCCGGGAAAGGATGTGTGGATGCTGGAAGCGATGAGGAGACAGGAGACGAAGCTGTGACTGGTGCCGAGCTCCTATCCGCGCCTACGCATCGCACTGCGACCTTCACGGAACACTAGCAGAGAAACCATACAGAAAGCGCGCACCAGCATCCAGCGACGATGCAAAGTCTTCTGTTGGTGGAACCGCAACGGCGCCTTCAAGTGGTGCGGCGACCCCTGGCCTGCCGCGGAATAGAGGGATCCATCACCTGTGGAGTCTGATGTAGGGATTAGATGAAGGGTGCAGGTCCATCGCTTCATGGCCAGGTGCTGTCGACGCAGGACTCGAAGTAGTCGTAGGGGATGCCGGCCTCATCATCCGGGCAGACAATGAATCTGGGAACAAAGAGTCAGCGGCAGAGTCATGCAATTTACAGGTTCTGAAGTCGATTTAGGGCCGTCCCTGCAATTCCCCTGAACCATGTGTCAAAAGCGTCCAGGTGCCAAGCAATGGCTGAGTGGCGCGGATTGCTGCTGAGGCGGAGTCGATGATGTTTGTTGAGTGGAAACTATCACCGCTAGTAGTCGATTCATGGTGTCTGCTGAGCCTGTAACTGTATAAGCCTTGTTAAATCCGGCACAGGAGGCGCCGTGGCAGCTTTCGGCATGTTAGGCGCAACGACGTCGAACAAATAATATGAGCACCAACAAAACGAGAGAAACACAAATGTAAATGAATGTCGGCTCCGTGATCCGCAAAAAAATGTCCACAGACAAACCCAGCAGCGAGTACTGCACTGCAAAACACATAAATTTTTCAATGATTTCGCGGAAGTTGCAGCAACAGAACACGTTGTATCTCGGGTGGTCACTACAGTAACTCTTAGACTAAAAAGAAGGAGGCAGACCATAATAGTTGGACACACTACAGACTATCAATAAACAATGTTACAACTAAATAATCTAACGCATTTGCTTATGTTCCGAGAATCAGTCATGTAGAACATAAGAAGCATTTCCTATCTTTGAGTAAAGTCCTTTATCAACTCAACAGAAAATTATCTTTCTCACAGGCGTAAGTAACTGTGACATCGGCAACCGCCTTCCCGTGGATCTGAACTGTCGAATTAGGAGACGATCTGCTCCGACGAACTGGCCACCGAGCGCTTTCGTCTGCGTCTTTTACGCCAGAGCCAAGAGGACGATGGTGCCCCGTACTCTTCTCGGGGAGGGGAGGTGCGGCTCCTGATTATCGTATGCTGCCACCCAGGCACCACCCTTCGTGGTCCGCTATTACCAATGTTCGCGCTGGCGGGCCTTAGACGGCCAGCGCATGAGCGATGTCTTCCTAAGACACCACAAATGTCGCACCTATTCTGCGTGCCATGGGCTAGTGAAATACTTGGGAGTTTTCTAAAGGTATGCGGCGCCAGATATGTACTACGCACAGGTCACGCAATTACCTTAAATTACGGTCCGATGGTGGTGTATGCTCGTTCCAGATGTGTTGCACCGACTACATATCAAATGAATTTCGCGCTGAAGACAATATTATTCTCTCATAACCACGATAGCATAATCCGGTCTTGCGATCCAGACAGTTATCCAGCTGAAACAGGCCACAGACATCGGACAAACAATTACCATGCTGAAACATGCCATAGACATTGCACAAAATGTACGAAAGACTGTAGGTCGTCGGCAATCCTTGGTACGTTACAGCTGTCATGTTGCCCAGAATGCAGTGGTGAATGTCCATCATAGCACGATATGGTCGCCACTTGCTTGCATTTGAGGAGCAGTGCACTTTTTGAGTATCCTGGATGACGGCGTATCTGGAGATGACCTTCGCGCAGCTGTAACAACCAAAGAGATCCTATCAACAATGGGCACGTTTCCACTGATCTATGCTCCAGTATGGATGACACCGTGACCACTGCGTTCTTAACTGATGACGTCACTGCCTTTGCTTGGGAAGACGCAAAGTCCGTTTCTTACGGAGCCAAATATTCACAGTCGGCACTAAACTGTGTAGTGCTACACCAAAATACTTATGCCTGCAGCAGCAACGCATTCTGTCGTCTGTTCTGGTTTAGGATGTTGGAAAACCTCCAAAAAATGGTTCAAATGGCTCTGAGCACTATGGGACTTAACACCTGAGGTCACCAGTCCCCTAGAACGTAGAACTACTTAAACCTAACTAACCTTAGGACATCACACACATCCATGCCCGAGGCAGGATTCGAACCTGCGACCATAGCAATAGCGCAGTTCCAGACTGAAGCGCCTAGAACCGCTCGGCCACAGAGAACGTCCAACCTCCACGTACTGTGATAAGGAGTTGATATCCAACACCTCGTTGCCTAATCAAGGTTTGAACGTCCTTCATCCATTTTCCATAGATGCTCAAAACAGCAGCACGCGAGGAGCCCGCCAACATCGCCAAGTTCAAGATTGCCATTCCCTCCCACCAGATCATTACAAACAGCCCTTGGCCATTGACATTTTCGTCAGTGTGTTTCGCCATTTGCAGTCTGTATGGTAGCTAGAATGATTGCCTATTCGTCTCCGTTCCACATACATACATTTCCTACTGCGTCACTTGTTCTCTAGCCACTAGATAGCATTGAGTCTCACTGGCAATGGTCCTAATATTTTGGCTCAATAGTGTGTAATGCAATCTGTCATTTTTTTTTAATCGTATTGTCCTAGACTTAAAATTTCGACTAATGTCTTGACGAGGTCTCCCTTATTTTCTTTTTCGGGTCATCAGACTGCTGGATATATTCCCATCCCTTTCTTACTCTACAGTTTTTCCCTTTACAGTTCCGTCTAGCACCATGGAGTTCACTTCCTGACATCTTGAGAGATGTCCTATTACCCTGCATTCTTCTTGTAATTTTTCCCATGTGCTCCTTTCCACGCCGGTTTTGTCGAGAACGTCCTAATCCTTACCTTATAAGTCCACCTAATTTACAACTTTCTTCCGTAGTACCAGATCTCAGATGCTTTGTTTCTCTTCTGTTTCCGTTTTCCTACAGTCCTCGTTTGTCTACCATTCAGTTCTGTGCTCCATACGTACATTCTCAGATATATCTTCCTGAAATAAAGTCCTATGTTTGGTATTAAGTAGACTTCTGTTGACCACGAGTATCCTTTTCTCCAGTGATAGGCTGCTTTTTAGGCCCTACTTGCTTCTTCAGTCATGGGTTATTTTGCCACCTAGGTAGGTGCATTCCTTAATTTTGCCTACCGTTAGTTGTCCTCAGTTCTCATGTTAATTTTCTCGCTGTTCTCATTTGTGGTACTTCTCATTGCTTTCATCATTCTTAAATTTACTCTCAATCCGTATACTGTACTCGTTGGACTGTTTGTTCTATTCAACACATCCTGGAATTCTTGTTCAGTTACGTCGAGGATGGCAATATCATCAGCGAATCATATCATCGATATCGTTTCACCCCGAATTTTAATTCCATTATTAAATATTTCTTTCGTTTCCGTCACTGCTTCTTCAATGTATAAACTTTTTCTGGATATGCGTTTCAATACGGTATCTAATTTCGGAATCTCCGCCTTCTGTGATCTAACTCAAAATTTCCCGCCTTTTTCCGATATATCTCCTCCTCTTGTGATTCTCTATTACTAGTTGAGATTTACTGCAGAACTCAATTAGTCTTTCTCCTCTCTCATTCCTACTACTAAGCCCAAATTCTCCAGCAAACATTTCTTCTACTCCTTCCCTACTCATTCCAGTCTTCATAACTATTAGATTTTCTCTCTTTTCATGTACTAAATTACCCGTGCAATATCCTCATATACTTTTTCTCTCTCTTCATCTTCCGATGGCGACGTCGGCATAACACCTTAGCTATCGTGGGCCCTGTTGTTTTGCTGTCCATTCTGATGAGAACATGTCTATCACTGAAATGTTCGTCGTAACTCACTCTCTGCCCTAAGGTACCATACCAAACCCATCTTGCTGCCAATATACTTTTCTCTGTTGCTCTCTGTGACCGTTATAAAATTAGCAAACATAAAAAAGTTATCTACCATATAGTTCTAACTTTCATCGTGCCGTTATCAGTTGACCAGAAAACCTAATATTAGTGTCACTTGTACTTCTCCTTCTTAATACTTCTCCCTCCCTCTTCGACATACAATTCCTCACCATGTGGAGACACATGTATAATGGGATCTTGAGGATTTTGCAAACGACGGAAATTTCAACGCTTGGTGTCTTCTACTCAAGAGTAAAACTAAGAGTAACATTTCATACTCTTTGTGGTACGAAGGTGCTACCGATACTTCATCAACATCTATGGTAATCCGTCCCCTGCACAAAACCGAAATTATTTGAATTTTTCTAGGATGTGGGATAATTATTTGTAGTTGTAGAGTAAACAGTACTTAATTACAACACTGATGTAGGCTGGCAACTCTGCTACCTAATTTGCCTAATCCTTGGAATTCAAATAAATAATTTTTGGTATACTTCAGATGAATAAAAAATACACCGCGAAAGAAATGTACTGCAAATTATAACTTTCATCTGTGGAAACGAATGTCGTGACAGACTCTCCCCACTAAGAGCTATTTATTCATTAGAATACGTTATCCTTAGTCTCATCAGGTCGCACGTGACTACCACGTTCAATGCACTTGTAATTATTGTAGGCATTTAATGTAGTGAGGTTTCGCTCCTGCGGTCTAAAGTGAACTAGACTTTGTACGTATCCGTGTTTTTGTTGTCTGAATCCCCCTGCCCGGTCTGGTAAGTTGGATGTGGATCGCCACTCTGAGAACGATATTTAAAAGTCGGACTACCAAATTCTCTAGAAGCTTATTTACTGTATTCAAGTTAGACGTGAAACGAACAAATTCATAACGAGAAACAACGTCAAGAAGAACTGCTTGTTTCACAGATCTGCACCACTTATACTCTTGCGAAATATCAGTTGGCTGAAATTCAACCCAGAACCAAACCTCTGGTTACGTATTCTTTCGTCACCAGAAACACAAAAAAATATAAAGTATCGGCCAGTGTTGCTTTGAATGATGCTACTTTTGACACCATAGCACTCTCTGTCTTCGCTCGCTGGACAGTGTTTTCTCAGCGATGCTCCCGAAGCCGGATGCTAATTAACGACACTTTCCCCAAGAGCTACGCCAGAGGCAACAGGTCAAGAAGACCGAGCCACGGCTTGTCCCTGTCCCCTCAAAGAACTTGGCGCACCCATATGCTGACGATCAAGTTGTTGCAACCTTGGACACGTAGGGATTCAGTTTGTATATGATGTTAGGATGTGAGAAATGATGAAAGAGGGATGGTTGATGTGGACTCTTTAACAATCACTGAAGAAATGCTTAACTTCCTAGGGTATGTTCAGTGTGCTACTCTTGGTTTTTCTGTTTACTTCCTGTACACGGTAGTTAGCAAAGGAAAAGTTCCTTTCGTCGGTGTGTCAGAGCTTCCATGGCGTGGCGTGAAGTCACGCTCGCTGCAGCAGTTAGAATCCTAGTACTCTTTCGCGATGTGCAACGCACGAGAGAAATTATATAGCACTCCGCAGATTTCATTGGTAACGTTCGTTGGCGGACTCTGAATAATTTTCCGCTCTGCTACACCACCAAATCAGTTTTAATAAGGATAGTCCGTCTCGTTTTCACCCGCAAGGTAATATTAAACTTTTCGCAATTCCAAATTCATTAATTGAAAGACCTTAGCCGCCTAGTTACCTTCATCAAGAATTCTACCACTGGACTGGAATGATTTCACAGCTACCAGTTACGAATGGTTATTGGCAGCTCCTTCCCCTAATTACGAGGGGCTTTCAATAACCAACAAAACACATTTTCTTTTCTCGGCCAATTTAGATTGAAAACATACTGAATTTGTTGTGGGACGTCGTGGGATATTCACACTTCAGCCCCTATAGTTACATGAACTTCCGATAGGTTTCGGCTCTATACGTATCCTTCAAAATGTCGTCTGTAAGGGGATGCGTTCCACGAAAGGGGTGTCAGTTAGTTTATTTTGGCGGGAAATGAGACCATGGCAGATAGTAATAGGTCTTGTAGAATGTCTAGGGAGGTATGACAGTGGACAAAAGCTTGGTGAGTCGTTGGGCGAGGCATCTGTCGTCAACGCAACAAGGTCGCGCAAACAACCCATGTGCCCGCCGGCCCCACACAGCTGTGATTCCTGCGCTGTTGGAACGTGCGGATACTATCATTCGAAAATGTCAAATAAAAACATATTTAGCAGGGAAAATTTCTTGTTTTATTTTATTTGTGCCATTAGTTTCATCATTACATTACACCATCTTCAGGTCTTCCGACCGATGTGTAAGCAACATCCCACCCGAAGATGGCGTAATTCAACGCTGAAACTGGTAGCACAAATAAAATAACACTGGAAGTTTAGACAGACGAATGTGTTATGATTTTCCATTTTATGTTGCAGAGCCCAACTCCATTGTTAGTACTGACACACTCACCCACCAGTTGCGTTCCTCAAGGCTGTGTGCCTGATGGATTCCACGCCGCGTAACAGAAGACTATGAGCAGCAACGAATGCCTATCTCTGTAGAATTGCTAACCCTTGGGAAGCTCATTGTCGAACATCGTCACAGACGATGAGAAATGAGTTCGTAACTTCTCACCGGAAACGAAACGTCAATCCATGAAGTGGGGCCACACCACCTCTGAAGGATTATTCTGTTTGATGTCCTCCCTCATTCTGCAACGATCAACTCTCAAGTATATTGTGTTAGCCTCAGGTAATAGAAGAAACTACTTCAGCGAGTTTGTCGGCACAGAAACGCAGAAGAAATTCTCCTTCTCCATGACAAAGCCAGGGCTGAAGTAAGTGAGCGCACCTGACAGGATCTCACTGGACTGTTCTTCCTCTTCCACCCTACTGCCCTGATCCTGCACGTTCCGACTTCCACCTGTATGGCCCAATGAAGGACGCACTCCGAGGGAAACACTACGGGAATGATGGGATGTTACAAATGCAGCAAGACGCTGGATCCCAAGTCAACCAGTGGAGTCATACCATGCCGGAATACAGGCCCTCACAATAAGGTGGCGTAAGGTTGTCACATTGAAAAGATATTGTTTTAGAAAAATACAGTTTTGTAGCCATAGGGATGGGCAATAATGTGGTGTACTGGAATCCTGAATAAAAGCAACCTGCTCTCAGAATAAAAAGTACTGTATTACTTATCGGACGCCTCTTCTATGACCACAACAAAACAGCAATACAGTTTCAAAGCAACGTGTAACTTCTAAACTCGTGTCTGGTTGATATCTGAGAAGTGTGAAAGACTCATTTTCTTTTTTTGGTTATCAGTCTACTGACTGGTTTGATGCGGCCCGCCACGAATTCCTTTCCTGTGCTAACCTCCACATCTCAGAGTTGCACTTGCAACCTACGTCCTCAATTATTTGCTTGACGTATTCCAATCTCTGTCTTCCTCTACAGTTTTCGCCCTCTACAGCTCCCTCTAGTACCATGGAAGTCATGCCCTCATGTCTTAGCAGATGTCCTATCATCCTGTCCCTTCTCCTTATCAGTGTTTTCCACATATTCCTTTCCTCTCCGATTCTGCGTAGAACCTCCTCATTCCTTATCTTATCAGTCCACCTAATTTTCAACATTCGTCAATAGCACCGCATCTAAAATGCTTCGATTCTCTTCTGTTCGTGTTTTCCCACAGTCCATGTTTCACTACCATACAATGCTGTACTCCAGACGTACATCCTCAGAAATTTCTTCCTCAAGTTAAGGCCGGTATTTGATATCAGTAGACTTCTCTTGGCTAGAAATGCCTTTTTTGCCATAGCGAGTCTGCTTTTGATGTCCTTCTTGCTCCGTCCGTCATTGGTTATTTTACTGCCTAGGTAGCAGAATTCCTTAACTTCATTGACTTCGTGACCATCAATCCTGATGTTAAGTTTCTCGCTGTTCTCATTTCTACTACTTCTCATTACCTTCGTCTTTCTCCGATTTACTCTCAAACCATACAGTGTACTCATTAGACTGTTCATTCCGTTCAGTAAATAATTTAGTTCTTCATCACTTTCACTCAGGATAGCAAAGTCATCAGCGAATCGTATCATTAATATCCTTTCACCTTCCATTTTAATTCCACTCCTGAACCTTTCATTTATTTCCATCATTGCTACCTAGATGTACAGATTGAAGAGTAGGGGCGAAAGGCTACAGCCTTGTCTTACACCCTTCTTAGTACGAGCACTTCGTTCTTGATCGTCCACTCTTATTATTCCCTCTCGGTTGTTGTACATATTGTGTATGACCCGTCTCTCCCTATAGCTCACTCCTATTTTTTTCAGAATCACGAACAACTTGCACCACTTTATATTGTCGAACGCTTTTTCCAGGTCGACAAATCCAATGAAAGTGTCTTGATTTTTCTTTAGCCTTGCTTCCATTACTAGCCGTAACGTCAGAATTGCCTCTCTCGTCCCTTTACTTTTCCTAAAGCCAAACTGATCGTCACCTGGCGCATTCTCAATTTTCTTTTCCATTCCTCTGTATATAATTCTTGTAAGCAGCTTCGATGCGTGAGCTGTTAAGCTGATTCTGCGATAATTCTCGCACTTGTCAGCTCTTGCCGTCTTCGGAATTGTGTGGATGATGCTTTTCCGAAAGTCTGATGGTATATCGCCAGACTCACATATTCTACACACCAACGTGAATAGTCGTTTTGTTGCCACTTCCCCCAATGATTTTAGAGATTCTGATGGAATGTTATCTATCCCTTCTGCCTTATTTGCCCGTAAGCCCTCCAAAGTTCTTTTAAATTCCGATTCTAACACTGGATCCCCTATCTCTTCTAAATGGACTCCTGTTTCTTCTTCTATCACATCAGACAAATCTTCACCCTCATAGAGGCTTTCAATGTATTCTTTCCACCTATTTGCTCTCTCCTCTGCATTTAACAGTGGAATTCCCGTTGCACTCTTAATGTTCCCACCGTTGCTTTTAATGTCACCAAAGGTTGTTTTAACTTTCCTGTATGCTGAGTCTGTCCTTCCGACAATCATATCTTTTTCGATGTCTTCACATTTTTCCTGCAGCCATTTCGTCTTAGCTTCCTTGCACTTCCTATTAATTTCATTTCTCAGCGACTTGTATTTCTGTATTCCTGATTTTCCCGAAACATGTTTGTACTTCCTCCTTTCATCGATCAACTGAAGTATATCTTCTGCTACCCATGGTATCTTCGCAGCTACCTTCTTTGTACCTATGTTTTCCTTCCCACATTCTGTGATGGCCCTTTTTAGAGATGTCCATTCCTCTTCAACTGTACTGCCTACTGCGCTATTCCTTATTGCTATATCTATAGCGTTAGAGAACTTCAAACGTATCTCGTCATTCCTTAGTACTTCCGTATCCCACTTCTTTGAGTGTTGCTTCTTCCTGACTAATGTCTTGAACTTCAGCCTACTCTTCATCACTACTATACTGTGATCTGAGTCTATACCTGATCCTGGGCACGCCTTACAATCCAGTATCTGATTTCGGAATATCTGTCTGACGATGATGTAATCTAATTGAAATCTTCCCGTATCTCCCGGCCTTTTCCAAGTATACCTCCTCCTCTTGTGATTCTTGAACAGGGTATTCGCTATTACTAGTTGAAACTTGTTACAGAAGTCAATTAGTCTTTCTCCTCTTTCATTCCTCGTCCCAAGCCCATATTCTCCTGCAACCTTTTCTTTTACTCCTTACCCTACAACTGCATTCCAGTCGCCCATCACTATTAGATCCTCATACACTTTCTCTATCTGTTCATCTTCAGCTTGCGACGTCGGCATGTATACTTGAACTATCGTTGTCGGTGTTGGTGTCCTGTCGATTCTGACTAGAACAACACGGTCACTGAACTGTTCACAGTAACACACCCTCTGCCCTACCTTCCTATTTATAACGAATCCTACACCAGTTATACCATTTTCTGCTGCTGTTGATATTACCCGATTCTCATCTGACCAGAAATCCTTGTCTTCCTTCCACTTCAATTCACTGACCCCTACTATATCTAGATTGATTCTTTGCATTTGCTTTTTCAGATTTTCTAGTTTCCCTACCATGTTCAAGCTTCTGACATTCCACGCCCCGACTCGTAGAACGTTATCCTTTCGTAGATTATTCAATCTTTTTCTCATGGTAACCTCCCCCTTGGCAGTCCCCTCCCGGAGATCCGAATGGGGGGACTATTCCGGAATCTTTTGCCAATGGAGAGATCATCATGACACTTCTTCAAATACAGGCCACATGTCCTGTGGATACACGTTACGTGTCTTTAATGCAGTGGTTTCCATTGCCTTCTGCATCCTCATGTCGTTGATCATTGCTGATTCTTCCACCTTTAGCGGCAATTTCCCACCCCTAGGACAATAGAGTGCCCTGAACCTCCATCCGCTCCTCCGCCCTCTTTGACAAGGCCGTTGGCAGAAAGAGGTTGACTTCTTACGCCGGAAGTCTTTGGCTGCCAATGATGATTATTTATCAAAATTTAGGCAGTGGCGGGGATCGATCCCGGGAGCGAAGACGTTTTAGACGTTTTGATTATGAATCAAATACGCAACCCCTGGACCACGGGTAGCTAAAAAAAAAAAAAAAAAAAAAAAAAAAAAATCACTTAGATATCGAAATGTGCACACCTCATTGCAGAGTAAAACAGAACTTGTTAAAATGAAATATATGGAGCTTACGTTACACGGTGTGATATCGAGACCAGACGGAGAACCAATCACTTCGTCTGCGAGAGAACAAGTCGTTATCTATGAGAATTACTTATGCCATCAGACTGCACAACAGAGGGCTCAGATTAAAATTTTGGATCCGAATATAGCTAACATTTATATTTAATCTCCCAGACGATCACTATACAAGAACTGTTAATCTAATAACACAGCTAATGAACATAAAATTTAATGCATGTGACTTTCTGATAAAACCGCTTGAAAATTCACAAGGTAGCACTTTACTGAAACGTTTTAGTGGTATTGAGCCTCAGAGATGATACTGAAATTTTCACAGGTACACGCTGACAGTCACTGTGCCTTGAAATGGACTTGAGCTTTAATGGTAATTAAATTTATTGGCATAGCTGTGCGCACGGAACGTTCGAATGTTCTGCAGTTTTCACAAAATTCTTATCAGTACGCAACGCACGATGTACAATGCGAGTATGCAGACACAGTCATGAAAGTAAATAATGAAAAATGAGGAACTAAAGTTAATTACTGATAAATGAGAACACAGTTTCCAAGTATAGTTATGCTTCGTTAAGCCACACCATGAATACACCTTTCCATAAAGTTCTTACAACTACACAAATCAACAAAATATTTCTTGTGGCTTCCTTGTCTACAGTTGCCTCCCTTGACACTTATTTCATCTATCAGAGAATTCCGTGTACTTCACTATAAACTGTCTACAGAAAACTTTAATCATATGCAATGTTCTAGCAATAAGAAACTACACAGTGACATATACATGGATTACCTTAACAGTTGGTTTTACCATTCGTCCGCCGGCCGCTGTGGCCGAGCGGTTCTAGGCGCTTCAGTCCGGATCCGCACTGCTGCTACGGTCGCACGTTCGAATCCTGCCTCGGGCATGGATGTGTGTGGTGGCCTTAGGTTAGTAAGGTTTAAGTTGTTCTAAGTCTAGGGGACTGATGACCTCAGATGTTAAGTCCCATAGTGCTTAGAGCCATTTGAACAATTTGAACCATTCGTCCACTAATACACTTTCTTCAGTGTCTTTCCTCTAAATATATGATTAAAAATCCCTTTTTTTATAATGCTTCTTCCACCACACTGCATGTCAGCTTTCATCGTTTTCAAACCAAGTACATTTCCAGACTGCCCAACAATCAGTACTGCTACTATCTTCAAAAGAGGTAAGCTCCCTGATTGACATCTGTGGTCTCAAGAACAGACTTACGAACTATATCGTTACATCGACATTACAGAGGTTAAGTACGTTTAACAGATTCACAACTTCCTTTAAATTTATGGTCAAAATTTCTTCAAACTCCGCATGACAAATAGGACAGGTACCTTCAATGTCTAAGTAAACACGGACAAGATCACACGACAATACCATACTCAACTTTTCACGGAAACGAATGAAATTTGTTGCTATGAATTAACTCTAACCTAATCCGTAACACTCGCAGGGAGAAACACGTTAGGCACAGGCTGACATTCACGCCCACGGACCGAAATACACTTTAAAATTCTTTGTATTCATTCCATACCGGAAAAGTAACTAGTCGATCAGGACCGACCAATGAGTCCTGACTTGTGAACTAAGAACCACTTTATAACATTCACCCCACAGCGCTCACGACTTGCCACATCAAATTATTGAGATCTCCAGGCCGACTAGTCGATTCGCAATCTACATACCGCTCCACAAATTTTCACTGCGTGGAAAACACAGGCCGACATTGGGAAAATCACTCGACCTTGCCCCGACCTCTAATGCCAACGTCTACCAATATAGGTGGATTAGGCGTAGACTTGTCCATCAATTCCAGGCTGAAAAAAGCCTCCTTTCATCGGAAACCGACATAGTTACACGGAACAGCCACAGTGTGAGATGAAAGTGAGACAAGGAAATGACCACGTCCCGCTGTTGTTAATGTGGCGTAACAAAAAAACTTTCTGTTTCGAAGAAATCAAACTTTACTTCTTTCACTCACTTTAATAAACAACGTCATATTACCAGTTTAGGAGAGTAAACAAATATCTGCATTTTTCTTATTCCATTAATTTTCTGACATGTTCCTTGTAATTCCCACATAATAGTCTGTCATGGTTTACCTCAAGAGAAAATTGTGATAAAACGACTAAATACACTCTTAGTAAGAGAGATAGTTACAGTAACATGGATACTGTTTAGATTCTTCTTTATTATTTATCAGTTATACTAAGTTTCGCATGAATAGAACTACACTGATCAGCCAGAACATTATGATCACCAATCTAATAGCCGGTGTGTCCCTCTTTGGTACGGGTAACAGCGGCCGTTCGTCGTGGTATGGTAGCAGTGGGGCCTCGGAGGGAGTTGGCACTACACCTGCACAAACAAGTCACCCAAGTACCGTAAATTCTTGGGAGGGGTCGATGAACTCGGACGCCATGTTCAATAACGTGCCAGATGCGTAGCAGTGGGGCCTCGGAGAGAGTTGGCGCTACATCTCCACAAACAAGTCACCCAGGTACCGTAAATTCTTGGGAGGGGTCGATGAACTCGGACGCCACGTTCAATAACGTACCAGGTGTGTTCGATCGGTTTGAGATCTGGCATACTAGGGGGGGGGGGGGGGGGCACCACGTCAACTGGAACTTCACACTGTGTTCCTTGAACCACGCTCCTGCCCTCGTGACATGGCGCATTACCTTGTTTAAAAATACCACTGCCGTTGGGAAAATGATGATCATGAATGGGTGTATGTGGTCTGCAATCACTGTATGACACTACTCGGCCGTCACGGTGCCTCTCATGGTCTCCGTGGGACCCATGGACCCATGGATGGCCAAGTGAATGTTCCCCAGACCGTAATGGAGGCGCCGCCAGGTTGTCTCCGTCCCGCACACAGTTATCAAAGAGCAGTTACTCTGAAAGACGACGGAATCGCACCATCCCGTTGGCATGACGAAGAAACTTTCTACACCAACGCCCAATGCCGACGGTCAGGTGCCTGTTTCAGCCGTAATTTCCGATGTCGTGCTGTTGATTAAGATTGATGTTAGCTAAGACACAGTTTACCGGCTGTCCTGTTTTACAAGTTTGCCCAGCATAAGACGTCCGAAAACTGTAATGAAGGGTGGCCGCCCAATCCCCACAACGTGTGGACATGGTTTCCCTTGCTTTCGCCATGTGTTGAAGACACTCATCATAGATGTCCTCGAGCACCGGACAAGTCGTTCAGTTCCCTAATTGCTCGTGCCGAGCTTCCAGGACATTACAGTCTGCCCTCGGTCAAACTCAGATCGATCGGTCACCTTTTCCAACCTACACATGGACACCACACTCTCTGACACTACATGCATGGAATGTGTGTGTCCAACTAGCGTTCATTCCTCGCCAGGTGACGCTGCTATCTGCTGGACGGTTTTCTGTTGGTACTAGATCGGTGATCATTAGGTTCAGGGCTGATCGTCGTGAGTATCTGCGGCATGGCGACTTAACTGACATACATGTATCATCATGAAGGGATGTCGGTTGTCTGTAAGCACTGTATGATACTCCCCAGCCGTCACGGTGGCTATCACAGGCTCCATGGGACCCTGCCCGAGTGATACATAATACATTATATACACAAACCTTCCCCCTGAATCCGTCTGTCCATTAGTGAAATCTGTATCGAATCTAAACCCCTAGAATAGTTCCTGAGATTTGCCTTCACATGCCTTCACATACAGACAGAAAAACTTGGCGGGTTATAATTACAATTGATTTTATTAACAACAAGAATGTGGTTCGAATAAACTCCATCGACTAGGGGTGACGCCAAAATCCCACGGAAAATATAACGACCCTAAATATTTCTCCTCTGCTACCTTCTGAGCTATCGCGGCAGCTTCTGCACTCTCTTAGGACGGTGTTATGAAAGTTAGTTGATCTTGTAAATATTTGACGTATCTGTGATATCTTCAACTGTAATCGGTAAATACGTGAGTAACCAACATCGTCCTACCCTGTTTATAATGCTCTGAAAGCAAGAGTTTCGAATAACATAGAGGTTTAGTACCTCAGTACACTATACGTGCACAACAACGCCTAGCTGACCAAAAATTCTCTTGAAGCACTCTCCCTCTTCGACTGATTTTAAAATTTAAAAAAAATTCCACATGCGCATGCCTTGCAGCACGTCGATAAAGACACTTTCGGAGTACGCGATTCACGTTCGTACGAGTTATTCGCACTTCTTTTGATACCACGATCAGACGTCTGTGGTGCACGATGGAAAAACGTTTCGGATTCTCTCCATACCTTCGTCATTCCTCCTTGTCTACTTACATGGTACTTCAAAACCACACTCTCTGTATCCATGAAATTCATGTTCCATTTTCTTATGGCCGAGAGGACGATTGTTTTCAGTTTGGCGCTGTGATATTTCTCTGAACTTGGGTGTTTTACTTCGTTTCAATAAAGTAAGCAACACACACCTTTCTTCGACATATTTACTGGGGTCCTTCTATCCTGCAACAACGAAGAAAAACTTTTTGTGTGATGTTGCTCTTGGCACGTGGGAAGAAAAAAATGGCTCTGAGCACTACAGGACTTAACCTCTAACCTAACCTCTGAGGTCATCAGTCCCCTAGAACTTAGAACTACGTAAATCTAACTAACCTAAGGACATCACACACATCCATGACCGAGGCAGGATTCGAACCTGTGACCGTAGCGGTCGTGAGGTTCCAGACTGAAGCGCCTAGAACCCCTCGGCCACTCCAGCCGCCACATAGAGAGAGAAAACATTTATTCGTTAACTTGCATTTACTAAAAAGAGAAACATTTTGAGTGTGTCTCTCAGGCAAACTTTATCTTTTTTCTCTACCTTAATTCAATCCTTACAAAACAACACATACAAATAAACACCTGCATAGCTGTAAATATACAACTGTTAGAAGTTGTGTTGTACGATAATTACTGATGGTTTACTATTTGCTATTGAAAGCGAATATGTGGACAAGTTTCTTCATTATATGTGGCGTAATCTTTATGCAAATAGTAACGGAACATAAATGATTTGGTAATGTGTGTTAGCAGATCGGTGTAGCGTAAGGTATTTAGGTGGAACGCAGTAACAAAATTTTCACTGTTATAAATGGCAAATGCATATGATGATTTCAATGTTAAACAGAGATAATTAACAGCAATATGTAAATGCACCTAAAGGCAGCGAATGATATTGTCAAATCTAAATACGTTACTGCTGTCAGTTTCAATTACATTTCACAAGTTCTATTTGCAATCTCTTATCATTAAGTAAAAATGGCTTTCACGTAAACCTCGTTTAACAGTATTCAGGATAAGAATGGTAAAAGGACATACAGCACACTCTCTACCATTTTTTTCTTTATTGTTATTTCAACACCTTACATTAATAAGGTGGGCCGGCAGTGGCAATAGTACGCCGCTCTTCGGCCACAGACAGTCCCATTTGAAACAAGGAAGACATAGAAACACAAAACATAACGGTGGACAAAAACGGTAGACGCAAGAGCAAAAAATATGAAGCCGTTCACAGGCGTAGGAAAATAAAAAACTGTCAGCACTGTACACCAACACTGTTGATTGAGATGATACACGTGAACGATGGAGCGTAGGCGGCGAAACAACTGAAGCACTAACATGACGACACACACACACAGAACCAATGGCAATGATCTCCAGCGCGTGAATATGTTCAAGTAACGTGTGCGAGTCTGGGGACCTGCCAACAGGTGAAAGGTGGGGGGGGGGGGAGGGAGAGGGGAGAGTGTAGATGCCAGTGGCAGAGGAGTTGGGGGTAGGAAAGAA
This sequence comes from Schistocerca americana, assembly GCF_021461395.2. Classification (NCBI taxonomy): domain Eukaryota; kingdom Metazoa; phylum Arthropoda; class Insecta; order Orthoptera; family Acrididae; genus Schistocerca; species Schistocerca americana. The sequence continues at coordinate 125,297,363 of NC_060124.1, forward strand.
GGTATGGGGGGGAGGGGAAGCCCAGGGGGAGGAGGGGGGAGGAAGGGAGAAGGGAGAGAAGGGAGAGAGGGTGCCCTAAGGAAGAAACACAGGATGTGGAAGAGGAGGATCAAAATTGATAGGAGGGGTGGATGGAGGGGAAGAGGGCACCATCAGGGACGGGGAGCTGATGGAAGCCACCTTGGGAGATGGTATGGAGAGTGGAGAGATGAAGAGATGGTGGGACGTGGGAATACAGGCGCAGCAGCAGACAGGGGTGGAAGAGAATGGGAGAGACAAGTTGGTGAGGGGGAGCAAGTTAATGGTAGGTGTAGAGGATCCATATCCATTCGAGGAAAAGGAGGAGGTGAAGGGAGGTGAAGGAACGGAATAAGGTCATACAGGATCCACGTGGGGGAGGGGAGACAGATGTGATTGTTGTGGCGGACTCTCTACCATTAACACGTTTCCATTATATCATACTTTTGCAAGCTGTCATTGCGAGAGATTTGTGTGCTGTTAATGTAACTGGGGTTTGGAGAAACACTAGTAAGTTTTTTGTTAAGAGAAACTGAAGCTATTCTTGTAATTTAGTAAACATTAAGTTAATAGGTAGTGGGATGATAGTTTTTCATGCCACAGCAACAGGAATTGTGGCTGACGGTTAATTTTTGAATTTCTGAGATCGTTGATGTGACGATGAACTGCAGTGTGACAGACTCTTTGTTGCTGGCGCAATGCAGATGTTCTTTAAAGACTGCGATGTCCTTAGGTTAGTTAGGTTTAAGTAGTTCTGAGTTCTAGGTGACTGATGACCTTAGAAGTTAAGTCCCATAGTGCTCAGAGCCATTTGAACCATTTTAAAGGCTGCAGGATCTCGGCAAGATGGCGATGGCTATCTCGTTAATCAGAAAAGTAATTACCAAAATTGAAGTAAAAATTCACGGCGCTCCGGCCCTTCGCTTTGTAGCAGAGCACATTGTAAATAAATATGAAACGGAATGGCATAAGTAGGGGTAGTAAAAACTGCAGACGCTCATTTAGCACTTCCAACAGCGACGGCTGCTGAACTATGTATTTAACCCTGACAAGCAAGGTGACTACAATTGTGTACATTATATTTTACTGTCCCTCAACTGGAAAAGAAATATTTTTCCCCAGTGGAAACATCATGTATACATTTGTGAAAATTAAGTCTTTTTATCATTACAAGTACTGCCAATTCTTGGTTTTCACTGTGAAAATATCTACATGTAAATATGAGAGTGTGCAGCAGCTTATTACGGTCAGAATGCACGGAAGTCGTTGGATAGTTATATTCCACTCCATAATTGAATGTTATTAATATTATTGTCATATTGCATAGTAATTACTGAACGATGTGCTTATTTATTACAATAGTGAACATTTCAAAATCAGTTACTTAAGTTCATAAACAGAAGCGAAGTGTAAAATGTGTGTTTTGGACGTGGGTGTATATTTTTGTACGAATGTTGCGTCTAAATCATTAAAAAATTCACCTAAGAGACATTTTCTTTCCTCCATAAAGGTTCAGGTCAGAAAGGGTTTAGTAGGTAGCAGTTCGTTTGTTATTTTCTATTCGTCGTAAGTTATGGGAATGTTAGGCCCTCACACTGTTAAGTAATACTTACGAATATAATTCACAGCTAGGTGCATAGAACAATAATTGGAAAATTCCACTAGTAACTGTATGGAAAAGTGAAATTTTCATTCTCTTTTTTTCTTATAAGCCAACGGCTTTGTCGCAGTGGTATCACCGGTTCCCGTCAGGTCACCGAATTTAAGCGTTGTCGGGCTGGCCTAGCACTCGGATGGGTGACCATCCGGTTTGCCGAAATCTGTTGGCAGGTGGGTTGCACTCTGCACTTGTGACGCAAATTGAGGAGCTACTCGTTACACAAGTAATCGGCTCCGGTCTCGTAAACTGACATACCGTCGGGAGAGCGGTGTGCTGACCACATGCCCTACATATACGCATCCAGTGACGCTTTTGGGCTGAGAATGACGTGGCGGCCCATCGGTACCGTTGGGCAGAGTTTAGTTTATTTTCCTTTAAATATGACGAGCAAAGGTTGGCCTGCTGTTAGAATTCATGTAATAGCGCTCTCTTACTGTGAATTTTTTGTTTATTTCTTTGCAACATGCTACATTCCAGTATTTATAATACTACATGTATGTGTGTGTGTGTGTGTGTGTGTGTGTGTGTGTGTGTGTGTGTGTGTGTGAGTGTAGTGTAGTGTAATTTTTGTATTGTATGATGAAGCTCCAATCTGAACGTCCCCATCCGACGTATGTATGACCATCAACAGTGCAACGTATCCTCAGTTCATGAAACACTGCGGAGAGGTTTGATATTTAAACTGGGACTACTAACTCTCCTCCCCTTGCCTACCAAATCCTGACAGTGAAAATTTTTTCCACCACGAGGATTCGAATTTTTGAGGGTCACTGCTATGGGGTGGTTGCGCAAAAAGTGCGCAAGCGTCAGAACCCGAGATCTGGCCACGATGTGCCGCTCTCGCTCTCAGAACTAACTTGGGGGAGGGGTGAGAGACATCGGGTGCAAGAACCACAAAAGGCGTAAGAAAAAGGAGGAAAGAACTTTATTTTTAAGTTATTTCACTTTCTATTTATTAGTTTTTTTACCTTCAGCAGTGTGTTGCAAAACCTCATCTTAAGACATGCCCCATAACACCGAGGGGAATATAAATGCAAGCGAGTCCTCGCCGGCTACCAAACAGGACTAAAAACAAAAGAGATCTCTCGTTACGACATGAGGACACTCCATGGTGCTACTCGCTGCGGAACTACCGACACATATCTTCACGTATCAATGCTTTATCTGGTTGCCGTTGGTAGTTCAATATTAACAAAAATAAAAAGTTCATTTTCCAGATTGTCCTGTCACGATTAATCCAGCTATGAGATGAGTTAGGGAACAAGGTTACAAAAAAAATTTGAGAAGTGTTACTGGTAGTTGTGGTTCTGTAAGATCATATTGAGTCATTCGTTTAAGTAGTGCCAAGAATGGAAGACTGTCTTACCACGATCACCAAACAAACAAGTAGGGGACATCGTGGCCGCGTATCCATCTCACAGAACTCGTTTCTGCTCTTCGAAAATACACGTCATCCGGGATGAAGAGAGACTGTGCTCTTATACGGTCGGGAGTCACGCATGTGAGGAAAAAAACTGGAAATTTGTGGTGAGGTCTTATGGGACCAAACTGCTGAGGTCATCGGTCCCTAAGCTTACACACTACTTAATCTGACTTAAACTAACCTACACTAAGAACGACGTACCCACACCCAAGACCGAGGGAGGATTCGAACCTCTGACAGGGGGAGTCGTGAGAACCATAACAAGGCGCCTAAGACCACGCGTCTACCCCGGGCGATGCTTGTGAGGAAAGAAAACATCTAGCGCACCAAATGCCAAACATCCGTCGCCGACCCGCAAACAAGGCGATAGTCACCACTGTCCATCACTCTGCAGGTGACGTGTAGCATAGTTTCCGTGAGATGAATTCGATGTAAGCGAGACTGGTACACCTATTTCCCGTTAATCGTCAAGTATCACTCTATATTCGGGTATTTCCTTTCAGTGACGTTCGGCGACCTCGGCCACGGAAACGGGTCTATTACTGTAATTGCTTTAGGTTCCGACTATTTGGTGTATTTTGACTTCTTCTATATCTCGCCTTCTGCTATCATCTTCTCGCTGAGATATTCGGCAGTGTCGTTATCGCTTATGCCTGCTGCTTTTTTATGGGTCTTCGAAATAAAATCTTATTCCAGAAGTACTTGTAAACTGTAACATCAGTAATGAAGCTCACTGTTCCGCAGAAATTTCTCGCTTCTGTTCATATGTCCACGTGAGATTACACTCTCAGAAAGCTGTCCCAAGGATCTCCAACTTCCACCACGACTGAAACTGTTCTAATTCCCACAAGTTAATTAATTTTTTGCAACTTTTGCCCTACCAACTTAACATTTCCGTCTTCTGCTGCTAGACATACTTTAGGGCCGGACTCCTGACGGGATATGAGGGAAAAAAGGTCTCCTCAACGTGTGTCCGGAAATGGGCGGTGTGTGTGCAACGACGGAAAATCGTCCCGGAACACAGTACAGAGCTGTATCGCATCCACAGATGTTCGAAGTGGCACCCCTGGGATTGCATGTGACAGGTCATGCAAGATACACGAATCGTACCTTGAATTGCACCATGTTGGCGGGCCACATGTCTGGAGCTCGTACTAGGATTCTTCTCAGTATCCTATAGAACCCGGTCCTCCAACAATGGAGTACGCACAGTCCGCCGTCTCCATCACGTTCGTGTGTCGGAGAGGACTCGTGATCACACAAACGCCAAAAAATGGCTTGACATGTAATGAGGTGTGGTTAATGTCTGTGAGGGTATTTGTTTGGGTATAGCCGTGCTGCCTCTCTACCGTTTCCATTAGCTTAGCCGTACATAGACACCATCTCGTATTGTTCACGACATTAATACCAGAACATTCTCAATCTTACAGTACGCTGCGTCAGCCATACAGCCTGCAACATACTAGGAATACTCCAGGGGTTAGAGGAACTGTCATTCATCAGCGCCATCTACCGTGGGAACGACGGATTTTTGGACAAATATTCATAGTACCTTTTCTCCTCCATTTCTTAAAACTTACAATAGTCAGGGGCTCATATTTTCAGCCAATAAATAGATTGTAATAATACTGAGAAAGGATACACTTTTTTAAAAAAATAACAACAGCGGTTGACCTTTACTGAATAAAAGTGATGAAAGTTAGAATGTCAGTGGTGCTTGATTAGGATTCTAATGCGGGTCGCTTACAAGATGACATATTTTCAAAAGTTTTCACATCGACACTAGATGTGCCATTCATCCTGCGTAGTTGGTAGATACGATGTTATTATGTTTGCTTACAGTGTGGTTATGTATTTCTTGACTGCACTGCGAGTTGTTAGTAACTTAGCTTGTGCAGTGAATGCAGTAGGTCTTGGGAATTTGCCAGTGCAGAAAATGTCGACTCTTTCACGTTCTCGCACGGTGTATGCGGCAAGACATCCCAGTATGCGTCAAACATCTCGGGTACTATTTAACAGTCTCTACAACCAGTTACGTGAAAGTGTTAGTTCAGTTCTTAGACAAAGTAACAGAAGGAAACAAGTGGCGACAGGAGAGGAGGAAATTAATGTTGTCACTGCTGTTGTAGTTACTCCACTCGTTACATATCACACAATCGCACGAGGAAGTGGCATGAGTCAGGCAAGTGCCCTACGCATTTTCCGTCGCCATAGATTCCATCCCTACCACATCTGTCTCCATCAAAAGCCACATAGAAACGATTATGAGAATCGTGATAACTTCGTTTCATGGGCATTAAGAAAGGGTGCCCCAGATGTAGGGGGGGGGGGGGGGGCATATATGTTGTTTAGTGATGAAGCAACATTTATCGGTCACGGCCAGGAAAAAGGCCGAAATATGCACCATTGGCCTGTTGACAGTTCCCGTTGGCTTCGCCAGGTGGAACATCAGCATCCATCGAGTGTAAAAGTGTGGTGTGGGATTATGAACGGTCAGCTCATAGAACAGTGTTTCGTGGAAGGAACATTGAAAATGCAGTCGTATGGCAGCCTCCTAACAGACTGTGGTGTCACCGCCAGACACCACACTTGCTAGGTGGTAGTTTTAAATCGGCCGCGGTCCATTAGTACACGTCGGACCCGCGTGTCGCCACTGTGTGATCGCAGACCGAGCGCCACCACAAGGCAGGTCTCGAGATGCGGGATAGCACTCGCCCCAGTTGTACGGACGACGTAGCTAGCGATGCACACTGACGAAGCCTCGCTCATTTGCAGAGCAGATAGTTAGAATAGCCTTCAGCTAAGTCAATGGCTACGACCTAGCAAGGCGCCATTAGTAACATTGCATGTATCTAAAGAGTCTCACTTGTATCGCCACAATCTCCAGATGTACCAAAAGGATGGATTAAAGTTAAGTATTCCAGAAGCTGCGTACTTTTCTTTATAGCATTCATTACGTATCCTGTTTCAGACCTCATGCCCACCTGCGTGAGCGTAGGGCGTGCCTTTCGGCTTCCTCTCATTGTGTCTAGGCTGTCTTGTCTAGACACAACACAGACCATCTTTCACCGGTACTTGAAGACTCTCCTCTGCAGATTAATATGCTGGCTGTGCAGCCCATAGTAACCGGAACACTATAGCATGTCTTCAAGAATTCTTTTCAAATCGGCCGCGCGGAGTGGCCATGCGATTAGTGGAGCGATGTCACGGATTGCGCGGCCTCTTCTGACGGAACTTCGAGTCCTCCCTCGGGCATGGTTGTTGTTCTTAGCATATGTTACTTTAAGTTAGCTTGAGTAGTGTGTAAATATAGGGGCCGATGACCTCTGAAGTTTGGTCCCTTAGTTCACACACATTTCAACATCTTTTCAAATCGTTGACGGGTCCATTCTCCGGATTTGACACCTGCAGTCTTCTTCCGTGGCGGAAACTGAAAGACGCTGTTTACAATGACATACCAACTGCACGCGATGATATGAAACTACGTACTGCTGCAGCCTGCTCGGACATCTCCTCTGAAGTGCTAGCACGTGTGCAGATGTCGTTCCATACCAGACAGGAAGCACGTATTGCCGCTTTCGGTGGTCATTTTGAACACAAACTGAGATAGTCAATTATCATCATACTGGTCAGAAGACATATAACTGGTGTATGCATTTGTGTCGTTCTCTAGTGAGCGCTACCACAAGAGTTGTACAAGTGTCAGTGTGGGTACTTTTCGAAATACCATATCTCGTAAACTACTCGCATTGAAATTCTACGTCAAACACTACTGACATTGTAATTTACCCTACTTTTAGCACTTTCCATTTCCGCAATATTTACTGTGAAAGTTTACGGTGATTTACCTTTTCTACACCGATGGCCACTAAAATTTCCACAGAAGTAAGGCGTCTTTCAATAAACGTTATATTGTTATGAACTGATCTGCATGCATGGTTATGCCGAAGATTAGGATATGGGCACAACCGCATGCAGTAGAAATTGGGAGTAATTTAGTGTATATTTTGTGTGTAAGGGAAGATAGTGCAGTGTGTTTCTCATTCATAAACTGCATTTCATTGTTATTTGTTCGAGAAAAAATCGTGACATGACTGGAGTAAGACGAAGAAACGTATGTCTACGCTTGTCTGAATATGCCATCGGTATAACTGCAACCTGTTGAGATTATAGATATACTTCAGGCATATTGCTGCTCACGTTTGCCGGGATGTTACGAACGTTGTGGGAATGTGGCATCGTTAGCCTCAGGAGGGCTGAACACAACGCTATGCAGGACCTCAATGGATCCAAGCGACTAGTGCCCGAGAGGCACGTCACACACCCTAAGTTTGTTTAAGGACTTATTTGCAACAAGACAAACATCTGCGCAGGCAAACTTCTTTGTACCATTTGAAGGAAAATAAACTGACGAAAAAAATCGCAATACCAAATAATAATTGATTACATTAATGAAATTTCCGGACTACGTTTGTCTAGGTTACATACTAATATTTAAATAATTAACGTTGTAAGATCATAGGTAAACGTAAGCGCGAGATAAGCCATGGCAAATGCGAAGTTCTGATACATTAATAACCGGTGTAACCAACAGAATGTTGAATGCAAGCGTGCAGACGTGCATGCATTGTGCAGTGCTGCTGCCCGATGTCAGTTTGTGGGATGGAGTTCAATGGCTGTTGTCCTTGGCCCGGCCAATACTGGGACGATTAATTGTTTGTGGCTGACGCTGGAGTTGTCGTCCAATGATGTACCATACGCACTCATTGGGTACACATCTGGTGATCGAGTAGGCCAAGGAAACGTGTCGACACGGGTTGCAATTGCGATATGTTGGCGAGCATTATCCTATTGGGAAACAGCTCCTGAAATGCTGTTTGTGGACGGCAGCACAATAGGTCGAATCAACAGATAGACTTAGAAGTTTGCAGTCGGGGTGGGTGGGATGTCAACGAAGTGATCTTGCTGTCATATGAAATAACGCCCTAGACTGTAACTTTAGAAGTAGGTCCACGGTATCTAGCACGCGGAGAGGTTGGTTGCAGATCCGCAATTGACCTCCTCCTAACCACCACACGGCCTTCGTTGGCACACAGGCAGAGCCAGCTTTCAACAGAAATAGCTGCGGACCTCCACCCCGCCCTCCAGCGAGGTCTCATTTGACGCCACTGAAGTCGCAAACGACGGTTATTTGTGTTTGTGGAATGTCCACTCCAGGGCGTCTCGCTTGGAGCTGTCCTTGAATTAATCGAGCTCTAACCATTATTTGTCTCACTGTGGTGCCAGCTGCTGCTCAGATTGCTGCTGCAGATGCAGTGCGATGCGCTAAAGCCATACGCCGAATATGATGATCATCCCTACCGGTAGTGCCACATGGCCGTCCGCAGCGCGGTCTTCTTGCGATCGTACATTCCCGTGACCACTAGTGCCAGAAACAGAGCAAATAGGCTGCATTCCTACCAAGTCTCTGGGCAGTATCACAGAAGGAACATCCAGCTTATCGTAGCCCTATTATGCGACTTCGTTTAAACTCAGAGCCGACTGCTGTGGCCGAGTGGTTCTAGGCGCTTCAGTCCGGAACCACGTGACTTCTAAGGTAGTAGGTTAATCCTGCCTCGGACATGGATGTGTGTCATGTCCTTGGGTTAGTTAGGTTTAAGTAGTTCTAAGTCTAGGGGACTGATGACCTCAGATGTTAAGTCCCATAGTGCTCAGAGCCATTTGAACCTTTTTTTTTTTTTCAATTTTGGAAAGACATGACACACAGTTAAATTCACGAATAAGAAATCGTGAGGTGTTGATAATGGCGTCTTGACTACATCAACTCACCAAGTTCAATCTCAAATATAACTAATGCTCTCGACCGTTACAGAGTATACTGAAATCACACTTGATCTGCATCCTCGTAGTGGCGTTACTGTCACCACTCTTAGGTGACCGGCGTGAAATCTGAATAGATACCAGCTCTCAGATGTACAAACACACCTACCAACTAATGTCTATATCGCACGACTTTTCCTTCGTTCTGCAACTTCGCTTTCAATCAGTGTATTTTTATAGGTATCAGCTGAATAGATTCAACTTTATAGCCTATGGTTTTCGGTTATAATAAGCATTATCACTTTAAGAAAGCTGTACATCAGATGGATCAAAAATACATATTACTTATAAATGACTCGACAGCAAAACAAATCTGGTGTTCCACAAGAATATATCAAATACACTTAATTGAGATAATGTACATTACATAGGTGGGTTAAACTCCAGAGTATTGGAAGTAGATATCACATTGGAGTTTAACCTACGTGTGAGATGCCTGATATTAACCAGATTATATGTACTTTCATACAGTAAGTAGGCTGTTTAAGTTTTTATGTTGGTAACGCCACGTTGCGCTCTGTATGAAAATCACTGACTGTGCTGTGTGCAGTCTGTGGCTGATTTGCATTGTTGGAATATTCGCTATTTTGGTGTTAGACGGCTGGATGTGAACAGCGCGTAGCGTAGCGCAGTTGGAGGTGAGCCGCCAGCAGTGGTGGATGTGGGGAGTGAGATGGCGGAGCTTTGAGAGCGGACGATCTGGACGTGTGTCCATCAGAAAGAGTAAAATTGTAATATTGGATATCGTGTACTCATATAAATATATATAAGATGACTTTTGAACATTATTAAGGTAAATACATAGTCTGTTCTCTATCAAAATCTTCCATTTGCTAACTATGCCTATCAGTAGCTAGTGCCTTCAGTAGTTAGAATCTTTTATTCAGCCGGCAGTATTGGCGCACGCTGTGTTGCAGTAGTTTGAGTAACGAAGATTTTTGTGAGGTACGTGATTCAGGAAAGGTATAGGTTACTGTTAGTCAGGGCCATTCTTTTGTAGGGATTATTGAAAGTCAGATTGCGTTGCGCTAAAAAAATATGGCTCAAATGGCTCTGAAAACTATGGGACTTAACATCTAAGGTCAGCAGTCCCCTAGAACTTAGAACTACTTAAACCTAACTAACCTAAGGACATCGCACACATCCATGCCCGAGGCAGGATTCGAACCTGCGACCGTAGCGGTCGCGCGGTTCCAGACTGAAATGCTTAGAACCGCTCGGCCACTTCGGCCGGCGAAAGTGTGCAGCTAGAGACTATAAAATGCTTAGTTGCTATTGTTACATATAAAAATTAACATTATACAGCGTTAGCAGTGCTACAGAGGAAGCTCTTTGATGCTCTAAGAAATCTCGCTTATTAGGTTATCCACATAAGTCGTTTTCGTGTATCTCTTGAGAAGTTGTCATTGTTTACTTTTAAAAATGGTTAGGTATAAAAATTTACAGCTCGAATTTTTCATGTTCAAATGCGAAGCAGAATTAAGAATATTGTTCGTTAAATTTACTTGCTTGGTGTTTCAGCTCCACCTCCTTCCCTTAAATAATATAATGGAGGCATTGTCATACCTGTCATAATGTAAAGCACGTTCTTCAGCATTTATCTACGTGTCCCTGGCAGGCTCTCCTAGAATGTAACGCACTTTTTTTCTTAATATATTTAGAGTTCCGTATCTCAGTCCATTGAAACGAAACTCTTACGGTATCGCTGTCTTGTTCGTCTGTCTGTCTGTCTGCCTGTCTGTCCGACTGTTAAGAACATTCTTCTCCGGAACGGATAGACGTATCAAGTTTAAATTTATGTCAAATAATAGAGTCTATGTTCGCTTGGCGGTGTAAGACATTTAAGATTCTAAGTCAATTACTCTCGTGTCCAAAATTAAAGCAACGGACCGCTATTTTTCCGTATGGTGTCTAATTCACCGTATAATCTTACAGACTGTCAACAGATGTCCGTACAATCGTGTTCTGCACGGTAAACGGCTCTCTGGTCGAAGGACAACCACGTCAGCGATTACATCAGGCCACCTTTCAAATGGGATAGTGTATGCCGGATAGTCCCACATCCACAGTCGCTGTGTATAGTCACCGACGGTGTAGTATAGCATGAAGAAGACCCCTACTCGACTCTCTGTGGTGAAGGGCCACAAGAAGAATGGAAGCAGGACAGTCGCCAACCGATGAGGCCCGATGGCTTAATGTGATTCCTTCTGTTGTTTCTCGGATGTGGCAATGATTTATAGATCGCGAAATATTACAACAAAGACAAGGACAGGGCCGACCACCTATGGTGACAGGAAGAGAGGACCGATATTTGTATGTAAGGGCATGACAGTACCGCCTTACTACTGCAGGGCAATTGGCATGTGACCTCACCGCGTCCATGTGACGTGTTGTAACGAAACAAACGATGACCAGAAGGCTTTGTTGTTAGAGACCCGCTGTATGTGTACCTCTGATGCATCTTCACAATAAGGAAAGTCTATAGTGGAGCAGTCAACATGTCACATGGGGAGGGGGGAAGGGTCAAATAGTGGGCCAATGCTCTTTTCACAGGTGGGTCCCGATTTGAATTTGTTATTCTCGACGGAGTCGCATCTGGAGGGAACGTGGAACACGATTTCGGGACCGAAACAATTTGGAAAGGGACCAATATCGAGGAAGATCCCTAATGTTGTGGGAAGGGATTTTGTTGACAACCTGAACACCTATTCGTGAAATTGTATGTGTGAATCGGCAAGGTTTAACTGCTGTCGTATCGTGACAAAATCTTGGAACCTCATGTGCGGTTGTTGCGAGATGAGGGACCCCAAAATTCGTACTGATGATGATGTTAGACCTCATAGAGTATGAACGGTTAATGTTTTCTTGGATACGGAAGATACGCACACATGGCATAGCGTGCTCACTCTCCCGTTTTGAATGCCATAGAGCACATCCGGGTTGCACTAGGGTGACAGGTTGCATCACGTCAGCATCCATCAACAACTGTCCAAGACTTGTGGGCAGGTCTCTAAGAGGTATTGACATTATTTCCTCAACGTGAGATTGATGATATCATTCACAGCATGCTCCATAGTTGTGGAATCTGTATTGCTGCCAGAGGTGGTCACATCCCATACTGAGCACGTTGTCCGGTTATCGTGTGTCTGTGCAAATCCGTTAAGTTGGCAAAAACGATGAACATCTTTGTCTTCTGTTATGCACATTGCAGTTGTTTACGTTTCGTATTCTTTACATCGTTTCTACTTTACTATCGAGAGTTTATACTGTTTTTTTGTTTTTTGCAAAATAAACCGATCTTTGCCAGATCTCCATTTGTTGCTTTAATTTTGGACACAAGTGTAAAACTTACAGTCACCGAGCGAGGTGGTGCAGTGGTTAACACACTGGACTTGCAGTCGGGAGGACGACGGTTTAATCCCGCGTCCGGCCATCCTGATTTAGGTTTTCCGTGATTTCCCTAAATCGCTTTAGGCAAATAGTGGAATGGTACCTTTGAAAGGGCACGGCCGACTTCCATCCCCGTCCTTCCCAAATCCGATGAGACCGATGACCTCGATGTTTGGTCTCTTCCTCCGACTCAACCCTTACAGCGATTTATAACAGATATTTCGATACTTGCAGACTCAGTCATCAAACCTCTTAGACATAGAATCATGAGATGTGGCAAGAAGTAATGTTTCACTGTCCAAGTAAGGGAAAAAAATCCGAAAACTGTTAAACGGTAATTACATCGCATAAGAAAGCCTCTTTGCGATTAGGACTTGCATCGCATTCGTCGTCCGTCAAAAGCATAGTAGGAAATATTACATCCTGTACGCATAAAATGTAAGCTGTGGTCGTGTTGTAGTACATAACTAACAAATATTTTATTGCAACTTCATACTCTGCATATTTAAACTGATGTCTCTTGCTCACTTCTTTTTGTATTACCGCATAAATGTTAGGTGCTACGGTAGAGATCAGTGTACGGTTTTGGAATTTCGGGAACATGCATCTTGTCAGTATCGATATTGATAGAAGGCAAAAACCGTCGAGATTCTGGATTCCCCGCATGGATTAACTATCCGTATACATAATTAAGTCTGTTCTGAACCCTCAGTGTGCGGGCCCTACTCGTAGTTGCCCTATATTTCTTAATCGTAATACTGAAACTGATACTTGACTGTCACTACTTCTTTTACAAAGAAACTACAGCACTTGCAGTTTTCCCGTCCACTCTTTGCTTAAGTACTCTTTCGAGAATTTTTAACGAACGTGATACTAGGCTAATGGGACAGTAATTTTCAAGCACATCTGTAGCTGCTTCCTTTAACTGAATAGCAGGCAGAAATAAATGTACAGTAAGGCGTACCGCAGAGTAAGGAACCTTCTCCCTTTTTACGTGGATAAGTAGTGCATGTAGCAGTGTTTTTACGAGGGGAATATTTCTCGCGGAGTAACTGTGACAGGAATCGGCCATTATCTTGCGTAAGGAAGACGTAAACAGCAGGCAGCAGCAGCAGCGGCGTCGCCGGCGGCGCGGCGGGTATCACGGCTGGAAGCAGAGCCTGCTCTCCGGAGCGCCTTAAATCAGAGCGGCGCGGGGGCGGCGCCGGGGGTGCAGGAGGCGGCGGAGGAGGAGGGGGCAGCTCTGGGCGGCACCGCCTCAGTCGCACGGCCCACCGGCAGTCCGTGGCGGAGCGGAGGAACGGGGTTCCACTCACCTCCAACGTCCGTACGTTGCTGTGACCGCTTTGACCACGTCTTGCCACGCGGTTGTATTGTCATTGGAACACTAAATTTTAGATTACTCACTCTGAGACAAAAAAATTACGCATCACTAAGAAACTATCCAAGTAGGACGGAAAGATTGGGTGATTCAGCTTGTCATTGATTGAAAGACCACAAAGATAAGATAAGAGAGATTAGGGCCCGTACAGAGGCATATAGGCAGACATTTTTCCCTCGTTTGGGAGTGGAACAGGGAGAGAAGATGTTAGTTGTGGTACGAGGTACCCTCCGCCACGCACCGTGTGGTGGATTGCGGAGTATGTATGTAGATGTAGATGTAGACGTAGAAACCGGTAGCTACGACGTACGTGTACAGACAAGCAAATGATTAAAATTTCAGAAAGATTGGGTGATTTATTTAAGAGAAAGAGCTTCACAATTAGAGTAAGTCAATTACGCACTGTTCCACCGCTGGCCATTACGCAAGACGTTATTCAGCTTGGCATTGATTGATACAGTTGCTGGATGTGCTCCTGAGGGATATGGTGCCAAATTCTGTCCAATTGACGCGTTAGGTCGTCAAAATCCCGAGATGGTTTGAGTGCTATGCCCAGTTTTGTAAACCCTCGTTGCCAGTCTTGTAAATGCCAGTTCGCTACTGCTGTGGAAGCCGAGTTGATGAGTTCGTGAAACGACTTCGGCCACTGTTACACAGCTATGACCCAGGGGCAGCTAACAGGATAGAAGAATGAAGATTCTACGACACTCCAACAAATTAGTAACAAAGTCACACAAATGACTTAAAAGGTTTACTTGCCTTTGTGTCTTGACGAACAAGAAGACTCCAACAAAACTTGTAATATGCCGTGAAAAAAGGCCCTGAATGGCTAAGTAGAAATAATCAAACTCCTGAATACATAATAAATGCAATTTACAGCAACTGTCTGTTCACTTTCAAGAGTACGCTACATGATGTTCCCCGTCAAATCAGTCCTAGACGACGGTCTATAACCATGTGCGCGAGAGCTGCTCTTCTGTCTTCAGAGCAGGCTTCTGTCCTTTGTCGATCTGTCGTTGGCGTTTTGTACTCGGCCAGAAATTCTCCATGCGATGTCGATATCTTCATCCTCAGCCCCGCACGTGGCGCTGTTGGAACTCGCGCAAGTCGTGACTCTCTATGGCACTTTCACCAGCTCGCATCTTTTCGCCTGTGATGCTTTTGCCGTGGCTGTCTCTTGTTCGGACGACACAGCTCTCCTCTCCCCCCCCCCCTCCCCCGCCACCAAATCGTCTCGTCGAACCGTCGTCACGTACGGCCGAGCGCCATACTGACGGTGAGGGAGAGGCATCGATGTTGGAACTAGTGTTGGAGCGGCGACCGTTGCTGTAGTCGACGCGGAGTCGTTGCTCACACCCGGGCATCCCTCTTGAGACTGCGAGGGAAGACCGGTCGAAAAACGACGAAGGTGGTCTTTCCCAACACCAATCGGCAGGATATCGTCTGGATAGCTTCAGTCCGCAACGGCATAATCGTGACTGGAGGACCCATGGTACGCCCCGGCGTGGGTTACAACCAGCGGTGGTGGCTTGGCAGGTGCCACCAGACGTCGCTAGTGGACGGATGCGGCGTCGGATCGATGTCCATCGGCTCGAGGTCCGCGAACAGCAATACGTGACCCCATTCTGATGGATGGCGCTCGGGTTTTGTCGAGCGGCAAGGCCAGGAATCTGTGAACACACGAGAAGCGGCAGAACTTTGCAAGCGATAATGGCGAATTTGATTTAGGTGCTGCTTCTGCAACCCATCGGGACCTCGAATCCGAAAAATACGCGAACCAAGTGAATTAGTAATGACGCAACGCTCTCATGACTTCTTTCTGGAATAGATTCTGAAAAACGCACGGGTCTGTAGGCGCTGACGGCAGCGGGGGATGGAGCAAACGCGAGAGCGTGCGGAAGTGTCGCCCATGCAGCAATTCTGCTGGCGAAGGGCCGTTGCGTGGGTGGGAACGATAAGTGGACAAGATGTAAAGCAATGAATTTTCGTTTGGATGATGCAAGCGAAGTTTGTCCATTTGCTGTTTGAAAGTACGAACAAAACGTTCGGCCTCACCATTCGATTGTGAGTGGAATGGTGGTGAGGTGAGATGGCGTATGCTGTTCGCTGTACAGAAATCTTCAAATTCAGCAGAGACAAATTGAGGTCCGTTTTCCGAGACGAGCAACTAAGGCAGACCTTCTATGCAGAATACGGATTGTAGTGCTTTCGAAATGGAGCGAGATTCTGTCGATGACTTGGAAACAGCAAAGAAAAATTTACTATATGCATCGACAACTACTAACCAGCGTGTGTTCCAGTAAGGGCCAGCAAATTCTATGTGCAAAAACGTTGTGGATGGGCGGCCTGATATTCCGCACACGATTGACACAGCTCTGACATCCTTTCTATTTGCGCGTCCATGCAGAACCATGTGCACTGTCTGCGCGCTAATTGTTTTGTGTGGACAACAGCCCAATGACCTTGATACAATAAACTGAGTACATTTCGTTGAAGCACTTTCGATATCACCACTCGCGAATGTTCTGACTCTGTGTGAAACAAAATGACACCATGAACAACAGAAAGATCCTGTCAATCCGCAAAATATCGACGAACAATGGGGCTAACAATATGCTTGGTGGAAAATGGACGTCCGGTACAATTGTATCGGAGCAAAAGTTACAAATCGGAAGAAGTGGCTTGCGCTGCTCTGCGATAATTCAGGGGAAACTGCTCGACAATGTAAATTTCTTCTGCATCAATTTGAAAACGTGCTACTTCGGAAGTGTCGAGGTTAACATCAGGTCCCATAGGTAGACGTGAGAGAGCGTCTGCGTTCGCATGCTTACAAGTGGCCTGATGAATGATCTCGTACGGGTAGTGGGAAAGAAGAAGAACCCATCGTTGCAATTTCTGAGCAGTACGAATAGGAATCGGTTTGGTCGGATTGAAGAGTGACTGCAAAGGCCTGTGGTCCGTGATAAAATACAATTTTCGACCGTATAAGTACTGGTGACACTTAGCCACTCCAATAATGATGGCGAGAACTTCCTCTTCTGTTTGGGAACATGTCTGCTGAGCTTTGTTCAGAAGCTTGAAAGCGAAGGCGATAGGTCTATCTGACGAACCAATCAGGTGTGACAAAACATCAGCAGTTCCATAGGACGAAGCGTCCGTGGCCAAAATGACAGGTTTGTTTGAATCGAAATGAACCAAGCATTGGTCACAGAGCAATGCCACTTTTAATTTCTGAAAGGCTATGTCAGAATCATGGGACCAAACAAAAGGAACATTTCTGCAGCGAAGGCAATGCGAGGGAGCCTCGATATCAGCGCGTTAGGGGTAAGGTGAAGGTAATAGTTGCGCTTCCCTAAGACAGACTGCAATTCTTAAACATTGTGAGGCGGTTTCAGATGACGTATTGCTTGCAAATGTGCCTGTGTGGAATGAACAACTCGACAATGTATAACATGACCTAAAGATTCTATTTCCGTCTCGAAAAAGACACACTTTTCTTTATTACTCTCGAGACGCGCCTCAGACACAATTTGAAATTAAGTGCGCAAGTTGGCAAGATGTTCTTCGTCTGTGCGGCCAGAAGTAGTCAGCTGTCCGAGGTATCGTTGGAAAATGGCAGGCTCTGATTCGCTACCGAAAGGAAAATGAAGGAACTTGAGAAGCCCTAAATGTGTACTGAAGACTAGTACATTTTGCGAAGATTCATCAAGAGGAATATGAAGGTAGACATCGCAAAGGTCAATTTTTGAAAAATAGCGACCTGCGCCTAAGCGAGCCACGATTTCGTCAGGCCGAGGCAATGGATAAGAATCCACAAATGTCTGAGGATCGACAGCGGCTTTGAAATCAGCACAAATCCCAATTTCTCCTTATGGCTTGCGTACATATACTACTGGGGAAGACCACTTAATTGCAGCGATTGGTGCGATTACGCCATTCTCTTGCCAGTGAGCCAGTTTTTTTGCAACCCGTTCACGAAGTGCAATAGGCACTGCAGATGCTTTGAAAAACCGTGGCTGCGCTACAAAGTTATAGGCTTAACCTACGACAGGAGCAAACAATTCTTTAAATTTGTCACAGAGCTTAGCAACACTATCACATGAACTGAAATGACACACAGCTAGCACGTTGGCCAGAATGACTAGTCCACACAAGTCGAGACCAAAAACATTAACTGATTGTCGACTTCGTAGCACTTGAAAGGAAACTGTCTTCTGCAGATTGTGGTATGTGGTCGCATTGTTAAGTGTTCCTATCATTGGAATGTTCTTGCCATTGTACTCTGTAATCGTATTTGCAGATTAACACTGTTTTGGTTTGCCTAACAGTTCATAAGATTCATAGTTTAACAAGAACACTGGTGCACCAATATCTAACTGAAGTCTTACTATACTGCCAGCAATCATTAAAGGTACAAACAATTTATTAGAGAGACGTAGCACAGGGGAACTAGTGGTTTGAATAACGGCACATTATTGTTCTGTGGGAGAGACTTGTTCTGAATTTACAACATGCACTTGCATAGTAGGGTATATTTGTTTCACACTGTGACCTGGGGACTTTCGTCTTTTTAAGCAAACACTTTGTACATGACCAGTTCGGTGGCAGGAGTAGCAAGTGGCTTTGCGCGACGGGCTATTTTCACATTTATGTGCCGTATAGCGTCGGGGGCAAGATTTAGTTGCACGCTGTTGGTGAGCGAAGCGCGGCTTGTGTCAAAGCTGTTGACGTGGTACCGCGTGCTGTCTGCGAGGCGTTTGTGCGTCGTTAAGTGTTGCTATACACGGAACGCGTGGCACTAGAACTGTTGAAAACCGCTGACAGCAAAATCACAAGAGTCTTGGTAATTAATGATCTGCAATACCTGCTCAAGAGTAGGATCATGGTATTTCAGAAGCTGTTTTCTGGTCCTATTCTCTAACACATTATGTGCGACTGCGTCCCTGGTTATATAGTCACTGTAATATTGTCCACATTCACAACGGTAGTTGCAGTTCCGCGTTTAGACTGGTAAGTCAGTCACCCACAGAGGGTATGTATCTCCTGGCCGCCTCTTTAAACGAAAAACCTTAAACCTGGCGGCAGCAATGTTGCTACAGTTTTCGTAGTATTTATTTAGGGCCCTGACTGATGTCTGGAAGAGGCCGTCCCCAGGCCGTGATGTAGGGAAGAGTTTTGTAAGAGCTCTATGCACTGGTACACTAACAACGAAAAGTAAGCCTGCATCACAGTACCTGATATTGGTGGACTGCTAGATGGCCTTCAGTTGTGTTATATACTCCGTCCAATCTTCTGCGTTTTCGTCAAAGGTGCGATGCTGCGTCAGGAACTGTGGCACGGAAGTTGGAGGCGTGGCTGCCGATGCACTGCTTACTATTTGAGCTGCCGCTTGCCGTGTGACGAATTCTGTCATGACTTCGCTCAGCCTCTGAAGCGACTGCATCTGAAATCCGAGGAACATATTGACATCCTGCGGCGACTGTACTTTCATATAAGGCGATGGTTCTGTAGGAACAGGTACAAGTGGACGATTCTGTAGATTTGGAGCCGGAGTCGGTGCAGGCATAGGTGACTGTTGTGTCACAGCATAGTGAATTATAAATTAAGGTTGGGTAGTTGGTGGGGTTCACATTGGAACCAGTTAGATAACACCAATGACACAAAAACAAAAGGTGTGATGTACACGATATTCTCCAACAACTAGAACAGAAAAATGCCACCAACGTGCAGAGCTGGGTTAGGAGAAACAAGGTAAAAAGAACACTTTCAATTTGAAACCAAAGACGCTCGTGTCGTTATCGCCACTGCGTCTGGCTTGGTAAGCGGCCACCACGTCGCCAGTTTTGTAATGGCCTCGTCGCTAATGCTGAGCATGCCGAGTTGGTGAGTTCATGAAACGGCTTCTGGTGCAGTACACCGCTAAAACAATTTCTCCCTGCCACTGTTACACAGATCTGCCCCAGGGTCAGGTAACACTATACAAGAACGAAGGTTCTACAACACTAACTATGTCACACAAATGAGTTAAAAGGTTTAGTTATCTTTGTCTGTTGACGAATAAGAAGTCTGCAAAACTTCTTGCCATATAATACAAAAAGGACGCTCAATGGCTAAGTTCAAATAATCGTAGGTAAACTTCACAGTACATAGCAAACACAATTTACAGCAATTGTGTGTTCCCTTCTAAGAGTTCACTAATCGATGTTCCCCTGCCTAAGTCAGCCCTGTACGATGATCCATAACCAACTGGGCGAGAGCCGCTCTTCTGTCTTCCAAGTAGGCCTCTGTCCGTTGTCGTCCGGTCATTTGCGGTTAGTACGTGGCCGGTAATTCGCCGAGGCGAAGTCGATATCTTCATCCTCAGCGCCACCCGTGGTGCTGGTGGAACTAGCGCAAGTTGCGAGTCTCTATGGCAGTGGAACCAGCTCGCGTCTTTACGGCTGTGGTGTTTCTCTCATGGCTGTGTCTTGCTTGGACGATACAGCACCCATAATGCTCAAAACTTGCTCATTTGGGGAGAAATCTGGTGACCTTTGGAGGCCAAAGTAGGATTTTGCAGAATCGAAGACAAGCAGTAGAAACCCTCGCCCTGTTCGAGCAAGCATTATCTTGCTGAAATGTAAGCCCAGGATGGCTAGCCAAGAAGGGAAACTAAACGGAGTGAAGAGTATCGCCGACGTAGCGTTGTGCTGCAAGGTTGCCCTGGGTGACAACAAAACGGTCCTGCTATGATATGAGACGGAATTCGAGACCATCACTCCTCCTTGTTGTGCCATATGGCGGGTGACAATCAATTTCCTATTCCACCACTGTCTGGAATGCCTCCACGCACGCGTTCGCTGGTCATCGGGTCTCAGTTCGAAGCGGAACCTGTCAATCACGACACTTACACTCTAGTCAATGAGATTTCAGGCCGAAGAACTGACTTCCCAGTTGGCCCAATGTAAATCCTCTTTCGTTAGTCAGGCAGGTTCCAGGTGCTCTCAGTGGTTGACAGTGTCCCGCATCCAGATGCAGTCGCTCGTCCTGTTTCAAAGGAAACCTCCTAGCATGCAAGATCCTGGCGGTCACAGATTATTGGTGGTTTGTAGCTCCTAAGTTAGGGGCGCCTTGGGGACCCTTAGAGACATGGCTGCCTAGGAGGCGAAGAAAGCCAATCTCCGTGTGCATACTAGGTGGAGTCATTCCAGATCTGGAACGGGTCCTTCCGAATGCCCTGAAGAGTGTGCCGCCAACTGAAGGTGGTGGCTCACTTCGGTATTAGTGACGTGAGTTGCTTTGGATAGGAAGAGATTATCTCTTTACAACGAAAATCGCAGAAACAGTCAAATGTTTTGAGAAGTTACTTATTTAGGCAACCAGTTTCGACATCTTTATAACGCCATCTTCAGGTCACTATGCACTCCATACACAGACAGTCAGACGCATCGATACTTGCGTAACTGGAGCCCTCCTCAATACCTGGATTCCGTGAATTCGTTTCTGGAGTGTTTACTTTGAGCGTTTGGCTGAAGTAGTAAATGCGGCCAGTCGTGCTTGCGAGATGAAAGCTGGGCTCACCATTTGCAGCACAGTCGACAGAACCGGTTGCGGACCTCTGATACAGAGTCGAATAGAGGGTCTGAATCAGGGACTCAGAATATTCCGCGACAGTGTAAACCGAAGATTCCTAGACTTGCGCCCTAGAATCATAGGATTTCGGGTTGCGCTAAATAGGTCAGGAGTCTATTATATGATGGAGGATGCTGCATGGATAGCAGGGGATGTGTTACATGAACTGGGCGGTATTTTAGTTAAAATGGTCTCGTATAAACAGAAAAAGGGCTTCGGTCTCAAAGGCTGCAGGTCAAACAAAGCAAGAACTTAGATCTAGGAATCATCGGTATAATAATTGTAAACTGTCGTAGCTTTTTTGGAGAGATGGAAAAGCTCCAAACGCTAATAGATAAAATTTATGCTCAAATAGAAACAGGCACTGAAAGCTGGCTAAAGAGGGAGATAAGTTCTGCCGAAAACTTTGCGAAGGGCCTAATGATGTTCATAAAGGATAGGTTGAATACAGTAGGCGGTGCAGTGTTTTTTGCTGTTAGGAATAGGTCACCTTGTAGCTAAATTGAAGTATGGAGTTCCTATGAGGGGTTGTTCTTTGCAATCGGAATAACACAACAACTGGTTCCTTTTACTGACCTCCCAACTCAGATGACACAACTGCTGAAATGCCGAAAGAAACCTTGAGTCTAATTTCAAACACCGACTCATTATAGTTGCTGGTTACCTCAGTTTACCCTCGATATGTTGCCAGAAATTCATGTCAAGTCCGGAGGTATGAATAATGCATCATCCAAAACTGCGTTAAATGCATTCTGAGAAAATCATTTCGAGCAGTTAGTCCATGAACCCACTCGAATAGTAAACGGTCGTGAAAACACCATTGAATTATTAGCTACAAATAATCCTGAGCTAATAACGAGCTTCAAAACGGATGCAGGGGGTAGTGAACACAGGATCGTCGTCCCACGAGACTGAATACCGTAACTCCCAAATCAGCCAAAAATAAACGAAAAATATTTCTTTTCGAACTCCAGATAATATTTCGTTGGACGTCATCCTGAGACCCACGTCCAATCCTTTCAAATCTACAATATAAAAAATCAAACGGATAGAATCGATAGCAATCAAGTTGCGTAGAGTAAATAAATTAGCAAAAGGCGCAGGTGATTCCCGATACTACACAAAACAGGTCAAAACACTGTTCGATAAAAAACGAGAAAAGCATGCCAAATTCAAACGACACAAAATCCCCGAGATAGGCGATTTTTTTTTACTGAAGCTCGAAGTTTAGAGCTTGTAATAGTTTCCTCAAAGAAACTTTGTCTCGAAATCTGGCAGAAAATCCAGAGAGACTTTAGTGATTTATAAATTATGCTAGCGACAGACACAATGAAGGCCTTCTCTGAGCGACATCAAAGGAAATGCTCTCAATGACATTGCTGCTGAAGCAGAGCAGAGCAGAAGCATAGCTTTCCGAAAGTCCTCCACCAAAGAAGACTAAGTAAATATTCCAGAATTCGAACCAGGAACGGCGGCCAACATGAGTCGCTTAGAAGTAAATATCCTCGGAGCTGTGAAGCAGCTTAAATCACTTATCAAAAGCAATTCTTTCGATCCAGATAGTATAGTAATTAGTTTTCTTCAAGAGTATATTGGTGCAGTAGCTCCGTACTTAACAATGATATACAACAGACAGCTCAACGAAAGATCCGTATCCAAACAGTGTAAATTTGCACAGGTCACACCAATATTCAAGAAATACAGTAGAAGTAATCCACTAAATTACAGGCCCGTGTCATTAACGTCGATATGCTGCTCGTACACAATATATTGTGTACGAACATCACGAATGACCTCGAACAGAGTAGTCTGTTGACATATAGTCAACACGGGCTTGGAAAACATCGTTCACGTGTAACACAAATAGCTCTTTAATCACATAAGGTATGTAGTGCTATTGACAGAGAATTCCAATCTGATTCCATATTCTAGATTTCCAGAGGGTTTTGACTCTATCTATGCTACTGGACTCGTGATTTCCTGTCAGAGAGGTAACAGTTCGTAGTAACTGAGTGAAAGTCATCGAGTAAAACAGAAATGATTTGAGGCGTTCCCAACGTAGTTTTATAGGCCCTCTGCTGTTCCTTATCTACATAGAGGATTTAAGAAACAATCTGGGCAGACAACATCGGATGTTTGCAGATGATTCCGTCGATTATCACACGATTATCACACGATAAGTGAGTCCAAGGTACAGGGCGTAAATTCAACTAAATACCTAGGAATTACGATTACGAGCAACTTAAATTGGAAGGAACACATAGATAATGTTGTGGAGAAGGCTAACTAAAGACTGCGTTTTTTGGGAGGACACTTAGAAAATGTATCAGATCTACCTAAGAAACTGCTTACACTTCGCCTGTCCGTCCTCTTTTAGAATACTGCTGCGCAGTGTGAGAGCCTTGCCAGATAGGAAGGACGGAGTACATCGAAAAAGTTCAAAGAAGGGCTGCACGTTTTGTATTATCGCTAAATATGGGACGAGCGTCACTGAAATGATACAGGATTTGGGATGGACATCATTAAAAGAAAGGCGTTTTAAGGTGCGACGGAATCTTCCCACGACATTCCTATCACCAGCTTTCTCCTGCGAATGCGAAAATATTTTGTTGACACCGACTAACATAGGGAGAAACGATCACTACGATAAAATAAATGAAATCAGAGAACGTACGGAAAGATATAGGTCGTCGTTCTTTCCGCGCGCTGTACGGGGTTAGAATAATAAAGAATTATAAAGATGATTCGATGAACCCTCTGCCAGGCACTTAAATGTGATTTGCAGAGTATGTATGTAGATGTAGATTAACGTCGCCCGCGTTCTGCTGGAGTGACAAAAACTCTGTACAGGCGTTCGGTTGGGAAGTCATTCCACACACACCTCATCCACCTGATCTTGTGCCCTCAGATTTTAGCCTTTTCAGCTGTCTATCGAACAGCCTTTAACGAAGTTCCTTTCTTGGTGAAACTGCGCTCTGAAAGTGGTTCGACGAGTTGTTCATCTCAAAACCATGTGATTTCTGCGGTGGCAGAATCGATAAGTTACATCCAGCATTGGCAGGTTGCTGTACATAGTGAAGGAGAAAACATGATTCCTGACTAAGATCTCAGTTAAGTGTATCCTGTGTTTATTAAATTTGTGGAAAAAAACTACGAATTTATGCAACAACAATACTGTTAATGACTGCCTGGATCATTGTAGGGATTGAGTACCTGTGGAAAGACAGAAAAATGAGACAAGTATGCGGTGGGAATTATTTACGTATATAAGAGCGACTTAATGAATACGTGGATGCTAACAACTGTAAGACCTTAAAGACTATCTTACGATGTAAATATTTTTCACCACAATCTGTGCAGAAGTATTCCCTTCCTTATCCTCCAAGAGCTGCACGACCACATCTATGCTCCATACATTCACTGAACGTATCCATCACTAGGCGATTCAAAACCGTTCATGGTACAAAAAAATTTAATAACCATTAAAGCCGACTTAATGCAGTAATAATCAACAAAGGCGACTTGCTGCAGTTATTTCTGAAAGCTTTCTTCAGATTTGCCACATGAAGTTGAAGCAAGTCTCTGATGATAAGACGCAGTGGAGTTTTTAAAATGCAGAGATGTTGGTTGCTACGTTTGACACGTTGTTCAAATTATTCACAGACATTATCTGTGGACTTCAGACTGGGTAATTGAATGGGCCAACTGAGGTGTGATATGGCTCCTGAGTGTTCATCAAACCACGAACGTATGCCTACAGACATGTGAACACGGCTGTTGTCGTTTTGAAAGACGGGAGTATGCACGGTATGCTAATCATAAAAGGAAGACGAGCACTCGGTCATCGATAATATTGAACGAATTACCCCGGTTCGTGCACATGATGACCTGAGTTCGAGGGCGCGAGTCATGATACGAAAATCACTTCCAAAACATCACAGAAGCACCTCCAGCCTGAAGCACAGCCTCCACACAGTGCAGGTTGGGTCTCATTGGATCATCAGTTTATTCGTCGCCTTGCATCATCCGAAAGAGGCAAAATAACTAGTCGGTCCACATCGTTTCGGCCTCATACTGCAATATCAGTGAAGGTATTGCAGACAACAGCGTGAGGATACCTTTGCTGAAAGTTTAGATACTGTCAAAAAGATATCTGTAAGTTCAACGATAACCATGGCGGTACGAAAGCATAATTGGAATAGAAACTTCCAAAATTATTATCTTCATAATTATTAATGCAGGTCTATAACAAAACTGAAATGAGAGGGAACCATTGGTTTATAGGCTCCACTTTAAAATAAACTGCAGCGCTTTTCTTAACTTGATTTTTAAAAAAGTTCTTGTTGTGACTGACAATTCACAATTTTTCACAAACACAACCTGTATTTATGTAAATTTACAAGGTTGATGACTGAACAACAAAAGAAATGTAACAGTAACAATGCCAGTAAAAATCTCGTAATTGAGACAAACAAAACTTCACTTCTAATTTTCCACAAAGATTCGTGGTAACACACACACACACACACACACACACACACACACACACACACACACACACACACACACACGAGAAAAAGTCAAATTCAGAGACGAAGACGTAATCTTCAGCGGTCGAAGTCCACGAGGTCGGCGTCTGGAGTGAACTGAACTTCGGGGCTGGTTCTAGCCCCTGAATAGCTGTCTCCAGCCAATCAGGTTATGGCGTAGTGATACTTCCTGCAGGCCGTGGCTCGAGCTCCCCCATGCAGGAAATAGTGCTCGGTATGTCTGTTTCCAATATCTTGTATGTAGATACCCGGTGTTAACCATGGTGCTTCTGGTATGCCTTGGAAATAGACCACCTCGTCCTTTGTGTTGTAATATTGGTTGCCAGCCATCAGGGGCTGCCTTGGCTCTGGCATAACAGTTCTGAAAGTCACATTAAAGGGATGAGTCAGTGTTATGTGTTATGATAAATGCTGTGTTTTGTTAGGGTGTATGGAAGATGCAAATAATATGTAACATTATCCTGATAGCGAAACTTACCTCTTAACGGTGTGTAACATTCACCTTCAAACAGCTCCTGTTACTCTTTTAACTGTGAGCTTATGTCATAATACATACTGGACAAGTTACTTTCTCATGAAACCTCCATCCATTAAGCACTTTGCTGACTGCGATGCCGCTCTGCGCCCATAACGAAAAGCGTTGATAAATTAAAGTGATGAGTTTTTCCGTCTCCATTGCATCTAGCTCAGAGCTCCCTCGATGACGTTTAAAAATTCTAACACGATGGGATCAATTTACACGTCTAATCGAGACACCTGAAGTCATAGTATAGATTTCTTAATAGTGTGAGTCTTCTAAAGGTATGTTCGTGTTTAGGTCAAGTACACTATGTCGTGTGACTTCGGGCGATTGAAAATCGACGTGTATGCAATCTACGACATAAAAAAATTTATGTATTACTTTATGGGCAGAAAGGAAGAGTGCGGATGGTATTCAAATCTCCGTCTGCTCATTCTGTTTCTGACTTTCTGTACGTTTCCTAAAACGCTTACATCAAATGCTGAGACGATACTTTGAAATGACTACAGCCGATATCGTTCATTGTCTCTCTCGTTACTTCCACATCCTTCTGCGCCATTTCCCAGTCTGGACATGCGTTCCATCTCCGATAACCATGTCATCTCTGTGTTCCGGCACATAACTGCTGGTAAACGAGTATTCCGTTCCTTCAGTCACGTACTACTACGAACTTCTACGCCTGGGTCTAAACGTACATCCATACTCTGCAACTTCTCTCGGTACTTCGTTTATTAGGATTTCATTCCGTTCCATTGGTGAGTGCCGGTGCAAGAAATCTGACTACTTAAATAACTTTTTACCCACGGGAATTAGTCTAACGTTGTCTTAGTGGTACCTACAAAAGTGGTACGAAGGAGTCTGTCGTATATTCTTAGGTTTCTCACTTCGTACAGCTCCTTGCAAGGGTCATGGTAAGATGCTAACGGATAACTGACGTTTGTCTTCAACAGCCTGTCACTTACGATTCTCAGCATTACCATGACACTCTCCCGTGGGTACAACATACCTGTAACAATTCGTGCTGCTCTGCTTTGTAGGCGCTCTGTATTGCCTACAAGAACTCAGTTTCACATCAGCATCTAAGAGCTTTAGCTATTAACAATATATGAGTGTTCCATTGTTGATACACACATCAAAAAAAAATTTGCATCACCCCAGTTCCCAGAACTCCTGAAGACAGACGTTGACTGTGGATATTGTATTTAGATACAGTCCCTTTCGCTGTTCAGAGATGTCGCTAAACCCGCCCAAAGATGTAAACAACCATGCATGAGCAGCGCCTATTAGACGGAGGGGGTCCGACAGCCGATCAGTTCCGATCATTACACCAGGAAGGAGGTACACGGCTCATGTTGTCTGTGGTTCAACCATGCCTAGACGGTCAATACCGCGTTTCGATCGAGTCCGCATTGTTTCTTTGTGCCAGGAAGGGCTCTCAACAAGGGAAGCGATGTTGTTCGGAGATGGAGGAGATACAGAGGGACAGGAACTGTCGATGACATGCCTCGCTCAGGCCACCCAAGAGCTACTACGGCAGTGGATGACCGCTACCTGCGGATTATCGCTCGGAGGAACCCTCACAGCAACGCCACCATGTTGAATAATGCTTCTCGTGCAGCCACAGGACGTCGTGTTACGACTCAAACTGTGCCCAATAGACTGCATGATGCACAACTTCAGTCCCGACAACCATGGCGAGGTCCATCTTTGCAACCACGACACCATGCAGTGCGGTACAGATGGGCCCAACAACGTGCCGAATGGACCGCTCAGGGTTGGCATCGCCGATGAGTGACTTCGACCAGACAATCGTCGGAGACGTGTTTAGGGTCAACCCGGTCAGGCTCAACGACTTAGACACACTGTCCAGCGAGTGCGGCTACGTGGAGGTTCCCTGCTCTTTCGGAGTGGCAGTATGTGGAGCCGACGTATGCCGCTGGTGGCCATGGAGGGCGCCGTAACGGCTGTACGATACGTGAATGCCACCCTCTGACCGATAGTGCAATCATACCGACAGCATATTGGCGAGGCATTCGTCTTCATGGACGACAATTGGCGCCTCCAGCATGCATGTCTTGTGAGTGACTTCCTTCAGGATAACGACATCGCTCGACTATAGTGGCCAGCATGTTCTCCTGACATGAACCCCACCGAATATGCCTGCGATAGATTGAAAAGGGCTCTATGGACGACGTGACACACCAACTACTCTTTGGGAACTACGCCGAATCGCCTTTGAGGAGTGGGACGATCTGGACCAGCAGTGCTTGATGAACTTGTGGATAACATGCCACGACTAATACAGGCATGAATCAATGCAAGAAGACGTACTACTGGTTAATTGAAGTACCGGTGTGTACAGCTATCTGGACCACCACCTCTGAAGGTCTCGCTGTATGGTGGTACAACATGCAATGTGTCGTTCTCATGAGGATTAAAATGAGCAGATATGATGTTATGTTGATCTGTATTCCAATTTTCTGTATATGTTCCGGAACTCTCGTAACCGAGGTGCTGCAAAACGTTTTTTTTTTTAGTGTGTATTAGCCACGTTCCGCAACGTACGTTACAATAAATACAGAAAGTTTATGAATGTAGACTGGAACGCACTCTTTGAAACTGTGATGGTAGCATGGATAAAATACACGGAGAGAAAAGATATTGACGACTTCTGCAGCAACCAGACGGCACTTGTAAGAATAGAAGGGCATGAAACAGAAGCAGTGGTTGGGAATAGAGTGAGACAGGCTAAGAAGAGAACAGAATCCTTAGAAATGTTTTGCTAGAGATTGATGCCGAAGGATAGATGGGTAGATCGTGAAACTAATCAACAACTTGACTAAAAAAGGGATGAGTTGATAGGAGACATTCTGAGACATCAACAAATCATAAGTTTATTATAGAAGTGAAATGAGTGTGGGTGATTTTTTTTTTTTTTTGGGGGGGGGGAGGGGAGTGGGGAGAGTATTGTAATTGTTGAGGGAACAAAGAGATGAGAACAGTAAGCAGATTAAAATGAGTGTAGATTATTACAGTTATTCGTAGATGAAAAGACTTGCACAGAACAGAGTAGCATAGAGACCTAGAAGAAAGCAGTCTTCGAACGGTAGGCCACTAACAGCACAAATTTTACATTTGTACTCCTTGGATTCCACATTCAGCTATCGTTGGATGGAGGAGTGAAGTCAAGAATGTTCACTTATTTGAAGCGTATTACAATGAAATTATTTAAAAATCTGAATTATTTGTATTAAAATCAGAGTAATAATTTTAATTTAAGCCAAAACATTGATTTACTCACACTAGAGGAGACGGAACTGAAGAAGCGGAATTTTTTTATTTCGGTGTTTCTCTCCACCACATTATCTATAAGGCCAGTATTACACTATCATATTTCTCTGATAAAGAAATATGATCAAATATTCGTCAAATTTCTTTGACAAAGATCTTTCACGTGGCTCTAAAAAGGAGTATTACACTGTCGTCATATTTTTCGTCAAATTTCAAGATGGAGGCAGCTTGTTATTATGCGCCGCAGTTGCTGGTACCACAATTGCATTGTGTGTACATTTGGAAGAAAAGCGGGGGAAAAAAATCATACGACCACACCGTCGCCTGAGACAGCTATCCACCGCATGCGATTCTCTCGATAAACGGAAGAGAAGAACGGCCGTGCTAGGCAAAGAGTATACAGCCAGTTGCAATACTTATGCTCGGCACGAGGCGCCGCTAGGCCACCTCATGTGTAGCAAGAGTGTAGTGCAGTTGTGCCAGTCTACAGTTCGTCAGCCAGCGCCGATGTTAGTCAGTCATTATGTGCAGCTCAGTCATTGCTGCCATCAAGTCTTCGTAGCTCAGTTCCAAGTTAGTCTTCAAATTCACCTGATTCGAAATTCAAGATTAGGAGAGATTAATCCCTCGCTGGAAGATTTGTGACTTGTAAATTACGTCGTTCTACAGACTCTTAGTCTAGTCACGTCTTCTATAATTGTCAACCAACAGATCATGGACTACAACAAAGTTAAGTAATAAATATTTTCTTATTTTGTACTTCTGGTAATTAATTGTGATTTCATGTTGTAGCCAACAAGCAGTCTTGGCATAGTAGAATCCACGTTTCCACCTCCTTGGCTACATCATATTTGCTACACCATGTTGATGGACTCGGTTATGGTGGAAGATCGAGATCTGTTAACTTGGATGAAGCCATAGGTATTACGTCGAGATTATAAAAGCATTCAGCATTTGTTGCGAGAGCTGCAAATGGATGACGTCAAGTCATATAAATAAAGTACTTACGAATAGATGAGAGTGTATTTCAATATTTGTTCAGTTAAGTGATTTCTCATATTACAAAGCAGAATACTCTCTTGAGAAATGATATACCTGCAGACGACAGGCAAACTGTGACACTGGGATTTCTTGATGCAGGAGAGGGCCATTGTAGTTTGCAATTCCGTACACGAATATCACACTGCCCATTAACCAAAATTATTCCAGAAACGTGTGAAGTGATTTATAACGAGGTGTAGGGGGAATATGTAAAGGTTAATAAACGTTTAGTGCACTCTACGGGCAGTAAGAACTATTTTTTATTTCTGAATAGTTTTAATTACTGGAATTAGTGTTCCAACAACTACGACATTAATAAAAAGTACGGAACAGATGAAGCGATTTTTAACTTGTGGAATCCAGAGTTCAAAAATAGACAAAGTAGAATAGAAAGCTAAGAAAGAATTTTATATTTAGAGTTTGACCACATTCTCTATTCTCGGTTGCTGAAAATCTGCCTGAATGTTTCCAGAAGTAGAGGATAACACACTACAGAGACGTCAAATATCTGTGGTGACGCCAGGGCTCCAAGGGGCTA
The DNA here is from genome assembly GCF_021461395.2 of Schistocerca americana. Classification (NCBI taxonomy): domain Eukaryota; kingdom Metazoa; phylum Arthropoda; class Insecta; order Orthoptera; family Acrididae; genus Schistocerca; species Schistocerca americana. The sequence goes on from NC_060124.1 coordinate 125,328,666, forward strand.
AATTTTACATTTCAGTGAAAAAAGGACGAACGACTTTTATGTTCAAATCTATAGGAAGCTCTAGATTTGATCATATTTATTAGACTACAGGCGATATTTGACGAAGTTCCCTATTGCAAAATCAAAATTCTTTGACATAAATTTTTGACATATCAACTTCTACAAAGAAAAATGATGGTGTAATACCAGCCTAAGACAATTAATGTTCTCTGGTGGGTTGTTAAGTAAAGGCATGGCTATGTATGTGTTTCCTTTCTGTACCAATGTTTGATCTCTGTAGAGGCTACAGACGTTTCTAGTCTATTTGCATACTTTATTCCATGTTTTCCAAATAAGATAAATATTGATAAAGACACAGGGTGGTAAGGAACCTATTTATGGTGAAAGAACTATCAAAATATTGTGTTGCTTTCAAGAGATCTTTGCAGAATGTTTTAGACCTAATAGCGCATATACAGGGTATAATAAGCTTCTGTGTTCTGGAAATTCTGTCTCAAACTTATGATTTTTTCCTAAACAGTGATACCGTAACTTATCTTCGAATCAGTACACGAATAAAAAATTAGTCTTTTCACTTTCAGATCACTTATAGTAGCAATTATGCTTACTAAAAATCAAGCCAAACTTCAGGTCTATTTTAAGTTGAGAGTGTCGGTTTTACATTATTAAGATGGTGACCTATCTGTGACCCCAAAACGTAATGCAGTCCATTTTTGTACTTCATATTTCGGTAGACTATTTTCATAGTTTGTACAGTTCTATGAAATGTACTGAATTGTCTACGGTGTGCCTCGTCAGAGTCGGAATTAATTCCACTCTTTGTCCCATTTACAATGCGTATTCCTATTGGAGTTGAAACCCTTGTCCGCTGTCGAGGTACAAAATCACATCACGCTAAGAAAACTTCCAGACAGAGAGTCGCGTTATTACGTTCCTTCAGAGAGAACCAAACAACAATTTGAGAGAGAAATAGCATTCTTCTGACGAGAGAATCTCCGTTTCGACCATTCTCTTTCTGTGCTTGTATTTCAGATCGCTGTCAGTCGGAAACAAAAGCGAATGCTTTTCTCCAAGCTGCTAGCCGACAGCAAAGTGAAGAGGGTAACTATGTCCAACTATTATTGGCTGTTGAAGAGAGGAAAGACAATATTGTTGTAACTTCGGCCATTGTCTGAGATGGCGCAGAGAGGAGCAGAAAGTAAACGGCCGACAACGTGGAGGACAGCAGAAGGCTTTTTATTGGCCCGTTTTATCAAACGTTTGCAATAAATGAAAGCCCTTTTCGACCAACTTTGCCCGAGGTTTTTAATTACTTGGGAAGCCGAAGGATGACAGAAATTTAATATCTCTTACCTGAGCCTGGGCGCCCGAAAGGTACCAGCAGCTCGAAAAGATGGCCTCTGGACGATATTTCATAGCAACGTCAGTATCAGCTGCTCACTAATACTGCCCAAGGAAAGAGAAAACATAAACAAAAAACTGAGAAAACTAATCGCTGACATGTCACAGAAAATTGAGGAAAAAATACTTTGACGAACTGTTTTGAAGCCTATAATTCATGTTTATTATTTTTCAGAGGTATAATTGATAAAATATAAAATGATGAAGGAACATGTCTGTTGCCAACTGTTTTTGAGAAAGTCCAGAGGATTAGAAACATTTTGATTATTATATCAGTTGGTGGCTTTCTAACGGAGTGCAGTTTTATGTTAGATGTTTTCACTTACTATTTTTAGTAGTAGGTACCTGTTTCAAGCGTGTGTTTTGTTTTGTGCTCGTATCTTTTGAAATAAAAACAAATTTGTAATGGAAACTGCAAGATTATTACTATCATGTAGCGCTTTAACGTAAATTCGTACCCGATGCAGCCTCCTTAAATATCCTTTGCCTAGAACCTGCTATATCAGTAAGCATCTATTTTACCCTTCTGTGGTCTTTATTACTGTGATTATTTTTATTAACACTATTATCGCAGTTAGTGACAACAGCTGCAGTAGTACAAGTGCTGCCTATTAGCCTTATTAGCTCATAGTTGAATATAAGTCACTAACACTTCCACTTCAGACATTAAGATAATTTCAGTACTAGCTGTCACATTATAACTGTTATTTCATAGATAAGTAAGACGTAAAACAAAGGTAGTGTGAAAAACTGGTCCGATGTAAGAGAGGGCATGGTGGTCCTAATTAAATAAGGTTCGGTAAATAAATAAATAAAATAAATAAGTTTGTTGTCACGTAGCGGATTACCAGATGATACGCGGCGACTAACTTCCCCTCTTCTTTATTTACAAATCACCACCTTCATCATATGTATTATACTATGTATGCGAATGTTATGTTGCAAGACGAGTTCCTGTAGTACCGTAAACATTACGACGAATACCTGTCACTTAGGGCTGCGTTTGAACATATTGCGGACTTTTCGACCAGCTTACGTTACAGTTCGAAAAATCTCAGTTCTGTTCGATCTCTTGAGTGACGTTTTTCGTACCTGTCTTAGTATTTTAATGCAATGTAGACTTGACTAATAAGAGGAACAGTGAAACACGGACTGGAAAATCATGCTTAACAACAGCAACTAATTAATAAACAAATATTGCAATTGTGATTTTGTCCAATTCTGAACATTTCTCTCGTCTCACGATCTGGTGAAGTATGATGGAACTACCTCCAGGGCGGGTCTTGCCGCTGTAACTCAATCTCGGGATAATTACAATCACTCTAATACGATATAATTCGTTAGTTCGGCATTTAATTCTTGAATAATATTGCCTTTACTGTTAAATCTGAATGCCGTAATTTTTCAATCCGATTAAAATATAGTGATGTTTTTACCTATTGTGAATAGGGATTGAACTGCTCCTTCACAATCCTCTTGGTAAGTCATTAAGTTGGGTAGGACGTCAAACGGGCCGACGTGGAGCGGGAAAGCCACCACAAGACATTTTAATTTCCATTGTCTAGACTTTTGCAAATGAATTCAGCATGACCAGAAAGGATTTAGGATTCACACTCGTAGCAATGGAAGTTCAAAACATAAAAAATAAATTTTATAAAACCCTATAATTTTCCAAATCTATCAAAATTGTGGAAAAAACTGAGATAATTAACTATTAAATTAGAGATTTTTCTAAACATGAAACTCAAAATGTAATAGCTCATTCATTTTTTCGTAAATTAAATAAATTATCGTGTTCCAAACCCACATTCTTCTCTAACCGCTTGTTGTACTCATTCCCCTACAACTCCATTCCAGCTCCCTTGACTATTAGATTTTCATCTCCCTTTCAGTTTTCTCATATACTTTCTCTATCTGTTCATCTTCATCTTGCGACGCGATCGTGGTCGGTGGTGGTTGGCTACCGATGCAGATAAGAACAAATAGGTTGTTCTTATCAGAATCAATAGCAAATCATCACCAACAACAACCAAAAAAGCGGGTAAAGACATCTATAAAAAAAACGTATAAACCTATCTCCGGATCGTGACAGCAGAAGTTGCATACATAATCCAGGTAATGGCTTCATAACTGCAAGATGGCGATGTGGACGTCTTATCTGGCAATGTGCTACGACCATATTGCCCTTTCTAGCCCTCAACTAAGGGCTAGTTTATGACAACGCTCTGGATTTACACGGTATTTCTCGAGGGCAAGCAGAATGGCCAACGCTTCCAATTCGTAAGCTGATTATTTAGCTTCTGGCCATGACACACTCCGAGAGGGATACACCATCGGATGCCTATCCGACCTGTGTTCCTGTAGAAGATGTAAGTAGGCTGTTTAAGTTTTTATATTGGTAACGCCACGTTGCGCTCTGTATGTGCTGTGTGCAGTCTGGTTGGTTTGCATTGTTGTTGGAATATCTGCCATTGTGGTGTTGGGCAGCTGGATGTTAACATCGCGTAGCGTTGCGCAGTTGGAGGTGAGCCGCCAGCAGTGGTGGATGTGGGGAGAGAGATGGCGGAGTTTTGAAATTTGTAAGACTGGATGTCATGAACTGCTATATATATTATGACTATTAAGGTAAATACATCATTTGTTCTCTGTCGAAATCTTTCATTTGCTAACTAAGCCTATCAGTAGTTAGTGCCTTCAGTAGTTAGAATCTTTTATTTAGCTGGCAGTAGTGGCGCTCGCTATGTTGCAGTAGTTCGAGTAATGAAGATTTTGTTGAGGTAAGTGATTTGTGAAAGGTATAGGTTAATGTTAAAAGTCAGATTGCGTTGCGCTATAAACATTGTGTGTCAGTTTAAGCCCAGTCACGTATATAATTCTTCTAAGGGGACATTTCATGTGGCAACCGTGCCAGGATAGCTCACTGTAATCTTCTGATTTTTTCTTGTGGTTTGTGTAATTAGTGTAGCCTTTGTTTATTTCTAGCACGTAATCATAGAGAGAATTTCCTTTGTAATTGTAGTTTTTCATTTTTGTACAGGAAAACAGTTGTGACATGCATGTAGATTTGCACCAAGTATATCGCTGCTGCGATTGCAATTAAGTAGACATTATTTCCATAGCTATGTTATCTTATTTTGCTCTTCAAATTGTGCTTTTCTGTGTTATCGTGTGAAATATTGTGACAATTATGGGGTGTGAAAAACGTAATACTAGGCTCCAATGTAAACTGAGAAATGACAGTGAAGACGAAAGCAGTGTGTTCGCGCCACCGTGTAATGAATTAACTAATGTTCAACATAGTAATTTGGTAATCGTGCATAGGGAAATGGAGCGGGCGGCAAACAATGGCTTAGGCAGTGAAACAATTAGTGAACAGGGAAGGATTATCGATCGATCGCTCGGCAACAGCTCGCCGCAGGAATCCGAAATGACAGGACACAATTTTGCAAATACTGTAGATTCAGGTTTTACGTCCTCACCGTTTTCTCAAATAAGTCAAGACACATTTTCTGCTTGCCAAAATGTGAATGTTGCCGGAGCAAATGCACTGCCGAAAAGCATAGAGGAACCGATTCCAGACACTAATGCATTGTTATTATAGCTAATGCAACAAATGGAACAAAATCAGAGACAAACACAGCAAAAGCTTCAAAAGTTAGACACAATGGAACAACACCAGAGACAAATACAGCAACAGTCAGACATAATGGAACAAAGTCTTCAAACGTTAGACACAATGGAACAACACCAGAGACAAACACAGCAACAGTTAGACACAATGGAACAAAATCGGAGACAAACACAGCTTCAAAAGTTAGACACCACACTTGAACAAACACGTGCAGATTTAACTACTGAGTTACATAACATTGAATCGAAATGTCAAAAAGTCTGTAATGAAGTAAAAACACAAATTTGTGAGCATTTTCAACCTAATTTTTCGCGGCATGAAAATGCATTGCAGAATCACGAAGCAGCCATAAAAGAACTGTAAACCATTTTGTATGAAAATCACGACACCTTGGAAGCTAAAATTCACTCAGTTGCATCTACCGATTCGGTTATGCAACTTGAAAAAACTCAGGAAAACTTAAAGGACACAGTAGATACTCTGAAACTTGGTTCAGAAAAACACACTGAGGAAATAAGTACACTATCGGAGAAAGTAGCAGAACTTTCGGATCAGTTCACTAACTTATCTACAAAGGTAGATGATGATCTGAATGACACAAGGCCTGTAGCCATTACTGACACAGAAGAGTATGAACAAATTACGAAATTGAAACAAAATCAGAATCAAATTAATACGCAACATAAAAGAGAAATCTGGGAAGTACAAGACCAGTTGGCACAAGTAATACAAAAATTACATATTTCAGAGGACATTCGCGCTCCAACACGGGAAGAGGGACTTAGAAATACGGAACAACCACAAAATAATAACACAGGACACTTCGGAAATTATGAAAGAAATTGGCAAAGCACACCGAATTTTGAGATGGAACGGCCGAAACGACGTAACAATGATCGACATGTGACTCGCCGACATGATGATTTTGACTATAAGCTGTTCATTATTACACGTAAATTCAAAACATTTAAGAATTCTGCCTACGACATTCATCCACAAGCATGGCTCCATCAATTCTCTCATTGTTTTCCTCCCAACTGGTCGTTAGAACACAGATTAGAATTTATGTGTGGCTACTTAGAGAATGAAACAGCTGTAAGAATGCGATAGGTCATTCACGATTGTCACAGTGAAGGAGAATTTTATCATGCCTTCCTCTCAGCATATTGGTCTCAAGCTACACAAGACTGACTGAAACATAGCATCATAATGATGAAACATTTCCAACAATCTGAATTTTCGTCTTGTGAAATATTTTGAAGACATGTTGCACATGAATCAGTACCTGTCAAACCCATACAGCCCCTCAGAACTCATCTGCATTTGCTTAATCAAATTACCTGAACATTTACGACATATTATTTTGGCAGGACGTTGCAAAGACGACATTGAAGCTTTTCAGGGACTCTTACAAGAATTAGAAATTGACACTGACAATCGCGGAACGCGAAAACAGGAACACAACAATTACAGGTCACATCCGTCGCCATTCCGCGATGAAAGAAATAATAACTGGACACGACAAAGCTATTCTCACAACGTAAATCGTGACCAAAACAGACACCACCCGTATGACAACCACTGGCAGAGTAATAGTTACAGAGAAAGATTGCAATTTCGTAAAAATGAATATGACAGAGACAATCATAGAAACAGACAATTTGGCAACCAGAACTATTATTATCACGGGAGACAGAATAACATCAGACGCAATGGTCCACCGTGCAGTGATAATTCAGGGAGAAATTCTCCACTACTTAACCGACAAGAAAGAAACTACTGTAACTACCGACATGACGACAGACGATATAATCATAACGACAGACGTGAATTTTATCAGAACTGGCGGGATTCTAACAAGGCTGGGCCCTCTCGGCAAGGCGAATTTGTAGAAGTTACGTCTCCTAATCCCAGTAACGACGCGCGCCAACAAAGAAACAGACAGACTCGCACCGCAGGCAGCCACTTGCGCCCGCTGGCTCAGGGAAAAATAACCTTGAGAACAATTCCAGTATTTTTTACCGACATAACCACATGATAATTGCGTTGAAACTGAAACTCTGTGTACTAGGAAGAGCAAAGGTTTACACCTAATTTCACATTTAAAACCATTTATTGAGAGATAATCTGGTTTTTAACTTAGTCTTTGCTATTAAATTTTTCACTTCACGCTACTAGTACAATTTGTCACACTAAGAAACTGTTAACATGCAACAATGTTTTAAAGTTAACTATCCAGTCAAGAACCAGGAGAACTTATTTAAAGAGAAATTACGAATGCATTGTTGTAGTGAACAGACATCACAGTGTTATTGTGTGTGTACATTCTTGCTTGTTAGTTGCACGATTACGTAACGACTCTAAAGCTTACATACTTAGAACATATACTGCTAATGAGATTTTAATGCAACATTTTGGTTTACTTGAAAATACATTCTTTATTTGAAGTACTTTCTGTGAGATTAAATATGACTTAGTATTTGATTTCCTTGACAGCTACACGATTATATCATGACGCAACTAATGAGTGACTATTTACAATGTTGCTTTTGCGGTGTTTCCATTTTATATCTGCACAGTTTTTCTGAATTATTCTGGGAAGTAAAACATGTTTTAGTAATAACTTTGGTGGTATAGCTACAAGGAGACAGCCTTTTCCGTAGCACAACAATACGTTACAGCACAGTAATTTCTTCATCACGGCAATAAGCGTAATAATTAAGGTATCTATACGCAAAGCATTTCACTTTTGTTTATCATGAGGTAAGTACATTGGCTTCTGCAGAACATAGCTTTCGGAGGACGATAACTACGACACTTCCACAGAGATTATCTTCCAACAAGACGCACAGTTTAGCGCTACAGTACACGTATTTGAGTGATTAATCTTGTACTTAAATCATTTATTTTTAAAGATATTTGAAGTACAATGATACAAAGGTTTTCCGTGATACATTTCATTCCATTGCTGTAATCTGTAACACTTGAGGGTGTAATTACATTAATCCTCAGGGGGTACATGCCTACTTTGTGTACCATGTGTTTGGCAAGCACAAGGAGCCCTAGCTAATATGGTATTTGCTTATACAACTTTACACATCGGTACCATATTTCTCTAACACACAAATTACACAGCTATCTGATCATTTAACTGAGAGATAAAAATTTTTTTTACTACATCAGTGACACATGTTTACACAATTACACAGTTGGGTAACTTCACACTTATGAAATTGTATTTTTTCTGTACTTTGTGAACTGTTCATATTTTTCCAGAACCATTGTGATACTATGAGAGCCTTTCATTTGCTAACTATGCCTATCAGTAGTTAGTGCCTTCAGTAGTTAGAATCTTTTATTTAGCTGGCAGTAGTGGCGCTCGCTGTATTGCAGTAGTTCGAGTAACGAAGATTTTGGTGAGGTAAGTGATTTGTGAAAGGTGTAGGTTAATGTTAAAAGTCAGATTGCGTTGCGCTAAAAACATTGTGTGTCAGTTTAAGCCCAGTCACGTATATAATTTTTCTAAGGGGACGTTTCAAAGAACAGTTCCAACACGTATCATAGACGCATCGTTTTGGACTCAAAATTCATTGGAAAGGTCATGAGTCACCATTTCTGGGCTATTGCTATCTCCTTCTCAAGACCTCAGAGGCAGCTTGCTGGGAAGGATCCAATTCAGATTTCCTTCCGTTCTTTCTCAAGCCATTCAAAGGACCCAAAAAATGATTCAAATGGCTCTTAGCACTGTGGAAGTCAACATCTGAGGTCATCAGTCATCTAGAACTTAGTATTACTCAAACCTAACTAACCTATGGACATCACACACATCCATGCCCGATGCAGGATTCGAATCTGCGACCGTAGCGGTTGCGCCGTTCCAGACTGAAACTCCTAGAACCGCTCGGCCACACCGGCCGGGCAAAGGACCCAGCTATTAGGGCGAATTTAGGTATGTAATCCCGAAAACGTTATCATGCCGATTAACCATGCCACGGTCTTGGGGCTCTTAGGTGTTGGAGAAATTGAAACAGCCTTCATGTGTCTCTGATCACTGATAATACACTGGAAACAAATTAAACGCCTCAAAAATGGTACGTTACGAGGCTTTACTTTGAACGTCCCTACCACGACTGGCAGAAGAGCAACTCACGGTGCCACACATGCTCAAAGAAATCATCGCTACGGATAACCAAGCCATCCAGGTGGTGATAGACAAATGTAAATATGATGTCTTGAAAAACACTATCTTGCAGGCAGGTCAGAAGATCACTCCGGTTAGAGTCTAATTACAACACAGTTAAATTCGTACAGATTCCAATCGTTTGCAAAAGGACGTGATCACCTTGATGTCTTCAAACCATGGAATCTCATAGCGGGCTTGACTTAGATCCCGAGGTATGAAAAAGTTATCCTTTCAAAATCAGGAGAAACAGAAATGTAGATCAGGCAACAGATTGCCTATTCCACCTTCCTTGCGCAGCTTCGTTTCCGTATCTCGGTCTCTGCCTTTCGCTTCAGGTCCACGTAAAGGATGGCGTCAACCTGACGTACTACCCTTTTTAAATCCTCTAATCATTGTGGTCTAGAAGCAGACAGAAACCTATATCAGTTCTCTGGACTTTCGCCATTCTATAATATTATTCATATCATCTGTTACACTATGCGCTTTTACTGTGCGCCTGATATTCCACACATGCACTTTTAATAGCTCTCCGATTTATTGCATCCGCCAGAAGTACTTTGAAATTATTTCCTGAAGTCGTCGTGGAGCTTTGAATTCCTTGTACAAATACTCCCGTGTTTCTTTGAGACTACACTGCGCCACCCTGGTGTATTAATATAAAACCTTACATGCCATTTGTACTTTGAATATAGTAGTTTATAAAATCTATGGTACTTCCAAGCCTGATTTTCACCTTGTTACTGTAATTCGACTAGGAACTTCGGTAGGTACTCTGTTAGTACTAAGGTATCGATCGAAAATTCAGTCTTGTAAGAACCAAGTAAAGGTTTGATAACTTGGCAAACATATCACCATACTCTCAGTAAGTTGTCCCACATCGCTATCTATTAACCGCTTCGACCCATCTGACCATCATATTCATCTTTTCCTCTCGAATAGCTTCAAAGCACTTTACTTTTAATTTCTACCTTGTATTCGGAGCAGACATTTGCTTAGTAAGTTTCAAGAGGGTAGTAGATTGTTCTTGTAACTAGTCTGTATCTTTATCCACTTGGTCCCAACATTGATGCAACGCAAATCACGCGGACTTTTCAAATAATATGGGCCTTCATCGTGTTACCCATACGAATTGTGGAGGGGGGGTTACATACTTTAAAAAATTGTGCACTTGACTTCACCTCTGCTAAACATAATGCGGTAGTGATGACGGCCCCACTTCATTCGGATACGTCGCTATTGTGATAATACTTCGTTCAACGTCTGGACTTGGTCAGCTACTCTCCCTGCGTACTCACAGAACCTTATTTTAAGTCCGTATTGCAGGTCGTTTTTCTCTCAGGTCGCTGACTCCAGACATTTCACTGTCACCCATCCTGAAAATAGAAACATTTCCATCAGTATGTGCGTATCAAAATTACCAACGTAGGGTTTGACTGCTAATTGAGATTAATCCACATAGTCTATTATTCACTGAAATATGCGAACATGGTGATAAATGGAGGTGAGCTTCGTTATCCTCGTGATCGTATACCTCAACACATGGATGATATACATCTCTTTGATTGCCATACTTTACGTTGGGGGCAGATGACGTCACTGTTATCATGTCGAGCAGCTGTCGAGAAATGTGCTGTGTCGTAGTCTGACATGCTTGGTGGTAGACGATTACTGAAATGCTCCCCTGTGTGTCTGTACACCTGAAATGAGGTAATATGTATGCACTTAGTATATTTGCTGTGAGCGCTTGTTATAATACTCGCGCAAGCTATTTTGGCATCATCATACATTCCACGAATTATTACCACTTGAAGGATGAAACTTCGTGCAGCAATCTCTAGATTGGTATCTATTTCGTGATTATCCACCACGTGTTCATGTAATGTATGCATTGTTCTTCACCCCTTTTAAATGAATTTCTAACAGACAAAGATAACAATGTTACGAAAATCGTTTACTCACTTTCCGCTGGTCTCTGCTTGTACCTGTCTCATTTTTTGTGACATTCTTAAAGAAGTTTTGAAGTTCTTATACTGATGCAATTAAGACTAATTATGGTTTCGGGGCTGAGTATAAATTTAATTAGACACAGTATTTGGAATTACTTAATCATCGGCTGACACATTTTAACCTAACGCTTACGAGTTAATCTAACCTATTACTGCTGACAAGGTTTGCACCGGTATGTTGTCAGCTACATGGATTTCTTGCGAATGTTTCGAGTTTTAGCAAACACATTTATTTTCAATACAGTTGCAGCACTGTGGTTTCATACATCTACACGCAGTGCAGTGATGTGATATTTTTCTATATAATCCTAAGGTTGCGTTCATAGCCATATACATATTTAACGTATTTAACGCGCAACAGTTAACAGTTTCAAGTTTTTATTGTTGATCGAGAGGCTGTTTAGTGTATCACAAATAGTTATGTCTTGCATTTTGTTTTTAATCATTTTAAATTAACAAACTCAGTTTAATGAAATTAAATCGCACACAATAGACAACCAGATGCATTACTGTGCAGGGACAGTCGCTGTGACTGTATTTCAAATATTGCAGTATGACAATAATGGTCATTAATAAACTTTCCTGTACATGGTTTACTGTTAATAAGATTCCGTACACAGTTTCTCGACTACATATTTGAGCAACGCTTTCGGAAATTTCCTGTACGCAGTCATATTTAGCAACATCTAATTTGGCATGAAAAGTAGCTCAGTTACATTTCGTCTACGTTATGGTACACTGGCTGTACAACAATCAGAATTGGAACATCTCTATATGTATTCTGAATATTACAATAAGACTCTGCATTTTTGTAGAATTAGGTAGCATGTTACATTTACGGTTAGAACATGTCATATTATGCTTTGCAAACATTACGAAATCAGAGGAGCATAGTGAAGAATTACAATGACAGAATATCAAAATTTAAGATTACACTTCTGCTTTGGAATGTAGGGTCTACAGCAACTACCACATGAAGTACTCTAAAATAGGACGTTTACACAAGTCAAACTACTACACGTATCACTAGGAGTTTTCTCAGAAGAAGGTTAAGTATAAAAAATTTTTCGCCACACAGCCACAGCTGTGGGACAGAGCAACAGGAGAGAGGACGTGCTGGTTGATTAACATGGTTATTCTTAATGACGTTTAATAGAACAAGTATCATAGCACAAGACTTAACAATAAACACATGTGTCGTCTTCCAATGGAACAGTATTGAGAAAACCAGGCTTATTAGACTTGACAACCAAATTTTAAGTGAAGGCGTCCTTGTCACTAAGTATCAAAACTTAACAGACAATACCACAGGTTAGGCAGAAGAGCAAAAACTTAAAAGCCCGTTAGCACGAATACCAGAATAAGACAAACACATATAATCTCATGTCACACAAACTCAGAGAATGCCTTTAGCAACGGATTAGAATAAAATCCTTCCTAAGGTTCTTCGTGAGTAGTTACCAGTTGCATCTGCACTCCTCTTGACGTGCCTGTCTCGAAGATCATTCACAATTGTAGGAAACACTTCGAAGTGTCTGACACAAACCAAGGCCATTCTAGAACAGAATTCACTGGCTGGCGCATGGCTACCCTTGTGTGTCACCCCCTGGAGTCGTATTGCCCACAATTGAGTTGCTGCCCAACTGTTCATGCTTGCCGTATGTCCTCGAACTCTCAGCAACGCACGATGTGGCCGCCGCGAAATTCAAAGTTGCCCAACTGACACCGGCCGAAAACTGCAGTGTCTATCACGTCACAAAAGTCAACGTCCAAGCTACCTCTCTGGATAACGTTCGTAAAGCCAAACACCGTCATGTAACAGATCCGCCACTTTGTTTTGCACCATTCATTATGATATTTTTGTGAGCAACGTGAATTCATAAGCTGTTAAGCTGACTGTGCAGTTGCTCTCCAAATCATCTACCCCTAATGTCTTATGAACTGTGTTTATGATGATTTCCCCAATGTCTAATAATATAACTCCAGACTCATAAGTTCTTGAAACCAGTTTGAATAGTCGTGTGATTGGGGAAAGTGGTCGCTTCTCCCAATCATTTTTGAAATTCCGAAGGAGTGTTATGTGTAACATTTGCGTTACTGAATGGTAAGTCTTCCAAACCCCTAAGGCTCTTACACTACTTGCATTATGTGTTCCATATCGACTATCATTTCTTCTGCTGTCACGTCGTCAGACAGTTCCTCCTTCTCTTAGAGGCCTTTAATGTACTCTTTCTACCTACACACTCTTGCATTTGATAGTGGAATTTCTGTTGCAGTCTTAATGTTGTAGCCTTTCATTTTAATTTCATCGAAGATTTTTTGGTCTTTTCGGTATGCTGAATCCGTCATCCCAACAATCGTGACTGTCTCGATTTATTTGCGTTTTCCTGTAGCCATTTCGCCTTGGTTTTCCTACAATTCCTTTTTATTTCATCCCCAACTTGCTAAATCTTCCTGAAAAAGAAAATTGTACTTTCGTCCGTTGTTGATCACTGAAGCATTTATTCTGTTACCGAAGATTTATTCGCCGTAATCTTTCCGAGGCCTTGCGCCGTCTACAGCGATTACTTTTTGGGTATCTCCATTCCTCTTCAACTCCACAGCCTATTGTGATATTCATAATCGTAGGTACAACAGCCTTCGAGTATTGACAGCACTTTATCATTCATCAACACATCAGTTACAGTTATTGCCAGATTTTTAGGGACGATTCTCTAAAACATCATCTACTCTTCATCATTATTAAAATATATTCCAAGTTTATGCTTACTGAATGGGTCTTACAATCTTGTATTTGACTTCAGAACCTCTAACTGATCATGACGTAATCCATCTCGAATTTTCTCTTATCTCCAAACCTTTTCTAGGTATATCTTCTTAACGTATGATCTTTCAACGTTGTATTCTCTATCATTAGCTGAAATTTATTGCAGAGCTCAGTGAGACCTTATCCTCTCCCATACCTATCACCAAGGCCATGTCCTCGCGTAACTTCGTGTTCTATTCTTTTGTATACTGCAGCGTTGTAATCACCTACAAAACACTTCTTTATAACCATGATCACAATAATTAATATTTATTTATTTTGTTATAAATCGTGTTCCATTATGAGTACATCACATATGCCATGCTGTCATTACGGTGAAGAAGACATCGTGCACTTAGAGCCATTAACAGATAAAAAGCACTTTGTTCATGTGCACAGCACTCCACTACGACTTGTTAGTTCTTACAGTGAATGACGTATATGTAGTAAAACTGCACATGTGCACAAATCTTAACATTTGTAGGACATGTTGGATACGTCATGGATACATCTCAATCGAATTAATTGGTGCACCTCAATATGAGAAATTTTAATCATCTGATCAGATTTTCATATACTTTTACATACTGTTTTAGGCTTGCAGTAGCCCATACAATTTCCCTATCTCTTCATCTTCTGCTTGTAACTTTGGCAATATAGATGAACTGTTGTCATTGTTGGCCTCCTACTGATTCTGATTACAGTAATCGTATCACTCAACTGTTCACAGTAACTCGCTCTCTGTCCTACGTTACTATTCATGATGAATTCTAATTCCATTATACCACTTTCTGCTACCGCTGTCCTACGTACATCTGCCAAGGAATCCGTAACTTTTTCCTGATCCATTTCACTGATCCTCACTATGTCCACAGACTCTTCGCATGTCTCTTTTCAGATGTTCTAGCTTTCCTATGACATATCACACTCCGACTTGTAGAATGTTAATCTTTTGTTGGTTATTCAGCCTTTTTGTCATTGTCACCTCCTCCTTGGCAGTCAACACCTCTTTTTTCATTAACAATTCACGTTTCCTGTGGATACACAATATGTGCCATCAACACAATGGTGTCCATTGCCCTCTGCATCCTGGTGCGTCAGACCATTGATGATTCATCCGCCTTTCAGGGACATTTCCCCACCTCAAGAGCAAGAGAGTGCCCCGAATTTCTGTACCCTCCTCCACCTTTCTTGACAGGGAAAATTGAGAAATGGCGGTGACTCACTATACTGCAAGTATTCGGCTGCAATAGCTGATGAATTTTATTCAAAGCATGAGCGACGGCTCAAACAGAAACGCAGACCCAGCTCGTTTCTGTTGTTGGTAGAATACGTCGTCTGATAACAGCAACAGTGATTCGTTCGCACAACAAAATTTTAAGGACTGTAAGTGGGAAGCATGGAGAGGTCCCTTTGACTGCATATCACCAACGGTACAAATTCTTTCGTCACTTCTGTCAGTACATAAAAAATTATACAGCTCTAATTCAGGCTGTTACGAAGCTCAAGCAAGACTGCATAGTATATTTTACACTGTAGCGCCAGAGAAACTGGTATCGGCATGCATATTCAAATACCGAGATATGTAAACAGTAAAAATACGGCTTTGTGGTCGGCAACGCCAATGTAAGACATAAAGCGTCTGCGCAGTTGTTAGATCGGTTAATTTTGCTACAATGACAGGTTATCAAAATTTAAGCGAGTTTGAAGGTGGTGTTATAATCGGCGAACGAGCGATGGGACACAGCATCTCCGAGGCAGCGATGAAGTGGGCTTTTCCCGTACGACCACTTTACGAGTGTGTCGTGAATATCAGGAATCCGGTAAAACATCAAATCTCCGACATCGCTGCGGGCGGAAAAAGATCCTCCAAGAACAGGGTCAACGACGACTGAAGAGAATCGTTCAACGTGACAGAAGTGTAACCCTTCTGCAAATTGCTGAAGATTTCAACGCTAGACCATCAACAATTGTCAGCGTGCAAACCATTCAACGAAACATAATCGACATCGGCTTTCGGAGCCGAAGTCCCACTTGTGTACACTTGACAACGGCTCGACACACAGCTTTACGCCTCGCCTGGGTCCGTCAACACCGGCACTGGCATTGGACTATTGATGACTGGAAACATGTTATCTGGTCGGAAGAGTCTCTTTTTAAGTCTTTGTATCGAGCGGATAGACGTCTACGGGTTTCGAGACAACTTCATGAATCCGTAGACCCTGCAAGTCATCAGGGGACTGTTCAAGATGGTGGGGACTCTGCAATGGTGTGGGGTGTGTGCAATTGGAGTGATATGGGATGCTGATACGTCTAGATACGGCTGTGACAGGTGACACGCACGTAAGCATCCTGTCTGATCACCTGCATCCATTCATGTCCATTGTGCATTCCGAAGGACTTGGGGAATTCCAGCAGTCCAATGCGACACCTCATCCGTCCAGAATTGCTACAGCGTGACTCCAGAAAATCTCTTCTGAATTGAAACAGTTCCGCTAGCCCCCATTTTAACTCCCGTAACATGAACATTATTGAGCATATCTGGAATGACTTGCAAAGTGCTGTTCGGATGAGATTCCACTCCCTCGTACCCTTACGGATTTATGGACAGCCCTACAGGATTCGTGGTATAATTTCCTTGCAGCAGTACTTCAGAAGTGTTGTAACCTCCCCACAAAAAATTGTATATATATAATAATACTGAATATGATTCTAATTTTAGTATAACTTCAGAACAAAATTGGTTCCCATTTATAACCTCCATACAGAAATTCATTCACATTTAACCTCCATACAAAATTTGTTTCCCATTTAATGTAAGCTCGAGACAGAAAAATTCCTAAACCTCGTAATAAAAAATAAATTCAGTAACCTGGTAAATTTTGGACGACAGCAGTGCTGCGTCATGGCCCTGTAAGGTCATTCTCAATAAAAACGCAAAAATTCTTACCTCAATAAAGTCGCAGACTATCTGCTCTTACAATAACTTTTCCGGCATAGCTCTGTGCAATGCTGGCCGATAGATTGGTCATTTATGAAAGGAAGCAACTGATTTTTCTTTTGCAACAATCGGAATGATCATGGATTGGAGAAATTAGTAAATTCTTTAAATTGAAATGAATGCTTGTTAGAAATTACTTTATATGACTAAGATTATTATTAGGACATTTTTAAAAGATTTACATGGGAGTTCACATAACATTACTAAATATGCGCGAGGCTGCTTTTTACCTTATACAATAATACTCAGGCTCCGGCATCGCTCCACGGCGACCGGCCAGCCAAAACGATACACCATACCAGACCAGAGCAGACTCCACACCAGACAAGCGCAGACTAGCAACAACTTACTGCTACAGCTACACAGTTCCTACTGAGTCAACACTGCTCTCTGGTCAGCGATTCTCTTATACCTTGCATATCACAGGCAGAGCGTGAGCAATACATAGATATTACATCTACTCGGAGCTCTTACAGTGTTGCGGCACTTCGGCGTGCTCACGCGGTCATACACGATACTACGCAGGTGTACCAGTTTCTTTGGCTCTTCAGTGTAAATTATTGACATTCATGTTGTTGTCGTTGTTGTTGTGGTCTTCAGTCCAGAGACTGGTTTCATGCAGCTCTCCAAGCTACTCTATCCTGTGTAAGCTTCTTCACCTCGAAGTACCTACTGCAACCTACATCCGTCTGGATCTGCTTAGTGTATTAATCTCTTGGTCTTCCTCTACAATTTTAACCCTCAACGCTGCTCTTCAGTAATAAATTGGTGATCCATTGATGCCTTAGAACATATCCTACCAACGGAGCTCTTCTTTTAGTCGAGTTGTGCCACAAATTCCTCTTCTCCCCAATTCTACTCAGTACCTCGTCATTAATTACGAGATTTACCCATATAATCTTCAGGATTCTTCTGTAACACAACATTTGGAAATCTTCAATTCTCTTCTTGTCTACACTGTTTATCGTCCATGTTTCACTTCCATATACGGCTACACTCCATACAAATACTTTCAGAAAAGACTTCCTGACACTTCAAATTTATACCCGATGTTAACAAACTCCTCTTCTTCAGGAACGCTTTCCCTGCCATTGCCAGTCTCAATGTTATATCCTCTGTACTTCGACCATCATCAGTTATTTTGCTCCCCGAATAGCAAAACTAATCTACTAACTTAAGTATTTCATTTTCCTAACCTAATTCCCTCGGCGTCACCAGATTTAATTCGGCTACGTTACATTATCCTTGTTTTGCTTTTGTTGATCTTCATCTTACATCCTCCTTTCACGACTGTACATTCTGTTCAACGTCTCTTCCAAGTACTTTGCTATCTGCCACAAATACAATATCATCAGCAAACCTCAAAGTTTTTGTTCCTTCTCCGTGGATTTTAAGTCCTACTCCAAAATTTTTTTTGTGTCCTTGACTGCTTGCTCAATATGCAGGTTGAATGACATCGGTGATAGGCTACAACCCTGTCTCACCACCTTCTCAACCGCTGCCTCCCTTTTGTGCCCCTCGACTCTTTATAACTGTCATCCGGTTTCTGTGCAAATTGTAAAAAGCCTCTATCTCCCTGTATTTTGCCTCTGCCACCTTCAGGATCTGAAAGACATTATTCCAATCAACACTGACAAAAGCTTTCTCTAAGTCTACAAACGCTATAAATGTAGGCCTTCCTCTTCCAAACTTACGTTATAAGGTAAGTCGCAGGGTCGGTATTGCCACACGTATTCCTAGGTTTCCACGGTATCCAAACTGATCTTCCTGGAGGTCAGCTTCTACCACTTTTTCCATACGTCTGCAAAGAATTTGTGTTAGTATTTTGCTACCGTGACTTATTAAACTGATAGTTCGGTAATTTTTACACCTGTCAGCCCCAGCGTTTTTTGGAATTGGAATTGTTATATTATTTTGGACGTCTGAGGGTATTTCGCGTGTTTCATACGTCTTGCTCATCTCGTGGTAGTTTTTTATTACGACTGGCTCTCCCAGGCCTATCAGTAGTTCTAATGGAATATTGTCTACACCTAGGGCCTTGTTTCGACTTAGATCTTTTAGTGCCCTGTCAAGCTCTTCACACAGTATCATATTTTCCATTTCATCTTCATCTAAGTCCTCCTATATCTCCATAATATTGCCCTCAAGTACATCGCCCTTGTATAGAGCCTGTGTATGCTCGTTGCACCTTACAGATGTCCCTTCTTTGCTTAGTACTGGTTTACCATCTGAGCTCTTGGTATTCTCCGAAGTTCTCTTTAATATTCCTGTTCCTTGTCAGTCGTTCCCTAATGCTCTCTCTGAAACTCTTTGCAACCTCTGGTTTATCCAGGTCCCATGTCCTTAAATTCCAATCTTTTTGCAGTTTCTCAGTTTTAGTCTCCAGTACATAACCGCTAAATTGTGGTCAGATTCCACATCTGCCCCTGGAAATGTCGTACAATTTAAAACCTGGCTCCTAAATCTCTCTCTTACCACTATATCATCTTTCGGAAATTCTCCACTGTTTCCAGGTCCCTTCCACGTATACAACCCTCTTTCATGATTCTTATACCAAGTATTAGCTATGGTTAAGTTATCCTTTGTGCAAAATTCTACCAGGCGGCTGCCTCTTTCATTTCTTATCCCCATTCCATATACACCTACTACATTTTCTTCTCCTCCTTTTCCTTCTACTGAATTCCACTTCCCCATGACCATTAAAATTTCGTCTCCCTTCACTATCTGAATAATTTTCTTTTATCTCATCGTACATTTCTTCAATCTCTGCGTCATCTGCCGAGCTAGTTGACATATATATTTGTACTACTGTGGTAGGTGTGGGCTTAGTGTCTGTCGTGGCTACAATATGGCTTTCTCTATGTTGTTCGTAGTAGCTTACCTTGCGCTCCTATTTTTCTAATCATCATTAAACCTACTCCTGCATTACCCCTATTTGATTTTGTATGTATAACCCTATATTCGTCTGACCAGAAGTCTTGTTCCTCCAGTCACCGAACATCACTAATTCCCACTATATTTAACTTTAATCTGTCCATTTCCGTTTTAAAAATTTTTATCCGACTCGTCCCATTAAGGGATCTGCCATTCCACTCTACGATCCGCTGAACTCCAGTTTTGTTTCTCCTGATAACGTCATCCTTCTGAGTAGTCCCCGCCCGGAGATCCGAATGGGGGACTATTTTACATCCGCAATATTTAACCCAAGGGAACGCCATCGTCATTTAACCATACAGTAAAGCTGCATGCCCTCGGGAAAAATTACGGCTGTAGATTCCACTTGGTTTCAACCGTTCGCAGTACCACCACAGTAAGGCCGTTTTGGTTGATGTTACAAGTCCAGATCAGTCAGTTCTCCAGACTGTTGCCCCTGAAATTACTGAAAAGGCTGCTTCCCCTCTTCAGGAACCACTGGCCTCTCAACAGATACCCCTCTGTTATAGTCGCACTTACGGTATGGCTATCTGCATCGCTGAGACACGCAAGCCTCCCTACCAACGGCAAGATTCGTGGTCCATGGGGGGGTCACTCATATAGTTAAACAAATGAGGATTACCACCAAGACTGCTGATGCAATATCTGTCAAAAATGATTCATACCCATTCTGAGGGATTTATGTGCTTAATTATCGTGGACTGAATCAACAGTTTATCTTTATTTAGAAACTTTATTTATTTGACTTTTGGAACAGCATAGCGGCTGCAATCTACGGCGCCCACAGGACTTAGTAGCTGCCAAAATGTAAAGGCAAATGAATTTAGAAATCGAAAACGGAATATAAGTGACTAACATATTCATCTAGTTTTATGTAGATAGCCACTCGACAGATTTTACAGATTCTATAAAAGCTGTGCTCTCCTACTTTCTAGCTACATACAGTCTTGCGGTGAGCACTGACGGTAGAAGGCGGTAACTATATTCTGAACTGTGTTTTCCTAGCCGTTGTTGCAAGAAAATTTTGTTATCTCCAGTCGGGCGCTGATAGTATCACTGTGTTGACAACCTCAGATATCTTCTCATACTCGTTGCATTAGCTGCCTCCTTCTCCAATGTAGACTTTCGTGTACCACCTATAAATGTTATGGAGAGCCATTAGCTTCTGTATTCTACAGTTTGTATACGTCGGTAACAGCTTACTCTAATTTCTCAAAGTTACCTCATAATTATCTCGGTTTATCTGAAATATTTTTCTTAATTTGTAATGTCTACTGTCTTATCGAATACTTACAGAACGTTTTCGTTGCTGTCTTCTGAATGACTAAATGCACTTCGCCACGGATTTCTCTCCCGTGCCAGCCTCTTCATTTCTAACCGAACTTTCATCCAACGCTTTCAGTTATTTCTTGCCTACAGTTCACTCAGGTACCATGACACTTATATCTTGATTTTTATAAACATTTTCACTCACCTGTCCCTTCTTCCATCAGTGTTTTCCACAAGTTCAGCTCTTCACCTGTTCCGTGGAGCACTTCCTTAACTCTCGTCTTAACGTTCGACTTAATTTTGTACATCCTCCAATACCACCACATGTGGAACGCATCGATTCTTTCATCTTCGGTTTTCAAACAGTCCATGATTCACTTCCATACTATACTGTACTCCAAGACTTACATTCTCAGGATTATATTCTCCAAATTAAGGCCAATGTTTGATAGTATAGCTAAGGCGGCATATGTTGACTCCTGACAGTTGCAGTGGGCTGGGCGCGGCAGCTTCGCAGGCCTACCTCAACCAATAACATAATACTATTTTGTAAACGTCTCTACGGCAACACGTCAGTATTGTCACAGCTCTGTTCACATGTCAGGCCAATAGATGTTCAATGTGGTGGCCATCATGTATCCGTCTGCGTAATTGAAAGCTGGCAGCAGCGTTGAGAGCTATCAAGAAACTCCTTAGACCGCTTCGACTGTAGTAGACTTCTTTTGACCTGGAACGTGCTCTTTGCCGGTCCTTGGCTGCTTTTTTGTCATTCTCGTCTACGTCCATTATGTATTACTTTGTTTCCAAGGTAGCTGAATTCTCTAACTTGTCTACGTCGTGGTCCTCAATACTGATATTAAGAATATTGCTAATTTCATTTATGTTATTTATCTTTCCATTCGTCTTACATAGATTTACTCACAATCCATTGAGTCTCAACATTGGGGAGTGAGAGTCAGGTGACTTTGAACAAAACACCTCATGTTGACTAGGTCCACTTCCTAAAGCTTTCCGAGATGGAACACTTTTAACGAACTTCGTTATATGTCTCTGTCTTATCCAAACATTGTCATTGTTTACAACGGAACGCATTAGTGTAGAGGATGCTGACACCAACAATTTGATACAGGACACTTGTGGTCTCTCAAGTCGGGAAACTCCCTCAAAATGACCTACAAACACTATCGAAGGTACAGCGCGTGCGCGTCGCACGAGATTTTTTGATATTCCCGCACTCTATTCGCGTAATTTATTTGTCCTAGAGATAAAATGAACAGGTTCTTCTTTGTAGGAAATTTAATGTAGTTTAATTCTGTACTGCAACATGTTATCGCTGGAGGATGTGATTTCTGAGCTATTCAAGAAAAACATACGAAAGTAATATGAAATATGTTCTGTCTCGGGATGTATTCAGAAGAGGACTTATATTAACATGCAGTTTTTGTTCAGATTCGCTAATACCATCACTCCTCAACTCATATTTTCTTCACTCGTTGAAACTATTCACAGTAGGTTATACGTACACATGAAGCTTTTCGTTTAGAATCACTAACACCACAACCCCTCAATGCATGTACCGGTCCCCCTCTCTCACCCTGTATTGGTCATTCTATTGAAATGATTCTGCAATTGAAGGATTTGCTAAAAGAGGGGGTTAGCTCCAAAATCTGTGCAATAAAATTAGTGGCGTCTTTGATGCAAGAATAAGGTAGCTCCTCTGGAAACTGACGGTAGCATATGTGATTAAAACTCAACTCCCTCTTGAATTTGAGGCATGACAGAAGCACCTCCAGGATGTAGCTCACATTTGTCGCAAAGTGGTTCATCAATGACATGGTAGGGAGATGCAAATTGAGTTGGAGATATGACGGAAAATAGTGACATAAGTTACAACGGTATTATATATATATATATATATATATATATATATATATATATATATATATATATATATATATATATATATATATATTCGTTACACTCAGCTCAATTGAGCGGCCCAGAGATGTGGCTGGTCTCAATGTTTGGCTACGTTTTTCGTCATAGGCTGCCAGCTCACACCTGTCGCAACTCAATTTGTAAGCTGAAGTAAAATATACAGGGTGAGTCACCTAACGTTACCGCTGGATGTATTTCGTAAACCACATCAAATACTGACGAACCGATTCCACAGACCGAACGTGAGGAGAGGGGCTAGTGTAATTGTTTAATACAAACCATAAAAAAATGCACGGAAGTATGTTTTTTAACACAAACCTACGTTTTTTTAAATGGAATACCGTTAGTTTTGTTAGCACATCTGAACATATAAACAAATACGTAATCAGTGCCGTTTGTTGCATTGTAAAATGTTAATTACATCTGGAGATATTGTAACCTAAAGTTGTCGCTTGAGTACCACTCCTCCACTGTTCGATCGTGTGTATCGGAGAGCACCGAATTACGTAGGGATCCAAAGGGAACGGTGATGGACCTTAGGTACAGAAGAGACTGGAACAGCACATTACGTCCACATGCTAACACCTTTTTATTGGTCTTTTTCACTGACGCACACGTACATTACCATGAGGAGTGAGGTACACGTACACACGTGGTTTCCGTTTTCAACTACGGAGTGGAATAGAGTGTGTCCCGACATGTCAGGCCAATAGACGTTCAGTGTGGTGGCCATCATGTACCGTGTGTACCGTGATGTGCCTACAACCGCAGAGGATATGAAACAACGTATTGTGGCAGCCTGCGGCGTCATTACACCAGATGTACTGCGGCGTGTACGACATTCATTACGCCAGAGATTGCAATTGTGTGCAGCAAATGATGGCCACCACATTGAACATCTATTGGCCTGTCATGTCCAAACACACTCTGTTCCACTCCGTAATTGAAAACGGAAACCACGTGTGTACGTGTACCTCACCCCTCATGGTAATGTACATGTGCGTCAGTGAAAAAGACCAATAAAAAGGTGTTAGCATGTGGACGTAATGTGCTGTCCCAGTCTCTTCTGTATCTAAGGTCCTTCACCGTTCCCTTTGGATCCCTACGTAATTCGGTGCTCTCCGATACACACGATCGAACAGCGGAGGAGTGGTACTCAAGCGTCTAATTTACGTTACAGTATCTCCGGATGTAATTAACATTTTACAATGCAACAAACGGCACTGATTACCTATTTGTTTATATGTTCAGATGTGCTAACAAAACTAATGGAGTTCCATTTAAAAAAACGTAGGTCTGTGTTAAAAAACATACTTCCGTGCATTTTTTTATGGTTTGTATTAACCAATTACACTAGCCCCTCTCCTCACATTCGGTCTGTGGAATCGAGTCGTCAATATTTGATGTGGTTTACGAAATATATCCAGCGGTAATGTTAGGTGACTCACCCTGTATATATAAAAAAAAAACAATGCAGGCAGGTGTTGCTGTGAAATATAAAATATTGAGTCACTCACGTCGATTTATAATTTGGAGAAGTAGTTTATTTCTATTTTTCAATATATTCACTAGGGGCTTTTACGTAAGGGCGACCGTTAATAATTGATGTTACAACAGCTCACTATAAATATCATATGTCTCCATCACGACACTCGACAGTCTGTTCACAGTTCACAAGGTACACTGTTGTCTGCCGTCCTAATCCACTATATTGCGCTCAACTTGATCGTCTTCGGGCGTCGGTGCATACATACTTGGCTTGCTGCCCACTGTTACCTCTAGTTGGGCGCCACAACCAGATCTTAGCGTCACTCAGAACCAATTCCACTTTCGTCAAACATGGCCGCCCTATGCACCCTCGAAACGACTGCCTCACTCAAAACAATGTTTGGCAAAAAAATTACGAATATTCTAAAACTGAACACAAAATCATTTATGATATATCGATAAATGTGAAACTGTTCCAGGAAATAACCATTTAAAGACCAGTTCTTTCTATCTGCCAGCGTTTTTTCACAAATAATGTTCTTTTGGAGTGATTTTGCTCTTCCCGGTTTTTTTATACTAAACATAAATAAACAAATAAAAATACGTACTTAATTATTCGTCAACCTCTTTAAACTTCAGAATGTGGCTGCTAGGTTCACCTTTAAATTTATTTATTTCCAAAAACACAGTTTCTCTCAGTCGAATCCCATATTCCAGCCTCTCGTTCAAAAATGGTGCACCCTGTGTTAAATCGGCTATGATTGCCCAATGCAGCTCTACTAGCCGCATCCGTAAACACTTTGCTCATATTAATCGGCCAAAGCATTGCCAAGATTTTAGCTTTTGAAATTTCCTAAATTTACAATCCTTTAGACAACAATAACTATTAAACTCTTACATATTTTTGTGGCGCGTCTAGATAACTTGGCTTTTGATATTTTTCTGATCATGAGTGCCAATTTGCACCTCCACATGACTCTTAGCTTTGTTTTTATCAGTTTTTCTCTGGAACATAAATTCCTCCAAGCGCGAGGGCATGGCCATACGCGCCCCTGCCCGGGTTTTTCCAAGGACGTGTAAATCCTAGCCGCTCGCCACAGCCCCAGAGCAACCGCCAGCCACGTAATCTGCGGCGGGAAACTGCCGCTGTAATCTCTCCCCACAGCTTGTATGCCCACAAAGTTAACCATGTTCATATTCAGGCAGCGAATTTAACCGCAGTTATGATACAGGAAGTGAATTTTCACGGCAAAAGAAAAGTGTAAATACGTGTCATGAAAGCGGTCGAAAGCAATTTAGAAATTCAACGAAGTGGAAAATGTATCTGAGGAAGTTGAAAAGTTCTAGACATGAATAGCATACAGATGTTACTGCAAAAGTTGTACAAAGCAGGAAGAAGGCTAAAGACTACAGACAGAAAGGAGACTCCTTGCTGATACTTACAGATAATCAGAAAAGTGATATCTTGACATACTTCTGTGAAATCGAGAACCACAAATTTCACACTTAAGCGGTTTAACAGCAATGCGAAATGTCGAGAGATGCACACCAACAGCAGGAGCAAGCGCTTGCAAGCTTGCAGTTTCGAGTGTAAGCTATGTGTGAAATGCAACACTTTCAGAAATGATGTCTATTTATATGTTGCTATGTAGGTTAGTGGCGTTTCATACTCTATTGTTTATTTTTAAGTTAGGATGTGTCCAAAGGAGTTTTTGCTATGCAAGACAGGATTCAGTCTAATATATGGGATAAGCAGAAAGTGTATAGGGCGTATGGCAACTTACATAGCAGCAAACATTTCACCACTATGGACAAGAGAGGAAAACATAAAACCAGGACCACTGCCATTCTAGAATTCATTAGAAAACCGATATATACTCCCATTGAAAGTTTTTCAGAACATTCGTCACACAACTGCGGGAAACAGAGTAATAAATGTCATTTGTCTCCTTAGTCAAATTGTGAGCAAGATGAGATATTTATTTGGTGAAAAGTGAGCGAGAACAGTCTATTTTTAAAGTAGAGAGTAAAAGCTATAAACCTATTGTCTCGTTTTGTATCCCGCTCATGTGCTCATGGATCTGCTGCTGCAAACTGAAGGGTAGGCCGAATGAAGAAAGCGAGTAAGAGCACTTCGGTATTGCGATTAAAATATTAGACGTTTACTAATTGGAAAAGCAAGTTAATAAATGGTTACATAACTTTGCGTACATCCCGTCGTGAGTAGTACAAGGTCTCAATAGCAAAGTCAACACACAATGTAGTTCTATCGATACCAAATCTCGTACAATTTTTACTACATGGACTTAAAACACAACTTTAATTATTAGTTTGGGAGCCCTCGAACGGACACCTGCGGAAACTATGACACAATAACAATTCAAGTTTAAAGTACTGTATCTGCGGAAGGAAAGAAGAAACTTGCACATGAGAATCAGTTGCATCTTAGAGAAGCTGAATGTTTCTAACATTAAGTAAGAAATAAATCTGCAGAGGCACGGGTGGAGGATGCTATTAAAATACTGTCTACTGACTACCAGTAGAACATGCCTCTACCCTAGGTACCATATACTGACGCAATTTACAGTCGACAACTTTGGTTGTACTGTTCCTTTGTCGATGGAGCCAAGGATAAGACAGGACATTTGTATATGTATGATGAATTGCCTGGAAAGAAAAGTACAAATGAGGTAAGCAGCTCTCAGAATATACTGAGTGGAGATATTGGACATCTACACATCTTCCCAGAGAACAGTTTTGCAGAAAATAAGAATACGGGAACAGTTCAGTTCCTATATATGTATGTTAATTTTGGCGAAATGGAAACCATTAGTCATCGCTTTCCTGGACCAGGTGATAGTTTTGTGCTCTGTGATAAGTGTTTTGTACTAATAGAGAAGAGAATGCTCATAACAGAGAGGATTTTTCTGCTACATGGATTTGAAAAATAGTGAAATACACTCCTGGAAATTGAAATAAGAACACCGTGAATTCATTGTCCCAGGAAGGGGAAACTTTATTGACACATTCCTGGGGTCAGATACATCACATGATCACACTGACAGAACCACAGGCACATAGACACAGGCAACAGAGCATGCACAATGTCGGCACTAGTACAGTGTATATCCACCTTTCGCAGCAATGCAGGCTGCTATTCTCCCATGGAGACGATCGTAGAGATGCTGGATGTAGTCCTGTGGAACGGCTTGCCATGCCATTTCCACCTGGCGCCTCAGTTGGACCAGCGTTCGTGCTGGACGTGCAGACCGCGTGAGACGACGCTTCATCCAGTCCCAAACATGCTCAATGGGGGACAGATCCGGAGATCTTGCTGGCCAGGGTAGTTGACTTACACCTTCTAGAGCACGTTGGGTGGCACGGGATACATGCGGACGTGCATTGTCCTGTTGGAGCAGCAAGTTCCCTTGCCGGTCTAGGAATGGTCGAACGATGGGTTCGATGACGGTTTGGATGTACCGTGCACTATTCAGTGTCCCCTCGACGATCACCAGTGGTGTACGGCCAGTGTAGGAGAGCGCTCCCCACACCATGATGCCGGGTGTTGGCCCTGTGTGCCTCGGTCGTATGCAGTCCTGATTGTGGCGCTCACCTGCACGGCGCCAAACACGCATACGACCATCATTGGCACCAAGGCAGAAGCGACTCTCATCGCTGAAGACGACACGTGTCCATTCGTCCCTCCATTCGCGCCTGTCGCGACACCACTGGAGGCGGGCTGCACGATGTTGGGGCGTGAGCGGAAGACGGCTTAACGGTGTGCGGGACCGTAGCCCAGCTTCATGGAGACGGTTGCGAATGGTCCTCGCCGATACCCCAGGAGCAACAGTGTCCCTAATTTGCTGGGAAGTGGCGGTGCGGTCCACTACTGCACTGCGTGGGATCCTACGGTCTTGGCGTGCATCCGTGCGTCGCTGCGGTCCGGTCCCAGGTCGACGGGCACGTGCACCTTCCGCCGACCACTGAGCGACAACATCGGTGTACTGTGGAGACCTCACGCCCCACGTGTTGAGCAATTCGGCGGTACGTCCACCCGGCCTCCCGCATGCCCACTATACGCCCTCGCTCAAAGTCCGTCAACTGCACATACGGTTCACGTCCACGCTGTCGCGGCATGCTACCAGTGTTAAAGACTGCGATTGAGCTCCGTATGCCACGGCAAACTGGCTGACACAGACGGCGGCGGTGCTCAAATGCTGCGCAGCTAGCGCCATTCGACGGCCAACACCGCGGTTCCTGGTGTGTCCGCTGTGTCGTGCGTGTGATCATTGCTTGTACAGCCCTCTCGCAGTGTCCGGAGCAAGTATGGTGGGTCTGACACACCGGTGTCAATGTGTTCTTTTTTCCATTTCCAGGAGTGTAGATGTCACCACGGATGTTCCATGTAATCAGTGTGAACATTGCTATGATATAAGATTTTATGAATCTAAAATCTTACTTCCTAAAAACTTTTATAAGTGATAGCAAAGACACATATCTAGCGCCAGTTTACCAAGTGCATCGTTATATTAATAACAGTGATGTGGTAAAATGTAGCGTATCTGCAAGCATGCCTATATTCTTCAGTTTCAGGCTGCTGAAGCAGTCTCAGAACATTACCCTCTCTGCTCCTTGTGCATACCAAGAAAAGCTGCCAATAAAACTCGCTACACTAAAAGACATTATGGCACTGGCGGAGTATTATTTACCACATAATGACATGTGATACTATGAAGCCCTGATGTGTACGTTACGTGTGGGAAGTGAAGGCTATACTGACTACCTTACAGAAGACGGAGACAATGCTTAAATACTGAACATTATACTTGCTATGCTGACTACTTTTATTTTATATTGTTTGAGTACTTGGATTAGAAGATCGCAAATTTGTTATCTTTCATGTTAATTATTTAAATAAAGAGACGTTCTCAAATATTTAAACATATTTTTAATATTTTCGTGCAAGACAGAGGAAATTCCACTTTAAATAATGTTAATATTTAACATAAGTAAAATTAATCACTCTGAACTTTCAAATTGTACCCTCGCATTACCCCGCTAAAATAAGTGCTTCGAGAACATATCTTTCTGAACTGTTGAACCTATTTGAAATATGTTGATCAGTGTTATGTCTCTCCTGAAAGAAATGGTAAAATGCATGTACTACTGTCTTGCGCCACACCCTTAAATTCTTCCTCACTCTCCCCAAGGAAAGAAATATAATGGTATTTTTTGGGAACTTTTCAAGTCGTTTCATTGTTATGATTGTGTAGATCATGATACTGTCTTAGAGAAAGTGAGGTTTCATGGAATTGATGTCTTTAATCGGACTTAGGAAACAGAATACGAATGGTTGTGCTGAATATTTCAGACAGTGTAGGAAAGGAAGACAATATTAGGGCTTTGGAAAAAAAGAAATCACTGGTGGAGTCCCATAGGGCTCAATTTTGGGTCCTCCCCTATCCATTAAATAAATGAATAATCTTTCACTTAACATTCAACGAGCAAAATTTGTAGTTTTGTCAGAGGATACTGGTGTTACGCTAAATACCGTTATAGAGAAAGCAACAGAAGACTGTCACAAGAAGTTCTCGGTTTACTTGCTAAATCAAATTTGGATAAGAATTTTATCCTAATTTGGTGCAGCAAGTAAACCAGAATTTTTAATGCAAAGACTCTGTCGCGAAAAGCTTCATAGCCAACAGAAGACCTGGTAAACCGTATTTGATGAAGAATTATTTAGTGGTTACCTGGAAATGGGCTCTCACTAATTTTAGAAACAACACACTTCATTCAGTTCTGTGCAACATTTGATGTAGCACATGAGCAGGAGTCGTTAAGTAGGGTAAAAAGCTCCAAATTTTTTGGTGCACATATCGGTGGAAACTTGAACTGGAAGAAGCATATTACTGAGTTTCTCATACAATTACGTTCAGTTATTCGGCGTAGAAGGGCTAGTCTTGAAACAAACGTAGCAGCCTCCTGATTTATTTTGCGTACTTTCGCTCAACTGAATTTTATGCTACCCCGAGCATCTCTTTTATTTCCGTCATTGCATCTTCACTGTATAAATTGAACAGTAATGGAGAATTACTACAACTCTTTGATACCTCGTTTTTAATCCAAACACTTTCTTCGTCGTTTCTTCCAGTCTCTAACATCATCTAACAGATTCTTACCGTAGGTATAGATCCGTTTGAGTGGAAGCAATGAGCGATTATATGGGGTGTTGGGCTGTACTGTTGATGAGCAGCCTCTGTAATGCAGTTCCAGTTTGCAACTGAGGCGTGGGAGTTGAGAGTGACGGCCCCTGTGGGTAGAGGCGACAGCTGCGCCTCCGCAGTCCAACTTGCTGGGCGGGACCGCAGCACGGGGACTACACTGCACCACAGCAGGTGTCACCGGAGGCAGCTGCCAGCTGCTCAGAGTCCGTGCCCACCCACGGTCCCAGTGCGCGAAACCAGAATGATGCAGTTCTAGAAAGCTACGTAACGTCTACCACTGGAGATACCTGTATGATAATAAATACTGGTATTAAAACTTAACGCCGGACAGTTAGGACTAACTGCTACAGCCACCAGAGACAGAATTATTTTCTCTTATGACGTTTGCCCCCCCCCCCCCCCTCATGAACCATGGACCTTGCCGTTGGTGGGGAGGCTTGCGTGCCTCAGCGATACAGATAGCCGTACCGTAGGTGCAACCACAACGGAGGGGTATCCGTTGAGAGGCCAGACGAACGTGTGGTTCCTGAAGAGGGGCAACAGTCTGGATGATTGAGTGATCTGGCCTTGTAACACTAACTAAAACGGCCTTGCTGTGCTGGTACTGCGAACGGCTGAAAGCAAGGGGAAACTACAGCCGCAATTTTTCCCGAGGGCATGCAGCTTTACTCTATGATTAAATGATGATGGCGTCCTCTTGGGTAAAATATTCCGGAGGTAAAATAGTCCCCCATTCGGTCTCCGGGCGGGGACTACTCAAGAGGACGTCGTTATCAGGAGAAAGAAAACTGGCGTTCTACGGATCGGAGAGTGGAATGTCAGATCCCCTAATCGGGCAGGTAGGTTAGAAAATTTAAAAAGGGAAATGGATAGGTTAAAGTTAGATATAGTGGGAATCAGTGAAGTTCAGTGGCAGGAGGAACAAGACTTCTGGTCAGGTGGCTACAGGGTTATAAACACAAAATCAAATAGGGGTAATGCAGGAGTAGGTTTAATAATGAATAGGAAAATAGGAATACGGGTAAGCTACTACAAACAGCATAGTGAACGCATTATTGTGGCCAAGACAGATACGAAGCCCATGCCTACTACAGTAGTACAAGTTTATATGCCAATTAGCTCTGCAGATGACGAAGAAATTGAAGAAATGTATGATGAAATAAAAGAAATTATTCAGATAGTAAAGGGTGACGAAAATTTAATAGTCATGGGTGACTGGAATTCGGTAGTTGGAAAAGGGAGGGAAGGAAACGTAGAAGGTGAATATGAAAGAGGAAGCCGCCTGGTAGAATTTTGCACAGAGCACAACTTAATCATAGCTAAACTTGGTTCAAGAACCATAAAAGAAGGCTGTATACATGGAATAAGCCAGGAGATACTGACAGGTATCAGATAGATTACATAATGGTAAGACAGAGATTTAGGAACCAGGTTTTAAACTGTAAGACATTTCCAGGGCAGATGTGAACCTGTAGAGTAAAACTGAAGAAACTGCAAAAACGTGGGAATTTCAGGAGATGGGACCTGGATAAACTGACTAAACCAGAGGTTGTACAGAGTTTCAGGGAGAGCATAAGGGAACAAATGGCAGGAATGGGGGAAAGAAATACAGTAGAAGAAGAATGGATAGCTTTGAGGGATGAAATAGTGAAGGCAGCAGAGGATCAAATAGGTAAAAAGACGAGGGCTAGTAGAAACCCTTGGGTAACAGAAGAAATATTGAATTTAATTGATGAAAGGAGAAAATATGAAAATGCAGTAAATGAAGCAGGCAAAATGGAATACAAACGTCTCAAAAATTAGATCGACAGGAAGTGCAAAGTGGCTAAGCAGGGATGGTTAGAGGACTAATGTAAGGATGTAGAGGCTTATCTCACTAGGGGTATAGATGAAAATGAAATGGGTGGTATGATACTGCGTGAAGAGTTTGACAGAGCACTCAAAGACCTGAGTCGAAACAAGGCCCCCGGAGTAGACAACATTCCATTGGAACTACTGACGGCCTTGGGAGGGCCAGTCCTGACAAAATTCTACCATCGGGTGAGCAAGATGTATGAAACAGGCGAAATACCCTCAGACTTCAAGAAGAATATAATAATTCCAATCCCAAAGAAAGCAGGTGATGACAGATGTGAAAATTACCGAACTATCAGTTTAATAAGTCACAGCTGCAAAATACTAACGCGAATTCTTTACAGACGAATGGAAAAACTGGTAGAAGCCGACCTCTGGGAAGATCAGTTCGGATTCCATAGAAATGTTGGAACACGTGAGGCAATACTGACCCTACGATTTATCTTAGAAGCTAGAATAAGGAAGGGCAAACCTACTTTTCTAGCATTTGTAGACTTAGAGAAAGCAATTGACAATGTTGACTGGAATACTCTCTTTCAAATTCTAAGGGTGGCAGGGGTAAAATACCGGGAGCGAAAGGCTATTTACAATTTGTACAGAAACCAGATGGCAGCTATAAGAGTCGAGGGACATGAAAGGGAAGCGGAGGTGGGGAAGGGAGTGAGACAGGGTTGTAGCCTCTCCCCGATGTTATTCAATCTGTATATTGAGCAAGCAGTAAAGGAAACAAAAGAAAAATTCGGATTAGGTATTAAAATCCATGGAGAAGAAATAAAAACTTTGAGGTTCGCCAATGACATTGTAATTCTGTCAGGGACAGCAAAGGACTTGGAAGAGCAGTTGAATGGAATGGATGGTGTCTTGAAGGGAGGATATAAGATGAACATCAACAAAAGCAAAACGAGGATAATGGAATGTAGTCGAATTAAGTCGGGTGATGCTGAGGGTATTAGATTAGGAAATGAGACACTTAAAGTAGTAAAGGAGTTTTGCTATTTAGGGAGCAAAATAACTGATGATGGTCGAAGTAGAGAGGATATAAAATGTAGCCTGGCAATGGCAAGGAATGCGCTTCTGAAGAAGAGAAATTTGTTAACGTCGAGTATAGATTTAAGTGTCAGGAAGTCATTTCTGAAAGTATTTGTATGGAGTGTAGCCATGTATGGAAGTGAAACATGGACGATAAATAGTTTAGACAAGAAGATAATAGAAGCTTTCGAAATGTGGTGCTACAGAAGAATGCTGAAGATTAGATGGCTAGATCACATAACTAATGAGGAAGTATTAAATAGGATTGGGGAGGAGAGAAGTCTGTGGCACAACTTGACTAGAAGAAGGGATCGGTTATTAGGACATGTTCTGAGGCATCAAGGGATCACCAATTTAGTATTGGAAGGCAGCGTGGAGGGTAAAAATCGTAGAGGGAGACCAAGAGATGAATACACCAAGCAGATTCAGAAGGATGTAGGTTGTAGCAGGTACTGGGAGATGAAGAAGCTTGCACAGGATAGAGTAGCATGGAGAGCTGCATCAAACCAGTCTCAGGACTGAAGACCACAACAACAACAACAATGACGTTTGCCAGATCTCATCACGCCGGTTCCCCTCTAAGCTGGTTTACACTGTGAGTTGCACCGGACACACTGTCTTGCTCCATATAGGCTCTAGTGGTGCCTGCCACTGAGCTGCGGGTTTGTATAAGTAAGACAGCACAGTGAAGCAAATGAAGCACATGCAGTCAACTTGTAACAGGCCGAACATGTGGGATAGATACTATTACTATTCTCCACATCTACAAGACCCTCCCTTGGTTTTGAATGCACACTGAATTTTCTTTTTTTCATAATCATCTGTATTTTAACTATATAAATTGCTCTATTATAATCTGTAAATATGAAAACCGTATACCTCAATATTGCATGGTTCTCAAATTCTCAAAAATTATGCCAGTCCCTCGAAATCCTACATTGCTATCACTACTCCTTACCTTCGGTATTTGTCTACCCTTCCTCACTCATGCTCTGTATAAATTAAAGTTTCCTACCTCCTTCTACATTAAGACGCCTGCACCTTGCCTACATATACCTTAAACACGAGTTATGAAATTCTAAAATCTCCGCCAAAGCTTCTGAACACTGTAATGCTTCCATGTCTCTACATCATTCGCAGCAATTCCATTCCAACCATATACTTTACCAATGCAGTTTGAAGCGGTTTAGTCCAGATCGAGAAGTCATCTCAGTGGTCTACCCCTCCTTCCAACCATAATACACTCTACTAATCCAAACCAAATGAAGGTTCGAATGCACCCTTGGCTCACCCAGCTTGTACGACATCTGTATCCAAACACTGGCATCCCAACTAACACTTCCGTCTATTATGTACGTCCCCCATCCTTCAACATTAATTGTGCTCTGAAATATCTTCCACAACCCAGTCCACACTTGCTAGGTGTTCTGGTTTCATCGTCCTCATTATGAATTGGAATGTACATCATATCACTGTCGTCCTTTCATAAGTATGATAATCTCTGTTTCAACTATATAAATTGCAGTATTATTATCTACAAAGTAAAATAAAAACTATAGCTGCAGTATGGCAAAATGGACGCTGCCAGCTCGCCTCGTCACTGTGTTTGTGTGTGTGTATGTGGGGGTGGGGGGGGGGGGGGAGGGTGGAGGGGGAGGAAGACAGGACGGAGTGGGGTATTATTAACTTTATAATGAAAAAAGAAACATAGGCAGATTTGTTTGCTGGCTGGATGTAGTTACGCTTCGCTTTGGCCACGTCACAAACAACTACTCTTCTTTAAGCCATGGGCTTGATACATATAATTATATTGCCCAGATTCTAGTTCGGTGCTTACAGGTGGTTCAGGAGCGCACTCGGGACATTTGCTGGGCGTTTTCTGATGTAAGAATTTCTCACTTCGGCCATCCTGATTTAGGTTTTCCGTGATTTCCCTAAATCACT
Source organism: Schistocerca americana (assembly GCF_021461395.2). NCBI lineage: Eukaryota > Metazoa > Arthropoda > Insecta > Orthoptera > Acrididae > Schistocerca > Schistocerca americana. Next base: position 125,364,374 of record NC_060124.1, read on the forward strand.
CCAGGCATATGCCGGGATGGTTCCTCTGAAAGGGCACGGCCGACTTCCTTCCCCATCCTTCCCTAGTCCGATGAGACCGATGACCACGCTGTCTGGTCCCCCAAACCAACCAACCAACCAAAAATTTCTCACTTCCTTAATCTCAAACATCTAATCTGAAACATTATATACTGAAGTACTTAGTCTGGCTTGTACTTCGTTGTAATCATTTTCATTTCAAGATTATGTTTACCTGTATCATCCTTTCGGTATGTTTTGCAGAACTGAACGTTCATATTTTGATACTAATCGGCAAAAATCGTATTTGGTTATAATTTCGGTTTTTCTGGTTTGCACGTTTTCGTGTTGCACCATGTTTCAGTAAACTTATGTGTAGAACAGAATTCTTCAAGAACTGTTTGCCTGATTAACACAGTACCTCCATACAATTGATTTACGAAATGCGCTATTTCAGTTAATTCCTAATAACATGATTAATGAACATCACAAATATATTATCACTCAGTTCTTTTTGTGAAGCTGTTTCGTTCTTGGAACATGAACAGCTTGTCTGCTGTTTCACAGTCAAGAAATTTGGCTGAGAGCTATAGCGTCTTAAAGGAGAAAATAAGCCATTAATGCCAATGCACTTATAATAAATCTTCAGCAAGTTGTGCCAGTATCATGATGTAAATAGGCTTTAATCAAATGAAACTAAGTGGTTCCAGAGACCTTTTGAAGCCTCAAACGTTTAAAGTGTATATATGCAGACTAAAGTGACGAAAGAAAGCCTCTGGGACGATATAGTTTCCTTTGTTTAAAGCATCTATGCCTGGGTTTCAGGCATGATCCCTCGTTTCCTTTGATGCTAGGGTGCTATTCCAATAGAGTTGCAGAGCCTCCGCAATGCTGTTCAAGTTAAGGTGAATACGAAGAGGACTGAGGCACGGATTGGAATTTGGATTGAGAAGGGTAGCGTGCGAGAGTAGTCTGTGCAGTAGCAGAAAGCCACTGAGACAGGGTGGCGTACTCGTTAGCCCATCTGCCTGCTGGCAGAAGATCCACCTTCGAATCCTGGCCGTCGTACAAAGTTTCACTCGTTGCTTCAGTCTGCACACATACATCGTAAACAGGCTTGTTGTCAAATGTAATGTTAGAGATAAACTCTGGAAAGAAATCCCAAACATCTGCCGACTCCTGGCGGAGGCATAACAAGTAGACAAGGCACGGTGCGTACAGGTGACTGTCCAGAAAGGGACGCTCCACGAGGGAGGTAAGCAAGTAAACATATTATTTGTCACATCTGAAATGCGATAAATCGAATCTTGGATCATAATCACTGCACGTAAGGACAAAGCCTCTAGACCAAAATTGACATTAAAGAGTAAATGACCACCACACATTGATTAAAAAAATAAATACAAGCGAAACTGAAGGAAACAATGACGTAAGGACAAACGGCACTGCTTACACAAAACTGCATCATTATTCGACAGATTTGACAATAAGTGATTAATTACACAATAATCTTGTCATGGAATTATGTAAAATGTAAAAAAAGGCGATTGTGGTCTCAGAGAATGCGCACTACCCACGAAGAAAGATGCTACAGGAGTCGTACAGTCATGTACATGTACTCGAGCTAAAATAACGAAACTGGTGGTTTTTGTTGTATGTTGATAATGTAATTAAGACGGAGTTGTGTTAAACATACTGTACTTATTTATAACAGAAGAGAAACAAATGTCTCTTTACACAAGGCTGTACCATTATTATAGGTCAGACAATGTTACTAATTACACAAAAGATTGTGAAGTAATTACTTGCAGTATAATAGAAACAGTACTATGATTATACACAATGATCATGAGTGTAAAATACAAAATATTCCAACAAAAGATGTGCTTGCACTGACATGTAAAAGAATTAAGGATTATAATTAAACTGTGGTGTGTGTTATTTGCAAATTAAAATCGAGCTGTTTTGAACTTACTGCAAATCTAAACTTGTAACTTATCCTTAGAAAAAAATTATGAGTGACTGTGCTGGTAAACTTCTACGTTATTTGATACAAAGACAGCTGAGTAAAACTGAACGTACTCAGACAGTTCTCTCTTTGCTTATTCTGATTATCACTAAACTGACACCCATTTATTTAGAGCAACGCAATCTGACGTTCAGTAATCCTTACAGAAGAATGGCCCTGACTGACAATAGCCTATACCCATCATGAAGCACTTACCTCACAAAAGTCTTCGTTATTCTAACTACTTCAATACAGCGAGCGCCAATACCGCCAGCTAAATAAAGGGTTCTAACTACTGACGGCACCAACTACTGATAGGCAGATTTAGAAAAATGAAAGACTTTGATAGACAACAAACAATGTATTTACCTTAATAATGTTCAAAAGTCATGATATATATATATATATCTATCAATTCATGGTATCCATCTTTACAAATTTCCTTTTTGCGGTGGACACATGTGCAGATAGTCCGCTTGAAACTCTGGCATCTCTCTCTCTGCATCCACCACTGCTGGCGGCTCACCAACTGCCCAACGCTACGCGCTGTTCACATACAACTGACCAACACTACACAAGCGAATATTCCAGCAATGAGTCCAACAAGCCACAGACGGCACACAGCACAGTCAGTGATTTTCATACAGAGCGATACGTGGCGTTAGCAACATAAAAACCTAAACAGCCTACTTACAGACTATCTTTTTCTTGCTAATGCTTTTATTCTTTATTTAATATCGTTTTGTTTGATCACAGTCATTCGTTCTGTTATATTCTGCGTAATTACTTCTTAGTCTGTCATTCCCTGTTTTATTTAAATGATTCAAATGGCTCTAAGCACTATGGGACTTAACATATCTGAGGTTATCAGTCCCCTACACTTAGAAACTACTTAAACCTAACTAACCTAAGGACACCACACACATCCATGCCCGAGGCGGGATTCGAACCTGCGGCCGTAGCAAGAGCGCAGTTCCGGACTGAAGCGTCTAGAAACGCTCGGCCACAGCGGCCAGCTCTGTTTTATTTATCTAAAGGCGTTACAGCTTTTTTGTATACTCTGGCATTCGTTTTTCTTCTGTAGTAAGTAACTGTAGCAAGTTTACCACAGCTCGATTTCAATTTCCTTAACGACATACAAAGAAAATCACAAGTCTGGTTATTCTAGCACTTTCACAATCAGTGAAACAAATTATGTAACCACCTAATTCTTGAGTAATGATCATTCTCTGACATCACAGTCACCGTTTTTGTTACTTTTTACATAATTACCTTGCAACAGTGCTTTGTAGTCACTGTCATATCTCTCGAATAACGATGCAATATTTTGTGAGCACTGTTAACCGTCCCCTTCTTGCTCTACACAACGGTTTTCTTGATATTTGCTTGCACCTATTTTTGGAGGTGTTTTAAATAAACTTGTGCTGGTTTCTTACACTTTCATGCACTTAAAGCTTTATGTTTACTTGTATCAATTATGATCCCACAACTTATTAATCGTACTTGAGAGAGGAGGAGTAATACGCATACGTATTTACTTCTCGTGGAGCGAGAGCCCAGAAATTTCATTCAAATAATAACTCAGACGCAAAAGAAATTTTAAACACAGATTTAGAGTTTTTTATGCTCATGTAGGGAAATAACGAATACATTTATTTATTTTCCTAGTGTGATTCGCTGCTGTGGGACACCTCAGTGACAAAGATAATACCAGGGCTCCTAGCCACAAAATTAAAAAACTTAGCCCTACCCATAATCCGGTAAGACGTTCTATAAATTAAAAGATCAAAATCTATATCCATTTCATGTAAAATTCAGAGTTTTTGAAAATAATGACGAGAACCCATGACAACGGCCGTAAATCATAATAAAAGTAATAGAATCATAAAGCGATTCATTTGTGAAGATTCCTCTGAAACCATAGTATTTATGCTCCTGCGATTTTAATAGTCCCACACTTACATCAGATACCACTGAATAAAAGCCATACAGAATGTATCATAATTAATGGCGTAAACGCATACAGTTGAACGTACATGACACTAGAAACAAAAAAGTCTCAGTAAACCTAGGGTGGAAAAGACACTACACAAGAGCTACGAGCTATTTTTCATCTTCGATACTGTGGAGTACATCTCTTCTACTGCAAGCTCTTTGCTTTCCACTTTATGGGAAGTAGTAGTATGGACCAAAACAAGAAAAATATCCAAAAAACATTTGCTCTAAAATGCATACTTGAAAAGTTATGAGCAATTGTTCATTAGATAAGTTGTGTTTACAAGTAGCGAAGATGAGCACGTACTCACAACTCTTAAGGTATGCATTTTAGAGCATATGTTTACTGGAAATTTTTTTCTTGTTTTGTTCTATATTATCATTTCCAAAAATATGGAAAGCAAGGAGCTTTCAGTAGAAGAGATTTGCTTCAAAGTATCGAAGATCAAAAATTGCATTTTCGACCTATGTTAATGACACTTTTTTGCTTCTTGTAACGTGTAATTTTAACTTCGTGTGTATACGCCATTAATTATGATAAACCCTTTATAGGGCCAAAATTAATAATAGCTGGTGCGACAGATTATACATTATTCATAACGGCTACTTTTCATAGTCGGCAATACGAAATGAAATATCCAATATCTAATAATGACGCTCCTAGGTAAAATTCAGAAGCGTATTGTACAACATTCGTGCGAGAAATTCCATGCTAACCACAATACTCTGTTCCCTGAACAGTTATGATTCCACTCCGAGCACTCTGCACATAGTTTCGTACATATGTACAGAGAAGGAACAAGGAGAGAGCAGTGGGGTGTTCCTCTTGACGTAGAAATTGCCTTTGATCGGATGTGCCACGTTTTCTTGATATATAAACTTGACTGCACAATTCGTACAGGATGTGCTAAAAATGACTTACTCATTCCGAGGCAGGGGCAAGTAGTGTGGCTAGGCGGTTAGTGGCTCAGCTTATGTGTTTGCCAAATATATCGAAGACAGAGGACCCTAGATGGTGGCCGCAGATGTGGTAACTTTGAACTACCATTATGGTGGGAAATTCAAATTTTTTATGGCAAATAGGGAAATTAGGGAACCTTCACTAACCTAACTCCACACACTCCCCACACGCTTATGACGTCGCCCACCTCCACCATCACCCTGAACCGGGAAATGGTGGGAAATAGTCTCTCTCCAACTTACGGAGAGGAGGGTAGGGTTATTGTAATTTATTCACTTACAGTAAGAAACTGAAGGAAAGATCGCTCCTAATTATACATCGAAATGTTTTGTGCTACACAGCAAGTGCCTAAAATCGCAATACGGCTCAAAATTGACGAAGTTACACAACTGGTGCTATCCTGCTGGAAAAAATTCACAATACCATTGAAAACTAGTAGCACGTGGACTCAAAATAAATTATAACTCTACAGAGGAAACTCCTTTCACCTAAAACTCGAAATAAATCTCTCTGCTCCAATTGTAAATTGATGGGAAAAGATTCAGTCTAAAACGATAACCCCCTAAACTAGTATTTCCATAAAAATTGCTGTGCGCTTGGCCACACATGTATATCTGGACAACAGTAAACATCAGGTGTCTCCTTTCTAGAACAGTAGTTAAACTTTCGCAACTTCGTGTGGGTGTGGTATGTGGCCAGCGGTCATCTCTGTTAGTAAATAAAGGACTCTGTCAATCATTTTTACAGACAAATTCCTGTTTGAGATACAACTCTCTATCCTCCACAGCCTCAAATATTTCAACAGCAGCATCCAATACCACAGTAGAGCATTCGGATATTAATGCTAAAAGCTAATTGTGCACTAGCAGCAAAACGAGGGAGAGAGGTAATTCTTGTCAGAACCAAACAGCTATTCATAAATAAAATTCATGTCTAGAATTTCTCATGAACAGTTAAGCATTCAGGCTTCAAAGACATTGCTGAACACTTAGTGAAATGTTTTCTGCAAACTGATACACGCTGGCCTTGTGAAAATAGTTAAATACCTGTCTGCTGACAACACCTTCCTGTATGTATATCCCACCTCATAGTAGTAATGACTCAGCAAACACATTTTTACATGGCTAAAATATAGCGAAAATCCTGTACTGTGGTGTGTTCTAGAGCGCATTTCCTCTCAGAATGTCTTACCCAGTACAAAAATCTGTTGTTATCTGTTATGTTCTGCAACGAAAAATGCCTGGTTACCATTCCAAGTCACAAATCATATGCGTGGCCAATATGTCATGTATAGAGGCGTCTCACTATGCCGGCAGAAGCAAGCAGTATCCCTGACTTACGTTCCTAAGCCAAAACTGCATGCAGTGTAGTAGGAACATTCACATTTTTATTTAGACCAATACTTAGCAGGGGGAGAGCTCCCTATTCCGTGATTGCAAAGTTAATAATCACCAGACACACCGAGAAGCCCATCACCACCCTGACCATGGTAGCCACACTAAAAGTAACGTTAGGAGAGGAACAATTGTGTCTAAACACCAGTATGGGAATGATAATCGCAAACATTCTGCGGACTGCCACGGCTGTGCACCACAGTGCACACCAAACAGGTCCACACATCCTAATTACCACCAGGTGGTGGAGTTCGCTACTGTATGAGGCTTATAAAAGTGAATAACCACTTATTTATGTGTGGGATGAATGGCAGTCATATATGGTTCAAATGGCTCTGAGCACTATGGGACTTAACTGCTGAGGTCATCTTTCCCCTAGAACTTAGAACCACTTAAACCTAACTAACCTAAGGACAGCACACACATCCATGCCCGAGGCAGGATTCGAACCTGCGACCGTAGCGGTCACGCGGTTCCAGACTGTAGCGCCTAGAACCGCACGACCACACCGGCCGGCGGCAGTCATATAAACAACATCAGAGTACCGTATGACATCTCTGTGCACCCACACCCTAAGTTAAAGTGCAAACTGTACTCTCAAACACCAGGAGGGTAAGAAACTTACGGACAGAATCTGACTTATTCCTCTGTCTGCTTTAACTAGCTGGCATAGCCCATATAAACTGCCACCAGCCCCAGCTCTGTGGCTGTTCACCAAGCTGGTCATGTGCTGTGAGTCTTAGCATCAGTGAAGTTCCACTATTTGCACATGACTATCAAAGGATAATAGAGTTCATGGCCCAGTCGTGCAGATGAGAAAATTCCAAAAGAAAATAATTTATGTGTGTCTAATAATCACAATTCACTGTCTTCCTCAGGAGAGGAAAAAGCACTATCGTGTTACAAATAATCACGAAATGTGCTTTTCTCTCTGAGAGAAGTTAAGAATATTGCATCCTGGCGACATGAGTGCTTTCATGAAATGATGTGGGACTGCTGTATACTGTGTGAGCAATTGTCAGTGGTGTCCGCACTCGGTAATTTTCAAAGCTTTTTCGTGCTGTTTTTACGCCCCACAACATACAGCTACAATTTACAGGTAACGTGATGTTACTCCTAGCACAGTAATTTATAGCATGATGTTACTTACAGTAGCAGGTATGTGTAGTCCAATTTTTTTAACATCACTGCAGTTCTCGTTTTTTACGCTCCATAATTACTAAGCATATACTAGTTTATGAGGTTGTTTCATTTATCGTTTTAGATTGAGTCTTTTTCTCAGCAATTCACATATGGAGCACAGAGATTTATTTCGGTGTGTAGGTGAAGGAAATGTCCTATCCAGTGTTACCGTTTATGTTGAGAGCGCCTGCTATTAGTTTTGATTGGTAATGTGATTTTTTCCAGCAGGATAACACCAGCTATTTAGTATCGTCAATTTTGAGCTGTATTTGCTTTTTAGGTATTCATCGTGTAGCACTATGCATGTAGATGTGTAATTAGTAGTGACCTCTACTTCAGTTTCCCACCACAATAATGTACACTGACCTAACCCTCCTTTCAGGCAGCTCGACAGAGATTGACGTTTCACCACCATTTCCAGGATTAGAGTGGTGGTGGGGTTGCGTGACATCACAGGAGCGTGAGGAGGGTTGGTGGAGTTAGGTTGGAGGAGTTGTCCGAATTGCACTATTTCCAGTCAAAATTTAAATTTTACACCAAGAAGTCAGTGAGATATAGTCACATATATGGCTGCCAAATCCATCTTGGATAAATTTGACAAAAAGGCAAGCTGTATCAGAAACCAACTAGCCCCATTACTCGGGGTTTCATGATGACTAAAGGCAATAAATGCAGCAATAGAATATCAGTGTTGGCTGTTGTGTTGGAGGTTTTGATTTTGGAACCCTTGCTGTATTCTGTCTACACCAACAACACATCCAAGCAAGCATGTGGTGAGACCATCCTGCACGCTGATAGTACAATAGCACTGGACTGCTGTCATATCCTCATCTACACTGTTAGCCAGCTCCAGAGACAACTACACAAATCATCCAGTGACGCACTGTCAGAAAGTTGAAAATTAGAGGCAAGCAATTCTGTTCATCGCAAATTTTAAGCTCCATAACATTCAACTCATAACCGTTGGCTTCCTGTAACTTACTCAGATATACTGGTCTTACAATAGAGACTGACTTATATTTCGCAGATGACCAGTTGTTGCATTCTTCATACATTTGTAGTGTAGCTACATAGCTTCTGGAACCCATTTTTGCCTTTCAAGTATACGTACTGTACAATACCTAGCACTATACCCATGAAATCATACAAGTGTCGCCTACATTCATGGGAGGGAGAGCAGCCAGATGTTTTGCTAGCAGCAACTTAACATAGTTTCATCAGCAATATTTCTGCCTCACCACTAAATTTCATCTCTCCCTCCCTCTCTCTCTCTCTGTCAAGCACTCGAACACACACACACACACACACACACACACACAGTGTTTATGTCAAATGTCAGGTGTTATTACCATGTCTAAAATATTAGTAGTATTTTTAATAAAGCATCAAGATATTGCCAATATAGGTTCAACATACAGTGTTTCCACGTCTAAAATGTCTGTATCGTCTATCAAAAGCACCTCACAACAGGGGTCAGCTACTGGAAGGACGCATATTATTATGTAACTTACATGTTAAATACATTTGGCACCTAAAACATAACTGTGGAGTCTCAATTGCCAGTATCATTCCTAAATTTTCTGTATTATTGGTCTATAAATTTTCTAAGCTGGCAATGCAATACTAATTGACAGTTTGTCATAGGCCCAAATACGGCTATGTTATAGATGTTACAAACATAAACTTTAAACACCTGATCAAGCACCATTTTAGGTGGAATGAAATAATGCATCATGTTATTGGCTGGCTAATATAACTTTCTTTATTACTTTTGTTCTTCGAATTTATTGTATACTAGAGTACAAAATGTAAGTTTCAAGCAGTTCTGCAATGTTTTCTGATTGTAACTATGACGCCAAGGCTCCGTAAAATGGTTTACAGACCGCACATCCATTATCATATACTAAATGTAACCAATATGTACAGCACGGTCATCCACAGAGGTCACATTTTCAATCACTTAAGCACAACAAAACATACGAAATGTGGTGAGCTTTACGAGAATTTCAGAGCTTTGTATCACTTAAACTGCATATTTTCTGCATACCCAAGAATGACTCTGAAATGCACCAACACGAAGCCATGCTGTATAAAGAGTCTCACTTTGATTTTGTGAAAGACAATGATGGACAAGCTTCCATAAAGGTCTGTGATGAAGAACTAAAGTTCGATCTTTGCACCAAAATAATATAGTACTTATAAATCGCTGTATTAGTTATCGAAATACGTAAAGATTTTTACCATAAGACTACAAAACACGTGTGACTTGCTTGATGGAACTACATTATTTAACTTGAAAGTTAAAGTGTACATGTCGATGACAATACCACACATTAAAGGGACCAGAAATGGTCTGCATTATGTATGAAAATTTAACCCCAACGAAATCGTCATTTTACATTCATTAAGAGATAATCATTATATTAAATGTTAACAACGTACGCCGTAAAACGCCACACGGAATTATGCTCTAGCTCTGTGGAAAGAATATGAACTAACACACGAAGAGGTAATAATAATATACGTCATGTGTAAAGGACAGTCAGTTGAAAGGAATGGAAGAAAAGTATGTTCACTGTTTATTATTTCAACCGTAAACGCCGTAACTGTTAATAATTTTATTCCACTGTGCGACAAGACGATCAATGCCGTCGTGAAGAAATGTTTGCGGTTGCCCATAGAACCATGACAGTACCGTCGTCCAAAGCAAATTGACGGCTATGAATTTCTTTCTTCAGCGTTCCAAGAATGTGGAAACCACACAGAGAGTGATCGAGATTGTATGGAAGATATTTAAAGACGTCCCATCGAAACTTCTGCAGAGTTGCCAAAAGAAGCATGTCAACATATGGTTCTGACCTCTTCCGGTTTGGAGCTAGTCAAAGTCCAATGGTACCTAACGTCTTTAATTCCTTTGTGTCTCGATTCATAGCGACTGGCCTGATCAAATATTATCTATGCATTGCCCCGAAAGAATCAGAGTTCCATTTCTTTTGTCAGTGCTGTTAGGAGATGTCCGTACGTGCTGAAAGGAGTGGTTACTTCAAGTAGAAGTGGATTTATTGTGAGTGAACGTATGTACCATTGCTAAGTATGAAGGCTACACTATGGTCTTATGGTTGGTATTATTCTGTTCTGGCTGATTCTAATTTTGTGCCTTACTGTATCTCATGCACCCCAATTTTTCTGTTCCTGCGGCGGTGTTTAATATCAGACTGGCTTACTGTTATACTCAATTAACTTATAACTTGCTTATATTTGTTTTGTGTCCAATTTCTCGAAGGCTATAAACGGGCAAGGTATCTGAATACACGGTACATACCAGCACAATCCCAAGCCAGAACCTCAATCTCCCAGGTGCTGTACTACAGTGTTAGAAGCATAGTTATATCAATTTTATTTAATGCAGAAGCAGAATTGACAAAAATTTGTAGAGGTTCTTAGATATGTTAGTGTTGGGCTTTCACTGTTATTGTAGCATCTGATGACGGCTAATGTAGGCAGAAAGCGGTTGTGATTTATCATAAAATGTGAGAGTGTCAAAAACAAAACCGAAGGTAACAAAATTTTCATTGGCAAAGTTCACAGAAATATTGAGCTCTCTGTAGCAAATGGATACTACATTTAGCTTAGATGTTATATGATGTATAAAGAATATTATGGAAGTAATGTTTGTTTAACTGATTGGTCCCTGAAAATATAGAAAAATAAAGCAGACAAACAGAAAGAAAATAAGTGAATAGTGGAAGGAATGCGAGAAAAACGGAAAAGGGACGTACACAGAATAATAAAGCCATTATTTGCGCTACAGAATTTAAAGAAAAAGGGAATTTCGTTCGTTGCACACAATCGGTGCAGGATGTGAGTATATTGGCAGAATGAAATATTACACATGTGGGGTGGGCAGACTAATCGCCTATCGTGTGCGATGCCGTAACAAGAGTAACACAGAAGCCGTATCCGCGGGGGAAATCAGTACACGCCGGTCTTGGGATGGTTCCTAAATGGCGGCCCAGGGCAATCTACTCGCAGCTTTCTAATTAAAGCAGGGCCGCGCGAATATTTTGCAGATTCTAGCGGCCCGTTGGCCATGTTCGTGGAATCCTAAACCCATATTTTTTGATTTGTGTTTTTTTCGTTGTGTATTCAGTGAACTTGATGGCATCAATACAGTAAAAAAGTGCTAAAGAATTCATAAACTTTTCTTCACGTATGTGAACACTTTGATCAGACTCGCTATAAATATCACTAGAGGTACACTAATAACAATTTCTATGCACTTAGTTTCGCATTTCCGTTAAGCGTTTCGGAGAGGTGTGTCTCCATCATTAGGCGTATTTGCAGAAATTAACATTTTGTATGTAACGAATTTCTAGGGATCTATGGCATTGTCATGCAGTGGTCATAGTCAGCATTTCCGAATGCAGTATGCATCACTCACTTCATATTAATTAACGAAAATAACTCTGAATTGCGTTTTCCTCTGTTAATTCAAATACATCAACAAGAAGAAAGTAGAAATCTTGAATAAACAATGTAAAAAGATTAATCAAAGGGACTGAATACGGTTATTGGTGTATCTCATCTGATATCTTCATGTGCACTTAACATTTTCGTATCCCATTGTATCTTATAACCATAACTAGGTTTTAACAAATGGTTCAAATGGCTCTAAGCACTATGGGATTTAACATTTGAGGTCATCAGTCCCCTAGACTTCTTGTTGTTTGTTGTGGTCTTCAGTCCTGAGACTGGTTTGATGCAGCTCTCCATGCTACTCTATCCTGTGCAAGCTTCTTCATCTCCCAGTACCTACTGCAACCTACATCCTTCTGAATCTGCTTGGTGTATTCATCTCTTGGTCTCCCTCTACGATTTTTACCCTCCACGCTGCCCTCCAATGCTAAATTTGTGATCCCTTGATGCCTCAAAAACATGCCCTACCAACCGATCCCTTCTTCTAGTCAAGTTGTGCCACAAACTTCTCTTCTCCCCAATCCTATTCAATACCTCCGCATTAGTCACGTGATCTACCCACCTTATCTTCAGCATTCTTCTGTAGCACCACATTTCGAAAGCTTCTATTCTCTTCTTGTCCAAACTAGTTATCGTCCATGTTTCACTTCCATAGATGGCTACACTCCATACAAACACTTTCAGAAACGACTTCCTGACACTTAAATCTATACTCGACGTTAACAAATTTCTCTTCTTCAGAAGCGCATTCCTTGCCATTGCCAGTCTACATTTTATATCCTCTCTACTTCGACCATCATCAGTTATTTTACTCCCTAAATAGCAAAACTCCTTTACTACTTTAAGTGTCTCATTTCCTAATCTAATTTCCTCAGCATCACCCGATTTAATTTGACTACATTCCATTATCCTCGTTTTGCTTTTGTTGATATTCATCTTATATCCTCCTTTCAAGACACTGTCCATTCCGTTCAACTGCTCTTCCAAGTCCTTTGCTGTCTCTGACAGAATTACAATGTCATTGGCGAACCTCAAAGTTTTTATTTCTTCTCCATGGATTTTAATACCTAATCCGAATTTTTCTTTTGTTTCCTTTACTGCTTGCTCAATATACAGATTGAATAACATCGGGGAGAGGCTACAACCATGTCTCACTCCTTTCCCTACCACTGCTTCCCTTTCATGCCCCTCGACTCTTATAACTGCCATCTAGTTTCTGTTCAAATTGTAAATAGCCTTTCGCTCCCTGTATTTTATACCTGCCGCCTTCAGAATTTGAAAGAGAGTATTCCAGTTAACATTGTCAAAAGCTTTCTCTAAGTCTAGAAATGCTAGAAACGTAGGTTTGCCTTTTCTTAATCTTTCTTCTAGGATAAGTCGTAAGGTTAGTATTGCCTCTCGTGTTCCAACATTTCTACAGAATCCAAACTGATCTTCGCCGAGGTCCGCTTCTACCAGTTTTTCCATTCGTCTGTAAAGAATTCGTGTTAATATTTTGCAGCTGTGACTTATTAAACTGATAGTTCGGTAATTTTCACATCTATCAACACCTGCTTTCTTTGGGATTGGAATTATTATATTCTTCTTGAAGTCTGAGGGTATTTCGCCTGTCTCATACATCTTGCTCACCAGATGGTAGAGTTTTGTCGTGACTGGCTCTCCCAAGGCCATCAGTAGTTCTAATGGTATGTTGTCTACTCCCGGGGCCTTGTTTCGACTCAGGTCTTTCAGTGCTCTGTCAAACTCTTCACGCAGTATCTTATCTCCCATTTCGTCTTCATCTACATCCTCTTCCATTTCCATAATATTGTCCTCAAGTACATCGCCCTTGTATAAACCCTCTATATACTCCTTCCACCTTTCTGCCTTCCCTTCTTTGCTTAGAACTGGGTTGCCATCTGAGCTCTTGATATTCATACAAGTGGTTCTCTTCTCTCCAAAGGTCTCTTTAATTTTCCTGTAGGCAGTATCTATCTTACCCCTAGTGAGACAAGCCTCTACATCCTTACATTTGTCCTCCAGCCATCCCTGCTTAGCCATTTTGCACTTCCTGTCGATCTCATTTTTGAGACGTTTGTATTCCTTTTTGCCTGCTTTATTTACTGCATTTTTATATTTTCTCTCCTTTCATCAATTAAATTCAATATTTCTTCTGTTACCCAAGGGTTTCTACTAGCCCTCGTCTTTTTACCTATTTGATCCTTTGCTGCCTTTACTACTTCATCCCTCAAAGCTACCCATTCTTCTTCTACTGTATTTCATCCCCCATTCCTGTCAATTGTTCCCTTATGCTCTTCCTGAAACTCTCTACAACCTCTGGTTCTTTCAGTTTATCCAGGTCCCATCTCCTTAGATTCCCACCTTTTTGCCGTTTCTTCAGTTTCAATCTGCAGTTCATAACCAATAGATTGTGGTCAGAATCCACATCTGCCCCTGGTAATGTCGTACAATTTAAAACCTGGTTCCTAAATCTCTGTCTTACCATTATATAATCTATCTGATACCTTTTAGTATCGCCAGGATTTTTCCAGGTATACAACCTTCTTTTATGATTTTTGAACCAAGTGTTATGCTCTGTGCAAAATTCTACAAGGCGGCTTCCTCTTTCATTTCTTCCCCCCAATCCATATTCACCTACTATGTCTCCTTCTCTCCCTTTTCCTGCTGACGAATTCCAGTCACCCATGACTATTAAATTTTCATCTCCCATCACTACCTGAATAATTTCTTTTATCTCGTCATACATTTCATCAATTTCTTCATCATCTGCAGAGCTAGTTGGCATATAAACTTGTAATACTGTAGTAGGCATGGGCTTGGTGTCTATCTTGGCCATAATAATGCGTTCACTATGCTGTTTGTAGTAGCTAACCCGCACTCCTATTTTTTTATTCGTTAATAAACCTACTCCTGCATTACCCCAATTTGATTTTGTATTTATAACCGTGTATTCACCTGACCAAAAGTCTTGTTCCTCCTGCCACCGAACTTCACTAATTCCCACTATATCTAACTTCAACCTATCCATTTCCCTTTTTAAATTTTCTATCCTACCTGCCCGATTAAGGGATCTGACTTTCCACGCTCCGATCCGTAGAAAGCCAGTTTTCTTTCTCCTGATAACGACGTCCTCTTGAGTAGTCCCCGCCCGGAGATCCGAATGGGGGACTATTTTACCTCCGGAATATTTTACCCAAGAGGACGCCATCATCATTTAATCATAGAGTAAAGCTGCATGTCCTCGGGAAAAATTGCGGCTGTAGTTTCCCCTTGCTTTCAGCCGTTCGCAGTACCAGCACAGCAAGGCCGTTTTAGTTAGTGTTACAAGGCCAGATCAGTCAATCATCCAGACTGTTGCCCCTCTTCAGGAACCACATGTTTGTCTGGCCTCTCAACAGATACCCCTCCGTTGTGGTTGCACCTACGGTACGGCCATCTGTATTGCTGAGGCACGCAAGCCTCCCCACTAACGGCAAGATCCATGGTTCATGGGGGGACTTAGAACTACTTAAACCTAACTGACCTAAGGACATCACTCACATCCATGCCCGAGGCAGGATTCGAGCGTGCGACCGTAGCATCAGCGCGGCTCCGGACTGAAGCGTCTAGAACCGCTCGGCCACAGAGGCCGGGTTTTGCAAACTAACCGAGTAGAAACTCTGGGGATTGATCGATGGGAGGATTCGGAACAAAACTTAAGTCGGGAAATGAATGGTTTCTATGATACCGACCATTTATTCTATCGTACATTATTACAGAGACTGTGGTCTAATATACGCTATACTATGCAGCCTCTGTTACAGTATATGATGAAAATGGTTTCTATGTACCCTAACGCAAGCATGTACGCACTGTAGCATGTTCTGTCTCACATGTTCACAACGGTCAGACTGCATTCGGTCAAACACAGTGTCAATAAGCTGCTCCCGGGTCTCCACATATGGAATGGGCTCTGCATACACGATACTCTTGAGACGGACCCATAACCATAAATCTCACGGGTTGAAATCCGGTATACGAACAGACTATGTAATTGCACCACGTCGTCCGATCCAGCGGCACTGGAAGACACGATTAAGGTGCTGCCGATCATTAACAGTGAAGTCGGCTGGAGCATCATCATGTAGCAGCCATGTAACCCTTCGAACCATCAATGGCACTTCTTCCAGCAGGGAGGCAAAGTCGCCCGCAAGAAACGCAAATAGTTCTGGCCTGTTAGGCGACGTGGAAGGAAGATTGGTCCCAAAATGCGGTCACCATTATTATCCTGGCCCATACATACCGGCTGCACCAGTGCTGATGATTCGCTGTCACCATACCATCGGGGTTCTGCATACTATACCGCGGAATACAGTTACGAAAATCTGTCGCTAGTAATCCGTGCACACACTAAGTGTAGTAACAATTATCATGAAGAATATTCCACACGGTCGTCTGGCTTGCTCAATACCAGCGGGCCAACTGCCTGGTAATGTCACGACGGTCGCCTTCTGTAGACTTAAACACATTTTCCTCCAAGTCTGGTGCCCGAACATTTCGGGTAGGTCCTTCATGATTTCCTGTTTCCTGAAACTACCCTGTCTCAGATAAACGGGAGAACACTGTTGCAGTCATTGAATGCTGCGGTCGTTGTCGGGCGGGATAAGTCTCCTGATACGACCTCGTTGCCGGCTGCCACTTCCATTTGCCTTTCCTAAGTAAACACCATGTCGCAAAGCTCTCGATTCGAATGTTGAACCACTGTGTGACAACGCTGCATCACATCCATTACAAAACGAGTCAGAAACAGAAGTGAATCGGACGCAACGTTACCAGTTACATATGTATGGTGTCTGTCGTTTCGGATATGTCCGAAAGAGTTTCCTCTCTTCCGAATTTTACTAGTAGGATGTAAAGGGAAAGTGCGTACTATGTGTAGATGCAGGGGGATCAGGCCAGAGATCACAAACAGCTGAAGAAGCTGTAAGCCACAGTCAGCCATCTGCAGATTGCTATCTCAGGACACCATAGTGGATCGTGACAGCCGTGAAGAATGAAATTTCAATGAATTACAAACATCAGTAGTGTGCGGTACGTTGACAAAAAGGGGAGAGCTGAAAATGGGTGCCCGTCCTGTATTCGAATCCGTCACCTCCTGCTTACTAGCCACGCGCTGTAGCCCCCAAGCCACAGAGGACACAGAAAGCACAGCCGCTGCGCGGACTTATCCGAAGAATGTCCGAAAGAACATACACCGTATAAATGTAATTAAGGCGATCACGAGCCTAGGATCATTTCTGTGCGAAAGCATGCGTACGCTCGATCTCACGCGCGAATAGGTCTTGCCACAAGCATTGAGATTAGGGGACAGGAAGCACTGCTTCCGTAATGTGTTGAATAATGGGTCTACTTTGGGGCCTGCTGGCGTTAAGTACGCGCAGCCACGCTAATTCATGTGTCCTCGGTGGATGAGGGCTAGAGTGCCTGTGTAGTAAGTAGGAGATCACGGGTTCGATGCCAGTCGGGCACACATTTTCAGTTTTTCTCGTTGGTTTCTTTCAACATGCCCTACACAGCTGATGTTTGTAATTCACTGAAAAGTTACCAATTACTGTGGCAGAAGAGGGCGCTAGGGCATGACGTTTGGGGAAAAGTCCCACCTTTGGGAGGAAGTCATGCGTACTGTACCTGTGTCTTAATGTTGCAGCACATATTAGACCGCGGTCTCTGTAATGAACTATGATTGATAAACAGTCTCTAGCATGGAAGCTATGTATTTCCAGACGTAAGTTCATGAGGCTTTTTTCCCTATACTCTCATCGATTAAATCCTAGAGCTTGTACACAGTGGAAAAATCACCCTGTATATTTACATGCTTAATACTCTTTTGTCATGTGTCTTCATGTAACCTGTCATTTTGCCCCTACATCTGCAACAATTGAATAAAGTGAATGTAAATACCAGTAGGAATCGCGTATATTTCGATCATAACGAAAAATAGAAATTTTCTCCGAAAGTCTTTCCGTTTTCAACGCTAACAGGTGAAACTTATAAAACTGGGAGTTGTTTTTATTTTCTCGTTAATCGAATTTGACACATTGGACAACAAGGTTTTATTACCTGTTATTTGCTTCGTTCGAACTAGCAACTATTTGTGAACTATAGCGACATAAGTCATATCCAGAAAGATACATGCAATACAAATACTTAGTACCGGTCAAAGTTGGCCCTATAATGGGTTTACTTGAAGGTTCCCTTGCCTGTAAACCAAATGTCGGAGCTCGTTTAAAAACGTCATTTCAGTTCTTTAAAAACCACCTGATCAGGCGCGTAATGGGGCCCCTTAGGGAAATGGCAGCAAGAGAGGGGAAGAAAACCAATGTGCACTCCGTGTGCATACCGGGGGGAGTCATTCCAGATGTGGAAAGGGTCCTTCCGGATGCCATGAAGGGTACAGGGTGCACCCATCTGCAGGTGGTCGCTCATGTCGGCACCAATGATGTGTGTCGCTATGGATCGGAGGAAATCCTCTCTGGCTTCCGGCG
This sequence comes from Schistocerca americana, assembly GCF_021461395.2. Lineage (NCBI taxonomy): Eukaryota > Metazoa > Arthropoda > Insecta > Orthoptera > Acrididae > Schistocerca > Schistocerca americana. The sequence goes on from NC_060124.1 coordinate 125,382,911, forward strand.
GCTATCTGATTTGGTGAAGACTGCCAGTCTCGCTAGCGGGATGAAAGCAGAGCTCACCATCTGCAGCATCGTCGACAGGACTGACTGCGGACCTTTGGTACAGAGCCGAGTGGAGGGTCTGAATCAGAGGCTGAGACGGTTCTGCGACCGTGTGGGCTGCAGATTCCTCGACTTGCGCCATAGGGTGGTGGGGTTTCGGGTTCCGCTGGATAGGTCAGGAGTCCACTACACGCAACAAGCGGCTACACGGGTAGCAGGGGTTGTGTGGCGTGGGCTGGGCGGTTTTTTAGGTTAGATGGCCTTGGGCAAGTACAGAAAGGGCAACAGCCTCAACGGGTGCGGGGCAAAGTCAGGACATGCGGGGAACAAGCAGCAATCGGTATTCTAATTGTCAACTGTCGAAGCTGCGTTGGTAAAGTACCGGAACTTCAAGCGCTGATAGAAAGCACCGAAGCTGAAATCGTTATAGGTACAGAAAGCTGGCTTAAGCCAGAGATAAATTCTGCCGAAATTTTTACAAAGGTACAGACGGTGTTTAGAAAGGATAGATTGCATGCAACCGGTGGTGGAGTGTTCATCGCTGTTAGTAGTAGTTTATCCTGTAGTGAAGTAGAAGTGGATAGTTCCTGTGAATTATTATGGGTGGAGGTTACACTAAACAACCGAACTAGGTTAATAATTGGCTCCTTTTACCGACCTCCCGACTCAGCAGCATTAGTGGCAGAACAACTGAGAGAAAATTTGGAATACATTTCACATAAATTTTCTCAGCATGTTATAGTCTTAGGTGGAGATTTCAATTTACCAGATATAGACTGGGACACTCAGATGTTTAGGACGGGTGGTAGGGACAGAGCATCGAGTGACATTATACTGAGTGCACTATCCGAAAATTACCTCGAGCAATTAAACAGAGAACCGACTCGTGGAGATAACATATTGGACCTACTGATAACAAACAGACCCGAACTTTTCGAATCTGTATGTACAGAGCAGGGAATCAGTGATCATAAGGCCGTTGCAGCATCCCTGAATATGGAAGTTAATAGGAATATAAAAAAAGGGAGGAAGGTTTATCTGTTTAGCAAGAGTAATAGAAGGCAGATTTCAGACTACCTAACAGATCAAAACGAAAATTTCTGTTCCGACACTGACAATGTTGAGTGTTTATGGAAAAAGTTCAAGGCAATCGTAAAATGCGTTTTAGACAGGTACGTGCCGAGTAAAACTGTGAGGGACGGGAAAAACCCACCGTGGTACAACAACAAAGTTAGGAAACTACTGCGAAAGCAAAGAGAGCTCCACTCCAAGTTTAAACGCAGCCAAAACCTCTCAGACAAACAGAAGCTAAACGATGTCAAAGTTAGCGTAAGGAGGGCTATGCGTGAAGCGTTCATTGAATTCGAAAGTAAAATTCTATGTACCGACTTGACAGAAAATCCTAGGAAGTTCTGGTCTTACGTTAAATCAGTAAGTGGCTCGAAACAGCATATCCAGACACTACGGGATGATGATGGCATTGAAACAGAGGATGACTCGCGTAAAGCTGAAATACTAAACACCTTTTTCCAAAGCTGTTTCACAGAGGAAGACCGCACTGCAGTTCCTTCTCTAAATCCTCGCACAAACGAAAAAATGGCTGACATCGAAATAAGTGTCCAAGGAATAGAAAAGCAACTGAAATCACTCAATAGAGGAAAGTCCACTGGACCTGACGGGATACCAATTCGATTCTACACAGAGTACGCGAAAGAACTTGCCCCCCTTCTAACAGCCGTGTACCGCAAGTCTCTAGAGGAACGGAGAGTTCCAAATGATTGGAAAAGAGCACAGGTAGTCCCAGTCTTCAAGAAGGGTCGTCGAGCAGATGCGCAAAACTATAGACCTATATCTCTTACGTCGATCTCTTGTAGAATTTTAGAACATGTTTTTTGCTCGCGTATCATGTCATTTCTGGAAACCCAGAATCTACTATGTAGGAATCAACATGGATTCCGGAAACAGCGATCGTGTGAGACCCAACTCGCTTTATTTGTTCATGAGACCCAGAAAATATTAGATACAGGCTCCCAGGTAGATGCTATTTTTCTCGACTTCCGGAAGGCGTTCGATACAGTTCCGCACTGTCGCCTGATAAACAAAGTAAGAGCCTACGGAATATCAGACCAGCTGTGTGGCTGGATTGAAGAGTTTTTAGCAAACAGAACACAGCATGTTGTTATCAATGGAGAGACGTCTACAGACGTTAAAGTAACCTCTGGCGTGCCACAGGGGAGTGTTATGGGACCATTGCTTTTCACAATATATATAAATGACTTAGTAGATAGTGTCGGAAGTTCCATGCGGCTTTTCGCGGATGATGCTGTAGTATACAGAGAAGTTGCTGCATTAGAAAATTGTAGCGAAATACAGGAAGATCTGCAGCGGATAGGCACTTGGTGCAGGGAGTGGCAACTGACCCTTAACATAGACAAATGTAATGTATTGCGAATACATAGAAAGAAGGATCCTTTATTGTATGATTATATGATAGCGGAACAAACACTGGTAGCAGTTACTTCTGTAAAATATCTGGGAGTATGCGTACGGAACGATTTGAAGTGGAATGATCATATAAAACTAATTGTTGGTAAGGCGGGTACCAGGTTGAGATTCATTGGGAGAGTGCTTAGAAAATGTAGTCCATCAACAAAGGAGGTGGCTTACAAAACACTCGTTCGACCTATACTTGAGTATTGCTCATCAGTGTGGGATCCGTACCAGGTCGGGTTGACGGAGGAGATAGAGAAGATCCAAAGAAGAGCGGCGCGTTTCGTCACTGGGTTATTTGGTAACCGTGATAGCGTTACGGAGATGTTTAATAAACTCAAGTGGCAGACTCTGCAAGAGAGGCGCTCTGCATCGCGGTGTAGCTTGCTCGCCAGGTTTCGAGAGGGTGCGTTTCTGGATGAGGTATCGAATATATTGCTTCCCCCTACTTATACTTCCCGAGGAGATCATGAATGTAAAATTAGAGAGATTAGAGCGCGCACGGAGGCTTTCAGACAGTCGTTCTTCCCGCGAACCATACGCGGCTGGAACAGGAAAGGGAGGTAATGACAGTGGCACGTAAAGTGCCCTCCGCCACACACCGTTGGGTGGCTTGCGGAGTATCAATGTAGATGTAGATGTAGATGTAGTAGTTATTTTGCTTATAACGGGTAGTGTGACATATAGAGCCTTTCAAAGTTTTCCCATCAAACGCCTAAACATGATAGGGTACATAATGGGAAACAACTTGTGTTACGGACTAAAAAGTTTGTCAAGGTCTCCAGGTGACATTACGTGTCTTTCTATAGAATTTACCGGCCTTCAGATGATGAGATTTCACCAAACTAGCAGGGTATACTACGCAGATGTACTGAATCTGCTTACCACCCAGTAAATTGATAGAGTGATTTTCAAGAAGAAAACATTCACAACGAATCTCACTAACCACAGAAAGATATTTTAGAAGCTAATCAGCAATCTTAATTTTGCTCAGCCTTCCTCCTTTCGCGCAGAGCATGTGACTGGATGATAGGAAATTCATATTAAGCACACGTGCTGCGCGGTATCTACGTCCTACTGCCTCCCAGGGGCATAACCAGTCATAAAAGATTCTCAGCGTTGTTGGGAAGCGGCAGCGACCATATAGTCTTTGGCAAAAGGAGGTCCCCATGATGTGATATATCAAGTCAAGACTTTGAAACAACTTGATATCTATGTAAGCCCCTCAATTAGATCCATATAATGAAGCCTTGGCACCATTAGGCACTGCTACAACAGTGACAAAACATGGAGAGAAAAAAAATTATTCTGAAATACCGCTGGAAACATGACCTTGACCCTGGGTTGCGGAGAACAGTTACTGATACATTGCCCCTGAACTAGGCACCGTTGTTGTCGTCAGCGGTAACTGGAACCATTGCAGTCATCCACCATAAGCAACCTCTAGGTCACATTCGTATACAAGTTCCAGGATAGAACACTGATGAAAACTGTCCTTCGACACTCAACTAAATCCTTACGAGCAGCGACCCTTTATGAAAAGCATCCATTAGATTTAGACATCAGTACATAGAAAACCTAGAGTCTAAGATTAATCCACCTAATTATGGAAGATGTTTCTACATGAGGAAGAGAATTTTGGAAATGGCGTCAGTAAAACTACACCAACTAAACTATCTGGAACGGAAAACTTATATTCGAGAAGTTGTGGACACTCACTCATGACAATTTGACCTACTGGGATCCTCAGAACCACTATATTGCGGGAACGGCATTTGATTAGGGCGAAGTCACGAAATAACAAGGGATATATACAATAATTCCGTTTTTCACGACATTCTCAATGGTCACGTGTACCTCGACCTACCACAAATATCCAGTGAGCCGAGCATTCAAGAAAAGTTTGACGAAAGTAAATTCTCAGTCAGCCGTTCAGAACACCCCTTCACTACCATAATTTAAACTGACTGAATAAGTGGATTAACTGTTTGGATAGTTCTGCATACTGCTCATTTTGACCATACTTCCAGTTGTGGTCCTAAGAGAAAAGATTTATGCAACAAAGCTAGTATCTTACTGAGTTGCAGGAGAAAGTTAAATGAAAAATGTAATCTTGTGATTGGAGATGTTTTCTTTTTGCCCAGATAGCATGAAATTCGTATGTGGACTATTATTTCGGCTAATTTAGATTGTCTTCTTCAAACTCGAAAGATTTTCTTACGTTTACAATAGTAATAGTATTTTCTACCTTTTTGTTTTACATTGTAATGGTCAACGCATATTTAGATCAATATTTTTTTCAAAATATGTGCATTCATTTAACTTTAGGGCTCTGTATCTCAGAATGAACCAAAATGGACTCGTACCACTAATGAAATAAACCCATTCATATCATTGTCATACTTCAGTTTAGTGCCATTTCATACCTGTCATCTACTACTGGATGCATAGGAACTTAACGCTGATATCAATAAAAAGTATTTATCGAACATCCAACGACAAAAGTATAATAAAGTGTGTCACAGGTGCACATACCTCGCTGAACTGTCGCATAATACGTCAAATGGTAGAACCGTACATGGGGTGCACATTCTTAAAAGTTGACGTTTAAATAGATTTTGTACACAGAATGTTACTTGCTCTATCTACGCTTGCAGCTGATGGCACACTCATCAGCAATAAACCTGACTGTACCGTGTTACGGTGTACCACCAAATGCCAGCAGGCTCCTACTTATTAACTTGGAAAATCTAATACATACATGCTTTCAGTGTCTGTATAATATATAAAATTGTGATAGTACTCTACACTTGTAAGTTCTCTTTTGTAATATTTAAAACAATTTGAAAATAGTTTCTTATTAAGAGAGAAGAAATGTAAGTACGCGTATTTTTTATGAAGGATCCGTAAATCTAAATTAATAGTCTGTAGAGAACAGAGACGAAACGTCTTCTTAAAATTCCCTTGCTATCACTCGTGTAGTCTAATTCACGTGTGGCTTTCTTTGCGAAATTTTCTGAAATTATCTTATGATATATCGACACGGCGTTAACAATTATGAGTGTCTGCTTATGAACGGTGCGCATATTTTCAGCGACCTGACATGGGCATTTTTTGTGTCTTAATACAAAAATGTTTGCAAATTGTTTATAAAAAATAGCTTACAAGTGTAGAGTACTGTCTTCACTGTATATATTATACAACATGGAAAATACGAATGTCTTAGGTTTTCCAAGCTATTGAGTAGGAGCCTGCTGCCATCTGCTGGTACCTTGTAACACGACACAATCAGGTTGGGCAGTGTAGTGTGCCGTCATCTGTCATGACGGACAGAGCAAATAACATCTTATATACAAAATGTATTTAATTACCAGTTTTAATGTACGGTCGTAAGTGTCGAGTGATACATCATTTCATGGATGACGCTACAGTAATGGGTTTGATCCTGTGACGTATGTTTACTTCTGATAAGTTCTATCATACTCTTCACGTTGCATGTTCCACAACTATTTTTATTTGTATTATTTAAGTTCCTTTGTATTCAGGACTATATGACAGTATACCACTTACAGTGGCATTAAATTGACAAACGTCAAGGTTATGTAACGCTCATATTTTCAAAAATGTTCTTCTAAATCTACGTTGATAATTATAACGTAAAAAGACGATGAAAATGCCGTTGTAAATACAATAAATTCTGTCAGATTTGAAGACAGCAATTAAAGCTTGCCGAAACTAGTCGTCCACATACATATTTCATGATATCTGGGCTACACAAAACTTCTCGAACCGGAAGAATATACTTCTCCTAATAAGAGATCGTTGTCCTGGCGATTTGTTACTGATTTTTCGACGTTATCAACGCTATCTTTACAATGATCGATGATGATATGCAGAATGTGAAAGTGGATGAAGTAAAAAAACGTTCATTTCAACTTAATTCCTAAAATAAACCAAGCTCTTGTCATAGAGGAAACAAAAAAATATTTGAGGTCAGCGAGTCGAATACTGAGTATTTTTTTCATATAGTAATTGACTCCAGTAATTAGGATATAGGTAGTATGATGCAGGATATGAACTTATGAATATTGGGGAAGTTATATCAAATTTAAACTCACCGCACAGTGCTATGAGACTAAGAAAAAGAATTTTCTGCCTATCTCTTACCGATAGACCACTATTTTATTAATAAATTAGTGTTTATAAGCAAGTATTTTCCTTAATATATAATAACAGATTCCTTGTTTGCTTCCACCCGAACTGAAGTAGTGATTAGTTCGCTTCTTTAATCGCGCCTAAAGCTTGTGTTGTTAATACTTTTGTTAAAATTTCATATGGTCTGTGACATTTTACGTTCGCAATGAATGTGAATAGATCCTGGTTTTCTGGGAACTCAGTACCCTACACGAAATTTTGTAGCAATATGCCACAGATGTTTGATGTTTGCTAACAACGTTTCTTTTCTATCCATACAGTCTAATATGTTTCCGTAATAGGTTGGTTAGATCGTGGTATACTTGTACCTGTCACAAGATCTATGATTTATCCAGTCTCATTAAAGGGGGCGTTGTAATCCAGATATCCAGCGCTGAAAAAACCGCTGGTGCCTTTACAATAAGTATGTGACTTGATATGCCTTCTATGAATTTTCCAGTACTTATTAAGTCTAACCTAAATTATCCTAAGGACAAACACACACACTCATGCCCAAGGGAGGACTCGAACCTCCGCCGGGACCAGTCGCAGAGTCCATGAGTGCAGCGCCCAAGACCGCTTGGCTAATACCGCGCGGCAAATTAAATCCAACGCCGTTCCTGGGCAGTGAGTAGAATTACCAGCTTATACAAGTTTTCTGCAGTGAATATAGTATATTTTTCCACTTTTGTACACAGCAAAACTAAGTTTATCCACAAGTTCCGTACACTGTCGTTATACAATAAAATGTACCTCTAGAACCGCCATGTAAGTTTACAATTGTTATTGACTTCCGGAAGGCGTTCGATACAGTTCCGCACTGTCGCCTGATAAACAAAGTAAGAGCCTACGGAATATCAGACCAGCTGTGTGGCTGGATTGAAGAGTTTTTAGCAAACAGAACACAGCATGTTGTTATCAATGGAGAGACGTCTACAGACGTTAAAGTAACCTCTGGCGTGCCACAGGGGAGTGTTATGGGACCATTGCTTTTCACAATATATATAAATGACTTAGTAGATAGTGTCGGAAGTTCCATGCGGCTTTTCGCGGATGATGCTGTAGTATACAGAGAAGTTGCTGCATTAGAAAATTGTAGCGAAATACAGGAAGATCTGCAGCGGATAGGCACTTGGTGCAGGGAGTGGCAACTGACCCTTAACATAGACAAATGTAATGTATTGCGAATACATAGAAAGAAGGATCCTTTATTGTATGATTATATGATAGCGGAACAAACACTGGTAGCAGTTACTTCTGTAAAATATCTGGGAGTATGCGTACGGAACGATTTGAAGTGGAATGATCATATAAAACTAATTGTTGGTAAGGCGGGTACCAGGTTGAGATTCATTGGGAGAGTGCTTAGAAAATGTAGTCCATCAACAAAGGAGGTGGCTTACAAAACACTCGTTCGACCTATACTTGAGTATTGCTCATCAGTGTGGGATCCGTACCAGGTCGGGTTGACGGAGGAGATAGAGAAGATCCAAAGAAGAGCGGCGCGTTTCGTCACTGGGTTATTTGGTAACCGTGATAGCGTTACGGAGATGTTTAATAAACTCAAGTGGCAGACTCTGCAAGAGAGGCGCTCTGCATCGCGGTGTAGCTTGCTCGCCAGGTTTCGAGAGGGTGCGTTTCTGGATGAGGTATCGAATATATTGCTTCCCCCTACTTATACCTCCCGAGGAGATCACGAATGTAAAATTAGAGAGATTAGAGCGCGCACGGAGGCTTTCAGACAGTCGTTCTTCCCGCGAACCATACGCGACTGGAACAGGAAAGGGAGGTAATGACAGTGGCACGTAAAGTGCCCTCCGCCACACACCGTTGGGTGGCTTGCGGAGTATCAATGTAGATGTAGATGTAGATGTAGATGTAGAACCGATGTACATGTACCATCACTTCTTCTCAGCTGCGGTCTGTGACTTCGACATGGCGGCAAATGAGCATGAAGTAACAGTGGTCTGAGATTTATTGATGGCTACGTCCACTTCGTGAGACGTACTCGGAGGACAATGAAAGACAATGATCGTATATTAAAAGGTAAAACCAAATAAACGATCGAGGAGTGAACGTTTCGTGCCAAGCTGTTGTTATTAATTTATCACACACCACATGAAAATAATTACACCATTTGTACAATAAGTCGTTGACTGTTTGCTCTGGGGACAATATTGTAACATTGTAATGCTATTAAACAACAACTTATGAAATGTGTCTACTGAAGGCACCACATGGGACACGGCAGATATAACGTGGTTAAAACGCGTATTAAACTGAATCAAGTCTGACAGGAGGAAGTGCTCAACTCACAGACTTCACTAAGGTTAAGTCTACAATATGTATCAAATAGAAAATAACACTCCTATTTTGACTGTTTAGAACGTGAAAATTTAACGAAAAAGCTGACTCAATAAGTTAATTGTGTTACCTAGATAAAAGGTCATAAGGCTGAATGCCGATAACTATCTCCAGGTTAGTTTGTGGTGAAGCACTCATGAAACCAAAATGATTTCTTCTACAAGTAAGTCCTCAGGTCGTGGTCGTGCTGTAGCGTTCTCGCTTCCCACCCCCGGGTTCCCGGGTTCGATTCCCGGCGGGATCAGGGATTTTCTCTGCCTCGTGATGACTGGGCGTTGTGTGATGTCCTTAGGTTAGTTAGGTTTAAGTAGTTCTAAGTTCTAGGGGAGTGACGACCATAGATGTTAAGTCCCATAGTGCACAGAGCCATTTTTGTACAAGTAAACAACAAGAATGATGGGGGGAAACCGAGACTATCACAGTATTTTGGATCATTGTAGCTTTACATGCAAGGTCTTCGAGTAAGAATATCGCACTGCCGCAGTCAGTAAGAAACATGCCATTGGTTAAGGATCTCAGAGGGTGAGCGACAGTTAGTATACAGAAGGTGCGGCAAAAATCCAAATCTGGCATGACGTCAACAGTCAGCAAGAAGAAATATTACACAATACGATGGACGGTCACGTCAACGGTGTCCACATCTTCTGCCAGAGGGGCCATGTAGGATGTTCTGGGTAGCGGGGATTCGTATAGACGGCAGTGACAGCATCGTGTTGGCTCCGAGTGAGTTCCTCGTAGACGGATAGATGAAATGCGTGTGCATTCGGCGACTCGCACAGGAATCTCACTAGGAATGAACTGGACTCTCAGGACACAATCTCCAGCCTAAGTGCAGCCCTCAACGTCAGGATACAGTCAGTCTTGCTTCCTGTCACCTGTCTGACATAAGAAACAAGTAGGTGGGGCTAGTACACTCAGCTGGCTCTTGGGTTGTCGTCTGGTTGGCGTGAGTAATGTGGCATCTCTTAAGTTCCGTCCGCCAGGAGGCCTGTGTAGCTTGGATGTAAACTGTGTGGCTCACAAGGCAGGTGCAAACCCACGACAAAGCACTATAAAAGCAGGAAAGGTTCCTCTCAATCTTGGATCCACATTTTTGAAGTTTGTTTCCTATTAATGATGAATAATCTTCAGTTGTTTACATAGACGCGCTGATCATATGCCCTTTACTAATCGCTAATTATTGATGATCATGCTGTGGTGGATGGAATATCCGAATGAACGAAGCAAGAAAATCTTGACAGCTCTGCAGCTTTCCGCGAAGCCTATTTACCACAGCGTGGGAGGCACAACAACCCATCCCGACGAACTGCAAGCGGCGGAAGACATTTGTGAGGGACGAAGTTGTGAGCTCTTTACTTAGGCGCCGCAGCCCCTACCCGCCTACCGTGGCAGCTGGCGACAATAGCGTCCTCCTTGCGACCCACTCCCAGTACAGCCCCCGAGAGCGGTCTTAATGTATTCTTTCTTCTGGAACCGCAGTAATGGATTGGGAATTAAGGGCGGCAGCTCGAGTTAAAAGCATCTATTTTCCCGCGAGGCGGACGGATACGCTTCTTCCTTCAGTCCATTTCTGTGGGCGCTGGCATCAGACGCTCGGATCCAGACCAGAAACTGTCCGCTCGCTGTCTTAGTAGCGCAGGCCTTTGTCGTGTTTCTCACACTAATGAACTGCGATACTTATCAGGACTGTGCTGAACAGTAAGGCAGCAGCCACTATTCGCTCCTTTACATATTTTGTGGTAAACGATGTCGAATGTTTCACATCCGTGCGAATTTATGGTTTTCAATGCAATGACGGGACCACACGAAAAACACCCCCATATCATAACACCACAACACTATATGCTCTGTACTTCAATTCTGGCACTGTACGTGATGGAAGGTAACATTCGCCAAACCAAAGAGCTTCCACCCTGTAGCCACAGGGTACAGCGTGATACATCATTCCATATTACTCATTTACAGTCATCCTCTGTAAAGTGGAATCTCTCTTCACACCATCTCAAACATCGCTTCACTGACTAGAGAAGTGTGTGCATTATGAGGAGTACCTCGACCATTCTACCGGATTCGTGTTAACTCCCTACGTCCAGTCATTGTATTAGTAACACTGATGGTAGCACGTGGGAAATCGTCGTTTACCTCGTCTTTCATGGTAACACACAAAATAAATTTTAATGTGAGTGATTACTGTGATGGAGTGAGGGATGACAGACCTCTGGCGCTCTTCTGGTCTGTACTACTTTAATTTGGACGAATAACTTAATATTCATACACACAACAAAATACGTTTTGCATCACCACGGTACCCAAAACTACTGAAGATAGATATTGCGTCACAGGCACAGTCCCTTTGACTGTTCAGAGATGTCAGTAAACCCGTCCAAAGATGTAAACAACCACGCATGAGCAGCTCCTATGAGACGGAGGGGGACCGACTGCCGATCAGTTCCAGTCATTCCAACAGGAAGCAGGTACACGGCTCGTGTTGTCTGTAGTTCAACCATCCCTAGATGGTCAATATCGCGGTTCAATCGCGTCCACACTGTTACTTTGTGCTAGGAAGGGCTCTCAACAAGGGAAGTGTTCAGGGGTCTCGGAGTAAACCAAAGCGATGTTGTTCGGACATGAAGGAGATACAGAGAGACATGAACTGTCGATGACATTCCTCGCTCAGGGCGCCCAACGGCTACAACTGCCGTGGATGACCGCAAACCTGACAGCATCGCCACCATGTTGAATAGCGCTTTTCGTGCAGAAACAGGACTTCGTGTTACGACTCAAGCTGTGCGCTGTGGGCTGCATGATGCGCAACTTCACTCCCGACGTCCATGGTGAGGTCCATCTTTCTAAACAAGACACCATGCAGTGAAGTACAGATGGGCCCAACAATGGACCGCTCAGGATTGGCATCACGTTCTCTTCACAGATGAGTGTCGCATATTCCTTCAACCAGACAATCGTCGGAGACAAGTTTGGAGTCCACCCGGTCAGGCTGAACGCCTTAGACACACTGTCCAGCGAGTGCAGCAAGGTGGAGGCTCTCTGCTGTTTTGGGGTAGCATTATGTGGGGCCGACGTACGCCGCTGGTGTCATGGAAGGAGCCGTAACAGCTGTACGATATGTGAATGACATCCTCCGTCCGATAGTGCAACCAAATCGGCAGCGTATTGGCGAGGCATTCGTCTTCATGGACGACAATTTGCGCCCCCCATAGTCCATACCTTGTGAATGACTTCCTTCAGGATAACGACATCGCTCGTCTAGAGTGGCCAGCATGTTCTCCAGACATGAACCCTATCGACCATGCCTGGGATAGAGTGAATGGGTTGTTTATGGATGACGTCACCCACCAACCACCCTGAGGGATCTACGTCGAATCGCATTTGGGGAGTGGAACCTCCTGGACCAACAGTGCCTTGATAAACTTGTGAATTGTATGCCACGACGAATACAGGCATGCATCAATGCAAGAGGACATGGTACTGGTTATTAGAGGTACCGGTATGTACAGCAGTCTGGACCACCACACCTGAAGGTCTCGCTGTGCGGTGGTTCAAATGCAATGTGTGGTTCTCATGACCAATAAAAAGGTTAGAATTGATGTTTATGTTGATCTTTATTCCAATTTTCTCTACAGGTTCCAGAACTCTCGAAACCGAGGTTATGCAAGACTTTCTTAGATGTGTGCATAACGTATTGTTATCGTCTAATGGTGACGTACTAAGATGAGACAAACTGTGTATCTTGAGGCTTAAATACCAATATATGACAAACAACTTTTCGTGCGGAGTGAGGAAAAGCGAGCATAATGGAAACTGCGGTCAAAATACAATGTTAACAAAAATTGAGGAAAACATATACACAACCACACATAGTTTGGTTTGTAAAATCTATACCTCATCGAAACGATCGGTAAAATTACGGACATCGATTCTGTTTTTAAAGAGTTATTCACTTTAGACACTACATTTTTCTTCCACATACTATTCTATTACCTGCTTTTAGAGAAAAATAATATCTTTTCCTACCCTACTGTCATCATGAAAATTATTTTATTGAAGGAGTTTCGCCTTACTAAACATTCAGCTCCATGGTAGCTGAAACAATAATGGATGTGTTGTGATATTCGAAGTGACTGCTGCTAGGAGGCGTTATGTTGAACACCTCTGAGACCACGTACAACTTACTAGGCCTCGAGATGAACGAGAATTGCCGTAACAGGCATGCACAACCGCAGGGCAACTCTACAGCACATTTGAACACTCGTCTGAATTTTGAAATTCAATTTATAACCCAACATGACAGCAACAGTCAATAAACATGATTTCACACATGAATTACTCGGCGCTGTTAATATATCGGAGCGTAGTACCAAACTGAAACTCGTTTGTCAATCATTTTCACATGTTAATGCGCAATTTCATATTAGTTTACTTTTCATCTGCGACACAATAAATTAAATTTAGCGGAGGTACATCGAACATCATTAATTTTCGCGTACTGTTGGCGATCCCTTCATAACGTGGTTTTCGTGCCAAACGGTTATTGCGAGCAGCGCTTGTATAGTATCTGTTGCGCAATCGGAAGCAGCCGTTTGCGTTCGTGCAACTCAATAAGAACGTATAAATTCTGTTAAAGCATCGGCGGCTGTAGTTACGCTGCGCTTATATTAACGCGCGCTCGTCTTGTTTAAGGAGAGTGTATCTCGTTCTTTCCACATACTCCGTGTCTCGTTGTAGGTAATATATCTGGTGTCAATATTCTCTCAGAGCTGGATCAGATATCGTAAGAATCTACACAACGCAAACGTTAAATATGTCCTTAAATATTGCAGGGAAGAAGTTTCGCCACCGTCTAAATTTCTCATGCAAATTTTATTTTAACAGTTTAGACCTCAGGACAAGGTATTCTTGTTGCCGACACAGAACAGAGGAGAAAAAGTCTCACAGACAAAAAAAAAACCAATTTTCTAGGGAGAATTTTCCATGATGCGAGAAATTCCTATCTTACCTAATTCTGATCGTAGAGGGATAACTAATTTCCACTAACTGAAGTAAGACTGTAGCTCTTGCGTCAGTCACAGCAAGGTTACAAGGCATCTCTCGAAGCAATGACCTGGATCTAATTGAAGACTGATTCTGCAGGACATGGATCATCGTTCAGTAAATGTGAAAAGGAAGACCTTGGAGAAACTCCAGTTATTGGCAATAAAAACTAATTAAAAAGTGAAGGAGATGTTCAAGAACGTAGACTATAAAATTCTAGTTCAGTTTTCAAACTGTCTCGCTTAGCAGGAAATTCGGCGATAAAGACAGTGCGAGTTTTAAGAGATGAAGTTTCTTCTGAGATGAAAGATCGATTTAATAAGCTAATTTTATATCAACATATTTATTATCATCAGTTATTAAACATTCTTTGCTCAATAAACCCCCTTTCTAGATTTTTATGTGCGTCACCTCCGTGTCAATTCTATTGTCATTTAGTCAGCTTCATTACGTCGCTGTCTCGTTGTTTTGTTATCTTGTGGAATCCATCATCCATCTTACAGTCTTCATGTTCCGCCAATCATATTTCTTTTTATATCATTTTCATTATTAATGACGATCCCATTTCCCTTTGAGCAACCCTCAGTTTCGAAAGATCTATGCATTAAACGTTTTTGTGTCAGTCATAAATCAGAAATTGTAATCGACATTAATGTAAATCTTTTCTCTTTAATCCACATAGAAAGAATAATGTTTAAAACTCTGTTCAGTTTAAGCAAAACACCACCGGATGTGTTCAGTCTTCCACACATTTCCTTTGCTAACCATAGACTCGTTGTCTTCAAATACGAGTACACTCAGTACATCAATTCATCAAATGTTCCTTTGAATTTATTGTAATTTTGTTCGATTTTGTTACAATGTGGATAAAATTCCGCCGCAAACAACATAATTGGTACACAGTGGAAACAGGTCTCTAGGGAAAGTGAAGTAAGGTTTACTTCAAATGTGACGGTAGACTTTATATGTCGAAACATCGTTTCCGCTTATGGCTTCTTATCTTTTACTATGTGCAATCACAATTTAGGCATTACGCGATTTTCAAGAATTACCAGTATGTGCCACTTGTAACTTGGCTAAGATAGAGTGCAACTTCGTTTAAATGAGGAGAGTGAGCGACTTCACCTTGTACCCTCTTTATGGAAAAGTAAAAATCACTTTTGAACTCCGTCTTGAGTGCGTAAGGCAATCAAATTTGTCCCTAGACGCAACGGCTTCTAAAAGGATTAAAAAGTGTGGGTTCACATGTGTTAAAGAGCACAATGGAAAGGGTTATTCATATATTAAAAGAAAAAATTTTCACTTTCCCGAGAACAGTTATAACGGACATTTTCAACCCATTTTCTGATCTCACAACAACCTCCGGCCAGCCTAATATTTAGGAGGAATATGCAGTAGTTTTCTATAAGCCGATAATTTAAATTTCTTTTTTATTTGATATTTTCGCGTGAATGAAAACGTAAGGAAAATGTTTTATCAATTTGTAACACAAATTCGTCAATTTGATTACAAGTAACTTCTGTGTGTTCTGAAGCCTTAGTCCAGTAGGGAACTTTTAACCTATGAACAAATTCGGAAGTGCGAAAATAATAATTGCAAGTTGTCTTGGTTGCGACACGGATGTGTATATACGACAAGTGCAAGGACGGAGTTAATTAGTGAAAAATTAATTATCTTGCCGGAGGTGGTGGAGTTTTCATGGTGGGTGGAAGAGATGATAACACAGTCAATGTGCTGAGACAGATAAACAGTATTAACACGAGGAGTCAAGAAGCAATCAGATCTTTCAAGAACATGACTGCTTTGCTATTTTTGCAATAGCTTGCAAGAATTTCAAGATGAGAAATAGTTCTGAAACAGAACACAGAAGAGGATACCGCAAGGGCTGAACACTTTGAAGAAAAGAAGAAAACAAGAATCAAGACTTGCAAGAGACAAGATTTTTCAGCTTTCAACGCAGAAGACATCCGGAGGCACAAAACCTGAAGTAATCTCATGAAATGAACGGAAACACACACTACATTTTCATGGAATACAAGGCTGTGATTTTTGGTGTTATTTTGGGCAGAAAGGAGACTGTGATTTTGATCGATTCTAAGGTCTGTGTTACGAGTCGAGGCTGCAGCTATTGTTCATGTATTAACTGTGGAACGTTTCGGAAGTTGGTCTAAACAGAGTAAGGTGCCAAAGCTTGAAATAATCAAAGAGTACCAATAAAATTGGTAGCTGCCCTTATGAAACATACAGCTACGCTATCGTCCATTGCTCAGCTATAAAATCGTGTCTACATGCTCGTATTTCAGTAGAACATAATATAGTCCCGTATCCTATTTGGATGTAATTTCAAAAATTTTTGTGTGCCTTCAGCAGTGAGAACCAATGGCCTTGCCGTAATGGGAACACCGGTTCCCGTCAGATCACCGAAGTTAAGCTCTGTCGGGGTGGGCTAGAACTGGGGTGGGTGACCATCCGGTCTGCCAAGCGCTTTTGGCAAGCGGGGTGGACTCAGCCCTTGTGAGGCAAACTGAGGAGATACTTGAAAGAGAAATAGTCGCTCCGGTCCCGTAAACTGACACAGGGCCGGGAGAGTGGTGTGCTGTCCACATGCCCCTCGATACACATCCGGTGACGCCTGAGGATGACACGGCGGCCGGACGACACCGTTAGGCTTCCATGGACTGTTCGGGAAGAGTTTGGTATTTTTCTTTTAAATATGACGGAAAAAGTTTCGCTTGCTACTCGAATCAACTGCGGTGTAATAGCGCTCTCTTACTGTGATTTTTCTGCCTATTTCTTTGCAACATGTTCCATTCCAGTATTTACAGTACTATACGCTAGCGCGCGCGTTCGCGCGCCTTTGTGTGTGTGTAGTGTAGTGTAGTCTAGTGTAATCTTTGTGTTGTATGATGATGACGAGAGAAGGGAAAGTGTGAGACCTGGTAGCAGCATATAGCGTAATACTCTCGAATAACACCAAGGCGACGGCCAAGCTTAACGTCCCAGTCCGACATGTGTATTACCATCAACAGTGCCACGTATCCTCACTCCATGAGACACTGAGGAGAGATTTGATATTTAAACCTGGACCACTAACTCTTCTCCCATTGCCGGCCAAATCTTGGCAGTGAAATTTTTGGGGAGGAATTTGGTTTAGTTTTCAGTCATGAGACGACGTGTCAGAGCAGCAGCTGAAATTTTATTTGCTTTTTGTTAAGTGTCCTGTTGACAAGATAGAAATAGACATGTTGCTGTGGTCCAGGGGTCAGATGCAATACAGCAGGTTTGAAGCGCATCCAACTCGGCGAGTATGACCGAAAGTGAGACAGATGAATCTTCCAGCAATTTATACATTGTGACCAACTTTGATTGGCTACGTGTGATATCAGCACTTCAACTACTATGTAGACGTTGATAAAGGCTTAAGAACTGTATTTTGCATTCCATAATAAATGAATCAGTGCGTCACATTTCATAATCCTCTTAAAACTCAGTCGCTGTTACTGGTTTTAATAGTACTACGTAATAGGAAACATGTAATAATTTGAACTCTTGTTGCTGATATGCCGTGAGTTACTGACATGCCGCGGTCCAGTCCATTACAGAAATTATTTTATGGATATATTTATGTGTGGAGGAGGAAAATACCAAAATACTAGGGGTTACGAAGAACAATATTAGAGGCATGATAGTTTGTAACTCATTATGAATATATCACCGTATAGAATTCACACTCTAGCTACTCAGTGCCTTTTTTTTTTTTAAGAAGTGCTCTACTTATTAATTATTAGATGTGTGCTTCTGCTGCTACGATAATTCAATTCCTGTTAAAATTCGCATTTCATCGTCATCCTGACTGACCGTGAAATCGAATGACAAGATCTGATGAATGCAATGAACTGTTGAATGAATAGAGGACATGACATTAGGGTGAAACGAAGAAAGACGAAATTAATGAGAAGTAGCAGAAATGAGAGCAGCTGGAAACTTAAAATCAGTATTGGTTGTTTGATTAGCTGATGTGGGGGGAGGGGACCAAACAGCGAGATCATCAGTCCCGTCGGATTAGGGAAGGATGGGGATGGAAGTCAGACGTGCCCTTTAAAACGAATCATTCCAGCATTTGCATGAAGCGATTTAGGGAAATCACGGAAAACCTAAACCAGGATGGCTGGACACGGATTTGAACCTTCTTCCTCCCGAATGCAAGTCCAGTGTGCTAACCACTGCATCACTTCGTTCGGTGTAGGAGAAGATGAAGTTAAGGAATTCTGCTGGCTGCGCAGCAAAATAACCAAGACGCAGAGAACAAGGAGGACAAAAACCAAACTGCCACTATAGAGACCACCATACATACGTTTTGTGGTGCCCTAAGTGCTGAGCATCTGAATTTAAAAGAGCTTTGGAAGACTTAAGCCGAATAAAGCAGAAGGGATAGATAACAGTCCATCAGAATCTCTGATGTAATTGGGGGACGTGGTAACAAAACGAATGTTAACGTTGGTGTGTAGAGTGCATGAGTCTGCGATATACCTTGTCACTTTCGGAAAAATGTCATCCACACAATTCCGAAGATTGCAGGAGATGACAAGTGCGAGAATCATCGCACAATCACCTTAACGATTCATGAAAGTGGCTTTCAAGAATGATTTACAGAAGCGTGGGAAAGAAAATTGAGGATGTGTTAGAAGATCATTAGTTTGAGTTTAGGAAGGTGAAGGCTCCAGAGAGGCAATTCTGATAATGGAAGCAAGACTAAAGAAAAATCAAGACTTGTTCAAAGGATTTGTCGACCTGGAAAAAGCGTTAACTTTGCAAATGACACAAGATGTTCGCAAGTCTGAAAAAAAATGTTGTTAAGCTAAAGAGAGAGACGGGTAACACGTACAAGAGCCAAGAAGGAGTAATAAGAGGAACAGCAAGAGTGAAGTGCTCGGATTAAAAAGGGTGTAAAACAGGTATGTAGTGTTTCGCCCCTACTGGTCAATCTACACATTGAGGAATGAGTGATGGAAATAAAAGAAAGATTCAGGAGTGGAATTAAAATTCAAGGTGAAAGGATACCTGTGATGCGATTCGCTGATGACATTGGTATTCTGAGTGAAATTGAAGCATTTGCTGAATGAAAAGAACAGTCTAATGAGTAGAGAATAGGGTTTGACAGTAAATCGAAGAAAGACGAAAGTAATGAGAACTGGCAGAAGTGAGATCAGCGAGAAACAAAACCAGGACTGATGGCCACGAAGTAGATGAAATTAAGGAATAGCCAATGACGGAGGAAGCAAGGAGGACATCAAAAGCAGAGCACCAATAGCAAGTGTACTAGTATCAAAAATAGGCCTTAATTCGAGGAAGAAAATTCTGTGAATGTACGTCTGGAGTATTGTATGTGTTAGTGTGTTAGTGGAACATCGGATTGTTATATATATATATATATGTATTGATAATGCAATCAACAGCCCAGAAGAATTTTATTTGCAGTGACGAAGTCCGCAGTAGCGTATGCTTACATTCAACGACGAAGTGTTCTTTCAATTACAACTGCTTACCATTTTAGATCTTCTAACATCCGCTTGCGAAATCTCTGCATCACACTGATCACTAGAAACTAACGAGCGGTTACCACATGGCAGGTGCGTGGACTGTATGCGTAAGCGTTCTTTATTTCTGGACGGAGCTCGTATTACACTGAGCTGACTGAAGTTATGGGAAGGCGATACACATATATACAGACTGCGGTAAATATGTACAGAGGGCGGTACATTAGGTATAAAGGGAAGTTGCACTGGCGGAGTGGTCAGTTCTAGTCAGGTGATCCATGCGTAGAGGTTTCCGACGTGATTATAGCCGCACGACAGTAATTAAGAAACTTTAAACGCGGAGCGGTACTTGGAACTAGATGCACAGGACATTCCATCTCGGATATCGTTAGGGAATTCAATATTCGGAGATCTACGGGGTCCAGAGCGTGCTGAGAAAACCAAATTTCAGGCATTACCTCACCATGGACAATACAGCGGTCGACGGCCTTCACTTAACGACCAAGAGCAGCGGCGTTTGCGAAGAGCCGTCAGTGCTAACAGACAAGCAACACTGCCTAAGACAACCGTAGAAATCAATGCATGACGTGTTACAAAGGTATCCGTTAGGACAGTGCGGCGAAATTTGGCGTTAATGGGCTATGGCAGTAGAAGACCGAGGCGAGTGCATTAGCTAACAAGACGTAAATTGCAGCGTCACTATATCGGTGGACCGTACACGATTGGAAAACAGTGGCCTTGTCAGATGAGTCCCGATTTAAGTTGGTAGGAGTTGATGTTAGGGTTCGTCAGTGGCGCAGACCCCACGGAGTGTGGACCCAAGGAAATGTGGCAGCAGGTAGTAACTCTATTACGGCGTGGGATCTGTTTACATGGAATCGACTTGGTCCAACTGAACCGATCATTACCTCGAAAGGGTTATGTTCGGATACTTGGGGACCATCTGCTGCCATTCATGGACTTCTTGTTGTCAAACAACAATTCAAGTTTTATATATGAAGATAGTAACTGTTCTCGAAAGAACAGATACCACTGATGACCGTGCAGCTTCTCTAGAATGAAATGGTAATTAATTGAAGCCCTCAGCTGCCACAGGTTGCCCGAACTCTTAAGGGAATTGTCATCTTAGTGTGTGCGAGTAATGAGTGGATGGGCAAATACCTATTAGGTACATAACGTATATAGATTGTGGACAGTTGGGAATGTTGGTCTCACGGGAACCGTGCACGGGATAAGTCCCTGCACTCGCGCTATTCGACCGTGTCCTCGGTGGCTCAGATGGATAGAGCGTCTGCAATGTAAGCAGGAGATCCTGGATTCGAGTCCCGGTCGGGGCACACATTTTCAGCTGTCACCATCGAGGTTTATCAACAACAGAGCAGAGGGTCTCAAATAATTATAGTTTAAACTCAAGTTTTATTGATGACACAGTTGTCCGTGGTTTGTTTGCACAGCCTATTGGACAAATCGAGCGAATGATTTGACCACTTAGATCACCCGACATGAACCACATCGACCATTTATGGCACATGATGCAGAGCGTATTTGGTCCACAAATTCACACACCGTCAACACTTTCGCAATGACGAATGGCTACAGGGGCAGCATGGGGGACTTCAAACTTGTTGAGTCTTTGAAACGTCGAGATGCCGCATTACGCCGGGAGAAAGGACATTCGACACGATTATTAGCAGGTATCTCATGACTTATGTCACCTGAGTGTATGATGTTTGTTTTCGCTGCTAAATATATTTATTTAATCGTATGGTGATTTTATACAATATACAGTTGATACAAGGCAAGTGATTTTATACAATATACATATGAAATAAGACAAGATTAAACCTTAATGTCCGTGTTTTTCAACCAATTAATTAAGCTGGGTGTGAGAGTGAACAAGTCGTCAGGAATTCCAGGGTATGAATGAAGTGGACAGCGTTGGAATAAATGTTCAATTGTCTGCTCTTCTTGATTACATTCAGTCATTGGTGAACAGATCCAGCCCCATTTGTACCTAAAGTAGCAACAAATATGCCCAGTCCTTAACCTGTTGAGACGGCACCAGAGGTTCCTTTGTAGGTCAAAACCTTTTGGCTTCTTAGTGGGATCTAGGTGATGGGCTCTTGTTCCCCATGTTTTTGTTGACCATTCATGCTTCCAGCTTTGATTAACATCAACACCATCCGCGATGAGTTGTCCTGCCTTAACACTTGCTGGTCTTCTTGATCGCAATCGTTGCTGTGGCGGATGACAGAATTCCTGGTGCAGTGGTAGAGCGGGTGATGCAGAGATTTTCTTGGCCCCCCACAGTAGAGCCTGTTTCCGCCGTTAGTGAGGTGGAGGAATGTGACTCAGTACAGGTAACCAGTGGCATGGGGTTGATTTGATGGAACCAGTAATACAGCGCATTGTGTCGTTAAGTTTTGCGTCTACCTTCTTCGCATGTACATTTCCCAACCAGACAGGTGCACAGTACTTACCAGCAGAGTACACAAGACTGATGCCAGTTAAACGCAGACAGTCAGCAGAGGTTCCCCAGGTTGTATCACTGAGCTTATGTAGTATATTGTTCCTTGCAGCAACTTTATGAGAAAGCTTGGTGATGTGCTCTTTGTAGCTCAGGGTTCTGTCTAAAGTGATTCCGAGATATTTTGGGAAAGGATTGTACCTCAACGTTTGTCCATTGAGCAGTTTTTTATGTCCTTGGGATCAATCTTTTTCTACGGTCGTATACATTAAAGAAATAATTTTTATTAAAATATCACAAGAGAACCGAGCTTCATTTCTCAGCCCCAACAAATGAATGAGGAAATTCACATGTTTTCGTGGGTGTGCTCTCCTTTTCGAAGCAGACGCCCTAGCGCGGCACCTCCACCGGTGAACGTCTCGAAGAAACGTCCCTCCGGCCCCGCGGCGGAGCAAAGGAGTAACGGCGCCAACGGGGGCGGAGTCACTAATTGCCGCCGTCGGTGCTCCTGGACGGCCGCCCCCGCTCCGCGCGGCCTAATGGCGCGGAAAATGTTCAAAGAGGCGGCGCGGCGCAGAGCTGAGTGTGATCAATGGGCGCCGGCAGGGCCTGGCTGTGCGGCAGGGGGTCGCGAGGCGATGCGGCGAGCGGCGCAGAACCGAAGCCGCCGCGGGCCCCACACACGGCGACACGGCGGCGAGGCTCTGCGCGGCGCGGCGCGGCATAAATTCCAATTACAGAGCGCCGCCCGCTAAAGGGCCGGCCCGCCTCCGGCCTTCGGGAACTGAAATAATCAGCGGTGGCCGGCGACCAGCGCACCGGCTACCAGGGTCCCACCGCGACCAGTGTCGCATGTCGCGTTCCTGCGGTCAGCTCTTCGCATTGTTGGCGCACTAGTGGCATCAGGCGTAACCTCTGTAGTGAAGGTCAGCAGGAGATGCGTGACGGGGAGGTTTCATAGTTACAATCCGCAACTGTCATGTGGTGTGACAGAAGAGAAAATGAAGGTTGGTTTGGGAGACACAACGAATCCGATTTCAGAGTTCGACAGAGTTTCGAAATTCTTGCAGTCAGTTACTGCAGTAGATTTAGATATCAT
The DNA here is from genome assembly GCF_021461395.2 of Schistocerca americana. Classification (NCBI taxonomy): domain Eukaryota; kingdom Metazoa; phylum Arthropoda; class Insecta; order Orthoptera; family Acrididae; genus Schistocerca; species Schistocerca americana. The sequence goes on from NC_060124.1 coordinate 125,406,150, forward strand.
TACGATGTAATATCTGAAGTGATTACGGGAGATGACAAAAAAATGGCTCTGAGCACTATGGGACTTAACATCTGAGGTCATCAGTCCCCTAGAACTTAGAACTACGTAAATATAACTACCCTAAGGACATCACACACATCCATGCCCGAGGCAGGATTCGAACCTGCGACCGTAGCGGTCGCGCGGTTCCATACTGAAGCGCCTAGAACCGCTTGGTCACACTGGCCGGCGGAAATGACAGCTAAACGAATATTCGAGGAGGTGTCTAGATTCTATTACACTGGACTAACAGATAAATGGTTCAAATGGTTCTGAGCACTATGGGACTTAACATCTATGGTCATCAGTCTCATAGAACTTAGAACTACTTAAATATAACTAACCTAAGGACATCACACAACACCTAGTCATCACGAGGCAGAGAAAATCCCTGACCCCGCCGGGAATCGAGCCCGGGAGCCCGGGCGCGGGAAGCGAGAACGCTACCGCACGACCCTGGACTAACACCATCTGACTTTTGAATAGGCGTGGTCCAAACAAGTAATGTAGCAAGGGTGGTTGAATGCGAAAATCACGCTCACTCAGGTTAACAGCTCAAACATACAAGTTGCCGCCTACAATAATATAATCAAGAAAGCAAAATAACAGTATCTTCCGACGCTGTGCGTCATAATAGAAGCAGACTTAAGAAAAATCAAGACACATTAGTAGGATTTCACGACAAAGAAACACCTTACTACAAATGAAAATGGTGCTAGATGTTCAAAATTCTAGGGAAGATTGGACACATGGCAACATGCAGTATTAGGAGAACCAAGAAGTAACAAAAAGAATGTGATGTTCTGCCCACTCGTCTAATATAGGGTACCTAGGAAAGCTGTTTTCTCGCATCGCTAGGCAACAGTTCAAGCAAATCGTATTAACTGAGTTTATTGCAAATGGAAATGATTACAATGCCAAGCAGAGAATGTAACAAAGCGGACTGATTTTCCGGACGTGCGTAACACTCTGACGTCATCTGTTCTATTTGGACGTCCATATCCTGCCAAGTACAGTGTCGACACCCTAACAGGTTCGTCCGAACAATCCGCCAGTGTCCAACATGAAGTAGCTGCAACACTTCTTTTTGCAAAGCTTATTGATCAACACATGTGACTGTCCAATGTCATTTTCGACTAGAATCGCACCTTTCTGTAGCGAGAAAGGCTATGCCGACCTGCAGAGCATCGATGCAATACGGAGTTCTTTAGGCAATGCAAGGAACGAGGCCAAGATTTGCGAATTTATTTTAGCAAAATTTTCAAATCTGTATCAGCTTCCGCGGCGTGTGCAATTTTCCTATAGTTCAGCGGAAATGATTGAAGTAATTGAGAAGTTGTTGGACTGCAGTACCACTGAAGAAACTACTCGCTTGCTAGTTTTGCTAATACCTGTTCCTGGCTTTGAATACATTGCATTAATTACATGGGTCTTGTGACTAGATTTTTGTGAGTGGGTAGGATTCTTATGTTTGTTCCCTCGCGAACATACGGATTGTACATGTCCTGTCTTGCCACAAGTGTAACCATTATCTTGACGGGAGGGGCAGTTTTGGCGTTTGTGACGTGAATAGCATCGAGGGCATGATTTAGTTCTGTTCGCCTGTATCGCCGACTTTTTATCAAGCAGCTTACGTGGCATGGAAAATTGTTTACACCGTGTGGCACGCCCAAACTGTTGCTTAATGGGCCGGTCGCTAGCCAGGTACGACTCAACCCGATAAACTGCTGGCTACTCAAATCTGTCGACCGACAGGGCACCCGATCGTACTGATTTAGTATTTGCACTGCTTGCTGATATGATAGATGCTACTGTTTCGAAATCTGTTCTCTAAGTCTGACATCAGTTAAATTCTACATGACCGCATCACGCAACATAACATCTGAATGTAAAACACCACAGCATATTTAATTTTGTATTTCCTTGTCATACGCTGGAAATCTGTTACCCACTCGCAATAAGTTTGTTCCGACCGTTTCTTGCAGTGAAAGAGTTGGTATCTAGTCGCTATCACATTTACTTCTTGGCCGGCAGGGTTGGCCGAACGGTTCTGGGCGCTACAGTCTGGAACCACGCAACCGCTACGGTCGCAGGTTCGAATCCTGCCTCGGGAATGGATGTGCGTGATGTCCTTAGGTTAGTTAGGTTTAAGTAGTTCTAAGTTCTAGGCGACTGATGACCTCAGAAGTTGAGTCCCATAGTGCTCAGAGCCATTTGAACCATTCACTTGTAGGTCAAAATAGTTAGCTGGCGAATCCACAACCTAATGATACAAAAGCGCACTCGGAGTGGCGTTAGGAAAGAGTTTTGGAGTGAGGTGGAACTCTGCACTTCCTACTGTGGCAATAAATAAGGCAATTTCACAGTACCTGCTACGTTGTGAGCAACTACATGGGCTTCCAACTGTTGCAACCACTCGAGACATACCTCTTCTTGCTCATGAAACCGGCGAAAATGCGCTATAGCACTTGGAGCTGCGGTAGGTGTTTGGTCTGTTGGGCGCGCAGCTTTGACCAGTAGCTGCCGCACCATGTTTAGCAGTGTAGTTACACTCCTGGAAATTGAAATAAGAACACCGTGAATTCATTGTCCCAGGAAGGGGAAACTTTATTGACACATTCCTGGGGTCAGATACATCACATGATCACACTGACAGAGCCACAGGCACATAGACACAGGCAACAGAGCATGCACAATGTCGGCACTAGTACAGTGTATATCCACCTTCCGCAGCAATGCAGGCTGCTATTCTCCCAGGGAGACGATCGTAGAGATGCTGGATGTAGTCCTGTGGAACGTCTTGCCATGCCATTTCCACCTGGCGCCTTAGTTGGACCAGCGTTCGTGCTGGACGTGCAGACCGCGTGAGACGACGCTTCATCCAGTCCCAAACATGCTCAATGGGGGACAGATCCGGAGATCTTGCTGGCCAGGGTAGTTGACTTACACCTTCTAGAACACGTTGGGTGGCACGGGATACATGCGGACGTGCATTGTCCTGTTGGAACAGCAAGTTCCCTTGCCGGTCTAGGAATGGTAGAACGATGGGTTCGATGACGGTTTGGATGTACCGTGCACTATTCACTGTCCCCTCGACGATCACCAGTGGTGTACGGCCAGTGTAGGAGATCGCTCCTCACACCATGATGCCGGGTGTTGGCCCTGTGTGCCTCGGTCGTATGCAGTCCTGATTGTGGCGCTCACCTGCACGGCGCCAAACACGCATACGACCATCATTGGCACCAAGGCAGAAGCGACTCTCATCGCTGAAGACGAAACGTCTCCATTCGTCCCTCCATTCACGCCTGTCGCGACACCACTGGAGGCGGGCTGCACGATGTTGGGACGTGAGCGGAAGACGGCCTAACGGTGTGCGGGACCGTAGCCCAGCTTCATGGAGACGGTTGCGAATGGTCCTCGCCGATACCCCAGGAGCAACAGTGTCCCTAATTTGCTGGGAAGTGGCGGTGCGGTCCCCTACGGCACTGCGTAGGATCCTACGGACTTGGCGTGCATCCGTGCGTCGCTGCGGTCCGGTCCCAGGTCGACGGGCACGTGCACCTTCCGCCGACCACTGGCGACAACATCGATGTACTGTGGAGACCTCACGCCCCACGTGTTGAGCAACTCGGCGGTACGTCCACCCGGCCTCCCGCATGCCCACTATACGCCCTCGCTCAAAGTCCGTCAACTGCACATACGGTTCACGTCCACGCTGTCGCGGCATGCTACCAGTGTTAAAGACTGCGATGGAGCTCCGCATGCCACGGCAAACTGGCTGACACTGACGGCGGCGGTGCACAAATGCTGCGCAGTTAGCGCCATTCGACGGCCAACACCGCGGTTCCTGGTGTGTTCGCTGTGCCGTGCGTGTGATCATTGCTTGTACAGCCTCTCGCAGTGTCCGGAGCAAGTATGGTGGGTCTGACACACCGGTGTCAATGTGTTCTTTTTTCCATTTCCAGGAGTGTATTAGCCGTGTCTGGAATTGAAGCATCTTCGTTAGCTGCGTTGCATCTAACGCTTGCAGCTGAGGCACCTGAGCAGGGGCTGGGATATGTGGGGTGGACATATTGAAAGAGACAAATGCGAGAAAAAGACAAGTTAAGCAAGAAAAATAAGTACAAAGCAAAGAAAATTTCTGAAATGTCCACCTGAAAACACTGATTAGTAAAAACACTATATGAAACTGTTAAAGGAAGTAAACAACCCTGCAAAGAAGAGACAAGAGAGACTTAATTCGCCAGCAAAACAGCAGCCCATGAAAAGTCAGAGCAGGGAAGCATTAGTGGCTGCCGGCTCTTGATTCACGGTACAACTCGTCGCCAATGTTGTGGTCTGCCCACTCATATAACATAGGGTGCCTAGGATAGCTGCTTTCTCGGATCGGTAGACAACAATTCAAGCAAATCGTATTAATGGTGTTTATTACAAAAGGATCTGTTTATAATACTTAACTTTGTGAGATACAGACTTGTCGCAACCAAGGAGCGACAGACAAACGTAAGAAAGCTCTTCAATATATACAATTCTTAATACAAGTGAACCAATACAGTTTCTATGTCATTGCTGTAGCATTCTTAGGTCGGCTTAACTCGGGGCCGCTTCTGTCTTGGTGTAATCCTAGAGTGGGGTCTTCATCTCACAGCCCTCTCTGCTTTTCCATTCTTCATCGTCGTGCCGGAGCCTAACCTTACGACGGAACAAAGAATGAAAGATACACAACGAAGTGCTCGTATTAAAAACCATGTAATATAAGAATGCAGGACACCTCCTCTACTTCGAATATGTACAAGGAAGAAGCAACGAAGGAAAAACTAATAATAAAATAAAATAAAAGTTCTAGAGTGTGATTAAACGTCGTGGTGTTAACATTCGCCAGTTATAGTATTGCTGTCCTTAGTGAAAGTGGTGGTGTATTAGAAGACCTGTTCAATAAAATGAGAGCACAGAATATGAACTGAAATTAAAGGAAAGGAAGACGAAAATAACGAGAGTAGTCATAAACCTTACATCCAATTTAGGGAGCAAGAAGTGAATGAAATGAAGAATCGTGCTACCTTCGATGGAAACTGACACATTGAGTATGAAGAAGGAAGTACACAAAAAAGCAGACTAACACGGCCAAAGAAGGCATTCTTTTTCATTACAGAACTAGTGTCAAACATTGGACACCTTAATTTGATGAAGTAACTTCTGTAATGTATGTCTGGAGAGCAGCATTACATACAAGTGAATCGTGCACCATCTGGGTACCGTAAAAGAGGAGGATAGAATTGTTTGAGATGTGGTATTACAGAAGAACGCTTAAAATTAGGATTGGTAAGTTGATAAATGCGGTTCTCCGCAGAATCACCGAATAGGGGAACAAGTAGAAAGCACTGACAACAAGAAAAAGCAGGATGATAGGACATGTGTTAAGGTATCAGGGAACATATTACTTGGTGCTGTAGAGACGTGTAAAGATGAAAAATTGTTAGGAAAACGAAGATCTGAATGTATCGAGCACATGATCTAACGCATTGTGTGTAAGTGCTGCTCTGATGTCAATAGGTGACACAGGAGTGTTACTTTTGGCGGGGGTATCAAACCAGTCAGATGATTGATGCCATAAACAAAACTCCTAACGTTGCCATACAGTGTGTGTCTCTGCGTCATAGCTATAAAATATTACCTCTCTTGTTATTAAACTTAACGTAAAACATAAAAATTCTATCATTCTGCCAACAACCTAGTCAAAGACGTCGGAGGAGCAGACTCAATTGAACTGATTCAATACCCAACGAGAGGATAACGTTCTATCAGTCAACGAATGGAATTTCAAGAGTTTGACGGTGGAAGGGAAGTTAGAAACTCCGTTAAAGGTATTGATAAGGCTCAGTTTGGATGTAGTGGGTATCATTTAAGTGAAATGGAAAGAAGACAAAGATTTATGGTCGGATAAGTATAGGGGAATATCAACAGCAGCAGAAAATGGTGTTATGGGAGTATGATTCGTTATGAATAGGAAGGTACGGCAGAGAGTGATTTAATATGAACATTTCAGTGACAGTGATGTTGTCATCAGAGTCTGCAGTAAACCAACATCGACTGCAATACTTCAGGTATGCAAGCAAGCAAAAGATGAAGGGACATAGAAAGTATATGGAGATACTGAACGGGTAATTGAGCAGGTGGACTTGAATGCGGATGTAGGGGGGGGGGGGGGTAGTAGAAGATAGGATTATAGGAGAATAGGGGCTTGATAGTAGGAATAAGATAGAAGAAAGGTTAATTGAGTTCTGCAATAAATTTCAGATGGTAGTAGCGAGTACTCTGCTCAAGATACATGAGAGCAGGAGGTATTCTCGGAAAATGCCGGGGGATGCGGGAAGACTCCAGTTAGATTACATCTATTTCCGGCAGAGATTCCGAAATCAGATTTGTATTGTAAGGTGTACTCAGCAGAGCATACAGACCTAATATAATTTAACAATGATTAAGAGTAGCCTGAAATTCAAGAGACTAGTCAGGAAGAGGCAATGCGCAAAGAAGTAGGATACGGAACTTCTAAGAAATGAAGAGAGACACTTGAAGTTCTCCAAGGCAACAGTACTGCAAAATCAATAGCTCAATAGGCAGTTCAGTTGAAGAGGAATGGACATCTCTAAAAATGGCAATCATACAAGTTGGAAAGAGAAACATAGGTACAAGAAAGGTAACTACGAAGAAACCAAGGGTAAAAGTTGATCAACGACAGAAGGAGGTACAAAACTATCGAGAGCAGTCCAGGAATACCGTAATGTAAGTCACGTATAAAAAAAATAGGTTTGCATGGAAGCTATGGTGAAATGGCTGCATAACAAAGGAACCGAAAAAGAAATGATTGTCGGAAGGACTGACTCGGCATTTAGAGAAATACGAACTTTCTGTTAAATTAAAGGCAAGAACCTTATCAATGAGAGAGCAATGGGAATTCCGCTGTTAAACGCACGGAAGGAGAGTGAATAGGCGAGTAAAGTAGATTGAATGCCTCTATTATGAGGAAGAGAGGAAAGAGGTAGGGGATCTAAAATTAGAATCAGAATTTACAAGAGCTTTGGAAGGCAGCACTGAGGTCTAATAAGGCAGGAAATACAGGTAACATTCAATCGGAATTTCTAAAATCATTGGGGAGTGGGCAACAAAACGAATATTTACGTCGATGTGTAGAATGTGTGAGACTGGGGGTACAGCATCCGACATTCGTTATAGGCAAGAACCAAGAAGAGCGACAAGTATCGCAGAATCCACAGCGCAATCACCCATGCTGCTGAAAAGAATAACATGCAACAGAATGGCAAAGAATATTGAGAATATCTGATTTAATGGTCAGTTTGGCTCTAGGAAAGGCAAAGACACCAAAGAGGTAGTTCTGGCGTTGCTGTTGACAATGGAAGCAAGACTGAAGAGAAATCAGGCGCACGCCCATAGTATCAGAGTCGAATGGTGCAAGATGTTCGAAATTCTGAGAACAATAGAATAAGTTATAGGGAAAAACGGGTGATATACAATATGTACAAAAACCAAGAGGGAACGTAAAGAATGGAAGACGAAGAAGGAAGTGCTCTGATTAAAAAGGATGTAAGGTTGGAAAGTACTCTCTCGCCCTACATCAAAGAAGTAGTGAGGGGAAATAAAAGAAAGCTTCACGAGTGGAATTAGCATTTAACGAAAAAGGATATCAACTATAACATTCACTGGTGACCTTGCTCTCTCAGTGAAAGAGAAAAAGAGTTACAGGATCTGTTGATTTGAATGAACAGTATATTGAGTAGAAAATATGGATTGAGGGAAAGAGAAAAAAATACGAAAGTAATGAGGAGTAGCAGAAATGAGAACAGCGAGAAACTTAGCATCGTAACTGGTGATCACGAAGTAGATGAGGCTGAGGAATTATGCTAACCATTCAGCAAAGTAGTCCAAGATGGATGGAGCAACGGAGGCATAAGAAGCAGACTAGCATTGGCAAAATGTCCATTCTTCGTCAAGAGAAATATGCTAGTATCGAATATAGGTCTTCATTTGAGGAAACATTTCTGAGGATGTACGTTTGAAGGGCGACATTGTATGGTAGTGAGACATGAACTGTGGGAAAGAAATGATTCCAAAACTTTGAAACGTGGTGCTGCAAAGGAATATTAAAAATTATGTTGGTAAGAGCTGAATCCTCGCCCAGACCCCACAAACCCATTGACCCAAGTGGTCTTCAAGGCGCTGTGCAGGCTGGTAATGGCTCCATAACAGTGTGGATTGTGTTTAAATGGAATGGACTTGGTCCTCTGGTCCAAATGTAACGTTCATTCGTTGCAAATGGTTGTGTTCTGCTACTTGGAGACCGCAACAAGGGAAATTTTGTGGATGACAGTGATCCATGCCAGTGAGCCACTATTGTGTGCGATTAGTTTGAGGAACACACTGCACAAATCGAGCGAATGATTTGGCTACCCAGACTGTCCGACATGAATCCCTTTGAACATATGTGGAGCATAATCGAGAGAAAAGTTCGTGCGTATAATTCTGCATAAGCAACACTTTCCGTAACATGGACGGTTACAGAGGCAGCGTGGCTCAGTTTATGTGCAGCGGACTCCCAAAGACTTGTTGAGTCCATGCCACGTCGATTTGCTGCACTACGCTGGGCTAAATGGGGTCCACGACTTTTGTCACCTCCGTCTACACCTACATGAAGACTTTGCAATTCACACTTTATATCTGACAGGGGTGCATATAACCACTTCCTACCTATTGCTCTAACTTTTCACTCTCCATGTGCAATAAACAAATTCTGAAAATTTTTCCTGCGAGCTTGATTTATCTTAATTTATCGCTATGGTGACTTCTCCCCGTGTAGGAGACTGTCAAAAAATAGTCTGGCATACGGAGGAGATAATTCAATTTTTTTATGAAAAGACTTCGCCTCAAAGTAAGATGCCGTAGTTTCCATGATTGCCAGCCAAATTCGCTTTCTTGTCCGTTAAACGCTCTCCCATATTTCGTGATAATGCAAAACAAGCTGTCCTTCTGAGAACATTTTCGGTTTTCTGCCCCAATCGTATCTGGTAAAGACTTCATTCGGAGCAACAACACTCCAGATGTAGTGGAAAAGCCTGCTGTACACAGTTTCGTTAGTGAACGTATGGCGCCTTCTAGATGTCCTACCGATAAACCACAGAGTTTGGTCCACCTTATCCACAACGTTTGCTATATGATGTTCCATGTCAAGTTGTTCATAATAGTTATTTGTGTTATTAATAATATAATCGAAATTTAAGGACACAAGAGGAAAACTTCATACTTCTTACTGTTCTGCTACAATTTCCGCTTTTCGCACCTGCAAGTACGTAGTCTAAATCATTTTTAATTGACTTTGTTTTTTCTGATGACTGTACTAGACAGTAAAAGACGGTGCCATCTGCAAGTTATAGAAGAAAACTGCTGACATTGTCTTCTCACTCTAGTATATCGATTAAGAACAACAAAGGGGCCCTTGTGCTTTCTTAGAGAACTCCAGAATCCTTCAGATTACTTCCCGTCAGTTACTAAGAACTATGGCTTTTCTGACACAAAATTACGAATGAAATTGCACAGGGAGACGACAGTCTATAGATTATAGTCTTAGACACGCAAGTTCATTAGTAGCTGCTAGTGAGGAATGATGTCCAAAGCTTTGAGAAAATATAAAATCAGTTTAAGAACCCCTGTTGATAGCAATCACGCATTAATTCGAATGAATAAATGGTCAGCTGCGATTCACAGCAACGATATTTTCAAAATCCGTGGTGCTCATGGGTCAATATGTAGGTGTATAATAATGTTGGACAGCGGTATTTGTTCCAGAATTCTACTAAAAATCGATGTCAGTGATATAGATTCATAATTCAAATGACTCAGCGACAGTGATTTTGTTGAATGAGAAATTTTCACTAATTGTTGTGTGTTTTGGTCTATTAACTCTTAATATGACGTTTGACCTGCTCTATTGGGCTCCAGTGTTTTGTAGTGCGTTTGGTCTGCTAATTCTGAATATGAAATTAGAATCGCTCTATAGGGCTCGAGTTACCACCATATGTGAATATATTTTCAGCTAAATTATGTATTATTGCACACTAACATTTGAGTCTATTGTTTGAAGCTAAATTATTCATTATTGCATACTAACATTTATTTCTGTTATTTGCAGTTATCACTGAAACAATATCTTCCTGTCAAAATAATATTTAACCAGACGCATATATCTGTGAAATGAAAAACTTCTGTTTGACATGTATTATATTTTGTTAACAAGTGTTTTTAAGAAATCCCCAAACTGCTATTACTTCTTGGTCGTATATAGTGTGTTTGCATACTAACAATGTCCTGTTTGTATGTTAACCACCCAAACAGTTTTTGTTACATCTGTGGAAAGGCATCATTTCAATCTCAAAAGAGAAATACAGCCCCCCTACCAGATAAGAAAATCATATGAACTGCATTTTGGCTATGAAACAGGCCACACAGATATGTTGTGTTTCATGTTGATGCTGTTAAGTGGGTGGCTGGAAACCATATCACGTTACATGTTATTTAGCGTTCCCACGATTTGGAAAGGACCGCAGAACAACATACTGCTGCTGCTGCATTACACAGATTTCAGGAGTAGCAGTGAAGACTAGGCACACTGCCCAATGTCCTGATCGTGTTGTGGTTATTAGGCCTATGCCTGAAATTCAAGTCTGCCCATTCCTCTAATGCCAGATACAAGAAGTACAGATATTGATATGACTAAGGATGATGAATTTTCGAAAGCTGAGCTACATTCTGGTAATGAAAATTAGGATCGGTTGTTTTTCGACAAAGATATTTCAACTGAACCTCAAATGATAACTCAGTCTGAATTAAACGATCTGGTTCGTGATGCTGACTCATCAAAAGAAGCTGAGATAGTTAATTCATGGTTGAAGCGACGTTTGATAGATCATTCTAAGATTAGTTTCAGAGCAGTCCTTCTGCACAATAGCAACCAGTATTCTTCGATCCCTCTTGCATACGCTGCGTATATGAAGGAATGCGACAACTTGGAGCTTGTGCTGAACAGCATAAAATGTGATATCTCGTATGAATGGCATATGTGTCGTGATCCGAAGGTGATAACCTTACTTCTTGGGTTATAGCCACGATATACAAAGTTCTGTTTTTTCTTTGTGAATGCAACAGCAGGCACAGAAAAACCTGCTACCATCAGAAAAAATGGCAACAGAGAGAAAATCGCGCTGTTCGGACGAAAAATGCAGTTAATCAAGAACTTGTGAAGTCATTGAATATTTATCTTCCACCATTACACATGAAGCTGGGCTGGTCAAGAATTCTGTCAAAGCGATGAGTCGTACTGGCAAAGGTTTGAGTTCCTCAAAACCAAATTCCCTAGTATCAGTGAGGCCAAGATCATAGAGGGCATATTTATTGGTCCACAAATAGGAGAACTAATGAGTGATCCTGCATTCGAAGAAAGTTTGAATGAAGTTGAGGCAGCTGCATGGAGATCCTTCCAACGCATTGTAAAAACCTTGTCGGGAGGCCATAAGGCTGGTAACTACGAAGAACTTATTAGCTTAGCCCTCCGCCACACACCGTCAGGTGGCTTGATGAGTGTGGATGTAGATGTAGATGTAGAACTTTAGGGAAATTGTTTGCAGTATCTCTCTAAAACTCCACTTCTTGCACTGTCATTTAGTCATCTTCCCCTCTAACCTTGGCACGGTAAGTGATGAATATGGTGATTGTCTGCATAAAAACATATCTATGAAGAAAACTCGTAACAAAGATAAATGGAGCCTATGGATGTTAGCTGACTACTGTTGGAATCTCAATAGGAATGATCTTCAAGCTAGATACCGTAGAATATCACAGAAATGTACATTCTTGGCACTATACAGAAAAAATAAATACACTGTTTCACTGAAATGAAGTGCATGTGTTAAAACCAATCTGTTGCAACAGATAAAAACTGTTAACACATTTGAAATCCGCAAACAAAACTAAATATAAATCACTTTGCAGTTTCCATTTCAAGCAGAAAAAGTTTAATTTTGCTGCCCAGTGTTACTCTTACTCCCTTTGGTGGTGGTGGTGGTTAGAGTTTAACGTCCCGTCGACAACGAGGTCATTAGAGACGGAGCTCATGCTCGGGTTAGGGAAAGATTGGGAAGGAAATCGGCCGTGCCCTTTCAAAGGAACCATCCCGGCATTTGCCTGAAGCGATTTAGGGAAATCACGGAAAACCTAAATCAGGATGGCTGGAGACGGATTGAACCGTCGTCCTCCCGAATGCGAGTCCAGTGTGCTAAAGGTTTACTCCCTTTCTTGTCTATTGAAAAGACCTGCGAAATTTCACATTCTTCACACTCGTCGCGTTCGTCAAGAGAGTAATTGCAAATGATTGCTATAAATATAGCTGTTTCAGAAGCATACCGTATAAGGACCTACTTGGTATACAATCTGGATCGGAAGACATTCCTTTGTTACGTAACTTAAGTTGCTTTGCTACGCCAGTGGTGTCTTCTTCCAAATTGATATTTCTGTCGGCCGTCTCTTGATTCGAATTCTGGAAAATACAATGCATCTTCTTTGGTGAAAGATGAATATTAACCAATAATCGGTCCTAGAAGTATTTTTGTGGATGAATTATATGTTCTCAAGATTCTTCCTACGGATGTCGGGGCGGCATCTGTTTTTCCTTTAGTTATTTTATGTCTTCATTCCAGTTAACTTCATGTCGAACAGTTGGTCTTAGGCATTTTACCGTTGTTACCGTTCTCAGCGATTTACCGCCAGTAGAGAAATCCAGTAGTAAAGGATCACTTTGTATGTTTATTTACATCCATAGTCATTTGCCAGTCCCTGCACCATTCATCGATCCTCTGCAGTTCTTCGTGAATAACGCTGTAGTCTTCTAGTGTTGCATGCTTTCTACAGACAACGGGAAGGTATGCAAAATGCCTCGTCGAGCATCGTACTGGACGATCTGTATAATGCTCCCTTGAGTATTCCAAGAATTACCTTTAATATTTCGATTTCGACTACTTAAGGAAAATAGGTTGAATTATGTCGATTACAAAGCCCTTAATCAGTCACATACTTGGTCTTATAAGCTCATATAGTACATAGGTTGGAACTCAAATAGTGGCAACACTGCTATGGTGACACTATGCAATGGATTCTACTGTTGTCGCTGACAGCACACGTTGTTGACATACTTACCTTACCTCGGTCCCATGCCACCGGCGTGCGCACAATCAAAGGAAACACAGTCACTTGTAGTCGAGCGGACTAAAGTTACGGTGTCACAATGTTTTCGAAACAGAAACAACGGAGTGGGATCAAGACTGAATGTGCCAGAGGTCGCACAGCATGACAGTTTCATCAACATCTTCAAGAGCTTTGCGAACAGAGCGGCGACACTTTCTGCACAACCCACCCATCATTTTGCACAACAAAGCGCGGGCGCTTACAGCGCAAGCTGTGACTGCTCTGTTCGGTCGATGGGACTGGGTAGTACTGTACCATCCACCACACTCCCCGGACTTAAGTCCTTGTTACTTTGATTTGATTCCGTGGATGAGGGAACCACTTCGTGGCATTCGCTTCAGAACTGTTCCAGAGATTCGACAGGCAGTAGACCGCTCCTTCCGTACCATCAACAGAACAGGCTCTGCTAACGGTATTCTACGCCTTCCACATCGCTGGCACCGGGTTCTACACAACGCTGGTGTCTACTTTGAAGGACACTAACGGGTGAAAACATGTAACTCTTTTGGATCGGTTGTGAATAAATAGCTGCCACTATTTAAGTTCCAACCCTCGTATTTACTCCAAGCGACTGAGCATAAGTGTATCGAATGCGTTTCTGGAGTCAAATGGGAATCTATGTGGGTCTTTCACAGGGGCGATTAGGATTTCATGTAAGAGCAGAGCGAGATGAGCTCTCTGGGATCTTATTTTTTCGGTTTAATACATGTCTGTTTGCAATTATTTCTCTAGAACATATCTAATATACTCCCTCTAAGCCTAGGTGTCCTATTCGATGGCAACCTCATCGCTGCCAAAGGAGTTTAGCAGCGAAATACGCAGTGCCGAAGTGGGGACAGTCTGTGCGCATGAAACAAGCAAACGTCGGTATCAGAAAAAAATTACGAAAATTGTGGAAGTACAAACTTTATCGTACCTGTGAGGTGGTGGTGATGTGAGAAACTGTTCTAGAAAAGTTGAGATATTCAATTTACGTTTATTTCCGGTTCGCCGCCGCGATTTATCGCAGAGTACGCGAAAGAACTTGCCCCCCTTCTAACAGCCGTGTACCGCAAGTCTCTAGAGGAACGGAAGGTTCCAAATGATTGAAAAAGAGCACAGGTAGTCCCAGTCTTCAAGAAGGGTCGTCGAGCAGTTGCGCAAAACTATATACCTATATCTCTGCCGTCAATCTGTTGTAGAATTTTACAACATGTTTTTTGCTCGAGTATCATGTCGTTTCTGGAAACCCAGAATCTACTATGTGGGAATCAACATGTCTTCCGGAAACAGCGATCGTGTGAGACCCAACTCGCTTTATTTGTTCATGAGACCTAGAAAATATTAGATACAGGCTCGCAGGTAGATGCTATTTTTCTTGACTTCCGGAAGGCGTTCGATACAGTTCCGCACTGTCGCCTGATAAACAAAGTAAGAGCCTACGGAATATCAGACCAGCTGTGTGGCTGGATTGAAGAGTTTTTAGCAAACAGAACACAGCATGTTGTTATCAATGGAGAGACGTCTACAGACGTTAAAGTAATCTCTGGCATGCCACAGGGGAGTGTTATGGGACCACTGCTTTTCACAATATATATAAATGACCTAGTAGATAGTGTCGGAAGTTCCATGCGGCATTTCGCGGATGATGCTGTAGTATACAGAGAAGTTGCAGCATTAGAAAATTGTAGCGAAATGCAGGAAGATCTGCAGCGGATAGGCACTTGGTGCAGGGAGTGGCAACTGTCCCTTAACATAGACAAATGTAATGTATTGCGAATACATAGAAAGAAGGATCCTTTATTGTATGATTATATGATAGCGGAACAAACACTGGTAGCAGTTACTTCTGTAAAATATTTGGGAGTATGCGTGCGGTACGATTTGAAGTGGAATGAGCATATAAAATTAATTGGTGGTAAGGCGGGTACCAGGTTGAGATTCATTGGGAGAGTGCTTAGAAAATGTAGTCCATCAACAAAGGAGGTGGCTTACAAAACTCTCGTTCGACCTATACTTGAGTATTGCTCATCAGTGTGGGATCCGTACCAGATCGGTTTGACGGAGGAGATAGTGAAGATCCAAAGAAGAGCGGCGCGTTTCGTCACAGGGTTATTTGGTAACCGTGATAGCATTACGGAGATGTTTAATAAACTCATGTGGCAGACTCTGCAAGAGAGGCGCTCTGCATCGCGGTGTAGATTGCTCGCCAGGTTTCGAGAGGATGCGTTTCTGGATGAGGTATCGAATATATTGCTTCCCCCTACTTATACCTCCCGAGGAGATCACGAATGTAAAATTAGAGAGATTAGAGCGCGCACGGAGGCTTTCAGACAGTCGTTCTTCCCGCGAACCATACGCGACTGGAACAGGAAAGGGAGGTAATGACAGTGGCACGTAAAATGCCCTCCGCCACACACCTTTGGGTGGCTTGCGGAGTATAAATGTAGATGTAGATGTAGAGAGCAGAATTACAGCGAAATCAGAATTACTTTTGTGTTCTGCGTGTTTTTTATATAACTAATACAACTAGGCTCAATGAAATTGATCGTCATGTGAAAAGTCTAAGACGCTCTTAAGGTAACTTGCCAATGAAAGGCTGGAAAAACATTAAGAATTTTCATAAAGTTGATGAGGGTCTAACTATATAATGTGAACTCTGAATACAAAGAAATTTTGGGAAAATGAAAGTGTTTTAAGGATGAATATTTTGGTATAAGAATAATCAAAATAGCTTTGATATAAGCTTTATTATATAAACATTTATTTCGGTCAGTAATTAAAACTTTTCCTGCCAGTCTATGTTTGAAGTTATAGACTTATTAACACCGAGCGAGGTGGCGCAGTGGTTAGCACACTGGACTCGCATTCGGGAGGACGACGGTTCAATCCCGTCTCCGTCCATCCTGATTTAGGTTTTCCGTGATTTCCCTAAATCGTTTCAGGCAAATACCGGAATGGTTCCTTTGAAAGGGCACGGCCGATTTCCTTCCCAATCCTTCCCTAACCCGAGCGTGCGCTCCGTCTCTAATGACCTCGTTGTCGACGGGACGTTAAACACTAACCACCACCACCACTTATTAACAACTTTTCCTAGATGCTTAAAACTTAGTGCATACATTCACGACATTGTTATCTAAAAAGTAGACTACAAAAAAATGGTATCAATTTGTAGTTCTTATACTATAAATACATAAATTAGGCACTCAAAATCAAGGTAATTTTTTTTATAATTAATATTGATATATTTTCCCTCCTAGTGATTGTAAGCTGGTATTTGTAGTCTTCTTTTCTCCAAATGGTAACCTGAAATATCAAAAAAATTCAGACCTCTAACTCAAATAGTTTCTTTTTGCATAAAATAAACATGTCGGAAAATTTGATTCTTTGGAAATTCAGTTTAAAAGTATATTTCATCTGTTACTCACCTCTGTTGTTCTTAAAACCCTCCAGTTGCATAATATTCTTGGTTTGTGTGTACCTCATCTTCTCTCTTCTTTTCTTGCTCTTGTTTGCTATTCTGGCCTCTTTAGTTGCCTCAAGAACCCATTTTTCGTCTTCTGCTACTCTCAAGGAATCAATTGCCATCAGTGCCTATCTCATATTGAAAACAGGAGTTAGTCCCAACAACTCTAAAACATCACATCTGCTATTTTCCCCAACATTAAAGCAAACAACTGCATCTAATACACTTAATCTCATGGTATTGACCCCAACAAACACAGTTTTAGGCAGGCATTCCCATATACATCATTGAAACATTCATTAACATATTGCGTCTTTCCATGTAAGCACCGTAACAATAGTTTAGTGTCACTTAGGTCCCTGTATATGGGCTTAATTCATTCTAGTACCTAAAATGCCAGGGAGTGATGGTGGGCATGAGTCTCACCCTTTGCTATTGCTTTTTTTTATATCCACGCCATGTGTCTTAAACACTTTCGCCGAGAGCATGCTGTGGATGGTCATCCGTAGAAGCTTTATGGATAAAGGTAGCGCATACTGCTTTCTTCATGGCCTCAATATTGTCTCGATTCCTTCTTATAGCTAAATCATAACAGAGCTGCAGTTTGTCCACCTCTTCTGAGTGAGACGACCCCGACCACCAATCGGTTTGCCATCACTGAGCTTTTTCCCCTTCATATCTTTTATTAGCTCACATGGACATGACAAAAACACTCTAACTTTTCTATTTTACAGTTCTTCCTTAAGGCATATTTTCCAACACATTTTCAAACCCTTTGGAGGCATTTTACATTCAACCGCAGCGGGAACACGGTAGTTTCCGCATACCTCCATATATTTAAATTTATTTCTAAAGATGTTCCCGATGTCCGAAACGATTCATTTGGCTGCAATTTTGTTAAAAAAACTCTAAATATTGATTTAATACGGGAAAAAATTCGAATTTTTGAAGCAGATTCACTAGCATGTTTCCTTTAACTGAATTACTGGTACATTTTATAATCTTAATTTTCTGGTCTATTGATACGGTAAGAATATCAGTGGTTCTACGTGTGTACAAAACCCATCACCTTAGACTGCCTACGGTACCGTTAATATACGAAAGCAGGAGCCGACTTCGCACAAAATATCTCTTGCGTTCTCCTTTATTTTGTGACACATCACAACAGCTTAAGAAATATCACAGACTTGTCAACAAGAGTAACCAGGCCTTACAATTTTGCTTACGTCTCTCCTCCCGGCTTTAAGTGACCTGTTACTGGAGACCATGAAAGGAAGAAGCAACGTCCGATCCTAAGTTTTGAAGAGTGACAGTACACATTCCACTTTAGCAGTCAAGTTAATAAGTAAAAACCACCACTCCACAAATATCGAAACTGATCTAGACACCCTGCAACACAGCAACAGTTTAAACCGTAATCTAACATTAGACGAAAATTATAGAACACTGGAGGCTACAGTGGTTGGCAAAAATGTAACAAATGAAAACAAAGCATTTGCAATGACAACTCTTAATTGCTTCATGGGAAATGGCACACGACAGTGAACAGAAATAAAACAAACAGACACATGCACACACACACACACACACACACACACACACACACACACACACACAAACACACAAACACCCAAACACAGATGTATGACTACCCCCGCATTACACATAGACATAAGCGAAGGAACAGCAATCGTCAGCAGTCCCGCTACAGTTTCCAAACCTTCTCGAGATACATCCCGCAGCACACACGAACAACAAGACGGCATAATGCTTTTAATTACTGCCAAGGCGTTACCTTATGAGTGTCTGTGTTCTTAGAGCAACTACAAGACGACGTCCCAACGTGAGTACATGACAGACTACGTTACGACCTATTGCCCACCACAGTTGTAATCACAAAGCTACTGCAATTGAGAACAGCGTAATACAAACGTATGTAGGTGCACACATTCATATTTGTAAATAACAGCCGCTCATTCCGTTTATGTTGAAAAAACGACAAGAAACATAGAAAATATATTGAAATATGGCAACAAAGGTATAAATCTTTTATGAAACGATTCACACAGTAGAGTATCTAGAACCAAACCGTACAGATCCAATAATGTTTTCCGTAATGTATTGCAGCGATCCTAATTTTGCATGTTTTAGAATAAAGAAAAACACTGATGGCGATATTTTTCTTGAAGCTAGTTTGGAGAAGAAATTAAACAAAATTAAACAATCCCATATTGTTTTACGCCAACGCGGACCAACAAAAGAGCTTTCAGGGCCTGATGATTGCTTCGCGTCTCAGACCAAGTGAATTTCATCAAGACAGTTCTTGGGGAGTTACCCTGGATGCCAGACGTAGAGATCCTAGATACAGGAGCAAAATATTAAAATAAGATTTCCTTTCGGTCGAAGAATGCGTCCTTGAAGGAAACTGTACTTTGAAACGTATTCTGGTCTGCTCAAATCTAGACGTAACTGTCACTCTAACAGACATAATTTCATCGCAGTTAGTGTTGGACACAATGATTGATATTAACTCCTAAATCTGCACTACTGGACTGGCCATTAAAAATTGCTACACCAAGAAGAAATGCAGATGATAAACGGGTATTCATTGGACAAATATATTATACTAGAACTGACACGTGATTACATCATCACGCAATTTGGGTGCATAGATCCTGAGAAACGAGTACCCACAACAACCACCTCTGGCCGTAATAACGGCCTTGATACGCCTGGGCATTGAGTGAAACAGTGCCTGGATGGCGTGTACATGTACAGCTGCCCATGCATCTTCAACACGATGCCACAGTTCATCAAGAGTAGCGACTGGCGAATTGTGACGACCCAGTTGCTCGGCCACCATTGACCAGACGTTTCCGTCTGGTGAGAGATCTGGAGAATGTGCTGGCCAGGGCAGCAGTCGAACATTTTCTGTATCCAGAAAGGCCCGTACAGCACCTGCAACATGCGGTCGTGAGACATCCTGCTGAAATGTAGGGTTTTGCAGGGATCGAATGAAGGGTAGAGCCACGGGTCGTAACACATCTGAACTGTAACGTCCACTGTTCAGAGTGCCGTCAATACGAACAAAACGTGACCGAGACGTGTAACCAATGGCTCCCCATACCATCACGTCGGGTGATACGCCAGTATGGCGATGACGAATACACGATTCCAATGTGCGTTCATCGCGAAGTCGCCAAACACGGAGGCGACCATCATGATGCTGTAAACAGAACCTGTACTCATCCGAAGAAAAGACGTTTTGCCATTCGTACACCCACGTTCGTCGTTGAGTACACCATCGCAGGCGCTCCTGTCTGTGATGCAGCGTCAAGGGTAACCGCAGCCATGGTCTCCGAGCTGATAGACCATGCTGCTGCAAACGTCGTCGAACTGTTCGTGCAGTTGGTTGTTGTCTTGCAAACGTCCCCATATGTTGACTCAGGGATCGAGACGTGGCTGCACGATCCGTTGCAGCCATGCGGATAAGATGCCTGTCGTCTCGACTACTAGTTATGCGAGGCCGTTGGGATCCAGCACGGCGTTCCGTATTACACTCCTGAACCAACCGATGCCTTATTCTGCTAACAGTCTTTGGATCTCGACCAACACGAGCAGCAATGTAGCGATACGATAAACCGCAATCGCGATAGGCTACAATCCGACCTTTATCAAATTCGGAAACGTGATGGTACGCATTTCTCCTCCTTACACGAGACATCACAACAACGTTTCGCCAGGCAACGCCGGTAAACTGCTGTTTGTGTATGAGAAATCGGTTGGAAACTTTCCTCATGTCAGCACGTTGTAAGTGTCACCACCGGCGCCAACCTTGTGTGAATGCTCTGAAAAGCTAATCATTTGCATATCACAGCATCATCTTCCTGTCGGTTAAATTTCGCGTTTGTAGCACGTCATCTACGTGGTGTAGCAATTTTAATGGCCAGTAGCGTACACTTCACAAATCACAGATCGGTGAGTACTGTAAAGTACTTTGACGTAGTTCCAATTGCGCTGATGGCGTAAAAAAAACGATTGCGAGAAGCGTTCGGTATACGCCAGACTTAGTGTAACTTTATCCTTACTGTCATTATTAGAATGTAACCCCTTCTTTGTCACATTTCCATGACATGAACTTTTTGTATACGTAGTTTCAATTCGAAACTGCCTAAGAATACTTGTACCGAAAGTATTATTAGTTATACAGGAGTAAAATATGCAACTACATTCTGCTTTCCTAATGAGTTCTGTTAATTAGTTAGTGAATATCAGCTCCAGCTGCTAAAAACATCTTTATATGACTCCACCATAGGTGTATGCTTTTGTACCCAAGACGTTCTCTAGGAGAATCAAAATAGTTGCAGTTGAGAAACGAAATGATTCTGCTGTTTTCAATTGTGGCATGAATGACACGTGTCGCTTTATTCCACGTTTTCTTGGTTGATTTTGTTTAGAGTGTACTGGACGCATTTCCTAGGTCAAAAACTTCATTCATTTTTCACTGGGAAAGTGGTGTGGTCACACGGTTCTCTTTCTCGGCAGGACGTGATCAACGAGTCTCATTAGGAAAGCTAGATTACACTGTAGTAACGCTGCGGCTTGTTTCGTGCTTTTGTTGGCAGAGTCGGCGGTGTCTCCCCCAGCGAAGGTCCACGCCGGCCCTGCCATCCCCGGCGAATAATTGAACGCTCATTCTCTTTGGACATCAAAGTGCGAGACACAGAGATTCCAGCTGACCAGGTCGCTTGCGCTCCAAAATTTGGTGTTGCCAATCGAACTCAGTAGTCGCACCATCATGCTTGGCGCGGAGAAGCCGACCAATCGATGGATTCCTGCTCCATCCCAGTATAATATCTTTTAAGTATAGATTTGTGTTGTACGTCAAGAGTTGTAAATATCTGCCGCTTTTCCCCCATTTCTCTCCTGAAATAAGTGGTTTCATCACCTGCCACATTAGCAATAGCATTGATTCACCATGTCCTCATAGAGTTTTGTTTCAAAAGTACATAACAGTGGAGGGAGACTGACGTTCTGCGTACATTAAATGTATTCGCAATTGCAAATATTGATAACCGTCAGCTGTAGAATGGAAGGACGACATGGAAATTTTTCCCGGACCGGGACTCAAACCTAAATTTCCGCTTATCGCAAGCGATCGCCTTATCATTTAGCTCTCCGTGCATGACTAATGGCGAGATTCAAATTTCCATATGTCGTCAGTCAAGTGTCGAAACCCTCTACTCGTACATCCATTGTGTATATTCCGCTATAGGCGAGACAATTTACTTGAAAATTGCTTCCGTTGAGTCGGTGGATAAATACGATATTGCAGTGCCTGTGTTATTCCGAATACGTCGCAAAGCGACTTTCAAGTAAACTATTTCACCTGTACGGGAATGTACATAATGGATGTACAAGTTGTCGGCACGTGATACATGACATATGGAAGTTTGACGCTGACAGTGAATTGTGCAAGGATAGGGAAATGGCAGCCCGCTTCGAGAGTCGAGCGGGGAGATCCCTGTTTATCTCATTTGTCGCAGCGTTGCTTGTGTGATGTTTTAATCGTTAGTAATTGGAAATTGGTGGTAAGAACTACGGGAGCAAACTGCTGAGGTCATCGGTCCCTAGGCTTACACACTAATTAATCTAACTTAACCTAACTTATGCTCAGGACAACACACAGCCATCTACATCTACATCTACATCTACATTGATACTCCGCAAGCCACCCAACGGTGTGTGGCGGAGGGCACTTTACGTGCCACTGTCATTACCTCCCTTTCCTGTTCCAGTCGCGTATGGTTCGCGGGAAGAACGACTGTCTGAAAGCCTCCGTGCGCGCTCTAATCTCTCTAATTTTACATTCGTGATCTCCTCGGGAAGTATAAGTAGGGGGAAGCAATATATTCGATACCTCATCCAGAAACGCACCCCCTCGAAACCTGGCGAGCAAGCTACACCGCGATGCAGAGCGCCTTTCTTGCAGAGTCTGCCACTTGAGTTTATTAAACATCTCCGTAACGCTATCACGGTTACCAAATAACCCAGTGACGAAACGCGCCGCTCTTCTTTGGATCTTCTCTATCTCCTCCGTCAACCCGACCTGGTACGGATCCCACACTGATGAGCAATACTCAAGTATAGGTCGAACGAGTGTTTTGTAAGCCACCTCCTTTGTTGATGGACTACATTTTCTAAGCACTCTCCCAATGAATCTCAACCTGGTACCCGCCTTACCAACAATTAGTTTTATATGATCATTCCACTTCAAATCGTTCCGTACGCATACTCCCAGATATTTTACAGAAGTAAAATGCCCGAGGGAGGACTCGAGCCTCCGACGGGGGGACCCGCGCGAACCGTGACCAGATTCCAAAGAACGCGCGGCTACCCCGCGTTCGTCGTTAGTGTTGCTCTGTCTGCCGAGTGAGTCGTAGCTCCTCCGCGCTACCTTACTGTTTATTTGTGTTCGTCTACTTGCAGCGGAGTCGGCCGCACCGCTTTGGCTATCATGATTTCCACGTGTATACTACGAAAAGCTACTGTGAGCTTTACTTTCGATAAAAGAATGTGACACGTGCAGCCTGGGTCTCTAGAAATTCATGATTGGCTTGTCGATACAATATATGTGAGCTCTGATCAGATACACGCCGCCTATTTTAACCTAGACCAATACGTGTTATGCGTGAAGTTAATGGATCCACTTGACGTTGAAAAATTGCTGTTGCGACATGGTTCTCAAGCCCCTTTCAAGCATCACAATAATTTCTTTAGTGTGGAGTCACTCACAGATGATGAAATAGACTATACCAATGTTCGAATATTTAACCCCGACGAAGATAGACGACAACTTTCTAACGGACGTACTCACTCCTTATGGTAACGCGAAAAACGTCCGACGTCAACATTGGTCTACTCAACACAGATTACAGTGTTACAGTGGAATTCGTTCTGTGAAAATGCATGTCAAACGCAATATTCCGTCATGTTTACAAGTGTGTGGTTACCGCGGGCGTGTGATGTATACTGACTAAGAGAAAAACTGCTTCCCATGCAACGAAAGTGGACACAATCGGGATAATGGCCCACGGAGGCTGTTTGTATTAAAGCCGTTGCCAGTGCAGCGTCAGGGATTAACGGTGCTGACCTCTTTTCTTCCACTCCCGAAGTCGGACCTACTTCTGCTTCTGATCATATTGACCGAAAAGACAGTTCTGATAATCATATAAATGAATTTCCGCCTGAACCTCCGCTAGGAGATCAGAATCCTATTGCCCCAGGACAGAACCTGCGACAGTGACAAACAAACGACGTCGCACTCACGATGGATGAGGATTTGGCTGTGCACAATATCCAAACTCAACGATCACTTACATCAAGGATCCAGGGGAAAGAATGAGCATTGTACCCACTCGTCTTGAATGACCCGCAGTATGTTTCAGAACGCCCCTGGCAATTACGGCAGACTGCCTTCCCGCAGTGGATACACCGGTGCCCGTCACATCACCGAAATTAAGCGTTGTCGGGCGTGGCTGGCAGTTCGATGGGTGACCATCCGCGCCGCCACACGCTGTTGCCACTTTCTGGGATGCACTCAGCCTCGTGATGGCAACTGTGGAGCTACTCGACCGAAAAGTAGCGGCTCAGATCACAAGAAACAGTCGTAACGACCGGGAGAGCCCTTAGAGCCCTTAGAGCAGGTATGAGTGGCCGAGCGGTTCTAGGCGCTACAGTCTGGAACCGCGCGACCGCTACGGTCGCAGGTTGGAATCCTGCCTCGGGCATGGATGTGTGTGATGTCCTTAGGTTAGTTAGGTTTAAGTAGTTCTAAGTTGTAGGGGACTGATGACCTCAGAAGTTAAGTCCTAAAGTGCTTAGAGCCATTTGAACCATTATTTCGACCGGGAGAGCGGTGTGCTGACCTCACGCCACTCCTAGCCCCATCCTCAACTGAGGATGACACGGCGGTCTTGTGGTCTCCATGAGCCACTTGTGGCCTGAAGACGTACTGCTAGCAATTAGGCTCTTCGATTGTTATCCAAAACGGGACACGGTTTTCGCAACGTTCATTTCGCGAGAGGATCATAAGAACCAAAGTACATTAGAGATCATGCAGTAGGAGAAACGCAGTCATTTCTCTATCGCTCCATTGTTCAGTGGATCAATAAAGATAATAAATGTAAAACGTACCCTCTGCACTAACCGTTTAGTGGCTTGCAGAGTTTCTATACATATGAACTATGGCGTGGTGAAAAGTAACGCCTCCAAATATTTTTGTGAAAACACTAAAACTTTTAACTAAATAAACGTTGTTATCATTGTACATTTTCATGTCTCATGTCCATACTCATTTTTCTCAATGAGAGACCAGTTTATTGACACGTAATCTCTGGTTACACTGCTTCATCACTTCCTCAGCGAAGTACTCGAAAGTGTTATTGAAGTTTTGGAAACAGTTGAAATTCGGATGGGGCCAAGTCGGGACTGTATGGAGGATCGTCGATTGCAGTGAACCCAAGCCGTCAGACTGTTTCAGATGTCGAAGCGTTCGTGTGTGGTCTGGTAATGTCGTGTTGAAGGAGAGGTTGCTTCACGTGTGGAGCCTCGTTTTATGCCGTGAGGGACACGATTGCAGCATACTGTTTCTCAAGACCGACGGAGTTAGGCTACAGACCGCCAAGTACACGGCGGAGAGGGCTGCACAACGTACACGTGAACAATAAATATGTAGAGTGTTATTAACGTTTGTTTTATTTAAAAAGCTTTGAGACTGTTCAGATAAAATTTTCAGAGCATTGTTTTTCAGCACGCTTAGGAATTACCCATCTCGTACTTTAACGCTCTTCTGATCACAAAAAAAACCTCCACCAGCTTATGATTTGGTTTGTCTCAGCTTGATTTGCACGGAGGAATCTGGGCTCCAGTGACATCAGAATATCTGTATTCCTCCTCTTCACATGATCGATATCGATGTTTTTATTCCTGTCATCTCCTCATGGGCGTCTAGTAGGTCTACATATCTTTTGTTTTCTTCATTTGGAGTGGCCACCTACGTCGCTTCACTAGCTCCCATCCTGAGTGGATGGCGCGAATCTTCAATTTGTGCAAACCCCCATTTTCTCGCAAAGTAGTATGGACACTAGAGCAGAAGCATGATCATAAGTAGTAGAACCACTTCTATATCATAGAGGTAGACCGATAGGAGCGTTCTGGTAGCGTACAGAATCCTACTCAGCTCACATATTTCCACTATTCTCAAATTTTTTTGTATCGCTCTAGACAGTAGAAATTTATGAAAGGCAACACTGAGATACGTAATCACGTTTGGTGTAGACTTAAGCAACGCATACAGTATGCTGATGCGCTCTGAGGCTCTGACTCACCTACCACGATTGTGTTACCGCCACATTGGACGTTAGTAAACAGCGAAACTGAGGTGCAGAATCGTGTTACACTATGCTTTCAATGTTAACTGGCGGGACAGCTGTGAAAGAATGTGAGCTGAAACTGATGCGCAGCCTGCAGCTCAGGTAGGTGCTGTCTACACTTAAGCGTGTGAGGTTTCACGCTGCAACTCAAGATTGTAGTAACGCGAGCGCACAGTTCACTTTGCTAGCTATAGGTCCTCTCTTGGCGGGCTGATAACACCACGTACAGAATGGGAAGAATGGGACCAAACACAGATGCCTGAGACACCCGTCATAGAAGAGAGGGACAACTGACTTTTTGTCTTACGGCGTCATGCGTCAGTTTCAATCAGTGAGCCAAGGGTACAGACGACTGACGTGAGATACTCAGAAACATATATGAATGCCACAAGCAGCTAATTAATGCAACAATCGTAGCTTCTGCAAAATGTTACAGTCACCGAAAAGATCATGTAGCATCATGTTGAGGAGAAAGCATGTAGAACGGAATGTCCCTTTACGGTCTGTCTATGCTTACAAATTTCTTGGTAGTAAACGTAATACCTAAGAAGAATATTTTGCCTTAGCAATAGCAATGGATAAGTGATGAAATATAAAAGTACTAAATTTATATACGAGGTTAAGATGCTTTGGTGTACTGGAAGGTGTCGAAGATGACTGACTGTAGGATGATACAAGATAACATACATTAAAATCCTATGCTGCCTCTAAATGTAGGAAGATGTAAGTTAATGTGGATGAGTAGAAGAAAACAAACCTACCATTTTCGGATACAGCATGATTAGTGCCCTGCTTGTCCCAGCCACGTCGTCCAAACATCTAGGGGAAACGTTATAAAGCGATATGGAAACGAACGAGCATGTGAGCATTGTGGTAGGGAACGTAAATGGTCGACTTCGGTTTGTTGGGAGAATTTTAGGGAAGTGTGGCTCATCTGTAAAGGAGAACGCGTACAAGACGCTTGTGCGACCTATTCTTGAGTACTGCTCGACTGGATCAGGAAAGGAAAGGAAATGGCTAGCAGTTGTACAGGGTACCTTCCGTCATCCATCGTACTATGTCTAACTGAGTGTATACGTAGCTGTAGACGTAAGAAAATCGACAGGCCACATTATGAGATAAATTTTATGATAACTATTGAATTATTAAATATTGTTGCATTACGTAGTCTAATGACATTTGCGCTTCTGGCAATGCATTTCAGTGTAATTAGCTGTAGTAATTTAGCTGTAATACTCTGCATCGAAATATGGTGATCTAGGAATAGGAAGTTGTAGGCTTGCTTAGAAACTTGAAGTAGCTTTACTTCCATATA
The DNA here is from genome assembly GCF_021461395.2 of Schistocerca americana. Lineage (NCBI taxonomy): Eukaryota > Metazoa > Arthropoda > Insecta > Orthoptera > Acrididae > Schistocerca > Schistocerca americana. Next base: position 125,433,688 of record NC_060124.1, read on the forward strand.
AAAAATTTAATGTTTATCTTGATATAGCTCACAGATATATTTATGCTGACGTTTATTTAACAGCAGGACGCTATCCAGGTATACTATAGCATTACTTTCTTTTCCTCCTGCAGCACCTACTGTGACTTGGTGTAACCACTAGACGGCAAATCTTATATATGATGTCAAAAAAATAGTCTCGAATGAGAATTCTTCGCTCCATTTATATCTACGTCTATACGATTGCTCTACAATTCACACTCAAGTGCCTGGCATAAGGTTCTGTAAACCACCTTCAGACTGTTTCCGTATCTTTCCACTCTATAACAGTGCGTGCGTAAACCTTGCGCCAAGAGCAACTTTCCAATGTTCAATATAGACCAGGTTAACAACAATAGTAATCAAGCGCACAAGATAACAATGCAATTAATTATGCTCAAACTCTAGTCATTTGACACATACGTGAGATTCGTTGAGTACACAGAGTTAAATCTCAATAACACAATCTTCAGTTACATTCTTCATGTTCTTCAAGACATATATTAGGCCGCCGCTAACTGCTCTTTAACTTCTTTGATATAGTAGTTATATATGCCCACATTCATTAAAACAATGCCCTAGATTAAATATTAGACGTATAAGGACAGGACAGACAGAGATCTCTTCAGCGCTGATGCATAACAGGCTCGAACTGTTATGGGAATCAGCGGAATGCCGTGAGGAACGAGAATAATGAGGGAGAGCACCACATACATAGTAAACGGATAAGTTGAGAATTTGGGCTTGACGAATTATGTGCTAGATTTTCCCCTGAAGTTGCGGTGACTATTGTGTTCAGATGGCGCGGTAGGTCAGCTTGTTCGGTCAGAGGGTTAGCTGCATTATGTAAAAAGAAAAAAAAGCTGGGTCCGCCCTGAACAAATGCAACGAACAAATGGTGATTAAAAAAAGATGGATTAGTGGTCAGAGCATCCGCCTACTAAGCAGTAGACCCACTTTCGAATCCCAGTTCTGCGCAAATTTTCAACATTCGCCATTCATTTAAATCAATGCCACTAGCAGCCAATGTGTGTAATTCCCTTGTGGCTTCAATTCATAATAGCTACTGGATCACGAACGGAGTCTGCTCTTTCGGAGATGTCAGAAAGAACAGGTACCACTTATATGATACACATATTGAACGTAAGTGTCATTACTGTTCCTCTTATTGAGCCCATCTTTCAGTTACCTTCTATACTGTATTGTACTGTAGCAGTACTTTGTACGTGGGGGCCGAGTTTAATCGACCTATGTTACTTGGCAGCGACACACAAGTGACAGTTAATTTCGTCCTTACGTTTCGTACATCAGTGTAGTTTCTGAGTTAACATTCGGAAGGGAACTGCATGCAACGGGCAACTGGTATCGGGTAGCTCGCAAAAGACCATTACAGTGATTAGTAGAGCTGCACATACGCAAGGAGAAAACTATACAAATGACATAAGGGTAGCTGATTAGAGCTATATAGTATGTCTAACAAGTCACAATTTATCCTCTTTCCAAACGATATGAAGTGTAAAGTGCACTGTCGGTTTAATTTGTCTTTAGCCCACAGTGTGTGGACGGCGTAGTTCAGGTTATACGTTGTTCTTCGTTGTTGTTCGGGTATTTTTCGAACAATAATATGAGGCATTGCTTCAGGTTACTGGATGAAGCAGGATGTTTATTTCTGCATTGTCGGTAGCAAAGAGTTGCCCTTTCTTCTACATATTTATGATGAGTAAGCTGTGGGCACTCTATGGTTGACGGCAGCTATATTCACAGCGCTGTACACAGACATTCCTGGTTTGACATAGACCCAGACACCCTATAGCACTTCCACGGACCTGTTTCCGCACAGAAAATTCCACAGAAAGCATTAGTATCTATTTGCAACAGCGGCTGAAACATAGCAATTAACATTCCCGCAGTTTAGTAAACTTACGTGGTCTCATCGTCAATGAGTGACTTAATCTGCATGTGGCATATTTAAAGAACTTCTTGACTCCCTTCCTCTCCGAATTGACGCTACTAAAGTTAGAGGCAGTGTTGCACGATAAAAGGGCGATGTCTCCAGGCGGTGAGCCTTTTTCTGTGAGAGAAACTTACTTCAATCATAGACCGCATTACTAGCTATCGGTTCGATAACTGTTCCGCTGAACATAAGAGGAACATTTCCTTGTGAAATATCTGTACTTTAAAACATTATTATTAATACCTTAATAATTGTTGTCTTAAACAGAACTATTAACTGTTGGTGTGTGGACGTTACATCATGCCTCGATTCCTTTTGATACAGTGTAATGAATGGTCGCCTGGTTGTAGATATTGCTAATTGCTATAATCGCACTATTTCACTCCCATTTACGGAGCTTGTTAGCACTTGATGTTAGGTTGGCGCCATTAAAATGCATTGTGGTAATCGCTGCTGCTTGCTGGATCGCTGCTGTGTCTCGATGCTGATGCTGGCTCTAAATCTGGTTGTCTAGGGGTAAAAAGATGAGGTCCTGTGTTTTTGATGTGCTTTTGATGATAAATAACGAGCGAAACCAACAAATATGTAAACTTCAAATATTTATTACTCTGGTGGCCATCTCATTTCTACTGTCCACCAAAGACAATGACACAACACAAAGTAGCACTTCTTTTACATATTCTTTGCATTGTTTATCCTCCTCGAACAATAACACACATAGTATACACTTTACCAAAGTGACATTCCAACTGCGCTCCCGACCCTTCTTGCTGCTTGTATTTATAACTTTGCCAAAGAACTACTAAAAAGAGATATAGTTTATAAGTCACATGTACATCTGGTATCATAATTTGTGCAGAAAATTTATTAATTTACACCGAGTGACATGAATTAAATGTTATTAAACTGACAGACAGATTTGTTCACTTAACAGAATAATTCTTTGGTACAAAAAAGCCGTTTTTTATAAGTTTGTCAGTTGACTTCTCTAATTTGCATAAATAAGTAAATAACATGAATTATTAAGAATTACATTGGTTTTCGTTTAAATTAGGAGTGATTACGTGAATACCGAGTGAAAACGCTCCTAGTGAACAAATAGGTTTCACTGGGTGATTTTAATTTAAGGAGATCCAAAGTACCTAAGTTGGCCACTATTTTTCGTACTTCATATTAATTATTTAACATGAACTTAGTGTTTTTACATGATATTTGCTGTATCAGTGGTCAAGTGATCTTAACTTTTGTGTGGGTCAGTTATTCAGTATAATTTAATGGGTTGACTGTTTATGGAAACATGTTATGCGATCATTGTTAACATACACAGTAACTTTTCTATAATCATAAATACTCGTTAAACTGGTTGAATCTGGAGGGTATCGCATACTGCGTTAAAGTAAACCCTTAATAGGTTCCGTTACAACAGCTCATTTACTAAGATTACCAGAAGTTATCATTATGCTTATAATCAGTATTATCATGAACGATTTCATATTCGTTACAGGACAAAAATGAATAGACTGGAACACCGAGCGAGCTATAAACTCATTATATTTAAAAAAAAAAAGGATGAGTGGAAGTGAGAAGAGAAAGCACCAACTGGATAGAACTGTATCCTACGCTTTGTAATTCATACATAGAAAATATGATTGACCACTACCCACTAGATGACAGTGGGGTAAAAATTAGAGGGTGACGAAATAGTCCTTCTGGCAACAGGTCAAAAAGAATTATGGGATACAGTAGATACTATAGAAGCTAAGGGAAAAATTCAAGTGTGAAAATAAATACAAAAGGAACAAAAGTAATGGAATTGGGAGGAAATAAAAAAATAAACATAATGCTGAGTGTGGAAATATTAGATGTGAAAAGTAGGATAGAAACCGACTGATGAAAATAAACAAAAGTATTGGAATTTGGAGGAAATAAAAAATAAACATAATGCTGAGTTTAGAAATATTAGATGTGAAAAGTAGGATAGAAACCGACTTGAACAACAGTGCTGAAATTAAAACTGGAAGAGCAATGGCAAAAGAGACATTTCTTAAGTAAAGGAAATTTTCTGCAGCCGTATGGACACAGATTTTAGGAAAACAGCAATAAAATATTTTTTATGAAGTGTGCTCCAGCATGGTGCTGAAACGTGGAGATCGTCGAAGAAAGACAGAGCTAGGCTGGAGGCTTCTGAAATGTAGACATAAGGAAGGGTGGAAAGAAAAAATTAGATAGATGGTGTGAAAAATGAAGAGCTACTGCGGAAAGTGGGAGAGAATAGAAAATTATTGTATGTAATAAATAGAAGGAAACGAAACTGGATTGTACATGTATTAAGTGTGGTGGAGTGGCTTGTAAGGGCATTTTGAAGGAAAGAGGAGCGGGAGTAGGAATAGATTTCAGCTCCTGGTTCAAAATAGTTCAAATGGCACTGAGCACTATGGGACCTAACATCTGAGGTCATCAGTCCCCTAGAACTTTGAACTAATTAAAACTGACTAACCTAAGGACGTCACACACATGCATGCGCGAGGCAGGATTCAAACCTGCGATCGTAGCGGTCGCGCGGTTCCAGACTTCAGATCCTGGATGATGTGGTGGACAGTACACAACCACCGGCCGTAAGAAGGAAGCATTGGATCGCAGGGAGTGGAGCCACCAAGGACCTGATGATATAACATGGAACTATTTATGATGACAGGATTTGACCTCTCCTCGATCTTTCTTTGCCTATTGAAGTACGGCAACAATATTTCTCGTTCCCTCTCCTGGTCATTCGCTTCGCTGTCTGTCCTTCTGACTACCACCTGACTTTAATTACAAAAATAGTTCGGCCTTCCAAATCTGACAGTCTTCTGGTTCGTGTGACCTCTATAACTGTTTCCCATCTATTTTAGTAACTGCCAAAATGTAACAATCTGTTCTTCTTTAATAATATTCGCTATGAAACTCGAATCTCATTTTTAACAAAACTGTATTGTTATTTTTCTTACACCGAATGTTTGTTTTCCTTTCCCTCTCTATCTACGAAGAGCCCAATAAGACATTTTTCACACTTCTGTTGATTTCTTTAGCTGTATAATCAGTTTTTGTCTTCAGCTGCTCTAAAGACAAATAGTCAACAGCTTGTTGTGTGATTTTGTTGTTAATATGAACATTTCTCCTTTCGATGTAATTGTTACAAATAGCGGTCGTGTCTGCAATTTATTTCAGGGCTATTTTCGAAATTCCCTTACTGGGTTCTTGCATTCGATTGCAGTTTTCCAGTATTTGTGGTAAACAGGACAATATTACAAACGAAATATAAGGGTCAGAACCTTCAAATGGACGATTGTCTTAAAGCAATTTCAAAAACCAGCTTGTTTCCTTGTTGTTATATACGTTTAATATGGTGTTAGTTTTTGCCACTCAGCAAATAGTTTAAAATATTAAGAACTACACTTTTTTCAAGTACCCCTTTTAATTCTTCTTCTTCTCACGCAAAGGCTGCAAACAGGATGAGTGACGCAATATACCAGCACATGAATTAAAATAACGGCTACTATATCACTTCACGGCTGTACTTAATAACTGAAAAAAAAATTGAGTATGTCTTTGAAGACTATGATTTAGACTACTCAAAATGTAAACAGATCAGAGAGTCATTTCAGATGTGCTTGATATTGAAGGTGCGAAAAAAATTGAAGCATATTTATGGGATTTATGCACCTAGAAATAAGTAAGACAATTTGATACAGTGTAAGATGTTAGAAATCGTCAGATAAATGGGTATACATCATATGCAGAAATGAGCGATACACAGTATGTACAAGAACTAACAGGGAACAATTAAAAAGACGGACTAACAGGCTGTAAGGAAGCTATGAATTAACTAAAGAAATGTTCTCAAATGTTGTTGAAACTCAGGGTGAGCGGGTGTCAATGACGCTGTTGTTCAAATGGTTCAAATGGCTCTTAGCACTATGCGACTTAACTCCTGAGGTCATCAGTCGCCAAGAACTTAGAACTAGTTAAACCTAACCAACCTAAGGACATCACACACATCCATGCCCGAGGCAGGATTCGAACCTGTGACCGTAGCGGTCGCTCGGTTCCAGACTGTAGCGCCCAGAACCGCACGGCCACTCCGGCCGGCCGACGCTGTTGTATTCATAGAAAGTGAGACAGAATAACATTATTTGCTCAATAGAGTGAACAGACTTTTGAGCACAGAATATGGACTGAGACTAAAATAAAGAAAGGCGAAAGGTGCTAAGAATAAGACCTTTAGGACTATCGATATCGTTGTAAGTAATCCACCCTCTCCAGTATCTTAAACGACACGCGTGACCTAATGTCCGGATAGGACATCATTTCCGAATAATTTATACCAACATAATACAAACAGTTGCATTGCTAACCGTTATAATTACGAAGAAACGTTCTGCATTAGTAACGATCTGAAACAAAATACGTAATTATGTGGATTAATTAATTTCATCAGTTAATTAATTTGATTTAACTACGAAAAAAATTATTATAACGGTCGTTCAATGCAGCAGCCAGCCTGTTTAAGGATAAAAGTTATGAAAGTGACTATATTGGATTCAAACGTATGTGGGCGACATCGGTCATAACACACGCAGGAGTTCACTTATAAATGCAAGAGGTTATAAAATGTTTTAGAACTAATTGGTTTTCCACTGCACACTTTAGTATCGTACAAAACCAGAATAACATATTCTTGGTGCTTGCAACACGGATGACGGTAGTGACAGAAATGTTACTTTGCTTTCACGTTCTGTGTCAAGATTTTACTAAAATCATTTCAGTGTGAGGAACAAAGCTCGTTACAAAAAATATAATATTCCAGCACCATATAGTCACCACTATGACCAATAGAAAAACAATGACTAAAATACTGGAGCCAATATTAGCGAAGTAATCATTTTTAAATCCGAGCGCAAAGTATTAGCTTGCCAAAATAACAGATTTTGAGATTCAATCAATAAACTGTCACTCAACATTTTAGCAAAAGCAGCTATATTACAACGTATAAACAGTATCATGAGTTATGTTGTAAGCTGCTCCGTTTCATTTTCAAATAACTTCATGAATTTAATATGCAAGACTTTAACATTAATGTGACATTCGGTTATTACAATGATAGGAGCGGGATCCCACTTGGGAAAGTCATTAACACGGGACAGGGATGAAAGATGACAGAAGCACTGTGTTGTGCTGTAGACTGATTATACGACACTGGCATGTCTTATACTCTTCTATACATCTTCTGGAATGGCACAGTCTTTCTTTGATGCATAGTAGCTGTTAGCGCAACTTAGTGCTTTGGCGATATTAGTTATTAGGCAACAATCTCATCTTACAGTTACGAACAAATTTTAATTTCAATGATCCTCTTGAAACATCTTGCGAATGACCATCGTACTGTGGTTCATGCAGTCGTCTGGTGGTGATACCGATAATGTCTTGATACAATTACCATTTACACACGTGCATACCTTGGATGCTAGCACTATTCAGAAAGACTTTTGTTACGACATGTTGCAAAGACGCTGACGTAGCCAGAGTGTCCACTACACCTTTACAACACAGTTTACAATAGCGTCCAACAAGATTCTTGGTGCAATGATTTACCAACAGCCGTATGTATTGTAGAAATTTATTTTATTTTATGAACGTCTAAGTGCTACCAGTTTCTGCATTGCCCACATGTCATAATCGTAAAATCGCTATACATGGAAGGAGCCATATAACTGGATCCGTGAATCAAATCGTTATGCAACACCTCTTGGTGGCCAGGCGACCTGTAACAACGTGACGTCGACTGTAATAAGACCTGCACCAAGGCGGCTGGACCTGCCCCGCCAGGGGCCTCCCAGCCAAGGACTCCAAACGCTCGTTTCCATTACAGAAGGTACGAGCATCTGGAACACGTTCACAGATATGTGAGCGGCTCGAAGACTTGACAGTTATAGAATACAGTATGTTACCTCGATGGCAAATATTCATAAAAGATAAAGGTATTGTCAGGAGCAACCCAGGAATGTATGATAGAAACGCCATTATTCTATATATGCACATAAATGACCTGGCGGACGGGATAAGCAGTAATCTGCGGCACTTTGCTGATGTTGCAGTGGTGTACGTGAAAGTGTCGTCGTTGAATGATTATAGGAGGATACAAGATAACTTAGACAAAATTTGTAGTTGGTGTGATGATTGGAAGCTAGCTCTAAATGTACAAAAATGTACGTTAATGTAGACAGGTAGGAAAATCAAACCCGCGATGTTGGAATACAGCATTAGCTGCTGCTGTTTGGCACAATTATGTAGATTAAATAGATGTATCGTTGCAAAGCGATATGAAATGGAACGAGCATGTGATGATTATGCAACGGGAGGCAAATCCGACTTCGGTTTAAGGAGTGAATTTTAGGAAAGCGTTTGATCCAGACGGGAGGCCGCTTATAGAAGAGTAGGGCCGTCAGTTCTTGAGTATTGTTCAAGTGTTCAAATCTCCACCGGGTCCTATTAAAGGAAAACATGGAAGCTCTTCCTTGGCAGGATGCTGGATTTGTTGCCGGTAGGTTTGATGAACATGCAAGTGTTACGGAGGTGCTTCGGGAAGACAAATAGGAATTCCTGGAGAGAAGGTGATGTGATTTTCGAGGAACTATTCACAAAATAATTTAGGAAGCCAGCATTTAAAGCTGACTACAGAACGATTCTAGTGCCGTCAACGTACATTTATTATAAGAATCTGATAGAAGGGGAAATTATGGCTCGTACCAAGGCAAATAGTCGTATTTCCGTTGCTCTGTTTGTCAGAGGAATTGGAAACGCAATGACTAATAATACCCTCCGTTTCGGACCATACGGTTGCTTGCAGAGTATGCATATAGATGTAGATGTGATGTTATGTACCCAGTACATATTTAATAATTATTTACTTGTTAGAACACAGTCTCAGTATTTGCATAGAGCCATCATGGCTAAGCAGTTGGTGCGTCGATAATTTTTATTTTGGCTGGAACCACGGTCACAGCAATTTTTTAAAATGATATGTCGTCATTTGACTGTAATAATTTTTGTTTTCTTGTTCTAATACCAGGATTTGTTTTGCCATATTCAAATCTTTGTACCTGAATATAGGCTAAGGCAGAAATCTGGATCGAATAACAGTAAAAGAAAAATTATTATAGTCAAATGGCGGAAGCATCACGCAAAATATTGGTCTGTTGTCGATGTTATGTAGTGGCCGGCCGTGCTGGACATCCATGGTGCATGGTTGAAATGTGTTGTCGGTGGTCAGGAACCGTGAAGTTCATCCCTGAGTGGACTGCAGCGGAGGGGTCTGGTTGTTGTAAATGATATGAAGACAGCATTGTTAAAAGTTCATCTTAATACTCATTAAACCACAAGAATCAGGCTGGTGCATAGAGGAGCTGACATCCTCTCATCATAGGCTGTATTCGGCAGCCGAGGGAGTTCTAGAGTAGGCAAACGACCTGTTGTCACTAATAGCTTACAGCGTTGCTTAGCAGGCGAAACGACGCAGTCAGCAAGACGATGATGGTGTCGGCGGCTCGTGATAGTGTCGACACAGACTAGGTGCGGTCTCACAGCTCGAGGCGGGGCGCATTAGTGTGCGCGGAGTTACGCCAGGAACCAGAGTGGATGAGATACACTCCTGGAAATTGAAATAAGAACACCGTGAATTCATTGTCCCAGGAAGGGGAAACTTTATTGACACATTCCTGGGGTCAGATACATAACATGATCACACTGACAGAACCACAGGCACATAGACACAGGCAACAGAGCATGCACAATGTCGGCACTAGTACAGTGTATATCCACCTTTCGCAGCAATGCAGGCTGCTATTCTCCCATGGAGAATGGGGGACAGATCCGGAGATCTTGCTGGCCAGGGTAGTTGACTTACACCTTCTAGAGCACGTTGGGTGGCACGGGATACATGCGGACGTGCATTGTCCTGTTGGAACAGCAAGTTCCCTTGCCGGTCTAGGAATGGTAGAACGATGGGTTCGATGACGGTTTGGATGTACCGTGCACTATTCAGTGTCCCCTCGACGATCACCAGTGGTGTACGGCCAGTGTAGGAGATCGCTCCCCACACCATGATGCCGGCCCTGTGTGCCTCGGTCGTATGCAGTCCTGATTGTGGCGCTCACCTGCACGGCGCCAAACACGCATACGACCATCATTGGCACCAAGGCAGAAGCGACTCTCATCGCTGAAGACGACACGACTCCATTCGTCCCTCCATTCACGCCTGTCGCGACACCACTGGAGGCGGGCTGCACGATGTTGGGGCGTGAGTGGAAGACGGCCTAACGGTGTGCGGGACCGTAGCCCAGCTTCATGGAGACGGTTGCGAATGGTCCTCGCCGATACCCCAGGAGCAACAGTGTCCCTAATTTGCTGGGAAGTGGCGGTGCGGTCCCCTACGGCACTGCGTAGGATCCTACGGTCTTGGCGTGCATCCGTGCGTCGCTGCGGTCCGGTCCCAGGTCGACGGGCACGTGCACCTTCCGCCGACCACTGGCGACAACATCGATGTACTGTGGAGACCTCACGCCCCACGTGTTGAGCAATTCGGCGGTACGTCCTCCCGGCCTCCCGCATGCCCACTATACGCCCTCGCTCAAAGTCCGTCAACTGCACATGCGGTTCACGTCCACGCTGTCGCGGCATGCTACCAGTGTTAAAGACTGCGATGGAGCTCCGTATGCCACGGCAAACTGGCTGACACTGACGGCGGCGGTGCACAAATGCTGCGCAGCTAGCGCCATTCGACGGCCAACACCGCGGTTCCTGGTGTGTCCGCTGTGCCGTGAGTGTGATCATTGCTTGTACAGCCCTCTGGCAGTGTCCGGAGCAAGTATGGTGGGTCTGACACACCGGTGTCAATGTGTTCTTTATTCCATTTCCAGGAGTGTAGTTCACAGCTGCAATGTCCCTTCGACCAAACAGTGGCAGACAGTCACACAGTTTCCCTTACAGGAGTAGCCACACAGTCCTTGTCTCACACAGTCCTTGTGTCGAACTACTGAGAGATTGCAGGGCACTCTCACTTTCGATTCTATGTAGGAATTAAGATCTACTGCGATTTGACTTCATACATCATGATGAAATGGTGGGCACTAGGTTATGGTCTTGTTTGCGTGCTCTAGAGAAGGAAATACGGTAAGCTTTACCTGCGTTAAAAGGAACAGGGTGCCGACTAAAACTACTGCAGTAAAAGCACGGCGTTGATGGGCCGACAAAGCGCGTTTTTTCTGGAGAATGGTGAGGAGACATTTCCAGATGGCCGAGTGCCGCGGTCGCATTCTGCAGAAACACATTAAGATGGCGCCGGACGGCAGGCAGACGTTCATCGGGGTTTCAGAGGTTCACAGGGAAGTACCTGCGCTCTGAATTAACTGAACACAAGACGGAGTACTTGCAATTTTCGGGAACGCGCATTTAACAACTGATTGACGCTGTCCACTACTTCAGTCGCCGAACACATCGTGGTGTGCCGCCTTGACCAGCACAACGGTAAAGTATTCGCTGCTGCGACGTAGGGCTGTAATATATATTTCTCGGCACCCTGTACTTTCGAACCATATTTTTCCTTTTGTTTGTATGTGTAGTGTAACGACGTAAGTTTTGTATAAATGATTTGCTTTTGACATTTGACCATGTGCAGACTTCGACACCTACGTCAGTAACAAAACACTTCAAAATTATTTAAATTCTTTTAAAGTTGTCTCTGAATGGTTGATGAGCGAAACTGTAATTAAAACATCATCATTTGAGTCGTATGCGAATAAGTACGTCCCTCAGTCGTATTGGTTTGCGCAAACTTTTTCCAATATAGATGTCGTTTGTTTCTTCTCAGAAATTATATTAATGCAAGTTATCTGCTTTAATATATATTAAAACCACATTGAATAAGCTTTTAAGACTCAAACTCGCGATGAACGTTGTCAAAAATTAATAATTTTGTCACATAAATCAGTAATGCTTCTTCCTTAATATAATTCTTCATAAATAAATTCTCGGAACACGTATTTAAACTTTTGTAGTATACACTAGATTGTTATCTTCCTATATACCACATATGAGAACCTGTGCCTTGACAAGATAGGGGTGAACATTTACAACATGATTAAACTTTCTATAACGTCATTGTTGTAGAAACATTACAAATTCTTATTTTTTCAGTTTTCAACAGCACGACGCAACAACTCAGTTTCAGGATCTTCTGTTCCTCTTCGGCTGTCGACCCGCGACGTATAGTGGCCAGCAATTTTCTCTCTGGTACCGGCAGTGAAGATGCTGTCTCCGTCCGTTGCGCCGCCCTCTTCGTACATGAAACATAAAAATAAATACAAAACTTTAGATAATACACAAACATTACAAATATTACAAAATACATAAACAAAACACGAAATTAAACTTATATTCACCTGCAAACTGGGCTGACACTGGTGGATGGGTGACGCTTCAGTTTCGCGTCCCACTACATACCCCACCCACAAACTCAGTTTGTCAGGTTTTAACCGAAAATAGAACTTCTTCTATATACAATATTTAAATGTTAATATTATAAATTTTTCTCACATTTTCCGTAATGTAAAGTCCTTACTCTTAGATGGATTCAATCCTTTTATGACGATTTCGTTGTGACTGTCATTCACTTTTAATTATGCTATTATTGTAATTCATAACAGAATATATGGAGATCACGCCTTTTCTTTTAATAGTTGCTTGCAAATAATAATTTAGTACGTTCTTTAACGCTGTTACATTAGGACAGAGCGTTAAAATTGTGATAGGTTAGTTTCAGTTTTATTCATTTACTAGAGTTATTCTTTTCAAAATACATATTGCTAATATGTTTCTCACAATAACTAATAGTACTATTTACTTTACGTCGTTCTTTTCCATAATCCTTTATTTATGCCTCAGGTCAAGAAGAAATCAAGCAAAACTTTCTTTAGAATCTCGGCACGGCTTTCTTTACCTTCGGACACTTTGTTGGGTAATGGCAATTTATTTAGGAGAAACAAGCGAGAGAGCCCCGTTTGGTGTGTTCTATATTAACACTATTACAAATCTCTATTAAAGGCACTCTGCTATGTTCTCGTGAGCCATATAGCTCTGGACGCCCATGGTCTCTAAAATTATTAACCATCCCCTTTGCTTCCTACTAGCCGAGTAAATATAAAATATACAAAATTCCGTCTGACATAATAACAAAAGTTTCTTCCATATAAATCCCTTTTTAGTTATCTTTCCCTTTTTGAAGTACCGGTAGATTATTGTAGAACACTTGTTTAAACTTCCTGTCATTTCTATAAAATAACACTTATCTATCACGAAAAACTTCACATGAATAAACTGTAAACGCTCGTCCGTATGTAACATATACTAAATATTAACTTATTTAGGAATGAAGGGTTTAATTTGAACGACACTATATAATCCTTTAATTACACCTGATTAGGGTTCCATAACAAGTAACGCTTTGGGATGTACAATCTTATGAACAACATATGGACCTTCAAAGTTAAAGAAGAATTTTCTACATTCCTTATTGATCTTCGAACTTTTAGGATGAGATCGTACTAATACAAGGTCTCCTACCTGAAATGAGGGTTCTATAGCATGTTGATTATAACTTTTAATTCTCCGTTCAGCATTTTTAACAATCCGTTTGCGAATTTTGTCGCTTGGAATGCATTGATGGATCTCATTTACTGGTGGCCAAGGTAGAGCAGCTAGTAAAGGCTCACCTATAATTCGTTTGCCTAAAATTTCTAAAGATGATAATCCTGTCGTTAGATGAGGCAATTCATTTAATATCTTTTCGAATTCAGGCATTAGTTTGGTCCACCGAGTATGTTTATATGAACAATAAGTTCTACATAATGGTCCTAATTCTTTCATGACTCTTCCTACTAAATTACTTTGAGGGTGATATTTCGAAAATAAGATATGTTTGATTCCATATTGTTTTATCATATCTTGAAACTTTTGACTAATAAAAGCACTACCGTTGTCAGACATAAGTCGTTTAGGAATGCCCCAGTTAACAAAATAATTTCCAGTAAGACAGCGTATAGCTCTTGCTGTATTCGCTCGTTTCAAAGTATATAGTTCCACATGTTTGGACCAACATTCCATTACAACAAACACATAAGTTAATCCTCCTGAACTACGAGGCAGAGGGCCGAAAAAATCTAATGATAGTAGATCCCATAGACCTCGAGGAATTACAGCATATAATTTATAACGCTTAGATTTGTTATTAACTTTAACCTTTTGACAGGTTTCACAAGTCCTAATAATACTCCTCACAATATGGGACATATTTTTGAAATAATAATACTTCATTAGATGTTTAATACATTTATGAATTCCAAAATGCCCGTAACCTTCATGAATATAAGTAATTAATTCGTACACATCAGTTTTCGGAATGCAGATTTTCCATCTCTGGTTCTCCCTCTGTGCTTTCCAATACAACAAATCGTTGAAATATAACCACACACCCTGGGTGTTAACTGTTTCTTCCCCATCATTAAGGTTTTGTATAAGTTCCCTACATTGATCGTCATTTCTTTGTTTGGATGTAATAGCATTTACTATCCGTGTAACCTTACGTTCGCTCTCCTGAGTTGAAAGGAAATAAACATGGTAATTTGTTCCTGGTTCTTCCGCAATGTTAATATTCTCCATTCCTACTGGAAGTCTCGACAAAGCATCCGAAACTACATTTTGAGATCCTTTTATGTACCTAATTTCGAACTGAAATTCTTGCAAGCATAATACCCAACGTAATAATCTACGGTGAAGTAACCGAGAATTGTTCAAAAAGGTTAAAGCCTGATCATTAATATATCCAATTGTTTTTCTTCCAATCAATAATCCTCTAAATCTTTGAAAACCCCATACCACTGCGAGAGCATCCTTCTCGGTTACAAAATAATTTCTTTCATGTTTATTTAAAGTTCTACTAGCGAATCCAATAGGCTGATATAATCCCTTTTCATTGGTCAGATCACCTTGGAATATTACGCAAGACACACCATAATCAGAGGCATCCGTCCACATACAAAAGTCCCGACTGAAATCTGGATGTTATAACATTTTAGCTTCTGTTAATGCTCCTTTTATCTTATTAAAACCTTCCTCTTTTCCCCAGAGCCATACTGATTTCTATTTTAATAAATCTAGAAATTTAGGATTAACAATATCCTGCGCTGGAAGAAATCTTCTCAGAAATCCTACCATTCCTAAGAATTATTTCAGTTGTTTCCGACTTCTAGGACTCGGGCATCGAGCAATAGCTTCAATACGTGCTGGGTCTGGCCTAATACCTTTACTGTCAACTATATGCCCCAAAAACCTCACTTCCTCCTTCCCGAAATAAAACTTAGATAATTTTAAAGCAATTCTTCTGTCAATTAAACGGTCAAACAAATCCCGTAATATCGTTACGTGTTCTACTCACGTTTTAATGGCTACCAAAAGATAATCGACGTATAAAATAATCTTTTGTAATAATTGCTGACCCAAAGCAGAATCTAACGCCCTAATGAAAGTTGACACTGATATATTAAATCCAAAAGGTAAAGCTTGGAACTGATATGATCTGGCTTCAAAAAGAAAAGCCGTGTATTGCCGTGAATCCGGGCGTAATATGACTTGATGGTAGCCAGCCGTTAAATCCATTTACTCATATAACGAGAACCAGAAATCTTAAGAAGTACCTCCTCCATAGGAATAAGTCTGTCTCTTTCCATCTCTATAATTTTGTTTAATTCACGAGCATCCAGAACCAGTCGTACCCCACCAGTAGCTTTCTTAACTACCCTCAAAGGACTGCTAAAAGCACTACAATATCGTTCGATAATATTTTGTTCTAGCATCTTACTTATTTCTCTACTAGCCGGTTCTTTGAATTGTACTGGAATAGGATAAGTTTTCTTAAAGAATGGTTTTTGATCTTTAATCTTAAGTTTACAAACGTAATCTTTCATTCTCCCCAGTTCATCTGAGAAGACGTCTCTAAATTCTAACAATAAAGATTCCAACTCTTCCTTTTCTTGTTCGGGTAGACAATTCGTAGAATAACATTTTTCTTTCACTTCGGTTTCGGTACTATTACTAGCCTCACATTGGTATACTTCATATTCAAGGTCACTAGAATCTATTAATAGGTTCATGGTCTGTGTGTACTTAATCTGTATAGGATTCGTAGCAATTTTCAGGTACTTGATTGTTATAAAACCTCAGTTTAAAAGCACATGCCTCCTTATGGATGGTTGAGGAAGAGTCTTTAAAATCTAATATAGCTTTATATTTACACAACCAATCTATACCTAAAATTATGGCCACATTTAAGTTAGCTACGACAAGTACAGAGTGAGAAATTAATTGTTTAGAAATTTCAAATGTTAAATAAACTTCCTCAGTAATATTTCGACTTGCTTTATCAGTAACTCCTATAATTTTCACCCCACTTACAGGTAAGGTTGGGAAATTCCAATATTTCCTTTTAAGTTGAAATAATTCTTTAGATAAAATACTTACTTCGCTACCCGAATCGATTACAATATTTACTTCGGTATCCTTAATATAACCTATAAGAATGGGTTTATAAGTTATATTCACCCTTATCTGATTGTCTTCGTGAAGTAAATCTTGTTGCCAATCACCTTCCTTTTGGCAGCTTAATGATAAATTGCAATTGGGTCTTGTATAATTTTGACTAACAGTTCCCTTTAGTCGACCCATACTAAAGGACTTTACTAGTTTTCCGAACTTTCGATGATAACGTCACCTACAACTTGACCTTCATTCATTACTTGAGGATGATTTATCTCATTATCGTTACTGTGTAATTTTAGGATTTTTGAGTTATTACCCCGATTTTGTTGGCTCTCTTTATATTTAGATTGACGTTTTATATAACACAACCGGCTATGATTGTTGTTGTTAAATTTTCGTGGTTCTGAATTATTATTATTTCGAGAATTGTCATTTCTACCAAATCTAAATTTCTCGTCTTCCCGTTCTCTGTTAACTGTACGTAGCTGTTCTAAATATCCTAGTAATTCGCAAAGTTGTGACCATTCCCTTTCTATCATTCTCTCCTTTACTTAATACGGTAACCTACTAATTAGGACTCGTATTAGATGACTTTCAATAATTGGTTCTTCAGTTAATTTAGCACGATTTAAATGCCACTCGAAATAATTTTTATGACCTCCCCATCGTTTAGAATAAGGAGGAGGGTCTAACAACTCTAAAGTTAAGTGTTGTTGTTTTCCTCTTGACCAATAATTTTGTTTAAAATGCTTAACAAAATCATCCCAGTCACTAAATTCAGTTCTACGCAGTACTGCCCATTCAGCAGATTCTGCATCTAAATGTCCTATTACAAATTGAATCCGTTTTTCATTACTCCATTTAGGAGATAATGGAGTTTCAAAAGCTTTTATAAAGATTATAGGGTGAAGTTCGCCTCCTGGTTTGAATACAGGAAATGGACTTGCTACATTTGAATTTGTCGTTATATCATCCCAACATTCTGCGAGAGACATAGTTGGATTTTGTTTAGATTGCAGAGACGGAATTGCGTCGGATTTGCTTGCCGCGATTTCTTTATTTGTATTGCTGTCGTCCGAGCTAGCAAACACGATGCGAATGTTGTCTCTGATTACGTTATTACTTCTACTACTTGAAATATTTTCATTATTATCTAATTCAGATAATCGTTTAGTAATTTCCTGTATGCGCATTTCTGTACTGGCTGCACGGTTAGCAAATATCGATTCTTCACTGTGTTCACGATGTGAACGCTCTGTACCTTCGTCAATATTATTATCTTTGGAAGTCTCAAGGTTACTGCATATTTCAGAAATTAAAAATTTCATGTTTTCAATTCAGTATGATCTTTTTTCTGTCTCTAATTCTACATTATCTATTGAAGAAATCTCTACAGGTTTGGTAGAAACCTCTTTAATAGATTCTAATAATTCTCCACGAACAGTTTCTGTTTGCATAGAAAATTCATCTCATAACTTATCGCTAATTTTCTCTATTTCATTTACAACTAAGGCATTGACATTATCTAGTCTCTTAGTTAAGTCAGTAATATCATTTCGTATGCGAGCTTTTTCCTCACGCGATTCCTGGATATGTTCTTCTAAGCTTTTACAATTATCAGCAATCTTATTACTAAGTCCTACTAGTTTTTCCTGCATTTCAACTTTAGAAGCCTCTATTTTATCACTTAATTCTCGACTGGTTTCATTAAGATATTCCTGTTACCTGTCTGTCGATTTTGTTAGCTCCCATTTAAGTTCCTCTTTTAATGTAGCCATAGATTCTTCGTTACACTGTTTTAATTCCTGTTTTAGTTCCTCTTTTAATCTAGCAGTAGATTCTTCGTTAGATTGTTTCAATTTAGCGATCGCCCTAAAAAGGGATCTCATGCTCCTATCGGACATGGATTGCTCTTCGTCTGACATTCCACTTCCTGACTAATTACACACGCAGACTCGTAATCCACAATCCTGTAAAAGCACACTCCCTATGTACAATACTCCACTTCTAACTTGAAACAGACTCACCGGACACTAATATTGTAGTTTGTAGTTCTCGGTGATCAGTGTGCAGCTATGGGCTGCAGAAGTAACAGCCGTCGATGCAGCCGCTGAGATGCTGCGACCCCGCTTCCGCAACCGGCAGGACGCTGAGTCGAACACCGGAAACGCCACTGGCTGCAAATACGCCCGGCCGTACTGAAGCCCTCAGCAACGCCTCTAATACCAGCCGGAGGAACGCCCCCCCCAGCTGACGAACTGGGCCGGTTAGTTTGAGGAAAAGGCTATCAGGGTTTCCAGCGTTCAGCTGCTGCCCAACAGATGCGCCTTCTCGTGGAATAACTGCGTGACCATACTGCTTGGCTGCGCTCCGTCAGATGCCCACACCCGCGAAGTTTCGCAGCTGTGTGCGTTAGTTGCACACAAGTCCTGTTTATAAGGTCGCCACGGTTTAGTGTAACGACGTAAGTTTTGTATAAATGATTTGCTTTTGACATTTGACCATGTGCAGACTTCGTCACCTACGTCAGTAACAAAACACTTCAAAATTATTTAAATTCTTTTAAAGTTGTCTCTGAATGGTTCTTGAACGAAACTGTAATTAAAACATCATCATTTGAGTCGTATGCGCAGAATTATGTCACTCAGTCCTATTGCTTTGCGCAAACTTTTTCCAGTTTAGATGTCGTTTGTTTCTTCTCAGAAATTATATTAATGCAAGTTATCTGCTTTAATATATATTAAAACCACATTGAATAAACTTTTAAGACACAAACTCGCGATGAACGTTGTTAAAAATTAATGATCTTGTCAAATAAATCAGTAATGCTTCTTCTTTAATATAATTCTTCATAAATAAATTCTCGGAGCACGTATTTAAACTTTTGTAGTATACACTAGCTTGTTATCTTCCAATATACCACATATAGCCGTGAACCTGAGCCTTGACAAGATAGGGGTGAACATTTGCAACATGATTAAACTTTCTATAACGTCATTGTTGTAGAAGCATTACAAATTCGTATATTTTCAGTTTTTAGCAGCACGACGCAACAACTCGGTTTCAGGATCTTCTGTTGCTCTTTGGCTGTCGACCCGCGACGTATAGTGGCCAGCAATTTTCTCTCTGGTCCCGGCAGTGAAGATGCTGTCTCCGTCCGTTGCGCCGCCCTCTCCGTACATGAAACATAAAAATAAACACAAAACTATAGATAATTCACAAACATTACAAATATTACAAAATACGTAAACAAAACACGAAATTAAGCTTATATTCACCTGCAAACTGGGCTGACACTCGTGGATGGGTGCCGCTTCAATTTCGCGTCCCACTACATATGGTAGAATATACACTCCTGGAAATGGTAAAAAGAACACATTGACACCGGTGTGTCAGACCCACCATACTTGCTCCGGACACTGCGAGAGGGCTGTACAAGCAATGATCACACGCACGGCACAGCGGACACACCAGGAACCGCGGTGTTGGCCGTCGAATGGCGCTAGCTGCGCAGCATTTGTGCACCGCCGCCGTCAGTGTCAGCCAGTTTGCCGTGGCATACGGAGCTCCATCTCAGTCTTTAACACTGGTAGCATGCCGCGACAGCGTGGACGTGAACCGTATGTGCAGTTGACGGACTTTGAGCGAGGGCGTATAGTGGGCATGCGGGAGGCCGGGTAGACGTACCGCCGAATTGCTCAACACGTGGGGCGTGAGGTCTCCACAGTACATCGATGTTGTCGCCAGTGGTCGGCGGAAGTTGCACGTGCCCGTCGACCTGGGACCGGACCGCAGCGACGCACGGATGCACGCCTAGACCGTAGGATCCTACGCAGTGCCGTAGGGGACCGCACCGCCACTTCCCAGCAAATTAGGGACACTGTTGCTCCTGGGGTATCGGCGAGGACCATTCGCAACCGTCTCCATGAAGCTGGGCTACGGTCCCGCACACCGTTAGGCCGTCTTCCGCTCACGCCCCAACATCGTGCAGCCCGCCTCCAGTGGTGTCGCGACAGGCGTGAATGGAGGGACGAATGGAGACGTGTCGTCTTCAGCGATGAGAGTCGCTTCTGCCTTGGTGCCAATGATGGTCGTATGCGTGTTTGGCGCCGTGCAGGTGAGCGCCACAATCAGGACTGCATACGACCGAGGCACACAGGGCCAACACCCGGCATCATGGTGAGGGGAGCGATCTCCTACACTGGCCGTACACCACTGGTGATCGTCGAGGGGACACTGAATAGTGCACGGTACATCCAAACCGTCATCGAACCCATCGTTCTACCATTCCTAGGCCGGCAAGGGAACTTGCTGTTCCAACAGGACAATGCACGTCCGCATGTATCCCGTGCCACCCAACGTGCTCTAGAAGGTGTAAGTCAACTACCCTGGCCAGCAAGATCTCCGGATCTGTCCCCCATTGAGCATGTTTGGGACTGGATGAAGCGTCGTCTCACGCGGTCTGCACGTCCAGCACGAACGCTGGTCTAACTGAGGCGCCAGGTGGAAATGGCATGGCAAGCCGTTCCACAGGACTACATCCAGAATCTCTACGATCGTCTCCATGGGAGAATAGCAGCCTGCATTGCTGCGAAAGTTGGATATACACTGTACTAGTGCCGACATTGTGCATGCTCTGTTGCCTGTGTCTATGTGCCTGTGGTTCTGTCTGTGTGATCATGTTATGTATCTGACCCCAGGAATGTGTCAATAAAGTTTCCCCTTCCTGGGACAATGAATTCACGGTGTTCTTATTTCAATTTCCAGGAGTGTAGATGCTTGGTGGTGGCATAGTTTGTTGCCATAACCTAGATTCACGCGAATGAAGTGAGACAGAGCGAGTAGTATTCTGGTTGGTGTCGAGTGTCGATTCCCAGCAGATCACTTTGTCCATCACAAATCTCATGTTAGTAAGGCGTTTGTTAATTAAAAATTTTTTGTGTGATGTTTCTTTAATAATTTTGTTGTCTTGTCATGTTTAGGATCAATAAATCGATTGTGAATTAGAATATAACTTCTCCCTTAGTTCTGATTAACAGTTCTTTCGCATTTTTATGACGGTCTAGATCTGAAACATAAGGAGTAGTTTTCTCACTTGGTGTCCACAGCGTGGATCATTTGCTTCATTAAAATTAATCTTCTTTCACTTTAGCATGCCAGGATAGGAGGCCGGTAGCCAGATCAGCAGCATCAGACTTGCTGGGATTGTAGATCTGCATATAGTTGCGACAAGGTAGAGTGTTGGTGGCTTGTTGAATCTTGTCATCTCCAATATTGGCTAAACATCCCCGTGAGTGTGGCGACTCTCAGATTGCTTCTATTTGTCCACAAATGAGTAGTATTTATACAGGCTTGGCTCGTCCCTGCTTTTCCAAGGCACTGATTCCCATCACGTAAGCTACATAGAGCCGCATGTCGGCCACCTTGCGTCAGGTCCCCAATGCCTCAGTGGGTCTGCTTTTCTTCTGTATCAACGGTACTACGACTTAGACCCACTGCTGGACTAGGCCTAATGCTGCAGAGACAGTACATGCTGAATTAGCGTGTAGCCCCTGATGTAACTACAGCCTACTAGCTGCGGTCATGCCTGCATCCAATGCCTTCTTGCTTTACCCGTGCTTCTGTCCTCGCTCTGTTAACTACATCCAATATTTTGCGGTCAGATTCGGACCTATGATATCATGTGTCTGGGAAAGATGTGGTTCCTGTGGCATCATTATCTAATGCTATCACCATTACGTTTTTACACAGGGAGAACATTAATAAAATCTACAAACTGCAGTTTCAAATTCCTGAATGGTAATGGAGGAAGACAGGTCCTATGAACAATTGTTCGGAAATCCATCATTGCCACCATAGATGGCGCGGACGAATGAAAGTTCCTCAGACCAAATGCAATGGGTTCCTTGTGTGTTGCAGGCTGTGTGATAGACACAGCGTACTGTAAGCTGCAGAATTGTCCAGTATTCATGTCGGGAACATGCCGAGGTGGTGTCTGTGTACGAAAAAGAAGATGTAAACGGTCGAGAGACAGCACGGCTACACCAAAACAAGTACCCTTACAGTCACCAACCACATCGCAGAACATTACAAGCACTTTTCAGGTGTTTGTATGATCATGGGTCCTTTCAGACAGATGAACGGAACAAGCTCGCTGGCACAACAGGCCCCAGGTGTAGAACTCTGGCCTCAACCCCCCCCCCCCCCCCCCACACTCCCCGGCAACAACAAACCAATGAAGAGTAAGTTGACCACCACCACATATACAGTAAACACCCCATTAAAGTGTGAAAGGACCCAAAAGACTTAAGCATTTGGTCCAGCTCTGAAAGATATCACACGTAGTGTGAGTATAAAAACGGAATGAGAGTAACCATGAATCTAAAGTTGTTTATACTTTAAATAAAGCAAGAATTGCAGTCTTATAGAACATATTACACTATTCCGCTAAAGAGAAAGGAGGGAGGCATACTGATGGTTGCAAGAACCGAATCACTGCCACTTCAGTTCAACTCAGCCACAAGTTACCCAAACTTAAAATGGAACACAGGCAGCAAGGCCTTCAAATCAAAACCAAAGGGAAACAACAGTTTCAAATTTTACTTGAATTGGTGCGCCAGATTTCTTTAAAAAAGGCGGGCTCCTAACAGATAAGCTAACTTCCAAACGTGTTTGAGATGAGAAGATGCCAGCGGCCCCTTCAAATAATCGCCAAATAAATACAGAATGTGGGAACGCAGCACAACTGAAGCTGAAAACCAAGCGGATGGAAAGAGCCAAGGTGCTTCAAAGAAACCGGAGGCAACTTCGACAAGTTTTTCGAGAACATCAGAAGTGACAATCACCCATAAACAGAAGGAGGTAGGATGTGACTCTATCCTCGAATGGAAACCCAAGAAGGCGTTGGCCCGGTGTCAGGCAAAGTCCCACCATGACGGCGTTTTAAGCGAAATGGTTAGTTAGTAAGTTGGTTCCGTGTTCCATTGATCATTTCCACGGTACGGTAGCCGTTATGATGTGGAACGTGTCAATCGCACAAGAAATGCACATATGAAACAAGATTTTTCAATATATATATATATATATATATATTCCTTTAAATGGTACAAAATACATATACTGTATTTATAGATTTATTCATTCCCATTCAAGAATTCATCTGTGGTATAGAAGTAGTTCTCAAGGAGATATGATTTCAATTTATTTTTGAAGCTATTACTGCTGTCTGTCAGAGATTTTATTTCATCTGGTAATTTGCCGAAAATTTTTATAGCAACATATTTTACCCTTTTCTGTGCCAAAGATAGGTTGAGTAAAGGATATCGCAAGTCTTTTTTTCTGGTATTATAATCATGAATGTCACTGTTGTTTTTAAACTGGTCCATGTTCTTGAGAACAAATTTCATTAGTGAGTAAATGTACTGTGAGACGGTTGCAAGAATTCCCAATCTTTTAAAAAGATGCCTACAAGATGTGCGACTATGAACCCTGCACATTATTCTAACCACTTTCTTTTGAGCAGTGAATACTTTTTGTCTAAATGTTGAGTTACCCCAAAATCTTATTCCGTATGACACCAGAGAGTGAAAGTATGCAAAGTATGTTAGCTTACTAATTTCTACATCCTCAAAATTGGCAATTATTGTGATTGCCAAAGTTGATGAATCTACTCGCTTTAGAATATCCAAAATATGAATTTTCCAATTAAGATTCTCGTTTATATTTGCACCCAAAAACTTAGTATGCTCTACCATGTCTACTGATTTCTGTTGATGTCGTATATTTATTGAAGGAACTGTACTTTTTGTAGCAGAAAATTGGATGTAGTGTGTTTTTTCAAAGTTTAGAGGAAGCCCATTTGCAGAAAACCAATTAATGACTTTTCCAAAGACCTTATTTGTATCATTGCCATTTGGAATTTCTTTTACCGGATTAATAATGTTGCTTGTATCATCAACAAACAGTGTCAGTTCAGCTTACTGTTTCAGATAGGAAGGGAGGTCGTTCACATACATCAAGAACAGAAGGGGACCCATGATTGAACTATGTGGAACACCTAATTTAATTTCACCCCGATTAGATGAAGTGACAAACTTATTTAAAACCACTTGACCCATATAAGGAAACTTTTTGCTTCCTGTTCTATAGGTACGACTTAAACCACTCATTGATACCATAGAACTGTAATTTCTGTAATATAATGTCATGGTTCCCACAATCAAATGCTTCGGACATGTCACAGAAAATTCCTATTCGTGACATTTTACTATTTAAAGAATCTATTATGTGGACAGTGAAATTGTATATTGCTGTCTCAGTGGCATAGCATTTTCGATATCCGACTGTGATTTACTATGTATCCCATTACTGTTGAGATGGCTAACCACTCTTGAGTACATTACTTTCTGAAAGATTTTTGAAAATGATGTAAGCAAGGATACTGGCAGATAATTAATGACATCTGTGGTGTCCAACTTTTTGTAGAGCGGTCTGACAAGTGCATATGTTAACCTATCTGGGAAAATACCTTGAATTAGTGATGTGTTACATATGTGACTCAGAACAGCAACTGTAATGGCTCCTCATTGTTTTAATATCTTATTAGAGATGTCATCTGCACCTACAGAACATTTATTTTTCAAAGATTTTGTAATTTTACTTATTTCACAAGAGATTGTTAGGCAAAACTTAATCTCACTAATTTTTTTTTTTCAAAACAGACACTTCCATGTACTGCCAGGCTTTTTCTTTTGATCTGCTCTCACCAATTTCTTCTCCTGCACTTAAGAAATGGTTGTTAAATACATTTGATACTTGTGTACTGTTAGTTAGGATGATCTCGTTCTCCTTAACAGTAATAGTACCCAACCCAGTGGTTACTTTTCCTGTCTCCCTTCTAACAACATTCCATATTGATTTGATTTTATTGTCGGAGTTGTTAATTTCTTCTCTAACATACATATTTCATGATTTCCTTACAACTTTTCTCAGTATCTTACAATAATTTTTAAAGTGTGAAACTACTTCTCTATCTTTACTAGTTCTTGCTGTCTCATAAACTAAACCGAGGCACGATCCGTAGACTTCGCAGAATTATGCTGACTTCTGCAGGAGGGACGCGAAACCAAGTGGACTAGCGCAGCCAGGATCAATCACTACGATTTCTCAAGAATCACAGTGGATACATTTGCCTTGTAGTCCGAAATAAGTTTTAGGTGCAGTAGCCCGCAAATACTACGCACAACGCCACACCCTTTGTCTCCAGGATAGTGTAATTTCATCGCGTAGCCCTAATGTTATTCGGAGATGAGGAGGTTCGCACAGGATAGAGTAGCATGGAGAGCTGCATGAAACTACAACAGCAACAACAACTCCTAATGACCAAATGCGAGTCATGATTCTCACACCATTGCAGCACCATGTTTTGAAACTATTACGCAGAGGATCAGAGGAAATTGGGAAATCGTTAGAACCAAGCAGCTAGCGCGCTGCTATTATACTTGTGTTGAGTTTCACAAAGGGGTTGAGTAAATAACTATTCACTGTCACACATGCGTGTCTAAGATGATAGAGCTATGCCAGGGATTTTTCAATTGTTCTCAACCTGACGGCCTTAGGCAATGCGCCCTCATTGAATTTTCTGTCCCTTTGTGGAATACACATTGGCTGATTATAGTCAATGCATACAGCAGACCTCCATTTGTGATTCCAATACATACCAAAACTACCGCAAGTGCCACAAAAGCTCTCGCCTTCCTATCTGTCTCTTAAAAAAAAAAAAAAAAAAATAAATAAATATTAAGCACAATCAATTTGGACCCTGGTCCACATTTTTGTTCAAAAACTTTGTCAACGTAACGGGATTCGTCATCAAACGAATGGTGAAGCCGAACGTTATGTTCCCTCTTCCAAGTCACAGAATTCCCAGTTTAGAGGTTATCACTCAAAAGGAAACGATTTCTCGTTGATTCTCAGCTCCTGTCGCACTCCGCGTTTTCACAATTCTTCGCTAGTGGAATTATGACATGGTCATTGCATCCACACCCTACTACATGTACTTCACTCTTGATAGCCTGCTTGAGCATCCAACTTCGCAACAAAGTTCAGAACGAAGAACGAAGTTTTTTATTGGGTTTTTAACAAACGGCACAACAGGCAACCTGACGTGGTCAGCCATACCACTGCCCAAGCACGTTATACCGTTCGCAGCAAATCGGGCACAAACCGACGGAGGAAAAGTAAAACTGTTAATCTGCCGAGACCTGAAACTCACTGCCCGCGGTGTTTTGACGAGTGGAAGCTGTTTGAACCAATAATGTTGAATGTAAATAACAGATGGTGCTGTCATGAATTACACACCACACGTGAACTTTATCTAAATCTACAACCACATCTACATGGATACTGTGCAAATCACAGTAAAGTGCCTAACAGAGTGTTCATCGGACCACCTTCATATTAATTCTCTGTTATTCCACTCTCGAACAGCGCACGAAGAAAACGAAGACCTATATCTTTTCGTGAGAGCTTTAATTTCCCTTACTTTATTATGATAGTCGTTTCTTCCTACGTAGGTCGACGTCAACAGAATGCTACCGCATTGGGAGGAAAAAGTTGGTGACTGAAATTTTGTGAGAAGATCCCACTGCAACCAGAGACACCATTGTGTTAATGATGTCCACTCCAAATACTGTGTCATGTCCGTGACACTCTCTATCCGGTTTCTCGGTAACATAAGACCTTCTGTTCTTCTTTGACCTTTCTCGATGTACTCCGTTAACCCTATCTGGTAAGGATATCTTAACCCAAGTCAGCATTCAAATAGAAAACGGACAAGCGTAAGTTTGCAGTCTCTTTAGTACATCTGTTGCATCTTCAAAGTGTTCTTCCAATAAATTACAGTCCTTGGTTCACCTTCCGTACAACATTTTCTATGAGCTCTTCCCAATCTAAGTTGTTCGTTCATATAATTCCTGGATATTAGTTATTTACCGCCTTTAGATTTTATTGTTTTATCGTGTAACCGAAGTTCAGCGGATTCCTTTTAGCAGTCACGTGGATGATCTCACACTTTTCATTATCAGAGTCAACCATCAATTTTCTCACATTACAAATATCTTTTCTAAATCGTCTTGCATTTGTAGTGATCTTCTGATGACTTTACTAGACGGTAAACGACAGCGTCTTCTGCAAATAACCTAAGACGTCGGCTCATATTGTCTCCAAAATCGTTTATATGGATAATGAACAGCAGAAAACTTATGATATTACCTTTGGGAACGCCAGAACTCCATTCTGTTTTACTCTGTGGCTTTCCATCAGTTGAGGCGAACTGTGATCTTCCTGACAAGAAATCACGAATTCAGCTTGTTTTGGTGGAGTTTAGTTGTTTTTAGTCGCATAAGTGAGATGATATTCCATAAGGGTGCAATTTGATTACAACCCGCTTGTGAGGAACTGTGTCTAAGCCTTCTGGTAATCTAGAAATACGGAATCAGTTTGAAATCCCTTGTTAATAACAATCAACACTTCCTATGAGTAAAGAGCTGGATGTGCTTCACAACAACGATGTTTTCTAGATCCGTGTTGGCTGTGTGTCAGTACACCGTTGTCTTCGAGGTATTCATAATGTTCCAACACAATATATGTTCCAAGTCCTGCTCCATATCGCCGTTAATGATATTTGCATGTATGTAGTGAACAAAAACGTATTTAGCGAATAGCGTATCGTTTACCATGATTCTCTCGAGAGAGAAATTGCATCGTTTAGGATTTAATTATGAAGTATATATATTTTTTTTCCTTAAGTCACCTCTGTTCTCACGACACTGCGAGCACCTGATACCAATGGTCAACCTTCTTCCAGGAGGAACAGTACTCTTTGTATGTCTAATCCTTATTGTATGATTTCGTCTGTTTCATGCATGATATTCTGCTTAACTACTGCCCGGAACTTGGCCCACAATCTTCCTAACCGCCACTCAACTGACGATACTGGATCCTCTTGTTGGCGATTGATTGGTTGCTCAGCTTCCTCCCTCTGCAAATATATGTAAGAGGAAAGGAAAATTCGCTAGGGTGCAGTCCACAGTTGTCTGTTGGTTTTCTGTGGACCAGGATGCGAGACATCTCAGCATTAATCCGAATTGGCCAGTGCATCAAATGACAGCGCCTTGAGAAAATTAGATTGTAATTTTCAAGTTGCTTACGCAAAGAACAAAAATTGTAGAAATAAAATGTGACCCCGTTCCCGAATGACGCAACAGTAACTCGCACCTAAACTGCAAAAAAAGCTTAATAATGTTCTTGAATGGAAGAACTACATCAATCTAACCTCATTCGTACATGTACGTGTATGTTACAGGTGTGTTGATGTTGGTGAAAGGGAAATGAATATTCTCTTATTTAGTTACTAAGACCGGAACATTGTTAATACACGTGCTTGCCACTGAATGTTTATTTATTAGTGAAAAGCCATAAGTTGGTCTCTAAGATAAACGATGTAAAGTGAACACGACGATTAAGTGTGAGTGTTACTAATTATTGGTTTGTCATATTCCTATGATCTGTCTGACATACTATGTCAGTACAATGGTAAAGAAATGACGAGAGTTGTCTATGCAACATTTCTATGAATGAATGACAGACTTGTTTTTGTTATAGCAATAAAAATGAAACTTCCTGGCAGATGACCCTTTTTGCCGAACCTAAACTCGAAACCATGACCTTGGAAAAGCCCCCGAGTTCTAGTTCCATTCGGGCACACAGTTTCATCTGCCATGAAAATTCATATGAGCACACACTGCACAGAAGAATCAACATTCGTTCTGGAAACTAGCCGGCCGGAGTGGCCGTGCGGTTCTAGGCGCTACAGTCTGGAACCGTGAGGCCGCTACGGTCGCAAGTTCGAACCCCTCATCGGTCATGGATGTGTGTGATGTCCTTAGGTTAGTTAGGTTTCAGTAGTAAGTTCTAGGGGACTGCTGACCTCAGATGTTAAGTCCCACAGTGCTCAGAGCCATTTGAACCATTTTGAAGGTTCTGGAAACAATCCCTCAGTTTGTGTCTAAGCCATGTTATGGCAATACCATTTCTTCCAGCACTGCAAGTTTCGGAGAACTTCTGTAAGGTTTGGAAGGTAGGATATGAGATACAGAGCGAAGTTAAGCTGTGAGTCGCGGACTGAGTCGTACATCGGTTTGGCTGGCGTTTATCCCATTTATTGTTTGTCATCTTATGTTACGGTACTGCCGCCTCGTTTACTTACTCCATTTACTGGGGTCACCTTACTTGCCCGTGAACGGCAGCACTAGCGCGAATCGATAAGTGCACTGTCGTACCATCTCTGGAGCGACCGATAGTATTTCTGGGTCGTCGTGTGTCTGGCAGTCAGTTGGTGACGGACTAGCAGGGCAGACGGGACGCAGTAGCAGCAAAGTCTGGGACGAAGCACCGGTGAGGCACCGACAGCCTGTGCTTGTCGACCGCTGGCGACACACATGAACTGTCCGACGGAGGGAGATTGGAGCGGGACGACCGTTGGTTGGTCGTTCGGTTGGTCGTCTCATCGGCCGCCGTATACTTCGTCCTTTCACCGTTTTAGTTTCTGGGGAGTCGGTCGGCTGGCGTGGAGCAGCGAGGAATTCTCCACGTGACGAAGTTTGGCCGGGGCCACTCGCAGTCTCTACGTGGTGTCGGAGTGTGTGGGGCTGTTCCCATTACTACGAAGTCCATGGCTCACCGACCCTGGACACGAAAGTTGAGTTCTGATTCAATCTACCAGCAACACAAGACTGTCCACATTGTGTCGTTTGGAGTTCGTTGTCGGCTGTTGGGATATTCCAGCGAGCAGAATCTTGGCTTTCAAGTTGGAAAATTCTAGCCACCCTCCGGTGGACTTTCACTGTAATTGGTTATTTGAATTGAAGTACACCAGCGAAATCTACTGCCTTGTGGCCGTTAACGTTCCGGCTACCTGCCAAGGCCGTTTACGCAAATTTCAGGCAGAGTAGTTTCCTCATCGTGTTGTTGCTGTCCAACACGGTGTGTAGTTTGACAGCTCCAGGTGTAATTGGTTGTGGGCGCCAATTTCTTCTACGTTGTTTCGTTGAACTCCCTGTTGTGCCACGATCGGGTGAAGTGGAAGTTATCTTGTCGGTGGGTCCTTTGACTGTTGGTCGGTTGGGTTGTCGTCGGATCGTGAATGGTGTGCCCGACTGCCTGTCTCAGCTGAGCGAGCGTTAGTGTTTGAATTCCAGGCCGACCGTTGAACATCTGCACGCCCTTGGGTGTACTGCCTTTTTTTATTTGTTCTTGTTGTTTGTACTTGGATGGCTTCTAGCCGATTTTTTAAAAATTAAGGTTATTTTGCCATTAAGGGGTAAGATTCTTTAGGTCTTCAGCCTAATTTAAAGAACTGTTTCAAGTAAGGCCTTTGGTATTTAAAAAAATTTGTGCTATGGAGTTTTAAATGTTAGGCCTTCACCCAATTTGAATATAACTTGTTTGCTCTTGACGTGTCTGACTCTTTGGGCCTTCAACCTAACTAAAGAACTGTTTTAAGATAAGGCTTGCCTTTTAAATTTCTGATTATGCTAGCGTTTTAAGTTATTGGCCTTCAGCCGTTTTTAAATTAAAGTGGCTTTCATCCGGTAATTAACTCCCAAGGATTAAAGCTGTGTGTTTAAATAAATTTTTTGGGCTCTTGTATTGTTTGATCAAATAATAAAGTTGTATGTTCGAGTGTAGCAGACAGCCCCTTATTTAGGCCTCTTTCCACAATTTAAACTACCTGTCTTGTCCTGCGAGTTAAGCAAGGCGTTTCAGGTTGCTTAATTGATAGGGCACTTGGCTGCGAAAGGTCCCAGTTGGAATCCCGATCCGGCAGACAGTTTTCATCTGCCAGGAAATTTCATATAAGGGCACATTCAACTGCAGAGAAATAATTCATTCTGGTAAAAATATAAATGTACTAGGTAAATGAGCCGTGTGGCTCGATCAGCGATATTCCCGCCTCCGGTATGGGTCATCTTCCCGGTGATGTGCGCAGAGCACGCAGTGGCGTCACCTATCGGGCCGATCGGGGAGCGAGGGGTAAGGTCTAGCAAGTACCGAGGATTTTGCTTTGGGACACCTAGCAGTAACGTCGTTTGGGAAGTCTGGCGGACAGAACAGGCGCTGTGCGAGGCAGCAGGAAGAGCACATGTAAAAGGGGCTGTTCACCCGGGTGACGGCGCCATAAGAAATATCGCCGGCGTGGAAGCAGTCGCGTTACTGGGAAGCCGTTGATGTATTTCGTTTCCTGCATGTCTCCTGGCAACGGGAACTGCGGCGGCTGGCTTCGTGGAAGAAGCAAGGG
Organism: Schistocerca americana; assembly: GCF_021461395.2. NCBI lineage: Eukaryota > Metazoa > Arthropoda > Insecta > Orthoptera > Acrididae > Schistocerca > Schistocerca americana. The sequence continues at coordinate 125,465,643 of NC_060124.1, forward strand.
GGTAAGGGCCTTGCTTGTGCTGTAGATTGTGGCCGGAATCGATGCTGGGATCAGTGATGTTGACTTCATTTTCTTGGCCTGCTGTTGCTACTCCTGCTAAGTTTGTCCTCTAATTTGTTAATTTCAACTTGCTTATTACGCAAGTCTCTAGTGAGAGCTGTATGCGATGTGATATTTAACATTTTCTAAGTCCTGGAATGCTGATACTGTCTGTTTGTAGATTGCTACTATCAGTGTTAACCGCCATTGAAAACAGTTTGGCTGGTCCTTGTCTAAGTGCCGCCTGGTTATTGTATTTATATCACACGAAGGAGTTAAGCTTGCCAATTGCTATTGATATATATGAATAAAATTTTCCCTGAATACATTTTGCTGCGAATTGCAATAACATTACTGTTAGTTTCTATTTGAAGTGATGGTGTGTCTGAGAGACATGTGTCTAATTCTTACAAGTTACTGAGAGGCTAGTTGTTATTGTGTGTTTAAATAGTTTGAAACTGATACTATTAATGAAAGTACAAGAATTCCTTCAATGGCAGTATGTGGATATGGTAATTAATTCTGATTTAGTCACAAATTTAAGGGTGGCTATGTGCTGTAAGTCGCCTTGTGTTTTGAGTCGAGGAAGGGGGGAGGGGGGGGGGGTTTCTCAATATACCGTTAGCCTGCACGCTATTTACTTGCACGTGATTTCGTTTTATTGGGACCTCTGCTGTTGGTCTTGGTAGCGGGTGTGGGGTCCTGGGTTGTGTCCTGCTCGTGCTGTTTTGTATTTTCCGCCCGCTTTGCCCGCGCGTGCTGGGTCGCCGTGTATCTAGTTCTCTCGGGGCATTAAGTATAATTGGCCTCACGCACATAAGATAATAGATTTGTACTGCTTAGCTGATGTTCATTAATATGTTGTTAAATTCTACAGACGATGCGATGCAATGAATTATTGGGTTTCTATTTACTAAAGGCAGATGTCAGTCTGTTGTACATACCCACTAGTTCTGGGAATTTTTCGTGCATATTCGTGACCATTGTTGCGCCCGTTTGAGGGTCCATGCCGAGCCTGTATTGGAAACAGTTGAGTGTTAGGGCGTCCGCTTCTGGGCGTAGTTTGTTGAATCTCACGATGTTGCTTGGTCACATGAAATTTTATATTTTATATCCTACATTGTAAGGTGCCTGGCATTTAAGTAACATGGTATCTGATTTCTTGCTGCCTGTACTCTGAATTACTTTGGTAATACCAATCACTGCAGTAACGAAAGACTACATTTCCTCGCTAAATTTTAGTAAATTGTTCTTCATGTTGGCCATAGTTTTTGAGTAAATAATTTTTAACTCATTTAACTAAATATGTAATAGGCCGTAAGTGCCGTGGTTTATGAATGTTTAAATTTTCAGGCAACTTGCTCTCACCTAAATGGTAATTTTAAAAATGTGTTGATGGTTTTAATTTTTATTTGTTTGCTTAAATGTGCTAAATAACTGTCGATGGTGATCGCCTTATGTGGAATTGTGGATCTCTGTCACATGGCTTTTCACAAAGTTGTGCCGTGTTTATAAGGAACGTTTGTTAGTGTTTACATTCACTGCAATCTTTTGATTTGAGCTCTTGAACGGAGATCAGCAGCCCACCTTGCTTGTCCATTGTGTGGCCCCTCTAACTCATAAGGGGCTCTACGACATTTCTCCTTCTGAAAAAAGGAAGCACAGCACCAAAAACATCCATAGGACTGGGGGCATCCTTGTCGACGTCCATAGGCTTGTGGCCGTCTGGGGCTGGAGGCGGCGACGCAGCAGGGGCAGCTCCCGTTGGAGGCAAAGGCTGAGGTGGGGGTGGAAGTGTAGGTTCCATCACAGGGTGGACGTCGATGGGCACTGGCATCCCCCCTGGGGCCTCGTGGTCGACCACACGGGGGCGGAGCTGGTTCAGGTGCCGGCGCTCAGCGAAACCGTCGGCCCACCGGAGAGATAACATCGCCTGGCCACCGAGCTTGGTGATGACGGCAAACGCCCTGCACGCCCATGGATGAGAGAAGATCCACGCCCACACCTCCTGCCCGACGCAGAAGGAGGGTGCTGAAGTGTGGGGGGAAGATGAGAAGTCTTGGGAACAAGGACCGATGAGGGAGAGTGGAGTCGTCGACTGTGAAGTATCTTCATGGACTTTTATTGGCATGTGGGGTGGTGCACTATGTAGCCAAAAAAGAAGCACGGCTTCCTCCAGCGGGTTTTGCAACAGCAGTTTATCGAGCTGGCTCTTGAATATCCGTACAAAACGTTCTGTCTGGCTGTTTGACGCAGGATGAAACGGTGCGATGCGGACCATCATCTGTAACGATCGTTTTGGGAGTCCCTCAGCAGCATAAAGGAGCCGGAGAAGTTTGATAGTCTCAGCAGAAGTGGTGTTCATCATGCGGAAGATGTATTAGTATCCGACATGTATTCGATCGGGATGAACCACTGGGATCCATGAAGTGGCCCTGCGTATGCCCAGTGGAGACGTTCCCACAGAGCAGCTGGACCTGGCCACGAAAAATATTGGCGTGGGGGTGCTACCTGACGTTTTTGGCATGTGGTGCAGGCCGTAACGAGGGAGAAAATGTGTTTCTACAATCTGCACCGAGAAATGTGTCGGGAGGCCGGCTGTTTGGTGAGGACGATTTCCCAATGGCCAGCGTAGAGGAGGTAGAGGGCATGGTGCCGCAATGCTTGCAGTATGACCACCAGGGGAATTTCCGAATCACTATGCAAAAGGAAGACGCCAAGGCGGAATAAGAGACTGTGTCGATGATCCCAAAAATGCTGGACTTCAATATCATGGACGTTACGACGGTTGTTGGGCCAGTGATTTGGCGATGCAGAGTTTATAATGTCTGATCCTGAGCGATGGCCTGCTGGACTGCATCGGCATACAACGGAAGCCCGTCCAGAGCTGCGTCCACGTTCGGATCCACATGGAAACAAACCAAGGGGGAGGCGTCAAACTCACTGTCTGTTCCGGAAGGAAAGCCACGAAAGGAAATCGGCGTTGGTGTTCCTTTCCGAGGTGCGATAGACAATACCAAAATCGAACGTCACCAGGGAGAGTGCCCAACGCTCGAGGCGACGCACTGCCCAGGTGGGCACTGTGGCGCCTGGGTGAAACAAAGAAACCAAAGATTTGTGTTCGGTCTACAATGTGAAATGACGACCATACCAGAAATCGTAGAATTTAGTTAGGGCGAAAACCAGCGCCAAAGCTTCCTTTTCAGTTTGTCTATATTAGGTTCGAAAATTCGCGGTGCCCATGACTTTCAGGGATGGGTCGTAAGCGGCCAGACATGGAAGTCGGGAGAGAGCAGACTTAAGACTTGAAAACGTACTCACATACCGCGTCCCAAACCCATCGCACACCCTTACCCAGCAATCCGTTCAGGGGTCCCGAAATCTCGGCGGTGTGGGGTATAAAAGTTAATTTGACAGAGGATGGATTGCAGTTGCTTCACGTTGGTGAGAGAAGGCAGGTTTTGAATCACCTCGACATACTCCTTAGAGGCGTATACTCCTGACCTCCCCGACGCGCAAAGAAGTCACTTTTTTTTTTTTTTTTTTTGCCAAAGCTAGTTTAGCGTCGGAGAAAACCTGAAACGCACATCCAGCTTGTCCGCAAGGTACACCGCGTACGAGCCACCGACGGTGACATCAAAAAAATGGCTCTGAGCACTATGAGACTTAACATCTGTGGTCATCAGTCCCCTAGACCGTAGCAGTCCCACGGTTCCGGACTAAGCGCCTAGAACCGCTAGACCACCGCGGCCGGCACGATGACATCGTCCAGATAATTTGCCACAACGGGTAACTGATTTGCGAGGTGTTCCAAATAACGTTGGAAAATGGAGAAAGCGCTGGTAATGCCAAACGGGGGTGGTTGTACCGTAAGAAGCCACACGGGTATTGATGACTACGATCTGCTACGATTCCTCGTCCAACGGCCACTGCAAATAAGCAACGCGCAATTCAAATTTGGCGAATACGGTTGACTCCACAAGACGCGTGAGTATATCACCTTCCGATGGGACAGAGTATTCATCGATGACGGACTGAGAATTTACCGTGACGTTAAAATGGCCACAGACGCGTAAAACACCGTCCAGCTTCTCGACTAACACGACATGCGTAGCAGGGGCGACTGTGCGTGACAGGAGAAAGGATGCCTTCCTCTTCCACCTGGAGCCTGTCTCGGTGAGCAAAGGGGATCGGGCGGGCCTTAGAAATACGAGGAAAAGCAGAGGGAGGAAGCTGAACATGTTTGGTGAAACCCTTCACCCCTGATGTGGAGGACTAGAACAACGTTTCGTATTTGCTGGGCAACACTGCGAGGAGGGTATCCGAGAAGGGGATCGAAATCGCTTCTACTTCGTCCTGCACTGACAAACCCAGACGACAAAAATTGCCCAAACGCTGAAGGTTAGTAGCGTCACGGGAGCCGGCCACGAAAATCTGAGCGTTGTACAAGACTGGTGCCGAAAGAACGCCGTCGACTGATATATAGTGATTACTGAAATTATGCAAGACACGAGTGTACAGAGAAAAAGTTGGCGAGCGCAAGCGTTGGTATGCGCCACTATCCACAGTAGAAACGGAAGATTCTGAGTCAATTTGGAAGACTATAGGAATATGCCTGAACTGCAAGGTAAAGGGAAAACGGACTCCCAGCTGTGGAATGATGGAGAATACTTGTCCATCAATGGAATGCGAGGATTCCAGGTCCTGCGGTGACGATTTGAGACGAGCCTTTGAGTCTGCAGGAAGCATGGCATCTGTCCGAAGCCTGACACGCAACAGCAATGGTGGGCCGCTCGGCTGCAAGACGTGCACCTTGCTCGCCGGTGGGGGGCACTCAGACCGTTGGTGAGTCCGGAAACAGTCCGGACAGGATGGAAAACATGTGAAAGACTTTCTGCCACGGAAAGTACCAACGGACCGACAAGACTCCCGCTCGGCGCTAGGCAACTGGCGAGACGCGAAAACAGCGGGATAGAGACACGGTGGTTGTAGCCGGTAAGACTATTCAAACGCACGTATGATCAGCAGACAGGTGTCGAAGGACGGATCCTGTAACCTCAAAATATCAGCCTGGAGATCCTCGTATGGTGCCTAAAACACCACAATATCGCGAATCAACGAAGAGGCTTGAGACTGCTTGCAGGCAACGTTGGCGCACCGGAATTTGCTATCACGGGAGAGAGTCGGGAGCGTGGTGATCCATTTCCGATATATCTGACCTGGGGACTTTCGACAAGCAAAAGAAGTCTGACGGGTGGAGATGACGTGTGTTTGTGCATAAAAGTATTCCAAAAGGCAGCCCTTAATATGGGTAGAACAGAGACCTCGAGTTGACTGCTCAACGTTCAGTTGTTGAATTAAACGATACAGCTGTGGACCGACTGCTGCTAAAAACAGCCCGACTTCGAATTTTGTTATGGATCCCATGTGCTAGTAAATGTGGTCCTAACCGTTCGACATAATTTGGCCATGGTTCGAAAAACTTCTTGAAAGCCAGAAACGTCGGTGGTGCCAAGTGCAAGTGTTCAATTTACCCACTGTGGAATGAACTCTGTGAGCTACATCTTGCAACGCCGGGCAGTGAGGGCGATTTTGTGACTTTGCGAGCACTGCCTGAATCTGCTGTAGGGTTTCCATCAAGGACTGAAGAAATTCCTCTATGGTAGCCATTTCAAAAAAATTGATCTGAGCACTATGGGACTTAACATCGGAGGTCATCAGTCCCCTACAACTTAGAACTACTTAAACCTAACTAACCTAAGGACATCATACACATCCATGCCCGAGGCAGGATTCGAACCTGCGACCGTAGCAGTGACGCGGTTCCGGACTGAAGCGCCTAGAACCACTCGGCCACCGTGGCCGGCGTAGCCATTTCGATCGAAAACGAAACCTTTACCCTCTTCGCCAATAACTGTTGTGGCCTGCAGTCGGCGCGAAAGAACTAAAGATCAGGTTTTAACACACTTTATTTAACTAAGACGTCTTCTTGGCGTGCACTAATTTCCAGACTCAAGAACAACAAGAAACACAATAATTCTTGTGATGACAAAACCCAGATAAAAGTTACAAGAAAATGGAAAGAAAGTAATGACAATCAAAATACTACGCTATACAATTTCAAAGTGGCGTTACGCCCAAAAAGATACAAATTTCTACAAAAAGACTACGGCGAGTGTCTACTGTGCTAGAACCGGCATAGATATTGGCCTCAGGTGTCCCAGCTGTAGGTACACACTGCCATTCTGACTCTGCCGGTGTGCTTATAACACCGATTCTGTGGAGTACTACGCTTAGGCACATTAGTTCCAGTTGGTGGATCTCTGTCACATGGCTTTTCACGAAGTAGTGTCGTGTTTACGCGTAAAGTTTATTGTTTACATTCACTGGCGATGTTTTGATATGAACCCATGAAGGGAGGTGGGCAGCCCACCTTGCTTTTCTGTTGCGGAGGCCCTCTATCTGACAAGGCGCTGCTACGACACGCTTACAATGTTTCAAGGATGGGGAAGGAAATCGGCCGTGCCTTTCCAAAGGAACCATCCCTGCATCTATTTGCCTAGAGCGATTTAGTGAAATTACAGAAAACCGGTACCGGGTTGGTCGGACGTGGATGTGAGCTGACGTCCTCCCAAATGTTGACTCAGGAACGATTCATTCATGCATCATTGTGGCTTTTGAAAAACATTAAACAAGGTGAAAAATCACTGCAATGAACATTCATTAATATTAGAATACGGTTGTTCACTTATACTTAGGTGATCGTCTTATGCATTAAAGATGTTATTCATGAAAGATTAATTAACAGAGGGTGTCTCGCATAGACATGGTAAAAAGTAACTGTAGTAATTAGGGCGTAAATATTTCTACCCTTGCAGAATAGCGGGATTGATTCTAATCGAAGATCATGCAGAAGGTACACGTTTTTAACTGCTATCGGCGCCATTATCTATTCACAGAAATATCTCTGCACTTTAAACCTTACTAATACCATTTACTTAAGCAATGCATATTGTATTAGTTCATGAGACGATACATCCATCAGCGGGAATTCGCCCTGTGGTTGTCGTTGATGTTGTTCCAGGGCATAACGATCAGTTTCCTGCCCATCGAATTCCACATCGGGGTAAAGAGGATGGCAGGACAGGGTGTCTGCATTGGTGCCTTAGACGGTGGGACGAACGAGGATTTCATGTAACCGTTTAACCGTTAAAAGCAAAGCCTGATTTTGTAGGCGCTGTGTCGTTTTGCAGGGGGGGGGGGGGCTTAGAATAATTACCGAACAACGAAATCAATCATTCTGGAAACGAAATCAAAATTTTGCGGCCAGTCAACTAATTTTCTTTACTCTAGTACAAACAAGCGAGAAATATTTCGACCCCATGGACCATGTATCAGCAACTTTTGGTGACCCGCAAGCGCTATTGGTATAGCGTACGTACTCGTAAGCTCGTGGGGCGGTAGTCACGCGACACGACAGCATCGCTCTTAGCCCACAAAGTAAAAACTATGGCCCCCTGAACATCAGAATGAGGCGCCCGCCTTAACCTTAGTCTCATGGTACAGCAGCTCGACAGGTGTGAGCAGCCCATAGTGGCTTGATCTCTACGTTTTCTGAAATTCTGTGACTAACGCTTTATCGTTTGCTATTTATTTTATACGTGACATGCTAGTTTAAATGTCTTACATCTGATGAAGGAACTCTCAGAAGTGGCCGAAACCTAGGTCAAAAGGACTTCATTTAGCAACCGAGGGCTCTTTATTGCTTTTTTTACGTTGTAACGGTCGCTGACAACGCAGCCATCTTTAAATTTTTTTTTGTGTTATCGCTGTAAGTGTCTGCGAGGTACAACAGAACGCAAACCCATGAGCGACATTTTTCGTTACACCTCTTACGGAATTTTATTTTTTATCCGAGAATGCTTTTATGTTTTCAGGATAACACATGTATAACATGCACCTATATACATTCAGAATATTCACATTGTTTTCAGTCCAAATACGTCAGTAATTATGTTTTTTCAACAGGTAGAAGCAAAAAATTGTTTTTAATTTTAAGTTTTTTGCAACGCTAGCTTTTACTTTTTTTATTTCGTAGCAGCTGGCAATAATTTTCCTTTGATAAGTACCCCATCATATTCTAGACTAAAAATGGAAAATTCTAACAGTTTATTCGAAGTTTTTACGAGGGCTGAATGAAAAGTAATGCCTCCACCTTCGTTAGTTGGGTTTCGATGGGAATATTTTACTAAATCAAACGCAGAAATAATCCTTTGAATGTGATCTTGAATAACCAATATGCACTTTCCCACATAATTACCAGCCAATCGAGTATATTTCTGCCAACGATGAACCAGTTTCCTGAAGCGGTCACGTAAGAAGTCGACCCTCTGTTTCCGCAACCATAGTCTCACAGATCTCTCAACTTCATCAGAAGATTAATGATGTCCCGGCAGATCGTCTTTCATTATCAGGAACACATGGAAGTCAGACGGTGCTAAATCTGGACTGTATGGAGGATGCCGTACGGTGGTGAGATTCAATCTCTGAAGCTCTGCTGTGGTGGCACGTGAAGTGTGTGGGTTGGTGTTGTCATGCTGCAGGAAAACATTTCCCGTTTCCTTTCGGACCCTTGTTAGCCGTGTTCGTAGCGTTGTGATGTACCGCTCTGAGCTTATTGTTGTTCAAATAGCTCTGAGCACTGTGGGACTTAACTTCTGAGGTCATCAGTCTCCTAGAACTTGGAACTACTTAAACCCAACTAACCTAAGGACATCACACACATCCATGCCAGAGGCAGGATTCGAACCTGCGACCGTAGCGGTGGCGTGGTTCCAGACTGTAGCGCCTAGGACCGCTCCGCCACCTCGGCCGGCCTCTTATTGTTGTTCCACAGTCAAGGAAATCAACATAGATAACACCATCTGCGTCCCAGAACACTGTGGCCATGATCTGCTTGTCACGCAGGTCAGATGTTCCCTCCTCAACATATTCAAACTTACTCCCCCAACGACGCACAGTACTCACATCATCACAATCACCATAAACCGCTTTCATTCTCTGCTGAATCTTGTTTGCGGTGACATCTGATGTCAAGAATTCAATGACTGCACGTTGCTTAAATAGCATTGACCGACCGTCTGCGCATGGTTCCATACTTTACACTGTAACAACACAACCGTTCAATGCTAAGGCTTCCCACCAACTGGAGCTGTAGAGAAGAGGCTACGGAACAAGCCAGTACCTGCCGGATACCAATGCTGCGAACGGTTGAAGAGTTACGAAGGTGGAGGCATTACTTTTCAGTCAACCCTCGTAATAGCATTTGAAATTATCACTAAATGGCAATGCTGTAAGACGGAGAGATGACCATCAGATGCCTAAACGTATTTTCGTAACTGCTGTTCAAAGTTACATGGTAGTGGTGAAGGTGGTATTCCACAGATTGGCCGAGCAGCGTCACGTTCGCCTGCTCCACTGTTGTGACTGAATCGACCATTGTGTTGTTCCTATGCCACAGTTCAGTGCGCCGCCGGTGGGCCACTTGTAGGCTCAACGCTGCTAGGTGGGCCCCCTTTCGGCAGACGCGACAGTCAACTGGCTGCCGCGACCAGCTGTTTCTAGAATACGAGCTCCCACAGTCAGAGCACAACTGGAACTTCTTCGACTTGTATAAAACATGTCGCAACGCCAAGTAGTGAGGACATTTCTGACCATCCCTGTTCACATTGTAGAAACGCCAACATCGAGCTGAGAGGAGACCAGGAAGTTTGATGTAATGAAGTCTCTAACAAGTTATTCTGGACGGTCATCAACTTGAGCTGGAGGGAGACAGGCAGGGAAGATGATGCTTCAGAATTATCAGGTCACTGTTACTCGCGCTGGTAACTAATTACTTTCGACGCTAGAATCTAATTTGTGAAGGCATGGTGAGCTGCAGGGGCAACCTCGAAAGACTGAGTAATATTAAGCACTTCACCAAAACAAGTATCGGAAGTGGCCAAAGCTTTTCCTGTGACTCCCTGTTAGGGACAAAGCGCACCTTCCTTTGTCGCGATGTGAATGCATAATTCGTAAACAAAGCCAAACTTGTCAGGAACAGTGCTCTGAATATACAGTAATGACGATAACCAGAAGTTAAATTTCCACGGCAGAGGCGAGATCCAAATAGCAACTAGTCTACTGTAATGTGCTGCATATTAAACAAGACTTGTTCACTTCCTGTTGGCTGGACCCGATGCTGTAGGCTGCTGGGCTCATTTGAGGTGCCACTAATGCCTATGGCAGTCATCAGTCACGAGGTGTAGTACCTCTGAGCCACTAACGATGTGGGCCAATGGCTGGGTTGTTAAAGATTCAACTAAATGGCCATGTACTGGCAGAATGTGGTTACGGTGCTTATTTTTATTCTCTTTCAGCCATTCAAGATGTGGTATTTGCAGGTTCTTGGTTCATTTTTGGGCGTGTTACAAAATTTTCATCATTAGAATCCGGTCCACAAACATGTTTTAGGAACAAGGAGGCAAACCAATTTACTTCTAACGAAACCTCCATCTGCCCATTTAATGAAATCTGGGAGTAAAAGTAATTCTTGCAAGGCATCACAGTGGTTGTGTACTAGACTATGTCTGCACTTGCAGCCTGCAGGCTTGGTCTTGTTAGATTTACAAATTCTTAACTTACAACTGGAGAAAAAGATGGCGTACCTCTCATTCAGTACTCTTATAGAATATTGCACAAGGGGAAATCAAATGATGAAGAGACGGATAGAAAAAAAATGACTTAAATTATTATTTCAGAAGCAATCGCCATAAATGATAATACATTAAGCCACTGTGAGAAAAGACTGTGTATTCCTCCATGGAAAAATGTTTGCGGCTGCCTGCAGAACCACGATTGCACCCAGGTGCCCACTTCTACGTCCGAAACCACGAACGTCTTTCTTCCGGGCTTTAAAAATGAGGCCGGCCGCGGTGGTCTAGCGGTTCTAGGCGCTCAGTCCGGAACCGCGCGACTGCTACGGTCGCAGGTTCGAATCCTGCCTCGGGCATGGATGTGTGTGATGTCCTTAGGTTAGTTAGGTTTAAGTAGTTCTAAGTTCTAGGGGACTGATGACCACAGATGTTAAGTCCCATAGTGCTCCGAGCCATTTGAACCATTTTTTAAAAATGAGGAAATCCCATGGGGAGAGAGCGGACTGTGCGGAAGATTTGTAATGGCTTACCAGCCTACTCGAAACAACCGTGGCAATATGTGGGCCGGCATTATCCTGCAAGAGAATGACGCGTTCCCTCAACAAAATGGTTCAAATGGCTGCGAGCACTATGGGACTTAACATCTGTGGTCATCAGTCCCCTAGAACTTAGAACTACTTAAACCTATCTAACGTAAGGACAGCACACATATTCATGCCCGAGGCAGGATTCGAACCTGCGACCGTAGCGGTCGCGCGGTTCCAGACTGTAGCGCCTAGAACCGCTCGGCCACACCGGCCGGCTCCCTCAACATGCCTGGGTGTTAGGACTCGATGATGCACTAAAATTTTTGCCGCCAAGTATCCGCATGCCACTGTCCGTTAATTGTGGCACAGTGTGAAAGGAGTATACTGGGGCTCACTTGTATATGGCACCAGAATAAGATAAGAATATTAATAAATTAAAATGGAACTATTATATTATAAACGATAAAAGTATCTGATGGGCTCGATAATGCGGATCACTAACTGTGCGCGACCGCAGAGCCAAAGATCTCTGGTCTGACATTGTTATAATGTTTGAGTAAGAGAGAGCTAACCGCACAGTTGTCGGTAGCTGTCTGTGACGGAAATACGATTGTGTAACAGTTTTCATGGTGTCCTGTGTGAAGCTACCAAGAGTTAGATTAATTTAGGTATATCAGTATTGTTGAACTTGGAAGCAGAAGTCGTCATGTAAGCAAGGTAAGAATGATAATTATGATTTGTGTTTAGCCAGCACGTTAGTATAGATGAGTTGGCTGATAATTTTTAATGCACGTAAACCGTTTTGATAAAAGCCTAGTGAGATTATTTCACTTTGTAATGCTTTTAAGATTTGTTAACAGAGCTCGTATGCGCAATTTGATGATTTGAATTTATGTTGGATTGATGAAGTTAGATAGTACTTGCTGTTTAAATCACATTGTTTATGACTTAATTGTGAGTAACGTAGCTTTAACTGTCAGATGTTTTTGAAAAGGCAAACTTAACTTGGAATATAATTTTGCAAAAAAGCTCAGTGTTAGTAATTCACCATAATCAGTACCGCCTCTATAAAAGGGTTGGATTTTCTTAAATGTTCTCGTTTATCAGCTAAAAGAATTTGAAGTGCATTTCTAGTATTATGGCCAGAAATGCACACTGCTGAGCCTGTATCTAGCATATTTATATTTTTGTATGAGAGACCAGAATATGTCGACTTACTCCGTTGTTGCTCTAGAGGTAAGACAATTTAAGTCATTTGTTATGTGCACAGGGACCACAGTTGTCAGTTTTGAACATGGCCAGATGATTCAGTGCCAAAGAGGCTGAATGTATTTGGCAGTGACCGTATTTCTTTATTGGTAATGGGAGTTGCATTGCCCAATCAATTCGTGTAAAGTTTTGCTAACAATAACAGAGAGTAAGATCACCGCTTGCACTTACAAAAAGCGACACAATTCGAGTTCAGTATCCATCCCACAGCTAAGACATTCAGTCAACGTAATTTTAAAACGTTTATTTCTATAAAAGAACGTTACACGTGTTCTAAAAAGGGAAAGAGGACTTCGGCTTTTTAATTAAAGAAAAATGTTTCATGACTTTACCGGAGCTGACCTGTCCGTTGTTTCGACTAAGCTCCAGAAGCTTCGCTGGGATGCCCTTACACACCATAACAGTCCCGATCTGTCCCCATGCGACTTCCGTGTTTTTGGAGCCCTAAAGAAAGACATTTGTGGTCGTGTAGTAGATTTGGACGAAGAGGTGCACACCTGGGAACAATCATCTTTCCGCAGGCAAACGCAAGCATTTCTCTGTGAAGGCAATGATCGTCTTATATCACAGTGAGATAAACGTATTGACAGATCCGGGGATTACTTATAAAATAATTTATTTTTTTCCATCTGTCTCGTCTTCAGGTGCCTCCACGGTATGAAATTCTGCTGCTGAAACTTATTTTTGATACTTCCCTTTTTAGCTTTATGTTTCTGTTCTGTGGAAACTGAAGATACTATGTTGCTTCACATTTTACAGACGAAATGAAGCTACACATTAAGCTATGGATCTATTTATATCGAAAATTTTTAATGTGTGGCTGATAGAAAATTGTGTCGGCATAAAAATTGAAAACTAGAGGAATATAAGACTACGTCTATACTCCCCAAATCTCCTTTACTGTTACTATTTTATGAAGAGAAACAATGCATTGAGAATAATCAGATATGTATAATGTGTCACTTTCCTCAACGAGAAGGTCCGCATTTCATCCGAGTTTCAGAGGATTATTTAGATATTGCTACCAGCTTATTTGCGAGTATAAATAGCATTGCATTAAGTTCGCTGCTGTAGAAGCCTCAACATGATCACGTGCTTGCGCACGAGCAGTCTGAAAGAACATCAACAAAATCATCGGACGGTATACGCTTCTGGCATTTGTATCATATGCTTCTATAAAATATTGAAGAGCGTATATAAAGGACGGATCTCTTGGAATAAATATAACAGTAATATTCACTTATCTGGCGTTCAAAATGCGTAGTACCCTGTTCCTCTGTGCGAAATCACGTTTGGCGACGAGTTTTTATCGGCCGTTCTTTTTCCCGCTACTTTTTTCCCCATCCCTGCTACTTCCATACATTCGTCGTACCGTTGTCAACGGCACGGACATGGCTTTTTTGAATTTTTAAAAGCGCTTTTTCTGCTAGGCGAGGTGCTGTACAGGACGTAGAGAGAGGATTTTGTAATGAATTTTTCAGTTAATTTTGTTGTCGCAATCAACGTTCTATTGACGTTTCGGCCGCCGCCGCCAACGTCGTCGTCAGGCGTCGCAGGGCGAGGTGCCTCGCGCAGAGCAGGTGGGAGGGCGCGATAACGCTGTTATTGAGTTCCCGCCGGCGCAGCCGCCCGGCCGCGGGTTTTAATATCGGGCCCACGTACCTCTTTGTCGCCTCGAACTGGATTAAATCGCCTGCACAGTGGTCATCGATAAAGCGACGCCAACGTGGATCGTGAGACTCTTAGCATCACATCCTGTTCGTAAGGTGTGAAGGAAGTAGAGTGAATCACACAAGTTTTCACGCACGTTTTATCGAAAAATAGAACCCAAGATACGAGATGATATCTCTTAGCCAAAGGAGTGTTTCCCAGCGCCAATATTCTCACAAAGCATTTTAAAATTTGTCAGAACCGGTAGTAGGATGAGGTAAACATTTTGTACAGGAATTATTTCTTCTAAACATAAATTGTGCAGTCACCTAAAGCCTTCGGCACACGGACCGTGCATCCGAACGTTGAGCGTTGAGCGTGCCGGGCTTCTGACGTCATAGCGTGGAATAGCACGTTCGGGAGTCTTTCCGAACGTGCAGGGCAATATCTGGCATGTCAGATATTCTGAGCGTGCGTCTGAGCGTTGACCAGTGAGATGGCACAACGCCACCTACGTCACACATACGCAGTCTCCCTTCAGTACAGAGTTGTGAGGCGCCATATTGACATTCATTTCAAGCCTGTATGTATATATGCTGTTTCTGAGCAACAGCAAATTGAGAATGATTAAAAAAACCGTTGTTAACTGTGTGATTCGTTCCAATAAAATAATGAGAAACATCATATACGTGGCAAAAGAATTATTGTAACTTGCTTATTATGAGAGTAGGCTATTTGAAGCTAGCGACACACTGAAGATTTTCCTAAGATTAGCGTTTTTATTCTATTCTGATACTTTATTATTAGTTTAATATAAGTATATATTATAATATTTGATATTATGTTAATATAAGTTCACCTTTTTTTGGTGGGTGACTTTGTTCGATTGGCTTAATTTACAGGACAGCTTGCGCTACTTGTATAAAGATATTTTGCTCCTTTTTCTTTTTGGCTTCGTAATTCACGTGTTGCAAAGATTCTGCTACTGATTAGGAACACTGATCAAGTAAGACTTACCTTGCGGTTTTACTAAAATGTAAGAATGATGAAAGAATGTTTGTTATACGCAGAAGTATTCCAAATTTGTACCGCACTGTTTGTAATGGAACTTTTATAAACCTGTGTCCTTATTGATTGGACATAGTACTTTCCTTTTCGTGGACGATGGAGGAAATGTGCGTATTAACAGTGCTAATGTGGGAATTTTACGTGCTCCCGTTGAGTAAACAGTGTGATTTACGAAGTAGAAACATCCCTCAACTGCCGCTGAAGTGCGTTGCGGTCGCGTATACCACGTTTGGGGCCCACGTACCGTATGCACGAGTCGCATCGTTCCTGAGCGTTCTGCAGCACGTTGAACTTGGCACGCTCAACGTTAACGTTCGACGGCACGGTCCGTGTGCCGACGACTTAAGACGCAGCTAATAGCAACTCTTTTAATTCTCGGTGAATAGCAGTGACTTCTAAATCTGTGTACGTACATGCACCGCAGGCCAAAGTACCGTGAATGGTGGAGGGTACCTTGTACCTATGCTAATCATTCCTTCTTGTTCCCGTCTCAAACGAATCCAGGGAAAATGTATATGTTTTGTTACAAGCCCTGATTTCGATTGTCTTCAGACCTAAAGCGGGATATGTGCTGGTAGCAGCAGGTTCGCTCAGCAGTGTGTTTCTCATTTCTCCCTAGTCTTTGGTAAAAAAGATCTTCCTTCCAGCGATTCCCTTTGAATTTCTGTTGTATTTTCATAACACTCGTACGTTGCTCGAACCTACCTGATACAAATCTAGTAGCACGCTTTCGAATTGCTTCGATGTCTTCCTTTAACGGACATGGTGGCGATATACTAGAGCAACACCCACGAGTCGGTCACACAAGCCTTATGCATGCTGCCGCCTTTATATACGAGCTACTCTGTCCTAGATTTAAGTACAACCTACTTTGCATGTTCGTACTAATTCATTTCAGTTAGCTAGTTGCGCCTAGATTTAACTGTGTCAACAGTGTGTGATAGTTTTACTTATTCTCTGTATTACTCACATCTCTCCACATCTAAGTGGAAATCCTATAAAGTTGTACTGTTTCCTTTTATAATTACCCAAAGACGACACTTCCCCGTATAGTACACAGTCGCATAACCGGAAGGTATTGCCTACGTACCCCAGGAAAAAAGACGGACGCAGCAATTCAGAGTTCACAGCTCGCTCTACGAAGAGTTGGGTGATGGACGTACACAGAGAGGCTCTCCTTCGACTGGCTCAAACTACTTCTTTTTTTTTTCTTTTTTTGTCATCAGTCTACTGACTGGTTTGATGCAGCCCGCCACGAGTTCCTTTCCTGTGCTAACCTCTTCATCTCAGAGTAGCACTTGCAACCTACGTCCTCAATTATTTGCTTCACGTATTCCAATCTCTGTCTTCCTCTACAGTTTTTGCACTCTACAGCTCCCTCTAGTACCATGGAAGTCATTCCCTCATGTCTTAGCAGATGTCCTATCATCCTGTCCCTTCTCCTTATCAGTGTCTTCCACGTATTCCTTTCTTCTCCGATTCTGCGTAGAACCTCCTCATTCCTTACCTTATCAGTCCACCTAATTATCAACATTCGTATATAGCACCACATCTCAAATGCTTCGATTCTCTTCTGTTCCGGTTTTCCCACAGTCCATGTTTCACTATCATACAATGCTGTACTCCAGATGTACATCCTCAGAAATTTCTTCCTCAAATTAAGGCCGGTATTTGATATTAGTAGACTTCTCTTGGCCAGAAATGCCTTTTTTGCCATAGCGAGTCTGCTTTTGATGTCCTCCTTGCTCCGTCCGTCATTGGTTATTTTACTGCCTAGGTCGCAGAATTCCTTAACTCCATTGACTTCGTGACCATCAGTCCTGATGTTCAGTTTCTCGCTCTTCTCATTTCTACTACTTCTCTTTACCTTCGTCTTTCTCCGATTTACTCTCAAACCATACTGTGTACTCATTAGACTGATCATTCCGTTCACCAGATCATTTAATTCTCCTTCACTTTCACTCAGGATAGCTATGTCATCAGCGAATCGTGTCATTGATATCCTTTCATCTTGTATTTTAATTCCACTCCTGAACCTTTCTTTTATTTCCATCATTGCTTCCTCGATGTACAGATTGAAGAGTGGGGGCGAAAGGTTACAGCCTTGTCTTACACCCTTCTTAATACGAGCACTTCGTACCTGATCGTCCACTCTTATTATTCCCTCTTGGTTGTTGTACATATTGTATATGACCCGTCTCTCCCTATTGCTTACCCCTACTTTTTTCAGAATATCGAACAGCTTGCTCCATTTTATATTGTCGAACGCTTTTTCCAGATCGACAAATCCTATGAAAGTGTCCTGATTTTTCTTTAGCCTTGCTTCCATTATCAGCCGTAACGTCAGAATTGCCTCTCTCGTCCCTTTACTTTTCCTAAAGCCAAACTGATCGTCACCTAGCGCATTCTCAATTTTCTTTTCAATTCTTCTGTATATTGTTCTTGTAAGCAGCTTCGATGCATGAGCTGTTAAGCTGATTGTGCGATAATTCTCACACTTGTCAGCTATTGCCGTCTTCGGAATTGTTTGGATGATGCTTTTCCGAAAGTCAGATGGTATGTCGCCAGACGTGAATAGTCGTTTTGTTGCCACTTCCCCCAATGATTTTAGAAATTCTAATGGAATTTTATCCATCCCTTCTGCCTTATTTGACCGTAAGTCCTCCAAAGCTCTTTTAAATTCCGATTCTAATACTGGATCCCCTATCTCTTTTAAATCGACTCTTGTTTCTTCTTCTATCACATCAGACAAATCTTCACTCTCATAGAGGCTTTCAATGTATTCTTTCCACCTATCTGCTCTCTCCTCTGCATTTAACAGTGGAATTCCCGTTGCACTCTTAATGTTACCACCGTTGCTTTTAATGTCACCAAAGGTTGTTTTGTCTTTCCTGTATGCTGAGTCTGTCCTTCCGACAATCATATCTTTTTCGATGTCTTCACATTTTTCCTGCAGCCATTTCGTCTTAGCTTCGCTGCACTTCCTATTTATTTCATCCCTCAGCGACTTGTATTTCTGTATTCCTGATTTTACCGGAACATGTTTGTACCTCCTCCTTTCATCAATCAACTGAAGTATCTCTTCTGTTACCCATGGTTTCTTCGCAGCTACCTTCTTTGTACCTATGTTTTCCTTCCCAACTTCTGGGATGGCCCTTTTTAGAGCTGTCCATTCCTCTTCAACTGTACTGCCTACTGCGCTATTCCTTATCGCTGTGTCTATAGCGTTAGAGAACTTCAAACGTATCTCGTACTAAGGAGTACTTCCGTATCCCACTTCTTTGCTTATTGATTCTTCCTGACTAATATCTTGAACTTCAGCCTACTCTTCATCACTACTATATTGTGATCTGAGGTTATATCTGCTCCTGGGTACGCCTTACAATCCAGTATCTGATTTCGGAATCTCTGTCTGACCATGATGTAATCTAATTGAAATCTTCCCGTATCTCCCGGCCTTTTCCAACTATACCTCTTCCTCTTGTGATTCTTGAACAGGGTATTCGCTATTACTAGCTGAAACTTCTTACAGAACTCAATTAGTCTTTCTCCTCTTTCATTCCTTGTCCCAAGGCCATATTCTCCTGTAACCTTTTCTTCTACTCCTTCCCCTACAACTGCATTCCAGTCGCCCATGACTATTAGATTTTCGTCCCCCTTTACATACTGCATTACCCGTTCAATATCCTCATACACATTCTCTATCTGTTTTTCTTCAGCTTGCGACGTCGGCATGTATACCTGAACTATCGTTGTCGGTGTTGGTCTGCTGACGATTCTGAATAGAACAACCCGGTGGAACTGCTCACAGTAACACACCCTCTGCCCTACCTTCGTATTCATAACGAATCCTACACCTGTTATATCACTTTCTGCTGCTGTTGATATTACCCGATACTCATCTGACCAGAAATCCTTGTCTTACTTCCACTTCACTTCACTGATCCCTACTATATCTATTTTGAGCCTTTGCATTTCCCTCTTCAGATTTTCTAGTTTCCCTACCACGTTCAAGCTTCTGACATTCCACGCCCCGACTCGTAGAAAGCTATCCTTTTTTTGATTATTCAATCTTTTTCTCATGGTAACCTCCCCCTTGGCAGTCCCCTCCCGGAGATCCGAATGGGGGACTATTACGGAATCTTTTGCCAATGGAGAGATCATCATGATACTTCTTCAATTACAGACCACATGTCCTGTGGATACACGTTACGTGTCTTTAATGCAGTGGTTTGCATTGCCTTCTGCATCCTCATGTCGTTGATCATTGCTGATTCTTCCGCCCTTAGGGGCAGTTTCCCACCCCTAGGACAAGAGAGTGCCCTGAACCCCTATCCGCTCCTCCACCCTCTTTGACAAGGCCGTTGGAAGAATGAAGCTGACTTCTTATGCCGGAAGTCTTCGGCCGGCAATGCTGATTATTTATCAAAATTTAGGCAGTGGCTGGGATCGAACCCGGGACCGAAGACGTTTTGATTATGAATGAAAGACGCTGCCCCTAGACCTCTGAACTCTGAGATGTTGCGTCCGTCTTTGTTCCTACGGAAAGATACCACTGCCTTCGGCCGCCGCAAATTTCACTTTGAGGAACTTCAATGAGTAGGCTCTACATTGATCAGCCAGATCATTACGACCACCGACATATCGATATAAATCTGTCGAGGATATAGCAGCATCACCTGGCGGGGAATGAGTGGTTATCAGACACACGACGGTGCATATAGTAACAGTGAACGTGCTCTCCGTGTGTACAATGGGCAAAGCCCACGATCTAGCTGAGACTGACCGAGGGCAGACTGTGATGGCCCTGAGACTCGGCACAAGCAATGGAAACTGCACGACTTGTCGTGTGTTCGACGAGTGCCGTGGTGAATTCTTACGTGGCGAAACCAAGTTGGAATCACACCCAGACATCTTGGCTTTGGACGGTCACCCCTTATTACAAATGTAGGACAGGTGGCCAACTTTGGCGAAATTAACATCAGACTTTAGTACTGGGATGAGTGCAAGTGTGTCTGAACACACATTTCACCGAAGACTCCCACTGCCGGGCCTCCGCACCCAACGACAGACACATATGACAAGGTTACAACCACAACATCGCCAATTACGTATGAAATGAGCACATGACCATCGATTCTGGACGTTGTCGCAGTGGTAGAACGTTGCGTGATGTGATGAATCCATATACCTTCTTCATGCAGATTGGAAGATACGAATCCATCTTCCAGGGGAACAGTTCCTTAACACCTGTACTACAGGACGGAGACAAGCTGACTGTGGCTCCATTATGCTCTGTGGAACATGCACGTGGGCATCCATGGGTCCAGTGCAGCTCGTGAAAGGTATTATGATGGCCAAAGACACACTACACTGGTTACAGACCAGACCAAGTACACCCCTTAACGACAATAACGTTTCCCGACGGTAGTGGCATTTTTCAGTAAGATAAGGCGCCATATCAGAAGTCCATAAATGTGATGGAGTGGTTCGAGAAACACATTTGCGAGCTCCAATTGATGTTCTGGCCCCTAGCTCGTCAGATCTGAACCCGATCGAACAGATCTGGGATGTTATTGAACATGGTGTCAAAGCTCGTCTCCCACCTCCCATGAATTTACAGTGATTAGGTGACCTATGTGTGCTATGTAGTGCTAGCTCCCTCCTGTGACCTATTACGGCCTCATTGCTCCATGCCACGATGTGTTGCCGCTTTCACTTCTGCCAAAGGTGGACATATCGTCTATTAAGCAGGTGGTCTTAATGTTATGACTGATCAGTGTAAAGTCTACAATGTTGCATCCGTCTTGTTTCCTATGAATAACTTGACACAAATGCACTTTTCCATGTTTATTCTAGCCCTCCACCTTTTATATTTATGATGGTACACACAAATTGCTTCACCTTTTCATACAACATTATTAAGCTGAAGTGTCTTTTGTACTGAGGTGATTACACGTTTCCTGAGTATAAATAACTGGATTTGTTCCTGCGGTATATATGTGAATGGTGTCGAGCACATTATTAGGTTTTTTGTCGAGACGGAGAGGGATGTTATATTACTGTTCTTGAAATTTTTTTTTTTTTTTTTTTTTTTGCGTATACCATGAAGTTGACTTCATCAAGCAGTTTCCTGGAAACCAGCGCAAACTGTCAAGTACGTGAACGCATGTACTTTGATCTCCCCGTACGCAAAGAAACAATTCTGTACATGTCAGTACACGTGGGGAGAGATTATTTCTAAAGACTACTATCTACAGTCTGAAGTGTAACATTTCAGACACGCCTTCAGCAAAGTGGTTACCATAAGGCTCAGGTTGCAAACGATTTTAGGTGCCACCAACAGAGGATACCTCGTGACTTAGCGACATACACATAGCAGGTTGTATCCATCAATACAGCGGGCCTAAGATCACCAAGGTAATATGTGCGCTGCAGACACAAACTAACCCAGTGTTTCGCAGTGCCTCCAGGATAAGAGACATGTTATGCACACCAAAAAAGAAAAAAATCCTCAGTCTTCAAGTTCCCGACTTGAATGATGTCCTCTGCGAATTCGGTTGCATATACGCGGGACTAACTAACCACAATCTTGTTGAGCATTCTGCTGTGCTCGTGTCATATATTAAACAAAGGGAGCTTGATAAGTCGGCCGTGGCTGGAAAACCGAGTTAAAAGGCTTTTTAGAAAGAAGAGAGTTGTGACTCTTGCATAATTCTATTGCAATTCCATTATAAAGGATTCAGGCGAGATTATAGCGAAACACTGTAATTGTAAAAGAAAGCAGAGGTACACACTTGCTAGGGGATGGAGTGAACTTTGGATATCAAACGAAAGGAAAGATGCTTGTAGGAAGTCAGGATGCTTGTAGGGAGGCAGGCGCGACAGCTTAAAACGTGACCCCTGTCCCTCGTGCCAGCTGACGTCGCTGGTCCCGCGGCGGGCCTGCGATGCTACGAGCTACCCATCTCGCCTTCCTCCGCTTGCGTCACTGCTGCCCTCTCTGGAACGATCAAGACGCTGTTATCGCACTTATATATGCAGAGCTCCGTGGCAGCCCAGCATCCATCGGACTTTACATACAGGGTAGCGCAGGAAATGTGTTACCAAATGTTTCACAATTTACGACGCACATTAGATATCCCGTTGGGATCTCTACAGCAATACCAGCAGAGCTTGGAAAAACTAATGTGTTACAAAATGACGTGTAATTCACGATACTGCCGCTAGGAGACTAGTAAGCAGTAATGGCTGACGACACAGCAACGATAGGCAATTGTGTTACTCTTTCATGAAAGCCTTGTTGTGACTCAGGCGTTTTCGACAGCAGTTTAAAACACGATGGGTCCCTTGCAAGAAGACCATCCACGGGTTGTACGATAAATTTGTACAGGAAGGAACGGTATTGGAAGCGAAGCGACCTCGGCCTAAGCCTGTTTGTTCGCCGGAGAATATTGAACTGGTACGAGTTGCTGCACAGAGAAGACCCGGGAAATCGTGTAGAAAGGCAGCAGTGCAACTGGGAATATCCAGACGCTCCGTTCAACGCATTCTTAAAAGCGACGTCCGTATGTACCCATACAAGATGACCTGTGCACAAAAGCTCACTGAAGGACACAAGCAGCAGAGACTACTGTTTGCTCAGTGGGCGAAGGATAGGGAAGAAACTCTCAACAACGTTTTGTTTTCAGACGAGGCGCATTTTCATTTAAACAGTGTGGTTAACAAACAAAATGTACGCTTTTGGGCCACTGAAAAAACACAAGTGCTTCATGAACGACAACATTATGCTCCGAGGATTACAGCGTGGGAGGCAATTTCCAGTCATGGACTTATTGGACCCTTTTTCTTTGAAGAAACTGTGAACAGCGAGCGTTATTTGAGCATGCTTCGCAATAGCTTCATTCCACACCTTCTTGCTACTGCCTTGCCCTTCAACACGCAGTGGTTCATGCAAGATGGAGCAAGGCCACATACTGCAAACACTGTGTTGGAGTTATTACACGAGCATTTTGACATGCGCATCATTTCACTCAGGTTTCCAGGTCGCTACAATGACGGACAAAATTGACCCCCCAGTAGTCCAGACCTCAATCCAAGTGACTTTTTTCTTTGGAGGTACCTGAAGGAAAAAATTTTCCCGAAACGTCCACTAGATTTAATGGAGCTCAAAAGACTTATTCTTCAAGCTTGCAGTGAAATTACGGAAGACATGTGCCGTAGGGTAATCACTAACTTCAGTGTTCGTTTGAAGGAAGTTACGAAACGAAATGGTGGACATACTGAGCATGTGCTGAGTTAGAACAAATCTCCATGGACGGCTTTCAGATTGTATTGACAATAAAGTGTACATTCAAAAACAAAATGGTAACACCTTTCGTGCGCCACCCTGTAAGCCGGCCGAAGTGGCCGCGCGGTTCTGGCGCTGCAGTCTGGAACCGCGAGACCGCTACGGTCGCAGGTTCGAATCCTGCCTCGGGCATGGATGTGTGTGATGTCCTTAGGTTAGTTAGGTTTAACTAGTTCTAAGTTCTAGGGGACTAATGACCTCAGCAGTTGAGTCCCATAGTGCTCAGAGCCATTTTTGAGCCACCCTGTATAATGAAGATGGCGGAGACAGCTCTCGAAACGTCTGGTGTTTTATTTACAAACCGACAAGATTTAATTCAAGCATACCACCGCGAAAGTCTCAGAGGACACACGTCTGTCCTCTACGATGAGGACGGTGTGTGACTGTTAGAAAATCTGTGGAACAGAAAATCATATCTACTGAGTTCCAGAGCATTTGCACAAACGCTTTGGGAGCCAGGAGGTAGTTTCTCGCTCTCTTGTAGTAAAGCACTACGTTAGAACTCCTGCAGTGGACAGCATATTGGAAAAGACTAGCCTCAGCAAAGTGAGACGGCAGATATGACTGACAAGGTATGATCTTTAACGTAATGGCGGAAACCTA
Source organism: Schistocerca americana (assembly GCF_021461395.2). Classification (NCBI taxonomy): domain Eukaryota; kingdom Metazoa; phylum Arthropoda; class Insecta; order Orthoptera; family Acrididae; genus Schistocerca; species Schistocerca americana. The sequence continues at coordinate 125,489,843 of NC_060124.1, forward strand.
CCTGATTGTCGCCTATTTCTGGAATCTGGCTTGTCGCGTTTCGATTGGAAGTGGAGAGTCAAGTCAGTGTAACAGCGTGCAAGGAAACATCCAAGCAATGTTTTAGTTTGACCCCTTAATCATCCCCGAGCGACGCATTTGTGGATGTCGAGAAAGCTATTAGCCGTATCCTAGCAAAATATAAGCCATCGAAATCAAGTATGAGCCAGGAGGCGTGGGTGACACATACAGGAAGCTTAATCGCAATCTGGCACAAGCCATCAGCAGAAGCACGATAAAGTTATTAAAACAAGTCTGTTACGCCTAAAAAAGTATTGGCAAAATTACTGCCACATGTGACGAAACTTCCGAGTCTTTTGGGGCTGCTGAAGATCCACAAGGAAGATTTCTCACCTAGAGTTGTTAGTATAATCGGTTCACTCACCAACACTTTCACACAACATCTGGCGTAGTCGTTAGTATCTAAATTTGGACTCTGCGAAACACCACTGTGTCAACTCTCCATCATTTGTTAGAATCCTCACGAAAATCAATGTAAGCATAACGATGTAATGTTAGTATTACTTTGTACGAATGTGCTGTTACACGGCACGCTGGATCTTGCGGCGCAACAGTTTCCTCGCTAGAACGTCAAGATGTTCTGCCGTGGCCTAACTAAGAACGGTTTTGAATTTGAAAGACAAAGGGGACACCTCTCATATTTTCATGACACACTTCAGTGCACTCAAATACTAAAAGCCACCTATACAATATTTTAGTTTAAAATAAAAACCAAAGTTTTGCGGTAATTCAGAATTATTTGTTTCATCATATTTTTATTTCGCATACAGCCACTGTGTATACTTTATGACAATTTAAGAGCGTTTTACGCTATTCTTTCCATTTTAGTAATTAATGGGCATGAGGATGATCTGAAAAAGTGTCGAAACCAGTAATTCATTAAAATAAAGAGGTGGTACAAACGACATAATGTGAAGCTTCTGCATAACTTATTTTACGTCGTACGTACGGCTTACTTCAGAGATTATTTTCCAGTACCTGCAGTACAACGCTATGGATACAGGAAAAGTTTCATGAAAAGCAGATATTTGAAAAGAATACTGAGTACCTGGAGGTCTCTGTAGTAACTGGTTACGCAAAAGCAACCCAGCACAGTCTTATTATTTCACATAAACCAGAGAACGATATATGGATCTAATGGAAGAGGTTGAAACTTTTTTGCGTTACGTTAAGTATTCAAATTTCATTTTGAACGAACAACTTTATCTGAGAAACTAAAACATATAGAAAATTTTCGTGATAATATTTTGCAATGAAAACATTGGTAACAATAGCTATTTCCTGCTATTTTTACGTACATTTTGAATAGGTGCGTAATTGACCTATGTATCTGCATCTGCATAGCAAAATATTGTTTACGAATGTTATATTTTGACAATTGTTCTGTGAGATATGTGTGACATCTATTACTAATAAAAACCTTAAGAGCTGAATGCGTTTTAGTAAAATTTTGATATATCCTGTTTGGCTGCAACTTTTCCGGCCCATAACGTTGTATAACAGGTAATGGAAAATGTTGTCTGACCGAGACAGGTCGTACAATTAAAAATAAAATACTCACCAGATTCATTTGTTTCAGTAGGTAGTTTCTGAGATTTATGAAACCCGTGGAATACATTCAACGGAAAGTATTTTGTGCTAAGTGTCACGGTGCCCAGTGAACACTTTGTTTTCAGCTACGATTAACGTAAATGCCTAAATCCGGTCCAGTAAAAAGCTTTAAATAAATGAAAAATTAATGAAGGCAGTGCTTGTGGAGACTTGGTCTGAAAATGGGTAAGATGTCTTAATAACAGCAATCAGCGAGATGAACGTTGCCTCATCAAGAATGAAAACGCTGTACTGTGAACAGTAAGGAACACTATAGATTTGTATGTTAGTTTCTCCTTCGAGGCTTACCATATCTGAAGGGAGCAACAGCTTCTTCTCAGGATACTTTTTTTCTCATTTATCTTCTGAGATCATGCAATCTGGAAAATTTTCCCGAAGATAAAGCTACAGCTTCCAAAAGCTCATTCAACAATCACTGTACTTTTTAGACGGGGATACCTCATTAAAGCAAGGCATCCAGTGGCAGAACTGTGCTTGTATTAATAGTACATTAGCTATCATGTGTATTCCTTTACGAAAATAGGATAAAACATCACTTCACTGCCTCTTTATTAATGACAAAACTGAACTCTCTTCCTGGAATATAGTTTCCATTGTCCATAAAAATTAACACTTCGATATTTCGCCTTAAATGTAAACTGTTGAAACGAGCAACGCAATGCACTAGAAATAACGTAAACCCAAATTTACATGGGAATTCAGATTGTCCTGTCTACGCGGTTAATAGCCTCACGAGTTCATTGCCCTGTTCACGATTGGAGGAAGCGTGCTTCAATAAGCAGCACTGAGAAAAAATATTTTTCTTCTAAGTCCTTCGCGCATGTTGCATGTACTGTTTTTTGTGCTCAGAAGAGATTTATGATCAGAATAATATAAACTAAGCAAATTGTGATAGGTATGTAACAATTTTCGGACTAGTTCACTTTATAGCTTAAACCTATAGGGCAAAAGACCACGACTGCATGACTTTTAAAATTAGGGACCCACGAAAATACTGTTTATATTTTGTGTGTGTGAGTGACACACTATTTACTAGAAATGCTCACGACAGGAAATCATACTTCTATCTATATTCCATCGAATTTTATAATGAAACGCCTATTCCTAAGTAAAAATAGCCATTCAAGAGCAAAAAAACTTGAAAAAATCTTAAAAATTGTTAAATAATATTCGATATATGAGGGATATTCGGAAAGTAAGGAACGATAGATCGCGCAGTGGAAACCACAGTGAAAATTAGAACTGTTTCATTCCCAACGGTTAGCTACACTTTCCAGCTACTTCTCTACACAGTCGCCGCTCAGACTTAGACATCTGTCGTACCATCTTTTCAATTCCCTCGTTATAGAAGACAGCCGCCAGTGCTTTTCGACAATTTTCTACTGTGGACTGCAGCTCGTGGTCTGAGTCAAAATATTGTCTTCATAGCCAGTGGTTCATTTGAGCAGAGATGAAACTCAGAGTGTCCCATTACGGGCTGCATTGTGGGTGATCGAACACTTCCCATCGAAAACGCTGCTGGACCATCTTCACTGCCCCTGCAGAGTGTGGCCGAGAACTGTTTTTTAGAACGATCCACATGACAGTTACGTTATGTGGATTGCATAGCTTCAGGCGAAATCTGTCGCCAGGCCCTCATACTTGGTGGGAGACGCTAATTTCTAGCCATCTTTATGTTCTCACTGTGCGCTCAGAACTAAAAAGAGTGACATGACGCGATCGACGTGCATACTAGACAGAGTGCCCAACGCACCTGCGCAAAGCTTCATCAGATTTTCACTGAATTTTCCATTTTGCGACAGATCGTTCCTTACTTTCCTAATTACCCTCGTAGTTTTTTATTCAGAACACACTGTTGCTTTAAGTAATTCCTTCGTTTCAGAGATGTATATTTTCCAAACTATTACACCTATTGAGGGGGGGTGGGACACTACAGATATGATTGAGACATGAGTACAAACCAAGCGTGATGGCGCAGTGGTTAGCACACTGGACTCGCATTCGGGAAGACGACGGCTCAAACCCGCGTCCGGCCATCCTGATTGAAGTTTTCTGTGATTTCCCTAAATCGCTTCAGGCGACTGATGGGATGGTTCCTTTGAAAGGGCACAGCCGACTTCCTTCCCCATACTCCCCTAATCTAATGGGACTGATGACCTAGCTCTTTGGTCCCCTTCCCCAAATCAACCAACCAACCAACCAACCTTGAGTACAACTGTAATTTCATCAAGTTTTAATTTTACACTGTACTAATGTTGTAATAGTACCCCTTTGGTCATATGACACACGACTAAACGCTAGTCAAGTTCGTTCCATACATTATGGAGCAGTATGTGCTTTCAGTGGTAATGTCATCAGCTCTGATGCTTCCTCCGAGCTGCTCCATTGTTCTTGGCGGATGGTGTACGTAAAGACGGTCCTTAAAATATCCTCAAACGAAAGAGTCACAGAGTGATATGTCAAACGACCTTTGAGGCCAAGGAAACAGTGCATTATCTGCAAGAGAGGCGCTCTGCATCGCGGTGTAGCTTGCTCGCCAGGTTTCGAGAGGGTGCGTTTCTGGATGAGGTATCGAATATATTGCTTCCCCCTACTTATACCTCCCGAGGAGATCACGAATGTGAAATTAGAGAGATTCGAGCGCATACGGAGGCTTTCAGACAGTCGTTCTTCCCGCGAACCATACGCGACTGGAACAGAAAAGGGAGGTAATGACCGTGGCACGCAAAGTTCATTCGGGAAGGAAGTATTTGCGAGAATTTCGAGAGTTCGAGAGGTCGACTAGAGAAAATGGCCGTGGGAGGTCGGGGTTGCGGCGCGAACGACTCGACGCGCGCGGACGGCGGTCGCAAGAGGGAGTTCGTAGGAGTGCTGTGGGCCTGCATGGGTACGTTGAGCCGCCCGTAGTCAGTCGGCTGTTGCTGCCTTGGTCGGCTACGATTGTCTATCTCTCACGTGGTTCGCGGAGCTGTGAAGTGGTGGTCTGGTGTCTACTGATACCACTGCGTACGCTGCGTGATGGGGTCAGTTCCGCCGATTGAAAACAGTTAGCCTTGCTGCGTTTCGGACAGGGTGTAGTGAATGTTAGTAAAATGGATAACTGGATCACAAGCTGGTTGTGAATATTTCTCGTGAATCGAGCTTAGTGCTTGGAACTGTGTACACAGCTTAAAGGTGTCACAAGCGTAGTCAGTGTTTATACTCCATGGTCCCTTTAAGCAATATAAGCTTTGGGCTTGGCCAACCATTGCTCCGTATTAATGTCATAAACTTAGTCTGTTTTATTGCACTACTCCTCTGCTCCTGTAATTAGTCGCCTTTCGCTCTACGTTGTTCGGCAAACAACTGATATTGTTTATGGCTGTCCAAATGGCCTGGGCGAATCAGTTGATGGAGGAGGCAAAATGGCCAATTCAGTAACAGTATCAGTAATTTTTCTGTGACAAAGGAGAACGGGTTGGCGCCTTGGCCTTAGATTATAGGCTAATGTACGTTACAGTCTCGCGTACTTTGCTGGCCACTTGTCAACTGAACTGTATTTAAGTGTACGGCTAACAGTATTCTCTTACATTCTGCGCGACTGCACGAAATTCTTGTAATCTCTGTAAATTTTTACTATCCCGTCACTGAATGTTAGTTTTATGATTTTAGCCAGTTGTTTGTCTTGAGAAACGATTGTTTCTGAAATGAAGTGACTAACGGGGTTATTTGTACTGGTACTGTTGATGTTCCAAATTTAATCATCCTCTTAACGTCAATATTTGTTAGCTTTAAGTTTTGGCACGAATTGAGGGGGATGCAAGTACCTACAGATATTGACTGCCTTAATAATTGCTAAATATGTAAAGCAAGTATCTCACTTAAAATACAATTAATCTGAATATTTTCATGAAATATGTCAAATTTATTAATGATAAAATGTTTTTAAGAAAATTTTTAACTTCTTTAAAGAGATCATTATATTTACCTTTTTCTAAAGACAACATTTTTTAAAACGCTCTATGTCAGAGATTATATAAGCTGTGATATGAAAAAGAATTTCTCTTTAAGATTTCATTATTATAAATACAAGGAATTAATTAAGGTTGCCACAACAAATTAAGCTACCCAATTTTTAAATAAGTTTTCTGTTAAAAATGTTTTAACTGTGAATGACGGAGCGAGGTGGCGCAGTGGTTAGACACTGGACTCGCATTCGGGAGGACGACGGTTCAATCCCGCGTCCGGCCATCCTGATTTAGGTTTTCCGTGATTTCCCTAAATCACTCCAGGCAAATGCCGGGATGGTTCCTCTGAAAGGGCACGGCCGACTTCCTTCCCCATCCTTCCCTAATCCGATGAGACCGATGACCTCGCTGTCTGGTCTCCTTCCCCGAAAACCACCACTACCACTGTGAATGGATTTGCTGCTGTGTTACCCATTGATCCCCTCCCACACCACAGCACTTGCGCTGGCCTTTACCTTCCCTCTGGTAATACCCTTTTCAGTGGTAGCAGAGACCGTGATTATGCTATGTTGGAGGGGCAGTGTTAACATCTTTCATAGTTGACTTGTAGTGCTAGTGTCAAGCGTTATGTCTTGCATGTTGAGTGTATGCGATGCGGTCTACATATTATGTTGCAGGAAGGTGCGGAGGCTGGAATTGTCCTCATGCAAGCGCGGGAAAGCCTCGGGATGAATTATATAGGAATATAGCAATTAATTTATGAGCTGCAACTACGACTGGTGGCGAGATGGCGGAGCTTGCCGCGCTGTTACGGAATGTTTTGGACAGACCGTTGCAGTTAACTTCCGTGTGAACTGGCGAGCCAAGTCCTGCCTTGTATTATCGTTCTGGTATTCTTTCACGTGAGGGTGGTACGACTTAAATTTTGTAAGATAACCGTCCGTCGCGAACTCTGGTGAAATGTATCCAAGAGCATATTAACCATTTGCTAAATAGGCTCAGCGATTTCAAACAGTAACATATTAGTAAGAAGAACTGCGTTCTTTTAGAAAATCTCTTGATTCAGCTCATGGATTTTGCAGTAGCAGAACGAAGCTTTTGCGTTTGAACAACGTGAGACCACTCCCCTATTAAGTGCTCCTCGACCTTTCGGTGGAGGGGGACTTCTCACCGAAACTTTATCTAAATTGCTTAATCCCATTATGTGTTGATGCAGGGTTTGAAGATGCTGGATGTTGAAAATTTAACGCTAACAGTGAAAGCGCTCTGGTTGATAGTTCGGTTAGGAAAACAGGCCAAACAATTGGGAACGGCTCACCTTGTGATTTTTCGATTACTGTATCCTCTGCCCAGGGGGCTATTAGCAAATAATGGTTCAAATGGCTCTGAGCACTATGGGACTTAACTACTGTGGTCATCACAGAACTTAGAACTACTTAAACCTAACTGACCTAAGGACATCACACACATCCATGCCCGAGGCAGGATTCGAACCTGCGACCGTAGGGGCTATTAGCATCAGTTATTGTAGAAGTCCTGCGTAGACAAGGAACCCTGCAAAATTTAATGGCGTTATACCAACAAATCTTCTCCTCGTACTAAAAACGAGTTGGTGAATAAATATTTTTTTCGTGTTCATGGCCAGAATGACACCCTTTAGGAATATATTGACGTAATACGAATTGCTATTAGCGCCTTAGGTGTTGAGTGAAAAGGAAGCTATTGAGAAAATCTTGGAAGGCATTTAGCCACACGATAGGCCACTTCTAATGTTCTGTGGGAAGCCAGCCACCTTCACCCTATAGGATAGACTGCTATTCAACATCGATTATCTGCGTCTTGCCGACGAAATATGGAAAGGCGCAAAGGGTATTTATGTTGCATCGATCGAAGTGCCTACCCCCCGAAACGTTAGCAGTGTTGTAATCAACCGCTGTTTCCACTTCGGGGATCCTGGTCATTTTGTGAACCAATGTTCAGTGGCACGTAAGTCAAGTACGAACACCTGCGTCAGAGGGAAGTAGGAATTTCCGGGTTTAAACCACGTATTGACGCCTGTAACCGTTTCAGGTCATCAGTAAATACCTTTTTACCTTTCACATGTTCCGAACTCAACCATGAACCGTTATGAACCTTACTCGATTGCCGGAGCGGTCTTTCATTAACGTATTATGATTGGTACCTTCAGAACCGTAGTATTTGCAAACATCCCGCCATGCAACCGGTCCAGCAGGCATGTCATACTTCCAATGGGTAGCTTTTGCCTCTTGTTGGTCTCTACAAGGCGAGTGTTTCAATACAGGGTTTTTCTTGGCCTTTCCGCTATGTGGTCACTACGCAGTTATGTGCGAGAATTATTTTGATGTGTGATTTGATTCAGCATACTTGTCTTATTCTGAATTATTAGAGGAGAATTTTCGTTTGTTTTGTCGTCAGCGACAATTTGTGCTTGTGCGTAATGCGGTCAGGATCCGAGACTGCAAATTTTAAGTGGACCATATTGTGGACGCTCAGGCTCAAGCCTCGTTGCAGGTCCTTGATAAATCCCTGACGTATTAACCGTTAGACTGGGCGTAACTAACAGTATCAAATATAGGATTCGACTTACCGGTGAAATTCCGATGCGTCATTCTCCTTCTTGACAGTCGCCCCTAAAATGAAGGCCTCGCCAAAGCTCATTGAACAGATGATGATGTTATTAGGCCTTCTACCTATCCCTACGTCTCACCCATCCTTAGGATACCCAGGAGCCAGGGGTCGGGGTATCGGGCAGTCATGGATTATCGGGTATTAAATAAAACGTTAGTTCTCAAGTCACTTCCATTACCTGACTTGTACCACTTGCACGCGCCACCTTCTAAAAGCACTTACACCATTTTGAGGAGGTTCTCCGCTGCTATCCGTTGGTGGGCCTACCGTTAAGCTGTAAAAAATAAGTTTAGCTAAAGAACAAACGTCCTTTGTCGGATATCCCGTCTCGACTGGGTGTATCCGTATGGATTAAGACCATGTTAAGACTCTACGAAAGTTCCTTGCCTCTAAAACCTGGAAGGGAGTAGCCCGATTCATAGAGATGGCGAATGTTTTTAGGAAATTCTGTCGCAAATTTTGCCAGTTAGCGGCATCCGTGAGTCACCTACGTAGGAAGGCTCGGACATTTGAATGAGGAGAATCGCAGCAGTCCGCATTTGACGCCATTCAGGGAACTCTAACCCTCCGGCCCTTGGGATGCATGACGTCCATCGACATTTTACTGTCGTAAGCGATGCCTCATATTCCGAGATTTTTGTTGTTCTTCTTCAGGAAGACCAGGGACAACTCCAAACTCTCTTTCGGCCACCGAGGAGAAGTACTCTGTACGTGGACGTGAGTCTTGGTGCTACTCTTTGCACTTGAAAAATTAAAATTTTTATATCAAGCACCGTGAATTTTGTCTCAATCAGACCTTTTGCAGGGTGGTGGCTAGGCCCAAGAAAACTGGCCAGATTTCCCGATGGGCCGTGAGCATATCGACATTCTAATTTAAGGTAAGGCATATCAGGTAGTCGGAAAACTCGGTCGCAGATGTATTGTGAAACGCGTATGTATTCAATAGCAGCGATGCCGAGGCATGACGAGAGAGTTATTTATCGTTGCTAGTCTGCGCCTGACTGCGCGAGTGTTCGGTTGCGAGAAGGTTGTTGTACGTAGCGAGTCGCGAGTAGGATGTAGTACAGTTGCGAGTTGGACTCTGTTGCGAGTGGGAGTGGTGTGAGGAGGGTCGGCGGGCGTCGGCATGGGTCTCTGGTGAGGGTTCGGAACGAGGTGTATTGTTGAATAAGGTAATGAAGTAGCATTGCGCACGTCTGATAATGTAATGTATGTTAATTGTGATTTATTTGTTCAAGAAATGCCCCAGTAGTGATTTTGTTTTTGAGGCAATCGTTTTAAGAGGGGAATCATTACAATTGAAACAATATTTCCTGTGTTTTTCCTGCCAGAATCGATTTATCTGATTGATTATTGAACAGGGCCTAAGGTCAGCGCAGCTGCCCTTATAAAATTTAGCAGGTTGATCTTAACGTTAGTTTTGTGGGGACTTAATATTTTTGCACATTTTTATTATCATTTATTTTTATTACTGTGGGAAGTTAACATTTGGCACTATTTCCAATTCTATTCAATTCTTTTCATTTTGCATATTTTTACGGGGAGGTTACACTTAGCACGATGATTATTCTCATTTAAATATTTTCTTTTATTTTTGCTGGGAGGTTACACTTGGCGACATCCGGTCCAGGATCGTATTTCTTTGAGAATCTTCTGAAAAGTAGTCAGATATCTGCTCTTATTTACTAAAATATAATTAGCATTTGGCGCAACGCGTTTACTAATTTTGTGACTTTCTTTCCTCAGATCATCGGCAATTCGTTGCTTTTTGTTGTATTTGTATTTGTTGGATTTTGCATTGTCTTTGTTTCATTTGTGAATAATTGTGATTAGTGTAAAAATGCCGCGACAGACTGTGAATAGTGCATCGCGAAGTATAATGAATGAAATAACCGAATTAAACAACTTGACCGGTAGTAATAGTGAGACGCAATGTAATGATGACAATCCTCCATTTAATGACAATCAGTATGTACCGACCACCAATGTTAATTTTGATCTTTGTGCCGAACAGATAAATTCAATTGCGTCGTCTGTTAATTTGACGACAATTGATGACGCGGGGCGCCCTATTGTAATGAGCGCTGCCCAGCTTAACACACCCGGTTTGGAAAATTCACGTAACGGCAGACGAATTTTTCTAATGAAAATGAACAGGGTACTCAAAGTAGGACAGATTTATTTAATTTCGAAATAGTGATTGGCAGTGTACATCCGACTGGCAAACCTTTTTTATAAATTACAGAATGACCAAATGGTCACACAAAACGCGACAATTGCAGATACACCATCAAACAGTACAGAGAATAGAGTAGGTAATGTTACCCTGGAACAAATTATGGCAATATTGCTACAACAGGGTAAACAACAGAGTGAAAAATTAGACAACAATTCCAAACAATTTAAAGAAGATCTCAAACAACTTAGTAAACAGGTCAGACAACAGAGTGAAAATAACAAACAAGATAACGAAAAACTTAAACAATACTTTAATGAAAAATTAGGGAACAATTCCACACAGTTAAATGAAAAATTAGACAATAATTCCAGACAGCTTAGTGAAGAAATTAGAGACGTTCCCGCGCAGTGTCATGATACTAAGGAACAATTACGTGTGGAAATTGAGGCTTGTGCTAGGAAAAGTAGCGAAGAAATTAGATCTGTTGCTCAAGAATTGAGGTATATGCAAACAGCTGCAACAGAATCACTCAGAGACGAAATTAGTACAGTCGGTAAACAATGCTCTGAAAAAGCTACACAATTACGCGACGAGTTTAAACTAATGACAGCAGAACTTTCACGCACAATGGATGCAAAGATAGATGCGAAATTCGACCAACAGAACACTCAGATTGACGAACGTTTTAATCTTCACCTACAAAACAGTGATACGCGTTTCCGTAAATTTATACAGGATCAGAATAAAGTAAAACGTTAAGTCATGGAAACAATCACTGCACAGAGACAAGAAGATAAACGTAAAATGTTTGCGAAGGCAAAAACATACGTAGACAACAATATTGCTACAGTATCGGACAAAATTAATACCATTGAACAGTTGAACACCGAATTACGTGATGAAATTTCTGATCTTAAATCAAAAACAGATACACACACAGCAGATATTCAGACAGTGACAGACAGACTCGAACAATTAGAACTAACACTGGATTCCGATGACATCAAAGCTGATGTTAAAAAATTGAATGAGACCACACGTAAATTACAAAAACAGATTAATGCTTCTGACAGTAAAAACGATGATCAGGCAAAAATACTGACTGAAAAACATGATGAATTGGCCAGTTGTATTGATGTTATCAAAAGTAATAATGACAACAAGTCAGATGATTCTGCACCGATTTTGTTTAACCAAACACCTGAATTCCAAAATTTAGAGCAGACAATCAATGAGATTGATTCGTTTAATAACACATTGCATAGAAAATTGTCATGTTTACAGCAAGAGGTAACAGAGATAAAAAATGTTTCAGGGTTTAACACATCACAGCAGATGTCACTTTGTGAACATTTGTCAGACTCACGCAGCGCGTATATCTTGGGTAATCTAGAAAGGGTACGGGACTTAGATTCAGAACAGACACAGACAAATAGATTCTCTTACAATACAGAACCTGTTCCATCATACAGAGATGATAATTTTGATTATAAACATTTTCTGTCAGTGAGAAAATTTAAAGTGTTTAAAAATGACAGAGCACAGATACACGATTTGAACTGTATACGACGATTTATTTTTGTACTTTCACCGCCATTACCTGTAATACAGAAACTACAATTAGCATGGACACAGCAATTTGTTTGTGAATTTTTACCACCATTGCCTGTAACGCAAAAGCTGATATTTATTTGTAGCGTGTAACAGACCTCAGGGGATTCATTACACTTTAATGAATATGTGCCGTAGCGTGCATAGGGCCCCGAGCTGTAGTAGTGCTGTTTCATCTTTAGTTTTCTGCACTGCTGCCTTCTCTTCTACTATCTTTTATATCTATTAAAACAGCTCTTTTACTATTGCCCTATTTCGAATTAAGAAACATGTAATGAAAACCCGATGTGACAAATTTTTACCGAAAGTGACAGTTCTCTTTAGACACTCCCGAAATGACAACTATCGCCGTAACGTTAATAACAGATAAAATCGTAATCATCAGTATGTGTAAAATTATCAGCAAACGCATTTTAATGACAATACAGATTTTTCACGGCAATAGCAACAAAACCAGCCGGTTAGCATACCTAACCAACAATGTAATGTACAGGGTCAACCAAACTTTAATGTTTCGCCGCGTGCACGTGTAGTCTCAGCTCTAACAAATAGTAACACACGGCAGCAAGGTAATAACTACGTGCAGAAAACACAGTACTTCAATTCCTATCGCAATGCACCGTATAGGAATGACTATCACGACAGACGTAAGAACAATGAGCACAATTGTCAGCATACGTCTAATAACAGTCGGTCTTACGAGCAGCAAAATGATCAGCAACAACATATTCTCATGAATGAACCCGACAGTAGGTATCATCCAGAACGTAATACGTCTGGAAGAAATAACAGAACAGTTCAAATCCCCTTGCGGGTTCGGGGATAAGAATAGGCCTGCGGTATTCCTGCCTGTCGTAAGAGGCGACTAAAAGGAGTCTCAAATGTTTCGGCCTTATGTGATGGTCCCCTCTCGGGTTTGACCTCCATCTTTCTAAATTATTCCGAAGAGCGAGCCAATTGGGGTAGGGCGCCTTACATGGTGCACTGTATCCGTCGTGCGTTGAGACCTTTAGCCGGCTTTTTCGTCGTTGCACTGGGGTCCCGCTCGTTTTCCATCTCTTGGGCGAGGATACGTCCCTGGGTGCGATTCCCACGCTGCAACCTGCACTGTTTCTTTTAACTGCGACGACGACCTTGGACAGTTTTGCACCTAAGATCCAGCACGGTAGCCAGCCCGTTGCGGTGGGGCCGCCATGTACCCTCTTGGTTGTAGCCCCCTGACAACACAGGGATCGCTCTACTGATGCCTGCGCCATTAACTCCCCACGTATGCCAAGGAGTAGATGCCCATCTCCTTGGGGCATCAGGACTCCTGGCAATGGCCGTCCTGCCAGGTGGCTATTGCTGCGGCTGGGTGGCGCCCGTGGGGAGGGCCCTTGGTCGGAGTAGGTGGCATCAGGGCGGATGACCCGCAATGAAGCGTGGTACATCATCTCTCGCTGGCGGCCAGCCGCCAGCAGTCTCTAAGCGTTCTCGGGCTCAATTTAATGCTGAAAAGTACAATCCGAAAACGTTCCCCTCTCTGGCCACGCCGTGGGAGGAACGTAAATCTCAGGATGGCAGTAGCAATTATTCGCCCCGATTCTTAGTTTGTACGAGAGCTGATGGGGAGTCTTTTCTCTCCACAAAACCTCAGTTCTTCGCCGAGCATTTAGAGGACAAGTTTGGGGAGGTGGAGGGCTTGTCAAAATGCGCTTTGGATCGGTCCTGATCCAAACGGCATCCTCTGCCCAGTCACGACGGTTACTTGCTTGTGACAAGTTGGGGGATGTTGCTGTTACGATCACACCGCATAAGAGTTTAAATATGGTCCAGGGAGTTATTTACCATAAGGACCTTCTTTTGCAGTCTGATGACGAGCTGCGCGCCAACTTAGAGCGCAGAGGTGTACATTTCGTCCGGCGCGTTCATCGGGGTCCAAAGGAAAATCAGATAGCTACCGGTGCCTTCATCTTGGCCTTCGAAGGTGATACGTTACCAGAAAAGGTCAAGGTGATGGTTTACCGATGTGACGTCAGGCCCTATATTCCTCCCCCGATGCGGTGCTTCAAGTGCTGGAAGTTCGGCCATATGTCTTCTCGCTGCACTTCCAGCCTCACATGTCGAGATTGCGGACACCCGTCTCATCCCGATACTCCATGTGCCCCGCCTCCCATCTGTGTCAACTGCGGGGAGCACCATTCACCTTGCTCGCCAGACTGCAGAATCTTCCAGAAAGAACGCAAAATCATGGAATATAAGACCCTGGACCGGCTGACTTATACTGAGGCCAAAAGGAAATACGACTGATTACATCCCATGAGAATGACATCATCCTACGCCACTGCTACAACACCTGTGCTCGCCCCATCAGTTTCGCGACTTCCGGCCAGATCGCTGAGTGGTACAACTCCTCCTGCCCCCTTGCCAGTGGGGGGCTCTACCCACCGGGTTGCTCCTGCGCCACCTACCTTAGGGGCAACACCATCCCCCCCATCAGGGACGTCCGTCCCTGCTTCTAAGCCGGAGAAGTGTCCAACTTCTTCGGCTTCTCACGCTCGCAAGGGGTCCCTCGGGTCCCTCCCTTCCCAGGTTTCCACCAGTGGGGAGGCTGACGACCGACAGTGGCGTAAGTGCCCGCAATCAGCTGGTCGACGGGCTTCACGATCCTCCTCAGTCCCGGGGACTGAATCGGTGAAGCCCTCCCAGCCAGTTAAACCCAAGGAGCAGCGTGAGAAATCAAAGAAGAAGAGCTCTAAGCCCAAGGAACTCGCGGTGCTAGCCACCCCACCGCCACCTTTCAGATCTGCGTCTGTGGACGAGGTGGAGATCCTGGCGTCCGCTGAGGACCTCGATCTCGCCGGTCCCTCAGACGCCATGGATAGCGCTAGCACGGGTGCTCAATCGGAGGCAGCAGGTGACCCAGCGGCGTAATCTGCCTTCCCAGTCCCGTCACGCCTTTGTCCGCCATGGACAATACCATCCTCCAGTGGAACTGCAGCAGTTTCTTCCACCATTTAGCTGAGCTCCGCCAACTTATCAGCCTTCGCCCTTTCTTCTGCATTGCTCTCCAGGAAACTGGAGTCTTTACATTCCACCGGATGGTGATGTCTCGCAGCATGTCCTGGCTGCACTGGTCGCCCAATTGCCGCTACCTTTCTTGCTATTGGGCGACTTCAACGCCCATAACCCTTTGTGGGGTAGGTCAGTAGCCACAGGTCGAGGCGCCATCGTTGAGCATTTATTGTCGCAGCTCGATCTCTCGCTGTTAAATGATGGTGCCTTCACACACTTCAGTGTGGCGCATGGCACCTACTCCGCCATTGACCTTTCCATCTGTAGCCATAGCCTCTTACCGTCTGTCCAATGGAGTGTGCATGACGACCTGTGTGGTAGTGACCACTTTCCGCTCTTTTTGTCACTACCACAGCGTCACTCTTCTGGGCGCCCTAGCAGATGGGCTATGAATAAGGCTGACTGGCATTTATTCTCCTCCACTGCCGCTTTTGAGCCTCTCTCTACTGATGACATTGATGCGGTGGTTCAATTGGTCACCACCGGCATCGTTACTGCCGCCGAATCTGCCATTCCCCGTTCTTCTGGGTCCCCTCGGCGGAATGCTGTGCCTTGGTGGTCGCCTGAGATCGCTGAAGCGATTAAAGATCGCCGGCGGGCGCTCCAGCGTCACAAGCGACATCCCTCCTTAGCCCACCTTATCGCCTTCAAACGGCTGCGTGCACGGGCCCGCCTCCTTATCCGCCAAGGCAAGGAGGAGTGCTGCGAGCGGTATGTGTCCACCATTGGCCTCCATGTCGCTCCCTCGCAGGTCTGGGCCAAGATTCGACGCGTCTACGGCCATCGGACCCCTGCCAGCGTCCCTGCGCTCTCACTGAATGGAGCCGTTTGTACTGACTCCGACGTCATTGCAAATCGCTTAGCAGAGCATTTTGCTATGAGTTCCGCTTCCGCGAATTACCCCCAGGCCTTCCGCTCCATTAAAGAGCGCCTGGAACGTCGGAGCCTTTCGTTTCGCACCAACCACCCGGAATCTTACAATGCTCCATTCAGTGAGTGGGAATTTCGCAGTGCCCTAGATGCTTGCCCTTATACCGCTCCTGGGCCAGATGGCATCCCTGTCAGATGCTGAAACACCTTTCAGTGGACTGTCAGTGGCGCCTTCTCGATCTTTGCAACCGTCTTTGGGTCGAGAGGGAGTTTCCGTCGCAATGGCGGGAAGGCATTGTCATCCCCGTTTTGAAACCTGGAAAGACTCCTCTGGAGGTGGACAGCTACCGTCCCATTAGCCTCACCAACGTCCTTTGCAAGTTGCTTGAACGGGTGGTGAGCCGGCGCTTGCATTGGGTACTGGAGTCTCGGGGCCTTCTGGCTCCGTCTCAGGGTGGGTTCCGCAGAGGCCTCTCCGCCACCGACAATCTGGTGAGCCTGGAGTCGGCCATCCATACTGCTTTTGCCCGCCGTCAGCACCTGGTCGCTGTCTTTCTCGACATGCGGAAGGCGTACGATACGACATGGCGTCATCACATTCTTTCTACGCTTCATGGATGGGGTCTTCGGGGTCCTCTGCCGATTTTTATCCGCAATTTTCTGTCGTGTCGTACCTTCCGCGTGCAAGTCGCGGCCTCGTATAGTTCCTCCCACGTGCAGGAGAACGGTGTGCCACAGGGCTCTGTTTTAAGTGTCTGTCTGTTTTTAATAGCCATTAACGGGCTTGCTGCGGCCGTGGGATATTCTGTCTCCGCTTCCCTGTATGCTGACGACTTCTGCCTTTACTACAGCTCTACTGGCATTGCAGCTGTTGAACGTCAGCTACAGGGCGCTATCCGTAAGGCGCAGTCTTGGGCTGTAGCGCATGGGTTTCAGTTTTCGGCAGCCAAGACCCGCGTTATGCATTTCTGCCGGCGCCGAACAGTCCATCCTGAGCCGCGGCTTTATCTTGCCGACGAACTCCTTGCTGTGGTGGAGACCCACAGGTTTTTGGGGGTGGTTTTCGATGCCCGGTTGACTTGGCTGCCTCATATCCGGCAGCTTAAACAGACGTGTTGGCGGCATCTAAACGCTCTGAGATGCTTGAGCCACACCCGCAGGGCCGCCGACCGCTCTACCCTGTTGCGGCTCTACCAGGCGTTAATCCAGTCCCGTCTGGATTATGGGAGCCTGGCTTATGGCTCAGCATCCCCATCTGCGTTACGGGTGCTGGACCCAATTCTCCACAGCGGGATACGCCTTGCCACTGGTGCTTTCCACACCAGCCCTGTGGACAGCGTACTAGTGGAGGCAGGTGTACCTCCACTGCGGTTCCGACGCCAACGTTTGCTGGCCGCTTATGCTGCCCATGTTCTAAGCTCGCCAGGGCATCCAAACTATCGTCTCCTGTTCCCGCGGTCGGTCGTCCGTATGCCAGAACGTCGGCCCCTGTCTGGTTGTACAATAGCGGTCCGCGTCAAAGAGCTTCTCTCTGGGCTTCAGGTTTTCACTGTTCCTCCTCCTTTCCGGGCTACTTTGCATACACCCCCATGGTGTGTTCGTCGCCCTTGCCTTCGGCTCGACTTGGCACAGGGCCCTAAGGACTCAGTCCCTCCAGAGGCCATCCGCCGCCGCTTTTATTCCATCCTGGCCACGTATCAGGGCTCTGGTGTGGTTTACACTGACGGTTCGATGGTTGCTGGTCGTGTCGGATATGCGCTCTCTCTAGGGGACCATTCCGAACAACGTTCCTTGCCGGATGGCTGCAGCGTTTACAGTGCTGAACTGGTCGCCATCTTTCGTGCCCTTGAGTATATCCGCACCTGCTCAGGTGAGTCCTTCGTCATCTGTAGCGATTCCCTGAGCGGTTTACGAGCTCTCGACCAGTGTTTCCCTCGTTCTCGTCTGGTGATGGCTATCCAGGAGTCTCTGCATACTCTCGCCCGTTGCGGCCGCTCTGTGGTCTTTGTGTGGACCCCCGGTCATATCGGTATCCCGGGTAACGAACATGTTGACCGCCTGGCGAAAGAGGCCACCAGTAAGCCATCTCTGGACGTTGGCCTCCCAGAGACTGATTTGCGGGCAGTCTTCCGCCGCAAAATCTTGGCGCTATGGGACGATGAATGGCGCGAACTGACAATGCGCAATAAACTCCGTGCTGTCAAGGAGACGACGGCTGTGTGGCGGTCGTCCCTGCGAGCCACTCGTAGGGACTCAGTAGTTCTTTGCCGGCTCCGCATTGGCCACTCGCGGCTGACACACAGTTATTTACTGCGCCGGGAGGACCCTCCTCTATGTCGCTGTGGGGCGGCTTTGACAGTGGCCCACATTTTGCTGGCCTGCCCCCTTTTAGCTGTGGTCAGGCAGACATTTGCGCTGCCTGCTACGCTCCCTGCCCTTTTAACAGACGACTACACTATGGCTGACTTAGTTTTACGTTTTATTTGGGCAGGGGGATTTTATCATTTAATCTGAGTGTTTCTGTTTTATTTTATTGTTTTGTGTTGATTCTGGCCTTTGGCCTATGATTTTAAACTGATTTTTTAATGTGTTTCTAAGTGGTTGGCTTTTCCTTTTTTATTTCTATGGTCGGCTAACCACCGTCAAACTCTGTGTGGTTTTAGTTCGTTTTGTCTTTTCTTTGTCTCAGTTTCTCTTGTTCTGTATTGTCTGTGATCTCTTCTGTTCCTCGTTTTTATTCTCTGTGGGTGTTCTTTGTATTTGGAACAAGGGTCCGATGACCGTAGCAGTCTGGTCCCTTTAATCCCCCAAACCAACCAACAGTTCAAATAGTCGAAATGCCACAACATCCTCCAGAAAATAATAACACGTCAGATAGAATCTGACTAGATACTGTACAGGTCGCACCTTCCAGTAACACAAGCACTACCTTTGACACACAGAATGTTGTTCACGAAAATGTAATTACTTTTGACGACATCAAAGACACTCTTTTACAGGAAAGACCAGTTGTTCAAAAAACTATTTCTCACCACGTCATCGAAATTAAAATTGGTTCATCGAAATTTTCAGCAGTAATCGATTCCGAATCACCTATGTCAGTAATAAATGAAGAAACTTTCAACGAGTGTAACAAAGAGAATACCTATCCTACATTACTATTAGGAAAAACGAAAGTGAAAGGAGCAGTATCGAGTAAAGGAGTAGATGTTAAATTACAGACAAATTTATCATTTTGTATTGCAGGTCACACATCTCACTCAAATTTTTGGATTGTTCCTTTATTGACAACAGACGTTATTTTAGGTACGAATTTTCTGGTACAACACGACGCAGTTATCGATTTTCAAAATTCCTATTTAATGTTGAAGGATGAAAATGTAGAATTGGCTTTGGAATTTCAGCACTCATTATCTGCAGAAGAACAGACAATTGATCGCACAGAGATAATTTCCGTATCACGTGGCATAGACTGTAATTCCGCATTGTTCACAGATACATACGTACATACTCCAGACGAAGCTGACTACGACGTAGTGCGGATGATTTCTGATAAAGTTAAACAAAGCAGTGAAAATACAGACGACGAACGCACGCAACTACAAAAAATTCTTTTACAGCAATCTCCAGTTTTTGACAACATTCCTGGTACTATGTCCGGTTTTATGTATGAATTTCAAGTCAAACAGCACGACACATTTAAAGCAAAGCATTATCCTATTCCATATATCCACAGAGAACAAGTTAAAAAAGAGTTGCAAGATATGCTCGACCAAGGAATTATGGAACCGGCAGTTAGTCCGTACATAAAGGCGCTACATATTGTTAAGAAAAAAGATGGCTCACTTCGCCTCGTGCTTGATTCACGTCACATCAATGACATAATTATTAATGAAACAGATCGAACACAGACGCTAGAGGAACTACTACAGAAATTTCACGGTACGGCTGTTTATTCCACACTAGATTTGAAATCGGGATTTTGGCAAATGCAGCTTCATCCGAATTGCAGAAAGTATACAGCTTTTCTCTGTTTTGGTGACTGTTATCAATTTTGCAAATTACCATTCGGTTTAACTATTTCATCTGCAGCTTTTATTCGCGGCTTGAACACAATACTTCCGACAGAACTTAAAGACAGAATCACGACGTACGTAGACGACATTCTTATTGCAGAAGCTAACTGGTCTGAATACAATATGATTCTTGAACGACTGTTGCAAACTTTTCATGCGCAAGGACTCACAGTTAATCTCAGTAAATCGCACTTTGGTAAAACTTCTATAAAATTTCTTGGACACGTAATTTCAGCAGAAGGCATTGCGCCTGACCCGGTAAAACTTCAAGCTCTACGTGACATTACTGTTCCTACAACGAAGAAACAACTACGCAGTTTTTCGGGATTAATTAACTTTTTTCGTAAATTTATTCATCACTCTGCTTTAGACACACCTAGATTATGCCAATTGACAGGTAAAAACACTATTTGGTTCTGGGATAAGCAAGCACATTCTGAATTTTTGAACCTGAAACGTGCTTTGTTGAATGCAACACTTTTATCGCACCCAGATCTTACCAGAACTTTTTCCATTGCCACGGACAGTTCTAACACCGCTTTAGGCGTACATATTTTCCAGGAAGTTGAAGAAGATGGTTCTACAATAATTAAAAACATCGCATTTGCAAGCCGCATTCTGTCACCTGCTGAACGAAATTATTCTAACTGGAAACGTTATGTGTTGTTTGGGCTTTTACGAGATTTAGGCACTTTCTTTATGGAAGACATACCACCGTTTACACAGATCACAGAGCGATACAATTTTTACTTTCAGCTAAATTCACACACGCCAGACTAAGTAGATGGAAGCTTTATTTACAGGAATTTAATTTTACAATAGTTCCCATTCCCGGCACACAAAATGTTGTAGCAGACGCACTATCTCGTTCTCTCAGCAACAATCAACAAGACATCGCAACCAACTTCTGTAATGCAAATTTCAGCGTTATGTACATTCAACAATTTGTATTTGAAAATTTTATTTCGTCGTCATTACAGGACATAGCACAACAGCAGAATAAAGACAATTAAACACCTTTGGCAAGATAAGAATAATGTGACGATTAGAAATCATTACACTGTACGAAATGACATTCTGTTTCGCCGCTCTCATTCTGACAGCAACAATTGGTAATTATGCATTCCTGAGGAACTGGTTAGCAAATTAATATGGTATACTCATTTTAAGTTATGCACATTACGGAGGCAGAAAATGTTTTCTTATACTGAGACAGAACTGTTATTTTACCAACATGGAAAAACGAATACGACGAGTTTTAGCGTCATGTAAAATTTACCAGAAAGCTAAGGCAGACACAACTTCAGATGTTCCTCCATTACATCCCATTGTACCTGTTAAATTGAGACATATGGCCGCTGTAGACATTTTTGGTCCAATTACGAGAACTAATAGAGGTTTCTGCTACATCTTTGTCGCTGTTGAACCCACTTCAAAATTTGTTACTTTCACTCCGTTACGCAAAGCTACTGCTAAAACCGTTTCGAAAGCATTTGTAAAGCATTTTCTATTTCATGTAGGGCATGTGTTGAAAGTAATTTCTGACAATGGATGACAATTTCGTTCTGCTATATGGACACGTATGTTACGAGCTAGAAACATTTCTCCGATCTATATATCCAAGTACCATGCTTCTTCGAACCCTTGTGAACGATTAATGAAAGAAATTGGTAAACTGTGTAGAATATACTGCCACAAAAGACATATTGATTGGGACACACACATATTCTCATTCCAAGATGTAATTAATTCCATACCAAATGAATCCACTATGCTATCTCCGTCTGTTATACTGAAAAATGTAGAACCAACTAACAAAATTACATAATTAGAAAACTTTTCTACATCTTGTCGACTACGACACCATGAAATAATCGACATTGCGCTGAACAACATCAAACGTGCCGCAGAACGCCGGAGAAGACAGCAAAAACAGGTTTGTACACGCCGCGACTTTCACGTTGGACAGAAGATATTAGTGCGTACACACTATTTATCCAGCAGAATAAAAGGTAAGTGCAGTAAATTTGAACTTCTATACGCAGGTCCATATTGGATTCGCAGCATTCCTCACCCCAATGTTGTACACGTCGAAACTCTGAGAACCAGAAAAAGTAAAGGCAACCACCATGTCTCCAATATTAAACCCTTTATTGAATGAAGACACTTAATGATTTAACGTACTATGATGCCATTTACTAATTTTTATGATCACTTATGCAATTATATTCACATGACTGATTATTAATGATTATCGTATATTTTCTTGGCAAGTGCCCGGCAAGGTAAGGTAAGCAGGCCGCTCTTCTTGTCGTTACACATCAGACCGTGCGTATTTTTCAAGATGAATTTACACATTTATGACTATTTCTGCAATTATATTTATGTGACTACTTATTGATGATTATCGTATTTTTTCTTGGCAAGTGCCCGGCAAAGTAAGGTTAGCAGGTCGCTCTTCTTGTCGTTACATATCGGACTGTGAACATTTTTTTTTCCAGAGAAACTAACGTGTCTTATGAATAATTAAGCAATTTTATCTAATGACATATTAATTTTATTAAATTCTCCCTCCATTAAAGTCTTTAATTCTCGCCTCTACTAACTACACAACATACAAGGTGAACTCAAAGAAGGTGACATTTCTTGTCATCATTTTTTTTGTATGTACGATTGTTTTCATATTTTGTTTATATGCACTGTGAAATAATTAAGATATAACACACACCAGTTGACTTTGACATTTTTGCCCTACGATATCTCAACATCGTGACTGTTTTACATTTTTTGCTGCTGCATTGTGATATTCTGTGTAAATTTTTGCATTTGAACACTGTCTATTTTTTTCATATTACGTTTTCTGCCATGGTATGCTGTATGCTTAATTATGTTATCATAAACCAGTCATTATTTAGTGAGTATATGATGTAAATGCAAGACATTAATCTTTGTTCATCAATTTCAGAAAGAAATGATGCGTAAATGAAATAAATTAAACAGAAATGGGAATTTCACCTTCGGGATGAACGAAAGAAGATGCAAACCTCGTGATGAAGAGTAAATGGATCAGGATTAACAAGCATTAACAAGAATATACTATACACATCGTAGAATAGCAGTCTTAACTAATTTTTTCTTTCAGAATACAAGGCGATTGATTCAGGCTGTCAGACAGAACTACACATCTTAGTTTTAGTGATGAAATATGCTAGAGATAAGGAATAGTTATGTAATGAGTAATGAAGTGATTTTTTTTGCAGATGGTAATGAATGCTGATGAATAATGATGAAGAATATGCCACTATGGATAATGATGTTTTTCTTTACAGGTGATGATAATAATGGAGTTATGATAATGAAGTGATGGATAATGAAGTTTTTCTTTACAGATGAGGATATTGTTGAAGTTATGTATTTATGCTATGTAGTTATTTAAGTATTTGTTGCAGTTTGCTTTGACAGCAGGTGTTATATTGCATGGTATAATGACGGAAGGTTTTGGAAAGAACAGCTACGGAACACATTTTTATACACATTTCACTACCTGTTAATTCGAAGTTCACTACTTTTCAGCATAAGATGCATTTCCTCTTTCAGCTTAATAATCCATTTTTTGTATATTTTTGCGGGAGAAATTATTTATGAAATTAATGTGCTACAAGCAGTTGTTCATTAAATCTATGTCATTTAGGAATGTGATCACATATACTCTACTTGTTTCATAATCTTGCAACAGCGGACTCATGACGAATGACGTTACACATTTTCATTTACAGCAACAACCCAGTAGCAAATTTTTTTTTCTTGCTTTCCCCTATAATTACCCAAAGCAATGGATTGCTAAGAAAACAATGTATTACCAGTCCCAAATAATGATACCAGTTTAAGAGAGTTCTGAGTTATGCTGATCAGCTATGGATAATATGTCACTTGAACAATGAATGCTACTGATTATGCTTTGTAACTGGGAAAAGAATGCTACTGATTACTGTATTGAGATAATTACTGTATTTAAATGACCAATGATTAATTAATAATACTTTGTAACTAGGAAATGAATGCTACTAATTATGCTTTGTAACAAGGAAATGAATGCTACTGATTATGCTTTGTAACTGGGAAAAGAATGCTACTGATTACTGTATTGAGATAATTACTGTATTTAAATGACCAATGATTAATTAATAATGCTTTGTAACAAGGAAATGAATGCTACTGATTATGGTTTGTAACTGGGAAATGAACGCTACTGCTTATGGTATTGAAATGACCAATGACAATGTTGTCTGTAAATCAATTAATGAACATTTTTCTGTAATACTACATACTTGGTACAGAAATGTTCAATAACTGGGCTATGAATGCCGCAAACTACTAATGTAATTCCCAAAGAAGACTAGTATGTGACTTAATGTCCTTCACTTTCTGACCTAACTACCCTGAATTACTGTAATATCCATTTGTCCTGTATATCCTCTTGATCATGGAGCACTATATTTGGTTTTAGCACTAATTCTACGTTGGTGTGCCTTGTAAGAGCGTGGTGTTGACACGACATACTGTCCACCACCGTGAGCGATGGAGACGTTATTATGGTCCCACTGTTTGGTGTACCTGATGTACTGCCAAAATGATAACATGGAATATTACTACGTCATTTCAGTGTCTTGGGTACGCTGATAAATACTTCTGGGAAAAGAACTTCAGATTGTCTCACTTGGTGTTGTACTTCTGTGGAAAGATATGGACTTTCAGTGCAGCTGCGTGCAACCTAAAGTGCTGATATATTCTGAATTTCAGTGCGTGTGCTCTTTTGTCATTTTTCTAACATGATTTCTACTCATTGTATGTACTTTTTTTTTGCACTACAGTACATGTGCACGTATGTCACTTGTCAACATGATTTTTTGCCATTACGTTTACTTGTTGTGAAAATGCTAAAGAGTTTTTCAGTGCGTGTGCACTTATGTCATTTATTAATATGTTTTGTACTCACATTTTGTTATTGTCTACTATGTTTTGTACTCAGTGCATGTGCACCACATTTACTTCATGTTCTATATCTGTATATCTGCTGTAATTGCAACGTTAATTAATTCTGAAAAAAATTTGTTGCTCATGGCAAGTCCAAATGACTCACCATCGCTGCCAAATTTTTGCCCCCCCCCCCCCCCCCCAGTGTAGGGTTATGAAACGCATATGTATTCAATAGCAGCGATGGCGAGGCAGGACAGAATCTCTGACCAGAGAGTTATTTATCGTTGCTACTCTGCGCTTCACTGCGCGAGTGTTCGGTTGCGAGAAGGTTGTTGTACGTAGCGAGTCGCGAGTAGGATGTAGTACAGTTGCGAGTTGGACTCTGTTGCGAGTCGGAGTGGTGTGTGGGGGGTCGGCGGGCGTCGGCATGGGTCTCTGGTCAGGGTTCGGGACGAGGTGTATTGTTGAATAAGGTAATGAAGCAGCATTGCGCACATCTGATACTGTAATGTATGTTAATTGTGATTAATTTGTTCAAGAAATGCCCCTGTAGTGATTTTGTTTTTAATTCAACCGTTTTAAGAGGGGAATCCTGTGTTTTTCCTGCCAGAAGCGATTTATCAGATTGGTTGTTGCACAGGGCCTAAGGTCAGCGCAGCTGCCCTTATGAAGTTTAGCAGGTTGTTCTTAACGTTAGTTTTGTGGGGACTTAACATTTTTGCACATTTTTATTATCATTGATTTTTATTACTGTGGGAAGCTAACATTTGGCACTATTTCCAATTCTATTCAATTCTTTTCATTTTGCATATTTTTACGGGGAGGTTACACTTAGCACGATGATTATTAACATTTAAATATTTTCTTTTATTTTTGCGGGGAGGTTACAATTGTGTCGAATGTTTGAGCAAGAGGGTACCACTTCTCACAAGGAACAGGGAGTAAAAGAACCAGGTCTGGCTGCCGGAATTGTAACGGAGGTCCCTGAATTAATTGGAGATTTAAAGCAGAGGAAAGACCAGGACTGTACTGACCAAGATTAAGCAGGACATTTTGAGTGGAAAGTCTCCTCCAGTATATACACTCCTGGAAATGGAAAAAGAACACATTGACACCGGTGTGTCAGACCCACCATACTTGCTCCGGACACTGCGAGAGGGCTGTACAAGCAATGATCACACGCACGGCACAGCGGACACACCAGGAACCGCGGTGTTGGCCGTCGAATGGCGCTAGCTGCGCAGCATTTGTGCACCGCCGCCGTCAGTGTCAGCCAGTTTGCCGTGGCATACGGAGCTCCATCGCAGTCTTTAACACTGGTAGCATGCCGCGACAGCGTGGACGTGAAAGGTATGTGCAGTTGACGGACTTTGAGCGAGGGCGTATAGTGGGCATGAGGGAGGCCGGGTGGACGTACCGCCGAATTGCTCAACACGTGGGGCGTGAGGTCTCCACAGTACATCGATGTTGTCGCCAGTGGTCGGCGGAAGGTGCACGTGCCCGTCGACCTGGGACCGGACCGCAGCGACGCACGGATGCACGCCAAGACCGTAGGATCCTACGCAGTGCCGTAGGGGACCGCACCGCCACTTCCCAGCAAATTAGGGACACTGTTGCTCCTGAGGTATCGGCGAGGACCATTCGCAACCGTCTCCATGAAGCTGGGCTACGGTCCCGCACACCGTTAGGCCGTCTTCCGCTCACGCCCCAACATCGTGCAGCCCGCCTCCAGTGGTGTCGCGACAGGCGTGAATGGAGGGACGAATGGAGACGTGTCGTCTTCAGCGATGAGAGTCGCTTCTGCCTTGGTGCCAATGATGGCCGTATGCGTGTTTGGCGCCGTGCAGGTGAGCGCCACAATCAGGACTGCATACGACCGAGGCACACAGGGCCAACACCCGGCATCATGGTGTGGGGAGCGATCTCCTACACTGGCCGTACACCACTGGTGATCGTCGAGGGGACACTGAATAGTGCACGGTACATCCAAACCGTCATCGAACCCATCGTTCTACCATTCCTAGACTGGCAAGGGAACTTGCTGTTCCAACAGGACAATGCACGTCCGCATGTATCCCGTGCCACCCAATGTGCTCTAGAAGGTGTAAGTCAACTACCCTGGCCAGCAAGATCTCCGGATCTGTCCCCCATTGAGCATGTTTGGGACTGGATGAAGCGCCGTCTCACGCGGTCTGCACGTCCGGCACGAACGCTGGTCCAACTGAGGCGCCAGGTGGAAATGGCATGGCAAGCCGTTCCACAGGACTACATCCAGCATCTCTACGATCGTCTCCATGAGAGAATAGCAGCCTGCATTGCTGCGAAAGGTGGATATACACTGTACTAGTGCCGACATTGTGCATGCTCTGTTGCCTGTGTCTATGTGCCTGTGGTTCTGTCAGTGTGATCATGTGATGTATCTGACCCCAGGAATGTGTCAATAAAGTTTCCCCTTCCTGGGACAATGAATTCACGGTGTTCTTATTTCAATTTCCAGGAGTGTATCTTATAAAGAAGCATAAAGTTGTTATCAGGGGAAGTGCGGTAGTCAAGCCAACTTGATGCCAAATATTTTTCATTACTTTCACAAGAGTGTTGTTAGGGGGCACCTTAGGGTCGGGCGTACCCTAAGTACGGTTAGAGAATATCTCACTTGGTCTGACACACATTTGGTGGGGGAGTGTCATGAATGTCAAGCGACCAAGCCCAATTTCAATACCCGCAGTGGGCTTTCGCAATCATCTATGGACAATTTGCGGATGGATAGGCTTTTTAAACGTCAGGAACCCGTTGTCTAGGGGTAGCGTCTTTCATTCATAATCAAAACGTCTTCGGTCCCGGGTTCGATCCCGCCACTGCATAAATTTGATAAATAATCAGCACTGGCGGCAGAAGACTTACGGCAAAAGAAGTCAGCCTCATTCTGCCAACGGCCTTGTGAAACAGGGCGGAGGAGCGGATAGAGGTTCAGGGCACTCTCTTGTCCTAGGGGTGGGAAATTGCCCCTGAAGGCGGAAGAATCAGCAATGATCAACGACATGAGGATGCAGAAGGCAATGGAAACCACTGCATTAAAGACGCGTAACGTGTATCCACAGGACATGTGGCCTGTAGTTGAAGAAGTGTCGTATTAATCTCTCCATTGGCAAAAGATTCCGTAATAGTCCCTAATTCGGATCTCCGGGAGGGGAATGCCAAGGAAGAGGTTACCACGAGAAAAAGATTGAATAATCTACGAAAGGATAACGTTCTACGAGTCGGGGCGTGGAATGTCAGAAGCTTGAACGTGGTAGGGAAAGTAGAAAATCTGAAAAGGGAAATACAAAGGCTCAATCTAGATATAGTAGGGGTCAGTGAAGTGAAGTGGAAGGAAAACAAGGATTTCTGGTCAGATGAGTATCGGGTAACATCAACAGCAGCAGAAAATGGTATAACAGGTGTAGGATTCGTTATGAATAGGAAAGTAGGGCAGAGGGTGTGTTACTGTGAACAGTTCAGTGACCAGGTTGTTCTAATCAGAATCGACAGTAGACCAACACCGACAACGATAGTTCAGGCATACACGCCGACGTCGCAAGCTGAAGATGAACAGATAGAGAAAGTGTATGAGGATATTGAAAGGGTAATCAAATATGTATAGGGGGACGAATATCTAATAGTAACGGACGACTGGAATGCAGTTGTAGGGGAAGAAGTAGAAGAAAAGGTTACATGAGAATATGGGCTTGGGACAAGGAATGAAAGAGGAGAAAGACTAATTGAGTTCTGTAACAAGTTTCAGCTAGTAATAGCGAATACCCTGTTCAAGAATCACAAGAGGAAGAGGTATACTTGGAAAACGGCGGGAGATACGGGAAGATTTCAATTAGATTACATCATGGTCAGAGAGAGATTCCGAAATCAGACACTGGATTGTAAGGCGTACCCAGGAGCAGATATGGACTCACATCACAATATAGTAGTGATGAAGAGTAGGCTGAAGTCCAAGACATTAGTCAGGAAGAATCAATAAGCAAAGAAGTGGGATACGGAAGTACTAAGGAATGACGAGATACATTTGAAGTTCTGTAACGCTAGAAATACAGCAACAAGGAATACCGCAGTAGGCAGTAAAGTTGAAGAGGAATGGACATCTCTAAAAAATGCCATCACAGAAGTTGGGAAGGAAAACATAGGTACAAAGAAGGTAGCTGCGAAGAAACCATGGGTAACAGAAGAAATACTTCAGTTGATTGATGAAAGGACGAAGTACAAACATGTTCCGGGAAAATCAGGAATACAGAAATACAAGTCGCTGAGGAATGAAATAAATAGGAAGTGCAGGGAAGCTAAGACGAAATGACTGCAGGAAAAATGTGAAGACATCGAAAAAGATACGATTGTCGGAATGACAGACTCAGCATACAGGAAAGTCAAAACAATCTTTGGTGACATTAAAAGCAACGGTGGTAATATTAAGAGTGAAACGGGAATTCCACTGTTAAATGCAGACGAGTGAGCATATAGGTGGAAAGAATACATTAAAAGCCTCTATGAGGGTGAAGATTTGTCTGATGTGAAAGAAGAACAAACAGGAGTAGATTTAGAAGAGATAGGGTATCCAGTATTAGAATCGGAATTTAAAAGAGCTATGGAGGACTTACGGACAAATAAGGCGGTAGGGATTGATAACATTCCATCAGAATTTCTAAAATCATTGGGGGAAGTGGCAACAAAACGACTATTCACGTTGGTGTGTAGAATGTATGAGTCTGGCGATATACCGTCTGACTTTCGGAAAAGCATCATCCACACAATTCCCAAGACGGCTAGAGCTGACATGTGCGAGAATTATCGCACAATCAGCTTAACAGCTCATGCGTCGAAGCTGCTTACAAGAATAATATACAGAAGAATGGAAAAGAAAATTGAGAATGCGCTAGGTGACGATCAGTTTGGCTTTAGGAAAAGTAAAGGGACGAGAGAGGCAATTCTGACGTTACGGCTAATAATGGAAGCAAGGCTAAAGAAAAATCAAGACACTTTCATAGGATTTGTCGACCTGGAAAAAGGGTTCGACAATATAAAATGGTGCAAGCTGTTCGAGATTCTGAGAAATGTAGGGGTAAGCTATACGGAGAGACGGGTCACATACAATATGTACAATAACAAAGAGGGAATAATTAGAGTGGGCGATCAAGAACGAAGTGCTCGTATTAAGAAGGGTATAAGACAAGGCTGTAGCCTTTCGCCCCTACTCTTCAATCTGTACATCGAGGAAGCAATGATGGAAATAAAAGAAAGGTTCAGGAGTGGAATTAGAATACAAGGTAAAAGGATATCAATGATACGATTCGCTGATGACATTGCTATCCTGAGTGAAAGTGAAGAAGCATTAAATGATCTGCTGAACGGAGTGAACAGTCTAATGAGTACACAGTATGGTTTGAGAGTAAATCGGACAAAGACGAACGAGAAGTAGTAGAAATGATAACAGCGAGAAACTTAACATCAGGATTGATGGTCACAAAGTCAATGAAGTTAAGGAATTCTGCTACCTAGTCAGTAAAATAACCAATGACGGACGGAGCAAGGAGGACATCAAAAGCAGACTCGCTCTGGCAAAAAAGGCATTTCTGGCCAAGAGAAGTCTACCAATATCAAATACCGGCCTTAATTGGAGGAAGAAATTTCTGAGGATGTACGTTTGGAGTACAGCATTGTATGGTAGTGAAACATGGACTGTGGGAAAACCGGAACAGAAGAGAATCGAAGCATTTGAGATGTGCTGATATAGACGAATGTTGAAAATTAGGTGGACTGCTAAGGTAAGGATTGAGGAGGTACTACGCAGAATCGGAGAGGAAAGGAATATGTGGAAAACACTCATAAGGAGAAGGGACAGGATGATAGGACATCTGCTAAGACATGAGGGAATGACATTCATGGTACTAGAGGGAGCTGTAGAGGGCAAAAACTGAAGAGGAAGACAGAGATTGGAATACTTCAAGCAAATAATTGAGGACGTAGGTTGCAAGTGCTACTCTGGGATGAAGAGGTTAGCACAGGAAAGGAATTTGTGGTGGGCCGCATCAAACCAGTCAGTAGACTGATGACCAAAAAAAAAAAGTTTGTGTAGGTCCCTTGCAGGTCACTCATGACGGGTACCGCCACATTTTGGTTGCCGTTGATGCATTCCCCTGGTTCGTTTGATTGATACCTGGTAGCGGCATCTTTGCTGAATCACCCATCCGCCACCTGTCAACTATTTTTGCTGTACTTGGGCCTTGCAGGGTACTTGTTAGTAATAACGCACCCGCCTCTCTCCCTCGGTAGTTTAAGAAATTCTGTTCTGATAATGGGATAACCCACTCCACCAGTGTACCATACTACTCCACAGCCGTCCTTCGCTGTAACGTGAAGGCCCATCACGCCACCAGTGGAACTCTCCGTGCCGTGATTGAGTTTGGCACATAATTTCGCCCATCAAGAGGCTCTTAAGACCACCCCTGCTGCCATAATGTTTGGTGACCGTCTTAAGTCACCTTTAGCCAACTTGTGGCCAGTTTATGACTTTCTTCCTGAAAAGGCGACACCGGCTTGAGCCAGGAGAACTGGAGGTGGGCTCATGGAAACATTAGTGATGCCCATCAGACGCAGCCGCGCCGTTACAACCAGACATGTCGAGAGTTTAAAGCTAAGCTGGCGGATAGTCCTCATCCGTAATTTTGCTCTGGGCGGTCTGGGCAAGGCTCCAATTTCCGATGAATATAACGGCTCATGCAAGGTACTTCAGATCCTTAACCAGGTTAGCCTATTGGTGTGTAATATTGATATCGCGGAGGTATCCACGGAACATGTTTCCCAAGTGAAGCCCGGGGGCTAAGCCTTCTCTTCGCGGTCGTGGTAGTGTTTGGTAGAGGAGGTTGAGCCATGGTGCTCAGTGCGAGGAGAAACTTTCAACTGTGAGGGAGCTCTTTGCTAGAATTTCTAAAGGTCGAGGAAAGAAATTATCCGTGAGAGGTCGGCGTTGGGACGCAAACGAGGAGACGCATGCGGACGGTGGTCGCGAGAGGGTATTTGGAGGATTGCTAAGAGTCCGGACGGGGTATTGAGACCGGTCCGTAGTCAGTCGGCTGCCGCTGCCTGGGTTGACTATGATTATCTTTATCTGACGTGGTTCGAGGGGCTGTAAAGTGGTGACGACTTTGTGTCTATTGATACCATTGCATACGGTGCCTGATTGGACCAATTCCAGCGACTGAATACAGTGAACCTTGGGGTGCTTGTGACAGATCAGAATATAGCTAACGTTCGTAAAGTGGTGAGTTGGATCACAAGCCGGTTGTGAATATTTCTCATGAACCGAGCTTAATGCTTGCAACGGTATAGGACTGTTGCTCCTTAGTAATGTTATAAATTTCCTCTGTTTTAGTGCAGTGCTCCTGTAATTGGTTAATGGCGGTCCAAGTGGTCTGCACGGGTCAGTTGATTGAGGAGGGAAGCTGCCCAACTCACTACCAGGATTAGTAATATAGCTGTGACAAAGGAGAGCGAGTTGGTGCCTTGGCCTTGGATTATTGACTAAGTTATGTATTAAGGTTACCAAGTGGTAAGGTTCCTGTTAAAGTGTCTAGCTTAATTTGCTTGCCAATTAGTAACTGAACTATATTTAAGTGCCTGGCAACAGTATTCTGTTACATTCTGTTCAAGTGCACGAAATTCTGTAAATAACGTTTTAATCTCTGTAAATTTTTACTATCCAGGAACTGAATGTTGGTGGTACTATTTTAACCATCTGTCAGTCTTGAGAAATGATTGTTTCTGAAACGAAATGACTAATAGGGTTATTTGTGTTGGTATTGTTGATGTTATAAATTTAATCAGTCACTTTCTTAACGTCACTACTTGTCAGCCTTAAGCTTCGGTACGAATTCAGGGAGTTGTTAGTACTTAAAGATATTGATTGCCTCAATAATTGCACATAGTGAGGAACTAAATAAAATACATTCAGCCAAAACGAATTGTTTTCATCCAATAATATTTATCCGTTGTCGAGAGACGATGGTTGAGACCTTAGCTAATTATAGTACTCGTTCTTACACAAAGTGGATGCGCGAAAACTCTTTAAAGCGTACCACGCAAATAAAGAAGCATTCATATCATAAAACTGAATACGTTCTTTCAAAAAAGCTAGCTTCATTCACATTTTACGTGCAAAAACACTTTTTATGAGGTTTTTTGTATGTGCTTAACTTCTGCATTTCAAACTTGTGCGAAGCGGTTCAAACTTTCTAAGAATGTAAACACATGTAATCAGTGTTCGTCCTGTTGTATTCTTACCGTTTTATCCGTTTTCACATTATAAGCAACATGATTCGAATGACAATAAAAACCTTAAAAGCATTTACTGCATCAGTTGTTCCCCGAGACAACAAAAATCAACGTCCGTTGTTAGGTTATGGCAGTCTAATGTCAAAATTGTGGTAGAGTAAAAGTTGGAACCAGAGTGAAACATAAGCCTATCATAGCACAAGAGGGCGATTGTGTTATGGGCAGAGACAGAGAGGTAAAAAAGGTAAGTAGCTTTTCGACTTGCCTGGCAACTTCAAAGACTTATAAATCAAAATATGTTAACATAATGGAGCTTTTCGACAAGTTAAGCTTACTTCCCTAGCGCTGTGACCTCCCTTAACTGCCAGGTTTTGCCATACCCCGTTCCCATTACCTGTAAATTAGCCAGGCACAGGCACAGGAACTTCAGGAATGCAGTAGTACGTAGTCAAATAAGAATGAAATAAATAACAAATGTAGGGAAGCTAATGCGAAATGGTTGCATGAAAAATGTGAAGAAATGGAAAAAGATGTGATGATCGGAAGTACTGATTCCGCACATATGGAAGTCAAAGCAGCCTTTGGTGAAATTAAAAGCAAGGGTGATAACATTACGAGTACAATGAGAATTCCTTTGTTAAATGCAGAGGAGAGAGCGGATAGGTGGGAAGAGTATGCTAAAAGCCTCTATGAGGAGAAAGAGTTTTCTGATGTGATGGAAGCAAAAACAAGAATCGATGTAGAAGAGGTAGGGGATCCAGTATTAGAAGCATAGTTTAAAAGCTCATGGTAAGTATTAAGATCAAATAAGGTAGAAGGGATGGATAATATTCCATCAAAATTTCTGAAATCATTGAGGAAGTGGCAGCAGAACAATTATTCTTGTAGGTTTGTTGGTGTGTAGAGTGTATGAGTCTGGCGACATACAATTTGACTTTCGCAAAAACATCATCGACACAATTCCGAAGACTGCAAGAGCTAACACATACGATAACTGTAGCACGATCGCCATAACAGCTCATGCCTCCAAGAAGCTGACATGATTAATATACAGAAGAGTCGAAAAGAAAATTAAGGATTGGTTAAATGACGATCGGTTTGGTTTCAGAAAAGGTAAAGGCGCCAGAGGGGCAGTTCTCATGTTACGGTTAGCAATGTAAACAAGATTAAAGCAAAATAAAAAGACATTCATAGGATCAGTTGACCTAGAAAAAGCGCTCGACAATGTCACATGGTGCAAGATCGAAATTCTGAAAGATATATGGATAGCTATAGGGAGTACAGCGCTGTATACTACATGGTCAAAAACCAGGACCAAGAACAAAGGGCTCGGATTAGAAACGTTCTAAGACTAGTGTGCATTCTTTCGCCTCTACTGTTCAGTCTATACATCGACGAAGCAATGATGGAAATAAATGAAAGGTTCAAGAGTGGAACTAAAATTCAGCCGGCCTGAGTGGCCGAGCGGTTCTAGGCGCTAAAGTTTGGAGCCGAGCGAACGCTTCGGTCGCAGGTTCGAATCGTGCCTGGGGCATGGATGTGTGTGATGTCCTTAGGTTAGTTAGGTTTAATTAGTTCTATGTTCTAGGCGACTGATGACCTCAGAAGTTAAGTCGCATAGTGCTCAGAGCCATTTGAACCATTTTGAACTAAAATTCAAGGTCAAAAAGTATCAACAATAAGATTCGCTGATGATGGTGCTACCCGCAGTGATGGTGTATAAGAATTACAGGATCTGCTGAATGGAATGAACAGTCTAGTGAGTACAGAGCAAAGACGGAGAGTAAATCGAAGAAAGGCGACGTAATGTGTAGCAGTGAAATTGAGAACAGTGAGATACTTAACATAAGGTTTGATAGTGACGAAATCGATGAAGGAATTCTGCTATCCTAGCAGAAAAATAGCGAACCATAGACGGAGCAAAGAGAACAACAAAAACGGCCTCGCACTACAATAAGTGTATTTCTGGCCAAGAGAAGTCAATTAGTATCAAACGTTGGCCTTAATTTGAGGAAGGAATTTCCGAGAATGTGCGTTTGGAGCGCAGCATTATATAGCAGTGAATGAAACATGGACTGTGGGAAAGTGGGAAAGTCTTTTCACCTCCCGCCTAAGTGTCACAGCACTTGCAGTGGATCCTGATGCAGTTTGGAATTCCTTTCTGATGGTCTGGATAGATGTCTGCCTATTACACATTACGACCCTCTTCAACTGTCGGCGGTCTCTGTCAGTCAACAGATGAGGTCGGCCTGTACGCCTTTGTGCTGTACGTGTCCCTTCACGTTCCCACTTCAGTATCACATCGGTAACAGTGGACCTAGGAATGCTTAGTAGTGTTGAAAGTCGCATACAAACGTCTAACACAAGTGACACCCAATACCTGACCACGTTCGAAGTCCGTGAGTTCCGCGGAGTGCCCCATTCTGCTCTCTCACGATGTCTGATGACCACTGAGGTCGCTGATAGGGAATACCTGGTAGTAGGTGGCAGCACAATAAACCTAATATGAAAAACGTATGTTTAATGGGGCGTCTGGATAATTTTGCTCACATAGTGTACCTGTGGTAGCACACAAAAAAGAACAACAAGAGTTCATACTGATGATTGCGGCCAGTAAAAAGAGAATTGAACATTAGAGGTTATATTCAAAATGACCACCGTGAGCGCCAACGTACGCTTCCAGTCTAATGAGCGATTGCTGCAAACGCCCTTGCATTTCAGCGGAGATGCCAGAGCAGTCTGAAATAATACATCGTTAAATATCGCCGGATGTAGTTGGTATGTCCTTGTAGGCTGCGTCTTTCAGTTATCACCACAGAAAAAAGTTTATAGGCGTCAAACAATGGGAACGTGCTGTCCATGGTACAGGTCCTGTGCATCCATTTCAACGATTTGGAGGCAATTCACTAAGATATGCTTTAGTACGTCACCGACTTTGGGCTGGACAGCCATCATGTGGGTACGACAGGTTCCTTATAGTCTGTTGAGGAACATCTTCTAGCATTCGTTGAAGTTGGTCTGATAGAGTCTGCGTCACTTGTGCGCGTTCAGTGTTCCGTGTATGAAGTAGAGGTCTATTAGTCGACTTCACTATCCCACATCACACCTTTACACTACAAGGACGGTGGCGTTCCGCCTATTGAAGTCAACGGTGATTGTCAACAGACCAATGGTGCCTGCTTACTTGATCATAATTGGTAAATGTTGCTTCATCACTAAACAAGAAATATGATAATTCTTTTGTATCCTATCTTAATGTCCTTGTACAAGTTATAACGATGCCCACAATCGTTCCCATGCAGCCCTTGAAGGAGAGAGAGATATGATAGGGATGGGATCTATGTCGACGGCGATTGCGTAAGACACTGGCTGACTCATGTCACTTCCTTGTGCAGCAAGCACGTTAATTTTCTCCCATTCTCGCGTCATTTGTTTCCTTCTGTTGCTCTGTGTAGGTGTTACACTACCACTTTTACGTTATTGGTTGAAGAGGCTGATAAATAATTGCCGAGATTGTTGAAGTCTATTGTGACATCCTGCCACATACACCGCACAAGAACAAACTGCAGTCTTCATACACTCTCCATGCACCATGAGCGTATCGTCGCCCATTCACGACCTCGTTCTTGGTATGTCACACACTGACTAGCAAGTCGCAGTTCAGTCAAGTAACACGCAAGCACACTGTAACGAAACATATCGAAATCGTACGTAGTAACTACTCAGGATGAATAGCACACACTAGTGTCGGTGTGGAATCTTTAAAGTCTTTGAGAACTCGTAAACGACTCTAGCTAGAAGCTGCAACAAATACCGCTGATATTCTAAGTTACTCTGCTTTTAGTTTGTTACTGTCAATAAACATTACTCAATTTAAAAATGTGTGTGTTTGCACAAAAATTACAGTTTGTATATATTATTACAATCGATTTAGCGGCTAACGAAACGAGTCCCAGACTACCAATCCATTTTGGAAAACATCATTAGCACTTTCCATTTTCACAATATTTGCGGTGCAAGATTCACTTTATTTACGCTGTACAGCATGTTTCATGGATAAGAGTAACTAGATGCTACACAATTTGCAAAAACCCATCGTTAAATATTAAAGTAATGTGGTTTCTTACTTGATTTTTTGCGTGTATTTGCCGCCATTTTGTACTTTGTAGAGATAATTGTGGAATAATCTCAAGGCAAACATATTTGAATGTATTTTCATTATGTTCAAAATGTTCAAATGTGTGTGAAATCTTATGGGACTTAACTTCTAAGGTCATCAGTCCCTAAGCTTACACGCTACTTAACCTAAATTATCCTAAGGACAAACACACACACACCCATTCCCGAGGGAGGACTCGAACCTCCGCCGGGACCAGCCTGCATTATGTGTGTTTTAGTTTTAGCTACACTATCCTAAAGTTCAAAGACGGAAATGTACTTTGTATACATATTAATTTAATGAGCATGCTGTTCATTCTTACAAACACATGTTTATTGAAACTGAGAAACATCTGAAAGAATCTAATGAAATGTACTCTTGGTGGAATGTTAATATTAAGAGAGTTACGGGATATTTCACTGCATTAGACGGTAACGCAAATTTGGGTCTGTAATCTGCCGTGCCATTTGAAGCTCCAATCACGTTGTACTTAAAAACTTCGAACTTGTGAGTGTTACTGTGATTCTGAGCACTATCGACGCACTATCAAGCATTCTACATTGTAAGTGTGCCTATAGTAAGCGCTCACCGCTAACCATTTGCGAATTTATGTTGAAGATTAATTTACCGTGTGTCACATGATTGCAGTTCAGCAACGGTCTTATCTTACGTTGATTTAATTAGCAGCTTTAGTACCTGTGGGTGACAAATTTAAGGAACATTTTACGGTGGTGTATGGTCACTGACAGTCAGCTGATAATAATTTGAGCTTTCTGGAAGATTAAATCGGTGTGCCGGATCTGTGATCGTATATTGGTCCTTTGCCCTTCGCTGGAAAGGCATGTGATGTTCGGAAGGTAGGAGACGATAGAATGACGGAAACATAAATGTGGGACGTGTCATGAGTTATGCTTTGTTAGTTGAGTGGGAGTGCTCTTGGTAGCTGAAGGCAAAGTTCCGTGGCTCGAAACCTGACCCAGTACAAATTTTTAATCTACCAATAAGTATAAGATCAGCGCTCACAGCACTGCAGAATGGAAATTTGTTCTAGAGGTTGTCACAATGACCATTCAGTCTTACTCCCGACTCTTGGCAACTTCCCAGACTCTTGAAGATCATTGTGTGTGATATTTTACCACACGTCGGAACGAAGCAATCAGTAAAGTACCGCCGACAAACTATCTGATAGTGCGGCTGATAAATCGCTTATGTATATTGGGAACATTAGTGGGGCCATCACTCTTCTTCCGCGAGCATTATATTTTAATTCTGAATGTTTATAGGATGGAGCGCCATGACGTGTTGCAGGTGAATGGAAGGTATTGGGTACGTAATGGAAAAGATATAATTCAGCATCCTATCCTTAAATTAAGAATCTTATCTGCCTTGTTCAATTTGTATGTACTTTTCAAAACCTATTTTAGTTCTTAGGAAATGTGGCCGTACAACGAGTGCAGCGAAAATATCAGCAATAGCCTAACGTTAAGTTCCCGGGTTTACAACTGTGTAAGCTTATGAAAAGGAGGTAACGCGTCGTTGTGTATTGTCATTTCTTATAATTTTTTTTTTAAAGCTCTGTGGGTTTTTCGTTACTTCTATCCAGTGTTAGCCGGGACAATTTTTAGTCATATCCTAATGTACTGGTCATTGAACAGGGGCTGCTAAACAAAGTATATATGAGATTGTCATAAGTTCCAGCGTTTGCTATGCAACCAAGGGAAAAGTCCTGAAAACCTTTATTGAAATCAGGAACTTGGAGATATTTTGTAATTTGTTTCTGGAATAATATGTTCCAGACATCCGAATCCGTAGTGTGCGGATGTATCTTAATGTGTATAAAAGGTGAATTCGACGACGTGCTTGATATATAGTGGAAAATAACAACTTTCTTTTTGCTGAGTGTGCTTGTAATCGAGACGGCATCTTCCTAGGCAATACTGGGGAGCTGTCTGTCCCCTTTCGTTGCACCTAGAATGTGGTGGTGCAGGTATGACCTGCAGAGCTCCAGTCGGTCTGTATCTCACGCCCTCAAGTGGCATCCCAAGTCTTCCACCTCCCACCACACACACCCATTTCTTTCTCTCTCTGTCTCTATCTATCTCTCTATCTCTTCCTTTTGTCTGTAGAGGGACTTCACTGCCACACGGCTCAGCCAATGTAAATACCGTATTGACACATCCTGTACAAATCGAACCAATCACAGAAAATACGAGTGCTGCTGGCGCTGTACGCTAAAGCTATAGTGATACAGAAGTTGGATGGTATCACCATGAACTTAGTTGCATACAGATTTATACAATTACATTGATGACTTATTTACAACAGCATTTTGTTCAGCGTAAACTGCAAAGTGTTTGACATATTTATATATCTCGGAGATCTGGCGAACCCTGAAGGCTTTTCTACGTGTCGCACGAATTTATCACGTCACCGGATTCAATACATACCAGTTCGACGGCAGTCCATAGTAACAGTAAACCTGAAGCTGTATATCTTGTGGGGAAATGATTATACTATGAAATAACTGAGTATCTTTGAAATTGTTGTACTCAGCCTCTTCTTGCCTATGCAAGAATTCAATTCTTATGAAATGAGTTACGGTTTTTAAGATTTGTCATACAGCTGTGTATTTCTAGTGGAAATATAACCAGTTGATAGCTTTATAAGAATAATTAATAACATATGGATTATGCTTACTACCTAGAAGTTTTCAGTTTTGGCTGTCGTAACACACTGGACTTGCATTCGAGAGAAAGATGGTTCTAACCCTCGTCCGGCCATCCAGATTTAGGTTTCGCGTGATCTCCCTAAATGTCTCCAGGCTAATGCTGGGATGGATCCTTTGAAAGGCCCCGGAGAATTTCCTTCCCGATCTTTGCCACAATCAGAGCATGTTCTCCATTTCTTATAACCTCGATGTCGACCGGACGTTAAACCCAATTTTCCTCCCTTCCTTATTGTGGTAATTTTAATCAGTTGATTCCATATTCCTGAGAAAGTCTTTAAATTGTGAGAAGTGGATTTACAATATTACACCGATATAGACTTACTAAACTGTAGTGTAGTGTATCAAAGAACAGAGCGAGAATTGAATGCGAGAGTGTGAAACGTTCCCTGGCAGCCCACACACTGTTAATAAACTGAAATGACGTTTAATTGTACTATGTACACCGCTATGAAGCAATTCGTATGTACTGTAATTGTTTAACAATAAATATTATTTAATTTTGTATAAAGGACGTTAGTTATTATTGTAATATTTTCTGTAATAATATTCTCGATGTATTTATGATTGTAATATTTCTATACACATAATGTAATTACGAAATATGTTAATATCTGCGATGAAAATATGTAAAATATAGCCACAGAGGAAAATAATGTTGAAAGATTACAAAGAGATATTAATAATCAGCAATAGTGTAAATAGCACTACATAATGTGCATTCTTTGTCGTCTTCCTCGAGAGCTGAGAGAGAGAGGATCCTGTGACGTAGCATTATATGCATGAGTACACCTCTTCTGTCTGTATCTGTCTTTAGCCGCCATTAGAGGAGAAATTATAAAGGTGTGTAATTTTAATTATTGTTGTGGTCTAAAAACATTATAATTAATCAAAATTGTCTATTACTAATGTAAATTAGCTTGCCCATGTCATCTTTAAAGAATTTTCAGCACTTTTAGCGATTATCGTTGGTGTTGCTGGGCTGTGCCGCGACCAAACGATTTGCAGCGGCGGCACATATAAAAAATTGTTCCGCTATAAAATTAACCAAACCCGTAAATCTGGAGCAGGTAAAATTAGCAGTGAATTACGAAGTATTTTTCTTTTACAGCGATCCTGAGGCTGACTGAATTTATTACTGGTTTTACATTTGTGCATTCATAGGCGGATAATTAACGTTGAAGTTGTTAATCTGTTGGTTCTTTCAATTTCTAAAGCAAATAACTTAAACGTATAGTGAAGTGTGTTTTGTTAATGATAATTAAACGTTCGGGTCGGCATGGCAATATTTAACCATTTTATGCTAACAGAGACATAGCTAACGCCGGGAAAGAATTCAGTAAATATTTAAAAACCCACTGCATTTAGAAAATGTGTGCCAAGGCCGAAATACGTAAAAAATTTAATTTAAATAATTTTCAAAGTCATAAATATTATTGATCAGTTAGTTTGAATTTATCAGCATGAGAGGGTTGCTAAAGTTCACGTAATTTTAAATGTGCTGAATTCTGCCTAAATGAATTTTTATTACCACATTTAAAAAAAGGGTTCTAGAACAAAGTTCGTACCGAAAGAGTAAATAACAAAAATATTTAAAGCGATTTCTTCCCCATTTTCATCCATTCATTTTTACATAATAAATAAATAAATAAATAAATAAATATATATATCATTAAAAGTTAAATATATATTGCAATTATTTGGAACTAACCACTGGCTGTATAAACTTCGAAAACTCTTACCTTGTAGCATAACTGCTATCGCAGAAACCAGAGATTCATCGCTGGTTGTCTGAACAACGAACAGAACCATCAACTTTATTCC
This sequence comes from Schistocerca americana, assembly GCF_021461395.2. Lineage (NCBI taxonomy): Eukaryota > Metazoa > Arthropoda > Insecta > Orthoptera > Acrididae > Schistocerca > Schistocerca americana. Next base: position 125,531,898 of record NC_060124.1, read on the forward strand.
AGCTACTTTTGGTATATGCTGTAGAAAGGAACTTTTCTATCTTGCAATGTTATTCCTCAAATGAAACGAACAGCTAAAAGCTTATGTCAGTAACGATTTGGAGTCATAAATCATCACATACCATAAGAAGTTTTGAAGGAGATGGGACAAAACAGGGTCAGTCGATAAAGCAGTCTTTATAATTGTCTAATTCATGTAAGAGGGTTCCTTTACGCTGCACGACAAAGTGTGCCGTTCTCATCTGCCTTGGGTCGACTCCAACGGGCTGTCCACCATATCACCGAATGCGCAGCAAAGTAGTTTTTCAAATGGCTCTGGGCGCTATGGGACTTAACATCTGAGGTCGTCAGTCCCGTAGAACTTGGAACTGCTTAAACCTAACTATGGGACTTAACATCTGAGGTCGTCAGTCCCGTAGAACTTGGAACTGCTTAAACCTAACTAACCTAAGGACATCTCATACATCCATGCCCCAGGCAGGATTCGAACCTGCGACCGTAGCGGTCGCGCGGTTCCAGACTGAAGCGCCTAGAACCTTACTATTAACGTGGCAAACTGGTGGCCGTCATCGTCACTAGGCTGAGGATGCCTTCAGCACTGTCATCAGTTCACCTGTCATCGGACGTAATAACTACGTGTCTGGACGTCTCGTCAACGTGCCACCAGTTAATCAGTGAGCAGCGCTGCTGAGCACTGGAGATTTTTCAAAGACATTTATCCAGTGCTAAATACAACTACACCGCTATCATTATGAGTTGGCTCCGTCGTCTAAAAACCTGTTACAAAGCTTGTGCTGGAGTGAACGGCAGTTGTATGGGGAAACTCCACCGATTTCTACATCCACAAACAGCAGACAGTAACAGACCACACCGTCTAGTAGACTCTCGATCTCTAACGGTAAAAACCAACGAATCAGCTGCACATTGTCGCATATTTACTGCAGCTACGAGACCGATTTAAGTATTCTGCACCATTGTTTCACACCAGAACTGGAGGCGCCAGTAATGTCAGTAACTGTGCCATTAAGCCTCGTCACCAGGATTAAGATGGACTACGCGCTGCCTGCAAACAGTATGATGGCTATTCCAGCAGTGGTAACAACAGCAAACGAGTAGTGGTGTATTGCATTTTGCTGAACCTGGGCGTGAATCTTGCACAGTGTGACTGTTTTACAAATTTTTTTATCTTATTTATGTGGTGCACATTCATATTTGTGTTGGTAATAAATAAAATGCCCTACTGATGTTGTCTGACTTCATGTAAAGAAAATCACCTAACAGGGTCCAAAATGCAACATTTTCCATTTCTGAAGGAAGAACAGTTATTAGAAAAATAGAAACGAGCTGTAATAAGGGAAAGTAGGGAAAGTTTAACTATCGCGAAAACTATAAAGTTAAGCCATTTGGCTACCTTCATGCTTGAACTCTAGCGTGAAGTCAGTGACGTGAATCTCACCCTTAAATTTACGTATAACTTAGCGCTTCCTGTCTCACTGTTTTGGCAGTTTTTGACTAATATTATCGTCATTATCGTATTTGAAATTTGGTAATGGGAGTTTAAAACTAAATACCGTGAGTGGAGCATGTTCACTGTTCAAGATAAATTCATTCTTTCCACGTAAGTTTCTATACATTTCTGTTGAATTCGCAGAAGTCACGGGCTATTAAAAGTCAATTGCTGTTTGGATTTTGGGTGAAACACGTTCTTGTGGATTTTTGTCAACAGTGCGTCATTATTTTCTGTTCCAATTTAGTTGTTCGCTCGCCGTGAAAGGGAAGAGTGGTGCAGAACTAGACATTATTACCGTGAGCTTTGGCATGCTCCACTTCACGCCTTTAGAGAGATTGTTTGGTTATTGATTTAGCATATTAGATATGTAGGGGTTTTTACTATGCCGGCCGAGCTTCTCGTAGAAATATGACAAGATACTGTGTTTGGCAGTTGTTGATTTAGTGGTTCAGCGGACTATTGTCAAGAAGCTAGAATGTCTGTTGAAAGGAAGACAGCAAGAGTAGAGATTTTCGTGTTTTTTCCCAGTGATTAGAGAAGGGGCTCTACTTCGAAATTTTATTGGTCGACAGTTTCAGAGTAACCACCCAGATTTTTCTATAATATGACTTGGTAAGAAAAGGTTGTCTAATGTGACTGGCCTGACACAGCTCAACTAATAGTTCATAAATATCAGAAACATAAAATGTAATATTCGGCATTTACAAATATGAGAGCAGTTAAAAACCTGTGTATAGATCTAGAAAGCCATCCCTCCCTTTGTAAGTTCTGGATTTTCAGTGTGGAAACACATACTTTTTAGTGTATTAGTGAATGAAATAGCTTATGTACAACTGATTTCACTAAAATTGTGATAAATGGTACTCGAAATATAATAAACAGTTTTATATCCTGACGAAAGCTTTTAGAGAAGCACTTACCAGTAGATACTGCTCTTGGGTTGAGCGGACTGCTCAGCGCACAGGCCTTCCTAATCTAGGTGGCATTGCCTGTAGCCTCGACACAACTGGCGGACATGTTGCGACGATGTAGAATGTGGCAGCCACGACCATTTGCCGTGAGAGAGTGTTGGGTTGTTTGGGGGAAGAGACCAAACAGCGAGGTCATCGGTCTCGTCGGATTAGGGAAGGACGGGGAAGGAAGTCGGCCGTGCCCTTTCAAAGGAACCATTTCGGCATTTGCCTGGAGTGATTTAGGGAAATCACGGAAAACCTAAATCAGGATGGCGGGACGCGGGATTGAACCGTCGTCCTCCCGAAAGTGAGCCCAGTGTGCTAACCACTACGCCACTTCGCTCGGTGCCCTGAAAGAGAAGGAGGTTGCACCAGCCAGTTTTTGTATGGATCTGTCTATTCAATGCCGAAAATAATTATCCATACGAAGAAGCAAAAGGAAAATCCAAAAAGTGATGCAGAAATTATGCTATCTCGTAAAATCCACGGCAGACGAAACACGTAGTACCGTTAAGGCACTAAAATAACGTGGGAGGATGTGAGCGACGTTGACACTTAGCCAGGAGGTGACCAGAGTGACGCTCATCGGAACATTGCTCCTTTCGAGCAACCTTGCCTTGCTTTAAGCCCGTCCTCTAATCATCATTTTAACTCTCAACCTCAGACATCAGGAGGGAAAAAGGAGAAGCTAAGACCAACAACGAAGTGCTCGGATTGAGAAGGATATAAAATAGAGATGTAATCGTTCGCCATACTGTTCAATCCGTATACCGAAGAAGCAATGAAGGCAATAAAAGTCAGGTTCAGGAGAAGGATGAAAGTTTAAGGGAATAGTATACCATTAATTAGAAACGTTGATGACATTTCTATCCTCATTGGAAGTGTATCAGATAACATGACGTGCTGCATGCGGTATCAGCACACATGCACTGAGAGTAATCCGAAAACCACGAAAAAATGAGTCGTAGAAGCGAAATTAACTACCATCGCAACATCAAAACAAGGGACCAAGCACCAGACGAAGCGAATGGGTTCTGCTACCTTGGAAGCAAAATAACTCATGACGGACCATGCAAGAAGGGTATAGGTACTAGACTAAAACAGGTAAAAAGGATTTTTCTAGTAAAAAAAATCTACTATAATAAAACATAGGTCTTAATTTGTCGACGATGTTGCTGAGAAGGAGAGTTTGAAGTACAGCGCTGGAATGTCGGAAAAACGTAAAAGACGAGAAACGAAGAGTTTGAGGTATGGTGCTGAATGTCGACCAACTGCTACGTTGAGATAAAACAGTTTGGGGCACGGCAGGATTCGTGGCAGCCGCATTAAACCGGTCACAAGACTGATGGGAAAGAAAAGCGTGAGCGCATCGACCATCGTGTTTTTTCGTTAGCCGTTTAGGTATGGCCTGGTGGATAAAATCGTGAATTCCAGAACGTTGTTTGCGTTTGAACGTGTTGTTTACAGAGACCCGGCAACACAAGGAAATTGTACAGAAATACAAGAATACTAGCGGAGAATCGACACTTGGCCCAGCGTTTGCACCTCACGATGAAAGTATTGCGTATAAATAGCCGACAAGTCTTACTGTTGTTTGATTACATGGTGGACGAACAGTTAGTGCAAAAGGTTACGTTCATTCATAAGGGACGACTGGAATGGAAAGGTGGCATAAAAATAATGGTGAGAATTTCAGAAGTTCGACTTAAATTCACCACCGACGGAATAATTCACGAAATAGGAAGAAGGGCAGCGCTTTCTATCCTGTATTCGTTATATAAGGGCGGGAACTTCACAGAGATGCTTATCCAACGGTAGTGCTAGACAGAGAGTGCTTTATAAACTTTGCGTTTCTAGAAGAATAAACCAGCATGTTGCTTCCTAAACATATATCTCCCAAAAAGAGCAAGAAGCTAAGATTAGTGAATTTTAAGTTCATATAGAGGCTTATTTGTTCTTCTTCAGCACAATTAGCGACTGGAAGTAGAATCGGGGAAAGTGACGGAGAAACCTACGCATATTTTTAAGATCGGAAAAGTATTGAGGCTTTTCAACGCAACACAGTACTAGAGACATACGGGAGTCGGAGAAAAATATGGAAACACGAAAAAACACAGGGCATTGGAACGCCCAATAGTGGCTAGGAAACCGGTTGGTATTACAAACAACTTCCAATCGTTCCAGGTTGGATAAATACGACTTATGTGTGGTTTTCAAGGGAATCTTATATTTTCTTTCTGCAAAATAGTGGAAATTTGAAATAACGTTGATGGACATGGATAGTGATCGCACACCATTCTCTCCAAAGCTGACCCCAAAGGCTCAATAATTTTGAGATCTGGTGCCTGTAGTGGGCAGGCGAAATGCAATAATTCATCCTCATGCTCAAAAAAGCAGTCCTGGACGATGCCAGCTGTGTGAACAAGGTCCTGTGTTCTTGGACCACCGCAACACGTCTGCGGAACATTAATTGCATCATGATCTGATTAACTAAAATGGTCACACAGTTATTATTAGTTTGTGTGACCCTGCCGAGTTACCAAGAGACCTTTGGAACAACACAGTATGACTGCCCAAATCATCACTAAACCTCTGCCACGTTTCACTATTGAAGTGTAAACTCGGCCAGAGGCTGGAACCTGTGTGGAACAAGACTCATCCGCCCAAGTGACATTCTTCCATTGCTCCTTAGTCCCGGCTTCATGGCTTCGGCAACACGGTTTGAGGTTATGGGTATTTGAATCACTGATGAGTGGTTTTGGAATTCCAGATAGCCATGTAAAAAATGAGTGTGTGTCATTGTCGGCCGGTAGGCCCCATCCGGGGAAGTTTGGCCGCCGAGTGCAAGTATTATTTCAGTAGACGCCACACTGGGCGACTTGTGTGCCGGTGATGAGGATGAAATGATGACGAGGACAACAACACTGTCCACGAGCGTAGAAAATCTCTAACCCCCGGTAATCGAACCTCGACCGGCTGCATGGGAAGTTAGCCCTGCTCTTCCGTGTTTACAAAGCTCCGTTCGTAATGTTTTTGTGCTGATAGGGTTCGTGGGTGCTACGTTCAGTTCGGCAGTTATTTTGCACCTACCTTCCTCTTACCTGTCGACACAGTTATCTTCAATGACCGTTCATCTGTGTTATGACTTAGCGGATGGTTGAAACACGAAATACTTCTGCTGCATTAGAAAGGGAAGCACCGGTCGTACAAGCACCAACAATTTTCGCACCTTCAGAGTCACTTAGCTGCCACGTAATATAATCACAACTGCGAAGAACACTATCCTGAACACGATTGACACACACAGTGTATTGAAGACATTCCAACGATGTCATTCGTGGTCAAAGGCCACAGCACATCCTCCAGCCTTGGCTTCCATCTGCATTTACACTCAAGCATGCGTTTATGGAGGTATTTCCATATTTTTGTCGGCTACCAGTAGAGAGATGTAAGCGAAATAATAATAAAATAAAATAATTTGCAGAGAGTGGGACTGGCATAAATATTATCATTTACACAAAAACCTGCTTACAGTATGCGCAAGTGTCAAAAGGCATCTTCGATCAGCAAATCTAAGAGTTTGTGGAATTATTAACTAAGACTGCCAGTCGAAATACTGCAGTAATTTCTTGCCTTGCCACAGTGGTAACACCGGTTCCCGTCAAATCACCCAAGGTAAGCGCTGTCGGGATGGGCTAGCACTTGGATGGGTGACCATTCGGTCTGCCGAGAGCTGTTGGCAAGCGGGGTGCACACAGTCCTTGTGAGGCAAACTGAGAAGCTACTTGATAGAGAAACAGCGGCTCCGGTCTCGTAAACTGACACACGGCTGGGAAAGAGTTGTGCTGACCACATGACCCTCCATATCCAAAAGTAGAGACTCCTATGGGCTGAAGATGACACGGCGGCCGGTCAGTACCGTCGGACCTTCATGGCCTGATCTGGTGGGGTTCAGTTTAGTTTTGGTCTACTTATCTAAGAGAGGAAGGGCGCATAATTACGGACTCCTAAAACAACAACCGTGATAATGCGTAAACAGGGTGTTACAAAAAGGTATGGCCAAACTTTCGGGAAACAGTCCTCACACACAAATAAAGAAAAGATGTTATGTGGGAATGTGTCCGGAAACACTTAATTTCCATGTTAGAGCTCATTTTAGTTTCGTCAGTATGTACTGTACTTCCTCGATTCACCGCCAGTTGGCCCAATTGAAGGAAGGTAATGTTGACTTCGGTGCTTGTGTTGACATGCGACTCATTGCTCTACAGTACTAGCATCAAGCACATCAGTACGTAGCATCAACAGGCTAGTGTTCATCACGAACGTTGTTTTGCAGTCAGTGCAATGTTTACAAATGCGGAGTTGGCAGATGCCCATTTGATGTATGAATTAGCACGAGGCAATAGCCGTGGCGCGGTACGTTTGTATCGAGACAGATTTCCAGAACGAAGGTGTCCCGACAGGAAGATGTTCGAAGCAATTGATCGGCGTCCTAGGGGGCACGGAACATTCCAGCCTATGACTCGCGACTGAGGAAGACCTAGAACGACGAGGACACCTGCAATGGACGAGGCAATTCTTCGTGCAGTTCACGATGACCCTAATGTCGGCGTCAGAGAAGTTGCTGCTGTACAAGGGAACGTTGACCACGTCACTGTATGGAGAGTGCTACGGGAGAACCAGTTGTTTCCGTACCATGTACAGCGTGTGCAGGCACTATCAGCAGCTGATTGGCCTCCACGGGTACACTTCTGCGAATGGTTTATCCAACAATGTGTCAATCCTCATTTCAGTGCAAATGTTCTCTTTACGGTTGAGGCTTCTTTCCAACGTGATGAAATTGTAAATTTTCACTATCAACATGTGTGGGCTGACGATAATCCGCATGCAATTGTGCAATCACATCTTCAACACAGATTTTCTGTGAACGTTTGGTCAGGCACTGTTGGTTATGTCTTGATTGGGCCCCATGTTCTTCCACCTACTCTCAGTGGAGCACGTTATCACGATTTCATACGGGATACTCTACCTGTGCTGCTAGAACATGTGCCTTTACAAGTACGACACAACATGTGGTTCATGCACGATGGAGCTCCTGCACATTTCAGTCGAAGTATTCGTACGCTTCTCAACAACAGATTCGGTGATCGATGGATTGGTAGAGGCGGACTAATTCCATGGCCTCCACGCTCTCCTAACCACAACCCTCTTTTATTCACGGGGGCATTTGAAAGCTCTTGTCTACGCAACCCCGGTACCAAATGTAGAGACTCTTCGTGCTCGTATTGTGGACGGCTGTGATACAATAAGCCATTCTAAAGGGCTGCATCAGCGCACCAGGGATTCCATGCGACGGAGGGTGGATGCATGTATCCTCGCTAACGGAGGACATTTTGAACATGTCCTGTAACGAAGTGTTTGAAGTCACGCTGGTACGTTCTGTTGCTGTGTGTTTCCATTCCATGATTAATGTGATTTGTAGAGAAGTAATAAAATGAGCTCTAACATGGAAAGTAAGCGTTTCCGGACACATGTCCACATAACATATTTTCTTTCTTTGTGTGTGAGGAATGTTTCCTGAAAGTTTTACCGTACCTCTTTGTAACACCCTGTACAACTCTCCTTATCGTTAATGGTTAGGAGTCTGGAAGGTCCAATATTCTGTCACAGAAAAGACTTGTTCTAGCTTTGGATGCCACCCCCCCCCCCCCCCCCCCCCCCCCTACCCTACAAGACTGCTACCGTGATAAGCTCCATACTGAGGAAGAATTCGTTTAATATGGTAGATTTATATCCTGGAAAGACATAACTCACCAGGAATCGTTAGCGGACAAGGATGAAACTCCACTGATATGAAGAATGCATTTTACAGATGAAGTGACTATATGCTACTATTACTGGCGCTTTTTTTTAGGTGCACACGTGCGCATGGGATGCGTAGCAAAGATGTCGAGGAAAAAACGGATGCGTGGGCTGCGGCAGCGGGGATAATAGCTGGCGACCTGGTGTGGCTGTGCGGCGAGTCACAATGTGAAGTTATTGGACGGTGGCTCTGGCTGCCCACGCCGTGGCCGGGCTCGTGATAGAGGCGGCCTGCTACCCCAGCCACCTGCCCGGCGTGGCGCTGGCTGGAGCAAAAAAGTGCTGGTCTCTGCGCGCAGCTCCTGGCCGCTAACAACTCAGCCCCAACGTTCTGCTGCTAATCCCCACCGCGGCGACTGTGTCGCCAAACCTGAGGGCGCTGCGTGTCCGTTCGGACGAGCCGGCCTGCGATTCTCATGTTTAATGAGGGCGAGGCGATGTAATTTCCCTTTTTCGTTCATCAGTGAACGCGTGGAACCCAGGGTGGTTTCTGACATGACTTCCAGCATGCTTCAACTTACAGCTGAATGCACCCTTACGTTCGCTAAAATTGCAAAAACTGCAAAATGATCTTTTTTAAGTCATAATTCGACTTAGAAAAAGAGATTCACGATTTGAAACCATGCAAGTCGTTCAAAATTCTCTGGGCAACATGTATATGTTACGGAGACTGGAATAAACAATATGTACAAGAGCGAAGAGCGAAACATAAGAATAGAAGAGCGAGAACGATGTGTTAGGTTAGACAGGGTATAAGAGAGTCATGTAATATTTCACCATTACTGTTTAATCAATACATCCAAAAAGTTATGACGGACTTACATGGAAGATCCAGCAGAGAAGCTGAAAATTCAGGGTGAACCGGTATCTATGATACGTCGACAACATTGCTATCCTCTGAAACTGGAGAAGCATTACAGGACCTGTGAAGTGGAATGAACTAGTAAAAGTATGCTATTGACTGCGAATAAATCGAAGAAATATGGAAGGAAAGAGAAGTAGCAAAAATGAGATTAGCGGTAAACTTATCAAAATTTGTTGTCGTGAAGCAGATGAACTGCAGGAGTTCTGCTACCCTTGAAGCAAAATAACATACAGGGTGTTACAAAAAGGTACGGCCAAACTTTCAGGAAACATTCCTCACACACAAATAAAGAAAAGATGTTATGTGGACATGTGTCCGGAAACGCTGAATTTCCCTGTTAGAGCTCATTTTAGTTTCGTCAGTATGTTCTTCCACCCACGCTCAATGGAGCACGTTATCATGACTTCATACAGGATACTCTACCTGTGCTGCTAGAACATGTGCCTTTACAAGTACGACACAACATGTGGTTCATGCACGATGGAGGAGCTCCTGCACATTTCAGTCGAAGTGTTCGTACGCTTCTCAACAACAGGTTCGGTGATCGATGGATTGGTAGAGGCGGACCAATTCCATGGCCTCCACGCTCTCCTGACCTCAACCCTCTTGACTTTCATTTATGGGGGCACTTGAAAGCTCACGTCTACGCAACCCCGGTGCCAAATGTAGACACGCTTCGTGCTCGTATTGAGGACGGCTGTGTTACAATAAGCCATTCTCCAGGGCTGCATCAGCGCATCAGGGATTCCATGCGACTTAGGGTGGATGCGTGTATCTTCGCTAACGGAGGACATTTTGAACATTTCCTGTAACAAAGTGTTTGAAGTCACGCTGGTACGTTCTGTTGCTGTGTGTTTCCATTCCATGATTAATGTGATTTGAAGAGAAGTAATAAAATGAGCTCTAACATGGAAAGTAAGCGTTTCCGGACACATGTCCACATAACATATTTTCTTTCTTTGTATGTGAGGAATGTTTCCTGAAAGTTTGGCCGTACCTTTTTGTAACACCCCGTATAACGGGCATATTGAGGACATAAAAATTGGTCAAATGCGAGTAGAATTCGCATGCTGAGAGTTCGATACAAACTTAATTATGTACTTATGGAGTTCATCACTCCTAGGAATCGAGAACTTCAACCATTTTTGCCCTTTTTTCATTATCGATACTGGTAAGATATCGATGCGGGGAATTCCAATAACTTATCAAAATCTTTACAGTAGTTACTCAGACTAGCCTGGACACACAAAAACAAGTGAACAGAATTCTTCAGTTTGTACGTGTAGAGAGAGAAGACTTAATGAAGTATTTTATATTCACCTACTAAAGCTGACCACAGCTTACATTTTATACTAGTATTTACATGCAGTAATGTTCGTCTGTTATGCTTCTGAGGGATCGTGAATTAAATGTACGTCAAAATGGCAAAAAGGCGTTATTATGTGATATAATTACCGTTTAACAAGTTTCAGATTTTTTACTTTACCTGTACTGTGAAACATTGCTTCTTGCCGAATTTCATGATTTTAGGCCAACGGGAAGCACCCTGTGGGTTGTGATAAGTGAGTTCTCATCAAAATACGTGACAAAAATGGATGTATCTTGTGACTGAACTGACTCAGGAACTTAATTTCTTTTCTCCGCCTAGGGGCCACAGAGCTTGACATGTGATTTAAACTTAAACCTGGTACGTCGATCCGTTTTTGAGAAAAAGTGTTCTTAACAGTCCGAGGGACAAAAAGACATATAGTGAATTTATGTCTATTTTTTTAAGAGATGGTGGCGGGACTGGACCCTTCAATACAGGTTGTCAAATTAAAAAAGGTGGCGTTGCAAATGGCCGAAACTACTAGCCAACTAAGTTTGGAATCTAGATGGCTGAAAGGCGTGTGACATGACTTCGTAGACACACACATAGATGGAAAACAAACCGAACTTGTAAAGATTTCGTTTTTACAGATTGAGGCATGGTACCCTAAGACCAGAGCAGAACAAACAAAGACACCATTCCTGCCCAAAAGAAGCTACTAATATAAAACAGTGTCCTGCACCTGGGGGAGGATTGTCTGAGAATGAACGACTGGAGCACAGCTGTGTGTCATGTGTAATTAGGCGCTGTGGGGAAAAGCGGAAGAGATCTCATGCCACGGAAGGATGTTTAAGATGGGCATAGAAAAGAAATGAAGAGGTTCTTCACAGAATCGGAGAGGAGAGGGAACATTTATGGGCAAAATGATTGGACACGAGTTCATCCAACAAAGGTTAGCGTCCATGTACTTGAGATAGCTGTAGAGTGTAAAAACTGTTGGGGAAGACTGAGATTCAAATATATCCAGCAGGAAAGTGAGGATGTTGGGTCTAAATGCTGCAGTGAGATAAAGAGACTGGCGCAGGAGAGAAATTCGTATTGGGCTGCGTCAAATCAGTCTGAAGACTGAGAACCTAAAACGCAAAAACAGGTATAGCAAGTAGACGAACTTTCTCTCTACCTAGCCGCTCAGATACTGTAGATAATTTTAAAACTCGGGCAACCAAAGCTAAAATAGTTATACATGATTACTTGACGCATCAAAAAGTGAACTTTTTTTTTAATACAGGTTTCACAGCTCTTGAGTTGGATCTTCTGATACAAATATAAATGCTATGTCATAGGTTACAGAATGACGCAGTGTAACAAATGGCGGGGCTAGGTAAGGATTTCAGCAGTCCTCAAGAGATAAAAACGTCGATTGATCAAAGAAAGACCACCCGCAATGATGAAAGTCATATCGATAACTAAAGAATAGAATTAGGGATCACAACTGACCCCTGTGTTAGATCGCGAAGTGTACACATTCAGATTAAGATATGCTCTTGTCGGCCCATGTCAAGAAACAAAATGCCCCTCGTAGATGTTATTCAGGGAGGTACAGGCCTTATAGTGACAAAAGCCGAAACACTGATGTGTATTTGCCACCAACAAAGCATCTGACTAACATAAACTAGGAGCGTCAGCTCTGTTGGAAATTTGTGGAAGGACATGAACAGATTTTACTGGAGGCGATTGGTCACGAAATAGAAACCACAGTGAAAATACGATTCAAATTTTTGCAGATGTTTTGGGCAATGTCTCCAGTATGCCCGTGGATAATATCACGTCGCTCTTCTCATTTCGCCGGCCGTGGTGGCCATGCGGTTCTTGGCGCTTCAGTCCGGAACCGCGTGACTGCTACGGTCGCAGGTTCGAATCCTGCCTCGGTCATGGATGTGTGTGGTGTGCTTAGGTTAGTTAGGTTTAAGTAGTTCTAAGTTCTAGGGGACTGATGACCTAAGATGTTAAGTCCCATAGTGCTCAGAGCCATTTTCTTCTCATTTCTGAGTACTCAGTGAACGCATAAAGATGCATAGAAAATAGTGTCTTCCGCCAAATAAGAGTGTTTGTTGAGAGATATCGTCTGATTTCATGCAAACCCACATAACGTAAGTTTCATGCATTTCCTTCTTCATGACAGTCCTCGGCCGCACACTGCAGCGGCAATGTGGACGCTCCTGCAGCATTTTCGATGGGGACCCACCATACAGCTACGATTTGGCTCTCTGATTGTTATCTCTATCAAATGAAGCCCTGGCTATGGAAACACTTTGGCACAGATAATGAGTTGCAATCCTGGGTAGAAAATTATAAAAAGTCACAGCAGGCTGCCTTCTATGATGAGAGTATTGGAAAGCTGATGCAACGCTAAGACAAAAATGGTTCAAATGGCTCTGAGCACTATGGGACTTAACATCTGTGGTCATCAGTCCCCTAGAACTTAGAACTACTTAAACCTAACTAACCTAAGGACATCACACACATCCATGCCCGAGGCAGGATTTGAACCTGCAACGCTAAGACATATGTCTAAACAGGAGAGGCGACTGTGTAGAGAAGAGGGTGAAGTTACAGCAAACTGTTGCAGATAAAACAGTTTTGATTTTCACTCTAGTTTACATTTCTCCATCGAGCGTTTCTTACGTTCTGAGTAGCCCTCGTATAACATTAATCCATCACAGGTGAGTCCAACGTTCTTAGTCAAGGTATTCCGTTGCAATAAGAACTATTATATAATCCATAATATGTAAACCCCGCGTTCTCAGTAAAGGTCGCTACTTAAGAAACTCGACGTACGAAGGCTACTTTGAAAGGTATCCATGTAATATCCTCGACCTATGTTGACGGATATATCCTACCGATAGACTGGCCATTCATTGAAATTCTAAATATCTATATCCATCTAGACACGGAAGTCGCAACTTCTAAGAGTACGCCTTGCCTTCATTGGGCACTAGAGAACACTGCTAAATGTCAAGCTTTACCAGATGTTTTACCGGCTACCGTTGATAATTTACACACATCGAATAAAGTTTTGCATCACCTCGGTTCCGAGAGTTCCGGAACCTGTCCAGAAAATTGGAATAGAGATCAACATAAATTTCATTTCTGCCTTTTTTATTGCTCATGAAAACCACACATTACACGTTGTGCCACCATAAAACGAGACCGACAGAGGTGGTGGTCCAGATTTCTGTACACACCAGTACCTCTCATACCCAGTAGCACGTCCCTTTGCGTTGATGCATCGCTGTATTCGTCGTGGCACACTGTCAACAACTTCATCAAGGCACTGTTGGTCCAGGTTGTTCCACTCCTCAACGGCGATTCGGAGTAGATTCCTCAGAGTGATTGGTGGGTCCCGTCGTCCGTAAACAGCCCTTTCCAATCCATCCCAAGCATGCTCGATAGGGTTCATTTCTGGAGAACATGCTGGCCACTCTAGTCGAGCGATGTCATTATCCTGAAGCCAGTCATTCACAAGATGTGCACGATGGGGGCTCAAATTGTCGTCCCTGAAGACGAGTGCCTTGCCAATTCGCTGCCAATATGGTTGCACTATCTTCCATGACCACCTGCAGCGTACGTAGGCCCCACATAATGCCACCCAAAAACTGCAGGGAACCTCCACCTTCTTGCACTCACTGGACAGTGTGTCTAAGACTTTCATCCTGACCGGGTTGCCTCCAAACACGTCTCCGATTATTGTCTGGTTGATAGCTTCAGTGAAGAGAACGTAATGGCCAAACCCTAGCGGTCCATTTGGCATGTTGTTGTGCCCACCTGCACCGGGCTGCATGGTGTCGTGGTTGCAAAGATGGCCCTCGCCATGGACGTCGGGAGTGAAGAAGCGTATCATGCAGCCTATTGCGCAGAGTTTCAGTCGTAATACGACGTCCTGTGGCTGCACGAAAGGTTATTCAACAAGAGGCATTGCTGTCAGGGTTCCTCCGATCCATAATCCGTAGGTAGCGGTCATACACTGCATTAGTAGCCTTTGGGCGGCCAAAGCGGGGCATGTCATCGACAGTTCCTGTCTCTCTGTATCTCCTCCATGGCCGAACAACATCGCTTTGGTTCACTCCGAGACACCTGGACACTAACCTTGTTGAGAGCCCTTCCTTGCACAAAGTAACAATGCGGACGCGATCGAACAGCGGTATTGACCATCTCGGCATGGTTGAATTACTGCCAACACAAACCGTGTACCTCCTTCCTGGTGGAATGACTGGAACTGTTCGGCTGCCGGACACCCTCCATCTAATAGGCACTGCTCATGCGTGGTTGCTTACATCTTTGTGCGGATTTAGTGACATTTCTGAACAGTCAAAGGGACTGTGCCTATCATACAATATCCTCGGTCAGTGTCTATCTTCAGGGGTTCTGGGAACCGGAGAGATGCAAACCTTTTTTTGATAAGCTTACAAAACTTACCACGGTGTTTAAACTGTTTTAGCGCATTTAAAAAGACCCTTTGCCATACATGCGGTATCGAATATCAGTTTTTAAATACGAACTTCCATAGCTAAAAGCCTAACGTCATAGACCAATTAAAAAGGTAAAAGAATAGAAAAGAAATCCGGCGAAGGAACCAGAAACCATAATGATATTTAAAATAAATCTCGTTTACTCTTCAGTCTCAGTTGCATATTTTTAATTACATGACACGTTTCGATCACTCTGGAATACCTTCAGATCTAAGCAGTTCCAACAGCATCCCGTCTTCTATGTGTCAGTCCTCCTATAAAACGCTCTGACACAATCGTGACGGATTGCTGACGCAACTACTTAGATGTGAAGAAGTTCCAGAAAGATCAAAATTATCATATAACGCAAAAATATGGAGCTGTGACTCAAGCATAAATGAGAATTGTTTTGAGGGTGGATGTTCATGAAAATGAGCCACGATGATTAAAAGAAGGACCAAATACACAAATTTGAAGATAAAGCAATGAAAGTTTGTACCATGCTTTATATGAACTTAGGAATTTAATGTTAAGTTCCTCGTACTATATATATATATATATATATATATATATATATATATATATATATATATATATATATATATATATAAACTTTTATATGGAATTCAAAACTTTTTCTATCAAAAAGTAATATAAGTATAATTTTCTTAGAATCTGCTCAGAAGATTTCTACAGACTTTTCCGAGTTTAATCTTTTTGCCTATAGCAGGCTCCTCTCTTGAGATTTTTTGAGTATATCGAACTGAAGGATTTTAATAATTTTTAAATTATAATACTTGCAAATATAACACAAAATTCATGCAAAATTCCCCATATCTCGGCTTACACAAAGACTTTCAAAATTTGCTCTTGAGATGATATTTATTGGATTGATAGAAATAAGTGTTCATAATTCCATAATTCTGGCCTTCATAGATTCTGAGAAAAAGAGTAGCCTATGTAAACTTTAAGAAGAAAAATCTTCGGGAAATAGAGTTTAAAGTTGAAGTTAGCGTTTTTTCTGATGTCACCACCTCAGAAGGCCCCAGATTTTTTGTACTCAGGGTCTTTCATCCATTCGAGGCTGATTTACTGTTGTTTTTTTTTTGCATTTTTTCATGTACCAAGTCTTCAACTGGCCTCTGAGCTGCCGAGAGCCGCTGTAAATCTAATTTCCTTGATTGAAATTTCCTACCCAAAAGCCCAATCTGTGTGATACCTTCATACAACTTATGTTACCGTCACTAAATACAAGTATTAGAAAATAAGAAACAATTCTGACGCCTGTAGAAGTATGGTTTTAGGCCATCGTTTCCATACATGTGAATTTAGAGACTCGTCTGGATTCTAGGTTTTTCCATGAAAACAGATCTTTAGAAGGTCCATATCGGCTAGAAACTTGTAAGTGGGGTAACTGATTCCCGGGTGAAATTTGGAAGCCTCTCCTTGTGAATGTGGAGCTTTTTATCCCTTTCATGTTGTATACGTCGAAGTGTTAGCTTGAAAAGTGGTCGCCACAGAGAGATAGCGTCACATATTTACGTTTCAGGCACTTCGGATGCGATTTCATCATGGAAGCATTGGGACCTTATTGTCACTGACTTTTACTGAAAAATAAACAGTGAATTGGAAATTAACATTTTCAGTCTTTTCTGCAACACCTTCCCTTAATGAAAGAAAAATCGCGTAGCTGAGCAAGGTGCAAACATCTCGTTCCTTGAAATTTCTAGGAGGCGCGGAGCATTGTCAGATTTCCCCGCCACAGGTCGTGTCCCCCCTAGGGCGCGCTGACCATGTCGTGGGCGTGCGCGTGATGGGGAGAGCGGCAGGCGTCGCCGGCGGATGGGAGCCGGTAGAGCGGTAGAGCGCGGATCTACGATAAGGGAGACGGGACGGGCCGCGCGCTGCCGGTCTGGCGGGCCATCAGTCAAACTGTCTGCGGCCGCCGCCCCCGCCGCCGCCGCCCCCGGGGACAAACTTGCGCACCGCCCCATATCGACCCTCGTCGCACGCAGCCTGCCGCCTCCCTGGCGCGATTCTATTAGCGCGGGAAGCCGGCGACGCATTCTGATACCGGGCGACTGCACCCGCCGCGGAATACTGAGTCCTAGGGGCGGTCGAGACAGCGCGCTGACGAGGGCAAGGGGTCAGCTGTCCGTCTTGCCACAACAACAAAAATTTCAGAGGTGAGCTCACTGCTCGTTTTGTATTCATGAAAGGGGCCGCTCCCATTATATGTGTCTGATTACTTTCCGTAAGCAAACGCTTTCTCGTCACGAAAAATTCAAGGGAGAACGATATTCATGTACACAGATTGCGCTAGTACCGCTCCAGGTATAAAAGAGTACTCCATTGTGGAGCTGTCATTTGTACTTATATGTTGTTGTTGTGGTCTTCACTCCAGAAACTGTTTTGTGCAGCTCTCCATGCTACTCTATCCTGTGCAAGCTTCTTCATCTCCCAGTTCCCACTGCAACCTACATCCTTCTGAATCTGTTAAGTGTATTCATCTCTTTGTCTCCCTCTACTATTTTTACCCTCCACGCTGCCCTCCAATACTAAATTGGTGATCCCTTGATGCCTCAGAACATGTCCCACCACCCGATCCCTTCTTCTCGTCAAGTTGTGCCACAAACTCCTTCCCAATTCTATTCAGTACCTCATCATTAGTTATGTGATCTACCCATCTAATCTTTAGCATTCTTCTGTAGCACCACATTTCGGAAGCTTCTATTCCCATCTTGTCTATTTATCGTTCACGTTTCGCTTCCATATATGGCTGCACTCCATACAAATACTTTCAGAAACGACTTCCTGACACTTAAATCTATACTCGATGTTAACATATTTCTCTTCTTCAGAACGCTTTCCTTGCCATTGCCAGTCTACTTTTTATATCCTCTCGACTTCGATCATCGTGAGTTATATTGCTCCCCAAATAGTAAAACTACTTTAAGCGTCCCATTTCCTAATCTAATTCCCGCCGCATCACCCGATTTAATTCGACTACCTTCCATTATCGTCATTTTGCTTTTGTTGATGTTCATCTTATACCCTCCTTTCAAGACACTGTGTCCATTCCGTTGAACTGCTCTCAAATCTGAAAATTTTTATTTCTACTCCAACGATTTTAATTCCTACTCCGAATCTTTCTTTTGTTTCCTTTACTGCCTGCTCAATATACAGATTGAATAACATCGGGGATAGGCTACAACCCTGTCTCACTCCCTTTTACTTATATGATTCATGCAAAAATTTATGTCTGACGTGATTATGGCCGCACTATGGGATTTGACAGACTTTGAACGCGGAATGGTAGTTGCAGCTAGATCAATTGGACATTCCCATTTCGGAAATTGTTATAGAACTCAATATTCCGAGATTCACTGTGCAAAGAGTGTGTCGAAATTACCCAATGTAAGGAATTACCTCTCACCACCGCCAACGCAGTGGATGACGGCCTCACTTAACTACCGAGATCAGTGGCGTTTGCGAAGAGCTGTCAGTGCTAACAGACAAGCAACTGGGCGTGAAATAACCGCAGTAATCAATGTGTGTCCCACGACGAACGTGTTCGTTAGGGCAGTGCGGCCAAATTTGGCGTTAATGGGCTACGAGAGTGCCTTTGCTAACTGCACGACATCGCCTGCGGCGCCTCTCCTCCACTGGTGACTGCTTCGGTTTGCCTCTAGACAACTAGAAAACCGTGACCTAGTCAGGTGAGTCCCGATTTCAGTTGGTTATAGCTGATGGTAGGATTCGTGTGTGGCGCAGACACTACAAAGCCATGGATTCAAGTTCTCAACTTGACACTGCGCTGCTTGGTGGTGGCTAGGTAATTGTGAGGTCTGTGTTTACATGCTAGTACCTCTGATCCAACTGAACCGATTATTGACTGGGAATGATTATGTTCAGCTACTTGGAGAGCAGCCGGCCCCTGTGGCCGTGCGGTTCTATGCGCTTCAATTTGGAACCGCGTGACCGCTACGGTCGCAGGTTCGAATCCTGCCTCGGGCATGGATGTGTGTGATGTCCTTAGATTAATTACGTTTAAGTAGTTCTAAGTTCTAGCGGACATAGTGCTCAGAGCCATTTTGAACTTGGAGAGCATTTGCCGCCATTCATGGATTTCGTGTTCCCAGACGGCAATGTCATGTGACTGGGCAAGAACCTTTCGTGATTCTGGACATTTTGAGTGAATGTTTTGGCCCGACGTTTATGGGACATAATCGAGATGTCTCTTCGTGGCCAGAATCCTACACCAGCAACACTTTCGCAATCATGGATGGCTGTAGAGGCAGCATAGCCCAATATTTCTGCAGGAGTCTTCCAAAGGCTTGTTCAGTCCATTCCTCATCGAGTTGCCGTACTACGCTGGAATAAAGGAGGTCCCATAGAATATTAAGAGGTATCCCAGACCTTTGTCATCTCGGAATATACTGATAGTTATGCACTTAGGCACCTTATGGACTGCAATCCTCCGCCTTACTTCATGCTCTAGCAATTGACGTCAGTGGGTAGAAGTTACTCAGAGGACCGTCCCCCACCCCAGCCCCTACCCCCCACCCCCCCCCCCACTCGCTTTATTTTTCGCATTGTATGTTCGACATAGACCACCTGATCAAAACTTTTTGGGCGCATGTTAGTGTGCATGAATATGGGGTGTATCCACAATTCATCTTTATTGCGCCATGAATTCTTTCGGTTTCACTCTCAACGAGGTGTCTGAATGTGTGTCGCAGAAAAGCAACTTTTTTTTCGCTAGAGCCGAAGCCATAGAATCAGGGACCTGGAATGAAACCGACATCCTAACTCATCCCAAAAGTATTCCACTGAGTTCCCTTTAAGAGTATGGTCAGGCCAGTCCATTTCAGGAATGTTGTCATCCAAAAAATCATTGCACACGATTGCTCCGTTATGACAGAATACGTTGTCATGCTGATACGACAGTGATCTTCAGCCGGCTCCTGTAGTATCTGCGGTACACAATGATATAAGTGAGTTCATATCCATCTTCATTAATCATTTTACGAAGCAGAATAAAGGGACCACACCCTTGCCGTGAAAAATGCATCCCTACCTTAACACCACCTAGTCTATTGTGAACTGTTGGAGCTATACAGGTAAGGTTCTCCAGACATTCGTCGACACCATGTCTTCCCATCCGATTGCCGTTGTATATATTGTAACTCATCACTCCAAATAACTTGTTTCCAATCATCAGCCGTTGTGTCGCATAACTCTTTACACCACCACAAGCGCCGCACTGTATTTGCAAGATAAATGTGTGGCTCTCTTTGAGCTGGCTGCTCGCTCCTTTTCCCCCTCCTTTATGTCTCCTTACACATAGTCTTTGTGCTAGCTATACTGTTCGTAGAACTTTAAAACTCACGAGTGATTACTTCCGTCGATATCAAGAGGTGTTTTACGACCACTTTCCGCAATGTGCTATGGCCTTTTCCGTCTGTACATGAGGTATGCCTAGTCATGGTTCAGCTATTGTTTGTCCTTGACGTTTGAACGTCACTGTCATTCCACCAATAGTGAACTTGGACAGCTTTAGAAGGAATGATGCTACGTTCCCGGCCGCCATTCTGTGGGCCGGCTATGCCGCCGCCTTTACCACAGCTTCAACGGTGACTCAAGGGCAATGCCACGACCATAGAGTACAGCATGGCACACACTAACATATAGTAACAAAAACGTACACAGGGTGGGAAGCATACTGAAGAAACAAGGGCTAAAAATATCATTCCGCACAAATAACACAGTACAGAAGAATCTAAGACCTGAGAACATCTCTGCAGACAAATTCACCAAATGTGGAATACACCAGTTATCCTAAAGTTCATGCCAGTCGGTCGACATAGGCTAAACTTGCGGAAATTTTAAAACGAGGTTCTCTGAACACCTCAGAGACCTAAGAAAGGATAGTAGACACTCCAGTTTTGGACACCGACTAATACAAGATGTTGTTGTGGTTGTCCTCAGTCCTGAGACTGGTTAGATGCAGCTCTCCATGCTACTCTATCTTGTGCAAGCTTCTTCATCTCCCAGTACTTACTGCAACCTACATCCTTCTGAATCTGCTTAGTCTATTCAGCTCTTGGTCTCCCTATACGATTTTTACCCTCCACGCTGCCCTGCAATACTAAATTTATGATCCATTGATGCCTCAGAACATGTCCCACCAACCGGTCCCTTCTTCATGTCAAGTTCTGCCACAAACTCCTCTTCTCCCAAATTCTATTCAATACCTCCTCATTAGTTATGTGATCTACCCACCTAATCTTCAGCATTCTTCTGTAGCACCACATTTCGAAAGCTTCTACTCTCTTCTTGTCTAAACTATTTATCGTCCATGTTTCACTTCCATACGTGGCTACACTCCATACAAATACTTTCAGAAACGACTTCCTGACACTTAAATCTATACTCGATGTTAACAAATTTCTCTTCTTCAAAAAATTCTGTAGCGTTCTCGCTTCCCACGCCTGGGTTCCCAGGTTCGATTCCCGGCGGGGTCAGGGATTTTCTCTGCCTCGTGATGACTGGGTGTTGTGTGCTGTCCTTAGGTTAGTTAGGTTTAAGTAGTTCTAAGTTCTAGGGGACTGATGACCATAGATGTCAAGTCCCATAGTGCTCAGAGCCGTTTTTTGCCATTGCCAGTCTACATTTCATATCCTCTCTACTTCGACCATCATCAGTTATTTTGCTCCCCAAATAGCAAAACTCCTTTACTACTTGAAGTGTCTCATTTCCTAATCTAATTCCCTCAGCTCACCCGACTTAATTCGACTACATTCCATTATCCTTCTTTTGCTTTTGTTGATGTTCATTTTATACCCTACTTTCAGGACACTGTCCATTCCGTTCAACTGCTCCTCCAAGTCCTTTGCTGTCTCTGACAGAATTACAATGTCATCGGCGAAACTCAACGTTTTTATTTCTCCTCCACGGATTGTAATACCTACTCCGAATTTTTCATTTGTTTCCTTTACTGCTTGCTCAATATACAGATTGAATAACATCGGGGACAGGCTACAACCCTGTCTCACTCCCTTCCCAACCACTACTTCCCTATCATGTCCCTCGACTCTTATAACAGCCATCAGGTTTCTGTACAAATTGTAAATAGCCTTTCGCTCCCTGTATTTTACCCCTGCCACATTTAGAATTTGAAAGAGAGTATTACAGTCAACATTGTCAAAAGCTTTCTCTAAGTCTACAAATGCTTGAAATGTAGGTTTGCCTTTCCTTAATCTATTTTCTAAGATAAGTCGTAGGGTCAGTATTGCCTCACGTGTTCCAAAATTTCTGCGGAATCCAAACTGATCTTCGCCGAGATCGGCTTCTACCAGGTTTTCCATTCGTCTGTAAAGAATTCGCGTTAGTATTTTGCAGCTGTGACTTATTATACTGATAGTTCTGTAATTTTCACATCTGTCAACACCTGCTTTCTTTGGGATTGGAATTGTTATATTCTTTTTGAAGTCGGAGGGTATTTCGCCTGTCTCATACATCTTGCTCACCAGACGGTAGAATTTTGTCAGGACTGGCAGATAACAAGATAACCACCCAAAAAACATGGAGACTGATCTGAAGATCCTCAGAAAAAGCACCAGTCTCTATCAATAACTCGCAATAGAGGAGAACAACCACATACAAAAAGCAATAATTCAGGGAAAGAAAATCCTGAATGAAAATACACCACTGTGCAACAAAAGACTGTTTCGAAAACTCGATGAACTATACAAAAATGACTCTACCAAAAATCTTGTTTTCTTGGTTCTGAGCCCACCTCTCTTTCCATCTCTCTCTCTCTCTCTCTCTCTCTCTCTCTCTCTCTCTCTCTCTCTCTCTCACACACACACACACACACACACACACACACACACACACGCACACACACACACACACACACACACACAGACACACACACACACATTCGTAATCAGCGCCATGACAAACACTAGACCAGCGATGAACAAGTGAGCGACGACAATAACATGACACCTCTCATTCAGTGTGTTGTCAGAAGTGTCTGTGTAGATCACATTTCACCACATTTTATGTAAGTGCATGTGAGGTGAGGTAGTCAGCAGAAATTTGTGATAAATCGAGTGAAAGCAGTGCAGTAAACAGGAGCTGATCGAGACACCAACCAGGGAGACGAAACAGGACGGAAAATTTAAGTACAGAAACTTACATAACCTCTACCCTCTAAACAGCTCTCCACAAATACGCAAAAATTTTCTTCATGTGTAGTTTGCAGATGATATGCTGTCAAAAGATTGACGAAAACGAGCACTAAAATCGATGAATAATAATAAAGTTCAGTTAGCGATGTAATTTTAAGGTGCGTGTCCAAACCAAATGAAGCAAATTGCAAATATTGTATTTCTTAGGCCTAAAGCAGTTAAATTATTACAGATGTGGTATTGTACTTTACAAAAATAAAAATTTGACCCGTAGAAGATGACAGATTGGTGTCGAAACATGTTTGGTAAAATACAAAAATAAACTAATTGTGTTTGCATAAGGCTTATTTCCAAAACCACCCAGTTTTTAAATCTCAAACACAGAAGAAAGGAAACAGGAGCTTCAAACCTTAGTAAAATGAGTAGTGATATTTGTATATCTGCGATATGTCTGTTCGTGAACGGCGTCTGTTCCTTGCTCCTGTATCACTAAAGAACCACACAGCGTGCATAGGAAATTATAACATAATTCTCCCTGATTGATTAGCTAGTCTACGTTAGTCGCCACTGACCTCTCCTGGCCGACTCAGTCTGCCATTTCTGCTTCTCTCCTGAGAAGACAATACTCTGGGTCATCTTTCATACTGGCGGGGCCTAATGTCAGACATTTTATTTGCTTATTGTGATCCAAGACAGCCGTTGCAGACGTGTCCGTTACATGACGGAGGTTCAATGGACTTGCCTTGCCAATTTAGTCTTGATCACGTGTGTTAGATATGGCAACATGCGATAATTACTGCGCCCACGTAGACATTAGTCTATGCTGGAGATCAAACTGTTACACATAAAATTTATTTGATATTCACATTTGTTGGCTTCGCCCACTCAAAGGCAAATCTTGATGTAATGTAACTTAGACATTGGGATACGCTACAGAAGGCGCCTACTATCACACTCTAGCCAGCCACTGCACGTCCACCACTTTCCTAAGGCAATATAATTCTTAAAATAAAACTTTGAGCATTACATTTCCGAGGGCCGTTACGTACAATACCTATCTTTATGATTAACATGAACGCCAGAAGTTAAGTGCGTATTGTGTTTGATTCATAATCGTAATATTGCTAGTTAGACTTTCACTAGCTGCGAATTATTTTTATTTATACTTAAATCTCACATTTATTAATAAATGGAAATGATAATTAACCAATATTGAGTCATAATTTTTAATAAAAGTAACTTCATTTAATTGCTAATTACTATTGGTCTGAGAATGGGAGTTTGCAGAATAAATTTCAATTCGGTATGGAAACCCAAAAGATCAAATAGAAAACTAAACGCTCTTCTGTGCCTTTCTTTCAGTTCAGTGTTGTTTCGTTCTTTCTGATCATGTTTTCGTTTCGTCTTTAGTTATTTATTTAGTTCATCCGGTTTCGATTTTGACCTTCTTTTCTCTCTACCTCTCTTTTCTTTGCCATACATCAATTTTTTTCTTTTGATGGACTAAAAAAATTTTTATTTCATATATCTTGGTTCAGTCTGAGGATAAGTCAATAAAAATTTAAACTTCTCGCATGGGGAGGGATCGGAAGATGTGTAAGGACTCCGCAGCGACATTTTTATGACGATGTATATCTGAAACTATAGATATTCTACTTACTCTTTACATCTGTCTCTCTAACTCCGAACACTTCGTGGAACGGAGTCCCACTAAAAATGAAGTCAGTACCGTGGACACAGTGGTAACATTTGTGGGGGAATTGTGCCTTATAAATTACTATTTTAGGTCACAGTCCATCTTTTTATGTTACTGATTTTCTGCTTTGCCCCTGTCGCACGTAAAGTATATGCTCTGACAAGCTAGTGTTAATCGGTCCTTTGGTCAACATCAACATCTTGTGTTCACATCGAACTTTGTAAACGCTTGCAGTGAAAGACTTCGAGGGCCCTTCGAGGGCCTCAAAGATCTGGGACCTGCGGCCACTCTTTGATATTGCCACACTTCACCTGCAGCACATCACTTGTCCTACGTGGTCACGCCGGTCACTGTGGCCGAGCGGTTCTAGGCGCTTCAGTCCGGAACCGCGCTGCTGCTGCGTTCGCAGGTTCGAATCCTGCCTCGGGCATGGATGTGTGTGATGTCCTGAGGTTAGTTAGGTTTAAGTAGTTTCTAAGTCTAGGTGACTGATGACCTCAAATGTTAAGTCCCATAGTGCTTAGAGCCAGTTGAACCTTTTGTAAGTTGTCACGTTATGTAAATAAGAATACTTCATAAGTCGCTGTGTGGCTTCCATTGCTCTATCGATTCGCATGGGATGTCTTCCGTAGCACATTAATACGTTTTGGAGATTACCATCATCGCGTATATCCTACACCAGAGCTATAGCACTGTTAACACAGGTTTTTGTGCCAGATAGCAGTTAGACGGTGCCGGAAATGTCTGTTGGTGTTGGCCAGTTTTCTCAGTACCCCACGTCCGAGATATCCACTAGGTTTCCATCTGCTTCACCCAAGGAGGAATCGAACAGTAATTTCTAGTGAACTGCTGGTTGTTAAACTATTGATGCGTAATCTGCCTCCCATTGCGCCTATATAAAGAATGTGTCATCTACGTACCTCAACCAACACTGTGCGCCATGGGTCGAAACGCAACTTCTTTTTCGTAACGTTCTATGAACGCATCACCTGCCACAGTAGGAAGGGATGTGCCCACTACCAGTCTGTACATATGCTCGTAGAATGTGCCAGTTGTAATATGATTATGTCAGATACAATTGCAACATCTCATAAGCGTCTGATGGTATTCGTTCATATAAGACGTTGTTGGTCGCAGCTCTATGTACCTTAATACTCGTAGATATGATGCCGTAGCTGTCCTTCACACAGACTGTAAGTTTACTTTCGTTTCCGGACGATCTTTTGTAATATGTGGGCTCCTTGATATATGATTGCTTCCGGAGAATCTGCGGCTAACTTGTCGGCCAGATCTTTCTGCAGATACTAAGATAACTGAACGTCCCAGAGGCAAAAACAGGGAGAATAGCTTCTCAGCAAAGCTGCCTCATGCGGTTGACCCAATTATAGTGTCTGCTAAGGAAACTTCCAAGCATATGTGCACTGTAACAGCACAGAGATAGATATTTAGTAAGGCCTGCTGGCTTTTCGATCTTCTTTTTTTTGTACTATTTCACTACCTTCACGAGGTAGAACCCGTTTGTTTGGGTGTTGCATAGGAATTTTTACTGTAATTGGTCTACAATACTTCAAAATGCTCATTCGAAAAGTTTTCTCGTTAGTATGGATCACCTATTACCTCGCGTGATTGATTCATTCTTTGCTTTCACTCTCCTTTCATCACGTTTGTGATTCATCAGACTGCTATGCTTCTGTTATTTTTCACAGAATTGACTTAGTTAATTTTCAGGGAAGACTTTCTTCTGATACGTACTCTTATCCATTTATCGTTGGGAGACCAAATGATATATTTGGGTGATTTTGAAAATTAATTTTCAAATTGTAGTTTAAATGGTTTTGAGCACTTCGGAGTTTTACATTTAATTTGGTTTCTTTCGACAGCTCACTTCATATCCGATTTGTAAACACTCTTGAGAAACATTGCATTTTGTCTTGTGAAAATTTTGTTTGTGGGTCTGCAGTTTTGTGGTGTTTTCCATTCCTGTTTTTACCGTCATTATTTGACAGAAAGGATCTGAGAGTCCGAGAAAGCATACGGCTAGGTCACAGTCTTTCCTGTCGATAATACTGTGGATATATGGTCGGTTACCGACGCTACCGTAGTTGACAGTACGGTTCACAGTCAATGTGCCCCTCATGTCAGTTCTTTCAGTCGTGTCAGTAATGTTTTACGACTGTGGTGGTAACATGGGACATTACGGCCACGAGGAGTGCACGGCTGTTTCGTGTAGGGTAGGGACGACAGCAATGAGTGGGATGCTACAGGCTTGTACCAACAAGCGACCGCGAGAGCCTAACGTTTACAGAGGTGTACCAACGCCTCCGAGAAACTGGGAGCTTTACACATGCTGCGGAAATGAGAAGGCCTGTGTATATTATACCTGAGGCAGAGGATGTGAGGATGGAAACAATCGAACACTGTCCACGAATTTCGATAGGGGACCTGCCACACAAATTTCTGGAATCAGCCGCAGTAGTGTTCTGAGAATAGTGCGTCGCAATGCAATGTACCCGTATCAACTTGAGCGAGGTCAGGGGCTTAATGAGGCGGACAGAGCTCCTAGAATAACGTTCTGTCGGTGGACATAATAAGCTGCAGGCAACCGTATGTTTGAAAACTTACAGACGTAGTAGAGTTCAATCGTGTTGGCATCACTTTTGGGGTCATCTACGCTCCAGTCCAAAAACTGTGCAAGGGTCTCCAAATCAGTGACGTTTCTCGTTGAATGTGTCGTTAGCGGTACTGACTAGATGATCGTCTTACTGTTTCGTACGCGTTACCAATTACCTTGGTTTCTGCGGTATGATCTTGCAAAATTCCTTGAGGGTGTCCCTTAGAGCAACACCAGAGAATGCATTACACGCATGACGGAGCACCGTCACATTTTGCTGTCATGATGAGGCCACATCTGAAGCTCCGTTATGGCCAAAGTTGAGTTGGATGAGGAGAACCTCTACCGTAGCCTATAAGATCAACCCCATGGATTTATATGCTTGGGGCCAACTCGAAATTTGTAGTGTACACGACTCCTGTTGACAAGTTTGAAGAATTGGAGCAGAGACTTGTCAGTGCTTGTCAAGAATTTCGAAATGATCCAAGTGTGTGTGAAAGGATTCCAGGCTCAATGGATCGACGGACACAGGCCTGCTTTCGGATACAAGAACAACACTCCGAACACCTTTAACTACGAGTACTGTCGTGTAACTTGACATGTTCACTCAAAAATTTGCGCTTCTATTGAAGTATCCCTAGTAACTCTTCCTAATACTTTATATTATTGTTCTCTTTCCTAAATGGAAAGAAGTTTACCCAGACTCAAGTTAGCTATTGCTGGCAAACACAAAGAGAAATTCACCCTGCCCTGTTGGCGGATCTACGTTTGTTTGCTTTAGTATCGTGTACTTTCAGCTGTATATCATTAATTATGATACCTTCTTTTTACATACAAATGCCCTTCTCTATTAAGACTGGTACACGCCACGAGGAGGCTGCTGTAAGACCGCTGAAAAATAATTTTACTACTTGGGAATTTAGATACTTTATGTGGTTACACGGTATTCCATCCATAAGGATTTTTAAGAAAATGGTCCCTGTCGGCAGAGATTACATCTTTTTATCCTATGACCCCTACGCAAAGTAACTTGCGATATGTATGACACCATTTTACATGCAGGCTGATTCTCCGAAAACGACACACTCTCCAAATAAGAAAGGAGAAAATCTACTACATTGTTTTGACGTTCACTACCACCGAATTAGAATCCCATCGATTCACTGTAATTGTTATCATAGAAATAATTAAGAGACAACTTCGTTTCAGAAATTCAAACAGCCTCTTTGGGATACATGATATAAAATTTTGGCATACAGTGTACTGAATTCATACACATACAAAATTGAAACGAACATGCGGTGAAGTTATTTACCGAGTTCTATTGTCCCATTCCTTTAAGTAAGATAATGAGAAAATGGCGATAATATTAATGGTAATATTAATGATAAAGATAATATAAATAAAGTCAGTAGAAAAAATTTAAAGATTCTAACAGAAACAGTTATAAGTGTGAAGTAAAGAAGGTAAGACCTTTCCGTTTTTGAGCTTTAAGTAATATTGTTTAATAGGCGACATGCAAACTTTGAATTTATTATTGAATCTAGAGAATAAACTAGTTTCAGGATTTTTTCGGGACGTGGTATTCTAGGTACGAGAATTACTTACGTCTGTTAATTACACAGAGAAGATTAATGTACTTCTGTATGTGCCTGACTACAAGGCAATTAACTTTTAAGTGCTTGGCAAACGCCACACACAACCACTTTGAGAGAATTTCTCAACGATTCCACTCTCGAATGGCACGTGAACAGCTAGGTCTTCGGCCACGGGTTCTGATTACTCTAATACGATTGTCATTTCTGCCTATGCAGATGAGAGTTAACTAAATATTAAGGCATTCGAAGGACGAAATTGATGATTGAAATATCTTGGAGAGGTTTCGCTCCAGCGAAAGACTTGTTTGTTTTAAAGACTGCCATCCCAAATCACTTGTCTAGTTCTCGATATTCTCTGCCCTATTTCGCAGCAGATCACTATGATTCCTCAATACATGTGACTTGAGCCAAAGTTCGGTAAAGCCAAGAATGTAAGTGTTCTGTATACATGGCCCAATAGGGAACAAAATATTTAAAATGCAAGGGAGGATGATAAGATTGAGTGCATAATGTATAGTACTGAATGAATACGACTTGATATCGTAATCAGCATGTAGCTTACGAACAATGAGCGATGTGTGAAACTTTGTGACGTTACCCACTTGAATGCGAGATCACGTTTCAATTCATTAAACGTTCTGCACGAAGAAAGATGGCAGAATAACTGTGCTACTTTTTGTACTGCACTGCTGAAATGAGCTAAACGTTGCCTGATAACAAACACTGACCTGTGTGCTTTTTTTATACGTAATCGAAAGCATGATGAAACCTCTTCGCCCACAGCTAATCAACAGCCTCCTTCGCGTCCAGTCACGGGACACGAAATTTCTCTGTCGCACTGACTTAACGGCGACACGAATGAGGTCCAGCACAATGGCTGACCATCAATAGCTGGAAGATGGCCATCCAACAGCAAGTGTTTACATCTTGTGGGACACTGACGCTCTAAGTAATTGCTGAACTGCATGCCCACTTGAGTGAGGGTGTTTATTTCTAATCTCTCAAGTTTCATGCCTGAGAAATACACCGAGGTGAAAAAGTCATGGGTTAGCGATATACGATGGTGGTAATATAGCATACATAAGGTATAAAAGGGCAGTGTATTAACGGAGCTGTCATTGGGACTCAGGTGCTTCATGTGTAAAGAATTCCGACGTGATTACGGCACCCAAAGGGAATTAACAGACTTTCAACGCGGAATGGTAGTGGGAGTTAGGTGCATGGGACATCCCAATTCGGATCGTAAAGGAATTCAGTATTCCGAGATCAACAGTGTCAAGAGTGTGACGAGAGTACCACATTTCAGGTATTATCTCTATGGATAACGCTGCGGTCGAAGGCGTTCTTGTAACGAACGAGTGCAGCGGCGTTTGCGTAAGGCTGACAGTGCTAACAGACAAGAACACTGCGTCAAATAGCCGCAGAAATCAGTATGGGACGTACAACGAGCATATCCTCCGTTAGAAAAGTGCGGCGACATCTGGCTTTAATGGGTCATGGCAGCAGATGACTGGCGCGAGTGCCTTTGCTAACAGCACGAGATCGCCTGCAGCGCCTCTCCTGGACTCGCGACCATACCGGTTGGGCCCTAGACGACTGGAAAACAGTGGCCTCGTCAGATGAATCCTGATTCCAGTTGGTAAGAGTTGATGGTAGGGATCGAGTGTGGCATGAGTCCCACAAAGCGATCAACCCAATCTGTTAACAAGCACTAAGCAAGCTGATAGTACCTTCATAATGG
The DNA here is from genome assembly GCF_021461395.2 of Schistocerca americana. NCBI lineage: Eukaryota > Metazoa > Arthropoda > Insecta > Orthoptera > Acrididae > Schistocerca > Schistocerca americana. The sequence goes on from NC_060124.1 coordinate 125,562,751, forward strand.
TGTGATCTGTGTTCACACGCAACGGATGAGACCAATGGCTGAACTTAATCGATTATTGACTGGAGCTGTTTTTTAGTTGTCACTTAACAACCCCTTGCAGCCATTCATGGGTTTCCAGTTCTCAAAAAACGATGGAAATATTATGGATGACAATGTGCCACGTCACCCGGTCACAATTGCTATGGACAATTCGATACAATGGTTTGGCCACCCAGATCACACAACATGAGTACCATGGAATATTTATGGGACATAATCGAGAGTTCAGTTCGTGCATATAATCCTGTATCGACCATGCTTTCGCTATTATGGACGGTTATAGAGACAGCATGGCTCAACTCATATGTAGGGATACTATCAACGACTTGAGTCCATGCTACGTCTAGTTGCTGCCCTACGCAGGAAAAAGGAGGTCAAACACGATATTGGGATGTATTCCAAGACACTTTAGTAAATCTCTCTCAGGTTTGGAGGAAGACGCCCTTTGTATTGCGTCTGCTGTTTGCTATCTGCATAAATCACGACCAAAGTGGAATGGCTTAGCCGCATTAACTATTTTGGTGAACCCCTCAATATGTAGGCTGTAGAAGATGAGATTGTAAGTAATTCGCTGTGTCGTAGGCCTCTTTATACTGTTTTTAGGCTTGCGTTAACCCCCATGCTATTTAAAGGGAGTTTACCAGTCGATCTGTCTTACACTGATAATTTTTTTGTCTCATGGTTGTTTCTGTCTGTTGGCTTTCAGCCCTGTTGAAAATAAATGAATATTATAACAGTCACTTCTTTAATCTCTTGTATAGTTAGCAAAAGCGGAAATTCGGTTTTCCCGCCTTAGTAGAAGCTTTGTAGTCGCTCTCATTCAGATTTTACTTGTATACTCTTTTATGGAAGTAGTCTCTGTAATCTCAGTTTAAAATCATGTCATGTACATTGCTACAGATTTTTGTCTGTTCATGTTACAGGTATTCCTCTCTATTACGTTCGAGACAGCTTTGTAATTTATCGCTTTTATCTGAGTTAATTTTAGAGCGCGTTGTTGCAGCCAACTGTGTGCTTTATTTTAAATTTTATTTGTGCTCCTTTCATTGTCATCCATTTGTTTCAGAGCGTTTCCAGGTTTCCGTACCTCAGTCGTTAAAACGAAACCTTACAAGATCTCTTTGTTGTCCGACTGTCTGTTTATCGGACTTGGTTCAAATGGCTCTAAGCACTATGGGACTCAACAGCTGAGGTCATCAGTCCCCTAAACTTAGAACTACTTAAACGTAACTAACCTAAGGACATCACACACACCCATGCCCGAGGCAGGATTCGAACCTGCAACCGTAGCAGCAGTGCGGCTCCGGACTGCAGCTCCTAGAACCGCACGACAACCGCGCCCGGCTGTGTCTATCGGACTGTTCAAAACCCTTTTTCTCTGGAACTGGTAGACACACCAAGTTGAAACGTATACTTGTTACTGCCTACAATCGCTTCGCGCTGTAAAACAATGAAGCTTGTAATGAATTCGTGCAAAAGACAAAGCTTTCTGCGTCACGTATTCTGATACTCTCAAACTCAGTCATCAAAACCCACAGGGTACTTTCGGTTGACTGTCACAAAATCTTCCATGAAGCAAAGTATCATCAGAAAAATTGTTGATGAGTATCTTCGTCACACAAAAAAATCTCTCTTGTCATTTATTTTCAGACTGTCTGTTCGTCGGTTAGATAAGATCCCTTTTTTCTCAGGAACGGCTAGACGTATCAAGTTAAAATTTATGTCACATTCTAACGTCTAAGTTCCCTTAGCGGTATCATAAGTCAATGCAATTCAAAGATACAGTAATTTATGTAACTTTTTCGATAATCTGAAAGTGAACTTTGTGGGACAACCCATTTGAGCTTCTGAGCCAATAAAACCACAAATATTTTGATATCTGCAAACTTACTGATCAAATCGAACATCCTACTGACATAGAGTCATGAAATTTGGAAAGGAGCAAACAAAGTTTCACAATACAACCAGAGGTAAATATCAGAAAATGTTAATTTGTAATTATATCACACAGCAATTTATTTTGTCGTTTGTTATTAGACCGTCCATTTGTTAATACTTCTTTTTCCTCGATTGTGGGTACAAGTATCAAGTCGAAACTTCCGTCACATATTCTGATACTCGCAGACTCACTTATCAAAACACATACGATACTTCCAGCTGGCCTAGAATAAGAATATTCGACAAGAAGAAACGTTTCGCAGTACACGTAAAGGGAAAAATTCGAATCTGTTAATTTGTAATTATATAGCACGAAGAAAAATTTTTCTCGTTTGTGACCCGAATGTCTGTTTGCCCTGGGTCTTCTTCTCAGGAACTGATAAACATAGCAACATGAAATTTAAGTCAATGCAATTCAAAGATACAGTAATTTATGTAACTTTTTCGATAATCTATAGTGCTTTCGTGGTGCTTAAATGTTAAGCTTCTAAGACAATGTAATCAGAAGATACGGCCGTTTATGTCATATATTGTGATACTCGAGATCTCACTCATGAAAAACCTGTACGGTACTTCCCATTGTCGTACAAACATGAAATTTGGTAATAAGAAATGTTTTAGAGTACGAGTAAAGGAAAAATTAGAAAATTGTTACTTTGTAAAAGTATACACCAATAAAATATTTCTTTTGTTATTTACTAACCGACTTTAAACCTAAAATTAAGACAGCCGGCCGGTGTGGCCGGGCGGTTTTAGACGCTTCAGTCTGCAACCGCACGACCGGTACGGTCGCAGGCTCTATCCTGCCTTGGGCGTGGATGTGTGTGATGTCCTTAGGTTACTTAGGTTTAAGTAGTTCTAAGTTCTAGGTGACTGATGACCTCAGCTGTTAAGTCCCACAGTGCTCAGAGCCATTTTTTTTTTAATTAAATTCTCGAAAGTCTTGGAAACTCTGGGACCGATATCTTGCCAGTATCAGTGTCGGTAACAAGTAAAAATCTTTGGAATCCTCGATTCCAGGAATGGATAAACTGTCAATATACACAATTGAGATCGTAAGGAACTCATCTCGCATCTGGATTATAATATCTTTTTTTTTGTGGTTGCACATTGCCTGTTTTGATATGATAACTGAATGTTTATTCCCGTTAATTATTATTGAAATACTTGCTAATTGAAATATTTTTCTCTCGGTCTTAGTTCATATTGTGATTTATTTAATCTATGCTGAAACAGAACTTCCCGATTGGGGCGAAACTCGCCGGCCGAAGTGGCCGTGCGGTTAAAGGCGCTGCAGTCTGGAACCGCGAGACCGCTACGGTCGCAGGTTCGAATTCTGCCTCGGGTATGGATGTTTGTGATGTCCTTAGGTTAGTTAGGTTTAACTAGTTCTAAGTTCTAGGGGACTAATGACCTCAGCAGTTAAGTCACATAGTGCTCAGAGCCATTTGGGGCGAAACTTAGCGATTTGACAGGTCAAGTTAAATTTGGTCGTTTTCTGATTCTAAAATTTCATTGTTCATTTACTTGCATTGATTTATTAAAAACACACACATTAGTTTGGATTGTCCGTTTAAAAACAAAATTGTCTTTTTCTGGTTCAAATGTTACGTTTTTGTGACTCCCAGAGCGTGACTTGCTATAGTGACATTCGTAGCTGAGAGTGGTCTCACGAAAATCTCCGACGTAACAAACAACCCCACGTGCTCCCGATTGGCTAAGAGAACGAAGGCCTCACCAAAGGCGGCAACACACACGCTAGATCAATCCCACAAAAAAATAACTCTTAGAGTTCTCATCGATTCTCATTATTGGATGCTCTTGCTGAGTACAGCAATGACTACTGTGGTTAAAAAATGAAAGAGCAGTTTAAAACCTATCTCTGAAGTTCTTACACTATTGCAGCTTGACAGCAACAGAACGTTAGAGAAGTCGAATTTATGGAATCAGATTTACATAACGTTCATGTGTTATTGTGTTCTTTTATCTTTCATCATTTTAAAAATGTGCTGAACGACAATCTGTTTTAATTCTTAAGTTTAGTGGGGAACTGAGGTTAGGCATGTTAAAGGAGAGGTACGGGGAGGATACTAATTAATATCTAATTGCTCTCAGGAGTAATGATCTCAGAAAGGCTAGGCAGCTGTTCACTTCACTGTTCTGTCCACCACATACCGCCTTCTCCGTAGCTGACCTATTTGTACCTTCCATCACTACCACGAGATATCACTCCAAATGCTAATTAAACATCTAACAGATAACAATTACATAAACGGAAAAAATCTCAGCATGAAGAAAGGGAAGTGCGACATAAACGAAGATTGATAGACGTGTTTCTGCATCTGAAAGATGATATCTGTTCAAATTTTATGCTTGTCGCAGAAGAGTGGTGCCAATAGCGTACTATGAGGATACAAATCAGGTTCGCTTCAAACACACGCTGTAACGGCCGCGAGCGTTAGTTACCTTTGAGAATGGACGTGGAGAGCTGATGTCACGCAAGGTTTCTATTAAGGCAACAGAGACGCCATTATCAACAACTCACTGAGTTTGAATGAGGTTGCGTAACAGGATAAGCTGGATGTTCCCTTTGCGATACTGCAGAGACTTAGCAGGAATGTAGCCACTGTACATAGCTGCTGGCAGGGGTGGTTACGAGAATGTACGGTGACAAGAAGACCGGGCTCCGGACGGCCATGTGGCACTACGGCGAGTGCAGACTACCGTGTTCGAGGTATGGCTCTGCAGCAGCAAATTGAGCACCAGCCGGCACCACAGTGCCAGATGCCCCGTATCGTGCGTTTTACTGACCCCAAACCATCGCCATTTTCGACTTCGGTGATTTGAAGCGAGAGCTCACTGGAGGACGGTTATGCCGCAGTGCCAGTGATGACCATTTGTTGGTTACTAGGTAGCCAATTGAGGGCCTGCAAGCCACCTGTCTGCTTGCAAGCCATCGGACCTATACGGAGAGTTATAGCCTGGCGAGCGATTTCGTATGACAGAAGGAGCCCTCTCATGGTTGTCCCGCACACCTGTCTGCAAATTTGTACTTGATTCGATGCGTCTTGCTGCCATTCATAAACAGTGTTCCTGGGGGTCTTTTCCGACAGGATCACTATCTCCCACATATCGCTGTTGTAACCCAACTTGCTCTACACAGTATCCACATGTTGACTTGACCTAATCGATCAGCAGATTGGTCTCCAATCGAGCACATAGAATGCTTAGAAATTTAACCATAAGGTGGCAGTCGAATGACACTAACTGGTGGCGGAATAACAAAAGTGGCGTCAAAAATTTAAAATGTTCTTTAGTGACGTGATTAAAAGTGACGACGCTCGAGCGACGCCACAGGAATGTGTGAAAAAAATGGTTCAAATGGCTCTGAGCACTATGGGACTTAACTTCTGAGGTCATCAGTCCCCTAGAACTTAGAACTTCTTAAACCTAACTAACCTAAGAACATCACACACATCCATGCCCGAGGCAGGATTCGAGCCTACGACTGTAAGTGTCACGCGGTTCCACACTGTAGCGCCTAGAACCGCTCGGCCACGCCGGCCGGCGGAATGTGTGAGTTTTCACACGTAACTTCAGTGACGTCACTCGACTGGCACTTAGTTACATGTGAAAATCCGGCTTTATACAGGGTGGTCCATTGATAGTGACCGGGCCAAATATCTCTCGAAAGAAGCATCAAATGAAAAAAACTACAAAGAACGAAACTCATCTAGCTTGAAGGGGGAAACCACATGGCGCTATGGTTGGCCTGCTAGATGGCGCTGCCATAGGTCAAACGGATATCAACTGCGTTTTTTTTAATAGGAACCCCCATTTCTTATTTCATATTCCTGTAATACGTAAAATATGAATGTTTTAGTTGGACCACTTTTTTCGCTTTGTGATAGATGGCGCTGTAATAGTCACAAACATGTGGCTCACAATTTTAGACCAACAGTTGGTAACAGATAGGTTTTTCTAAATTAAAATACAGGAACTATACTGTGGATGCTGCCCTTGTGTGATATCCTCTTTGGGAAGCTGGTTGTAATTTGCAGGTAGGCAGCAGATTTCAGATAGACCTTCTAGTTGTACTGCCTGTCTGATAAAGCTCTTCCTTGATTTAAGACGTGTTGGAACTGTTCTATGCTTACACGTTATGTGCAGTGGGCGGATTAAAATATATCACATCAAGCTGACCGAATCGCCCTAACCTCCTTGTGCAATAACATTGTGTTCGACATATATTGGCCATGACGCACGATGGAAAGCCTCTCAGAACTACATCGAAATGCATGACTTCATACATCGGCGATACAATGTTGAAAAGCTGTCAAAACAACCGTGAGGAGGTTTATATTGCGTGCCAGTTCGGCACTACTGCATGTTACGCGAGAGAAGCCCAATCTCTCTGGCCGCTGCACGCCCCAGGTTGTGAAAATAGCGTCACTCTGACCTCTGCGCCGTACATGGCGGGTGGCGGGATTTCAAAAACATCGGAGGGCAGGACCACGCTTTTTACAAGGCAATAATTTTCATGAGCTCGTCTCATCATTGCACGTCTAACGCCGTCCTTAGCTTTTTTGTAGAATGTCTGAAAGTGGGTTTAGTGTTTTCAGTGAATATTCTCAGCTTCAGTCATAGTACATTCGGATCCTGCCCTTATAGCTTCGTGTCTTTAAGCACACGGCGAGAAAGATGAGCTCTACCACCACGAAATCTTCCAAGCCCTGAGGCCTTACGCGCTCACCGCCGGCTGTAACCCAGGTAAACCGCTCAGCGCCCTCTGACGTACCTGTCCCGGCCACTGCATGGCAGCTTGCCTGCCACATAACGCTCATTCAGACATTGTTTTGAATAGTACACCTGCATAGTTGACAGCACTGGTTTATCTTCGCATACTTAGAGCTGTGATAGCCTGAAAGGTATCAAATGAAAGCTAAAGATATCAGTACGCAACTCATAAAGTCACAGCAAAATTTAAAAGAAATTGTATGAACAGCTACAGCCGATTTCACAACAGTATGGTTATGCAAATGAGCCACTACTCTGAGTTCGCAACAGCTGCAAGTAACATAATGGCAGCATTAATTACCAGTTCCGTTCCTAACTATTCCAGATGATGAATATTTAAAGTATATATATATATGTATAAATTTATTCCAGATGATGAATATTTAAAGTATATATATATATGTATAAATTTTGTGATTATGCATTAACATAAATGCTACTTAGGTAATAAATTGTGCATGCTCCATACAGTGTGATAGGATAAATAAATCGACATCAGAAGAACACTTTTTTTGACCTAGATACATTTATTAAGTTCACTTAAAGTATTTACAGTATTTAATGACAACATTTGCGAGCATTCTCTTAATATCTCATCTGGTATTGTAATTTTTCTGGCATGAGTTGTCACAAAAATGAGCGTGATTAAAGTGTCATTAGTTTAGTATGATGATATACTAAAAAAAAATCCCAAGAATGGTGGTCAGTATTAATCTTTGATTCAGTACCATCTGTCGTCAGACACTGTATTTATATACGTGAAAGTGCGCGTGAGAGTTTTTTGGTTCATTGTGTTTCAGCAGCCGTCTTCGTCACTGGTTCGATCTGGTTAGCTCCAGGGATGCAGCATTTGGAGACAGCTGCCTCAAATAGCACTAATATTTTTCAGAATATGAATCGTTGGACTCAGAGTAATAAGGCTCATTAACTTTATGCGGGACTTAGGATATTCTCAACGCCGTTTCAGGAATTTATTGTGGAACGTTTGTGTGTACATTGTTTTTGCTCTTGTGGGACTCGGAGCAGCAGTAAACTTAGATTATTCTGCTGTACTTTATTTTTGTGTGTGAACAAAGTCTAACGCCGTATTTAGTGAAGGAGCAGTAAATCCTGGCTGTGAAAAGTTTGCCCGTGCTTCAGTTTCGCACTGAGAGACGAAATCTGGACGCATGTGTTCTGCATTTAAGTGTTACTGCTATACTTTACTAATAATTGTTTGTTAATAACTTTCAGTTGAATTCGCATTAGAAAGAGGTCGCCGTTCAATGATATTTGAGTAGTGTCAGTAAACTTTGATTTGAATTATAAGTCTCTTGCATTAATCAACGTTACTGATACTACTATTTTCATTTGAATAATTCGCTAATTTACGTATAAATCATTAGACCGATGGATCATATCTTACTTACGCGAACCAGAATTCCGCCGACCAGTTTCAGAATTGGTGGTATGGACAAAAGCAAGGTAAAACTACGCGATACGCATGGGCTCTAAATTGCATACATTAAGAGCTATGAGCATTTGTTCAGTGGAAGAGATCTGTTTCACGGTAGCGAAGACGAACAAGTGCTCATAGCTGTTAAGATACGCACTTCATCTTTGACGTATTTCCTATGGTACATACTACCTACTCTCAAAATTTTGAAAGCAAATAGCTTTAATAGAAGAGATGTGTTTCACAGTAGCGAAGATGAACAAGTGTTCACAGCTATAAAGTTATACATTTACTGCCCATGTTAACTACTCATGTTTTTCTGGTTTTGGTCCATACTACAATCTCTGGAAGCCTGTCGGGGTAATCCTGGCTCACTCTGCATACGTAGGGAAAGTGAAGCGAAGACTTATTAAACCTCTCCGATACTCAAAGGTGAGCCCGTCAGTAGTCAAGATCGTACATTAGCCCACACCGCCGCTGGTGTTCAGGCCTTACTAAGACTAGATACTTCTTTTAGAACGCATAATTTCTGAGTTAATAGGAGGGAATAACGATAGTTACGTGGCGGTACAGTTGCTGTTTGAAGAAACTGTGTACACGAACAGAGTTGTGCATATTTGAAACGAGCCCTCCTCACACACTGCATGGCCGTTGGAGTTCCCACCTTCCTTTTTCAGCAAATAGAGAATGTCGGTTGTTAAATGTAGGTAAGGAAGTACATTGTATCATAATGAATTATTGATACGTTGCTTAATTACTTTGTTCAAAAATATTTTTCTATTTCTTAAATTATATTTAACAAATAATTGTCACTGCTAAACACCTTTGATGTCCATATTTAAACTGAGATAAACAAATAATACATTTTTCATCAAATTCCGAGAGCTTCAATTTTTTAGTCCCGACAGTTAATAGACGCGTATCAAAAGATATGCCACAAGACGTGGGGATTGGTAGATAGTTGCCATGTCGGCACATTTTACTAACACACATGTGTTCTAAAATGCTTCGTTTACCGGTAGCTTCTCTGAAATGTGAAGAAGAACACATTCAGTTTGGTCGACACAACCTACATACGGAGTAAAGGAAGCATTGTACATTACAGTCAGGAAACAAAATTTTGATTCACACACATAAGATGTTCAATATGACCACCCCTTTGATGCGACGTTGGCAACGGATGGGTTGGGCTAATTCGCTCACTGAAGCTGATACCATCGGAATTTCATTTCTGGAGGTACATGTAAAACCTTGTGTAGAAGGCAATCGCACGTATCACAGTTGTTGGCGGTCATATTGAGCATCTTCTGTAGTGAACGTAATTGATGTCTACTGACAGTAACGCAGATTGTCTCTTTACTCCTTGTCTAGTTTATGCAGTCCAAACTATCTACACCCACTCGACATCTCAGAAAAACTAGTAAGCAGGCGAAGTGTTTTGGAAGATAAGTTAATTAGCAAAATATCCCAGAATGAGATTTTCACTCTGGAGCGGAGTGTGCGCTGATATGAAACTTCCTGGCAGATTAAAACTGTGTGCCCGACCGAGACTCGAACTCGGGACCTTTGCCTTTCGCGGGCAAGTGCTCTACCAACTGAGCTACTGAAGCACGACTCACGTCCGGTACTCACAGCTTTACTTCTGCCAGTACCTCGTCTCCTACCTTCCAAACTTTACAGAAGCTCTCCTGCGAAACATGCAGAACTAGCACTCCTGAAAGAAAGGATATTGCGGAGACATGGCTTAGCCACAGCCTAGGGGATGTTTCCAGAATGAGATTTTCACTCTGCAGCGGAGTGTGCGCTGATACGAAACTTCCTGGCAGATTAAAACTGTGTGCCCAACCGAGACTCGAACTCTCGGTCGGGCACACAGTTTTAATCTGCCAGGAAGTTTCAGCAAAATATCCTCCCAAGGTATGCATCTGACAGCAATAATGCCCTGTAGCCTGCTTTTTGATACGCTCTGCAGTCATCATAAATAAACCTATACTCAAATGCTGATTGTGTGAATGCTACAATAGAAATTAAGTCAATCTGTACAAATCTGTTAAAACATTTGTTCTGATATATATTTGTTACCACTTTTGCACTGGATGACTCTGCAAAATCTTCGAAAGTATATATTCGATAATATTATTTCTTTAACAACACTGTTTCTCCTAAATATCAATATTAAAATTGAGTACTGGGTTTGAGGATATATATCTAATCTGCGAGAGATTGATAGCGTGCGAGAAAATCGCACCAGTCGTGTAACAATCCGGAAAATTTGTTAAGCAGTATGCTAGATCCCGTGGTGCTGAGGCACGTACGCAATCAAGAGCCTGAAGATAGAGTTTACATCCTGAAACCCGAATCATGTCCATGATTTTATCCACATAAAGGATTTATGAGATAAAATTGCAGCAGATTTATGCATCATGAAAGGTCTTAGCTGTCCTGCAGAGTATATGTGTAAATGTGCAGGTAGTGCAAATCGTTTCTTGAGCAGTGTATTTCAACGAAAACATAAGACTGTACGCAAGTTGTCATCCGTTATTCCATAAAAACTGTCAAGGAAGATCAGCCGAGGGAAAAGGGAAAGGAGGAAAACTTTCGGGTGGAGCTCCGGCGTTAGTCCATAAAGCGGAAGTGCGCGTGTGGCTCACCTCGCCTGTGTGGGCGTGGCCCTTGAGACTGCCCGCTCCCTCCCCCTCGCCGTGCCCTGAGCTCCCTTTGCCTCGAGACACACGTCGTGCGCCGCGGATCAGCGGACAAATCCCTCCCCCGGGAGCAGCACGGCCTCCCGGAGCCTCTGGAGGCGAACTGCCCTCAGCAGCGCGTGGGGGGCGGTTCCCGCCAACAGGCGGCCTCCCGGTCGCAGGCTGGACACGAGAAATTGCTTTCTCAGAGGATCTCATCCGCAGAACACTGTCCCACGGTAATGAATAAATTGCAGTGTTTTCAACACGATCAGTTAAGCACTGGCAGCGTTCAGTGCGGGCGAGTGTACATTGTAAAATACACTCCTGGAAATTGAAATAAGAACATCGTGAATTCATTGTCCCAGGAAGGGGAAACTTTATTGACACATTCCTGGGGTCAGATTCATCACGTGATCACACTGACAGAACCACAGGCACATAGACACAGGCAACAGAGCATGCACAATGTCGGCACTAGTACAGTGTATATCCACCTTTCGCAGCAATGCAGGCTGCTATTCTCCCATGGAGACGATCGTAGAGATGCTGGATGTAGTCCTGTGGAACGGCTTGCCATGCCATTTCCACCTGGCGCCTCAGTTGGACCAGCGTTCGTGCTGGACGTGCAGACCGCGTGAGACGACGCTTCATCCAGTCCCAAACATGCTCAATGGGGGACAGATCCGGAGATCTTGCTGGCCAGGGTAGTTGACTTACACCTTCTAGAGCACGTTGGGTGGCACGGGATACATGCGGACGTGCATTGTCCTGTTGGAACAGCAAGTTCCCTTGCCGGTCTAGGAATGGTAGAACGATGGGTTCGATGACGGTTTGGATGTACCGTGCACTATTCAGTGTCCCCTCGACGATCACCAGTGGTGTACGGCCGGTGTAGGAGATCGTTCCCCACACCATGATGCCGGGTGTTGGCCCTGTGTGCCTCGGTCGTATGCAGTCCTGATTGTGGCGCTCACCTGCACGGCGCCAAACACGCATACGACCATCATTGGCACCAAGGCAGAAGCGACTCTCATCGCTGAAGACGACACGTCTCCATTCGTCCCTCCATTCACGCCTGTCGCGACACCACTGGAGGCGGGCTGCACGATGTTGGGGCGTGAGCGGAAGACGGCCTAACGGTGTGCGGGACCGTAGCCCAGCTTCATGGAGACGGTTGCGAATGGTCCTCGCCGATACCCCAGGAGCAACAGTGTCCCTAATTTGCTGGGAAGTGGCGGTGCGGTCCCCTACGGCACTGCGTAGGATCCTACGGTCTTGGCGTGCATCCGTGCGTCACTGCGGTCCGGTCCCAGGTCGACGGGCACGTGCAGCTTCCGCCGACCACTGGCGACAACATCGATGTACTGTGGAGACCTCACGCCCCACGTGTTGAGCAATTCGGTGGTACGTCCACCCGGCCTCCCGCATGCCCACTATACGCCCTCGCTCAAAGTCCGCCAACTGCACATACGGTTCACGTCCACGCTGTCGCGACATGCTACCAGTGCTAAAGACTGCGATGGAGCTCCGTATGCCACGGCAAACTGGCTGACACTGACGGCGGCGGTGCACAAATGCTGCGCAGCTAGCGCCATTCGACGGCTAACACCGCGGTTCCTGGTGTGTCCGCTGTGCCGCGCGTGTGATCATTGCTTGTACAGCCCTCTCGCAGTGTCCGGAGCAAGTATGGTGGGTCTGACACAGCGGTGTCAATGTGTTCTTTTTTCCATTTCCAGGAGTGTATAATACGAACTAAGAGGAGCTTTTTTTAAGCACCATATGTGATGTCCAGTTCTTGCTGGAGCGAAAGAAGTATTTCTGATTTCCCACATATTTATCTTTGTTTAGTCACTGAACTGTATTTCTTGTGTTCCATTTTACACACTATCGATTTCATAACGAAACAGCTTAATTACTACGTTATTTTCAGGTGTAGTCAGGCATCGGTAAATGATTCGTACACAAGAAAGTTGTTTCTGATTGTTTGCATGCCATGATTTCCTAATCGGCTTGCTCATTCTCGCTGTGATGGGCCGCATTGGCTATGAGGTATGGTGCCACCGGAAGAGACGTGGGAGCTTCTTGCGTCGAGGCTACAGGCTTACATCTAAGTAGCAACCCCTCCAGATGGAAGGAGTAGAGTCTAATGGGACAGCACCTATAGGCCTGACGTGACTTTACAACCTAATAGGACGTTACGTCATCATGCGATGGATGCGACGTCCTGCACTTCTGCCACTTGCCAAGTCAGTGCAAAGGTCAGTTTACGACAATTTCTGCTTTGATTGTGAGAGTGCCTATGTACCCAGGAAAATGAGAGATAATCCTGAATTCCATATTGATTTTGTTGATTCTGTGGAGATATATCGAAATATTGAGGATCACAGTGGTGTTAAATACAGCAGGAAAATTTAAGACATCTGTTCAGAAGAGATTGCAACTGGCAAAGCGCCTGAAACTCATTTAATTTCCTTTTGGAAGAGATAAAAGAACAAGAGCTGAATAGATATACGTAATGTGGTTTTAAACATGTATACGCCATATTTTTAGTAATTTGCCAGGTGTAATCTTTTATTTCATGTGTATAAAGTACATAATCTCTAGAACAGTCTACTTTCGGTACAACTGAGGGCGCGTGTTCGTCCCACGACTAGATTTCAAAGGATTTTCTTCAGATATTCCATCACACTATGTACAGTGTGTTTCTGAAAACCACATACAGTTTTGGAGGGCCACATCTTCTACACGAATGAATTTAACTTACCTGTATGACTGTTTGTAGTTCTTTTCCTGATGGTTGTACTATGTAGTACAGGATTCGCCTTTCTGAGTATTTGGCAAATTGTACACTCCTGGAAATTGAAATAAGAACACCGCGAATTCATTGTCCCAGGAAGGGGAAACTTTATTGACACATTCCTGGGGTCAGATACATCACATGATCACACTGACTGAACCACAGGCACATAGACACAGGCAACAGAGCATGCACAATGTCGGCACTAGTACAGTGTATATCCACCTTTCGCATCAATGCAGGCTGCTATTCTCCCATGGAGACGATCGTAGAGATGCTGGATGTAGTCCTGTGGAACGGCTTGCCATGCCATTTCCACCTGGCGCCTCAGTTGGACCAGCGTTCGTGCTGGACGTGCAGACCGCGTGAGACGACGCTTCATCCAGTCCCAAACATGCTCAATGGGGGACAGATCCGGAGATCTTGCTGGCCAGGGTAGTTGACTTACACCTTCTAGAGCACGTTGGGTGGCACGGGATACATGCGGACGTGCATTGTCCTGTTGGAACAGCAAGTTCCCTTGCCGGTCTAGGAATGGTAGAACGATGGGTTCGATGACGGTTTGGATGTACCGTGCACTATTCAGTGTCCCCTCGACGATCACCAGTGGTGTACGGCCAGTGTAGGAGATCGCTCCTCACACCATGATGCCGGGTGTTGGCCCTGTGTGCCTCGGTCGTATGCAGTCCTGATTGTGGCGCTCACCTGCACGGCGCCAAACACGCATACGACCATCATTGGCACCAAGGCAGAAGCGACTCTTATCGCTGAAGACGACACGTCTCCATTCGTCCCTCCATTCACGCCTGTGGCCACACCACTGGAGGCGGGCTGCACGATGTTGGGGCGTGAGCGGAAGACGGCCTAACGGTGTGCGGGACCGTAGCCCAGCTTCATGGAGACGGTTGCGAATGGTCCTCGTCGATACCCCAGGAGCAACAGTGTCCCTAATTTGCTGGGAAGTGGCGGTGCGGCCCCCTACGGCACTGCGTCGGATCCTACGGTCTTGGCGTGCATCCGTGCGTCGCTGCGGTCCGGTCCCAGGTCGACGGGCACGTGCACCTTCCGCCGACCACTGGCGACAACATCGATGTACTGTGGAGACCTCACGCCCCACGTGTTGAGCAATTCGGCGGTACGTCCACCCGGCCTCCCGCATGCCCACTATACGCCCTCGCTCAAAGTCCGTCAACTGCACATACGGTTCACGTCAACGCTGTCGCGGCATGCTACCAGTGTTAAAGACTGCGATGGAGCTCAGTATGCCACGGCAAACTGGGTGACACTGACGGCGGCGGTGCACAAATGCTGCGCAGCTAGCGCCATTCGACGGCCAACACCGCGGTTCCTGGTGTGTCCGCTGTGCCGTGCGTGTGATCATTGCTTGTACAGCCCTCTCGCAGTGTCCGGAGCAAGTATGGTGGGTCTGACACACCGGTGTCAATGTGTTCTTTTTTCCATTTCCAGGAGTGTATTTTGGCATTTAAATCTGTAGCCGGGTGTCCTGCCGCCACAGAAACCAAGGTAACCTAAGGAGGAAGGTCGCCTGCGCTATCTGTCAGTGAACCGTGTAAACGTTCTCGTGTGTGTTAACGTACTTTAACTGTTTGTGTATCGTATTTGCTCATGTACAGTTTGGGGATCAGCTCAGCATTTTTCTAAACGAGTTTGGGAAACCACCTACAAGCCACACTCGGGTTAGTCGGCGTACCAGTCCATGATCATTGACCTGCCTATTGGATTAGATGTCTCTCAAGCAAGAGCGTTACGCCACGAGCAGGTCAGCGCACACTTAATGGTACAAAAGGTTTTTACATCTAGAGGAAATGTCCCATTTTCCAAGGGTACTCCACAACCATGTACAAACATTCACACTTGGTGCACTTTCAACAACTATGATCGGAATAAAACTTTTCGGTAACCTTTAGGGAATATCGTCTGAGTAATGACATTCACAGCTGTTGCTGTTGGGTACTGCGATCCACCCACAGAAGTTCGAAGGAGAGGCAAACTATTGCCACAACGGCCAATCCTGCAGTTCAGCTACGCAGTGCGAGATCAGTTCACCCCTGCTGCTGTAGGAGACACAGTGTAGTACTTTCGACGAATATCTTGCGATATAGCTGTTACTCAATCCGAATTGTTGAGAAGGAAATGCCAAAGCGCCCTTTGTTAGTATGTTTCGGCATCTACTTCTGTACCCATGTTCTCTGCAAACCACTGTGAGGTCTACTGCTAGCTATACTTCTCATTGTGCCTCTTACGAGGCCTTCTTCCTGTTCCAGTCACGTTTGTGACGCAGGAAGCACGATTGTTTAAGTACAGTCGGGCTCAAAAGTATCCGAAAGACCTGAATTGCATTTCACCTGATTCGCATGCAACCCACATAACGCTGCTGTCTAGCAGGTCCTCTAATCGCTCCTTGGTACAGTCGTTTGACTATTGAAAATGATTCCAACAAGTCGCCACTAGAAAACACTGCTCTGTATCGCAATAACTCAAGATGTAAAGTAATACTACGATACTAAAAATATCAGGGAACACATTATCACAGGTAAGATTGTCCTTATGGCTTGTAAGCTCACATTTATTACAATAAATGGCATACCTGAAATGTTACCACTCTCATTATTACGTCAATGTACGTAGTAAGTTCGTCGTATTCATGATTTCCTCTTCAAAGTAAGATACCGTACTTATTATTTAACACGAAATGACATTAAAAATTTAAGTTATTCACGAGCATCTAGTTGAGTATATGTATGAACGTCAAATGATACGACGAACCGTCTCCTTCTGCATATGGATTCAAACCCAGGTCATGCAGACAAAGCAAAGATTTCGTGACTGACGGAAACTAACAGTCATTCCTGAATAGGCATACAGAGAGTGATATACCTCGATTTTAGACAGTATCAATTAACAAATACCAACTTAAAATTACATAACGCAAACGTTTTTAACGGACGTGAATTCCTACCCAGCACCTATTGACCCTGTTAACGAACTACGAGAGATGTTAAATATTGCTTCTTGACAAGTAACTTATTTGAGACGCCGTGAGGTAAAGCTTTGTGTTGGACAGGGATTCGAACATAGAACCTAATAAGATAGATATCGAAGCACAATCGACAATGAAACATCGGATTTTCTCGGCAGTAGCTAGATGTTTTAACTGAAATGACGAGATGAAACATTAATTTTTTCCTTCCCAGGACTCCAACCCGGCACCTATCGCTGTTATATTCTAGAGAAAACGAACGTTAAATATGCGTTTCTTGCACCAGCAGCGACATGTGAGCATGTTTGAACTAGAAATAATATGACGAAGAGTTCAGCGCTGACTGGGAATAGAGCTCCACACATATCGTTGTTGACTACACACAAAGAGACATCAGCTACCGAATTTTTCTCCACCAGCAGCTCGGAATAACATCTTGAACTTACAGTGATCTCGCAAATAGTTCTGTGTCCCACTGGGAGTCAAAAAGGTCATATATCGTTAGTGTTGACAACGAATGAGAATACATTAAAAATCGAAATTATTATCCACCAGCAGATAGGTGTTCTCATGCTTGAGCTTGATGATACATAATGAAATCATTAGTGCTGGGCTAGGATTCGAACCCATTCACGCGCAATATGTGGAGGTATTGAGGAATCTGCAATTTTGAACAAACAACAAATTGTAGCCGATCTGTATTGTCACGAAGGGATCAAATTCCGCGTTAAGGGCGGTCTGAGTTGCATTCCCAGTTCAGAACCGATTTTATCGACATACAGAAGCTCAGATAAAAGATGGAATAAGTCTCCTGTGAGCCTACATAGCGTTTGTTTCGTCACCAGAAATAAATACTAGTATAAGAAAGGTTACTGGTGATAGAGTTTCTAAATGTCGCACCCCAGACTTTATTGTGGCTCAACCTAATGTCTACTTCGTAGAGAAAGAATATCATTTTTAATGTGATTTCCAGACCACAATGCCATTATATCTTCTTCTCTTAGTGTAACCAGAAGAGAATGGAATCTGTCTCTCCCTATCTAAAATCATTGACCGAAGTTGGAATCGAACCCAGACCATAGATATATGAACCTATCAACAGACCACCAAATCCTCTCCTCAGTGGCTCATTTTTCTATCATAACGCCGTTGTACCACACTGGCTGAGAATTCTGACACAGGCTCGCTGTATCAATTTGCAGCATGTTCAGTAAATTCAATTACTTGGTCGACCGAATCACCATGAACTGGCTGCCTCAGCTACCCAGTGCATGCATTCAACTTTATTTTGTAATCACCAAAATAAAATGACGTAACTGCGACCAACACAGAACTGCCAACAGTGTAGGATGCAGAAATTTAAATTGGAAGTGTTCCTTTCCGCTTGAGCTGCTCTATTGCGCTATCTGTTTGTTGAAAACGTCGTGCAGTGCAAAAGAAGGAGTATAACTGTTTGTCTCTCATAAGTGCTGACCTGGCGATATGCATTATCCCACAGCGCTGTGGAATGCAGAAGTTCTGGAGGAATTGTTCTTCACTTCTGGAGCTGTTATAGTTGCGTGTCAGCTAGTGTCGTAATGGTAAGTATCGCACGCAGTACATAAGGAGTCGCAAGTTCGAGTACATTCACTGATATATTTTTTAAAACGCAATTCTGCTGTCTGCTAAAATTATCAATCTACTGGAACTTGCAACATAATTTCCTTCACTTCTCAACCCAAAATAGTCGTATGTGGAAAAAGGGCTAACTTCTGCGACATTTTGTTCATTTCAGGTTAAATAGATAACATCAGAGAATTGGCATATATCGTTGATGATTAATTTCTCTCTCATGTTTACTATTGTTTTAGCAACATTAAAGGAAACCTTACGAAAATTGTGAACTGTATTATAAAAAATGAAATAAAACTACCCACGATAACCTTACGACGAAAGTCTGTTTTCATAAAACTGAGTATCTGTACACAAGCGTGCCTCTATCGTCAATAATTGGTAAAATACTACTCACTTAGATTTTGATAGGGTCTGTGTTTAATTGGTATGCTGTGTCATACTCAGGAGGTATGCAAATGTGGCTTTTCACACATAAAGTTACGTATTCCTAGAAACCCAAAATTTGCTTGTCAGCAGCGGAAAGAGGCGTTACCTGTTGTGCAGCATTGTAAGTTTTTAACATTGCACTATGAGCCGAAAGTATTTTCTTGCGATTTCCATATCGATGTTTGATCTGAGTGCTTTTAGCTCTTTCACACAAGGGATAAAAACGCTACACTCAGTGAAACTGGAACTGCGAACTATAGCAGACGCTTTTTCACAGTTCAGCACGTTACCACAGAGCTGGCAAAGAAGTATGCGCCTTAACTTCCTCTTACTAGACCAGTAGTGGCTAGAACTCGTAAACAGCTACTTGAAGGACGAGATTAGTTGCGATTTCCACGTGCAACGACTTTCCTGGGCTGAAAACCGTAAATTTACAATCTTTTATTACACCTCAAGCGACAATAACTCGGATTATTCAGTGGAAATGACTGATATGAAACACTCCGCTGCAGAGAGAAAATCTCATTCTGGAAACATCCCCCAGGCTGTGGCTAAGCCATGTCTCCGCAATAT
The DNA here is from genome assembly GCF_021461395.2 of Schistocerca americana. Lineage (NCBI taxonomy): Eukaryota > Metazoa > Arthropoda > Insecta > Orthoptera > Acrididae > Schistocerca > Schistocerca americana. The sequence continues at coordinate 125,582,058 of NC_060124.1, forward strand.
CCTTTCTTTCAGGAGTGCTAGTTCTGCAAGGTTCGCAGGAGAGCTTCTGTAAAGTTTGGAAGGTAGGAGACGAGGTACTGGCAAAAGTAAAGCTGTGAGTACCGGGCGTGAGTCGTGCTCCGGTAGCTCAGTTGGTAGAGCACTTGCCCGCGAAAGGCAAAGGTCTCGAGTCTCGGTCGGGCACACAGTTTTAATCTGCCAGGAAGTTTCATATCAGCGCACACTCCGCTGCAGAGTGAAAATCTCATTCCGGAAACGATATTAAAATTCGTATCGCTGATGGTCGATTCGAATTTCTTCAGAGACGCTGGTATTGCGAAGCAGTTTGGCAGTCAGAAAGCCAAGATCTATGACCATTGACACAACTTACTGAGTCGAGCTACCAAGAGGATTTGATGTGTAAAGGTTTTCTTCCGATTTCGATACAGAATTTTTTCTGGATATTCGCAGCTCCATAAAATATATGAGAAAGAAAAGCTCGCATACGCTGGCCCCTAACACGTTTAGAATGGACGACTAATTGAACCGTTCTGACCCGAGACACGGGCGGCACCATCGGGCTACGGACACACTGCTGCCTGTACGCCGCTCTCATCATGGTATTTGTCGCTCAGCCTCATAACGCATCGTGAAAGATAATAAGAGTAGTCACTTATGTGAAGAATAGCATTTCTTTAGGCAAAAAACTGAATTTTCTGCCTCGGTGTCTTAGTTTACATGAGGATTATGCAGCACGAGTCATTCAAATGGAAAGGGAATATCAAGTGAATTCAGCGAGTCAATTCAGTACCATACGCGGAAGTGATTGCCCTGTCACAGTGTTGCTTAATGTTTGTGACGATGTTGCCAAATCACAGCTGTGCTAGGAGCAGCTCTGTAGTGGTATGCGAGGAGAATCCCTTGCTCGTGTCATAGGATGATATGGAGAGGCGGCACAGGGTTTGGTTAATATCCAGCGTTTTCTCCTACCAGTTGTGTCAAACATTCAGGTGTATAATCTTCCATCACGATTACAGTTTCCTACAAAATATATACGAATAAAACACTTACATTGTTAATTTGTGACAAAAGATTATTTCAGTACAATAAATAGTCTTTGGAAATCACTTATGCCCACATGTCACGAAAGTAAGGTAACAAACACTTTGCACCTCGAACTCGATTGCACTTATGTGCAGTCTTGTGACGTTTAAATAAATCGTCTTAACGGCACTAAATCGTGGTTTGTGAATCATTTACCGGCCGTACTCTATCGCATTTCACTGATTGGAAGGCAAAAAGCTTACTGACAAATTTCACAGAAGGAAAAGGGAGACGAAATGTGTCCCACTGGAAGGTCATGTTGTTTTATTTAAATGATTACAAAATCAGGTAAAACGAACAGTCAGGTTGTCAGTACAAGCACCTTACTGTTGTCAGTATGATTTTGCACTGCCCAGGTCCTGAAATGATAAAGGGCCCGTTTAGGTCAGGCATATTGCATACAGAAGTGGAAGAGAGAGCACCACTAAATTCTTATCCGTATGCATTGCATATTACTGTTACAGTGTACTTATGGAGCCCAATGAGTGAATTGCGTATTTTCCGGTGAGAAAGAGCACTGGCAAACAGTCTTTGCTACATTAGGTTACTTAATCTGGTGTCAGTCTGAGCTAGAATTTATGGTCAGCGGCCAAGTGTAAGGTCAATGAGTCAGATGCGAGTTTTGCAACTGTGAAAGAAGCGAATATTATTTGAACTAATATTGCGATAGCTTAGAATTGGATAGCTTAGAATGGAAATATTTCTGTTTATTGCAAAGGAAAATAAATAATTTTCTAAAACATTGTCTGTCACACACAACGTGAAACAGGTCATGTCGACTAAATCATATGGAAGAACTGAGAGCGACGTATATCGGAAGGCAGTAAGATATCTTGCTTTTTGGTTTGGCGGTACTCGATAGCCATTTCTACGCCCAAGTAAATGAAGAAAGGCAGCACGTTTTTCTTATCAAGTAATGTATTCATCAATTACTTTAGTTTTAATGTAATCTACGAGTTATTACTGATGTTTGATATTAACATGAAAAGGATTCCGTAGACAGGGAAAGAACCTGTTCTTGGGAAACTACTTCTATAGTGACCAAAAGGCATCAAATGATCTACTAGTACAGTGTTCCAGCAGTGGTATGAAGAAACTGATAATGATAAAGATGGTAATAATCGAATTATCCGGTAACTTCATACTTCCCAGTGGATTTTCTCGAACTAAGAAATTTGCTGAATTTGTGAAAATTTCAAAATGGTTTCACATCGAGCCTATGATGCCTAGAAGAGGCTTTACTTCCTGCTGACATGAGAATGGCATAATCTGCGCTTCAGAAGCTTGCTTCTACTTAATCATTTAATAGTTTCGCGTTTTTTCCACTGTGACTAATTTTGTAAGCTAAGCACATCACCTGTTACAGCACACTTCTGGGGCTGGGAGATGTGGCCACAATGGTCAGGCGGAACGAACTATCACAGGTGCAATGCATGGGTTCAGGCATCTTCTTTTAAGACACAAAAACAGATTTACTTTACCCCTGGTAACATCAAGAGAAAGACGTTATAATCCAGAATCCACATTAACATCACGTTCCTTCATTACCTACTGGGCAGAGCCGGTTTACGTTGGGAAATGACATAGCGGAAGTCATGGTAAACAGAAATACAGTCTCCAGTAAACTTACTTACATTAGAAAATTTTATTTTATTTTGATGAACCGATAGCCATTTAAAGGAACATGGCTCTTGTGATTACGTAGGCTTTCCCGGCGTAATAAGTCATGAAAGTCTCTTCCGGCAGCAAACCTGAAAAGACTTTCATAACAGGGCTCTTACTTTACTTGTACTTGATTGAACTAGAGACGTTGAAAAATTTGGTGCTGGACTGTGATTCGAATTCGTATCTCCTCTTTCGAAGATCTGAATCTCTCGGAACAGTATAGTTCAATCATTTCGTTCCTTCTCTTAAGACTGCATTCTTCTCTAGGTTTCCTCCAAAGGTAAGTATGTGGGTCCGAATCCTGATCCAGTACAAAACTATTCATAATTTCATTTCATGCCCTATCACGGGCACACCGGCCTGTTAGTGAAAATTAACGTGCATTTTTAATGTCTGTTCATGTGTTGCCAACAATCGCAATAGGTGTCGTTATTTCTGGCCAAACACGCACACATCTTACTATTGGTGAGAAAGCAACTGATACTTAAGCTATATTCGTGGATGCACGGTAGGTGTGCAGTTCGATTGTCGCTTAGGCACAAAAGTTTGTATCCTTATTTTAGAGTCAAACACCTAGCAGCTGGAAAAGAAACCAATACCTAACATTTGATTTTAGTTAGTTAACAATCCGGGTTCATATCTCCGTCACGGAACTTCACGTCATGCACTTCATCTTTAAATGCATGCACACTTTGTTACTGCAGAATAGAGGTATATCAGACATCTTTCGTGGTTAGTTAACAGGGAAGAAAGGGTCTTGATACAAGTCATGGTTTATTACAAGAACTGTCGTATTTTATTTTCAAGTTTAGATTTGGTTACTGGTATTGGCAAAAACTTCGGTAATTCATGACTCTTCATGGCTAGTCGTCAATATGATATGATTAGATTAGATTACATTAGATTAATTCTGGTTTCATAGATTAAGAATACGATGTTTCGCAATGATGTGGAACGTGTCGTATTAATGAAAGATTTCTTTACATAGCACGATTCAATTTCTTTACAATTTTTTACTCTCTCTCTCTCATTCATTTTGATTTTTATCTCTCTCTCTCTCTCTCTCTCTGCCACACACACACACACACACACACACACACTCACACACACACACACACACACACACACACACACACACACACACATACATTCATTTTTTTTTATTTGTTTGTTGTGCTCGACTATCGGCGAGGCACAAAACATATGTGAATGAGTTTCTTAGTTTTAAGTACACTTACGAAAGAAATATAAAAACATCTAAGAGAGTTACTGATTTATGATACTTAGTTTGCAGTCAACTCTAAGTACTATTAGTAACTACGCTCCAGTCCCTAAACTTAGTTACAGAAATGCGAATCAGACGCATTACATATTCCAGGCCGTAGCAGCCGCGACTTGGAGACACCAGCTATGGTCGCTTCCCAGCCCGCTGTAAGATCACATCGGTTCGTCTTCTTCCTGCTGGTATTGTAACAGAGTTGGCAACAAGGCAATGTATGTTTGGAAACCCTGTAATGGACGAGTTACTTCCTCGTATGCACGGAATGAAGCCTCAAAGTTCACTTGATTTTACTTGCCATTTCCATTGAATAATCCGAGTTATTATCGCTTGAGGTGCAACAAAAGATTGTAAATTTACGGTTTTCAGCCCAGGAAAGTCGTTGCACGTGGAAATCGCAACTAATCTCGTCCTTCAAATAGCGGTTTACGAGCTCTAGCCACTACTGGTCTCGTAAGAGGAAGTTAAGGCGCATACTTCTTTGCCAGCTCTGTGGTAACGTGCTGAACTGTGAAGAAGCGTCTGATACGATTCGCAGTTCCAGTCTCACCGAGTTTAGCGTTTTTATCAACATCTACATCTACATCTATACTCCGCGAGCCACCTTACGGTGTGTGGCGGAGGGTACTTATTGTACCACTATCTGATCCCCCCTTCCCTGTTCCATTCACGAATTGTGCGTGGGAAGAACGACTGCTTGTAAGTCTCCGTATTTGCTCTAATTTCTCGGATCTTTTCGTTGTGATCATTACGCGAGATATATGTGGGCGGTAGTAATATGTTGCCCATCTCTTCCCGGAATATGCTCTCTCGTAATTTCGATAATAAACCTCTCCGTATTGCGTAACGCCTTTCTTGAAGTGTCCGCCACTGGAGCTTGTTCAGCATCTCCGTAACGCTCTTGCGCTGACTAAATGTCCCCATGACGAATCGCGCTGCTTTTCGCTGGATCATGTCTATCTCTTCTATTAATCCAACCTGGTAAGGGTCCCATACTGATGAGCAATAGTCAAGAATCGGACGAACAAGCGTTTTGTAAGCTACTTCTTTCGTCGATGAGTCACATTTTCTTAGAATTCTTCCTATGAATCTCAACCTGGCGCCTGCTTTTCCCACTATTTGTTTTATGTGATCATTCCACTTCAGATCGCTCCGGATAGTAACTCCTAAGTATTTTACGGTCGTTACCGCTTCCAATGATTTACCACCTATGGCATAATCGTACTGGAATGGATTTCTGCCCCTATGTATGCGCATTATATTACATTTATCTACGTTTAGGGAAAGCTGCCAGCTGTCGCACCATGCATTAATCCTCTGCAGGTCCTCCTGGAGTACGTACGAGTCTTCTGATGTTGCTACTTTCTTGTAGACAACCGTGTCATCTGCAAATAGCCTCACGGAGCTACCGATGTTGTCAACTAAGTCATTTATGTATATTGTAAACAATAAAGGTCCTATCACGCTTCCCTGCGGTACTCCCGAAATTACCTCTACATCTGTAGATTTTGAACCGTTAAGAATGACATGTTGTATTCTTTCTTCTAGGAAATCCTGAATCCAATCACAAACCTGGTCCGATATTCCGTAAGCTCGTATTTTTTTCACTAAACGTAAGTGCGGAACCGTATCAAATGCCTTCCTGAAGTGCAGGAATACGGCATCAATCTGCTCGCCAGTGTCTACGGCACTGTGAATTTCTTGGGCAAATAGGGCGAGCTGAGTTTCACATGATCTCTGTTTGCGGAATCCATGTTGGTTATGATGAAGGAGATTTGTATTATCTAAGAACGTCATAATACGAGAACACAAAACATGTTCCATTATTCTACAACAGATTGACGTAAGCGAAATAGGCCTATAATTATTCGCATCTGATTTATGACCCTTCTTGAAAATGGGAACGACCTGCGCTTTCCTCCAGTCGCTAGGTACTTTACGTTCTTCCAGCGATCTACGATAAATTGCTGATAGAAAGGGGGCAAGTTCTTTAGCATAATCACTGTAGAATCTTAAGGGTATCTCGTCTGGTCCGGATGCTTTTCCGCTACTAAGTGATAGCAGTTGTTTTTCAATTCCGATATCGTTTATTTCAATATTTTCCATTTTGGCGTCCGTGCGACGGCTGAAGTCAGGGACCGTGTTACGATTTTCCGCAGTGAAACAGTTTCGGAACACAGAATTCAGTATTTCTGCCTTTCTTCGGTCGTCCTCTGTTTCGGTGCCATCGTGGTCAACGAGTGACTGGATAGGGGATTTAGATCCACTTACCGATTTTACATATGACCAAAACTTTTTAGGGTTCTTGTTTAGATTGTTTGCCAATGTTTTATGTTCGAATTCGTTGAATGCTTCTCTCATTGCTCTCTTTACGCTCTTTTTCGCTTCGTTCAGCTTTTCCTTATCAGCTATGATTCGACTACTCTTAAACCTATGATGAAGCTTTCTTTGTTTCCGTAGTACCTTTCGTACATGATTGTTATACCACGGTGGATCTTTCCCCTCGCTTTGTACCTTAGTCGGTACGAACTTATCTAAGGCGTACTGGACGATGTTTCTGAATTTTTTCCATTTTTGTTCCACATCCTCTTCCTCAGAAATGAACGTTTGATGGTGGTCACTCAGATATTCTGCGATTTGTGCCCTATCACTCTTGTTAAGCAAATATATTTTCCTTCCTTTCTTGGCATTTCTTATTACACTTGTAGTCATTGATGCTACCACTGACTTATGATCACTGATACCCTCTTCTACATTCACGGAGTCGAAAAGTCCCGGTCTATTTGTTGCTATGAGGTCTAAAACGTTAGCTTCACGAGTTGGTTCTCTAACTATCTGCTCGAAGTAATTCTCGGACAAGGCAGTCAGGATAATGTCACAAGAGTCTCTGTCCCTGGCTCCAGTTCTGATTGTGTGACTATCCCATTCTATACCTGGTAGATTGAAGTCTCCCCCTATTACAATAGTATGATCACGAAACTTCTTCACGACGTTCTGCAGGTTCTCTCTGAGGCGCTCAACTACTACGGTTGCTGATGCAGGTGGTCTATAGAAGCATCCGACTATCATATCTGACCCACCTTTGATACTTAACTTAACCCAGATTATTTCACATTCGCATTAGCTAATAACTTCACTGGATATTATTGAATTCTTTACTGCTATAAATACTCCTCCACCATTGGCGTTTATCCTATCCTTGCGGTATATATTCCATTCTGTGTCTAGGATTTCGTTACTGTTCACTTCCGGTTTTAACCAACTTTCCGTTCCTAATACTATATGCGCACTATTTCCTTCAATAAGAGATACTAATTCAGGAACCTTGCCCTGGATACTCCTGCAGTTTACCAATATTACGTTGACTTTTCCTGTTTTTGGTCTCTGAGGACGGACGTTCTTTATCAACGATGATAATGTCCTCTCTGGTAAGCCGTCAGGTATTTTATCGTTTCGCCCCCGTGCCCCCGTGTGCACGCCACACGTACTCTGCTACCCTAGTAGCTGCTTCCGGTGTGTAGTGCACGCCTGACCTGTCCAGGGGGGCCCTACAGTTCTCCACCCAATAACGGAGGTCGATGAATTTGCAACCATTATAGTCGCAGAGTCGTCTGAGCCTCTGGTTTAGACCCTCCACACGGCTCCAAACCAGAGGACCGCGATCGACTCTGGGCACTATGCTGCAGATATTAAGCTCAGCTTGCACTCCGCGTGCGATGCTGGTTGTCTTCACCAAATCAGCCAGCCGCCGGAAGGAACCAAGGATGGCCTCAGAACCCAAGCGGCAGGCGTCATTCGTTCCGACATGTGCTACTATCTGCAGCCGGTCACACCCAGTGCGTTCAATAGCTGCCGGAAGGGCCTCCTCCACATTACGGACGAGACCCCCCGGCAAGCACACCGAGTGCACACTGGCATTCTTCCCCGACCTACCCGCTATTTTCCTAAGGGGCTCCATAACCCGCCTAACGTTGGAGCTCCCTATAACTAATAGGCCCGATCTCTGTGACTGTCGGGACCTTGCCGGAGAATCGGCCACTGGCCCAACAGTCGAGGCATCCTGTGGTGGCTCGGAAACGATGTCATCACCACTAGGAAGCACCCCGTACCTGTTGGAAAGGGGTAAGGCAGCTGCCACGCGGCCAGATCCCACCTTCGCCTTTCGGCCAGGCACGCGCGAGACCACCACTGTCCGCCATTCACCCTGGAGTGATGGCTGACCGGTAAGATGCTCACAGCCGGAAGACGCAGCGACATCAGGGGTTCCATGCGATTCCAAGGCCACCGAAGTAGGCATAGGTCTCACCACAGTTGCCCCAGCGCCACTACGAGCCGACGCCTGCGCCTCGAGCTCGATGAGCCTAACAGACAAAGCCTCCACCTGCCCCCGAAGAGTGGCCAATTCTCCTTGCGTCCGCTCACAACAACCACAGTCCCTACACATGACTATGTTTACCCTACAAGCGAACGGTGTACTCGCCTTATTAGCAGCAGGAAATCGAAGTGCTCTCTCACTGACGGTCTAACCGACACTGAGCTGTTCTAACCAAACAAACAAAAGCCTGTACGATACGAGGGTCGATAGCAACGGCGATACTGTACACTACACTGTTATTAAAATAAACGGTTGTGTCTAGTAGGAACTCAAACACGCAAGAAATTACAAAAATAAAATAGTAACTACCCAGATAACTGAAAATAAGTTGTACCTGTTTGAAGCTCGTAAAAATGTGTAACAAGCGAACGGTGTACTCGCCTTATTAGCAGCAGGAAATCTAAGTGCTCTCTCACTGACGGTCTAACCGACACTGAGCTGTTCTAACCAAACAAACAAAAGCCTGTACGATACGAGGGTCAGTAGCAACGGCGATACTGTACACTACACTGTTATTAAAATAAAATGTTGTGTCTAGTAGGCACTCAAACACGCAAGAAATTACAAAAATAAAATAGTAACTACCCAGATAACTGAAAATAAGTTGTACCTGTTTGAAGCTCGTAAAAATGTGTAACAAGCGAACGGTGTACTCGCCTTATTAGCAGCAGGAAATCGAAGTGCTCTCTCACTGACGGTCTAACCGTAAAAGAGCTACAAGCACTCAGATCAAACATCGATAAGGAAATCGCAAGAAAATAGTTTCGGCTCATAGTGCAATGTTAAAAACTTATAATGCTGCACAACAGGCAACGCCTCTTTCCGCTGCTGACAAGCAAATTTTGGGGTTCTAGGAATACGTAACTTTATTTGTGAAAAGCCACATTTGCATACCTCTTGAGTATGACACAGCAAACCAATTAACCACAGACCCTATCAAAATCTAAGTGAGTAGTATTTTACCAATTATTGACGATAGAGGCACGCTTGTGTACAGGTATTCAGTTTTATGAAAACAGACTTTCGTCGTAAGGTTATCGTGGGTAGTTTTACTTCATTTTTTATAATACAGTTCACAATTTTCGTAAGGTTTCCTTTAATGTTGCTAAAACAATAGTAAACATGAGAGAGAAATTAATCATCAACGATATATGCGAATTCTCTGATGTTGTCTATAACAGTCTGAAAATGCACATGCAGTTTATTGATTACATGCATGTAGACGACGTGTTCTGAGTTAAAGCTGTCAAACAAGGTTTGAAGAAGAATAAAATGCCACTACCAGACGACAGCTAATGTAGAAAATACTTTTCTGATGTATTTTGGCACGATGCGCTCTACCCATACATAATACAAAAGTTTCGAGATGCATCTACTGTCTGGCTGTCTATTAAACCTGAAATGAACAAAATGTCGAAGAAGTTAGCCCTTTTTCCACATACGACTATTTTGGGTTGAGAAGCGAATGAAATTATGTTGCAAGTTCCAGTAGATTGATAATTTTAGCAGACAGCAGAATTGCGTTTTAAAAAATATATCGGTGAATGTACTCGAACTTGCGACTCCTTGTGTACTGCGTGCCATAATTACCATTACGACACTAGCTGACACGCAACTATAACAGCTCCAGAAGTGAAGAACAATTCCTCCAGAACTTCTGCATTCCACAGCGCTGTGGGATAATGCATATAGCCAGGTCAGCACTTATGAGAGACAAACAGTTATACCTTTTCTTTTGCACTGCACGACGTTTTCAACAAACAGATAGCGCAGTAGAGTAGCTCAAGTGGAAAGGAACACTTCCTATTTAAATTTCTGCATCCTACACTGTTGGCGGTTCTGTGTTGGTGGCAGTTACGTGATTTTATTTTGGTGATTACAAAATAAAGTTGAATGCATGCACTGCGTAGCCGAGGCTCTTGGTGGTCTGTTGGGCTGATGATAGGTTCATATATCTATGGTTTGTGTTCGATTCCCACTTTGGTCAATGAGCTTAGATAGGGAGAGACAGATTCCATTCTCTTCTGGTTACACCAAGTAAAGAAGATATAATGGCATTGTGGTCTGGAATTCACATTAAAAATGATATTACTTCTTTACCAAGTAGACGTTAGGTTGAGCCACAGTAAAGTCTGGAGTGGCGACATGTAGAAACTCTATCACTAGTAACCATTCTTATACTAGTTATTTGTTTCTAGTGACGAAACAAACGCTATGTAGGCTCACAGGACACTTATGTCATCTTTTATCTCAGCTTCTGTATGTCGACAAAATTGGTTCTGAACTGGGAATGCAACTCAGACCGCCCTTAACGCGGAATTTGATCCCTTCGTGACAATACAGTTCGGCTACAATTTGTTGTTTGTTGAAAACTGTAGTTTCCTCAACATCTCCACATATTGCGCGTGAATGGGTTCGAATCCTGGCCCCGCACTAAAGATTTCATTATGTATTATCAAGCTCTAGCATGAGAACACCTATCTGCTGATGGATAATAATTTCGATTTTTAATGTATTCTCATTCGTTGTCAACACTAACGATATATGACGTTTTTGACTCCCAGTGGGACACAGAACTATTTGCCAGTTCGCTGTAAGTTCAAGATGTTATTCCGAGCTGCCGGTGGGGAAAAATTCGATAGCTGACGTCTCTTTGTGTGTAGTCAACAACGATATGTGTGGAGCTCTATTCCCAGTCAGCGCTGAACTCTTCGTCATATTATTTCTAGTTCAAATATGCTCACATGTCGCTGCTGGTGCAAGATATCCATATTTAACGTTCGTTTTCTCTAGAATATTACAGCGATAGGTGCCGGGTTGGAGTCCTGGGAACGAAATCTTTGCTTAGTCTGCATGACCTGGATTTGAATCCATATGCAGAACGAGACGGTTCATCGTGTCATTTGTTGTTCATTCATATTCCCAACTAGATGCTCGTGAATAACTTAAATTTTTAATGTCATTTCGTGTTAAATAATAAGTACGGTATTTTACTTTGAAGAGGAAATCATGAGTACGACGAACTTACTACGTGCATTACCTACCTGACGTAATAATGAGAGTGGTAACATTTCAGGTATGTCATTTATTGTAATAAATGTGAGCTTACAAGCCTTAAGGACAAACTTACCTGTGATAAGGTGTTCCCTGATATTTGTAGTATCGTAGTATTGCTTTACATCTTGAGTTATTGCGATACAGAGCAGTGTTTTCTAGTGGTGACTTGTTGGAACCATTTTCAATAGTCAAACGACTGTACCAAGGAGCGATTAGAGGACCTGCTAGACAGCTGCGTTATGTGGGTTGCATGGGAATCAGGCGAAACGCAATTCAGGTCGTTCGGATACTTTTGAGAATGACTGTACCTCTGTTCGAGTTGTAATTAGTTTGATATTGTCCTCGAGCTAAACGTAGGATGTTTCTGCGAGAAAGAGCAAACAAGGAGCCTTTAGCTTCTCACTTAGGCAATGAACCGACATCATTTAGTTCCAGTAAGATGGACATAGAGGAATTATGGGCAAATTTTAAACATATTGCAAGTCGTGCTGTAACAGGTATGTGATTAGTAAGCGAATTAAGGACGGAAAAGGCAAACTGTGGTTCAACAAAGAAGTTTGGAAAATGCTGAGGAAGTGAAGTTCTCTCGGTTGAAAAGAGAATACGCAAATGACAACAGACAGTGGTTAGTCTGTGAAAAGATGTATGTTTGAAGACCACAGTACCTACCACCGACACACCTTAGCAAAAGATCTGGCTGAGAAACCGAGAAAATTCTGGTCCTTAAAATCGCTAACCGTGTCTGCGATCCCTTCCAGGCTTTCGTTGATGAGTCTGGTGTGACAGCAGAAGATAGCGAACGAAAGTCAAAGCTTTAAATTTCGGGTTCATGAAATCGTTCACGCAGGAGTATCTTACAAACATACCGTCATTTGACCATCACGCAGAGTCTCGCACGGACGTTATTTAATTAAACAACTCTCCCACAGAAATGCAACTGAAAGACTTGAAAGCAAATAAGTCGCCAGGTCCAGATGAAATCTCAGTTCCGGTTTAAAAACAGTACTTTACCGCACTGGCCCTTTACTTCTATTACATTTATCTCGAAAATCTCGCCAAAATCAAAATCCAAAGTGAGTGGACAAAAAGCGCAGGAGACTCGTGTATATGAGAGGGGATCCGCAAAATTGCTGACGGACATTGTTAATATTTGCTGCAGAATCAGATATATTCTGAGTTAGAATATAATAATTTTCCTTCCAGCGGGAAAGCTTATGTTCACGAATCAAGATGGATTTAGAAAGCATCACTGGTATGAAACTCAGCTTGCCCTTTTATCACATGGTGTACTGCAGACTATGGTTCGATATTTCTGGATTTCAGAAAATCTTTTCGCCCCGTGCCCCACAGCCGATTTTTTCGGAAGGTACGAGTATATGGTACAGGTTGCCAGATATATGAGTAGCTATGAGACGTCTTAAGTAATAGAACGCAGTATATTGTCCTAGACGACTAGTATTCATCAGAGACAAGGATATTGTCAAGAGTACCATTATTTTCTATAATCTGTATACATAAATGATCTGGTGGACAGGGTGGGCAGCAATGTGAGCTTGTTTGATGAAGATGCGGTGGTATACGTCAAGGTTTCGAAGTTAAGTAACTGAAACAGGATACAAGATGACTTAGACAAAATTTCTAGTTGGTATGATGAATGGCAGCCAGCTCTAAACGTACGAACATGTAAGTTAATGCGAATGATTAGGAAAAACAAACCTGTAATGTTTGAATACAGCATTAGTAACGCTCACCTTCACACAGTCTCGTCGTCTTATGTCTAGGAGTAACACTGCAAAGCGATATGAAATGTAACGAGCATGCAAGGATAGTGGTAGGAGAGGCGAGTGGTCGAATTTGGTTTAGTGGGAAAATTCTGGGAAAGTGTGGTTTACCTCTAAAGGATACAGCTAATAGGACGCTAGTGCGACCTCTTCTCGGGCACTGCTCTAGTGTTTGGGATCGGCACTAGGTCTGATTAAAGAAGGACATCGAACCGGTTCAGAGGTGGGCTGCTAGATTTCTTACCGTTAGATTCGGAAAACACGCAGTTACTACGCGGATGCTTCGGGAACACAAATGGGAATCACTGGAAGGAAGGCGACGTTCCTTTCGAAGAACACTGTTGACAAAATTTGGAGAACCAGCAGTTGAAGCTGCTGCAGAACGATTCTACTACCGCCAACATATGTTCCGCGAAAGGACTGAGTACTTGTGACTCACACGGAGCCACATAATACTTCTTTTTCCCTTGTTCTATTTGCGAGTAGAACATAAAAGTAAATGACTATTAGTGGTTGAGGGCACCTTTCCACACACAATACAGTAGCTTGTGGAGTAAGTAAGCAGATGGACATACAGCTGTATTATTTGTTTCCGGTTTACGTGCCATCTGTTTCGAAGCCAGATGGCTTCATTGCTGAGATAAGTTTCCACATACCCTTATTCACAATATTTATGTGCGGACGCACGCCAATTCTCTACCTATGTTTTACCAAGGAGCCCTGGGCATTTCAGAATCAGTTGCATGTAAACTGGTAAACAATATGTGAAGCAGTGTGGATAAACAAAAAGAAATAAAATTTATTTTCCTCCATCAGCTTTTTTTCATCTTCCGTCAGAACGTGCTTTTGTGCAGTGTCATTCCAGTAACATTTATTTCTAAATTCTGTAGCAGATGCAACACAAAGTTTGTAATGGAACAACATATTGCATTTACGTAAAACGAATATAATCTTTTCAGAAAAGGTTGTCTAACAAACACATGACTTGCTTGTATAAGGGTTTTTACCATAAACCTCTTCCTCACTACTCGTTTGACCACATGAGAGCAACATAGGCAGCTATGTGAGTAACTAAACGGGATATGAATTGTTGCTGTATCATCTTCGTGATTTAGTAGCTCAACTCGCGAACTCCGCAATTTGGCTTGGGTGCTCTGTTCTTTGTATCAACATGACTTGAAAGGCCGTTTGAAGTTCAGACCGTGGCAACATTGTCACAGGAAAAATGATGTCGTTACGAGACGTTCCCCAGTGAATTGGTGAACGCCGCACTGACATTACTCGAATATTCTAAAACTACCTTGGGACACTAGAGACTGAAGACGTGTGAGTGGTGTCCACCCAAGACCAACAATAGCATGTAATGACCATGACTCTCCGATTACGATTCATTGGTACTTTAAGGAAAATGCAACGGAACAGTGCATTGCCATTCTGGAGGCAACTGGGAAGGCTATTTCCATCCAGCGCTCTCCACAACGAATTTCGCCGCTAGGCGTGTATTGTGAACAACAGTACACACAACGAGCTCCCTTGTGCGCGAAGAATATGGATGAGGAAACATCTGGAATGGAACCTGTAGCTACGGGGAATGTTTCAGCTCAGCACCGAGTGCAAGGTTTCTCTAATGCCCAGTGTTCATGGTATGAGAGTGAGGTGGCGGCAGTTTGCAAATGCAAGTCTAAAGTTTGCACGCTAACGGATTCGTCAGGGAGACAGGTGAATCATGTTTCGTGCCGGTATCACGTACGGATGTCGATCGGCTCTCGCTGATACTGAGGGTAAAGTGAGAGTCGTAGAATATTAGAAATGAGTGCTCCATCAAATTATCACGCCTCTGGTCGTTATTTAGACTATGCGTTCGTCTTTCTCGACTATAAGGTTACGGTGCACCACGCACATCTCGTAAACATCATCCACCAGGAACCACAAATTAACCGAACATAATGGCCTATGGTATATGGTGACATATACCCGACTGTGGATGAATGGAACCAGCCTAAATTAGCAGGTTTATCGCCGCTTCTCTTCGCAAACTGGATGGTACCAACTGGGCTACTGCATGGGACTGTGACCTGCTACAAAAGCAACGGCTCGAACACTTTCCAGCTAGAATGCTAAAGATGATACAAAAATGTTACCATGTATGTTGTAGATATTTAGGTTATATATAAGTGTTAGAAATAATGATAGTTACGGCCTCTTAATTCAGTCAGGATGGAAAACCGGGAAGGGATGGACCAGTGGGGATTTTACACACTTAATTTACTGGCACAGTTGCAGTCACCCAGCAGCCACTTAAGCTTTTACTTACTATTTAGGAAGTTAAGTAAAAGGCCAACCAATGAGAATCTCATTTAAAATTCAATATAATTTTAAATAATGTACAGAAAATTTGCAGTTAACTTGAACCCAAGATGACTTAATATTCTTTAAGTTAAGACGCGTTCTATACAACGCACAGAATGTAATAAGGCTAAAGGCGTACTGAACGCAGACATCAATCCAAACAATCGTATAATAACAGAACAAATTTAATTATAAAATGGTGAGGTTAAAACATGATTTAAACTTGTGTGATGCAAAAAAACCTTAAACTATGCTTAAAACAAAGAAAAACAATTTAACACAATGCCCGGAGCCGCCACACCACAGGGTGCTGCGCACCAACGGCAATATGTTAGTCAATGAGCGTGAGAATAGTGATAACAATACATTGCGAGAAAGCCTCCACGGCTCAGTGTGCTTTCGAACAGGTTGCCTTTATTTTGATCGTCACGATCTTTTGTATAACAATAAAATTATTTTACTACTTTCATAATGTTTATTCTTTCAATCCTATTTTCCCGGAATGTAAGACCACATACCTATATATAAGTACGATGCAAACCGTTTTTGAGCAGTTTGTTTGTAGCATATGAATATGTTTATCGTTTATGCATCTAACGACGTGGATATTGTTCTGAAGTTGCGGTATGGAGAACGATGTCCGACTGCGTAGCTGAGTGGTAACGTGCTCGATTCCCATACAGGCGGGCCCGGGTTCGGTTCCAGGCTACAACGGAGATTTTCTCCGCTCAGTGACTGGGTGTTTTGTGTCCTTATCATCATGTCTTCCTCATCACCGGCGCGCAAGTCGCCCAGTGTGGTGTCGAATGAAATAAGACTTGCACCTGGCGGCCGAACTTCCCCGAATAGGTGCCTCCCCGCCAACGATGCCATACGCCCCTTTCCATTTCCATGGAGAGCGATTGTCACGACTAGTGAGCAAACATTAATTCATTGTGTGGCGGGTTGACACTGTTTCACGTTAATTCCACCGCTAAGTAAACCTATGAATTTCAATTAGTTGCAATTCAGTGTATTGAGCCCAGTGGTAACTGTTTGTTACTGACGATGTCACCTAATTAAACGCAAAATAGATTGGAACACCTTTTAAACACAGTAGAAAAAAGAAGTACGAGTTGATAACAACATGCAACTCTGAGCGCTTGTGATTAAAACGTTGATTACGATACCGTAACTACACAAAACGCAGCTTAATCACTTCACTTGGAAGACAGCCATGTGGGGAATAGAAACGCATTCACTCACTCAACCGCGTCAGCTAAGTCACATAGAGTTTATACGTATGCATACGTGCATATTACAGATCATAGCATCAGCAATCATTATAATTGAGAAAGAGAAAGAAGAATGTTAAAATCAGCTTTTTCCACTAATAATATACTTCTACATATAGTTGTACACAGACGTTCAAACGTTAGTATCCCCCAGAAAAGATCAGGAATCGATAAAATGAACTTTAATAACTGTCCCAAATTCCACACTAGCCAGACAGGTAGAACTTTTCAAACAAGGTTCAAGCAATACCTGTATGCTCTACGACTGGGCATTTTAAGCAAATGAGCTTATGCACCCACCTTGCTGAAAATAAACACACAGCAGGCAATATAGAACCACGGCTGATATTACACCTTACAGATGAGGGTGGCACAGTGGATCTTCTACAGACGATTGAGATTTGAATGTATAAGAATACTTCTCCCTGTCTAATTCTGAACGGAAAGAGTTAGCTAATACCTCCTTCCTAAATGATTTCCAAGATATCCTCTCATAGTTTAAATCAACTAAATATTCCCACACTTCAAGAGACACATAATAGTTTAAAAGTTATACCTTTACTGTTAAATTCATGTCTAAATCATATCTACAGACTCATGTATTAAAACATTGCTATTTGTAAAGTAAAATGGAAACATAGATTCAGTGTTCAAATTTAGCTTTATCACTATAATAGAAAACGTGTCTTATTGCCCGTATGTACTGTACACATCGTTTAGTATTGTCTATACATAATCTTTGTATGTGTAACCTTAATCATTTAGCCTATTGGAAACTATTGTAAATAATTCCACTTTTCTTTTCGTTTTTTAAAATTAATTCCATTGCAGTAGGAAAGACATATTTTACTAAGGACATACACACTCACAGAATCAGCAGCCTAACATCTCTACGACTCTAAGATATTTGGAAACACTGTTTATGTTGCTCATGCTAAGAATTTGTGAATGATTATCGTAATGCTGCCATTAAACAGGTGTTTTTCAAGGAAATGAACAGCACTCGCAAAGTGCACATCCACAAATACGTTAATATCAAAATTCTCTACAAAAGCACAAGGTGATTTCGTCCCACAGAAGCATACAGTAAGTAAGTTTTCACCAGATTTCGCGTTTCAATTACTTTAAAATCTTTTCATGAATGCTATGATAGAGGACACAAGAAACAAAAAATCTATTATTAATGTTACCAAATAGTGACCAAAATGTGTTCTGTCCGCCATAGTACAACAAACAAATACCGGATAGAAAACAAGCTCCCAATAAGAAAACCAAACAAAATGAGTAATAAGCGTCTAAAACTTCATTTGTAGAAAAAAAGGTCAAGGTAACAGATCTCATATACAGGCATTTAAATACTTACTGGTATAGGTTAACAAGGGCGGGACAGGTGGGAATTCGAGAGTGGGCTTATATTAGGAACCATCCCATCTAACTGATGTAATCCTAAGATAAAAAAAAAAAATACGATGCATAGTGTAGGAATTATCTGAATGGGACAGATATACCGTAAATGTGGTATGAAGTACAGACACACAATTTCAGAAAAATTCTCGATGATTTATTCAAAAGAAATAGTTTCACAAGCTGAGCTAGTCAATAAAGCGTTGCTCCACCTCAGGCCCTTGTGGAAGCAGTTATGCAGACTGTGCGTTGTTATACAGTGCTGTTGGATATCAAACGACTGAACCATTCGAGGTCATTAGCAGTCCTTTCAAGAAGATTTCCCTTCTGTTCAGTTACGAGGTTTTTCGGCACCATTTTGGCACAAACTTTTGCCATGTGTAAATCTTTGGTCAAAATACGATGTACGGTGAAAGCGTTTAGCTGGTTACCCATCATCCCGATCTCACAAGAGATCTGAAGGTTTCCCTCAGTGAGATTCATCTTCAGCGTTTCAAAAACAGTTTGTGCCAGCGCAAAACCCTTGCCCTTGGTAAGGAATGTTACCGACATTTCAAAGGTCACTCTCGCGAATTCCTCAATTTTAACACAACACTTGATTGCAAAACTTTGCTCTACATTCCGCAGTCCCGTCTTTCTAACACACAGCAAAAACAAAAATTCACTGGTGGCGCTCTCAAATATCACGTGATGTCTGTACGGATCTGAAACTCGGACTGAGCTTTTGGAAGGGATAAACAGGCGTTGATAGATCTCGGGCAGTGATGTCACTCACATTAATTTTCTGACTTACTTTGTATGAGAGTACCATTGAGAGACGCTACAGTGCTCTGCTACCGAGAAGAAGCTTGAGTGAACAACAGGTGATGAACTTCTGCATCTAAGACAAGCTACAAAAATAAGGCGTCGCAAAATTGGTAACTTCATCCAGGAGGACCTTCATCTGTCGTTCTGGTGACCATCTAAATAATAAGCCATTCTTCTCCCAGGTTTAATGTTTCCTGCTACACTTGTTTTCATCTTTCATAAATTTATAACGAGATACTATTTTAGCAAAATAATTAATGTGGGGTACTTCATGCAGTCTGTGCAGGGAGACGAACGACACGTTCGAGGGAGAACTTTTAATGAACGTGTCAGTATTCTCTGGATCCGGTCCCTAATTCTATAAGCGTGATCTTCTGGCGGCTTCCATTTGTCGGCGATGGCACGTGAAAAGCAGCTCCGAGCTGCGCTGCGCGCGATAAATTGCTAATTTTCCTTCTGGGCTTGAAGACAAATGAGACTCCAGACTTGCCACACTGTTTGTGACATTCTGTTAATAATCTCTAAACTTTTTAATTACCCCCTCCGGGAGAATGATGCGCCGTCTCTTCGGCTTAGAGGTGGCATAATTTCGCTCTTCCCCTCAGTCACTGTAACATTCTCTAGCGTCATAGAAGCCTAAGCGCCTGCTAATAGTGACACAACCGCATTCTGGGAACTGCGTGAAAAAGGAAAGAAAAAGGTATGTGGAAAAAATTTGTCTTCATCTAATGTTGTGCATAGTCCCTGGAACTTTGCTTTGTTTTACCACTCTTCTGACTGGTTTTATGCGGCTCGCCATGAGTTTTTCTCCTGTGCCAGCCTCTTCATCTCAGAGTAGCACTTGCATACCACGTTCTCAATTATATACTGGATGTATTCTAATCTCTGTCTTCCTCTACAGTTTCTATCCTTTACAGTTCCCTCTGGCACCATGGAAATTATTCTCTGGTGTCTTAACAAATATCCTGCCATTCTGTACCTTTTCCTTTCTACTGTTTTCCATAGATTCCCCTCTACGCCAACTCTGCGGGGAACCTCCCTATTGCATAACTTATCAATCCACCTAATTTTCAACAATCTCCTGTAGTACATCTCAAATGGATACTCTTCTTTCTTGGTTATGCCACAGTGTTTCACTACCATACAATACTATGCTAATACGATCATTTTCAGAAATTTATTCCTCAAATGAAGACCTATATTTGTGACTAATAACCCTCTCTTGGCTAAGATTGCCCTTTCTGCCAGTGCTAGTCTGCTTTTTTATGTTATCCTTGTTCTGTCCGTCATGGACTATTTTGCCGAATATGTTGCAGAATTTCTTAATTTCACTTACTTCGTGATCGCAAATCCAGATATCAAGTATCTCACTGTTCTCATTTCTGCTACCCATTACTTTTGTCTTGCCAAGATTGATTTCTGTAGTCATTGAACTGTTCATTCGATTCAACAGCTTCAGTAATCATTCTTGACTTTGGCAATGTCATTACCGAATTCTTTCACCTTAAATTCTAATCCCACCCATGAACTCTTATTTTATTTCCGTCACTGCTTCTTAGATGTGTAGACAACAGTACGGGTGAAGGATTATATTCCTATCTTATATTCTTTTTATTTCGAGCACTTCGTTCTTGCTCTTCCACTCTTACTGGTTCCTCCTCGCTGGATACAACCTGCTAAAATATTAGTTATATTTAAGTGCATAAAGACAAAACCAAATAGCAAAAAATTATTTTTTACATTAGATCCTTAGGCGTGATGCACATAAATTCTTTTACAGCAAAGTAAAATTTATGCCTGCGAGGGGACATACTGAACTAGCCCAATGTCGAAAAGTACACTCATGGAATTTTATCCACATTGCAACAGAAAATTAATTAAGATTCGAAAATAAACTGTGTGTTGTTGCTTAAACTGTTCCAAAGAAACAAAAAGAATGAAATAAATTGCAATGAATGGCTTCGCACTTTTCTATTGAGATGATACAGCTTGCAGTGTTCTCTAAATGGATAAATTCAGGTCATGTACTTTTTTCAACGAAATCTTATACCATTCTCCTTGCAAAATAGTGGCATGTTCAAGTAATGATAAATGAGGTGGGTAGCGTTCATGCGCTGTAGTATCCAAATTAGATTTTTTTTTTTTTTTTTTTTTGTCATCAGTCTACTGACTGGTTTGATGCGGCCCGCCACAAATTCCTTTCCTGTGCTAACCTCTTCATCTCAGAGTAGCACTTGCTACCTACGTCTTCAATTATTTGCTTGACGTATTCCAATCTCTGTCTTCCTCTACAGTTTTTGCCCTCTACAGCTCCCTCTAGTACCATGGAAGTCATTCCCTCAGTTCTTAGCAGATGTCCTATCATCCTGTCCCTTCTCCTTATGAGTGTTTTCCACATATTCCTTTCCTCTCCGATTCTGCGTAGAGCCTCCTCATTCCTTACCTTATCAGTCCACCTAATTTTCAACATTCGTCTGTAGCACCACATCTCAAATGCTTCGATTCTCTTCAGTTCCGGTTTTCCCACATTCCATGTTTCACTACCATACAATGCTGTGCTCCAGACGTACATACTCAGAAATTTCTTCCTCAAATTAATGCCGATATTTGATGTTAGTAGACTTCTCTTGGCCAGAAATGCCTTTTTTGCCATAGCGAGTCTGCTTTTGATGTCCTCCTTGCTCCGTCCGTCATTGGTTATTTTACTGCCTAGGTAGCAGAATCCCTTAACTTCATTGACTTCGTGACCATCAATCCTAATGTTAAGTTTCTCGCTGTCACCATTTCTACTACTTCTCATTATCTTCGTCTTTCTCCGATTTACTCTCAAACCATACTGTGTACTCATTAGACTGTTCATTCCGTTCAGCAGATCATTTTATTCTTCTTCACTTTCACTCAGGATAGCAATGTCATCAGCGAATCGTATCATTGATATGCTTTCACCTTGTATTTTAATTCCACTCCTGAACCTTTCATTTCCATCATTGCTTCCTCGATGTACAGACTGAAGAGTAGGTGCGAAAGGCTACAGCCTTGTCCTACACCCTTCTTAATACGAGCACTCTTATTATACCCTATTGGTTGTTGTACATATTGTATATGACCCGTCTCTCCCTATAGCTTACCCCTATTTTTTTCAGAATCTCGAACAGCTTGCACCTTTTTATATTGTCGTTATTCCTTAGTACTTCCGTATCCCACTTCTTTGCGTATTGATTCTTCCTGACTAATGTCTTGAACTTCAGCCTACTCTTCATCACTACTATGTTGTGATCTGAGTCTATATCTGCTCCTGGGTGCGCCTTACAATCCAGTATCTGATTTCGGAATCTCTGTCTGACCATGATGTAATCTAATTGAAATCTTCCCGTATCTCCCGGCCTTTTACAAGTATACCTCCTCCTCTTGTGATTCTTGAACAGGGTATTCGCCATCACCAGCTGAAACTTGTTACAGAACTCAATTAGTCTTTCTCCTCTTTCATTCCTTGTGCCAAGACACTATTCTCCTGTAACCTTTTCTCCTACTCCTTCCCCAACAACTGCATTCAAGTCGCCCATGACTATTAGATTTTCGTCCCCCTTTACATACTGCATTACCTTTTCAATATCCTCATCCACTTTCTCTATCTGTTCATCTTCAGATTGCGACGTCGGCATGTATACCTGAACTATCGTTGTCGGTGTTGGTCTGCTGTCGATTCTGATTAGAATAACCCGGTCACTGAACTGTTCACAGTAACACATCCTCTGCCCTACCTTCCTATTCATAACGAATCCTACACCTGTTATACCATTTTCTGCTGCTGTTGATATTACCCGATACTCATCTGACCAGAAATCCTTGTTTTCCTTCCACTTCACTTCACTGACCGCTACTATATCTAGATTGAGCCTTTGCGTTTTCCTTTTCAGATTTTCTAGTTTCCCTACCACGTTCAAGCTTCTGACATTCCACGCCCCGACTCGTAGAACGTTATCCTTTCGTAGATTATTCAGTCTTTTTCTCATGGTAACCTCCCCCTTTGCAGTCCCCTCCCGGAGATCCGAATGGGAGACTATTGCATAACCTTTTGCCAATGGAGAGATCATCATGACACTTCTTCAATTAAAGGCCACATGTCCTGTGGATACACGTTACGTGTCTTAATTAGACCATAAGGCTACATAATATTTGGATCTAGTGACTTTCGTTATCAGGTGAGATCATTTTCGTCCTTACAAAACCACAGCTGGACCATACGTGCTGTGTGAACAGGGCGCCTGTCATCCTGGGTCACAGCATCAACATTGGGGAAGAAGCATTCTACCATGGGATGAAAAAAATGGTCATATAACGCATGACAGGAATGTGATTTTGCAGAGTAACAATGGGGCCCATGGAATTCCACGATATATCTGCACAAATCATCGCCGAATCCCCGTCATGTTTCACTCTTGCGACGTAAACTCGGACAGGAACGAGGAACACTGTCAAACAGGACTCATTCGGCCGAATGTCATTCTAGAGCTGCCCCATAGTGCAGATTTTATGGCTTCGGCAACACGTATTCCTGTTCCGGGCATTTGTGAATGGTTTTGAAAAGTCAACTCACCCTGCAATTCCGTGCTTCTGGAGATTTTTTGATGCCAACATATTACGTGAGCACGACATTTAGTTCTGCAGTGGCTTTTACGGCTTTCGTCCCCTTGCTATTTGTCACTATCCTCTTGAATGACCGTTCGTCACGGCCACTTGATACACACATTCATCTGCTTTGTGACTTCGCGGATGATGGTTTTCCACTTTCCCATATTCGGTATAAATTTTCGATGTGGTGGCTCTTGAAACAGGAAGCACTCTAGCTACCGTGGTTACGGAAGTACACAATATACGAGCACCAACCATCTGTCCACGTTCTATTTCACTTTGCTCAGACATAACGCCCTTACAACTACACACATCACTATTCTGCCACGACTGACACTCACAACGTACACTGATGAGCCAAAACACGATGACCACCTGCTTGCCAGCTTGTTTGTCTGTCTTTGGAACGAAATACACTACTGGCCATTAAAATTGCTGAACCACGAAGATGACGTGGTACAGACACGAAATTTAAGCGACAGGAAGAAGATGTTGTGATATGCAAATGATTAGCATTTCACAGCATTCACACAAGGCTGGCGCCGCTGGCGACACCTACAACGTGCTGACATGAGGAAAGTATCCTACCGATGTCTCGTACACATGTACACATACAGCAGTTGACCGGCGTTGCCTGGTGAAACGTTGGTGTGATGCCTCGTGTAAGGAGGAGAAATGCGTACCATCACGTTTCCGACTTTGATAAAGGTCGGGTTGTAGCCTATCGCGATTGTGGTCTATCGTATCGCAGCATTGCTGCTCGCTTTGGTCGAGATCTAATGACTGTTAGCAGAATATGGAATCGGTGGGTTCAGGGGGGCAATACGGAACGCCGTGCTGGATCCCAACAGCCTCGTATCACTAGCAGTCGAGATGACAGGTATCTTATCCGCATGGCTGTAACGGATTGTGCAGCCACGTTTTGATCTCCGAGTCAATAGATAGGGACGTTTGCAAGACAACAACCATCTGCACCAACAGTTCGACGACGTTTGCAGCAGCATGGACCATCAGCTCGGAGACTACGGCTTGGTTACCCTTGACGCTTCATCACAGACAGGAGCGCCTACGATGGTGTACTCAACAACGGACCTGCGTGATGGCAAAACGTCATTTTTTCGGATGAATCCAGGTTCTGTTTACAGCATCATAGTGGCCGCATCCATGTTTGGCGACATCGCGGTGAACGCAAATTGCAAGCGTGTATTCGTCGTCGCCATACTGGCGTACCACCCGGCGTGATGGTATGGGGTGCCATTGGTTACACGTCTCGGTTACCTCTTGTTCGCATTGACGGCACTTTCAACAGCGGACGTTACATTTCAAATGTGTTACGACCCGTGGCTCTACCCTGCGAATCCCTACATTTCAGCTGGATAATGCACGACCGCATGTTGAAGGACCTGCACGGTCCTTTCTGGATACAGAAAATGTTCGACTGCTGCCGTGGCGAGCACATTCCCCAGACCTCTGACCAATTGAAAACGTCTGGTCAATGGTGGCCGAGCAACTGGCTCGTCACAATACACCAGTCACTACTCTTGCTGAACTGTGGTATCGTGTTGAAGCTGAATGGGCAGCTGTAGCTGTACGCGCCATCCAAGCTCTGTTTGACTCAATGCCCAGGCGTATCACGGCCGTTATTACAGCGAGAGGTGGTTGTTCTGGGTACTGATTTCTCAGTATCTATGCACCCAGACTGCGTGAAAATAACATCACATGTCAGTTCTAGTATAATATATTTGTCCAATGAATACCCGTTTATCATCTGCATTTCTTCTTGGTGTAGCAGTTTTTATGGTCAGTAGCGTATATCACTGATTCTGCCTGTCACGGATCCGACAGTTTACCGGTGCGTTTGTGGAGGTATGTGGCGTTAGACATCTACGCACAGGTCATGTAATTCGCGTGAATAACGGGCCGCTGATTTGCTTACGCGGTGATGGGGCCCGACAGTGACTCAGTTGGATTCCATCGGACTTACATCAGGCGAATTTGGTCGCCGAGACATCAATATCAGCTTACTATAATGCTCCTCAATTCACTGTAGCATGGTTCTGCCTCCGAGGCACGGACATCACTGTCGGGAAGACATGAAGCATGGAGGGGTTCAGGTGGTTCACAGTTGTCATCGTGTCTTCAACTACTACCACAGCTCATATACAAGCGCAAGAGAATATCTCTCATAGCGTAATACAGTTCCTACCAGCCTGCGTCCGTGGCGCATTGCGCGTTTCGAGCACCCGTTAACCTCGATGACGGCGTGGCCAAAATGTGATTCACTCGAAGAACTAACACATTTCCATTGATCGACATTCGAATCCCGATGGTTATGGACGCACTGCAGTCGTAATAGACGATGTCGTTGTGTCAACATGTAAACACATAGCAGTCTGCTGCGGAGTCCATGTTCAACAATGTACGATGAACGATGTGCTCTGACACACTTTTTCGTGCACCATCAACGTACTGTTTCAGAAGAGAAGCCACAGATCACCATCTATCCCACTTTACAGAGTGGACAAGTATTCCAACTACATGGTCTGTGAAGAGTCGTGGACGTCCGACCATTTTGCGCCAACAGGTACTTTCGCTGTCAATCTATCTCTTTCCGATGATGCTCACGAGTGTAGGAATTCAACACTCAACCAGCTTCGCTGTTTTCGCGATACTCGTTCACAGGATCTGCATAATAATATTCTGCTCTTTGTCAAAGTCGCTTATCTCAATGGATTTTCCCATTTTCAGCCCATATGTTCGCTTGGATGATCCCCCTTCCATGTGTGCTCCGCTTGTTTACTTTTGTTACCGCGTCACGTTCTCGCAGCGCCACCAGACGGCATGTAACTTTTCAGTGGGCATTCATCAAAATTTTTTGGCTCATCAGTGTATTGGAGACATTGCGCAAGTGCCGTTCGTGATCTAATACTACAGCCTAACCTGCAGGCTTCGCCAGCGTTAGCATTTATGTTCAAGCATCGATGTCTCGTGGTGTTTCCGTATTTCTACACAATCCCTGTATATTTTCGAGGAAAAAGTCTCCAGATTTACAAAAAATAAAGTTTCTTACACCGATTTCTTTGTTCGCTGATGTTGCGCAGTCCTATACCCTGGAACTGTTAAAGAAACACTGGAATCCATGTCTACGAGCTACCAAATTTTGGGTTAATATGATGTACGCACCTTTAAGTTCCGAATTAGCGTAAGTCCACTAACCGAAAAATTCGTCCCCACTGGAGACATCATGCTAATACCGTGTAACGGCACTTGCAGCCTTGATTAATGGCCTCAGTTCGCCAATGAAGGAAGTGCAGAAGTTTATTCTGGTATGCTACATCCAGTTGAGGCCATACATTGATGATCATTGTTATTATTATAAGTACAGTACAGTACAGTATAGTTATTAAAAAATTCAAAACGTATTACGATGCATACACAAGACTTCGTTCATTTAAAAGAGTTTTTCAGGCCCAAAATTCGGCAGTCTCGATAGTAGTAACGTTCCCTGAAACAAGGTCCATCAGAGTGCATGCTTCAGGCAACTTCGGGCAGACCAAGAACAGTTCAGCTCTTGAACTTGCCTACATTCGCAGGTTGCCATCTCCAATAACGTATCTCCACCGTTAAAGTTTTATTTGCACCGTGTCACTCCAGTTCGCAGCCTCTTCAAAGTCATCCACGTCTGGTAGGATAACTGGAAAACAGCATTGCACTCTGCCTTTAAGTTTTGCTTATTACTTTCAGTTGTCTTGTTTCGCCCCAGTTCCGTTCGGCGAGCGGAGGTTCGTGATGTAATGACTTGAGCCGTTCGGTGGAAGTTCATCCTTGATTTCAGCCTAGGACATGACGCTTTGCCTCCAACATGGGATGCTTGTAATCATTTTCCTCTTCCTTTCCCCACCCTGTGCCCCCTGCTCCCCGTCCAATATCCGAGGGTGGTATTCCTATGAGATGGTAGATTTTCTCAAGTGGAGTTGGTCGTAGGAAACAAGTTATAATGCAATTTGTCCCCTTAAGGGCGGGGTCAATCTTGCTGGTGTGTGCGGAGTTGTCCAGCACTGATGCAACATATTCTTCCGTAGAGAAACGTAGAGCTAGAGCAGACGTAAGCAAAACATTTGGTTGAGCGCTCCCCTCATATGGTGTACAACAGCACAGTACACACCAATACTGTATTCCACAACACTACCGCAACCCCAAGTGTTTTACGCTGACATACTAAGTTCACCTTTTAGTATTTGTTTACCAACAGCCGCTCACATAGTTGCAGATGAAGTGATGTGGGCCGAGGGAAATCGCCAACAGAGAAGCATCACAGTAAATATGCGACAATAGTTCTTAAAAACATGTCACAACGAACAATGAATATGGTAGTATGAAAGTATCTATAGAAAACAATACAACAAAAGTACAGTAGAAATGTAATAATGTGTTACTGTGTTTGTATAAGTATGCTATTTTCTACGTGTTTTAGATTTTAAAAATCCACTGATGATGGTGATATTTGTCGCCGAAACTAGTTTGTGGAAATAAATAAGTAACCACATAATAAGGTGTTTTGCATCAAGGTGAACTCACAATTCCGACATTGTTGTTCTCCTATCCAAACACGGACCAAATGGAAGAGTTCCAAGTTAAAGTTATCATCAGTGGAGGATTAAATGATCACCTGGTACCATTTCTATACCTTCTAGAGCACTCAGAAGCGTCCAGTGTGGTCGTCTGATGGCGTGGTTGAGCGTACTTTCTTATTAACTCCGTATTACATCACATGAGGACGTTTAGATGGAACAGTAACAACTATTTATGGAACACAACATGGAGTAACTAGCCTAATCTTGCGAAAAAGTTACTGACTAATCCTCTAAACAACATTCAGCACTCTGCTTCCCATAGAGTGATGAGCCAAAACACGATGACCACTGCTCAAAGCAATAATGAGTGTCACCGTATGGTTGCGGGCACGTGACTCGATAAAAAAAGCTTGTAAACAAAGAGGAGACGAATGGGGAAGCATTTTAGCCACGATACCGGAAGCAGATGGTGAAATCCAGTGACATAACAGACTGAGACAAAAGGGGGGGGGGGGGGGTTGGTGTGGCGCCTTCGAAATGGCGAAGCTGGTCGGCTGTTCAAATGCTGATGTCGAGAGCTTCTGTGGAAAGTAGTTAAAGGTATGGGGAAGCCACGAGTCAGTGACAAGGTGCAGGACGTCCACGCCTCTTCACATAACATGAGGATCGGAAGGCTTGCCTAACTGTAACGCCGAAGAGGCAGGCATCTTTGACAGATCTGGCGACAGGATACATTTCTGTTGCAGGCACAAGTGCTTAGAAACACACTATTCAGAGAACAGCGTTGAGCTTGTGGCACGGCGGAAAAAGATCCCAGCCGGCCGAAGCGGCCGTGCGGTTAAAGGCGCTGCAGTCTGGAACCGCAAGACCGCTACGGACGCAGGTTCGAATCCTGCCTCGGGCATGGATGTTTTTGAAGTCCTTAGGTTAGTTAGGTTTAACTAGTTCTAAGTTCTAGGAGACTAATGTCTTCAGAAGTTGAGTCCCATAGTGCTCAGAGCCATTTGAACCATTTGAAGAAGGTCCCAGTGTGTCGCAGTGTTGGCCCAAAGACATCTTGAGTTAAAACTGCAGTGGGGATGTTATCGAGGTTGGAAAATGGGTCAATGCAGACCTATAACTGGTCGGATGAATCTCATTTTTTGTTACATCAGGTCGATGACCGTTTCCGGATACGCGTCCCATCAAACGAACGGCTGCTCGAAAGATGCACCTTGCCGAGGGCGCAGGCATGTGGGGGCAGTGTCATGCTATGGGTGACATTAATCCTCAGTTTCCATGAGACCAGTGTTAGTAATCGACGGCGTCATGATTGCTATGGCCT
Organism: Schistocerca americana; assembly: GCF_021461395.2. Lineage (NCBI taxonomy): Eukaryota > Metazoa > Arthropoda > Insecta > Orthoptera > Acrididae > Schistocerca > Schistocerca americana. The sequence continues at coordinate 125,611,662 of NC_060124.1, forward strand.
GTGTGAAAATTATTATGGGCCACCTGCATCCCTCACAAGCTGAAAGTGAAAGTTGACGAAAGATAAATTCGTGTTAAGGCTTCGTGTTAGTATTGATATAATGAAGAGTCGAAGATTATCACCAATTTTGTTCGATTTGCGCCGTCGAAGAAGCAGTGAAGGAAGTGAAATAGCATTTTATAAAACAATTGAAAGATCAGGGGAGTAGATACAACATACTTAGCTCGGGAAATGGTTTAAAGAAGAACAAAGAAAAGACAAAATTGATAACAGTGACAACAATCGAAATTACGACTTTCTTAATGCCAAAAACTGGAACGATACGGTTCTGTAAATAGTGAAAGAGTTCCTTTACCAACACAGGAAAATTACGTAGCATGGTCGAAGCAGGAGATGTATCAGAAGTAGACTGACACATGCCAAGAATGTTTTCTACAATAAATAAGCCCTGCTTACATCTCTTATTGACTGGGTATTTTATTCGGGTACCAAATGCAAACAGAAATTGAGAAGCACAAAATTGTTCAGTTAGGGAGGATTTAAAACCTCTTGCGTTATTTAGTTCTCCTTATACGAGGGTAATCCCAAAAGTAAGGTCTCCTGTTTTTTTATAAGTACATAGACCTGTCTATTTCTACAATGGCTTACATCAGTCTGCAGTTTGAACATTTATATATTTTTCGACATAATCGCCATTTCTCTCGATGCATTTATGTACACGCTGTGGCAGCTTTTGGATGCCCATGTCGTACCAACTCACCGCCAAGCTGTTCCGGAAGATGTGAACTGGCGTGATTGTTAATTAGTCTCAGGTGTAAAGTGGTATGCCCAGGTTCATCACCCGTGACATTTGAGTCCAGAAAGTTGTCCTGTTCAGCTACAAGGCGGTGAAGAAATGCGCGGGAAGCATCAACTTCTTGCCACATGTGGTCCTCAGTTAGCAAGCGTGGCACCCATCTTACGCACACCTTCCGGTAGTTCAATGTTTCCCTTAAAATTCCGTGTGTGGTGCTTCGGGAAACCTCAGGAACCAACGTGCAGAGATCATCCAGGGTGATATGCCGATCTTCAAGCATGTTGCGCTCAACCTTCAACACTGTCTCCTCAGAAATTGACGGCCTCCCGCTCCTTTGTTCGTCGTGGATTTCGGTCCGACCAAAAGATGGTTAAAATGGCTCTGAGCACTGTGGGACTTAAACATCTGAGGTCATCAGTCCCCTAGAACTTAGAACAACTTAAACCTAACTAACCTAAGGACATCACACACGTCCATGCCCGAGGCAGGATTCGAACCTGCGACCGTAGCGGTCGCGCGGTTTCAAACTGAAGCACCTAGAACCGCTCTGCCACAGCGGCCGGCTCGGTTCGACCAGCTGCAAACTCTCTACACCACTTACGAAAATTTTTGACATCCATGAACGACTCACTATACACTTACGTCTGTTGGCAATGGATTTCTGTCAGCGCAGTGCTCTTTGCGTTAAAAAACCGAATAACTGCGCTAAATTCGCGCTTTGCGCTAACATCCAACGGGAGCTCCAGTCCCAACGGCTGCCAAGCCATGACGCAGCTCCTCAGCGCGGCGTGCGCATGTTTACACACAGCGCGTGAAGCACTCTTCATAACAGTGTGACCAACTGCCACAGAAACATTGTTCTATACTTATAAAAAGACTGGAGGCTTTATTTTTTGGAATACTCTCGTATATGTCTTCTACAGCTTTCGTAGATTGTTCCACATGTACGTCGGAATTCTTCCTACCAATGGGCCAGAACGGGCGGCTCATATTTCGTTCATGAATCTTTCTTAATTGATAAGCTTGATGTTTTACTATCGTTATTGTTATTGGTGTAGGTGCATTTATCATAATTTCTGATATTTGGGTTTCACGGCCTGTGCTTGTAATATTCTGATTTATCTTAGTAAGTTCTTGAAATAATGTATTATATAATTCAGTTGGAGCTAACGTAAATTCAAGTGGAATTAACGTAAATTAACGAAAAGTATGTGAGCTCCTGAAACAACGTCGTATATTGTTAATTAAGACAGTTCCCGGCGGTACTTACATAGGGTTTATGGGGCATTCAGAACCATATAGAGAGTTAATTGAGTTGGTAGTATAGTGGACTCCAATTTCCGTATCCCCAATCTCAAGAGAAACACATATATTGGCAAAATATTTCTCGATACGAGTGGAAATCGGAGGCCTGCTCTTGATCGACGAGGTGTGTAACTGAAGGATGATCGGAAATTGTCGATTTAACATTCTCAACAGGAGCAGCAGTTTCACGGAGCTTTTAACGTTACTTTGATCTCGGACAAAGGCTTCACCGTTTGAGCCTGCCAGAGCCAGGAACGGAGGGACACGCGCGCTGACGGACTACGGCGCGCGGGCGTTAGCGGATATTTCTGCTCCAGCCGCGCTTCGCAGTCCTTGATTCACGTTTCCGACATTTCCATCAATCTTTTCAAGCAGCTGGAAGCGAAATATCGGTGACACTTCAAAGTACTTCTTTGCTGATATTTCGAAAACCCAGAGAACAGCAGCATTGCAACTAGTCAAGCGTCTCAATGATTTGCTCAGTTGAAAGCACTTCTTCGATACAAAACTGGCTATGTAGCAGTATAAATTCAACCGATCATAGACCACACTCTAGAAACATATCAGGAGCAACAATGCTTCTACAGACAAATTCAGGAAGTTTGAAATCTGTTAGATAACTTGTAATTCATGAGTGAGTTCATGTAGCGATGAAATCGGAAAGAATTTTGCCATGAACAGCTTGAACAAACCCTAGCACAATGATATTCTAGTATTTGTATGCCAGTTGAATCTGCTTCAAATTATGTGACCATGTTTTCAGTAATTTCGGTAGAAAAAGAAGCGCTCCTGCGCTTGAAGAATGGTGCGAGCATATGTTGGCTATTGGTTCTGTTTAACGTTGTAACAAGAACTTTTAAAACACGGATCACATTACAGTATGCCGCGAGGCAACTTATCAAAATCTTTTGAACTTTGGGAATGATCGAATCGTTGACATGAGGGAGGTGCGTTCATCATACCGACAAGAGGTGAGTAGAAGAGCCTTGGTGCAATACTGTTGAGTAATGAGCGTGTATCAGAGATAACTCTGTCGGCAATAAGCTTATCAGCCGAAATATCGGAAGAAGGAATAATGCTAGGAGGCTAGGTGACGACGTACTGGCAGAATTGAAGCTGTGAATACGGCTCGTGAGTCGTGCTTGGGTAGCTCAGATGGTAGAGCACTTGCCCGAGAAAGACAAGGGTCCAGATTTCGAGTTGCGGTCATTCACACAGTTTTAATCTGCCAAGAGGATTCATACCAGCGCACACTCCTCTGCAGAGTGAAAACCTCTTTCCGGAAACATTCTCCAGGCTGTAGCTAAAGCCATGTCTCCGCAGTATCCTTTCTTCCAGGAGTGCTAGTTCTGCAAGGTTATCAGATGAGCTTCTGTGAAGTTTGGAAGGTAGGAGGCCAAGTACTGGCAGAATTGAAGCCGTGAGTACGGGTCGTGAGTCGTGCTTGCCCGCGAAAGGCAAAGGTCCAGATTTCGAGCTTCGGTCCAGCACACAGTTTTAATCAGCCAGGAAGTTCATATCAGCGCGCACTCCGCTACAGAGTGAAAATCTCATTCAGGAATATTACTGTCTTGTATACATACCCGAAAGATGATGAAACATTTTTACTATCTTCAGGATGTCAACAGCTTTCTCTATATAAGGAGTGGTGAACTGACGGAGATTCAGTCAAGTAATTTTACTCATCCATCAGTGGTTCATCGTCGAAACTTTCACATTACCAGAGGATATTTTCCGATGGAGCTCTTAATGGCTAACGTCACCATTTTTGAGAGCATAGGCCATTTATTCAGTACCACAATCAAACTTCCAAGATTGCTGCAAATCTTTATTCCACAACTGGTTTCGAATACAGTTTTTCGTTGAGTACACACTCGGAAATGTGGGTTTCCGGCTATGAGGCGATTGTGATCCCATCGAGCCACTGTAACATCTGAGGCGTTACTGTTGTTTCGGCCCATTTGTTATTTTCATTAAATGGTAATTTGGTTTCGTTAACTAAGATATCAATAACCATTCCCTTTTTATTGACGTACTACGTCTCGTGGATGAAAACGTGGACCCTTTTGTGGTTGATTTACATGTCGCATTCACTTTTTCCGTCCCTCTAATTTCGTCTTCGTGTGTTTGAGAGCAAATGAGTTTGGAGCTAATACAGGGAGGTCAGGGCTTACCAGAGACAGTGAAGGTTGAGTTAAGTTTGTGCAAACTAAACCTTGCGAGCAATTTCAGCAAATGGAAGCTAGCACCAAAAATAAACCAAGTTAACACAGCAGAGGGTGTCACGTTGGTCAGTGCCGAGGAGAACCTATCCCCTACACTGAGTTTGGAGAGAGCCGTTGCCACTTCAGTTCCGCCGTATTGAGAAGACTTGAGCTGGCTGGAGAAATGGGCGACATAACTGGACGGCTCTTCACAGTATCGTAAAAAGGGCGTACTAGACTGCATTGTTTGATCGTGCAGAACGCTAATCACGTTCCTTTCAGAGTCCTTTTCGTCATAGATATTTTAAAGTGATTTTTAATTATCATTATTTTGGTAGGTTAGATGGTAAAAGAAGGGGAATTAGTCGTTAGTTCATATGTAGTGTGGACCATCAGTTACCGCTCTTATTTAGACTATAGGGTCTTTTATCAGTGCTTCGACGGTTGTAAGATTTCATTCTGTTGCGGGAGCGGTGTACTTTTGGTTCAACGATTTCAGGATTTTCTTTGCATCCAGTCCTTGGCCATGTGCTGCTTGTGGCGAACTTGCTTAACTATGCTGAAACCTCAATCTAGTGTGGTTCCGATTGTACTCTAAAGTTAACTGTGTGAATATGACTGCACCGACAGTACAGTAAGTTTGTCGGAGAAATTTATCTTTTGTGACTTGTAACTTGTGTTCAGCTACACGTTATCGATGTTGTTCTTGTGCTATCCTAACTAGGCTCAGATTACGTTTGGAACTAATTTCATTCCTTCAAAGACATCATGTTTATGCCACTTTTGCAGTTTCGGCCTTAGGTCATTATCAAGTGCAGATGTTTTGGCTTTCAGCCATGGCAACTTTATACACCCTGACACATTTATAAGTCGTTATCATTTGCTGTTATATATGTTACAGTCAAAACCCATTTTTAGTTAGAACGTGTTCTTACTAGTTTATACTGAGCCACTTCGTCAAAACACGTTTTGCCTAGTTAAAACTAGTTTTAACTGACTTTCGCTTTTGACCAGTAGTAAATTCTAGTTGTAACTAAGGCTATAATATCAACTAGTTTCAACTAGTAATAACGCGTTCTAACTATAGTGGACAGAACTAGTTTTGTTAACAGAATCTTCCGTCGGTTCTCGGTAGAACAACATTATAATAAATGAAAAACACCACTTTGCTTTTGTTCTACAATAGATTGTAGAACAAAAGCAAATGGGTGCTTTTCATTTATTAGAACTAGTTTTCACTAAATTTATTTAGGGGCAATTATTAAAATTAAAAGCAACTACGTGTTGACTCAAATAAAAAACAGCATTTTTGTACTGAGCAATGCAAATTTATTGAAAATATTGATCATACATCTAAGTCATTAATATTAACTACAGCAATTAAAAAGTACCCATACAACGAAGAAACATTTTAATGAACATTACAGAGCCATATCAACAGTATTAGTTACGAAAGTGGAAACAAAATAATCATACAGTAAAAGTATATAAATTAATCACACATTTGACAAAATTTGCTGCAGTCTTACTAAAAGAGAAACGTACCAAAAAAATTTGATTATTTGTTATTGCAAGGCAACTGTCGTGACATTATGAGTTACAAAGGTTTCCTTTTTTCCTACAAAAGTACCTTTTTGAAATACGTGCCTTCTTACACACACAGCGAACAAATCCTTCTCCTGATCCTATGGCTGCCATTTTGGCTGCAGTTCATAATGATACCTTTGTCTCTGGCACGTCTTCCAGCAGCAAGAATTTCTCTTTAGACACATCGAATTCGTGTCTGGAAGAGAACTTTTAATTAGCTTGTTTGAAAGGCAATTAGATACTTATACATAATATAAAATATATTACAATGTATGAATTAAAACTTAAAATATTAATTAATTACTTGAATAGTTAGCAACGTTTACAGAATATTAAATCAATGCAGTAATGAATTGTCTGACATTTGGTCTAATTATATCGTCACTGATTTCTACAGTGGTCTGTATTGAATTTGAAGCCCTCTTCATCCTTTCGGCCTGTTTCGTCAGGTTTTCATGAACATTTTCTCTAACTGTTCGTATTTGAGAATGTCGTTTCGTAATAGCTTCAGCTTCTGGGTCTTCGTGACAAGCTGGAGTTATTTGAGGCTCTGGACCGGTATTAGCTACGGCTTCTGGAACCTCTTGATTGGCTGCTGCTGTTGCTGGAGATTGTATACTTGTATTGGGCAAAGCTTCTTCATCTTCTTGTCGGGCTGCACCTGCAATCTGTCCATTGCTACTAGCCATAACCGCTATCTCCTCTGAGTCGTGTGACAGTTACAGTTCATCAGTTGACTCGTTTAGTGCGTCTACCACATTTTTATTTAAAACATCTTTAAGTTCATCTTCATCTTGTATCTGCTTAGTAACATCTAGGGGCAGATTCGAAGTCATAAGCCATACTCCTAGTTCTGTGGCAAACGTAACTTTGTAAGGTGTTTGCTTGACACCAGAATGATATGCCCGATTTTTCATAAACCGTACAAAGCGAAGACCGTTTGACCAGTTGGTGGTAATGTTGCCTTGCATCCATGAAGCCAATATTTTTTCAGCGTCTTGTTTCATCGCCTTGTTCAACAGAACCTTGGCTTTGGCTGTGCCTCGGTTTTCCGTGAACCGGTTTACGCTCAGGTCAAAATACAGCTCTTTTATAACAGAATTAACAACTTCTCTGCCGTTGTCAGAATGTAAAATACAAGGAGCACCAGATGTCAAAAATATATCTGCTAAATGATGTGCCGCTTCCTCAGCCCTCTAGCTTTGCAGTGCACGTACCAAAACAAATTTTTTCAAGTGGTCCTGACACACCATTATATAATTAAATCTTGAACTTGTATGTCGATCAGATCAATTCGGCTACGACTGTCCTTTCTGAATGAAGTATGGGTTTCGAAACATGCCCCCTTTTCTTAATGCTTCTTTCGCGCTGACAAGTTTCACACATAGACAGATAAATGTTTATCATCTCCCCTGTTATGGTTGCATATTTTCTTGAAGTTTCAACCTTTAACCTGTCTCGACCTCCATGACCAACGGCCTGATGAGCTACTTCAACAATGTCGAAAATTTTTTCTACGCATAAGTAGTACTTCACAGGCTCTTTTCATGTCACTAACTTCCTGGCCCCACAAATATTAATAAACTTGAATAGATTTAATCTTCTGTACTGCTTCTGTGTCTTTTTCCCAGCTGATTGTTCTTCTTCAATCTCGTCCACTAATTTATCGTAAGATTCTTTTGTCATAACATTCCAATGGTTTTCTCTTTTATTGTGTTCATTAAACTGTAATATCCTTGTCACGATTTCTTCTTTCTATCGCCTTCCTTAATTTAGATCTGCCATGATAAATACGTAGAAGCTGATCTGCACGTGCTTAAACCCTCGAACTTGTTGTTTGTTGTGGCGAAAAGGTCCCAGTGGCAGGCCATTGCCGTCGCTGCAGCGCTGTTCAGGCGGGGAGTTTTGGCGCCTAGAACTGTTCCCGCGCGTGTAATTCTTTCCGCACCTCTAGCGCTTATTGTAGCGGCATGTATTTTAGCGTCTGAATCAGAGGCTCAGACGGTTTTGCGACCGTGTTGGCTGCAGATTCCTTGACTTGCGCCATAGGGTGGTGGGGTTTCGGGTTCCGCTGAATAGGTCAGGAGTTCACTACACTCAGCCGGCGGCTACACGGGTAGCGGAGGCTGTGTGGCGTGGACTGGGCAGTTTTTTAGGTTAGAAGGCCTCGCAGTAGGGTTTTGGAGCATATACTGTATTCAAACATTATGAATCACCTCGAAGGGAACGATCTATTGATACGTAATCAGCATGGTTTCCGGAAGCATCGTTCTTGTGCAACGCAGCTAGCTCTTTATTCGCACTAAGTAATGGCCGCTATCGACAGGGGATCTCAAGTTGATTCCGTATTTCTAGATTTCCGGAAAGCTTTTGACGCCGTTCCTCACAAGCGACTTCTAATCAAGCTGCGGGGCTATGGGGTATCGTCTCAGTTGTGCTACTGGATTCGTGATTTCCTGTCAGGAAGGTCGCAGTTCGTAGTAATAGACGGCAAATCATCGAGTAAAACTGAAGTGATATCAGGTGTTCCCCAGGAATGCGTCCTGGGACCTATGCTGTTCCTGATCTATATAAATGACCTGGGTGACAATCTGAGCAGTTCTCTTAGGTTGTTCGCATATGATGCTGTAATTTACCGTCTAGTAAGGCCATCCGAAGGCCAGTATCAGTTGCAAAGCGATTTAGAAGAGATTGTCCCATGGTAACTCGCTGTTCTATCGTTATTCGTTTTGTTCCTAATTAATCTCTATAACAATTTTGAGAAGGGGTTACAAGGGGTTACAGTGACCCACACACTAGTCACATTCTGGAGGCTATACACTGGAATAATTAAGGTCGGCTACTGGTCCTCATTATCATTTCATCATCATCAGTGGAAGCCAACGGGAAAGAACCACTGGAATCACTTCCCTAGACGCTCATGCGGTGGACCTCTCCGACGAGACTTCCCCATGACAGGAACACAATTTTTTTTAAGCTTTTGTACATAATGCGCAGTAATACAAGCAGAACACCTGTCAATGACTAGACACTTACTAATCTTTAAATGTGAGATTCAGGCAGTAATCTTTCACATCCTCTGCCTATGGCATCATTTTCAAGCAGTGTGGGGGAGCATATAGTCGACACATTTCAATTTTACGGACCTTGTAGCCGCTACTTCTCGTTATCTTTCCGCAGAGTCTGTGTGTATACCGTTACAGTCCTCCTATCATGGGAAAACCGCTGGTGATATCAGGAATTGTGCGCAGGTCTTTCGAATGTCCGCCAGGTATGATGCATGTGTATATGGTTGTAATTTCACTCCAAAACCCCTGAACATAAACACAGCAACATAAACACATGTACAGACATTAATTTTGAAACGTTGTTAAAAAGTAATTTCATAGAAAAATCCTTTCTGGTCTTCCCCAAATCTCTCCTAATTAATTTACATTTTACATTAGGTATTTATAGATGCTGTCCATCCTCTCTCCCAGTGTTTTGTCATTGCCATTTCACGCGATCCTTCCTGGACAATCGTAATATAATTGATAGTTGAAATTCTCCAAAATTATATGTTATTACCAGATAACTGCGATCTGATCATTCCTCTTCACTCAAATTTCGCATCTTGGAAGTAGGACATAAAACCATAGTAGCAAGGTAATATAAGCAGAAACTTAAATTCAAAAGTTTCAAGATGATTAGAAAAATTATGAAAAATCAGATAATCACTAGAAAACTTATATACAATACAAAATCTACGCCTAGATGCACGTTCATAATTAATTTTCTTTGCAGATCATTAGCAAAACCTTACTGACTTCGATCGACATCTTCACTGTCATAGAAAAACAT